>NC_141693.1:1598974130-1600230380 GCF_964263255.1 Lissotriton vulgaris
CATCTGTGATCACACATTGTCGAGAGGCACAGAAAAGAAGTACAGTATGGGGAACTATACAATGCATCGTCACATGAGCAGGTGGCATCCCTTGAACTACAGCCGGGCTGAGTTAAGGGATCTTGTAGACAATCCGACGGCAACTCCTGTGGCAAGATCTACATCCACATTGTCTTTGACGGGAAGAGAGGCACAAGAGACTGTGCCAAACATCCAACCTAACTTCCAGCACATAAAGTTATCTTGTGTTCACTGTGGTGAAATGCTGTCATATGGCAACATGAGTGTCAACCTCATGAACATTGCATATGAAAATCATAAATGCCATAATGCACCCAAAAAGTAATTTTCTTTTTTTTGCTCCAGTTGAGCCGTTTTGAAAGCCTGTTTTTTGTTGTCTCCCCTCCATAAAAAAAACAAAAAAAACATAAAACAGTTCTAAAAATACAAAAAAATCAAAAAATGTTCAAAAAATAAAAAAAAAATATAAAACACCAAAAACAAAAAAAAACAGTTCTTTTCAGAACTACCTCCCCTTTCAAACAAAATTGCTAGAATGTTTATCACTCTGGCAAGCTCTATTTCTTTTGATTCGCTTCAAGTTCGCTGACCGGTTCGCGAACTTTAAGCGAACTAAAAAAATATTTTTTTAAAAAAAAGAAGAGTTAGTATAAGGGAAGTAATCAGGGAATAATGTAAAAAGAAAGACAGCTAGAGAGAGTAAATGAGAGATAGTGTCAATGACATCATCAGCAGTGCATTGCGGGTAAAAAGAGTGGAAAACATTTACCTTATAATTCTTGTTACCTTTTTTAAATATTTTTCCATACTTTCAATCTGTAAAACAAAGAACAAACATTTCAAAAAATATTAAAACATGTATTTAAAAATTAGAAAAGACAAGGGAAAAGGTTCAAAAACAAACAGTTTTTCAACAACTTTGACATTTACAGAAGTCTCTGCTTCTCTACGTTCACTACACAATCCTAAAGATATATATTCGAAAGAAACTGTATCTTGATGTTGCTGAACTGAGGCCTATTTTGGAACATGATGTTTTTCTTGCACTGCTAATGTCTCACAATAGTGATGCAATAGCAGCGCAAAAAAGATGTAAAGCCATAAAAAAATTGTGTCTAACATTGTAAATGATTGTTTTAGGATGCAAATAAGATGTGTGCTTTCAAGAGCTTTCTTTGAGGTGAGGCCTCTTTTTTTTTTAAAAAAAAAAACACTACCCAGAAGTACAGCACTCTAAGCCTTAAAATTGATATTTACAGAACTCAGCTTACCCATATGTACCACACATTTCTAAATGTATATCATAAGGACAAAAAGCATAACATTAATTATACATGTTAAATGGTTTATTTTTGCTGTTCTCAGAATGTATCAAATTTCACTTAAATCAGTGACTTGAAGGTATTCATCATGTAACAGCGGGGAAAAAAAAACACAATCAAAATGACTGTGTTTAAAAAACCCATACAACCTAAGAAATCTGATTTCAAAACTTCTTAAAATTAACTTACTTTCAATGACGTCGAAGGATCTCCTATAAACAGCATCCACTCTGTTGTGCTTTAAATATTTTCAGCCCGCCACTTTCTGAAAGAAAACCTCCATCGATACGTGAAATATGTTACATAGAAAAAAAACTTCTCTCATTATATCACATGTTTCCACTAGGCCAAATCATGTTGCCGCGATTCGCAAATCTTGTAATTCTTCCAATCAAATCCCGACATTTTCTATTTTCGCAACTTTCAAAAATAAAATATTTGAGATTATTTTCACAATCCTGGACTACTAATATCTTACTCTTCTTTGTCACTCATGTTCTCCTTTTCCTATGACACTGATACTGCTTACTATGAAGCAGACTTACTTGCATCAGGTTTATATAGTTGAATTTTTAATCGAGACAGCATTGCAGACTTACATTCCCTCTACTTAAAATTTTGGTTTTAAAAACACCAGGTAAGAATTTTTAAGGTCAAACGGCAATTTTTTTTTGAACGTTACAACAGAATCATTACAGAATGACCAGCCGTTTCCAGACTTTAAGTAAGCTGTATAATGTCCTGATGTAGTTGATGAACCATCGTGATAGATAATTGCTACAGTAACAAAAGTCCTCCCTGATATTGACAGCTGAGAAGCCACAAAATTTTTTATTAAAGTTGACAATTTTGTTCCATCAGGCCTACATCGTTGCATCATTAAAATGACATACTGGCCATATCTACGTATAAATAATGTTGACATCATATCACATTTACATTGACTACACTCCATGTTGTGATCCGCTGCATTTACTAGCTTATTAAAGGAGACTGATTTACTGTCTGGCAAAGTTAAATATATAAATCTTTCTGAGTCTACACTAGTAGTACTTGATACCATACAGTTCTCGCAGTCATGCTGCCATTGATAAGAAAGCCCAAACAGGTGATCTACATCTACACCCTCAACTTGCAATATATCAAGCATATACATTAAAAACTCCTGACAATCTTGCTGATTATTTTCAGAGAAGTCTGTTTGACCTGAACATTCATCTAACAGATAACGAACTTCAGACACACTTTCTACTTTTGTTCGATCAGTGCTACATTTCTCGAAAACAGAATTCAACAAACAGCATAAAATTTGTTCAGAATTCAACAGAATCTGTTCTTTTAAACTCTCTAGTGAAAAGAGAACATTAACCACTACATTTGCATAGCAGTTGACACCAGAACTGTTTTCAAATTGAAAACCGACAACATCTTCAACAGAATCCACTTTATTTCTGCTAACAACTTTCGGTTCATTGACTTTTAGTCTTTTTGCAACAACTTCCCTACTATTACTACTATTTCTACGTTTCCGGCCTACCACACGTTTCTCAAACAAAGGATATTGAGGCAAATGTGGCGCATACTCTCTTCTTAACCTATTGTATTCCTTAACACAATCTAGATCCGCACAAATGTTTGTGACATCACAGTCAATCAAGTACAATCCCGATAAAGTTCTAACTCGCGACAATGCCACATATGCCATACCCTCCTTGAACACTGAACTGCCAATATTCACCAATGCACAGTCTACACTTAAACCTTGCGATTTATGGATTGTCACCGCATATGCCAAGCAAACAGGAAACTGTTTACGGCGAACATATAAGTCTTTAACAAGCAAAAACCTAGCAGAACAACGAGCAATTTTCTGTACTTCCTCAATACCATCAAATTTAATTCTTAAAAATTCTATTCCATCTCTATTTCTGTATTTCTCAAAATCAACAACATTACCCATTGATCCATTTACCAGACCTCTTTCTACATGTAAATTCCGTCTCAAAATGATTCGGCAATTTAAACACACATTCAGAGTCTTTTCAAAACCCGCTGTCTTAGATATAGTCTTCTCTAATGAATCCAATTTTGATTTCAAATTATCTGACAAAATAATTGTTGATCCCATATGCTCTAATTTGTCGATAGCTTCAAGTTTCACAATCTCTTGCTTTTCTAAATTCAACATTTTGTTGTTGAAGATGGCACATTCTGCAAGAGTTGGCATGAGACATATCCCGGATTTCTTCTCAGTAATTTTCTGAAAAATATTCTCAGGCACAATCTCTTGTTTGGGATACAAATTTGACAGTAACCGTGCATTTAAAGCTTCTTTCCCATACTCGGTCACTTTTCCAATTCTAATATCTTGTAGAATATTCTTGTAATCTTCATCCTTTGCCTGACGCATATTTTGATGCAGTTCTGCATAATTGAAGTTTAACCATATATTGACGTTGCCAATGCTCCCTAGGCACTTCCTGGTATCTTCATGCGTGAGTATTTTGAACACAGGTTGACCTTTTACTGGTGTCAGCTGTAGAAGATCTCCGAAAACAATAATGTGTTTCCCACCAAATAAGACATCATATTCAGTTTTAAGTACTTCTTGCAGTCTCAAATGCACAAAGGCAAGCATGACATTGGAAACCATGCTTACTTCGTCAATGATAAGTAGTTTCATTTTCCTCAAAACTCTTGAAACTTCACAGCAAGCATCTCCAGATAACTTGTTGTATTGTAATTTGTTGTCATGCTCCACCGGCAGCATCAATAGACGATGCAAAGTAATACCTTTAATATTATGTGCTGCCAGTCCAGTAGGAGCGGTGACAACACAAGACAGCGATGACTCAGTCCTTTCCTGCAAATAACAAGAGATTGCTTTAATGAGGAAACTTTTTCCAGTTCCCGCTTCTCCACTCACGTACAGTCGGACAGGCTTCAACGACGTACACGAGCACTCTTTCTTCTCATGACTTAATCCGTGCTCAATTTCCTTGGTAACTTCATCATATATTTTCCTCTGCTCAACGTTGAGTTGTTTTTCCAAGTCTTGTAAGTTAACTGAATCCTCCTGAGCATGTGCCATGGCTCTTTCTACTTCATTCATAGCAGTGGCAGCTTCATTTTCGATAATAGGTCCTCCAAGTGGATCTTGACTCAATGAAACAGAACTCTGACTGTCCTGAGAACTGTCTCTGGCAATCTCAGCTGCAATCGTTGCTTCCTGCTCAATTTCCAAAGTTAGCATTTCTTGATATTTAGAAAAAGCAGGACATTCTCTGGACTCCTTGGCTGCATTGAAAGAGTCTTCGTAACAGAGGAAATCTCCAAGCAGTTCCTCTTCTGCACGCCAAGGCTTGAAAAGTTGCAAAAGTGCTAAATAGAAAAACTCCTTTTTTTCTGGAGATTCGCCACTTAATTTTCGATGGTTTACTAATTGGCATTTTCTTTGCTTGACCAGGCATCCCTCACTTCCAATTACAGCATACACTCCTTTCTCAATATCTTCTTTGATGTTCCTCTTGAATATATAATTTTGGAGAACCTCATATAGACAAACATTCTCAAGGTGACTGCTTCGATTTGGATAATATGTATCCAACATGTTGGTCTTCAAAATGTCGGTACTGTTTGGTTCCTTTTCTGCCAAATACTCAATTTCCCGAACAGGTTTTAGAACTCGATTTCGCGTTGCAGCAAGACCAAGACTCGCCCAAACGAGACTCCTGGATTTGGCATAGAGACTTGCTGAAGACAATCGATCAGAACATTCGTAAGCTCCGATTTCTCGATGCGACAACATCTTCAGACTGAAACTGTACAACTTCTTGCTGAGGCTCTTTTCATGGGAAATGTCCTCCCACATATCCTTCAGTTCAGTCTTTTCTTTTTTGGTGATGTAAGATGTCACATACCGAGCCACAGCCATACAGTTGTCAGCCACAAACTGTATATCCATGTTGGCATTCCACATGGACAAAATCACTGGGTTGTAGTCATTGATGTACTTGGACTCTTCGTTCCTTTTCAAATTGTATGTATTCTTGGGTGATTTCCTCGTCACATTATGTCGCAGCGAAGACATCAAACTGTTCACTCTTCCTTTAGAAATCACCGGTCGTGGAAAGTTGAAACGACATTTGGTGTAGAACTTGTCCTTGTTTCTGAATTTACGACGACAGTACTTTCCACAACGATGGCTTTGGAAACGTAGAACTTGTTCTCTTAGACTTTTCTTCTCCGTTGCGTTTGGAACAGCACACGTAGAATACTGTTCGATGAAATTCATCACTAAGTCATCCGGATCTGTTCCAAATTTAGGTGCATCCTTGATCCACAGCAACATATGTATATGAGGGGCACCTCTTGCTTGGTACTCCTTTCTCCAGAAGAAATCCAACACCTCTCCAAGAGGTGGATTCTTTTTATTTGTGATGAAAGACATCATAGCTTCAAATCTATGATTGAAGTACCTGCATACATTCACAGGATCCAAAGAACACAGTTCTCCAGGTGTCTTGAATTCAATATTTTCAATATTTCCATTTGCCTCTCGTAGAAATTCAAGTAAGTCATCCCAGCCATACTCGGCACAGCTCAGAGTGAGGAACCATGTCGGAGTTCCTAAGTTCCTCAGCATACATTTTAAGTCACCATGACGACGGTACCAGTACTCATTAGTACCACGCTGACACGCCATGAGATTAATTAAGTGAGAATCCAAAATACTGTCTTGGACATTGACTTTATGCATAAAGTCACTTGCCGAGATGTTTCGCATCTGTATACCACTTTTTAAGATGTGGTTCACTGCATATGACAGTCCAGACAGATCGCTTTCAAACAGGAGATGAAACAAATAGGGAATGCATTGCCGAAACCTAGGATCTTCTGCATACAATCGTAAAGTCCGGTATTCAGACGCAGGAATTTCACGAGGTCGCTCATCATATCTTCCTCCTTGACCTATGGGAAATAGCTGTGGGAAACACCGAGCTTCCAAACTTTCCTCCCAAACACTAATGGGACTCCCTTTGGCTTGTTTCATTTGAAACAACTCAATAGCATTCCCCATGACTTCCTTGGAATGCAAAGGATGAACACTATAATGTTCATATATTTCTTCACTTTTAGAGGCCTCTAGTTTCTCAATTTGGCCAGCACACAAATCGCTATCCTCTTCATCACTTACTTCCTCTTCTGCAACATATACATTCTTATAGTACTTATTATTTTTCTTCAAATACACTGTTGCCTTTTTGACTTTCCTAACATCCACTAAATCTTGCCATATTTTCTTATTCTTTGTCGGAACCCCATTAACCAAGATAACCAGAGGTTCCTCTTCCACTTTTTCTATTCCAATTGTGTTAATGTTTTTGTTCAAATCTAGAGGCAAATAAACAACTCTTCCCTTTAATCCTCTCTGTAAATCTGCTGGAGGCAACTTCCCTGTCTTTGGCTCCATTCTTACAATAGCCTGAAAGGGATGGATACTTTGAATCAAAATAGATTCATAAGTATTTAAATCCTTCAATTCAGAAGGAATCTCAACCAATTCCAGATTATTATGAACTGCCCTAGCAGGCATCTGGTTTTGGTTTAATTTATTACAACAATAAGTACACACACGTTGATCCGATCCCAAATCAAAATAATTTTCTACCATCAAGTATGTGGCTAAATCCTTCCATTCACTATTATTTTCCCTTTCACTTTTTGCATATAAATCCACTAACTTAATCTGATTCTTGTAATAAGTGCGTCGACAACATACACAAGTGAAATTAGGCCTCTCACTTGATTTCATCTGAAACGTGGCAATTTCCTTCTGAAAATTATCTGTACTGGAAACCTGTACATTATCTTCCACATTACCCTCTACTTCAGGGTCAATTTGAACATTCTCATCTTTACTACCAAAGTAACAAAACTCAATTTCTTCACAAATATTTTTCACATCTATTTCAGAACCATGCAAAAGAGCAGCACATAACTGTTTAAGCATAATTGCTGGACTCTTAGCATAATACAACATTCTCACTAATTTTCTCACTTTATTATGATGCACTGCTAGCATCCTGAAATGATGAAAAACACTCTGGCATACTCTCCTGGAAAGACAAGCCAGTGAATGACCACGCAAACCTGTCATTTGTCTCACTCTGCAAGGATCTAAATCTTGCAACAACTTCATTTTCTGCTTCAAACTTTTCTTATTAAATGTCCGTATAAAATCACAAAGCAAATTGATGGAAACCTGTCGCACACTGCAAATAGAACTACACTTCCAAATGTACACAGGACCCTTAGGACGTCTTCCTAAAACCTCATCACTTAGCGCCTCTTCTGTCTCTGTTGTCACAAGTTGTTCTTTTTCAACTGGACAACCATCCTTCACTTCATAAGCTCGACCATTGATGTCAACTGCATGCACCAAATCATTATCCTGAAAATAAGTCTCTTCATTAAAAAATGCCTCAGAACTTGAACTATGCATCCATTCTCCAGAAAAAACTTCACAAAAGTTAGTACGATTTACTACTCTCTTCCATCTACTTTTTGTTTTGAAATCAGAAATTACCTTGCTTAGTTTCCTAATTCTATTGATTACCAAAATAAACAACTTTCGCTTGATTTCAAAAGCATGATCAATAATTTTCTCTACATTTTTCTTCTTCCTATAAAATGCCGCTTTCTGTTGGCCTTTCTTTTTAATATTTTTCAATAAATTAACTAATATCCTATTACGGAACATTCGTTGTCGAATGTCCCTAAACTGTTGTTTCCTTCTACTATCATGCACAGAGTTATCTCTTCCTCTACCAGTAACATTTGTGATGTGTCTCTCCTTTCCATTTAAATTACGTTTTTTTTTGTGAACAGACACATTTTTTTGTGCAAAATTTTTTTTACTACAAATATTTCTTAAGAATGATTTCGTGCTCTTACCCGGCCCTTTCTTGGTGTTTTGACAAGTATTTGGGGAAGAGGACTGCTGCAATAAAACATCATCCTGCTGTCTTTGACGTTTTCTAGCCTTTCGTATTCGACTTCTGGAAGGCATTTTCCAAACTATGAAAGAATCTGCAGTTGAATCTGTGAAAAAATATAATATAAAATGTTATTAACCACTATTACCAAACAGTAAATAAATAACAGTCATCTAAAACTTAATGCCGTACTAATTATTTAACATAGCAAATATTTTCCACCAGCACTGCAAATGCTCTTAGCCATGTTATCCACTTCCTAAAAATAACATCAAAGACACTAAAATGCCTTCTAAATATGAACCCAAACAACCTATGAAGCAATGTGGAAAAAACTGCCGCAATGCATGAATATAGCAGAAAAATCAGCGACATTCATGCATTTTCCAGCAAATGCTCTTAGCCATGTTATCCACTTCCTATTAAATAACATGGCTAAGAACTGCTCAGGGCACCATGAGGAACGCTTTCCATTTAAAAAGGGAAAAATAACATCAAAGACACTAAAATGCCTCCTAAATATGAACCCAAACAACCTATGAAGCAATGTGAAAAAAAACGGCCACAATGCATGAATATAGCAAAAAAATCAGCGATAATCATGCATTTTCCAGCAAATGCTCTTAGCCATGTTATCCACTTCCTATTAAATAACATGGCTAAGAACGGCTCAGGGCCCCATGAGGAACGCTTTCCATTTAAAAAGGGAAAAATAACATCAAAGACACTAAAATGCCTTCTAAATATGAACCCAAACAACCTATGAAGCAATGTGAAAAAAAACGGCCACAATGCAAGAATATAGCAGAAAAATCAGCGATATTCATGCATTTTCCAGCAAATGCTATTAGCCATGTTATCCACTTCCTATTAAATAACATGGCTAAGAACTACTCAGGGCCCCATGAGGAACGCTTTCCATTTAAAAAGGGAAAAATAACTTCAAAGACACTAAAATGCCTTCTAAATATGACCCCAAACAACCTATGAAGCTCTAACAGTACATATCCTGAAATTTAATTCATTTCAAAATTCGTTTTTAAACACAGCATATAAATCAATTGTATACCTGCATTCATGAAGAAATAACTAAAAATATCCTTGAGACACATGAAAGTGTTTTCTGGAATGCCCTAGCACCATTTTTGGGACACTATTAACATGGCTAGGTAACTCCCATAATCAAAATCTAAATTTGCGAAGCACAAGTGGGAGCGTATTTACAAGACACTTGTCCCATGAGGAACACTTTACATTTTAAAAGGCGAACACAACATCTTAGACACTCAAATACCTTATAAATATGGCCCAAAACAACCTATAAAGCTCTAGCAGTACATATCCAGAAATGTAATTGATTTCTTAAATCGTTTTTAAAAGCAACATATCTGTTTCAGCTTACATAACAGACCATGAAATGGCCTCCATGTATTACAATATCTTGTGTTACTGCATGCCAGAATGTTACACCAAATATGCAATTATAATTTCTCTATGAAACTAATTCTATTAGTATATCACTAGAGACAAAACCACATTTTAAAAACACAGCTTTCTTCATCATTTTCTCCTTAAATCATACTATTCTCTATCTAAATTAAATAAATCTTTTCTCACCTTAGCAAATATTTTTTGACTTTTGAAAACAGTCTCAGAAATACACCAAATTGTCTTCAGCAGAAGAAAAAGGATGCACTCCAAAGGCTGCAGCTATTGAAAGCACAGAAATACAGATATTCTTTTCACATATCTCTCATATTAGCCAATCATACCTCTTCCCTCACTTTTTTCAAATCAAAACCCTTCCCCCCTCTGCCCTGTCTGCCTTGTTTCCATAGCAACCACCTCCTGGAAGACCTCTCATGTTTCCAAATTCACAAAACAATGTTTCAATTGAACTCTGAACTCTCAGTGCACCTGCGTATCCAGTGCAATCTTTCATTAATTGTTTCTTCCTTGACCATTCAAATTACATCTTTCAAAGAACACATCCATGCACCCTAACTTTCTGTTTTCAGAAATGGAAATGCACCAATCACTGCTAATGAATCATTAGCATAGTAAAACCACAGTTTTTTTTCTTTAGAAACTCCTACTGTTTCAACTGCCCTTTCATTACCACACTTCATCTGACTGCAGAACAACCTTCTTCCACCATGTTTAACGTCTGGATTGTTGGACATAGTTACATCCACTGGGCTCAAAGGTATGCTGAGAGCAGAAATTTACACAACCTCAATTTACAAGATGTGGAAATTAACTGGTTGGGCCAAAGAGGATTAAAATGTCACCAATTGATTCCATTGGTGAAAACCTTTATGCATTTGCCAAAACCTGACCTGTTAATAGTGCACTGTGGAGGTAATGATTTGGGCACTTTGACAGGGGTAGGTCTGGAAATGCTTTTAAAGGACACCTTGGAGCAATTAATGGCACTTTTTCCTCAAACTGCCTTGGTATATTCCAATATATGCCAAAGACAGAAATGGAGGTGGTCCAACCAATTTTGTCCACAAATTGAGAAAGCGAGGAAGCATGTAAACAAATCTGTTTCAGCTTACATGAGAGACCATGGAATGGGCTCTCTGTACAACAACAACTTGCGTTACTACATGCAAGATATCTACAGAGGAGATGGAGTTCACTTCTCAGATGAGGGCAACAGAATTTTCATTCTGAATTTAAGACTGTGCATTGGTACCTACTTATAAGTACCTAAATGTACCATAAACCCAAAAGCTCTTCTCAGAGCTACCCTACATCTGATCACTCACAATTATTATTTTTCTCTAACTTTTTTCACTAATTTTCCACAAAATTCGCTCCCCTGAGCGCTACCCGGTTCGCTAACCGAAAGCTAGCCTCGCGGAATTTTTAAAAAAAAATTTTTTTTTCCCGCATATATA
Organism: Lissotriton vulgaris; assembly: GCF_964263255.1. Taxonomy (NCBI): domain Eukaryota; kingdom Metazoa; phylum Chordata; class Amphibia; order Caudata; family Salamandridae; genus Lissotriton; species Lissotriton vulgaris. The sequence continues at coordinate 1,598,985,378 of NC_141693.1, forward strand.
AGCCTCCTCAGCCACGCTCAGAAAACCTAGGGGGTCAAGATAAGTCTACCATGACCCCTTCTACCCATTCTAAACATTATTTGCCCTCCATCTTGTATCTTAATGCGAACGAAACACAAAATGGTGGACTCCCGTGACGCTTAAGGTTCGCTAACCGGGCAGCTTCCCGGAAAGCGGTCCTAAAAAAAGGCGGGAAAGTAATTTACAGAAAAACGACTAGAGACACTCACACCAAATATAGATTAGCTCATACTACATAACAATCCCTTCCATTCTCACAAATTTCATTGAAATTCCATTTAGCCATTTAGCCTGTAGACCTCTCCAAGTACCGTGAGGTAAATTACTTCACAAAACACATCTGAATTGTTGGAATTGACAACCAATGAAAATGTTACTTTCATTTTCTACTTTTATTACCTGACATTTGATTGGTTATATACCTGTATATATATAAAGGGAGAGAAGGAAACACAGCCATTTTGACTACTACTTCTTGTTGTACCTCCTATTTCAAAAGCTTCAAAAAACTTCAACTTCTTTGTGAAGGTAAGTTATAATTTAATATATTGTGCACTATGACTTAATATAGTAGACTTTTTCTGCTAGATATACACTATCCCTCTGTAGTAGTAATGTATTTAGATAGACTTCTCTGTTATAGTTATCAATGGAGTAAGGCTTGTCTTGGTTAAATCACATACACTTTTTTATAGTCCTATTTCCACTCTCATACTATACACTGCCAAAAGATAAATTCACTGATAAAAACTGCCTATCTAAAATTAATCCCAACAGTGCCCTATCTCTACTAATATATATTTTCTTATTCAAAATTTCAGGCAAAATGGAAGGCGAACAACAAGTTTCATTTTCGATTGAACTGAAGGAGAACAGCCAAGACAAACTTGATGACTTTATGGATGACAGTAGAGACCACGAACTTCTACAATGTGTTGAAGCAGTAGACAACTTGCTTCAAAATGAAAAACAATTACACCCTATAATAAATTATGACATTTCTGACAATGAAATGTTAGAAAATTTAATAAAGTATGAAACACAATCATAATAAAAAAAATAAATAAACAAAGAAAACAAAAAAAAACAAGAAAAACAACAAACAATTAACATACAGTATTAGAAAAGTCTTTCATTCTTTTATCCATAAAGTTCGCTGCCCAGAAAGCTATCCGGTTCGCGAACTTGGCGCTTACCACGCAAAAAAAAATTTTTTTTTTTTGGACCCTCTAGGCCCTTTTAAAACCTCCACATAAAACCTAGGGGGTCAACGAGGATCTACTATGCCCCCTTATGGTAATTTCCCCCTTTGTTTTGGCCTCCTCTTGTCTCTCGATCCTACCGAGAGACAAGATGGCGGCCGCTCCGGACTGTTTAGAATGTTGACAGACACCGGAGGGCCAATCAGCTTCTCATCGCAAAGTTCCGTTACGCGAAAGGTTCGCTAACCGGATAGCTGCCCGGAGCGCTGTTACAGATATATATCTTGATTTAAACGTTAATTTCTCAAAATCCATTGAAGCACATATATTGAGACCTAGCAAAGGCACATCGGGCTAACAGTCCCTACAATTTTGCCAAATTTCGTGAAAATCCATTCAGCCGTTCGGGCTAAAAGTGAGTCCAACCGCCCTATGGAAAATAACATGGGAAAAACGCGTTTTGGGACCCCCCTTTTTTCTCGGCCCCCCCTTGACGACCCCCCCCAAATTTCCAGGAGCTGCTCAGAAACAAAATGTGCCATTTTCCTGAAAATTTCAGCCAATTCCGTCCACAAACGCCAAAGTTATTAGGCATAGAATTTTCAAAAGTCCCATAGAGAAAAAATCCTAACTATATATACCTACTGGCGACCGCCAGTAGGTAATATATATATATATATATATATATATATATATATATATATATATATATATATATTATACATTTACCAAAGTTCAATCCATAGATTGTTGTCAAAACGCACTCACTCATGTTTGTTTGGAAGTTTAAAGCAGCTTTATTTCAGAAGCTTGTCCTGCCCTACGCGTTTTGCCTTTCCACAAGGCTTGATCACAGATGGTGTAGCACTAGAAACAGATATATATACACACATATATATACATATATACATACATACATATACATATATACATACATATACATACATGATATGTGTATATATATGCATGTATATATGTATATGTATTTATATAGATGTGTGTTGATATATGTATATATATGTGTGTGTGTGTGTATATAAATCTGTGTGTGTATATATTTGTATGTATGTATATATATATATATATATATATATATATATATATATATATATATATATATATATATATATATATGTATAATGTATGTGTATATGTGTATATATGTATGCATTTCCCAAGCAAGTCTCAGATAACGTGTGCTCTCAGGAAAAATCAGGTCCAAACTTCGATAGATTGCAAGTTGTTTAATTCACACAGTGCGTTTCAACTGCTTCCGCAGTCTTGATCATGTGTAAACATGCACTACAAGTGATTGGTTTATAAAAGAAATCATGGTAACAATAGTAGACTGCTTTGTATGTAGTCAAATGGTATGTAACTCGGTGGCCATATTGGAATGTAGTTGAAGACATGCAAAACGCGCCCCCGATATGCGCCAAACATGTTAATGCCTAAACAATCAAAAATTGTCAACCCTTTAAAATACAAATAAACACATGTACAGTAATGGCAAGTTCCTAAGTAAAACGAGAGGGAAAATCAAGTACATCGATTAAAGCAAAGTGACCTGACTGATGTCACTGTGTAAAGTATGACCCATGCAAGGAGAGAAAAGGGAGCTCTTAGTGTTGGCATGTGCGCAGAGTGGAAACATGCTGTAAAATGAGCACTGTCCTAGAGATATAAATAATACAGATGTTAGTGCTCTTAATCATTACCTATAGTGGTCTACTTTTGAAAAACAGGCGACAAGCAGAACCCCAGTTGACTTCACTTATTGACGATACAACACGTGTTGTACCATGGGACAAAGGTGAAGTGTGAATTAAGCAACTTGCAGTCTATCGAAGTTTGGACCTGATTATTCCTGAGAGCACTCGTTATCTGAGACTTGTTTGGGAAATTGACGGTTGCTTTGCTGGTGTGTGCGCTGCCAGTCATGGGCCCTACAGATCCGGAAGGAGCGATGTGGGAAAAGGATATATATATGTGTATATATATATATGTGTATGTGTATGTATGTGTAGGTATGTATATGTAGGTAGGTATATGTATGTGTATATATGTGTGTATATATATATGTATGAATAAATATGTATGAATAAATATGTATGTATCTATGTGTAAGACCACATTGCATACACCCTTCAATAATAAACCAAGTTTAATCAGTACGTTTTTAACGTGCAAATCTGAGTTTGCTGTTTACATATTAGAATGCTCTTGTGGATTGAGATATGGTGGTAGTACTCGTCTCCAGGTCCAGAAGAAGATATTGCAGCATCTACAGGCAATAACCAATAATGACATTTGGACTGCAATCACCAGCATGCATCTGCCTGGCAGGGGGAAAGCGCGAGTGGCCAGTACAACACCCACTGGAGGAGGAGCATAACATCGTCATAAAGGGAGCGGTTTCCATTCACCTGCACCTGGTTTGCCATCAACAGAGAACGCGGAGCCCCTGGAACAGGCACTGATGAGAGCCATTGGAAGGCTTGAAACGCGTCTGCCTTAGCGTTTCGAGGGACTGCCAGCACTACGCGCATTGAATTTTAATAAAACCCTTACCTGCTACCCCGGAGTGTGCCGTACTTTTTCCTACTGTGGAGGAGGTGCTGGTTCTTATGTGTACATATATATATATATATGTATGTATAGGTAGGTATATGTATGTATGTGTATATATGTATGTATATATGTATGTATATATATGTGTGTGTATATATATGTATGAATAAATATGTATGAATAAATATGTATGTATCTATGTGTAAGACCACATTGCATACACCCTTCAATAATAAACCAAGTTTAATCAGTACGTTTTTAACGTGCAAATCTGAGTTTGCTGTTTACATATTAGAATGCTCTTGTGGATTGAGATATGTTGGTAGTACTCGTCTCCAGGTCCAGAAGAAGATATTGCAGCATCTACAGGCAATAACCAATAATGATAGTTCCTATCCCATAGGCCGTCACTTCAACGAAATCCATAACCACAACTTGAATCAGTTAAAGTATTATGTAATTGACAACGTCCCCCCACTAAGACGGGGAGGGAACAGAGATGCAATACTCAGACGACTCGAAACCAAATGTATTTTAGAGTTAGACAGCAAAAGTCCACACGGATTAAACACAACTGAAGACTTGTACATTTGGCTATAATAGGAATAATCTATACTGAGAACATATCCATGCAAATATACTATGACATTTTAGTCTGTCCCTTCTCCCCTGAATGATATCCTGTTTTTACCAGTAGTACCATGGGCTCATGGTACACTGTAAAACAACTAATGCACTAGGCACGGTGTCACTTTATGGATGAATAAAAAGTGGAAAACCTTTCATCATATTAGCACTTTAGCACCTTTAGAGCACACTTTGCACATATCATGTACTGTAAACAGGAACCCAATTACAAAACATTTTTGGGTACCATAACAACGACTAATTTAATATGTGGTGAACACGTAAGCAAATGTGGATTATCCTGTAATGAAAAGAGAAACCGATAGCTTCAAAAGTTGATGCTGTAATAGGATTTGGATTTTATTGTGTAGTATTTGTTTTAACAATATGTATTTATACAAATATTGTTTTAAATTAGCAAATTTGCACAAGATGGTTTGTTAATGAGAAACACCAACCAAAAGAATTCTTGTATTAAGTAGATATGAGTCGCATCAGTGTTTTGATATGTATCGCCTTTATACATCTTTTAACATGTGATCAATATTTATATGTGTGTTTATATAAAGATATTTGTGAATATTTATGAATATTTTCAAACATGTTTTTAAGATGATGGTTTAAAATTGTGTACAAAGATACATGTTAATGCACTGCCAAAAACGGAGAACAAATCGTTAGTCTGTTTTTTATATTCATTGTTACCGTAAAGCACTGTGTCACTTTAAAAATAGGAAAACAACTGTGATCATGTCATGTGGTCAAGGGCTCTGCGTAGCACGAAGCGCGTCATGGCGGCAAGAAGCACGAAATAAAAAATTGCAGCACTTATAAAGACGAGTCGATTCCGTTCTTTATTGAGGAACTCAAGGGAAGGAGTATCGATATATATATAAAATGTGTGTGTATATATATATATGTGTGTGTGTATATATATATATATATATTTATGTGTGTGTATATATATATGTGTGTATATATATGTGTGTATATATATGTATATGTATGTGTGTGTATATATGCATGTATATGTATGTGTGTGTATATATGTATGTGTGTATATATGCATGTACATGTATGTGTGTGTATATATGCATGTACATGTATGTGTGTGTATATATGCATGTACATGTATGTGTGTGTATATATGCATGTACATGTATGTGTGTGTATATATGCATGTACGTGTATGTGTGTGTATATATGCATGTACGTGCATGTGTGTGTATATATGCATGTACATGTATGTGTGTGTATATATGCATGTATATGTATGTGTGTATATACGCATGTATATATATTACCTACTGGCGGTCGCCAGTAGGTAGTTATAGTTAGGACCTAGTTTCCATAGGAAATCCGCAACATTCTATTGAGAATAACTTTGGCGCCGGTGGACGAATCTTTGAGAATTTCTCAAAGAAGATGGCCTGCTCTGCTCCGCTCCTTCCCTGAAAGTTTGGGGGGGGGATTCGTCAAGTGGGGGCTGAGATAAAAGGGGGGTCCCAAAACATGTTTTCCCCATGTTATTTTCCATAGGACGTTTAGACACGGCTACAGCTCGAACGGCTGAATGGATTTATAAGAAATTTGGTAGAAAGGTAGAGTCCGGCTCGCAGATTACGCTTTTCTTTGAATGGTGTTAATCTGTTCAGTAGTTGCTGAGAAAATTAACTTTGAAAAAATATATATTGGGCTACATTGGGCTATATATATGTTAGAGCCCAAATGTAGCCCAATGTAGCCCAAAGATGGCCCCCAGAGACAAAAAAAAACAAATGTAGCCCAAATATCAGCCAGATGTAGCCCAACTATAGCCCAATGTCAGAATGTCCCAGAGTGTTCTAAAGAACAACTAGAGTGCTAACAGTCTTACTTATGACAAAAGTATGGCACACCTGAAGTCATCTTGATTGGAATAAAGTGTTAACACTTAAAACATTTAATTTGCTAAGGAACAAAATGAGGGGGTTCATTTTGCCATAGAAATTATGATTAGTGCTGAAGAAAGAAAAATTAGGGCACATTTTGAGTGACTTCTCAAATGCTCTTATATTTCATTAAAAAAATTCTGATATGCAGTCTCCCAAGATGGCCACCAGAGACAAAAGAGCCCAAATGTAGCCCAAATATCAGCCAGATATAGCCCAACTATAGCCCAATGACAGTAGTTAGGACCTAGTTTCCATAGGAAATCCGCAACATTCTATTGAGAATAACTTTGGCGCCGTTGGACGAATCTTTGCGAATTTCTCAAAGAAGATGGCCTGCTCTGCTCCGCTCCTTCCCTGAAAGTTTGGGGGGGATTCGTCAAGTGGGGGCTGAGATAAAAGGGGGGTCCCAAAACATGTTTTCCCCATGTTATTTTCCATAGGACGTTTAGACACGGCTACAGCTCGAACGGCTGAATGGATTTATAAGAAATTTGGTGGAAAGGTAGAGTCCGGCTCGCAGATTACGCTTTTCTTTGAATGGTGTAAATCTGTTCAGTAGTTGCTGAGAAAATTAACTTTGAAAAAATATATATTGGGCTATATATATGTTAGAGCCCAAATGTAGCCCAAAGATGGCCACCAGAGACAAAAAAAAACAAATGTAGCCCAAATATCAGCCAGATGTAGCCCAACTATAGCCCAATGACAGAATATCCCAGAGTGTTCTAAAGAACAACTAGAGCGCGAACAGTCTTACTTATGACAAAAGTATGGCACACCTGAAGTCCTCTTGATTGGAATAAAGTGTTAACACTTAAAACATTTAATTTGCAAAGGAACAAAATGAGGGGGTTCATTTTGCCATAGAAATTATGATTAGTGCTGAAGAAAGAAAAATTAAGGCACATTTTGAGTGACTTCTCAAATGCTCTTATATTTCATTAAAAAAAAAATTCTGATATGCAGTCTCCCAAGATGGCCACCAGAGACAAAAGAGCCCAAATGTAGGCCAAATATCAGCCAGATGTAGCCCAACTATAGCCCAATGACAGAATGTCCCAGAGTGTTCTAAAGAACAACTAGAACGCTAACAGTCTTACTTATGACAAAAGTATGGCACACCTGAAGTCATCTTGATTGGAATAAAGTGGTAACACTTAATACATTTAATTTGAAAAGGAACAAAATGAGGGGTTTCATTTTGCCATAGAAATTATATATATATATATATATATATATATATATATATATATATATATATATAAAACCTATGGTTTTTTCAGTGAATTTCATAGGTTTTTTAAATGCTACTTCCTAACTAGAACGTGTGTAAAACCTTTGGTTTTTTCAGTGAATTTCATAGGTTTTTTGAATGCTACTTCCTAACTATAACGTGTTTAAAACCTATGGTTTTTTCAGTGAATTTCATAGGTTTTTTAAATGCTACTTCCCAACTATAACGTGTTTAAAACCTTTGGTTTTTTCAGTGAATATATATATAGAAACACTGCGACCCCGAAACCAGGGCCCAGTGGCAACAGGGATACCCAAAGGGGGAGGGGGAGAAGAAAAGCCCAAAGAAACAGGAGCCATCAAAAAGAAGGGGTGCTGGGGAAAGAACCGCAGATAATCAAGAGAAAGATGAAAGGCCGACAACAGATAATGCGCCTACAGGGCTTATGGTCTCGGATTTGGGATAACTGCAGGATATGCGAGAATTACAATTGTGGCGGCTGCATTCAGTTGGTAATTCTAACACGAGATCGCAGGATGAACAAGAACGAGAAAATCTGCAAGAGAACATGGCCAAACCAAGTACTCCCTTTAAGGCAAAGTCTAAATTAATACCTATCACGCCATGAAATTCTTTGGACATCTTCAGTGAGCAACTGGTGGCACAGATTAAAAGATTGAACTATTCAATACATCGATCCAAAACCAAGTATACATACCAAGAGAGACAATATTATTCCTTGATAAACAAACTAAGTAAAAACAAGAAAGTGGTCATACGTCATGCAGACAAAGGGAGAGACATAGTTCTCTGGCCCCTAGACCAATACTTAGAAGAAGCCAACAATCAATTGAATGAACTAGAATGTTACTGGAAAAGCTCCATGTCAAAATATAAACAAATGCCGGAAAAAAATTCTCACAGCTCCTTGCATGGAAAAGTCTAGGTTTGATTAATTGGGACAAGTACAAATATTTGAAAAAACAACACCCGAATATTCCGGGTATGTATTTTGTACCCAAAATACATAAAAGTTTAATCAAACCCCCAGGAAGACCGATCATAGCTGCATGCAATGGACCACTAGAGAATATGTCCAGGTACATAGATTACCATATGTTCCTGTAAAAAGTAAACTTAAAATCTTATGTACAGGACACTGGTGATTTTTTGAGGAAGATTGCAGACATGGAATGGAAAGAGAATTACCTGCTTATCGCCCTGGATGTTTCATCCCTTTATACATGCATCAGGAATAGGGATGGGGTCAGGGCGGTAGAATATTTTCTATCTAATAGACCTATACAATATGCTCAACATAATAGGATGCTTTTGAATATGTTGTCATTTTGTTTAGAAAATAATCTTTTCTCTTTCAATAGCCAAATGTACCATCAGATACAAGGAGTAGCCATGGTGCCAGCTTCTCCCCCAGTTATGCCTGTTTATTTATGGGGTGGTGGGAGGAGCTGGTCCTCATGAGGCAACATGAACATACATTTGCAACACAGATTTTTAAGTGGCTAAGATTTATAGACAATTTGTTTATCGTTTGGAAGGGGACTAAGCAAAGTGCTATGGATTTTATTAAAAAATTGAATGATAACAATGTCAATCTGAAATTCACGTATACTATAAGTGCAACAGAAGTTACCTTTTTGGATGTGCAGATCAGGATAGCTAATAATTGTTTTATGGCCACACTGTTTAGAAAACCCACAGCAGGGAATACGTTATTGCATGCCTCAAGTGCCCACCCTACCCACCTCATAAACAGCATCCCTTATGGGGAAATGTTAAGAATACGGCCCATATGCAGTTTTGAGGTGGATTCTGATAACATGCAAGCAGAACGCTGTAACCGTTTTTTAGCTAGAGGCTATAAGAGTAAAATTATTGAGACCGCCATAGCAAAATCCAAGCAAAGGACAAGATCAGACCTGCTACAACCTAAGAAAAAGTCTGATGTCAACAGTAATAAATTGGAACCATCAGACTGATATTGGGATTTTCAAAACAAGAGAAGCAATTACGTAGCATCATTAAACGCAGTTGGCCAATTATACGGGATGATCCAGTTATAGGTAAACTAATGCCAAACAATCCTTCTATTACCTTCAGGAAAACCACTAGTTTAGGTAATACACTGGTAAGGAGCTGTCCGGAGGACCAAAGTAAAAGTGCTTGGCTGAAAGCAAGAAATGGCTTTTTGAAATGTGCTACATGTAAAGCATGCCAGCATGGAGTCAATACCAGCACCTACCATACTGCATTTGAGGATAAAGAACAGAACCTTACTCGGCACCTCACCTGCAAGACCGAATATTCGGTAAATGTGTTAGAATGTAGCTGCGCCCTTAAATACATAGGCAGCACCAAGCTGGCAGTACACAAAAGAGTGTTGCAACACATGAGGGCCATGACTAATAATGATATTACATACCCAGTTGCCAGACATTTGAATGAATTTCACAGTGGTGACCTCAAGCATCTAAAATAATATGCTATTGAGCCAGTACCGCCCCACAAGAGAGGTGGGGATCAAGAAGGCAAATTAAGACGCCTTGAAACAAGGTATATTTTAGAATTTGACTGTAAGCATCCTAGAGGTCTGAATACTACAGAGGATCTGCACAACTACTTATGAATATATGTCTAAGGTAACAGGAAGAGTTTACTGTAAAAATTGGGACTTGTTTTAATGGTATTAGACTATCAATTGAAATGGATCTTTTTATGATTATTTTTAATATATGAATTTCCATGAATTCCTTGATGGTTCTAATATGATATTTATTGTGTATATGTTGTTCAATGCGATTTGCATGTAATCGCTAGCACTCTACATTGGATGCAGAAAGTAACAATCACCAAGTTCAGTCTCCATATAAGGGTTATATAAAAACTATATAAAAATAGGGACTCTATAAATGTTTACATATGTATTAAGGCTTATTTAATTGTTCATATTTATATTTATACTTATATATTTATATATGGTTTTAGATCATAAATTATGAACATATTTATATGGTTTTAGATCATAAATTATGAACATATGTATTCATTTATTATATATAGCATTGAGAGTACTTAAGCGAACCCCTAAGGCTAACAACACCCACATTGGAAATCATGGGTATGGGACTCCCCATACAGTTGGATCTATACTTTCCATTTTGTTCATATTAAGCCATTGTTTACACCCTAAGTATCAATGAGCATCTAGTAACTTGACTACATGCTTAAAAATTCAATCATTGTATTGAGTAATAGTACATCATAATGAAAATTAAGGATCAATGAATCACATTGAAAAGAGAAAAAGATAATGATGTATGAATTGGTATAGCACACAGCACTTTATTAACAAGATAAGTTTGTCACAATTTTATTAATTTTTGCACTTTTTACATATTAACTTCAGGGGGCATCACGATACATACTTTTTTAGAAAAATTAAATAGGTGCCCACTTGCAATAGACCTATGAGGTTTAGGTATGAAGTAATTGCATTTAAGCCTTTATCAAACACATACCCTGACCTATAGTGAACAGAACAATTGATACATATTCAAATCCTGTACGGATCTGTTTGTTTTTTAATGTATTATACTGTTATTACATTCTATTATTGCAGGTTGTAAATTGCATATTTATATATTTATTCGATATTATTCACAATGTGACCATAGTATGTTGTTCATGTTGATGAAAGCAAAAAACAGCCCTATCACTTTAAAAATGAAGAGCACATCATGAGCCGTGTCATGTGATCAAGGCGGAGGGACGGCCGAAACGCGTAATGGCGTCTAGCTTTGGTGGCGAAATAAATAACTGAACTAGCACAAAACTGGGTCGGTGCTCGTTTTTTCAGGAAGGAATCGTGCAACGAGGAACTGTAATATGTATGTATATATATATATATATATATATATATATATATATATATATATATATATTCATTAAAAAACCATAGGTTTCACACCAGTTATACTTAGCTGAACATTTTACTCATACAAAACCATTGAAATTCCCACGTTATAGTTAGTTGGACTCACTATAACTCGCGCGCCCGCAATCCACTGCTGATGATGTCACATATTACATCATTCATGACATGGTCAGTGACATCACTGATGACATCTCAAATGACATCAATGATGACATCACTGATGACATCATCTATGTGATAATATACTGCACCTCCTCACACTCTAATCTAATCTTTGATACATACAGTATTGAATACAGACTACCATTCCTGAAACCATTGACACACCAATACTAGTTACTACATACACACTCACTGATTCCTAAGTTTACACACACATCCACTCATTCACCCATACAATCACTCATACATACAGTCACTCATCAATACAACACTATCATATGCACTCATACACCTATAAAGACACTGACACACTACCACTCAACCATGGACTTACTTACAAACCTAGTTAGTCATGCAAAGAATCACTCACACTCCCATTACACACAACACCTTACTTATTCATATACTAACACATACTTACTCTCTTTTACAATCACTGATACAAGTACACATTTATCCATACAGTCACTTACGCAATCACAGACTCTCATGTATTGTTATTGATATATGCCAACTCTCAAATGCACTGTGTTTTACATATGTACTTACTTGGACATGTAACACTGAGATATCCATTCACTCACCAACACATCCATGCACACAGTCAACCGTCCATACAGCTATTTCCACATGCACTCTTGAACCCATACACCAAGTGAATCAACTTCTCACACATCTATGCACAGTCACACACCTCCCTGCCACTCCCACACACACTCACCTCACATACAAATACTAGGGCAACCAATCAATAACCCATATAGCCACTTATATAGCTATATGGGTTATTGAATATACAACTAGCTGAATACATCGAACAAAACAGCCTTCTGGACGATTCTCAGTTCGGGTTCCGAAAACTGCATGGGACAGAGACCGCTCTCATAAAGGCTGCTGATGATATTAGGACCATCAGGGACCAGGGAGGAACAGCGGTGCTGGTCCTGCTGGATCTTTCTGCGGCCTTCGACACGGTCAATCACTCCATCTTGATTGACCGTGTCGAAGAAATGGGCATCCACTCAAGGGCCAAGGATCTACTGTCTTCTTTTCTGTCTAACAGAACACAAGCAGTGACCTTGGGATCATTTCAATCCACCGATCTCGCCCTCCCATGTGGCGTTCCGCAAGGCTCATCCCGAAGTCCGACACTTTTTAACATCTATGTGTCGGACTTAGCTAGGGTTATTAAATACTACCGGATGAGCCTGACCTCATACGCCGAGGACACCCAGTTGGTGATTGCCATTAAGAACGATGGCGAGGAAGTATCCGCCCGGTTTCAGGAAGGCATGTTGGCAATCAAGGAATGGATGGCCGAGAACTGTCTACGTCTTAACTCAGATAAAACTGAGGTAATGATTTTTGGAAAGTTATCTCCACAGTGGTCTACCACTTGGTGGCCGACTCCACTCGGAGCCCCTCCAGAACCTGTGCAGAAGGTTAGGAATCTAGGAATCATTTTTGATGATAAACTCAACTTCTCCAGCCATGCTAATCAGGTAGCTTCATCGGCCTTTTACAAGCTTAGGATCATCAAAAAAATCCTACCTTATCTTCCAGAGAACGCAAGGAAAACAGTGGTGAGCTCCTTGGTACTCTCCTCTCTGGATTATTGCAATGGATTATTTGCAAATGCACAGGTACGGGTGGTGGCCAAACTGCAACTCATCCAAAATGCTGCAGCAAGGCTACTATCCGGCACTCCTAAATTTCATTCCATCAAGCAAGTAATCAGGAACTACCACTGGCTAACGATGAGAAATCGCATCAGATTTAAAACCTTGTGCCTCACCTTTAAAGCTCTTAATGGTCATGGCCCGGCGTTTCTCAAACAGAAACTTCTCTACTATTTACCTAACAGATCTTTAAGATCTGAACAGAGGCATCTACTGGCAGTGCCGCGTACCAGGACGGTCACATGGGGCGATAGATGCTTCACTAACTCCGCGGCCAGACTTTGGAATACTCTTCCAAAGGAAATCAAATCTTCACCCTCGCTACTTCAGTTTAGGAAACTGCTGAAAACCTGGTTGTTTGACCAATAATAGTCCAGGGTATCACTTCCGAAGGTAGATAATGCTCAATCAGAGATCTTTAGCAGAGTCACAGCGCCAAGACACCCACGGGTATATGTTGCGCTTTATACATTTTTAAAATAAATAAATAAATAAATACCAATCAACACATGCAGCACCTTGCACAACTACAGACATAATGATGCACACATACAGTTTAGTCACTAACCCATGCATTCAGTAAGACACATTTAATCACTCACTCATACAGACAGTCACGCACCAACTAAATCCTTCATCCAGACACTTATACACCCACTCATTCTTGAATATGCAAAACATATTTAAACTTTACAGTAACACACAAATGATGTATAGAACTTTACAGAAACACAAAGACACTGGATGATGCCATCATTGATGTCATCAGTGATGTCACATATTACATCATTCATGACATGGTCAGTGACATCACTGATGACATCACTGATGACATCTCAAATGACATCATCAGCAGTGGATTGCGGGCGAATAGAGTTATAGTGAGTCCAACTAACTATAACGTGGGAATTTCAATGGTTTTGTATGAGTAAAATGTTCAGCTAACTATAACTGGTGTGAAACTTATGTTTTTTTTAATGAATTTCAAAGGTTTTTTAAAAGCTAATTCCTTTCTATATCGAGTTTGTAACCTACGATTTTTTATTTTTTTATTTGCTGTTTTGTGTAAGTATTAATGATTAATTTATTTTTGAAAAATATTTTTCCGATGTTTTTTTTTTTAATCATTTTTTCCTGGGGGGCTCAGGGTGCGCGCACCGGTAAGCTCTCCGGAGAGCGCACCGAGAGCGCTATTTCTGTGTTCGTTAAAAAAAAATATGTATGAAAAGTAAATAATAACGCAAGACATTTAGTACCATACTTATAAAAGCAGTATTTTTGATTTACGAAATGAAAATTAATTTAAGCTATCAAAATGTCACTCAGGCGCTCCGGTGCGCGCAGCGTAAGCGCGTCAAGTCATGTGACCTTAAAATAACTCTTTTCATTGGTTGCTAACAGTTTTTTTTACAAAGAATGAAATCCCCACCCATTTCCTTCACTTCTTCTTTTACTTTAGTGACTGCAAGACCTGACTTTTTGCTCTTGGATCTTTGTTGGATTACTATGGCTGCCAGAACATCCAGCAGTGAAGATGACAGAGAGACATTTATTGATGAAGAGGTTCCTCCGCCCAGGGTAAAAGAACACTTCATATGGAAAAAAAATTCCAATCCAGATGATTAAAAAAAAAGTGAATGCTCCAAAGGTGGAGTGCCGGATTTGTCATACAGTCCTCTCACGGGGTGACCCCACCAAAAAATATTCATTTGGGAACTCCACCATGATTCGCCACGTCGAGAGGAGGCACCCACAGAACTTTGCCCGGGAGAGTGTCAGAGCTCTGGCACAAGAGGCTCCCAGGGATGGTGCCTCTACTTCAACCGGAGGACCAACTATATCGGTGAGGGGGCAACCAGAAGAGCTGATCCCTAACATTCAGCCTGCATTTAATGAAGCCGTAATTAAATGCAAAAAATGTGATCAGCTACTTTGTTATGGGGAACAAAGTGTTATGCTCATGGTTCGAGCAATAGACAACCACCGCTGCCAACCCCAGTCCTAATTTTGATTATTTTCTTTTGCTTCTATTGAGCAGTTTCCCATTCCCTGTTTTTGTTTCTGTTGAAAAAAAAGGAAAAAAGAAGAAAAAAATAAGTTCTTTTCAGAACTACTTTCAATTCTCATCAAAGAGCTGTATTCTTAAAAGAGTAACTGAAGTGGAGTGCAGTGAGAGAAGAGAGGAAAATGAGTGAGAAAGCAAAGAAAGGGACGAAAGGGGAAGGGAAGTGAAGTAGGGGGACTGAAAGAAGGTGCGTGTGGGGAACGAGAGTGAGGAGAAGGAGAGTGAACATGGGGAATGTGGATAAGTGAAGAAAATGTAGTAAAAGAACGGTAGTGTGGAAGGGTAAGAAAAGAGCATTTATTTTTAGGAAAGAGTGGAGATACAGACTGGATAAAGACAATTGAGTGTCAGACAAGGTGAGTAAGGCAGTAAAGAAACAGAGAAAGTGAAAGAAAAAGTTAGAGTAGAAGACTGAAGGCCACATTTATGAGGCCATGCGTCACTTTTACGCCGCCGGTGCGTCACTTTTTGTGATGTACAAGTGGTGTAAAAAATGCACCTTGTTGAGTCATATTTACAAAGTGACGCATCTAGGTAGATGCGTCACTTTGTAAACCCCCACGCCACATTATACCTGCGCCACGTGTAATGTGTGCAAAGGGAGCGTATTGACGCAAGAAAGGGTCATAGAAGTGACGCAGTGAAATCTATGAGATTTCACTGCGTCACTTTTAGGACACCGTTGCGTCAAAATCTTGCGCCTGCCTCACAGCAGGCGTAAGACTGACACAGGCCCTTTCACATGGGGCTGGCCCCATGTGAAAGGATGCATTGCTGGAGTTGCGTCACTTTTGTGACACACTCCAGCAATTCACCACTTTTGCACTTACAGATACGTCAGAAATACTGACGTATCTGTAAATCCTTACGACATAATGCGTCCTACATTAAATATGACGCATGAGTAGAAGACTGAAGGCCTCATTTATGAGGCAATCCGTCACTTTTACACCAACGGTGCGTCACTTTTTGTGATGCACCAGTGGTGTAAAAAATGCACATTGTTGAGTCAAATTTACTAATTGACACATCTAGGTAAATGCGCCACTTTGTAAACCCCTGCGCCACATTATACCTGCGCCAGGTGTAATGTATGCAAAGGGGGCGTATTGACGCAAGAAAGGGTCGTAGAAGTGACGCAGTGAAGTCAATGAGATTTCACTGCGTCACTTTTAGGACACCATTGCGTCAAAATCTTGCGCCTGCCTCACAGCAGGCGTAAGACTGACGCAGGCCCTTTCACATGGGACTAGCCCCATTTGAAAGGATACATTGCTGGAGTTGCATCATTTTTGTGACAGACTCCAGCAATGCATCACTTTCCTCTAAACACTCTACTTTATTTGTTTACTCTATTTTTTTACACTGTTTTTCCCCTTGGTGCGCTCAGGGTGGTGCGCGAACCGGAGAGCGTACCCGGGAACGCACCCAGTGCTTACCCCGTGAAAATAAAAAAAATAAAAAAGGGTTTTTTGTCCTTCAGGGTCCTTCTAGGCCCCCCTCAGAAAACCTAGGGGGTCAGGGGGTGTCTACTCTGCCCCCTTTTAATTATTTCCCCCTTTCTTTTTCACCCCTTGTGTCTCGATTCTACCGAGACACAAGATGGCGGACTCTCCGGACTGTTTAGAATGTTGACAGACACCCGACAGCCAATCGGCTTTCCGCTCGCGCACTCCCGTAGCGCGCCGGGTGCGCTCCCCGGTACGCGCACCGGCGAGCACTCGGAGCGCGCCTATAGATATATATGTGTTTTTGAAGTTAATTTAAAAAAAAACACTGAAGCAATTTCAACCAAATATAGCAAATAATATAAATTTGGATAAAAAATATATATATTAGTAGAGATAGGGCACTGTTGGGATTAATTTTAGATAGGCAGTTTTTATCAGTGAATTTATCTTTTGGCAGTGTATAGTATCAGAGTGGAAGTAGGAATATAAAAAAGTGTCTGTGATTTAACCAAGAGAAGCCGAACTCCATCCATAACTATAACAGAGAAGTCTATCTAAATCTATAACTACTACAGAGGGATAGTATATAACTATCAGAAAAAGTTTACCATATTAACTTATAGTGCACAATATACTTCAGTTTTAAAAATATCAACTTACCTTTACAAACAAGTTGAAGAGTTTAGTGATAATTCAATTGTAATGTACAACAAGAAGTAGCAGTCAAAATGGCTGTGTTTCCTTCTCTTCTTTTATATATATATATTCAGGTATATAACCAATCAAATGTCAGGTAATAAAAGTAGAAAATGAAAGTAACATTTTCATTGGTTGTCAATTCCAACACTTTAGATGTGTTTTGTGAAGTAATTTACCTCACGATATTTAGAGAGGTCTACAGGCTTAATGGCTAAATGGAATTTCAATCAAATTTGTGAAAATGAAAGGGATTGTTATGTAGTATGAGCTAATGTATATTTGGTGAGAGTGTCTCCAGTCGTTTTTTTGTAAATTACTTTCCCACCTTTTTTATTGGACCGCTTCCCGGTATGCGTCCCGGTCCGCGAACCAGCAGCGTTACGGGAGTCCACCATTTTGTGTTTCGGTCGAATCAAGATACAAGATGGAGGGCAAATAATGTTCAGAATGGGTAGAAGGGGGCACGGTAGATGTATCTTGACCCCCTAGGTTTTCTGAGGGTGGCTGAGGAGGACCATATGTGCGGGGAAAAAACATTTTTTTTTTTTAATTTTGCGCGGTTAGCTTCCAGTTCGCGTACCGGGTAGAGCTCTGGGAGCGTAGTTTGTTGAACATTAGAGAAAAAAGTTTGAGAAAAATAATAAATGTGAGTGATCAGATGTAGGGTAGCTCTGAGAAGAGCTTTTGGGTTTATGGTACATTTAGGTACTTATAAGTAGGTACCAATGCACAGTCTTAAATTCGAAATGAAAATTCTGTTGCCCTCATCTGAGAAGTGAACTCCATCTCCTCTGTAGATATCTTGCATGTAGTAACGCAAGTTATTGTTGTACATGGAGCCCATTCCATGGTCTCTCATGTAAGCTGAAACAGATTTGTTTACATGCTTCTTCGACTTCTCAATTTGTGGACAAAATTGGTTGGACCACCTCCATTTCTGTCTTTGGCATATATTGGAATATACCAAGGCAGTTTGAGGAAAAAGTGCCATTAATTGCTCAAAGGTGTCCTTTAAAAGCATTTCCAGACCTACCCCAGTCAAAGTGCCCAAATCATTACCTCCACAGTGCACAATTAACAGGTCAGGTTTTGGCAACTGCATAAAGGTTTTCACCAATGGTATCAATTGGTGACATTTTAATCCTCTTTGGCCCAACCACTTAATTTCCACATCTTGTAAATTGAGGTTAGGTAAATTTCTGTTCTCAGCATACCTTTGAGCCCAGTAGATGTAACTATGTCCAACAATCCAGACATTAAACATGGTGAGAGAAGGTTGGGCTGCAGTCAGATGAAGTGTGGTAATGAAAGGGCAGTTGAAACAGTAGGAGTTTGTAAAGAAAAAAAACTGTGGATTTCCAGTGCTAATGATTCATTAGCAGTGATTGGTGCATTTCCATTTCTGAAAACAGAAAGTTAGGGTGCATGGATGTGTTCTTTGAAAGATGTAATTTGAATGGTCAAGGAAAAAACATTTAATGAAAGATTGCACTGGATACGCAGGTGCACTGAGAGTTCAGAGTTCAATTGAAACATTGTTGTGTGAACTTGCAAACATGAGAGGTCTTTCAGGAGGTGGTTGCTAAGCAAAAAAGGCAGAGAGGGCAGAGGGTGGAAGGGTTTTGATTTGAAAAAAGTGAGGGAAGAGTTATGATTGGCTAATATGAGAGATATGTGAAATGAATATCAGCATTTCTGTGCTTTCTATAGCTGCAGCCTCTGGAGTGCATCCTCTTTGTTCTGCTGAAGACAATTTGGTGTATTTCTGAGACTGTTTTGAAACTCAAAAAGAATTTGCTAAGGTGAGAAAAGATTTATTTAATTTAGATAGAGAATAGTATAATTTAAGGAGAAAATGATTAAGAAAGCTGTGTTTTTAAAATGTGGCTTTGTCTCAAGTGATATACAAATAGATTTTGTTTCTTTGAGAAATTGTAAATGCATATTCTGTGTAGAAATCTGGCATGCAGTAACGCAAATTATTGTTGTACATGGAGCCCATTCCATGGACTCTCATGTAAGCTGAAACAGATATGTTGTGTTTAAAAACGATTTTTGAAAACAATTACATTTCTGGATCTGTTCTGCTAGAGCTTCATAGGTTGTTTGGGCCATATTTACAAGGCATTTGAGTGTCTCTGATGTTATTGTTCCCATTTTAATTGAAGAGCTTTCTTCATGGGGCTAGTTTCTTGTAAATACGCTCCCACCTGTGCTTGGTAAATTTAGATTTTGATTATGGGAGTTACATAGCCATGTTAAAAATGTCCCAAAAATGGTGCAAGGGCATTCAAAAAAACGCTTTCATGTGTCTTAAGGACATTTTTAGTCATTTCCTCTTGAATGTAGGTATACAATTGATTTATATGTTGTGTTTAAAAACGATTTTTTGAAATCAATTACATTTCTGGATATGTACTGCTAGAGCTTCATAGGTTGTTTGGGCCATATTTATAAGGCATTTGAGTGTCTATGATGTTATTTTTCCCTTTTTAAATGGAAAGCGTTCTTCATGGGGCAAGTTTCTTGTAAATAGTAAATACGCTCCCACCTGTGCTTGGCAAATTTTGATTTTGATTATGGGAGTTACATAGCCATGTTAAAAATGACCCAAAGATGGTGCAAGGGCAATCCAAAAAAACGCTTTTATGTGTCTTAAGGACATTTTAAGTCAATGAGGAAACATAGGTGATGTAATTCTGAAAAAAACTCCACTTTTTTCAATTACATTAGTAGTGTTTCCTAAGTTTATGAATGACATTGTGCAGATGAAGTTTAGGTCTGACCACAGATTCAAAACAGGTCTGGCCTTTGTTTAAGAGTGAAGTGGACATGACTTACTTCATTGGTAGGCCTTCACATGTATTATCTCCTTTGTATTCTTCAACAAGCAAAAAGCTCTTCTGCAACCGTGAGTAGGCCTTACCTTAAACAAACCTCTGGAAAGGCCACACCTTATCGTCATCCTGAATCAATCATTTAAAATGTTACGGAGAGATTTATGATAGGTGTATGCCTGTCTTGTACCACTGTGCGTCACTTTTGTGACGCAGTGGTGGTGCAAAAGATTTGCTATGTTAAATAATAAGTAGGGTGTTAAGTTTTTGATGACTGTTATTCATTTACTGTTTGGTAATAGTGGTTAATAACATTTTTTATTATATTTTTCCACAGATTCAACTGCAGATCATTTCAAAATTTGAAAATGGCAACTAAGAATCGAATTAGAAAGGCTAGAAAACGTCAAAGACAGCAGGATCATCTATTATTGCAGCAGTCCTCTCCCAAAAAAACTTGTGAAATCACCAAGAAAGCTCTGGGTAAGACCACAAAATCATTCATTTTTTTTTTTTTTAAATATATTTTTATTGCAGGAATCAGTAAATCAGTACAGTAGCGACCAGCATTGTATTACAAGCAACATATACAGAATAAAGCCCTCTGGCCCCCCTCCGTAAAGTCTGTACACAGCCAACTGGCCCACAACCCTGGGGTCGGGCGGCGAAATGCAACAGGGGTCAGTAGAATGCTGGAGCTGGTCCGGATAATACACTGTCCGTCATCTGCTTTTCCAAACAAACCCAAAACCCCCAAAATAAACCCCCCCCTCAAAATACCTACTAACTGTAAACCCCCCCCCCCCCCACCACCACCAGCGCCAGGGAGCTTATCAACATAGGATCTACTATTTGACCCACGGGGAAGGTAATAGGACTGTCAGTGCTGACGTTCATCGGGACTCGGGGCGAGTCGCTTCTTCACTTTCGGAGTCGCTGGGGGCACAATAATCCCTGAGGGCCTGCACCAGCATTTCCCACTCCAACGCGGCCTCCTGCGCCTTCTCATTATCCTGCCTCCAAGCCAGCTGATATCTCAGCGCGCTCTCTCCCGCCGCCCATTTCAAAAGCTCACTGTGCCACCTGCTGCCTGCCGGACCAGCTCGTGCCTTCCAGTTCCTGGTCACCTCTCGCTTAGCAAGGAGGAGCCCCAGGTCGATAAATTTACTGGAAATTTTATTCCGGGGGGTATGGGGGAACCAGTGTAAGAGCCCCACCGCCGCATCGAGTGATAAGCGCCTCCCCGTCACCTCCTCCAGAGTCGTCGCTACCTCCTGCCATTAGGACGTCAGTCCTGGACAGGCCCATAACATGTGTAGGAGGTCCGCCTCCTGAGCCGGGCATCTAGGGCATTCCGCTGAAGCCGTGGCAAAATAACGCCTGATCTTTACCGGGGTCAGGTACGCTCTATGGAGAACATAATAGTGGACCAGTTGGAAACGGGCGCTACGTGTGCCCTTCCAGGCACGTCTCACCAACTGGGCCCAGGTCGTCTCCGGGATCTCCCTACCAATGTCCTCCTCCCAGCGGGTCCTCAATGTGGTGAGAGGAGCCAATCCCTCGGCAATCAACCTGCCGTAGAGGCAAGTGACCGCCTTCACCGTGCCCGCCCACATCATTACGTACTGGCACACCTGAGACAAGTGGGGTTCCTCCAGCCCGTTCTGCCAGTGCGCCTGGATCGCTCGCACAATGGCCGAGTGCAGCAGAAAGTCGCCCCGGGAGATCCCGAAGCGGTCAATGAGATCCTGAAAGGACAAGAGCGCTCCGTCCTCGTACAGATCACCGACGAGCTGTAAACCGGAATCCTCCCAGGCCGCCAATCGTGACCAATCCCCTCCGTGGGGGAGGGCCGTCAGCATCCCCAACGGTATTTCAGGCGCATATGGTGTTCTTAGTTGGCCTCTGGCGTGAGCCCGATTCCAACACAGTCGGACAGTCCGCTCCTCCATCGACAAGTCCCGCAGGACCAAACGTTGTCGCAGCGCTATAAAGGAGAGAACATGCCTGGCCATACCCGTCCCTCTACCGTCTTCCGGGCCCCTGAATTCCCTGGCTATCTCCTGGGCGAAGGTCTGGAGCTGCGCCGCCAGATAGTACTTCTCGAAGTCCGGCACAGCGAGGCCCCCCCTCGTCCTTCGGCCTCATCAAGGTATTGAGGGCCACCCGCCGCCGGCCCGTTCCCCAGAGGAACCCGACCACCATAGAGCGCAAGCGACGAAACGTGGCCGGTGGGACCCAGATCGGCAAAGTTCGGAAGTAATACAATAACCGGGGAAGCGCCACCATTTTGAGCAGGGCGATACGTCCCGCCACTGAGAGCGGCAGCGTGGCCCAAAAGTCCATGCAACCTCGGAGTGCTCGAATGCAGCGGGCAATGTTCCCATCTAGGAGGTCGGGTTGGTCGTGGTAAACGAATACCCCAAGGTACTTAAAGCAGTCGGGCTCCCATCTGATCTCCCTACTTAGCGCAGGGGTGGGGGTACCCCTGCGTACCGGAAAAAGACAGGTCTTAGACCAATTCACTCGGAGGCCTGAGACCGCTCCGAACTCCGTGAGCGCCAATTCCGCTCCCCGCAAAGCGTCGACCGGGTCCTCCAGGAAGAGCAACAGGTCGTCCGCATATAGCGAGACATAATGCGGGCCCGCAGCCGTCCATAAGCCCGTATAGTGGGCTCCCGAGCGAAGGTGCATCGCCAGTGGCTCCACCGCTAGCGCAAAAAGAAGCGGGGACAATGAGCACCCCTGCCGCGTGCCTCGTTCCACCGGATACCGCGATGAAATCAATGGGCCCGATCGGACCCTGGCCGAAGCAGAAGCATAAAGAACCGCGGTCCATCTGACAAATCCCTCCCCGAGGCCGAATCTCTGTAACACCGTGCAGAGGTAGTCCCACTCTAGGCTATCAAAAGCCTTCTCCAGGTCCACCGACAAAACTACCGGGGACGGGGCATCCACAAATGGTTCCCCAAGCAATCGGAACAACCTTCGAATATTCATAGTCGTGTTCCGCCGTGGGATGAAGCCGGCCTGGTCCTCATGCACTAGGGAACTCATATGTCCCAGCAGCCTCGAGGCCAAGATGCTGCTCAATATTTTGTAGTCCACCGTCAACATTGATAGGGGACGGTAGGACCCCGGGTCAGATGAGTCTCGGCCCGGTTTGAGGAGAGGAACCACCAACGCTTCACACATCGAGCTCGGGAGTCGCCCCAACCTCTTCGCCTCCCTGTAGACCACCAGTAACCGAGGGGCTAAGAGGTCAGGGTAAGCTGCATAGAACTCCACTGGTAGGCCATCTAGGCCCGGGGTCTTGTTCCTCGCCATCCGTTTGATGGCCCCGCGGATCTCCCCCAAGTCGATATCGGAACCCAGAGTTTTCGCCACTTCCTGCCCTACTGTGCGGAGCTCCAGTGGGCGAAGATAATTATCAAGCCGGTCTGGGTCACGTGCGGAGCGACTGCGGTATAAACATTCATAATAATGCCGGAAGCAACTAAGAATCTCCGGTTGGGTGCATACCTCGGTCCCATCTGCCCCACGCATATTTGTCGTCGTCTGGGACTGGCGCGTAGGGTTGGCCAACCACGCCAGCAACGCACTCGACCTGTCTCCCTCCGCGATAGACCGGACCGTATAGGCCTTATAATCAAAACAGCGGAGCCGTTCGACCTCCACCGCTACCCTCTCCCTCGCCTCCACCGTTTGTGCTTGCAATTCCGGGTGTCCGGGGCGGCTAACTTCAAGCTCGCGGAGTGCCCGGTCCGCTGTGTCTAAATCAGCCAGGATGACGCGCCTCATGCCCACCTTCTTAGAGATACAGTAGCCCCTCACCACTACCTTAAAAGCGTCCCATTCGAACGCCCTAGTACTCGCGGAGCCGCCGTTGGACGCAAAATAATCCGATATTCTCTCCCCCAGGTCCGCCTTGAAGACACTGTCCTCGAGGATCTCGGGTCGCATCTTCCAGGTGGGTACCGCCGGCGTCCCAGGAAACCAGCGAATGTCCAGCAGGAGGGGGTTATGGTCCGAGATGGTCCTCGATAAGTACTCTGATCGGACCGCTGCCGAAACCAGTTCGGGCGAACCAAGAAAGCCATCTAGCCTGACATGCAACTCATGGAGGCTCGAGAAATATGAATAATCCCTAGATGCGGGGTGATGCGCCCTCCAAATGTCCGTCAAACCCCAGCGGGTCTGCCAATCCTGACGACCCTTAGCCGTGCGACGGACCGGGGAATCGGGGAGCGGGGGATGCGAGCGGTCTATGTCCACATCCACTACGGAGTTAAAGTCTCCCCCCAACAGGAGGGGCCCGGCGAAAAAGTGCGCCAACGAGCCCGATAACCTGGAAAGGAAGGCAGTCTGGTCTACATTAGGAGCGTACACACAGCAAACGTTCAGGTCCCTCCCTCCTAGAGTGCCTGAGATGGCCACGAACCGCCCCTCTGGATCCAACACTGTCCTCGTGACCTGGAAGGGGACCCCTGCCCTGATCCATATTAGCGCCCCCCTGGCATAAGCAGAGTACGACGTGGAAAAGACCTGCCCCCGCCATCTACGCTGAAGCGCCGCCCCTTCCGCCTTGTTCAGATGCGTTTCCTGCAGCAGCGCCATTTGCACTCCCCTACGCACTAAATAAGCATGGACCTTGTGGCGCCTGGACATAGTGTGAAGCCCCCTCACGTTCCAAGTAACACATTTCAAGTTAGCAACATCAGCCATTGTCCCAGATTGTTCTTGCACAGTCCCCCCATCCGGGTCCCCACAAAGAAAAAGCATCAATCCTCCCAGCGCTGATGGCGGCCATTTTCCCCAACCAAAACCAAACCACCCAAGAACCAACAAAGCCCCCCCCCACCCACCCCAGAACAGGACCCAAACTGCACCATCTAGATCCCATCCAAACCTCGTCGTACATCAACCCCAGAACCCCAACTAATCCTACGGTCGCCACCGTAGGAAGGCCTTATGGGCCAGGTGCGGGCTGGGCGGAGGCAGTGGGCCCTCGTCGCCCAGGCCACCAGGACTATAACAAGCCCCAAACAGTGTCAAAACCTTCCGGGGCAAAAGCTGAGGCCCCCCAACCCTCTCTCCCTCGTTGTCAGCAATAAAGGACGGCAACCGCCTCCCCCCTGCCGGGCCCCCACCCAAAACAAGGCAGTATACCCCGTTACCCTTGTCCATCTAGAAGGTCCTCCACCTATTTCGGTGTGATCACCGGTGTATGGGTACTATCTGCCACTGAATCCTCCGAGTCCGACGGTGCCCCCTGAGCACCCGGGTTTTCTTCCTCCTCGATGGCTTCGTCTCTTGCTCCCGACAGTTCCGACAGTACTTCCAACACTCCCCTCCGTTCCGATGATGTCTCCGCAGTCGAGGGCCCTCCCGTGCGGCCGCGGCGATTCCTGACCCTCTTGGATCGCCTCCTTTGTTCCGGCTCATCCGCCTGTTGGGACGAGGAGCCAAAACCATCTTTCCCTGTCCGGTACAGTTCAAGCCAGTCACAGACCTCCTCCGGGGTGTCAAAGAACTGGGTTTTGTCGTTGACAATGATGCGGAGCCTTGCAGGATATAGGAGTGAATACTGAATGCCCTCGCTCCTGAGTTCGCGCTTAACCGCTAGGAAGGAGAACCGCTTGCGCTGCGTCTCGTAGGTGTAATCAGGGAAGATGTTCACCTGACTGTTCGCAACTTGGAACGGGCCATTGTGCCTGGCGGCATTGAGGATTAAGTCCCTGTCCCGAAAATGCAGCAACCGCGCCACCACCGGCCTCGGGGTACGTCCCTGCTGTGGGGGCCGTGCTGGGACTCTGTGGGCCCGTTCTAGAGTGTAGAAGGAGGACAGACCCTCCGGGACCACCGTGTCTCGGAGCCAGGTCTCCAAGTATCGCACCATGTCGCCATCCTCGATCTTTTCCGGCAGGCCCACCACTCGGATGTTGTTCCTCCTGTTGCGGCCTTCCGCATCCTCCGCCCTCCGTTCGAGGGTTTCGATTCGGGATAAGGCGTCCTTCATCGTCGCAGCCAAGGTTCGCTGCGCCGGCTCCAAAGTTTTCACCGTGCCCTCCACCTCCTTGACCCGGTCTGAGAGTTTGCCATGGTCCGCCCTGAGGAGGCCCAGGCTCGTCGCCACCTGAGCAATGTCCTGTTGGAGGGCCGATCTCGTAGCCTCTATCGCCTCTAGGACACGGTCGAACTGTTGCTGCAGTGGCGCGCTACCAGAACTTTTTGGGTCCCCATGCTCCTCTTTGTCCTGGGCTTCAGAGTCCGAGGTGGTCTGGTTGGATCCCTTGGCTCCTCTAGGTTTCCCCATGCTGCCAGGGGCACTCCGTGAGGGTCCCGGAGTAGGTGTCTCCGTGTACAGGTGTCGATCACGACCTTCCCGGGTGCTTGTCCTCAATTCGGGTATGGGCGATCTCCTTCTCCAGAGCCTGTGGAGACTCCGCCGCTTCGGCTCACGCCACCGCCACGGCGTCCGAGGGCACCGATGAGGGGGCGGAGACAGCCGTCGCCGAGTCGGGCAGACCCGTTCACCCACTATAGCCCCGGGGTGAGGGCCACCAACTCCCTCGGATGATCTGTGGCGCCAGAGTGTCGCGCCTCCCATGTAGTTGGACTGGCCAGGAAGACGTAGCTAGTTGCGGAGTCGCGAGGCGGGCCACCGCTTGGATCACAGGGCGTCCGCTCCCGGTGCCCTCCAGTGCGCGGGCACCCGTCCGGCCGTCCAACCGAGTGCAAATCCGTTGCAAAAGGTCCAATCCTGTAAATGTCCAATGTCCAGAACAACCGAGGATGGCGAAGCCGGGCGCCAGTCGACACCCGCGACACCTCTTCAACTCAGTAGTTTCGATCAGGGGGACAAAGGAGTCCGGGCGCCATGTTGGGTCGCACTCCGCAACTCCGCAAACTTCGGTATTACTTCGGAGCAACCCTCGTCCAAACTCCACCAGGGCCCCCGGCAGGTTGCCGTCGGCACGCTCAGCAGAATGCGGGGTCTGGGGTGCCCCGCAGCCTCCGAATTTCAGGATAATCTCGGGCTTAGTCCCGGAGCCGAGCTCTCAGGCGACCATCGCCATCGGCGCCCAAGCCACGCCCCACCACAAAATCATTCATAAGAAATATTTGTAGTAAAAAAAGTATTTCTACAGAAAATGTTTCAGTCCAGAAAAAGAGAAGCAATTTAAATGGAAAGGAAAGACATATCAAAAATGTTACTGCTAGAGCCAGAGATAACTCTGTGCATGATAGTAGAAGGAAACAACAGTTTAGGGACATTCGAAAACGAATGTTCCGCAACAGGATAATAGTTAATTTATTAAAAAATATTAAGAAAGGCCTACAGAAAGTGGCATTTTATAAGAAAAAGAAAAATGTAGAGAAAATTATTGATCATGCTTTCGAAATTAAGCGAAAGTTTTTTATTTTGGTAATCAATAGAATTAGGACACTAAACAAGGTAATTTCTGATTTCAAATCAAATAGTAGATGGAAGAGAGTAGTTAATCGTAACTTTTGTGAAGTTTTTTCCGGAGAATGGATGCATAGTTCAAGTTGTGAGGCATTTTTTAATGAGGAGAGTTATTTTCAGGATAATGATTTGGTGTCTGCAGTTGACACCAGTGGTCGAGCTTATGAAGTGAAGGATGGTTGTCCAGTTGAAAAAGAAAAACTTGTGACAACAGAGATAGAAGAGGTGTTAGGTAATGAGGTTTTAGAAAGACGTCCTAAAGGTCCTGTGTACATTTTGGAAGTGTAGTTCTATTTGCAGTGTGCGACAGGATTCCATCAATTTGCTTTGTGATTTTGTACGGACATTTAATAAGAAAAGTTTGAAGCAGAAAATGAAGTTGTTGCAAGAATTAGATCCTTGCAGAGTGAGACAAGTGACATGTTTGCGTGGTCATTCACTGGCTTGTCTTTCCAGGAGAGTATGCCAGAGTGTTTTTCATCATTTCAGGATGCTAGCAGTGCATCATAATAAAGTGAGGAAATTAGTGAGAATGTTGTATCATGCTAAGAGTCCAGCAATTATGCTTAAACAATTATGTGCTTGAGGTAATATGAATTTTTATGGTCAATTGTGTCCCCTATCGTAGACCCCAACGGCTCCATGTACGTGCTTCAAGTACATGTATGTTCCCTCCACTTCCAGCTATGAAGACGCAAATACATTTGCGTCCAACGTTAACATGTCCTCTTTCAGATCCACCATGAATGGGTCGGATATTCGGTTCCTAAGTGTGCCTTGCCAACGTCTTTACATGGTGCACTTTCATGTTTTACTAGCTCTGGTGAGTTAGGCCCTGATTCCTGCCATCGAGCCCTTTCTGCCTTCTGTTTCTGAAAGCTGCAGTCTGCTGCTTCCTGACCCTTGCCTTACTCCCTGTGTGGCGAGCGGTGCCTGGCTCGACCTGCTTGCCTGCCAAGACTGTATTCAGCCTTCAAGTTATCTGCTCCGCTCCTCGAAAATACATTCCTGTCTAGTAGTTTAGGAAAACATCTTCCCAGCTGCAGAGCAAAGGGCCCGGCCTTCCTGTCTCCATGCAAGTAATTCATAGCTCCTGTTACCATGGTAGGCCCATGGCCCCCTTGCTTTACACGTAGACACGAAGTAACATATGCACGCACTAGCAGTCAGTATAGAATAGCCTCTGCCCGAGAGACCTTTCCTTCTAGATAATACAGTTCCTCAAACACAAGATATTAGATATGATTTGGGATTAGGTTGTTCTGACATCCCAGACTTCTGTCTCCTCATGTAGGGCTAAATGTCAAGTCCCCTTCACCCTCCAGTTCCACGTCAATCACATGTCATGCTGCTGCGCGCGCATCTCTGCCATGTATTTCTGCTGACACTGCAGGATTCGTCTATGGATCCACCTACCTGTGATACGTTTCAAGTGACGTTGTCTAGCACACGCCTCCGTGCACGCCCTCATGCACGCCTTCTGTTACGTACATGTGTTCTTATCTCGTTTCTCTCAGCTGTTACGCCTTCTGCATTCAACACTACTGTAATGCATTGACTATATATATGATGTTCTGTTAATAAAGCATTGTACATGTCCATGTCCATTCCCTTCCTGAACCCTTGTGGTGATGGAACATGATACCTGGTTCGAACCA
Source organism: Lissotriton vulgaris (assembly GCF_964263255.1). Lineage (NCBI taxonomy): Eukaryota > Metazoa > Chordata > Amphibia > Caudata > Salamandridae > Lissotriton > Lissotriton vulgaris. Next base: position 1,599,014,944 of record NC_141693.1, read on the forward strand.
ATTCCTTTTTAAGGAATAAAACCTTCATAAACTCAGATGCCACGGACTCTGCCTCTTATTTTTGACTGAGTTATTCTTATTGAACTTTACCGCATAAATTAAGTATAGGTAATTTAAATTTACCGCATAATTGGCGCCCGAATAGGGACCCCTCCCCCACCTTACGCGCCGGCGGTGCGTTGCAGGCCTAGCCCCCTGCCACAGCCGGACGGACAACTACGCGTACCCGCAGGATTTCCTGTATCTCCCTCAGGCCAACGGAGGTGACTGAGGCTGCGATCGACACCCAGACGAGGCGGTGAGGAGTGCGGAGGATCCCGACCAGAGCCTAGCTGAGAGAGCAAAGTCCGAGGTATTCAGAGGCCCACCAGTTCCGAAGTTCCGAAGTACCTACGTCACGAGTCGAGTCCAGTCCGGTCCAGTCCAGTGTCGAGTTTCCGAGGCCTTCTGTTCCGTGCTTCCCGGTGAGTACCGTTGCTGGGGACGCATCTAGACGGGTGCATTAATTTGTGCCTGGTCAAGACGGGTTTGGGTACACAGACCCGGTCTGCACTGTTTAGCGGTGTATCTGTACTGTTTAGCAGTATATCGAGTATGCAGGTAGCTAGTTTTATTCTAGTTATTGTTGTTCGTTTTTCAAAATGTTTAAATGTGTTTTAATGTCGTGATATGAGTGATTGTTCGATCTACATTATCGTGTTTATTGTGTTAGTTGTGTCCAAGTCCGATTAAGTATCAAGTACCAAGTAGTACGGCTGAAACATGCCGCTGTTTTCCAAACTGAAACAGATAGGAACTAGAAAAGGGATACTCGAGGAAGCTGTTCCCATTCCACCCAGGGACACTCCAGGGTATTTTATGTACCACAAACACGGCTTAGATGCTGTATTATATCTCGACTTGTGGGTGGATTACACCAAAGATCTAGCAGAGAATCAGAGATGGCCTGCTACAGGGACATGGGATGCCGAGTGCATCATGAGAGTAGAAGAAGCATTATGGAAAAAGAAAGCCAGACAGTCACAGAAAGATGCCATTGAACTATGGCGTAAAGAATCACACAGACGTACAGAGAAAGAATTCAGAAAAGCAGAAAAACATAGAGAGGATTCAGACAAAGCCCGAGAAAACGTATTAGTTGAAGAGGGGATACGAGTTAAAGCAGAACAAGTAGACCGACAACGAAACACTCTTGTGAATGGTATGTATCCTCTTTTGGCCGAGGGTTTACCTAAGGTCACTCCGGAAATACCGAAGGATCTCCCCCCTCCATTGGTTCCGACTAAATTACGCCACAAGACCTCAGCAGATATTTTCCTTTCTTCCTATCTAGACGATGTAGCTCCCTCCTATACTTCTGCACCTGCTCATGTACCCGTACCACCTGCTCCTGCTGACATCTCCCTACCCCTACAGCATCAGCTCCCAGGTCCGCAACTGCAGATTCCTCCAGGTCCGCTGCCCGCACCTGCTCCCGTTGTTCCCCCCGGTATTCAACAACTGCATCCATTAAATCCTTTTGGGACTGGCGTGGCCCAGGACCCAACCCAGCTACAGCAAGTACAGTCAGGTTATGCTCAAGCCTCCGGTTCCGGAGGTGCTACGGGAGGTTATCAAACACCCCCACAGATACACCGAATTACGATGAGAGATTTAGCAAAGGCACGGACACCGAAAGGCGTTCCGGCCGAACTACTTAGAAGAGAGCTCACAGACTGCAGATATGACCCAGTGCCTGGTACGTCAGGCCCCATGTTACTAGCATCCCTACGTTTGAGACGCGTTACAGACTATTTAATGTTACTACCAGGAATGCCAGAACATCTAGACAAATTGTACGATTTTATCAGAACAGGAGAAGGGCCGGAGTCTGTTGCTGAAGTCATGTCACGTCAGAAAGTTGAGACTAAAGGTTTGATAATGCGATTTTTGGTTAATTGTTTAATAAGAGAACACGATCAGGCAGGTTTTCCGCAAAGTGAGATGGATAGACTGATTAGATGGAGCCAGAATATGTCGGAGGGTAAACATGATAAGGAAAACCAAGTACATCATATGGTTAGAAAGCTCCGTAAAGAAATAATAGAAATACATGCCCAGCGAGCACCTGACGAAGATCTTGAATTAGACGATCCAACTTCCTCGCAAGAGGAGGAGGAAACAGAGGATCTAGCAGAAACTTCGCAACAGTCAGACAAAGGGACAATAGCATATGTAGGTAAGGGAAAATACCTTAAGAAAAGAATACGTCAAGTCAAGTCAAGTCAGAAAATTTGTATAGCGCACTACATACCCAGAGGGTTTCAAGGCGCTTAGGAAGGGGAGGAGGTTTATTTGTCAAATATCCATGTTTTAAGCTGCTTTCTGAACGCTAGGTGATTCTGGGTGAGGCGAAGGTAAGCGGGGAGTGAGTTCCATGTTTTGGCAGCCAGGTATGAAAAGGATCTGCCTCCCATGGTGGTCTTGTTGATGCGAGGTACAGTGGCGAAGGCTTGTCTGGAAGAGCGAAGTTGGCGGGAGGGGGTGTAGAAGGACAGTCGAGAGTTGAGGCAATCTGGTCCGATGTCGTAGAGTGATTTGTGTGCGTGGGTAAGCAGTCGGAAAGTGATCCTCTTATTGACGGGTAGCCAGTGGAGGTCTTTAAGGTGACCAGAGATGTGTTCGTTGCGTGGGATGTCTAATATGAGCCTGGCTGAGGCGTTTTGGATTCGTTGTAGTTTCTTCTGGAGTTTAGCGGTGGTACCTGCGTAGAGGGTGTTTCCGTAGTCCAGTCGGCTCGTGACTAGAGCGTGGGTGACTGTTTTCCTTGTTTCGGAGGGGATCCAGCGAAATGTTTTTCTGAGCATGCGAAGAATGTTAAAGCAGGAAGAGGATACGGCGCTGACTTGTCTGTTCATTGAAAGTGAAGAATCCAGGATGACGCCAAGGTTCCGTGCGTGGTCTGTCGGGATGGGTGCATTTCCGAGGGCTTCCGGCCACCAGGAGTCGTCCCATGCAGAGGGGGATTTACCTAAGATGAGGACTTCTGTTTTGTCTGAGTTCAGTTTCAGACGGCTTTGTTTCATCCATTCGGCGACTTCTTTCATTCCTTCGTGTAGGTTAGTTTTGGCGGTGCTGGGGTCCTTGGTGAGAGATAGGATCAGTTGAGTGTCATCCGCGTAAGAGATGATGTTGAGGTTGTGTTGGCGGGCGATGGCCGCGAGGGGGCTCATGTATACGTTGAAGAGGGTGGGGCTGAGTGAGGATCCTTGTGGTACGCCGCAGATGATTTCAGAGGCCTCGGACTTGAATGGTGGGAGGCGGACTCTCTGGGTTCTTCCGGTGAGGAACGAGGTGATCCATTCCAGTGCCTTTCCTTGGATTACGATGTTTCTGAGGCGTTGTAAAAGGGTGCTGTGGCAGACTGTGTCGAAGGCTGCAGAGAGGTCGAGGAGGATGAGGGCGACTGTGTCTCCATTGTCCAGTAGAGTTCGAATGTCGTCAGTTGCTGCGATGAGGGCGGTCTCAGTGCTGTGTTTGGCTCGGAAGCCAGATTGTGAAGGGTCGAGTGATTTGTTGGCTTCGAGGAAGGCGGCGAGCTGGTTGTTGACAGCTTTCTCGATGACTTTGGCCGGGAATGGAAGAAGCGAGATGGGGCGGTAGTTTTTGAGTTCGGTGGGGTCTGCTGTTGGTTTTTTCAGAAGGGCGGTGAGTTCAGCGTGTTTCCAGTCTTCTGGGAAGGTAGCGGAGTTGAAGGAGCAGTTGATGACGTCTCGGAGGTGCGGAGCTATGACGGAGTCTGCTTTGTTGAAGATGTGGTGGGGACATGGGTCTGTGGGGGATCCTGAGTGGATGGAATTCATCAGGCGGATGGTGTCCTCAGTGGAGATTGGGTTCCAGGCGTTAAGGGTGTTAACGGGGGGAAGATGGTCAGCAGATGGTAGGGTGGGTTGGCTTCCGGGTTGGTTGTCAAAGCTGTTGTGGATGTCAGCAATCTTGTTGTGGAAAAAAGAGGCTAGGGAGTCGCAGAGGGTTTGAGAGGGGGTGATGTCGTTGGAGTTGGCCGAGGGGTTGGAAAATTCCTTGACGATGTTGAAAAGTTCCTTGCTGTTGTGGGCGTTGTTGTCAAGTCGATCCTTGAATGCTGTTTTCTTGGCTTTTCGGATCAGTTGGTGGTGAGTGCGGATGACGCTTTTGAAGGCGTCCTTGTTGCTGGGAGATGGGTCTTTTTTCCAGGCCTTTTCAAGGGAGCGGCACAGTTTCTTGGACTTCTTGAGGTCATCGTTGAACCATGAGGCCTTCTTGTTGCCAAGTTTGTGTTGACGTTTTTTCAGTGGTGCTAAGGTGTCGGCGGTGTTGGATAACCAAAGGGTGAGGTTGGAGGCGGCTTCGTTGGCGTTAGAAGAGAGGGCTGGGGAGGTTTGAAGGAGTGATGTGGAGATCTGCTCCGTGGTGATTTTGTTCCAGTTTCTTTGTAGAGTTGGTTGGAGGTGGATGATGGGTTTCGGCTTGTTGTAGGTGAAGTGAACGCAGCTGTGGTCAGTCCAGAGGAGATCCGTAGTGTGGCTGAAGGAGACATGGTTGCTGGAGGTGAAGATGGGGTCGAGTGTGTGACCTGCGATGTGGGTGGGGGAAGTGACCAGTTGTTTAAGTCCGAGGTTGGCGAGGTTGTCTAAGAGTGTTGCGGTCGTTGATCTTTTCAAGGTGGAAGTTGAGGTCTCCCAGAAGGATGTAGTCTTTGGAGGGGAGCGCGTGTGGGGTGATGAAGTCCGTGATGTCTTCACTGAATTTTGCGCGGGGTCCTGGTGGTCTGTAGAGGAGGGTGCCTCTAAGGGTTGTCTTGGGGTCGATGTGGATCTGGAAGTGAAGGTGTTCGGAGTTAGCGAGGTTGGTGTCGGAGCTGGTAGAGATGCGGATGGATTTCTTATGGACGATAGCGATTCCTCCTCCTGTATGGTCGGTGCGGTCCTTGCGTGTGATCTTATAGTCATCAGGGATAGCAATGGCGATGTCAGGGGCGGAGGAAGCGTTCATCCAAGTTTCCGTTAGGAAGGCGACGTCAGGAGAGATGGTGTCTAGTAGGTTCCAAAGGTCAATGGCGTGCCTGTGGACCGAGCGGGTGTTGAGAAGGATGCATTCTAGGTGGTTGGGGTCGGGAATCTGTGGTGTGGTCGTAGCGGAGATGTTGTCGGTGCCGCTGAATTTGCAGGAGAAGCAGGAGAACGGTCCATGGGTGCGTCCAGGAGCGGCTTGGACGCAGTTGGGGGCGCGACCGGGGTTAAGGGCTAGGAGGGTGGCGGCATCATAGGTAACGCGGGGGGGCTGGGCAATGCGAGGGGCAGGGGGTCTGGCGCTGGGCGCGGTCCAGGCGCGGACGGGCGTAGACGGGCTTACCTTTGGCGCACCTTCAGCGTGTACGTAGCGCGTGGACGCTGCGCGTTGGGACATCTGACATAAATGGAGAGTGGAGGGGGGCGGAGGGTGGGAGGGGCCGCTGGGAGGCGGTCTCGGGAAGGTAGAGGCGGGCCAGGCGAGCAGACAACAACAACAAGATGGTGGGGGGCTGAATGAAAACGAAACCGGGGCACAGTCCGAGTCAAGCCAGAGCTATAGACACTAAATTAAACACCACAGGTGGGACCGGCCGGAAGCGCTAACAAAACAAATGTCAGGCAGCTCGCATGTAAATGCTAAATGTAATTGCGTGCAGAAGCGCTATGTCATATTAAATGTGCAGCAGGCAGCAGATACTTCAGTGCAGTAGCGCAGTATTCAGTTAATGCTTGCAGCGCTATGTAGGATAGAAATGAGCAATTAACGATACCAGCGCTCCTTCCAGGTTCGAGGGAGCGAGGGGAGCGACCGTGCAGGAGCGAGTCCAGGAGGTCACAGCTGCACCAGGGAGGAGGCTAGATTGCTGTTCGTGGGTGGGAGGGGCCGCTGGGAGGCGGTCTCGGGGAGGTAGAGGCGGGCCAGGCGAGCAGACAACAACAACAAGATGGTGGGGGGCTGAATGAAAACTAAACCGGGGCACAGTCCGAGTCAAGCCAGAGCTATAGACACTAAATTAAACACCACAGGTGGGACCGGCCAGAAGCGCTAACAAAACAAATGTCAGGCAGCTCGCATGTAAATGCTAAATGTAATTGCGTGCAGAAGCGCTATGTTATATTAAATGTGCAGCAGGCAGCAGATACTTCAGTGCAGTGCGTGCAGAAGCGCTATGTTATATTAAATGTGCAGCAGGCAGCAGATACTTCAGTGCAGTAGCGCAGTATTCAGTTAATGCTTGCAGCGCTATGTAGGATAGAAATGAGCAATTAACGATACCAGCGCTCCTTCCAGGTTCGAGGGAGCGAGGGGAGCGACCGTGCAGGAGCGAGTCCAGGAGACTGGACTCGCTCCTGGACTTTTCTCTCTGCTATATCCAATCCGAAATCTCCTGAACATATGTTTCAGGCTACCGATAAAATACTTCAAGAACGAATGGGGTACCATGTACTCGATTCCATGGATGAACAAGAATTGGCCAGGTCAGCAGTACAATGGGCTGACAATTCTGATAAATATAGTGATGACGCCTTAGCGCAGACCTTTTTGAACCTTTCCCCTGATGAACAGAAATTAGCTGGAATATACATCATTCAGCATCTCATTACGTTGTTCAAAGGCCGACATTCTGATCCAGGTCCCCTACCTGATATTTTAATAGAGCTACTCTCGAATAGATGGAGAGGTCTAGGTACTGACTTAATTTTTTTTTTTTTTAAATTTTTGAAAACCTTTATTGAAACCAGAACACACAGCTATTCAGCCTGACATCCCGGAGGCGAGGCAGCAAGAGTAAAGGAGACAAATAGTGTCAAACATTTAAGTCATAATCATCAAAGGTTAAATTTTATGATATAAAAACAACAACAGGCGCCCGCGGGCGCGAAAGTGGCAGTGTATAAAATGTGACGCTGGGTGTCAGGGATGGGTAGGGGATAAGGCAGGAAAGCACTCAAGAAAGACAGATAGCAGAATGGGAAGGAGGGGGGGCGGGGGAAGACATCAGGAGAAAAAATTACATTAAAGCTCAGTTGGTGTCACAGGTTAGGGAGAAACGGTATCTTGTTGAGCAATTGGTTCAGGCGGTAGACACACATCCCCCCTATATTCGTTCCATGCTCCCCAAATTTTCATCCAAGTCCGAGGTTTCCCTCTGGCCACATAGACTGTCTTTTCCCTAAACATACACCAGTCCATGTTGGCCTTCCACTGCACCAATAGAGGGGCCTCACTCGCGCCCCATCTCTGGGCTATGTCCCTCTTCGCCACCATGTTCCCAAGGGTAACCCACCTAGTCTGTGCAACGTTGTGGTCGGACGGCTCCCATACATTCAAGAGGCATCGACGGGCCTCCGCCTGGGAAGCCACGCCAGTAACCTCCGCCATCACTCGGTGGACCCTTCTCCAGTAGGAGGCGATCACCGGGCAATCCCAGAGGATATGTAGGAAAGTGGCAGGGGCCCCACAGCCCCTGCGGCAGAGACCGTCAGGTGAGAAACCCATACGCATCAATCGGGGCCCAGTCACGTACACCCGGTGCAAGACCTTAAACTGTGCGAGGCGAAGACGGGAAGAAATGGCAACCTCCTTAGGAGAGGAAACCGCACTCTGCCAATCCTCGTCGTCCAACTCAAGGCCATCCGCCACCCACTGATCTCTCAAGCCAAGGAGGAGGTCTGTGCGTGTATTGATCAACTTCTTGTACGAGAGGGAAATTGCACTGTCTGGCATATGCCCATCCAGGATCCTATCTTCCAGTGGGGAACTTTCAGGAATGACGCCGTCCGGCGGAGAGGCCGAGATCAGCGCGTGTCTCAGCTGCGCATAACGGAAGAACTCCGTCGCGCCCAGCTGGTACTCAGCTTGCAACTGGGGGAAGGTCTTAATCAAACCCCTAGAGAGCATGTCCTCAACCCTGCTGATGCCAATGAGGTCCCACCTATCAAAACCCTTGGTGTGCCACAGTCTACCCAGGATGTCGGAGTCAAAAAGGGGAGTGAACCTCGTAAGTCTGCCCTGCCATCCCTGCGCCTTGGTAACCGCTTTCCAGATGCGAACCGCCGTTCGGGTGGGTCCCGTTAACTTGCGGTCAAAGGATTTGGAATATAGGGCACGGTAGTAATTACCGCCGCCCGTCAGCCACCTATCCATGGCGTAGCCGGGGTTCACCACTGGGCCGTAGAACCCATGGTTCAGGGCAGCTAGCTGCGCCGACCAATAATACCGGCGCACGTCGGGGAGGGCAATGCCCCCATCGTACCAAGGGAGCGTGAGTTTGTGGAGGGCGACGCGGGGGCGACCCTCCCAGAGAAGGTTACGAAGAAGGCCTTCGATCTCACGGAAGTAGCGGGCCGGGACAGGGTCTTGCGTGTTTTGTAGTGCGTACAGGAATCTGGGCAGGGCCATCATCTTGAAAAGGGCGGCACGGCCAAGGAGGGAGAGTGGCAAATGGCGCCAGCTGTCGACATCACGTCGCAGCCGCTGAAGAGGGGGGAGCAGGTTGTTGTCATACCGGAGCTTGGCATTACCGGAGATGTATATACCCAGGTATTTGAAACCGCGCGAAGCAATCTGAATACCGCAGCCCCTAGGAAGGCGCGGGGTATCTCCTTTGAGGACGTATAGAGAGGACTTGGCCCAGTTTATAACCAGGCCAGAGTACCGCCCAAAGAGTTTGATGACGTCACAGGCCACAACAAGGGATCTACCAGGTGAAGACAGATACAGCAGTATGTCGTCAGCGTACAAAGAGACCCTGTCCTCAAAGCCAGGGGCCCATTTGATACCCCTCAAGTCGGGATGTGAACGCAACAACGCTGCAAGAGGTTCGAGAGCCAAGGCAAACAATAGGGGGGACAGGGGGCAACCCTGTCTGGTACCGCGACGTAGGGGGAATGGCGCCGATAGGCGGCCATTGACTGTGACATTGGCCATCGGGTCCGCATACAGGAGCTTCACCCAGCTAACGAAGACGGGTCCAAACCCGAGCTTGGCCAGAACCGCCCATAAGTAGGGCCATTCGAGCGAATCAAAGGCCATAGTGGCATCCAGGGACGCCAACACAGCCGGCTCTTCAAGAGTGTGGGCCCGGGCCATGACCCCATGAAGGCGGCGCAAGTTCAGGGCAGTGTTACGGTGGGGGATGAATCCAGATTGATCGGGGTGCACGAGATCGCCAATGACTCCAATCAAACGATTAGCCAAGAGTTTGGCAAGGACCTTGGGCTCCGCGTTAAGGAGGGAAATAGGACGGTAAGAACGACAGACGTCCCGTGGTTTGCCCTCCTTGTGGATGACCACGATGGTGGCCAATCGTTGGTCCAGGGGGAGAGAGCCTCTCTCAAAGGATTCCAGGAACATCTTACGGAGATGCGGGGAGACTGCGTCCGAGCGGATTTTATATAGTTCCACTGGTATACCGTTAGGCCCGGAGGCCTTACCGGAATTAAGTGAACGGATCGCAAGATCAACTTCGTCCGCGGTGATGTCCCTATCCAGGTCCTCTCTTTCTTCCTCGGAAAGACTGGGCAGGTCAATATCGGAGAGGAAGGCCGTCGAGTCCGCCTCCGAGAAGTCCGAGGCAGACTCATAGACCCCCCGGAAGTAGTCTGCGAAAGAGTCCACAACGGCGCTGGGATCCGTAAGGATCGCACCGTTGTCACCCAAAAGCTCCGGCACCACCCGGCTGGCCATCTCCCTTCTGTCAAGCCAAGCCAACAGCTTCCCGGCCTTGTCACCCACATCGTAGATGCGACCTTGCTGTTCCTTGGCCAGGACAAGAGCGGCGTTAGTGGCCAGGGCGTGATACTCCGCTTGTTTCAGCGAGAGATTGTGAAGGACCAAGGGGTCCGGATTGGATCCCAGTTGAGCCTCGAGGCGTAACACTTCCTGCTCAATAGTCAGCATATTGGAGTCTCTGTCACGACGGGTAGCAGCGATAAGTGCCTGGGCCTCGCCCCGGAGCACCGTCTTAAAAGCTTCCCACAGTGTAACGGCCGACTCCACCGAGCCCACATTCTCGGAGAAGTAAAGATCAATGGACTTGGCCAGGAGGGAGCGGGTCTTGAAATCACGGAAATACCATGGATTGACTGCTGCCGGGCGCTCCGACAGAGTCACTCCAAAGTCAAAGGAGACCCATAGCGGGGAGTGGTCGGAAATGCCCCGCGCAAGAAAGCGGGCCTCGGACACGGCAAGTGCATCCGAAGCCAGCGTAAGGACATAGTCGATACGCGAGAGACTCCCATGCGCGCCCGACAGGAAAGAAAATTGACGGAGCGTGGGGTGCAAGAGCCGCCACGCGTCCACCAGCCCAGTAGACTCAAGGAAGGACGGCAGCAACATCTGTGGCCCACGTAGGTCGCGAGGCGGTTGACGATCAAGGAGACCAGAGCAAACCGAATTAAAGTCACCCCCCACTATCAAACGACCAGCCGGCATAGACAAGATGGCACCACCAAGGTCCTGAAAAGTACTAGACTGGAGCCCTGGGGGGACGTACACGGACAACAACGTAAGGGAACGCCCTTCCCATCTACCAGCCACGGCGGCGTACCTCCCCCTATCATCAATCAAGGTGGTCTCTATCTCTAGGGGAAGGGATGCACGCACAAGAATTCCCGCCCCCCTGGAGCCGGAAGAGAACCCCGAATGCGCCACCATTTTGTATCCTTTGCGATTCAGGGCTTTACAGGCGTTGCCCACCAAGTGCGTCTCCTGAAGAAGTACAACATCTGGCATATGCCGTTTAACCAATTGTATAACCACCCCTCTCTTGATGCGATCACCCAACCCGTTAACATTCCAACTAAGAATTTTCAATACTCTACCCCTTATCCCTCCACCTCCCGCCCCACCCATCACCCAAAGACACTTGCATCAAAGAAAGTCCAGGATCGCCATTGTCCATTTGCCACAAAAGAGAAAGAAAAAGAAACACAAAACAAAATAGAACTGTACCCAACCAACCCCCCACCCTGCACCCCTGCAGTAGACTAAAAAGCCCCCCCAACCAGCAGTGTGCCTGTCGCCCCATTAACTACTCTACAGAAGACCCAGAGGAGTAAGGAATCCCCGTGAAATCGTCCCGCCACCCACCATGAGAATAAAGGAGAGAATAATCGCACCAAAAACACCAGTCCGGCGGTCATTCGAGGCAGGGGTAGCCCCGGCTCCCAGTTCATTCTTGCCGCTCCGCTCCGCCCGAGGCGCCTCCAACATCTTCCTCTTGCTCTTCCCGCTCAGGTGTTACAGTGTCCAGCCACTCGCTCACATTCTCAGGATAGTCAAAAAAGTAGGCACGTCCCTTGAGTTCCACGCGGAGCTTCGCTGGGAATTGCATAGAGTACTTGAGACCCATGTCTCTGAGCCGTCTCTTTACGCCCGCGTAGCTCAACCGTTGGCGTTGTACCAGTCTGGTGAAATCTGGGTAGAAATGCACCTCCGCATTCTGATAGAGTAGCGGCCTGTGCGATCTGGATGCCTGGAGGATCGCATCTCGATCTCTAAAATTGAGAAGGCGCGCCACAATTGGTCGCGGCGTCGCCCCCGTTTTAGGTGGTCCCCCTGGCACACGGTGGGCACGTTCCACTGAGAAGAAATTGCTCAGTCCAGAGGGCGCCAGGTGTGTCTTGACCAATTCTTCCACAAACAGGTCCGCTGCGCCATTTTCGGACCCTTCTGGAACCCCCACTATACGGACGTTCTGCCGCCTGGCTCGCCCTTCAAAGTCCTCCAGCCGCTTTGAGAAAAGATCGGCAGTCGATCGCAGGTTCCGGACCTCAGTTTGCAATTCAGAGACATCCGAGGTCAGACTAGTGGTCTTGATGTCAAGCGCTCTCACACGATCATTTGTCTTGCCCAAGTCGGTCCTGATGAGGGAAATATCAATGGCCATGGAGTCCACTTTATGGGACAGAGTCTCGTGCTGCTGTTGTACATCGGCACGGAGGCTGGTGATGGCACCCATGATGTCCATTAGGGTAGGATCCGAGCCGTCCGGCGGGCCATTCACTGGGGCCCCTTTGGAGATGGCCCCCGATGTAGGTGGCGACTTGAGATTCACATACCGCTCCATGCGGTTGTTCTGCGTTTGCGGTTTGCCCCGACCACCTTTATTTGATGCCCTTTCGGATCGCCTCTGCCCGCCATGATGGGTTCCCGAGAACAAAGGACAGGCGGCCGCAGGTCAGGGTCCACAGCCGAGAGCCAGTCGGATCAAAAAGTCACAATCAGGCCGACGAGGGCAATACAAGTGCGCAGTGTCGTCACCAAGGAGATGGCAGGCAGGGCCCGTGTAGTCCGATCGGGCGAAGTGACGAAGTGGCGAAGTCCGGATGGACAATGGCACCGTCACGGAGCGGAGTTCAGCTCGACGTAACTTTGCTCAGGAGTCACCGATTTGGAAGCCGATTGCAGTCCCCGCCTCAGTAGGCCGTCAGCATTGCAGTCCCACCAACGTGGGACAGGATTTCAGGCAGGATAGTTGCGGTGGATCGGACGGTCCACGGAGCTCCGAGCTTACGCGGCCATCTTGGTCGCCCGCGAAGCTCCTCCCCCGGTACTGACTTAATTAAAGTAATTCTAGAACATCGACACAGGTATAATGCTTTTCTGAATACACAGTTTGTTCCAGCTCCACCCGTAGAAAGAAAAATGTATTACATAGACAGACAGAATCCCTTGCGAGAAGTGCATCCAGTTAGGAATGATGATAATACCTTTAGACGTGCGTTTGTGTACACGCCCATAACTAAAATGGAATTATTGGAAATGAAGAAATTAGTGCCCAGTCACGATAAAGACCCTGCAGGTTTTCACCGTGAAATAAAAGACATGTTACTCATGGGTGATTATACCTATCCCGACATCATGAAAATATTAAAAGTATTATTGCCTGCCGGTATTTACGAGAAACTGAAAGAAAAAGAATGGGAGGTGGGAGAGCAAAAGATTGATTGGGCTGCATTAGAGAACGAAGAAAATACTCGAACCCCAGGCCTAGGGCTTGGGGACAAAACTAAAGCATTACCAGGATTGTTAGTACAAGTATTGCCACGTTTGTTAGCAACGAAAAAGGAGGACTGGGATGCAATCTCAGCCTGTAAACAGAAACCCGATGAAGACACCAGTGATTTTTATTCCCGATTTGAGAAATGTTTTGTTATTAATAGTGGCCTGAAAGCAAGTAGCGAGTCATCTCCACACCTTTTTGTATCCAAATTGGTCGAAAATTCTCTGCCCCAAGTTAAGAATCGTGTACTAAAAGTCGAGAGCACATGGCAAGCAAACACGCCTTCCCAAATGTTACAAATGTTACAGTACCACCAGAACAGAATTAGAGAAGAACATGATCACGAACAAAGACGTATGAAAGACACGAAAATGAAAATGTTAGTTGCTCAGTCAGTTCCAGCTGACGGTCAGAAAAAGGGCATGACACAGTCCAACAATTCAGCAGCCCCTGTTAAAGGGACATGCAACTATTGTAAACAGCCAGGTCACTATATAAACGATTGTGCAGTTTTGAAACATAATATAGCTACAGGTAAAACTAAAGAAAGACCGCGTCCTCCTAGACAGGACCAGGTCCAACAACAAGTATCACAGAATATCCAGCCTATGCAAGCTTCACAACAGACAGTACAGACCGTAGCAGTACCACAGCCACAACCAATTGCCGCAACACAACATGCAACGCAACACATGTACCAGTATGCACAAACAGATTATCCCGATTATCAGCGATACACATGAAACAGCCTAGAGAGGGAAGTTGGCTTGCCTCTTATTGAGGTTCCTGTAGATCAAGAGGGTCCTTATGTACATAGCCAAGTGTTAGGAAAAGATAGAAAGTTTTTGATTGATACAGGGGCAAGCAGAACAACGATAAGTCATGACGAGGTTCCAGGGGCACCCCTCTCAGGCTCCCAGAATGTTTCCCTTGGATTTTCAGGCAAACCTATTGTAAATGAAGTATCGAAACCAGTACCTCTTTTAGTTGGTCCATTGTCTCGCACTACAGATTTGTTATTAACGAAATCATGTCCAGAAAACTTGTTAGGTATCAAGACACTGAAAGCTCTAGGAGCTGTTATTTGCTGTTCTCCGGAAGGAGTAAGATTGTTCTTACGTGACTTTAAGGGTCACTATGTGTTGAGAGATATTGATCCCAGATTACAGAATGTTCCTGCACATTTATGGGCACAAGGCCCCATTGATGTAGGTTGTATGCACATTACACCATATCGAGTCACACTCAGGCCAGGAGTAGTCTTACCACGAATCCGACAATACAAGTTACCTCCAGATGCTGTAGCGGCTTTACTGAAAATCATTGACGAGCTCATTGCACAAGGAGTGGTTGTAGAAACCGACTCGAATCTATGTAACTCCCCCATCATTCCAATTCTTAAACGTACTGATCCAAATGCACCCCCAGTTTATCGATTAGTTATCGATTTGCGCGAATTGAATAAATGCATCGTACCACAGTACCCCGTGGTCCCAGACATCTCGTCTTTATTGACTGCCATTGATTCCGAAGCAACGTTCTTTACTGTAATTGATCTGAAGAAAGCCTTCTTTAGTGTCCCAATTGATCCAGAAAGCCAATATCTTTTCGGGTTCTGTTTAAATGGTCGAAGCTTCAAATTTGCACGCGCACCTCAAGGATTCACAGAAAGCCCCAGCAACTATAGCCAAGCACTGAAAAGACAACTTGACAGTATTCACATGCCTGATAACACTGCCCTACTTCAGTATGTCGATCTACTGATCACCGCCCGCAGCGAACCTGAATGTGAGCAAGCGTCACTGACGGTTTTGCATTTCCTGGCTGACAAGGGACACAAGGTGTCCCCTTCGAAGCTGCAATTCTGTGTTCAGCAAGTGGTTTACCTTGGGCACTTGCTGTCCAAAGGGGGGAGACAACTAACACCTGACTGCATTCAGTTAATTGTAAACATGTCACAGCCCAAGACACAAAAGGAGGTACGAGCCTTTATAGGCCTCACTTCTTACTGTAGACAATGGATCCCTCAGTATGCATTTCTAGCGAAACCACTCATACAGTTGACAACCCAGGAGGCAGCGACATCGACTGCCCTCCCTTGGACTCAGGAACATACACAAGGTTTTGACGACTTAAAGAAAGCCTTATGTCAAGCACCAGTTTTAGCGACACCATGTTACAGCAAGCCTTTTACACTTTTTGTCACAGAACGTGAAGGTACCGCATTGTCAGTACTCACTCAGGATCAAACAGGTTCACACAAACCGTGTGCTTATTTTTCTAGTACATTGGATCCAGTAGCCCAGGCGCTGCCTGCGTGCTTGAAATCAGTAGCAGCAACAGCTCTAGCAATCAGACAAAGTGATTCCATAGTGTTAGGACACCAATTGACAGTACAAGTTCCACACTCCGTGGAAGTTCTTTTAAACCGAACACAGACTCAGCACTTGACTATAGCAAGACTGACAGGTTATGAATTTACATTGTTTCAGCCACACATAGAAATCAGACGTTGCAACACATTGAACCCTGCTACACTTTTGCCATTAAGTGAGACAGACCCATTGGCACATGATTGTATTGAAGTCATTACCATCACAACGAAACCCAGACAAGACTTGACAGACACCTCATTACCAGATCCAGACCTGACGCTTTATGTGGATGGTTCATGCATGAGAACAAGTACAGGAGAATTAGTGGCCGCCTACGCAGTCACGACAGAAACTGAAGTCATAGAAACAAATTGTATAGACACCCTGTCAGCTCAAGCAGCAGAGCTCATCGCTCTGACTCCAGCCTGTATTCAAGCAAAGAATAAGAGAGTTAACATATACACAGATTCACGTTATGCATTCGGAGTCGTACACGACTTCGGTGTCCTCTGGCGAGAGAGAGGTTTTTTGACCTCTCACGGAGCCAAAATTCAGCACGGTCCCCTCATTCAAACTCTGTTAGATGCAATACATCTGCCTACAGCAATATCCATCATGAAGTGCAAAGCACATACAAAAGTCACAGATACAATTTCCCAGGGTAACGACCTGGCAGACCGAACAGCAAAGCATACAGCCCAGACTCAGACTCACGCAACTGATCTGACAAAGACAATAGTCCAGACACCGACACATTGTATGACAGTTAAGGATCCCGCCCTAGATGTAATTGATATACAGACACATGCTACACCAGACGAAATCAAGAAATGGATTGAACTAGGAGGGGTCCAGACAGAACAGGGATGGATGACGAAGGGAAAATCTACATGGTTTCTCCCTGACTCTGTGGTCCAAGTAATCATTAATACAGTACACAGTCCTGCACATTTAGGAGAAAAAGCCATGTTAGACAGTATTCAAAACCTCTGGTTCAATAAACATTTACGAGCAGCAGCCAAACAGAAAGTGCGTACTTGCATGATCTGTTGTCAGTTCAACCCAGGTAAAAGCATTCCCGTAGAGCAAGGTGGATTTCATCCTCCCGATCACCCTTTTGAAGTCCTCCAGATGGATTATATCCAGATGGAACGTTGTCGAGGATTCAAATATGTCCTCGTAGTTGTATGTGCACTCTCCCGTTGGACAGAAGCATATCCAGTCCCAGATTACACTGCTCCGACCACTGCCAAGCAGCTGGTTCGTGAATTCTTCCCCAGATATGGTTTGCCCCGCATCGTATACTCAGATAACGGTCAGCCATTCTCGTCCGAGCTTATGAAGCAGGTATCTCTCCTGCTCGGCTATCAATGGAAATTCCACTGTGTCCGACATCCCGAGGCAGCAGGTCTCGTGGAACGTCATAATCAGACTCTGAAAATTCGTCTTGCCAAGATCTGTAGAGAGAAAGGTGTCGACTGGATAGTAGCTTTACCAGTTGCACTCTTTTACATGAGAATGGTTGCACACTCAAGAACAGGGCTATCCCCGTACGAGGTGGTCTTTGGTAGGCCACCGAATATGTGGGGGACGCCTCTGCCTCGCAAAATCACTGATGTTGACTGTAACATGCTGACAGATTACCTTGCTTCCTTGATGTCTGCACTACAATCATGTCGTTCACAGGTCGCTGCAGCCTTTCCCGACAACACCGAGGTGAAGCCACATGAGGTTGTTCCGGGGGAATCTCGTCTTCGTAAGGAACTTTGACAGGAGAAGTCCGCTGGAGCCCCGTTGGCAAGCACCGAAGCTAGTACTTTTGACCACAAGGACAGCGATTAAAGTCGAGGGCCGCAAGGGCTGGCTTCACTCGAGTCATATAAAAAAATACCATGGACTGCCGCCAGATCTAGACTCCCAGCCCTGCCCTCCTCCACAGACTGACTCAAAACCCCCCCTGGTCGAGAAAACTTCTTCTCAAGAATATAAATTAAAATTGAGGTCTAGCAAGTCAGACAGTTTAATTGTTTAAGTCCTCCCCTAGGTGAATCGGTTAGACGAGTTTCTGACATGTATCCCCTAGACCCCAACAGAGAGAGAGATAGACAGAAACAGCTCAAGAAACGTGAATATTGTAAATCTCTTCGCAGTCACTGTATCGTGACACTTTTGATTATGTTTTTTCTGAGTCTTTTGATTATTGCTGCAAGTATACTGTTACATGTATATTATCCTATTTTCAAGCGTGCACATTCTTCCTTAAATGTCACTGCCGAGCACTCTTTCAGTGAACTGCCCCCGCATGAGTTATCTTACCGACTTGCGCTGCGCAACAACACATTCATTAGTATGTTACATCATTCCCATCAGACCAGCAATGCTACCAATTGTTGGATATGTGGCCGACTCCCTCCCTATCAGAAATACAAGGGAGTTCTGCCCCTCTTCCCGTACCCGTTCACACACAATGGTTCCTGTGGTGCATGGTTTAGTTTAATTAATTCCTTAGATTCTGATTCCATAGTTTATCAGGGCAACTGGGTATGGGGAAATCTGAACACAGTTCTGCATAAAGTATGTTTCCCTGACAAGGAGGGTCTACCAAAAAGGACAGGGACTGATCTAGAAAATGAAGTATATGGATTAGGTAACTTTACACTTAACCTCATGATTCTGAGTGTTGAATCCGGAGCAGAACCAGTCTTGCCCGCTATGTCCGTACTACCAGTCAAAGGTGAATTATGTGTCAGAAAGAATGGTTCAGTACACCTGGGTCATAGTAAATGTACTACTGTGATCGAATTCAGTGATAGGGGCAAGTCTACGTTTAAAGCTTCCCGTCATTCCTACTTCATTTGTGGTCATACCGCATATATACGCTTACCTCTAGATTGGGATGGCACCTGTTACATTGCATTCCTTCTGCCACCTGTTTTCCTAGCCCCTCCTGATTACCATAGGGACACCCATCTAGTACACAATAGATCACAGAGAGATCTCCCGATTGTCGACTACACTGAAACGGCATGGGAACAATACACAGACTTCAATAAAGGTTTCTTTCCCTACTTAGGTGCTGTCTTTAATAGTAAACTGATACGTAAATTAACTAGAACCCTCAAAGCAGTAGTGAATGAAACTACTTCCGCCCTAGGTAACTTAACGGAGGAGCAGTCTGCTATGCGGATTGTTCTTCAAAATCGTCTTGTCCTTGACGTCATCCTGGCCGATAGGGGCGGAGCTTGTAGAGTCATCGGATCGAGCTGCTGTGTTTTCATTCCAGAAAACGCGCCATCAGTATATAGAGCCATAACCCGTCTTCACAAGATTGCAAGTCAGATACACCAGAATCCAGGCACCTGGACTTGGTCCGGTTGGTTCTGGAGCGTGTTATCAGCCTGGGGATGGAAAGTCCTATCCTTCCTCGGAATAGCCCTTCTCATAGTATTCAGTTGTTGCCTATGTCTGCAATGTGGGCCAGCGATTTGCGGCTTATGCGCCACATCCTGTATTCCTCATTCAAGTCCACGTTCAAAACACCGTAAGAAGAAAGAAGAGCAAATGATGTTACATGAACAGATTGATAGATTAATGAGGATTGATATATCATGAAGGGTCCGTAGGGGACAAGGAGGGAATGAGGTAATATGAATTTTTATGGTCAATTGTGTCCCCTATCGTAGACCCCAACGGCTCCATGTACGTGCTTCAAGTACATGTATGTTCCCTCCACTTCCAGCTTTGAAGACGCAAATACATTTGCGTCCAACGTTAACATGTCCTCTTTCAGATCCACCATGAATGGGTCGGATATTCGGTTCCTAAGTGTGCCTTGCCAACGTCTTTACATGGTGCACTTTCATGTTTTACTAGCTCTGGTGAGTTAGGCCCTGATTCCTGCCATCGAGCCCTTTCTGCCTTCTGTTTCTGAAAGCTGCAGTCTGCTGCTTCCTGACCCTTGCCTTACTCCCTGTGTGGCGAGCGGTGCCTGGCTCGACCTGCTTGCCTGCCAAGACTGTATTCAGCCTTCAAGTTATCTGCTACGCTCCTCGAAAATACATTCCTGTCTAGTAGTTTAGGAAAACATCTTCCCAGCTGCAGAGCAAAGGGCCCGGCCTTCCTGTCTCCATGCAAGTAATTCATAGCTCCTGTTACCATGGTAGGCCCATGGCCTCCTTGCTTTACACGTAGACACGAAGTCACATATGCACGCACTAGCAGTCAGTATAGAATAGCCTCTGCCCGAGAGACCTTTCCTTCTAGATAATACAGTTCCTCAAACACAAGATATTAGATATGATTTGGGATTAGGTTGTTCTGACATCCCAGACTTCTGTCTCCTCATGTAGGGCTAAATGTCAAGTCCCCTTCACCCTCCAGTTCCACGTCAATCACACGTCATGCTGCTGCGCGCGCATCTCTGCCATGTATTTCTGCTGACACTGCAGGATTCGTCTATGGATCCACCTACCTGTGATACGTTTCAAGTGACGTTGTCTAGCACACGCCTCCGTGCACGCCCTCATGCACGCCTTCTGTTACGTACATGTGTTCTTATCTCGTTTCTCTCAGCTGTTACGCCTTCTGCATTCAACACTACTGTAATGCATTGACTATATATATGATGTTCTGTTAATAAAGCATTGTACATGTCCATGTCCATTCCCTTCCTGAACCCTTGTGGTGATGGAACATGATACCTGGTCCTTTTTAAGGAATAAAACCTTCATAAACTCAGATGCCACGGACTCTGCCTCTTATTTTTGACTGAGTTATTCTTATTGAACTTTACCGCATAAATTAAGTATAGGTAATTTAAATTTACCACATGCTGCTCTTTTGCATGGTTCTGAAATAGAGGTCAAGAATATTTGTGAAGAAATTGAGTTTTGTTACTTTGGAAGTAAAGATGAGAATGTTCAAACTGACCCAGAAGTAGAGGGTAATGTTGAAGATAATGTACAGGTTTCCAGTACAGATAATTTTCAGAAGGAAATTGCCACGTTTCAGATGAAATCAAGTGAGAGGCCTAATTTCACTTGTGTGTGTTGTCGACGCACTTATTACAAGAATCAGATTAAGTTAGTGGATTTATATGCAAAAAGTGAAAGGGAAAATAATAGTGAATGGAAGGATTTTGCCACATACTTGATGGTAGAAAATTGTTTTGATTTGGGATCGGATCAAGGTGTGTGTACTTATTGTTGTAACAAATTAAACCAAAACCAGATGCCTGCTAGGGCGGTTCATAATAATCTGGAATTGGTTGAGATTCCTTCTGAATTGAAGGATTTAAATACTTATGAATCTATTTTGATTCAAAGTATCCATCCCTTTCAGGCTATTGTAAGAATGGAGCCAAAGACAGGGAAGTTGCCTCCATCAGATTTACAGAGAGGATTAAAGGGAAGAGTTGTTTATTTGCCTCTAGATTTGAACAAAAACATTAACACAATTGGAGTAGAAAAAGTGGAAGAGGAACCTCTGGTTATCTTAGTTAATGGCGGTTCCGACAAAGAATAAAAAAATATGGCAAGATTTAGTGGATGTTAGGAAAGTCAAAAAGGCAACATTGTATTTGAAGAAAAATAATAAGTACTATAAGAATGTATATGTTGCAGAAGAGGAAGTAAGTGATGAAGAGGATAGCGATTTGTGTGCTGGCCAAATTGAGAAAGTAGAGGCCTCTAAAAGTGAAGAAATATATGAACATTATAGTGTTCATCCTTTGCATTCCAAGGAAGTTATGGGGAATGCTATTGAGTTGTTTCAAATGAAACAAGCCAAAGGGAGTCCCATTAGTGTTTGGGAGGAAAGTTTGGAAGCTCGGTGTTTCCCACAGCTATTTCCAACAGGTCAAGGAGGAAGATATGATGAGCGACCTCATCAAATTCCTGCGTCTGAATACCGGACTTTACGATTGTATGCAGAAGATCCTAGGTTTCGTCAATGCATTCCCTATTTGTTTCATCTCCTGTTTGAAAGCGATCTGTCTGGACTGTCATATGCAGTGAACCACATCTTAAAAAGTGGTATACAGATGCGAAACATCTCGGCAAGTGACTTTATGCATAAAGTCAATGTCCAAGACAGTATTTTGGATTCTCACCTAATTAATCTCATGGCGTGTCAGCGTGGTACTAATGAATACTGGTACCGTCGTCATGGTGATTTAAAATGTATGCTGAGGAACTTAGGAACTCCAACATGGTTCCTCACTCTGAGCTGTGCCGAGTATGGCTGGGAAGACTTACTTGAATTTCTACGAGAGGCAAATGGAAATATTGAAAACATTGAATTCAAGACACCTGGAGAACTGTGTTCTTTGGATCCAGTGAATGTATGCAGGTACTTCAATCATAGATTTGAAGCTATGATGTCTTTCATCACAAATAAGAAGAATCCACCTCTTGGAGAGGTGTTGGATTTCTTCTGGAGAAAGGAGTACCAAGCAATAGGTGCTCCTCATATACATATGTTGCTGTGGATCAAGGATGCACCTAAATTTGGAACAGATCCGGATGACTTAGTGATGAATTTCATAGAACAGTATTCTACGTGTGCTGTTCCAAACGCAACGGAGAAGAAAAGCCTAAGAGAACAAGTTCTACGTTTCCAAAGCCATCGTTGTGGAAAGTACTGTCGTCGTAAATTCAGAAACAAGGACAAGTTCTACACCAAATGTCGTTTCAACTTTCCACGACCGGTGATTTCTAAAGGAAGAGTGAACAGTTTGATGTCTTCTCTGCGACATAATGTGACGAGGAAATCACCCAAAAATACATACAATTTGAAAAGGAACGAAGAGTCCAAGTACATCAACGACTACAACCCAGTGATTTTGTCCATGTGGAATGCTAACATAGATATATAGTTCGTGGCTGACAACTGTATGGCTGTGGCTCGGTATGTGACATCTTACATCACCAAAAAAGAAAAGACAGAATTGAAGGATATGTGGGAGGACATTTCCCATGAAAAGAGCCTCAGTAAGAAGTTGTACAGTTTCAGTCTGAAGATGTTGTCGCATCGAGAAATTGGAGCTTACGAATGTTCTGACCGGTTGTCTTCAGCAAGTCTTTATGCCAAATCCAGGAGTATCGTTTGGGCGAGTCTTGGTCTTGCTGCAACGCATAATCGAGTTCTGAAACCTGTGCGGGAAATTGAGTATTTGGCGGAAAAGGAGCCAAACAGTACCGACATTTTGAAGACCAACATGTTGGATACATATTATCCAAATCAAAGCAGTCACCTTGAGAATGTTTGTTTGTATGAGGTTCTACAAAATTACATATTCAAGAGGAACATCAAAGAAGATATTGAGAAAGGAGTGTATTCTGTAATTGGAAGTGAGGGATGTTTGGTCAAGCAAAGAAAATGCCAATTAGTAAACCATCGAAAATTGAGTGGCGAATCTCCAGAAAAAAAGGAGTTTTTCTATTTAGCACTTTTGCAACTTTTCAAGCCTTAGCATGCAGAAGAGGAACTGCTTGGAGATTTCCTCTGTTACGAAGACTCTTTCACTGCCGCCAAGGAGACCATAGAATGTCCTGCTTTTCCCAAATATCAAGAAATGTTGACTTTGGAAATTGAGCAGGAAGCAATGATTGCAGCCGAGATTGCCAGAGACAGTTCTCAGGACAGTCAGAGTTCTGTTTCATTGAGTCAGGATCCACTAGGAGGACCTATTATCGAAAATGAAGCTGCCACTGCTATGAATGAAGTGGAAAGAGCCATGGCACATGCTCAGGAGGATGCGGTTAACTTAGAAGACTTGGAAAAACAACTCAACGTTGAGCAGAGGAAAATATATGACGAAGTTACCAAGCAAATTGATCATGGATTAAGTCATGAGAAGAAAGAGTGCTCATGTACGTCGTTGAAGCCTGTCCGACTGTACGTGAGTGGAAAAGCGGGAACTGGAAAAAGTTTCCTTATTAAAGCAATTTCTTGTTATTTGCAGGAAAGGACTGAATCATCGCTGTCTTGTGTTGTTACCGCTCCTACTGGACTGGCAGCACATAACATTAAAGGTATTACTTTGCATCGTCTACTGATGCTGCCAGTGGAGCATGACAACAAATTACAATACCACAAGTTATCTGGGGATGCTTGTTGTGAAGTTTCAAGAGTCTTGAGGAAAATGAAAGTTCTTATCATTGACGAAGTAAGCATGGTTTCCAATGTCATGCTTGCCTTTGTGCATTTGAGAATGCAAGAAGTTCTTAAAACTGAGTATGATGTGTTATTTGGTGGCAAACACATCATTGTTTTCGGAGATCTTCTACAGCTGACACCAGTAAAAGGACAACCTGTGTTCAAAATACTCTCGCATGAAGATACCAGGAAGTGCCTAGGGAGCATTGGCAACGTCAATATATGGTTAAACTTCAATTATGCTGAACTGCATGAAAATATGCGTCAGGCAAAGGATGAAGATTACAAGAATATTCTACAAGATATTAGAATTGGAAAAGTGACCGAGCATGGAAAAAAAGCATTACATGCACGATTACTGTCAAATTTATATCCAGAACAAGACGTTGTGCCTGAGAATATTTTTCAGAAAATTACTGAGAAGAAATCCGGAATATGTTTGATGCCAACTCTTGCAGAATGTGCCATCTTCAACAACAAAATGTTGAATTTAGAAAAGCAAGAGATTGTGAAACTTGAAGCTATTGACAGAATAGAGCATATGGGATCAACAATTATTTTGTCTGAGAATTTGAAATCTAAATTGGATTCATTAGAGAAGACTATATCTAAAACAGCGGGTTTTGAAAAGACTTTGAATGTGTGTTGTAAATTCCTTCTCAAAATGATTCGGCAATTTAATGTTGAAAGAGGTCTGGTAAATGGATCAATGGGTAATGTTGTTGATTTTGAGAAATACAGAAGTAGAGATGGAATTGAATTTCTAAACATTAAATTTGATGGCATTGAGGAAGTACAGCTAATTGGTCGTTGTTCTGCTAGATTTTTGCTTGTTAAAGACTTATATGTTCGCCGTAAACAGTTTCCTGTTTGCTTGGCATATGCGGTGACAATCCATAAATCGCAAGGTTTAAGTGTAGACAGTGCATTGGTGAATATTGGCAGTTCTGTGTTCAAGGAGGGTATGGCATATGTGGCATTGTCACGAGTTAGAACTTTATCGGGATTGTACTTGATTGACTGTGATGTCACAAACATTTGTGCAGATCTAGATTGTGTTAAGGAATACAATAGGTTAAGAAAAGAGTATGTGCCACATTTGCCTCAATATCCTTTGTTTGAGAAACGTGTGGTAGGCCGGAAACGAAGAAATATCAGTAATAGTAGGGAGGTTGTAGCAAAAAGCCCAAAAGTCGATGAACCGAAAATTGTAAGCAGAAAGAAAATGGATTCTGTTGAAGATGTTGTCGGTTTTCAATTTGAAAACAGTTCTGGTGTCAACTGCTATGCTAATGTAGTTGTTAATGTTGTCTTTTCACTAGAGACTTTAAAGGAATAGATTGTGATCAATTCTGAACAAAGTTTATGCTGTTTGTTGAATTCTGTGTTAGAGAAATGTAGCACTGATAGAACAAAAGTAGAAAGTGTGTCTGAAGTTCGTTATCTATTAGACGAATGTTCAGGTCAAACAGACTTCTCTGAAAATATTCAGCAGGATTGTCAGGAGTTTTTAATGTATATGCTTGATGTATTGCAAGATGAGGGTGTAGATGTAGATCACCTGTTTGGGCTTTATCAATGGCAGCATGACTGCGAGAACTGTAGGGTATCAAGTACTACTAGTGTAGACTCAGAAAGATTTATATATTTAACTTTGCCAGACAGTAAATCAGTCTCCTTTAATAAGCTAGTAAAAGCAGCTGATCACAACATGGAGTGTAGCCAATGTAAATCTGAAATGATGTCAACATTATTTATACGAAGATATGGCCAGTATGTCATTTTAATGATCCAACGATGTAGGCCTGATGGATCAAAATTGACAACTTTAATAAAAAATGTTGTTGCTTCGCAGTTGTCAATATCAGGAAGGACTTTTGTAACTGCAGCAATTATCTATCACAATGGTCCTTCAACAACATCAGGACATTACACAGCTTATTTAAAGTCTAGAAACGGCTGGTCATTCTGCAACGATTCTGTTGTAACTTTCAAAAAAAAATTGCCGTATGACCTTAAAAATTCTTACCTGGTGTTTTTAAAACCAAAATTTTAAGGAAAGAATCTTGAGATTTGCTCTGAGGAATTGCAAAAGGTTCATGAAGTAGAGGGAATGTAAGTCTGCAATGCTGTATAGATTATTGGTCCAAAACTTTTAATTATAATGTCATTTTAAAAATCCAACTATATAAACCTGATGCAAGTCTGCTTCATAGTAAGCAGTATCAGTGTCATAGGAAAAGTAGAACATGAGTGAGCAAGAAGGGTAAGATATTAGTAGTCCAGGATTGTGAAAGTAATCTTAAATGTTTTCTTTCTGAAAGTTGCGAAAATAGAAAATGACGGGATTTGATTACAAGAATTACAAGAGTTGTAAATCGCTCCAACATGATTTGGCCATGTGGAAACATGTGGTAGAATGTGAGAAGTCTTTTATTGTATGTAACATATTTTTCAAAACGATGGAGGTTTTCTTTCAGAAAGTGGTGGGCTGAAAATATTAATAGCACAACAGAGTGTACGCTGTTCATAGGACATCCTTCGACGTTATGGAAAGTAAGTTAATTTTAAGGAGTTTTGAATTCAGATTTCTTATGTTGTATGGGTTTTTTAAACACAATCATTTTGATTGTGTTTTTTTTCCCCGCTGTTACATGATGAATACCTTCAAGTCACTGATTTAAGTGAAATTTGATACATTCTGAGAACAGCAAAAATAAACCATTTAACATGTATAATTAATGTTCTACTTTTTGTACTTATGATATACATTTAGAAATGTGAGGTAGACATGGAGAAACTGAGGCTTCTGTAAATATCAAAGTTAATGCATACACTGCTGCACTTCTGGGTACTGTTTCATATTCTGGACTAAATCTGCACTATGAGATACCTAAGCAAAGGCAACACAGGTGATGTGATTGTGAAATGAGCAAAAGAAACTCCACGTTTTTCAATTACATTACTTGTGTTTTCTAAGTTTACGAATGGCATTGTGCAGATGAAGTTTAGGTCTGTCTATGGACACAGAAGAGGTCTGGCCGTTGTTTAAGAGTGAAGTGGACATGTTTTACTTCAATGGTAGGCCTTCACATGTATTATCTCCTCTGTATTCTTCAACAAGCATAAATTTGATATGCAACCCTGAGTAGGCCTCACCTTAAACAAACTTTTGGAGAGACCACACCTTATCGTCATCCTGAGTCAATCATTTAATCTATCACATTTAACTTCTATTAGTTCTACTGCTTTATTTGTTTAATCCTTACTTTCCTGCGTTTGCTACTTCCCTCATTCCTTTCTCTATTACTTAATTATTCTACTCCTTCCACTATTTTTCTCAGTCCCTCTCTTCTCATACTTCTTCACTCTTGTTCACTCACTCTGTCTCTATTAATGTTACTGTTTCTGATTGATCACAATTTTTTTTTTAAAACAAGAACAGTAAGTATAAGGGAAGGAAACAGACAGTTATGTTACAAGAAAGACCGCTATAGGGAGTAAACAAAAGATACTGTTACTCGCAATCCACTGCTGATGATGTCATTGACCATGTCAGGAATGATGTAATATGTGACATCATCAGCAGTGGATTGCGGGTAACAGTATCTTTTGTTTAGTCCCTATAGCTGTCTTTCTTTTAACATAACTGTCTGTTTCCTTCCCTTATACTTACTGTTCTTTTTTTAAAAAAAATGTTTTGATTCGCTCCCGGTTCGCGTACCGGAGTGCGAACCGGGAAGCGAACTAAAAGAAATAGAGGTTGGCAGAGTTCCAAATATTCTACCAATTTTTTTATAATGGGGAGGTAGTTCTGAAAAGAACTTTTTTTTTTTTGTTTTTGTTGTTTTAAATTTTTTTTATTATTTTTCAGAACATTTTTTTAATTTTTTTGTATTTTCTGAACATTTTGATATTTTTTTGGTTTTTTTGGGGGAGAGGGAAAAACAAAAACGATTCATTGTAAAGGGCTCAACAGGAGCAACAAAAAAAAGAAGAATTTATTGTTTGGGGCGTTTCGGGCAAACATGATTATCAATAGCTTTGATAATTAGAGTAATGCTACTTTCTCTGTAGCAAATGAGTTGATTACAGCGCACGCACACTTGTTTCACTTCCCCAAACTTCATTTGTATGTTTGGGACCATCTCCCTCGCCTCTGGTCCCGTCACTTCTTGTACAACCGATCTTCTAGCCATCGCAGGGGGATTTTCTTGCTCATCACGTAGCTGGGCAGCACTATAGTTGTTAGGATGCCACCTACTCATATGCCGATGCATAGTGTAGTTGCCGAAACTGTATTTTTTATCAGTCCCCCTGGACAGTCTTTCTTTACATATACGGCAAAACACGTAGCGTGCATTTACTTTCTTTTGGCCCTCTGGAAATTAAAAAAATTGCCAAATGTAGTTCTCCTTCCGATTATACCTCCTGGGCTCCTCTGGCAAAAACAGTGACTCTTCCTGCTCTTCCTCCTCTTCCTGTTCTTCCTCTTCTTGTTGTATAATTACTTCAGCAGGTGGTCCTCTCTTCCTTGGATCTGGTGGAGGTGGTGGGGTAGAACCAGCTGAAGCTACTAATGAAGCCATATCTCAATGTTAATAAAGGGTCTTTCTCTCACCAAGATGAAAGTCAGAGTGAGGAAAGAAGGAGGGGTTTTCATCATTTGGGAAAAGCAAAAGTTCTAAACCAATGAAAAGTGTTAATTTTAGATCACATGACCTAGTATTACATCATTAGGA
This sequence comes from Lissotriton vulgaris, assembly GCF_964263255.1. Classification (NCBI taxonomy): domain Eukaryota; kingdom Metazoa; phylum Chordata; class Amphibia; order Caudata; family Salamandridae; genus Lissotriton; species Lissotriton vulgaris. Next base: position 1,599,043,260 of record NC_141693.1, read on the forward strand.
AACCAAAAGTGAAATAAACCAATGAAAAGTGTTATTACCGAGTCACATGACCTGCTGTGTTTACGTTTCGCGCTTTGCGCCGCGTTCCGGTTCGCTTCCGGGTCCGCTAACTTGGCGCGTCAAATGATGTATTACGCGACAACGCAAAACGTCATGCTAACGCAACAGTTACGCTAAAGGAACGTTTACCGGTTCGCGGACCGAGTCGCGGCTCCAAATTGAGCTAACGGGAAGCTAACCGGTTCGCGGACTGGGAGCGAAACAAAAAATTTTTTAAAAAAATTGTATAAAAAACATGTAAAATATATTTTAAGATTTAAAGAAGAATACATTTTACAGCTACAGATATTAGCTTTTAAAAAACCAATGAAATTCACTGAAAAAAACATAGGTTATAGACCATATATAGTTAGGAATTAGCATTTACAAAACCTTGAAAATTCACTGAAAAAACCATGGGTTATAGAACATATATAGTTAGGGATTAGCATTTACAAAACCTTATTTTACTCACACAAAACCATTGAAATTTCATATATAGTTAGTTGCACTAACTATATATCGCGCACCCGCAATCCACTGCTGATCATGTCACATATTACATCATTCATGACATGGTCAGTGACATCACTGATGACATCTCAAATGACATCACTGATGACATCACTGATGACAACATCCAGTGACTGTATGATTCTGTAAAGTTAAAATATGTCTTACATATTGAAGAATGAGTGGATGTATAAGTGTCTGGATGAAGGATTTAGTAGGTGCATGACTGACTGTATGAGTGAGTGATTAAATGTGTCTCACTGAGTGCATGGGTTAGTGACTAAACTGTCTTAATTTGTGCATCATTATATCTGTTGTTCTGTAAACTGCTGCATGTGTTGATCAGTAGCTATATGAGTAACTATATGGGTTATTGATTGGTTGCCCAAGTATTTGTATGGGAGACTGAGTGTGTGTGTGGGTGACTGGGAGGTGTATGACTCTGTGCATAGATGTGTGAGCAGTTGAGTCACTAGATGTATGGGTTCAAAAGTGCATGTGGAAACAGCTGTATGGGCGGTTGACTGTGTGCATGAGTCTATTGGTGAGTGAATGGATATCTTAGTGCTACATGTCAAAGTAAGTACATATGTAAAACACAGTACATGTGAGAGTTGACATATATAAATAACTGTGCATGAGAGCCAGTGAATGTGTGAGTGGCTGTATGGATCATTGTGAACTTGTATCAGGGATTGTATAAGAGAGTAAATGTGTGTTAGTATATGTTTGAATAAGTAAGGTGTTTATAACTGTATAGTTGAGGAAATGGAGGTGTGATTGATTGTTTGCATGACTGACTAGGTGTGTGAGTAACTCCATGGATGAGTGACAGTCTGTGAGTGTCTGTTTACATTGATTGTATCAAGGTTATATTAGAGTCTGAAGAGGTTCATCGTATTATCACATGAATGATATCATCAGTGATGTGATCAGTAATGTCAAATGAGATGTCATCAGTGATGTAATTTGAGATGTCATCAGTGATGTCATCAGTGATGTCATTTGAGATGTCATCAGTGATGTCATCAGTGATGTCACTGACCATGTCATGAATGATGTAATATGTGACATGATCAGCAATGGATTGCGGGTGCGCGATATATAGTTAGTGCAACTAACTATATATGAAATTTCAATGGTTTTGTGTGAGTAAAATAAGGTTTTGTAAATGCTAATCCCTAACTATATATGTTCTATAACCCATGGTTTTTTCAGTGAATATATATATATATATATATGTGTGTGTGTGTATTTATATGTGTATATATGTATCTACATATATGTATATATATAGGCATGTGTGTATATAGGTATGTGTATGTATGTGTATAGGAATGTATATATGTATGTATATATGTATGTATTCAGGCTCACGCTTGGCTTCCAGTTAGCTTGAGGTGAACACAGGCTTCAATTCGGGATTCCAAGCTTCAATCCCCATTAAACAGTATGGAAAACACCAGCCAGCTCCCCTTTCACAGTTCCAGTGCCATTCTTCCGACGCATTTCGAAATTCTTTCTTCTTCAAGGGCTTGTGGCAAAAGAGTTCAGCACATTCCCGAGACTGTCTCCTTATTTATGACAAAATTAGCGCACCCTCTGATGGGCGACTCTAGATGAGATATGCTATGCATTATGGGAGATGCAGGGTCGCGAATTTTACATTTTCTTGCTTGCATATTTCTGCTGGTCTATTTAGAGCCCCCTGATGAGCTCCGGCTGACTGGACGTCCCCCTAATCCAGCTAAGAAGCCCCACTGCAGAGGCTGTGGATTACAAGCCCCCGTGGCCCCAAAGTTACTCGAGTGGTGCACCTCGGCGGTATGGACCCGCCAAATATTCAGGCTCCCGCTTGGCTTCCAGTTAGCTTGAGGTGCACACAGGCTTCAAATCGGGATTCCAAGCTTTAATCTCCTTTAACCCTTTCGATGCTCATGACGAGCTCAGCTCGTCATGATGCACAGTTGAGCTGTGCTGATGACGAGCTGAGCTCGTCATGACACCAGCAAAATGGCAATTTCCAGCACAGGGGGGGGGGGGGGAACGCCTAGCAGCCAAGGTGTTAAACAGTATGGAAAACGCCAGCCAGCTCCCCTTTCACAGTTCCAGTGTCATTCTGCCGACGCGTTTCGAAATTCTTTCTTCTTCAAGGGCTTGTGGCAAAAGAGTTTAATATTGACATTTAGTCGCAAATACGACTACTTATACGCTTCCAATGCGATGGGGGGGAGACGAACAAGAGGAAGAACAACTACCCCGTCAGACCCCCACTTCTCTAACAAGCGAAACTGAGTCTGACATATCTATTGATGGCAGTACGGCCATCACAGCCAAACCCTCACGCCAGATTAATTAATTTTTTAGAGGAATACAGTCATCTACGCCGGAGCAGACGGACTGTGAAGGAGACTCCGGCAACAACAACAAGAGGACAAAGGGGTCGAGGTCGTGGCAGGGGAAGGGGAAGGGGAAACGCAACAACAGAGGAAAAAGATTACAGCAAAGGTGGAGCAAAAGGCAAGGCAAGAGGCGCACGTGGGAACAGCAGAATGCGGACAAGAAGAGGCCGCTAATGGATATAGACATGGCAAATCAGACGGTCATCAATCTATCCCAAAAGGTGATTACTAACACAGAAAAACTGACATTATGTTTAGGACTTTTGTTTTGTCCATCAATACCGTTTAACTACGCTGAGGCACGAATAGACCTATTCAAGTTTACACGAAAGCTAAAGTAAAAAAAATGGCACAAACTCAAAATGCTAGGATGGCCTAAAAAAAACGATACCATTCACACTGATCAACCTGACAACATTATGATCAGCGACACTGATACCATTATTAACATGATAATGCTAGAACAAAATAATACTGACAATGCCAGTCAACTAACCATCGCCCAAGAAACTCAGATCCTCCAGGAAGCGGAATTTGTGATTGATAGCAGTGCAAATTCAGGCTTTAAGCCCAAATCCACTTTCCTCCCTCTATTACCACATGATTCCCTCGACACTTTTCAAGACCGTGCCAGCAAGGCGCTTTGCAAATATAAACATAAAAAGAACAGGAGAGTATATCTCAATAAAAACATGACATTTTCTGTGGGGGAATGTAATCGAGTGGCTGAATTCTTTGCTGGCAAAGTAAAGAGTATTTATGCCTCTTTCTTCAAACAGCCGGTTAGTGGCCTTCAGTTCATGGAATCACTGGGATGGAGAGGATCGGCGGAGAGGTTGGAGCACTTCTGCATTCCTCCATCTGAAGAACTGCGCAGCATCTGTCGTAGTGTAAAATCAGGCTCCCCGCGGGACCCCGCGCCCCCTTGGGTGCTTGCTGAGGGCGTGGATGTACTTGAACCCCTGTTCAGATATGTACTTCAGGTCTCCTTTACCTCCCAGCAGCTTCCAGCAGACTGGAAGAAGGCTATAGTCCTGCCCATTAGGAAAAAGCCTAATGTGGGTATGGAGGTTCTTGAAAATCTAAGACCTATATCTCTTCTCCCTTATTTGGCCAAAGTGGCTGAGAAGGTTGTAAACCGTCAGCTGGTGGAGCACCTGGAGAAGGCTGAGATTTTACATCCCTCTCAGTCGGGCTTCCGGTCGGGGTTTTCGACTGAGACGGCCCTTCTGAGAGCCACTGAAACGTTGAGACAGGGAGCAGATGCGGGGCACACCATGGCACTGGTGATGCTCGATCTTAGTGCCGCTTTTGACACTGTAGCGCACTCTATCTTGCTACAGTGTCTTAGCGATGGTGGCGTCACCGGGTCTGCTTGGGGTTGGCTAAAGTCCTTCCTCACGAGCCGCTACTGAGCTGGCACTTGACCAGTGGGTGCCTCAGGGCTCTGCCCTGAGCCCCACTCTATTTAATTTATATATGGCCCCCCTGGCCCGGGACGTCCAGGCGTATGGAGTGGAGTTGGTATCCTACGCCGACGACACCCAACTGCTGTTATCCCTATCTCAAGGCCCCACAATGACCGCGTCCAATTTTAAGGCCTGTATGCAGGCTCTGGCGAATTGGATGGACTCCCATTGCCTAAAATTGTGGTGGCCGCCATGTTTGGGTCCCACCCCGGTACCCTGTGAGGAGGCTAAAAACTTGGGGGTATGGGTCAATCCTACCCTTTCTTATGAAGGGCATATCCGCCGGTTAGTTGGGAAGTGTTTTGGAGTCTTGAAGACCTTAAATAAAACGCTTGACCTCCTGCCCTTGCCAGCCAGACGAACCATGACTCAGGCCCTGGTGACCTCCCGGATGGACTATGGGAATGTTCTATTCCTGGGGGCCACCGAGAAAAGTTTGGGGCGGCTGCAAGTTCTGCAAAATTCTGCCGCATGGTTAGTTCTGCGGCGGCCTAGGAGAGCAGTCTCCAGTCTGGCCCTGGATACTCTGCACTGGCTGCCGGTCAGGAAGAGAGTGTTTTATAAATGCCTCCTGATCTGCCATCGCATTGTATGGAATAGGGCTCCTTCTTACCTGCAAAACTTGGTGCATAAATATGAACCCTCGAGAGCTCTTCGCTCGGGAGGAACGGGCTTGCTGGTGGTTCCTGGAGTGAAGAAAGCATGAATGGGGGGGCGCTCTTTTAGTGCAATTGAGGTACGGAGCTGGAACAATCTCCCTTTGGAGATAAGACTAGAAGGCGCTGAAGTCAAATTTAGAGCATTGTTAAAAACTCATCTGTATAGGATGTAGGGTTCACGGAAGGGTGGGCAGTCTCTGTTATTGTTGGCTAGTTTTTTTTCCTCACTAGCGCGGGGACACGCCGTGAAGGTGTTACCAGGCGCTTTATAAGCGGTTTTATTATTATTATTATTCATATAACCAAAGACAGGCACTTAAATCCCTGATGGAGGACGATAGTATTGTCATACGCCCCGCTGACAAGGGTGGAAATGTAGTCATCTTAGACAAACAGATATACATTAATGAGGCCCTTAAACAACTCAGATGAGAAATGTTACCTACCTGTGTCCCGTGACATTTACAATAAGAGCATAACGGAGGTATGGGATGAACTGACAATGTGGAAGGACAGGGGTATTCTTGAATGGGAAGAATATACTACTTAAAAAATGACTTCCCAGTACTTCCAGTTATGTATTTACTTCCCAAGTTACATAAAGATCCCCCAAACCCTCCAGGGAGGCCATTTGTCTCCTCACGTAATTGTGTAACAGATCATATTTCTAAATATACAGATCATTATCTCAGAGACTGGGTGGCGAGTTTACCTAGCCAAATACGTGACACCAAAGACTTCCTCAATAAGATTCAGAAATTAAAATGGGAGCAAAACTACCTGATGATAACATTAGATGTACAATCCCTGTACACAATCATCAATCACAGAGATGGTTTGGAGGCATGTGGGCAATTTCTGGCAAAACGTCCCCTCAGATATAGAGAGCACAGCAAAATGTTGCTCAGCCTGATGACATTCTGTCTCTCCAACAACATCTTTCTCTTTGACGGGGTACTCTACAGGCAGGTGGTCGGTACTGCAATGGGTTCGAGCTTTGCTCCCAGCTTTGCAAATCTCTTCATGGGAAGCTGGGAGCAGGACATCAGTACCGACCCCACATATGGCCCGTATCTCCACCATGTCATTACATGGTGGAGATACATTGACGATCTATTTGTCATATGGGACGGCTCCGAACAAGATGCCATAGCCTTTATAGACATCCTGAATGAGAATGACAGAAACGTAGTGCTAACCAGTCACATCAGTTATAAAACAGCAGAATACCTAGATGTTAAAATTAACATCATTGATAATACTCTTCAGACAACCCTCTTCAGAAAAAGTACTGCTGGGAACAATATTCTACATGCCTTCAGCAGCCACCCGGACACACTTAAATGGAGTTTCCCTTACTGGGAGCTGCTGAGGGCAAAAAGAAGCTGTAACACTGAAGAAACCTACCAGGAGGAATGCAAGAACATGCTAACAAGGTTTTCAGCGAGAGGCTATCCCCAATGGGTTCTTCCAAGGCTAAGAACAGGGCAGACAGTGTAGCCAGATCTGACACTCTTGCCGATAAAATCAAAGAACAGGAAGAACTAAAAACCAATGAGACCAGGCTAATTCTCACTTATAATGCTGAATCACAGAACATCCAGAGGATTGTTGCAAAAAACTGGGACATCCTCAAAAGTGATAGCATTATTGGTGACGAACTTCCTAACAGACCAAGTGTCAGCTACAGAAAAGGAAAGAGCCTGAGAGACCTTTTAGTCCACAGTGATGTCACCACCTATGCTGTGGGCTCTGAACATGGCCTTAAGGGATTTTTCCCCTGTGGCCATTGCAAATCCTGCAAAAACAGCATATATACAAAAGAAGCTCAATACAATGGGAACCGCATGGAAATCCAACAATTCTTGACATGCGGTACCACACATGTTGTCTATGTCATCATATGTGCATGTGAGTGATGGTACATAGGTAGTACCACATGTGCTGCTAAAAAACGTGTCCTAGAGCACCTACGGGCAATTAAAAATAATGATGAAAAATACCCAGTTGCCCGTCACTACAGGAACAAATACTTTTCTGACACCTCCAAAGTCAGATATTTTATCCTAGAACAGGTAACACAAAACCCCAGAGGTGGCAATAGGATGTTAAAGTTAAGAAAAAAAGAATCCAAACACATAATTGAGTTTCAGACTAAAGAACCTGGGGGCCTCATTCAGGATGAGGAACTGGCCATACATCTGAGGGACTAACAAAATATTTTGCTTCTGTAAATATACTGCAGGTTCGTCTAACATTCTGTAGCGCACAAGATAGATAGGACTATCTGCAGAACCGAACCTATTATATAAACTTGCATGCTGGTTTTAAGTCTGCCTCTGTCTAAGAAATAATACTTCTTCCTTCCATGTACAGTGCATACGAGAGATTTGTATGGATTTCATAGGTGACACATATGGGAATGTAGTTTGCATATATGGTTATATAAATGTTGGATTACCAATAGATTCCTTTTCTTTTTACAGAAAAAATACGATTGAACACTATTTATTTTTTGAGCACGGCTGACACCATCTTCTCTCCTTCCACACAGGCACTCTGTTACAAGAACAGCATTCAACGAAGTGCAAGTACACACTATAGGACTTACTATATATGCTGCCAATGAACTATAAACCTATGCTACACGCAAACGTTTGATCAACACAAAAGAATGTGCATTAATAGACGCTACAACTGCTGTATGCCACTATTTGAATAAGTTTGATTCAAATTGATGCAATGTATTTGACAATGTATTTTTCACATAATGGCCTTATATACATAAGACGATTAATTTACAGGTGCGGATTTCTCACGCACAACATGAACTTGAATATAAGTTTTTAAAATGTATGGTCATTTGGATGTGAGCTGCCTCTTAAGCATTGCGCCAATGCAGAACCAGCCAAACGATACAAAATCTGGCTCAGCCTGAATGCCCATACATGAATGCATACAACAGCGCATTAGATATTTACACTTTGCAGGGAAATGTAAGAAATTGTAATTCAGGTATTACGAATGTACCAGCAAAATTATGCATTTAACATAGTTTCGTTGTTAAAATAGTTGTTATGTACAGATATGAAAGATATTTAAATCTGCCGAATGCACATATTCTTGTATTTAATCTGATTAGTACGTATACTCAAGTGTCCGTTGATTTAATCGCAATTCATTGTTTTTTGAGACAATTTGACTATTCCAACATGGCGGTTTGCTTTCAGTTGCAATTTTAAAACCTGGGCAGTCCTTTCATTGTTTCTACTATGCACACGTGAGAAACTGATTACTGAATGCTGTATTAAAACACTATGGTGGGCACTTTCCATTGAACGTGAACAAGGCTTCAGGGAAGCCGAAACATGTTGTTTTTTGGATTAAAAACCCTTGGAAACTGAGCTGGTGTGTCGACTCGTCACTGAAAGCGTACTAAGCCTGTGAACTTTTTACGAATTAAATTACCGGCGTGCTCCGCCGGTGGTGTACGCCAATTCCCCTGGGGCTACGAGAGGTCAGAAGGAGCGTTTGTTTGGACAATATATATATATATATATATATATATATATATATATATATATATATATATATATATATATATATATATATATATATATATATATATATATATATATCCATCCCCCGGTCTGGTTTCGTGGCTTTTTGGCGTGCTTCCTTACTGCAGGTGGTGAAGGATAGAGGCATACCATGAATGCCTCTTAACTTTAAAGTAATTGTCCCCATTTCAAGAGAAGACCTACACTGTAGTAACCTTTTAATATTCACAGACAGCTTATTGTTTCAAATAGAATAAAACAGTAACGCATTTCGGCTGAACCTACAGCCTTGAGGTAAAATGACTGTTTCTCAATTTATAAATGCTCTCTACAGGTGCGGCCAGTCACATAAATATAGAAGAGATACTCCTTTTCGTGTAGTTTTTCTTCATAGTCTGTTCATATATTTAAAAAAAAAACTATTTTGAAAGGCACTCACTTGCAATAAAGTGCACTTAAAACCAAACAATTTCCTTTACAATCACTTTTAATATCAAACCTTCCAGCATTTAAAAAAGCCATAAATCTCTCTTTTTGCTGGCTTAGCGAGCGGTACGCTTTCCTTTATGTATTCTTATGTGTCTTCCTGGCTCCTTTCACCCAGCAAAGTATCATCGCTGTCAGTCCATTTAAATATTGCAACATTTCTTTTCGAACTGTGAATCAGTGCATGTACATCATTTTCAAACTGTTTACTGTCTGCCACTCATGTTTTTTTTTAAAAAGGAAGCTTTTACTTGGCCTGTGCTCTTTACAATTGTGCACAGCAGCGCTCACCTTAATCGCTTAGTTTTCATTACTGCTGGAACTTTTTGGGAACAAAGCTGTCTGTGAATAATAAAAGGTCACTACAGGATCGAGTGCAGGTCTTCTCTTAATATGGGGAAAATTGCTTTGATATGTAGATATGTGTGTGTGTATATATAAATGTATATCCATTCTTTGCGCGGCAGCTGCTGCACTCTGCTATGACCCCTCCTCTGACAACTGCGGTCCGTACCGGGCAGCGAGCCCAATAAATTCCAGAAATTCACACTCTCGTCCTTTAGGTAAAAGGACAGTGCGAAGTACGAACTCAGATCAGCGTGTTCAAAAGTTTCATTTATTCAGCAGCAATGGCAACAAAAACAATGTCACTCCGACGCGTTTCGGGGCTCCTCCCCTTTGTCACAAGACAGTGAAAGGTGATAGGTGAAAACATAATATAGTCCAGATCACATGGTATCCCACATAAATAAACATAAAGAAAATACTGTCGCGCTCACAGACGCGAAAGGAATTGAAAAAGGGTACGGTGTAATTACAGCACAAAAATAAATTAAATCATGGGAGCAATATATATTATACGCGTCGGAGTGACATTGTTTTTGTTGCCATTGCTGCTGAATAAATGAAACTTTTGAACACGCTGATTTGAGTTCGTACTTCGCACTGTCCTTTTACCTAAAGGACGAGAGTGTGAATTTCTGGAATATAAATGTATATATGTATATACATATGTATATTACCTACTGGCGTTCACCAGTAGGTAGTTAAAGTTAGGACCTTGTTTCGATTCAAAAAGTGTTTTTTCTTTGGTGTCGTTTAACAAATCTTGGCGAAATTTTCAAAACTCAGATCAGCTCCTGTCCTGAAATTTTCGGGGTGATTCGTCAAGTGGTGGTCGAGAAAAAAGGAAGTCCCAAATTGTGTTTTCCCCATGTTAATTTCCATTGGAACTTTAGACAAAGCTACAGCCTGAACTGCTGAACTGAATTACATCAAATTTGGAACACGTTAGTTCTTAGGTCCAGAAAGCAACCTTTTTTTTAAATGGTGTAAATCCATTCAGTAGTTGCTGAGAATATGAAAACATTTATATATCCGAGCACTGCGGAGGAGCTGAGAACCCTCAAGAGCTTACTTCTGATTGGCTACCAACATGCCAAACCGGAATGTGTTGGCAGCCATCTTGTGACTCGGTAACCGAGTCACACAAAAAAAGTTCAAAAATTAGACAAAACAAGAATAAGGGGCAGGGTAGAAACACCCTGCCCCCTAGGCCTGCTCAGGGGGTCCCACAAGGACCCCCAGGGACCAAAAAAAGCTATTTGTTTAAAAAAATTGTCCGATTTCGCGCTGGGTGTGCGAATACGGCTGAGAAAATATTAAAAAGAAGCGTGGACTCCAGCGCTTTGTTTTTAATGAGCCCCTGAGTGGGCCAGGTCCCAGGGGCAATATGTAAATATATGCGGGGGCCACGCAGGGCCCTGCAGCCCCGGAGACTGCCACCTCCTCGGGGCATGTTTAATTAGGGTTTGGGGGACCTCAGGACACAAGTGGACTTCAATCCCCAAGCAGCAGTGTGCCCATATGCGCGTTTGCAGAGTGGTGTAAAAAGGGGACGTGGCCTCGGACCACTCTCCCCAATCCAGACTTGTGGGGCTTACTGGAGGTACCAGGTGGGCTAGCTGGCCCCCAGGGACCCTCAGGAATGAAGGGAAGTTAATCCCCCAACTTAGAATGCGCCAGGAAGTGCGTTACCAGAATGGTGGACAAAGAGGGCATGGCCTGTGTATTAGTAATTCCACTATCTGGGGCTTACTGGAGGTAAGAAGTAGGCTAGTTGTCCCCTAAGAACCCCCAGCAGCGAAGGGGAATTTAATCCCCATCCAATAGAGTGCGAGGGACTGTGTTTGCAGAGTGATGGGCAAAGGGGGCGTGGCCTGCTATGAGAACTTAGCACTCAGCATTCTTTCTCCACCACTCTGCAAGCGTGACTACTAGTTAAAGACGCATTTGCAATGTAAAAGGTTTCGCATTTGCGAGAGTTATAGCTATTGGCGTTGTAAATGTAAAAGTTTTTTACTAATGTTTTTGGGTCTAGAGTGAATGTACTTCGTGTGTAGTGGAAATATGTGGTATATTGTGCAGTGAAATTATGTAAATAGAAAGTATGTGGTATTTAGTGTATAGGAATTATGTGGAGTGGGATTATGTGTTTTGGAGAGTAGTTTTGTGGTACTGTAGTCTGTGTTGTGGAGGGGTAACCTCAGGTTTAGTCTTCCTCGTTTCCATAGAAGCTAAACTATAAACTCAATGAGACATAGAAAAAGAAGGAACCACTGAGGAGCCCTTCTGGACCTAGTCAGAGGTATGAGCAGGGGCACTGGACTAATGTGACTGTTCGGCTGCACCAATTTTCACATAATTAAACATTTTCCGCATTTGCCAAATATTCCATCATCTGCTGCCTAATCTGAAGAGTTGAACAAAAAAAAGCCTTGTTTCTAGCTCAAACGGCTCAAATGTTCCCAAAAATGCAGCTTTACGTGTTACAGCCTGGTGGAAGGCCCCGTGCAAAGCTGGAAGGGTCATGTGTTACTTATTGCTAAATGTAGGTGTTAAATTGGTACTAATGGTGCACAAACCTCTATTCTTTCTGTGCCTCTCATGCCTCTTTCTGTATTTCACTTGCATCTTTCTGCACCTTAATTCCTATTTCTGCACCTCACTGTCTTCTTTCTGCACCACACTTTCCTCTTTCTGCACCTCTCTTGCCTGTTTCTGCTCCTCTCTTGTCTCTGTGCATTTCTCTTGCCTGTTTCTACACTTCCGTTGCCTCTTTCTGTACCTCTCTTGCCTATTTTGCTTCTCACTTGCCTCTTTCTGCACCTCACTCTCTTCCTTTTGCACCTCTCTTGCCTATTTCTGCATCTCTCAAGCCTCTTTCTGTACCTCTCTTGCCTCTTTCTGTACTTCTTTCTGCACTTTTCTTGCCTCTTTCTCCACAAGTTTCAAGTTTTTATTATTATGTTTTGGCTCTCGTTGAGGGCCACATAAAAGACATACCACCAATACAAGTAATAATACATCAAACACTATATTTCATCTATATACAATATTTCTAGTACATATGTCGATCAAGTCCAAAGAAAAAATCATTCATTAAAGTAAGCACAAAGAGAAGCTGGCACAATAAATAAATAACATCAATAAATATCTAAAAAACTTTTGAAGAATTTAAAAATGAAGAAGCAGAACACTTCATTTGGAGGGCAGTATAAAGATTGCATAAAAATATTTAGAGTAGATATACCTAAGCGGAGACAGATAGGTTTTAGCCATTTAAGGCGCAAAGTACGAAGTGCTGGGCAGATCAACAGAACGTGCATACGGTCCTGTATACTAGTATTACAAAAATTGCACATATTAGATGAACCGTGCCATTTAGAGAGAAGTACATTTAGTGGCAATAGATCGTACCGAAGAAGGAACCAGAATCTTCTGATGCCATGGGGTAAGTTCCATAAAACATAATTTACTGCTTTTTTGGCAACATATGAGTTAAGGAGAAGATCACAACCCCCTTTTCCTTGTAATATGTTTTTATCGGTTAGAAAGCATAGTTCCCATGATGCCTGTTTTAACAGGATTTTTAGTTGTACTAGAGAGTACTGGAACAAAGTACCTTCCTCCAACCTCAGAATAGTCACCGCTTTTCTGAAGTTCTTTACAAGTAATGAGAACTCTTTAAAGTTGCCTAATAATTCACTCTTCAGCAGTGCCCTCATTGTCCCCGGTTCCGCTCTGGCTAGAGAGGCCACCCATCGTACCAGGGCACAGAGCCCCTGTACCCAGCTACCCCTTAGCCCAAACTCAAGTCTGCATGCTGCTAAAGAGCAGTTAGTATTTAGGGATGCGAGGGATCTCAGAAGTTTCCCTTCGATTTTATTGCAGAAATCCCATAGTTTTATATCTATGAGTTCAATGCCGTAAATGAGGGTAGCGGGAATCTTAGCCTTATATACTTCAAGCAGAGAGGCAAAGTGTCTTTTGCCAGTTGCTGAGTAGAGTGTTTTGAGGCCATTGCCATGTGCTATAGCCTTTCGTGCACAGTATTCGATGTGCGGCCTCTCGCTCATGTTAGCCGCGATGATTTTCCCCAAAAAGGTGTAGGTTTTAACGACCTCCAATTTTTGACCACCGATTTGCCAGCCGAAGTTTTCCGAGCGGCACTTCCTTCTCCCCCCTATACACATAATTTTGCTTTTGGTGATGTTAATTTTCATAGAGTGGGAGACTGCGAAAGCATTAAGGGCTTGCAACCTATTTGCCAAACCTTTCGGTGTCAAGTCAAGGAGGAGAATGTCATCAGCGTACATCAAGCAAGAAACAGAAGCCCCCCCTATCACTGGAGCAATGCCCTCACAGGCCGCCACCACGGTAGGCAAATCCTGCGTGTATAGGGAGAACAAAAGGGGCGCTAGAAGACAGCCTTGCTTTAGACCATTAAGGGAAGAGATACGGTCCGAAAGACCTCTTTCCCCCCCCTGCAGCACCCTACACCATGTTTCCGTATGTAATGAGCGGACAAGCGCCAGCAAGTACGGGGGTACTCCAAGAGAGGATAATTTTCTCCACAGCGTTCCACGATCTACTCTGTCGAACGCTGTGGAGAAATCAATGAAGGCTGCATAAACAAATCCCCGTCTTACTTTCGTATACTTGTCAGCTATTACGTGCAGGGCGGTTAAATTATCTAACGTGCCATGTTCCTTACGGAATCCCGTTTGTTCGCGTGGTAAGATATTGTTCTCGTCGACCCAGTCGGAGAGTAGCCTTAAGAGACATTTTGCAAAAATCTTACCGACTGAGTCGAGGAGCGCAATCAGGCGGTAGTTACTGGGGACTTCCCTTGCACCCTTCTTGAAGATGGGTATCAGAATACTACCCCTCCAAGATGCTGGAACCCTTTTGGTCTCAAAACAGGATTTGAATAGAGGGTAGAGAATTTTACTCCAAAGTAAAGGCTCCTGCTTGAGAACAGTCATGGGGAGTTCATCCGGTCCCATTGCACCGGACGAACGCATATTTTTTATAGCCGATACTATTGTTTCTTCTGTGGGATAGATAATTTCACCATCAGAGGTTACATCAGGGAAGTTAGTGTCCTCTATAATACCATTCCCCCCATAAAGCTCCCAGATATAGGAAGACCAGACATCTTCAGCAATAGGGATAGAGCAAGGGATTACTCTATTGCCACATTCCTTCCCAATTATTGACCAGAATTCGCGGATCTTGCCATGCACTACAGCTTCCCTTAGGTTAATCCATACTAGGTCTTCCTTCTCCTTTTTTATTGTCGCCTTCAATCTAACTCTCTTTCTTTTTAACCTAGATACTTCTTTTTCCCGTTCCCCGTTTCTGTTTAGAAACTGGGCGCGTACTAGTTTATTTATCTCTTTATTTAATGTTCTCAGAGCACTGGGCATATATACCCGCTTTAAAGGACACCTAGCTTTTTTAATATCTAGAATAATGTCCCGCATAAATTTTTCAAAACTGGATATTTCTAAACCATGCCAAGCATTCAGGTCTGCCATGGTTTTACACAAACTAATATGCACCCTAGCAATTGCAGATGGATTCCAGTAGCATCTACCAGAGGAAGTATGAAAGTCCGTAACTTCACCATTAAGAGACCATGATGCCGTACTAGGTGGTTTTAAAGAAATAGCCAGGATAAGTATATTATGATCGCTCAGCATCGTAGGAACTAATATAAGATCCAGGATGCGCGGGAATATATCATAATCAGATATCGCATAATCAATTATAGAGGGCTTACCATGGGAATTATGCGTAAATTTTGCAGGTACATCGGAGGGGAATCTCCCATTTAGAATAAGCCCCTCGACTATCGATAATTCCTCAAGGAGAAGTTTCCCTCTTTTGCTAGTTGTGATTTTATCTGGGAAAACAGATTGTGGTATAAAAAACGCCTCTTCTTTTGCTCTATTTCTGAAAAGATTCATACTAGAGTTAGATATTTTGCAATTTAGGTCGCCTACTAATATGACTTGTGGGGCGGGAGTTCTATTTTTAATGAGGCCAATATATTGAAATACCTGCTTCAGCACACGGTTAAAACACTCTCCAGGAGGAATATAAGCATTTATAATAACAACAGACGTCTTCATGGGAAGTGTGGGAAGGTTTGCTATAGATATAGCCTGGAAGAGGTTACTAGGGTCGATGTACTGAGCAAATTTCCAATTCACTTTGTTGGATAACAGGCAAGCGATTCCTCCTTTAGCATGGCCTTTCTTGGAAGCAACAGCCGGGACTTCCAACACAAAATAGTCATTTCTGACATCAAGTTTACTAGTGCACCAGGTTTCTTGGATACAAATTACGTTTGCACCCAACGTAAATAAAAACTCCAGTTTCTCTGGGCTATTGTGTATCCCGGCTGCGTTCCATGAAATAATTTTCAATTGGTTATTAAAGATGCTGAAATAATTTAGGATTGTCTGTGGATTTAGCTGCTAGAGCACTATGCAACCAGTTCCATCGATTAGAATCCTCTAACAAAGAGGAATTCTTGGTCAGTGGGAGTGGTTTTATCTGGGAGACTAAACGTTTCCCTTTTGCTACCCAGACCTTTAAGTCTTTAAAGGATGAACCGATCCCAGTTTGTTTATCATCTTTTTGGGGCATCCTATAAGACACATCTTTATAACCAAAGTTCATTATAGGAAGGACATCAATGCCTGTACATTGGAAGCACTCTGCCTGTTGCAAGACCAAATTTACAATTATTTTTGAGTAAAATTTCACCCTAATACTCGACACAGTTTTCCCCCCCAACAGAGAGACTAGCTCAATATCACTTGATTGGATGAGCTGTAACTTATCTATTTCACCAAAACGTTTTAGTAACCATGATCTGTTTAAAAGTAAATCATTATCAAATAGCGGCAAAAAGTCCAACACATTAGTGTCCACATAAGATAAAGCTTCTTTTTGCTCATGGGGAGCAATTGGCGGCTCCTGTCCCCCCACTATAATAGTGAAAGGAGAAGCCAGTGGGTTAAGACCCCCGGCTTTCAGTTGATTAACATTCCCTGGATTCAGTTCAGGGGGAGATTTTAAACCCACCCCAGCTTCTTGTATTGGGACCTCCCCAATCATAGGTAGAGAAATTACAGGGGTCTCAGGAGTATGGGAACTAAGACTCATTTCCAAGGCCACCTCTGCATTTGATGTAATAATTTCAATGGCACTACTTTCCCCATCACTCAGATGTAGAGAGTCTTGAAAAATGATTCGCCTCTGTCTTTTCTTCCTATGCTTTCGCACCGGTTTCCTTTTATTTCCTTTGTATTTTTTATGTTTTCCATTTTTTTCCCTTACTTCTGGGTTAACCTCGATAGTTGATTTTTTATTTTCCGCACAGAAGATAGGAAACAGATCTTGTGGTACCTGGCAGTCAAGTTTGGGCATACTTCCATCTTCCAACTCTAGATCCACCTTCATAGTGCACTTAATTGCAGTAGTTTCGGTAGTTACAGGCAGACCTTTAACACTATTATCAGGATCTACCAAAGGTATTGGAGCTGGGACCTTCGAGTTTTCTGTACACACCTCAGTTTCCCCCTTTTTCAAGATAATGACTTGCGGGAGGAGTGGGGTGATCTTCTTCTCCGGTGCTTTTTGGACTAGGTGTTCCAAGATTTGTGTAACGGACTCCAAAATGCAGTCCGAGCTACCAACAAATTTCCCCAGGAGAAACAGAATAGAGGCTAACAGGTGTTCCAAGGCAATAAGGGATTCCGATACTGGTTTATCTACTGCCCCAACTGTAGGGCAACTGCCAGAAAGATTAAGAATTGGACTCCTAGAAGTACTCAATAAGTCAGACATTTCATGTTTGCCAACAGAGGGGGTACTACTGTAGAGATGGAGCCCAGATGGAGTCGCCCTTCCCGGGAGTTTATTAATTTTTGGAACGTCCGGGCTGTCAGGTTTCACATAGCGGCCACAAAGTTCAAGGTCAATAGAAAGTGGTAATGAAACCTGCCCATCCATACTGTTCAAAGAGGGCTCCAAGAGAGGGACGGGGTCATTAACTAAATCGCCTTTAGGCAAAGTTGCTGGAGGATCAATAGCCCCGCCCTCCTCAAAATGTACAATACTAGGAGAGTCAGTGGGTATCGTCTGTACTGGTTCAAAAGTTATAGGCAGAGCGTTGCTATGTACAACATTAGTATAAGCCTCTTGGTTTGTTTGGGCAATGTTATCATTTCCACCGGTCATTAGGAGTTTGTCCCCCGGTTTTTCCCATAGTTCAAATAACTGACATTGACCCTTTAGCAGCGGGTTACTCACTGATTTATTTCTCAGGGGATTAGATTTTGTTTTGGCACAGGTTCTTCCACCCACCATTCTGCCAGAACGGAGCTTTTTAGTCATCTTTTTAGATCAAAGCTTCCCACACCTACGACGTATGTAGGAATGAATATTCCAAAATATGAGAGTGAAAAATAAAAACTTGGCTACACACAGATATGAATTAAAAATTACAATAGTACGGCCAGCGTTCTTGTACAAACGTAGGAATTCACTTCTCTTGGACCAACAACAAGATAGAATTGGAGTACAGATGAAACTTTAAAATAACGGGGCCCAGCCCAGCCTACCTCGGCCACTGAGGGCCCGCCCTTTGCCCGGGCTTAGCCCGGCGTCCCGCTCGCGTCCCGCGAGACGGGGCTGACTCTGTATTTGAGCGCCTCCTGGCGCGCGTTTGGCGCGATTAGCGCCGCTAGGGCAGCTGGGTAATGTAGTTTTTGCAGGTCCTCTACCACACTCCTCACGGCTGCAGGACCCGAAGATAGAGCAGGGGTCGGCGGCGGGAGGCGGGAGGACGAAGGCACCAAAGTTAGCTGCAGCCGGTTGCTTCAAGGGTAGCCCAGGGACCACACAGCGTCCGTCTCGGTAAGCAGAGAGTCGCCCCCTCGACCGGGCTGACTCTGTATTTGAGCGCCTCCTGGCGCGCGTTTGGCGCGATTAGCGCCGCTAGGGCAGCTGGGTAATGTAGTTTTTGCAGGTCCTCTACCACACTCCTCACGGCTGCAGGACCCGAAGATAGAGCAGGGGTCGGCGGCGGGAGGCGGGAGGACGAAGGCACCAAAGTTAGCTGCAGCCGGTTGCTTCAAGGGTAGCCCAGGGACCACACAGCGTCCGTCTCGGTAAGCAGAGAGTCGCCCCCTCGACCGGGCTGACTCTGTATTTGAGCGCCTCCTGGCGCGCGTTTGGCGCGATTAGCGCCGCTAGGGCAGCTGGGTAATGTAGTTTTTGCAGGTCCTCTACCACACTCCTCACGGCTGCAGGACCCGAAGATAGAGCAGGGGTCGGCGGCGGGAGGCGGGAGGACGAAGGCACCAAAGTTAGCTGCAGCCGGTTGCTTCAAGGGTAGCCCAGGGACCACACAGCGTCCGTCTCGGTAAGCAGAGAGTCGCCCCCTCGACCGGGCTGACTCTGTATTTGAGCGCCTCCTGGCGCGCGTTTGGCGCGATTAGCGCCGCTAGGGCAGCTGGGTAATGTAGTTTTTGCAGGTCCTCTACCACACTCCTCACGGCTGCAGGACCCGAAGATAGAGCAGGGGTCGGCGGCGGGAGGCGGGAGGACGAAGGCACCAAAGTTAGCTGCAGCCGGTTGCTTCAAGGGTAGCCCAGGGACCACACAGCGTCCGTCTCGGTAAGCAGAGAGGCCTCTTTCTCCACTTACCTTGCCTCTTTATATTCCTCTTTCTACACCTCACTTGCCACTTTCTGCTTTTCTCTTGCCTCTTTCTGCACTTCTCCTGCCTCTTTCTGTACCTCTCTTGCCTATTTCTGCTTCTCACTTGCCTCTTTCTGCACCTCACTCTCTTCCTTCTGCACCTCTCTTGCATTTTTCTGTACCTCTCAAGCCTCTTTCTTACCTCTCTTGCCTCTTTCTGCACCTCAAGTACCTCTTTCTGTACTTTTCTTGCCTCATTCAGCACTTATCTTGCCCCTTTCTATTCCTCTTTCTGCACCTTACCTGCCACTTTCTGCTCTTCTCTTGCTACTTTCTGAACCTCCCTCTCTTCTTTCTGCACCTCTCTTGCCTCTTTCTGCACCTCAATTGCTTCTTTCTGCATCTCGGTTGCCTCTTTCTGTACCTCTATTGCCTCTTCCTGCAACTCTTTTGCTTCTTTCTGCACTTCTCATCCTTCTTTCTGGACCCTTCTTGCCTCTTTCTGTACCCCTCTTCCCTCTTTCTGCACCTCTCTTGCCTTTGTCTGCACACATGTTCCATCTTTCTGCACCCCTTTTGCCTGTTTCTGTATCTCTTGCCTCGTTCTTCCGTTGTCTTGCCTCCTCATGCACCTCACTTGCCTCTTTCTGCACTTCTATTGCCTCTTTCTGCACATCACTTGCTTCTTTCTGCATCCAAGTTCTCCCTGCACCCCTGTTCTCTTTCTGCACCCCTGTTGTCTCGTCCTGCACTCCTCTTCCCTCTTTCTGCACCTCCCTTGCTTCTTTCTGCACCCTTCTTCCCTTTTTTGCATCCCTCTTGCCTCTTTCTGCTGTTCTCTTGCCATTTTTGCACCCCTGTTCCCTCTTTCTGCACCTCTCTTGCCTCTGTCTGAACACATTCCCTCGTTCTGCACCCCTTTTGCTTGTTTCTGCACTTTCCTTGCCTCTTTCTGTACCTCTCTTGCCTCTTTCTGTTTCTCACTTGCCTAATTGCATAATTTGGAGTGAGAGTTTGGGAAGGAATGAGTGAAAGGAACTATTGGCGGCAAAGGGGATCAGACAGCAGATCCATCTATTCAAGAAAAAGTGAGAACAGGCTTCTGTTTTCTGTGTTGTAATATAAACTCATTTTGCTTATATTCCTGACCTATTAAAATTTTCACTCATCTAAAATTGGTGGTTCCCAAAAAAAAAAGCTTGACAGCTGGACAAGGATTGTGGCTCCAGAATGTTAGTTTGGGGACCTGCCTCCCATGAAAGACCTCTTCTTTTATGCTCTGGTACTAGCAAGCAAGGGAAATGTTTCCTCCCACTGCCACTTCAACAGGATGTGGCAGAAGAAGGCAAAACAAAAGTCTACCAAATAGTCTGTGTTGTAGCCTCAGCAAGAACAAGCAGAATAAGCACAAGGCGTCTTCATCCTTCTGTGGTACCAAAATGTTGTTGGATGCAACTGCACCAGATGGAGAGGAGCTTCACTGTTGGCTCCTTCCCACATGATTTAGTAACAATCTACTTTCCAGCCTCTGACTCCTGAAGTGGGTGGCACTGGAAAACCTCTGAGCCTCCCCAATGCCTTCTGCATTACAGAAGGAGGCCGGGTTGTAATAAGGCCCTTGCGATGAATGGGCTCCCAGACCTTCAGGAGCCCCCTCATCAAATTCCACACTGGTGATCACTTTGCCTTACACCACTTTAGGTAAATTGGGAGATGTGATGCTGCAGGACTTACCTTGCACGCTCCAGTACCCGGAACAGCTGCCACCACTGTACGACCTCACAACAAGGGAATGAGCACTTTAGGTTTAAAGTATTTTATTGAAGCAGGGGAAGGAAGGAAACAACAAAAACAACATAAAAACCGCAGGTGCCCCTCAAAATCAGTGCGTATGGTACATTAGATACATCAAAGCAGTCCTGTCGACACGATGGGCACCGTCGTGCTCGGAACTACAGCTCGCGCACCTGTGGGTGAAAACAAAAAGGGGGAAGGGAAGGAAAAAGGAAAAAAGGAAAAAGAAAAGGGGGGAAACAACCCTGTCCCTTCTCCTACCCAGCCAACAACCCCCCAACTCCCACACCCCACCCCCACCCCCTGTACTGTGCCGTCCACCACTCGCTCTTCCTCTGTGGCAACCTATTGTCTGCCCCCACTACCAGTTGCCAGCTTGGGCCGATCAAACAGGCGGGTCCGGCGGCGGTGTCAGCCGCAACAGTCTAAGATACCTAGGGCAGGTGATTTCTTTGAATTCTGAGCATAACAGATTATGGAAGGGTGCCCACAGCTCCTCAAAAGCGTCCACTTCTCCCGCCACCAGTAGGGACAGCTTCTCCATACCAAGGACATGCCACAATCTGTGCAGCCAGCCGACAACAGTGGGGAGCGTGGTGGAGCGCCAGTGTATGAGTATGTTCTGTACTGCTGACCCCAAAGCTATCGCTGTCTGTCTACCCCTTTTAGATCTGAGAGGGTACATCAATCCATTCGGCAATCCCAGTAGGACATAGGCAGGGAAGCGGGGTAGTTCTATTCCAAAGCATTTGTCAACCTCATTGAGGACCTCCTCCCAGTAAGGAGCCAAAAGGGGACAGTCCCACAAGATATGAGTAAGTGTGCCAGTCTGACCACAGTTGCGCCAGCATGTCCCAGGTATTGAGCGGTCCATCTCATGTAATTTCTCAGGAGTGCGATACCAATAGGTTGTGATTTTGGTGAAGGTCTCTGTGAGCCCAGTGTGATAGGCAGAGTGGCGCACCCGGTAGGAGATGTGGTCCCAGTCAGTATGACTCAGCACTCGACCAAGCTCCCGCTCCCATCGCTCCCTACCCGGGTTGTGGATGTGAAAGGGGGGGGCTGCAGCATCTTATACAAGTGGGAGATGAGCTTAGCGTCCGAGCGAGTGACTAGCCAGCGCTCATACGCTGTGATCGTCCGGTCTGCCATCGCGCGCATTTGAGGCTGTAGCGCCCAGTGACGCGCCTGCATATACCGCACGCGTTCCGTCTCAGGGAGGCCATAATCCCGACGTAAGTCCTGGAAGGGGACGACACCCTCTGGGCCATATAGATGATATAAGGTGCAACAACGGGCCGCCCGCCAGTGATCATAGGCGCCAGGCTCCATACCCGGGCCAAAGTCCGGGTTACCAATCAGCGGCGTGAAGGGAGAGGGAAAGGTAGTGAGTTCGTGCCTGACAGCCACAGAGTCCCACACACGAAGCGGGACCCGCGTCACAAAAGAGGCATAAAGGTTAGGGGGCCGATGGGCCCGTCTCAGGAAAGGCACCTCTTGTAGCGTTCTGCCTGCCACCACCTGGTCCTGGAACAGCCAGTGTTTATCCGACTCCCACCGGCTCCACTCCACCAAATAGCGCAATTGGGCGGCCTGGAAATACTTCTGGAGGTCTGGTATCCCTAGTCCTCCAAACTCAGGCGCCAGGGTAGCTATGGTCCGTTTAATCCTAGGCCTACGGTCTTGCCACACAAAACGTGCGATGGCCGATTGAGTCTCTGCGAGCCATCCTTTGGGAGGCTGTAGCGGGAGGGCCCTAAACAGGTACAGGACCTGTGGTAGAAGGGTCATCTTCACAGCGGCCACCCTGCCCAGCAGTGACAACGTGCCCTTATCCCAGCGGGCCAATTCCTCCTTGATTTTCGCACTCAAAGCCGTGTAATTGGCCGTGACCATCGCGGGGAGTGAGGGTGCCAAAAGGATCCCCAGATACGGAATCCGGTCCCCAGACCAGCTCAAAGGGAAAAGCCTCTGCAGGTCAGCTCTGGTGGTGCTAGTCAGCGAGATATCGAGGGCTGCAGACTTCCCGAGGTTCACCTTGAAGCCCGCCACCATGGCAAAGAGGTCCAGTTCCGCGATACATGCAGGCAGGGACCTCCGCGGGTCATAGAGTGTCAATATGACATCATCCGCGTAGAGGCTGAGAGCATGGTGGAACTCTCCCATCCGGACCCCTATGATATCAGGGTTCTGGCGGACCCTTTGAGCGAACGGCTCCATGGAAAGAGCGAAGAGCAGAGGGGACAGTGGACACCCCTGTCTTGTACCACGCTCTATTGGAAAGTGCCGAGAGCTGCCCCCATTCACCCGGACCACCGCGGATGGAAAACGGTAGCAGTTGAAAATCAGGTGCCGGAACTTCTCGCCGACCCCAAACTTGCCCAGGACTTTCTCCAGATAAGGCCAATGCACCCTGTCAAACGCCTTTTCCGCGTCAATGGAGAGGAGCATGCGTTCCCCGGGAATCCTTGAGGCCTTCTCAAGAATATGAGTCACCCTCTTCGTGTTGTCCACTGTCTGCCTGCCCGGCACGAAGCCGGCCTGATCCGAGTCGACCATGCCCGGGAGATGAAGTGCCAGACGTGCTGCCAGTATGCTAGTGAAAACCTTCAGGTGTGTGTTCAATAGCGAGATAGGGCGGTAGGACCCGCAGGCAGTCCGATCCTTGCCCGGTTTCGGGATCACGGAGACCGTGGCTTGGAGAAATTCAGGGGGGGATGGCACCCGGCTCCGAAAATGTATTGAAGAGACGCGTCAACAGAGGCGCGAGTTCCTGACAGAAGGTCTTATAGAAAAGAGGGATGAAGCCATCCGGTCCCGGGGCCTTACCCGTCTTGAGCCGGGAGATTGCCGTAACCACCTCCTCAATCCGGATCTCCCGCTCCAGATATTGGGCCTGATCCGGCGTCAACGACGGGAGCGACACCGATTCTAGATAGTCCGCTTCCGCCCGTGCGGAGGGGGCCTCGCCGGCGTAGAGGTCAGCGTAGAAGTTACGGAAAACTTCCGCGATCTGCCCGTCCTCCGTGACCGAGCCTCCGGCAGGAGTAATTAGCTCTTTCACTGTTGGTGTTGCACCCTGAGCTTGTGCGCCAGGAGCCGGCCGCACCTGTCCCCACCGGTGTAATACTTGTGCTTCAGGCGAAGCACCGCGTACTCCGCTCGGTCTGTGTCAAGAGCGGACAAGAGTTTCCTGGCGGCCTTCAATTGCCTCCAGACCCGGGGGGCGCCCGTTCTGTGATGTACCTGTTCCAGCTCCCGCACCCGTCGAGTAAGCTCGTCCCTTTTGAGCTGGCGATCCTTGTTCTCCGCCGAGGAGATAGCGATAAATTCGCCACGGAGCACAGCCTTCAGGGCAGCCCATTGCATCGCGCGGGTGGTGTCGCCGTTGTCGTTTACCCGCTGGAAGTCCGCTATGGCCGCGCGAATCTGTTGCACCGTCGATCGCCTGTGCAGCAGCGTGTCCCGAAGACGCCAGACCCCCCTCGGACGAGCCACTGGAGGTAGACAGAAGGTGCCCTCCACCGGCGCATGGTCGGAGAGAGAGGGGACCCCCATGTCGGCATTCGAGGCTAGTGCGAACATCGGGCCCGTCACTAGAAGATGATCCAGTCTCGCATAGGACTTGTGTGCATGGGAGAAATAGGAATATGCGCGAGTCGCGGGGTGGAGGCGGCGCCACATGTCGTGCATGTCAAGCTCCTCCAGCCGGGTACAAACCGAGCCCGAAAGCTCTCCCAGCTGGTGGCGCCGTTGCACAGACCTGTCCAGAGTCGCATCAAAGACCACATTCAAGTCCCCCCCTAGTACAATGTGCCTATCAGGAGTGGATGCCACGTCTTCCAATGCCCTGTGCAGAAATTGGTCCTGATGGTCATTGGGGCCGTATATGGAGCCTACAGTCAACACCAAGCCCCCCACCTTGATCCTATATGCCAGAAGTCTCCCCCTCTGCTCCGCTACCTTCTGCAAAACCTCCCCTCTGAACCCCCTGGAGAATAAAAGCGCCACACCTGCCGTTTTAGAAGTACTGGAAGAAAAGAGTTGCGTGGGGAACTTGGGGGTGCGCATTTGGGAACAATCCTTGGCCAGCAGATGGGTCTCCTGCAGTAGGCAGATGTCGGCCTGAGAGTTCTCTAACAGAGACAGGACAGCCCGCCGTTTAACCGGGTTATTCAGCCCCTTCACATTCAGAGTAACAACTTTAAGGGCCATCATGGAGGGGAACCCCAGAAACGCACATGAAGGCGGGCAAGGCCCAGCGGGCAAAACTCAGAGGCCACAGCAAGAATTCTCAACTCACAGCGAAAGCAAACATCCCGACGGCACAGTACAGTCCCGAGCCCCAAAACACCCCAACTATGTGGACCCCCCTTCCTCCAGAACCCCGCACACCCAGCTCCACACTGCCCCCAACTCCCTTCCCCCCAACAGACCCCCCAACTCGAGACATTCCCCTGCAACTCCCCTTCCTCCCACCGCTTCTCAAGCCATTCAAAAAAGTCATTGTCCCAGTCCGGTCCGTATCGGACAAGGCCGTGGAAAGTCGATTGAGTGGACGTCCAGCCACCACCACCAGCACCCCCGCCCCCCCTACCCCTAGAACCCTCGCACCTGCAATGATGAGAAGCTAATGTAGACTCCCCCCGGAGTAAGTTCAGGCCGTCCAGGCCACATCGCTGTTCGTTGTCGCTCTGGAGGCCTCCTGGATAGCGCTCGACATGTCCGCCCGAATCGTGGGCGAGTCAGGCCTCACAGGCGGCGGGGAGCGCCTCTCCCCGATCTGCTGCCAGCCGTCTCGAGTGCTTCGCCTGCGGCGCGGCGCCGGGGTGTCCGTATCCGAAGCCGTGATCCCCAACACTGCGCAGACATCCTGGAGGGACCGAAGCTGATGCAATGTCCCATTCCACCGGAAGATCAATCGGAAGGGGTGCCCCCACGAATACTGCGTTTCATGCTCCCGAAGGAAGTCCGTGGCAATTTTAAATGTTTTCCTCTTCTGCAGCGTGATCGTGGATAAGTCTTGATATAGAGCCACCGGGTGATCTCTGAAGCGGAAAGGCTGCTGCCGCCGCGCCTCGCGGAGAATCCGTTCCTTCAAGGGGAAGTCCGGCAGAAAGGCCAAAATGTCCGGGGGGGGGGCGCCGAGGCCCTGCGAGGGCGGCCCACCCTGTGCGCCCTGTCGATACGGACTTGGAAGTCCTCAGACTCCCCCAAGATTTCGCGGAAGAGGGCGCCCAGGTAGGCGGCCACGTCTTCACCCTCCTCGTTGGACGGAACACCCCGGACCCTGATATTGTTCCGCCTGGACCGGTTTTCAAGGTCTTCGGCGTGGGCCTGCAGCTCAATCTGTTGACCTTGCTCCCGCAGCCGTAGGACCTCCTGCTGCAGGTGGGTGATCTCTTCGTCTCTAGAATGACCAGCCGCTTCCACAGTGTTAACTCGCTCCCCCAGGGAGTCCACTTCTCTCCGGACTTCCCGGACCTCTCCGGCCACCTCCTGCTTCAAAGTTTGAAAATCCTCCCTCAAGGAGCTAAACAGCGACTCCAGGAACGATCGGGTCACTGGGGCTCTCCGCCGTCAGCGCCCCTGGAGTGAGCCCCAACATGTCCGGCAAAGTCCGGTCGCCTCTTCTCTGACCCCTGGCATTCGACATCTCGGTGAGGTGGGAGTCACCAATATCCATAGCTCGGCGAGGAGGCGCCAAAGGTCGGGGCAGCCGAGTAGCAGAAGCTGGCCGGGCATTCAATCGCCGATTAGGGGGCACTGCAGATCAGAGGCCCCGGTCGAGGCTGGGCGGCTGCTCCAAGGTCTCCAAAATGGCTGCCCGTTAGTCAATGGGGCCAACGCCCAGGGAACGAGGCCGACCCCCGTCACGGGTCCACATGCAGGACGCACAGTCAAAGGGCAGGCCCACAGGGCGCGAGGCAACCAGGGCCAGCTCGCCTGGATGTGCAAATACGCTGGAGGCGCGACCTTACTCCGCCGCGTCCAGGGGTGGACCGGAGCAGCCACGTGGGGTAGGCCTTCTCGAGCCCCGGTCTCGCGTAGTTGCCGTAGGCCGGCTACGCTTCAGTCGCCATCCTCCGTTCGGCTCCGCTCCGTCGACGAAGGCCGCCTCGGCACCCACCCAGTCGCTGCGGTGCGGGTACGCCGGCAGGCCACTCGCAGTCGCTGGGTCACTTCGCCGGAACACCAAGCCTGAAGGTCTTGCGGCTCTCGGGCCTCCCACAGGCCGATCAGCGGGCACCGTCTCAGTCGGTACCCGAGCGGAATCACCGCCGCGGTGGGACACCTGAAGCTCACCAACTGCTCTACACCACCACAGGGATCACCAGGTGTGGTAGCCGCTCGATCTGGGGGAGATCAGCGGCTGTAAGCGGTGCAGGGTTTCCAGGGGCTCGGGAGCTCTCGGCAAGTGCGTCCTCTCAGCCCGCCATCTTGGCCACGCCCCGGAATGAGCACTTTAAAAAGCAACATGGAAGCGGATGACAAGAAGTGTGTGGTTGCACTGGATGCAATAGACTGTTTGGGCATTTAAGGCTTTAACAACTGAGACTTGAGGTGGGCCTGTGATGGCTGTATGTGACAACCAAGGCTCTGTTGAGGCATGTGAGGCTTTACCTGGGTGTGTTGTAAATGTACCTGGACATATGGGGGATTTTAAGTGAACCAGGCCATACCGGGCTGTGCCTGGGTATTCAAGGCTATACCAGGCATATTATGTTGTACTTGGGATCTAACCCTGAATCTTGCACATCATGTGTCCACCTCGGTATATAAAGTTGCACTTAGCAGATGCCTGCTGGCCTATCATTGCTATGCCCCTGCAATGTTATGGCTGCTCCGCTGGAAAAACATGGCAACATCCTAGTTAATGTAAGCTCGGTAAGTGAACCATTGTATCTGCTTTAGTAACACCTTTCATTTATTATATTACTCTTCCACATATTGTAGTTATTTTAACCCCAGTGAAGACTCATCCTTCGATGCCTTTAGGGCCGTTGGTTATTTAGGGTCCCTCGCTATGATGCCATTTTGGAGATTTAAGGTTATGTGATGAAGTCATTGCAGGGGGTGTCCCTAGGCATTTGTTGTCACTTCTGATAGTGCTGGGATTGAAGGGAATAACGTCACTGATTGAAGAAAAATTATTCCGTTCACATTTTTGTCTGCTGTTCTGTTCATGAATGGTGTTCTTTGGTTCGCAGCTGTTTGCTGCTCTCCTCTGATGTTCTTTTCATGCCTCTATCTGATTTCTTTGTTTGGTCTCTCTAGGTGGTTTATTGACTGGAAGGTACAGGTATGAGGATCAAGAGAAGAGTCATCCAACGAGCAGGTTCTTTGGCCACTCATGGGCAGAAGTGTACCGGAAAAGGTGAGATGCCTGTTCACTCATACCCAATGCGAAGAATTCGTATAGAACCTTGGGAACAATTGGCTTTGGGGAGGAAACTGGGGTACTGCACTTCCATGACTAGAAATGCAGAATGCGTCCCTCGTGTTTGTCTACTGCTTAATCCTGTGTTTCCTCAGTTACGTTTTGATTACTTATTTAAATTTCGCAGTTGCTGGTCCTGCATATGGCCACATTAGCAGGTCTCGGTGCTCATTGGAGTACGATTTTGCGCACAGACCAAATGCCTATGGAATTGGTTTACACTTTACAGTATCCCATGCTCGTCGAGGTGTTACCCATTCCTTGCACAGAAGGGCTGACTGCAGTGCCAAGTGTACATGAAGGGTGGGATTTTCAGGGCACACAAGATGGTCTCCAAAGGATATGCGGGTTGGTCCTTATGTGCATAGTGGATGGGTTTATCAGGGCCCTTGAGCTCAGAGGGATGGGAATCAGAGGGTATGTGCCCATAAGACAATCCTTGTAAGGCTCTATGCACAAGGGGTAGGGTATTCACAGCCCAGTGGAACACAAGCGGAGATTTGTAGGGCTGTACATTTAAGAGCTGGTGGGCAGGTCCCCTGCACAGGATGTGAAATTCTCTCATGGCCTTATACATGGAATTATATTTGCAGTTTGCTGTGTGCAGTGCGCTTCCGGACATGATTTGAAGTAACATTCACTTGGCGATGTTGCCCTGCCATGTTATGTTTCTTGTTAGACCTGTGTGTTTCCCCCTAGTGAGGTTCAAACTCATGCAACTCCACTTGAGGTACTCCTCTGTAACTGATATAAGGCATCAGAGTTGGGCCTTGATGTCGGGATCTGTCGGGAGAGACGGTTCACCCAGTGCTTTCACACCTTCCATCTCACCCTCTCTGGAGTTGGACATCAGTGTCAATAGAAGACCTATAGGAAAGATACATAAGGTAAAGAGAGAGAGAGCGAAAAACGCTGGATCTGGATTTTTGGCTGTAGGAGTGTTGTTAATTTCATAGGACTGTCTTGAAGCAGGTGGAATCTGCCCTCTGGTATAGGGACTTGCACTGATCGAAGCAATCGCATTCAACCAAAACATACAGTCAATAATACAGTGACACGGGCTAACTGCTTTCTAAAGCATCATGCTATGAGGAAGCCAGGGAAACACAGAGACAAATCCTGTGAAAACCATAAGTAACGTGAGCAGCCAGCTGTCGGGTAAAGGGAGGAAACAGCGAAGTGAAGCACAGGAATAAACCGGAAGGATGCAGCGCTCAGAGGAACCGGAGAGGGAGAAAACAACCAAAGCTGGGTGGTAACTGGTTAAAAGAGCAAGGAGAAAATATAACACAAGTTGCAAAAGTTTGTATGTATTTTTTTGAACTTCCCCTGGCCTCTTTGACCTGCAAGAACTATTGTGACCCAGACGTGAGCGGTGCAAACCGCTATTGAAAATAACCTGCGATTGTCTGTTATGAAGTGTGTTCCTTTATTGAGAGACTAGCGCTGTTCTCTACACTGACAATATCCACTTCTGTTTGTCCGTCTGTTTTGCTAAGTAGAAGTATTAGACTTACCTGAGGGCGGTTACTTGGACCAGGAGCAAGGCTTGTATTGGGAACGGGCTGGAAGTGTGAACATGACTGACCCCGCTTACTGTATTTGTACTGTCTGATAACTTTCGGGTGTATCCGGGAGCACTTGTTGTTGGGCTTCCAGTCATTTTTGGCACCTAAGTACCAAAGGTAAACATTGTATGGATCTGTGATAGATATCTGCTTCCTGCAGGCACAACATGGTTTAAAGCCTGTAGTCTTTGGAGGTGATATTGTTCCTAGCACATTATTGTGATAACAGTTTTTTAGCACTCCATAAACACCCCCACACAGTTGGGGCGCGGAGAGGACCCCACATCAGCACGCATTAGTGTTACATGGAGGCCATTTTGTTCACCAGAACTTGAACAGGGCTGGCCTTGATGGAAGGCACTGAGCCTTGAAAGCTATCTGGATGGCACTCCGTTCCGAAGAGGATGTGGTGCCTCTGCCCATCAGAGACGAAAGGCCTTTGATCTCCACCGCATCCAGGTGCACCCTCCCACCCCAGTCTAGAGCGAATACATTTGTCCCACCTGTGAGCTCTTGATAGAGTAGTGAGAATGGTCTCCCGTAAGTTAGGTTGAAATCCTTTATCTACCTTTGAAGGTTCCAGGCTGCCCTGCCTGAAACCCAGATGTGTCTGAGAGGCACTCCCACTGCTAAGCCCATTGAAAGTGGGAGTTCATTGAAGAGGCCACATGGACTAATGTGCATAAGGCACTACCAGGATACACAAAGCCAGGAGACCAAGTAGCCTCAGAACCGTTAGGGCTAGAATACAGGATTAAGCAAAAAATATCAGGATCATATCCTGAATATACTGGATTTTCTGCATGGGCAGATAAAGGTTGGAATGCCACGGTGTCCAGAGTGGCACCCGTGAAGGGTCCATTCCACACTGGTGAAAGATGGAATTTTGTCTTGTTGATTAAGAACACCAGACAAGGCAGTAGCAAGATGGTCATGTATAGAAGGTCCATGACACTGACAAGCCCACCTTCATCATTCAGTCGTCACTGTGCCTGCATAAGTGTACTCTCAGCCTGTGAAGATGAGCATGACCATCGCCTTCTCTTTCATAAACAGCTGTGGGCAAAGGTGCAGCCAAACGGCAGGATAGTGGTTCCTTTAACAGGTGGTGGAAAAACCTTTTGGATTCAAGATGGGTACATTCAGCAAGTCCAAGGACACTATCCAGTACCGATGTTGGTATTTGAATTTTGTTCTCCGTCCAAGCCTACGTTCCTTTTTGGGCACCAAGTAACAGGAGAAGCACCTATTGTCCTTTTCCTTCTCTGACTCTCTGCTGCCCCTTTGACCAGCAATGACTGGGCATATTTGTCACGGTTGGAGGCATGTTTTGCCCAAGTCTCAGTGAAAATAGGAAGAACTGGAGGGAGATGGACCAAAGCGAAGCGAAATTGTGTAACTATGATGGACAGCCTTCAGGTCCCAGTGGCCCTGCTTGTTGGGGGAAATAAAAGCTTATTCTTCAACTCTACTAGCTTCAGGTGACTTTGATGGGGGAATCAGAAGGACGTGGCAGGGGCTATCTTTGAACTGCTCCAAAGCGGAGTCTGCCTTCTCTCCCAACAGCGTAGTGCCATCAAAAGGCATATCCAGGAGGGATGCCTGCACCGAGGTAACTGTATATTGCCACACTAGTGGCCCTCAAAGCCGTTGGCGTGCACCTCTGCTCGCAAACTTTTCTTGGTCGAATCCCGTCCTTCGTGCACTGTCTCAGCAAAGATATTCCTCATGGCCTTCGGCTAAGATCTCACTCACCAGATCCAAGAGGGAATAAGTGTACCTCCCAAACTAGCAGAGAGCATTAGGAGACTGCAGTGCTAAATTGGCAGAGCACAACATCATCTTGGCAAATGCATCAGTGCGCTTCAAGATTCTTTCAGGAAAAGCATCAGGAAAAATGTTTGGGTTCACTTTGCTGGTGAAAGCTCGTGGTATGTGACTGTCCTATGATGGATTCTGAGTCTCGAAGGTGTGATCATCCAGAACTGCTTTATAGCACCTAGTGATGGAGTAACTTGGCGGCGGCGCTGAGCATGGTTTTGACCACGCCACAGTCAAAGTGCCCGTCAATTCTTCCTTGAAAGATAGCAAAGGCTCTGAAGTTGAAGGGCCAGGTTACAAAATATGTGTAAGCAAATTAGCTTTAGTTTCCAAGGTTGGCAATTGTAGTTCCGACGCATCTGCAGCCCTAGAGACCCCTATGGTAATGGAGTCGTTTTCTCCAGGAAGGCAACTGTATAGTACAGTTTCCTCTCTGCTGAAGTATCATGACCACCGGCAATTTAAGGTCAAAATACAGACCATCATCAGTATAGTCAGGCGAGGTAACAAATTGTATGCCTTCTCCTCATCATCCGCGTCACTTGGAACATTGTGAAAGTCCTGTATGGTGCCTGTATGGAAACACTGGCGCCGAGGAAAAGCCACTGCCAGAGAGTCCTCCCCAACCATGGCTGTGCCTTACTAATCTTGTAATGAAACTTTGGTCGAGAACTACCTCGTTTCTACTCTGGGCTCACGATCTGTAGTGGAGGGTGCCCAAATAACCTTCTTGAGTTTGGGCAATCTTATCAGATAGAGAAAACTACTCTGGTGGAACAACTCTACCTTTATGGTGCTTAGTCAACAATAAAACGTGAATTATTATTGGACATTTGAAAAATTACTAGCTTCCTCCTTTCAAGATCTCCATAACACCTGAACAAATATCTCAAATATGAACATGACCTTTATTATTTCATAACCATTTATTCTGCATGATAAATTCATCAAAAGGTTCAAATTAATCGAAGCGTTAATCACAGTGTCCTTGTATATAGTATGCTATTATACGATGAGATGAGAGTATGGTTCGCCTGGAGACCGTCCCCTGCGTCCCTGAACGCTGAGTTTTTTTGTGCATAATCTGACCTAGTAGTGTTAAGGGAATGGTCCGTAACTGCGTGCTTTCTTTGGCCTTCGTGGGCTTATCGTGGTGTACGGTTAACACATTTCAGCCTTGAGGAGTATCCCATGCACCATTTGAAGCCCACTGGCGGGGTTAGTTATTATCAAGGGAAGCCCTGCCAGTGGAAGTCAAACTGGGGGCTGCAGCAGATCCATAGAGCTCTAAGGCACTCTTGGGGAACCTGTAACATAGCTTATAGTTGATGCATTGCCTCTTTGAAACCCTCCTTTTGGGCGGTTGAGGATGGCCAGGTAAATTCAGGCACTTTGATTCCAGCTGTGGCATGGGATCAGAGTTGGACAATTAGATTATTGCCTTAGGAATGCCAATTGCACAACCTCTACTTAGATCCTGAGAAACTGGGAAGAGGACTCCTGTCTGTACTTCTTCTGTTTACACTGAGATTTGTCCATGGACTTCGTCTTGGACTTACCCAGGTACGGAGACCCGGGAACTGCTAACCTTATTTTTTTTTGTGCTATGTGACATACAAATGTGTCTCCCGCTCCATGATGGCCTTCAGCTGCATCAGGAAGTATTTGTCCTATAATTTTGAATCCTGCTTCCATCCAAGTTACCAAAGACAGAATTCTGGTCGGTCTGTGACAGATATGTGGAGCTCGGCTTGAAGCCTGTAGTTGTCCTGTGGTGATGAGGGGGATATGTACCTAGCACGCTGTCACTGAAAAGAAACTTGAGAAAACTAGTGAAGAACAGATATAAGTTCAGAAGAGGAGCTGCAGATTCATGTCAAACACATGGAAAAAGAAACTGATATCACTGTGCAGAAGTGGTGCTTATATATGCCTTCACGCTTCCACATCCGGAGTTGGGACAAAACTGTTGCGTAATTCAGGGGTACTAATTGTCAGTGCAATGGAGCAGTTTCTGGAAAATGTTTCTGGATCCATTGTGGCGCCTGGGTTAATTAAAAATGTGTTGAATCTTAGAAGTAGCCATCAAATACACAGGATCAAAATATTTTCAGGCTGAGCCTCTAGCATTGCTAAAAGATATACTGTTGGTGTGTATATATACATTATTCAACATAATACATGTGAGCAAATGCACAGAACATACACACCACAAACCCTTGGCACAAGCATTTATTAGTTAGTGCTTAATAACACACAAAATAATGGAAGCGGCCCAAAGATTTTCTTAGGACCCCGCTGCCGGTTACAGATGTTGTTGAAGACCAAGGATGTCTAGTTTTGGTTTCAGCTCTTGACTCGCTCTTCCACCAGTGTACACTTTTCTTAACCACACTCATGCAGGTTCTTTCATCGGCCTTTTTTTGGTCTCGTTGAGACATGCAGTATACACTATAGTGTATATAAGCTCCTCCCACTCTCCACCCATCAGTTTCATTGGCTTGTGTCCTAAATGCTGCCTTCCGATTGGTTGTAGGCTTGTTAGTCCCTCCTTATGATGGACAGGTCTTCAGTTGTGTCCTTCCAAGGCTATTGGCCCCTTTACTGCACAGACTACTTTCTTCCAGTGCATTCTCACGCCCCCAAACTATTGCATTGCTAATGCTTGTTTTCTATTGTTTTATTTGTCTCTTCCCTTTGAGATCTCTCTTTAATTATTTATGATTAATGCAGTCCAGCCATGGCTCGAACAATGTTTTTAGGTCGAGTTTACTCAAACCTATTGCTGTCAATCCAAAAGCTGACTTTTTACGATGCGGATTTTCAAAAGTTCACATGAATCCCAATCACGTGACCTGCTCTCATGCACAAGCCTTCCCCCTGCCAGCAGCTTTCTCCCTTCACAGCCATCTGTTCCTCTCTCCCCGCCCCCCGCCATCACTTATTCACAGCCGCAGGCCGTCTTAATTGCTTTTTTTTTTCAGCCTGGCTACTTCAAAGGGTTTCATTTCCTGGCTACTTCAAAGGGTTTCATTTCGCTGCCGATTTCGTAATTTTCCAAAGTGGCATTCATTTATCTTGTTGCTTTTTCCTTGCTGGCTCATGGCGCTACTCCCAGTTAATCTAATCTCCCCATACTGTTCCCACACAACATCTCCGGCCCCTTGCAGTTTATTTGTAGTGCCATTGTTTTCGCAATGGCACCCGCTTGTTTGAGTTGTTGTTTTCCGCCCGTCGCAGACCTCCATCGACACTTCCTCCCTGTCTGCATTTTAATTGATGCCACACCTCTTGGCTTCTTCTGTCGCTGATCCTGGAGGACACACTCAAGGACATTGTACCACACGCATCTGGTTGTGATTTCCCCCTCTCTGGAAGCCCGTTTCTACTATCCGGCACTAGGAGGAGAGGGCTGCCCCCACCCCATGCTTTTGTTTGTAAGCTCAGCATGGGACGCGTGTCACATGCGCACAGGAGCCAGGGCGTGCACAAGGTACTCCCTGTCTCGTTACCCGAAGGGCATGCCACCGGGAGGTGGACCACACACACATACCCAAGCTAAGCTGCAATCACTTCCAGGCTTGCGCAGCCATGCAGAAACTCTTTCCAGGAATCAGTTATCTAAAGAGCCCAACACTCACTCAGAGTACACCCTCAGCAAGACTCGCGTATTGCCTCATAACCAATGCCCCCCCATACGTTTTAGAACCCCGTGGTACCGGCCGCTACTTAGCTGGCTGTTTTTGCACCGTGTCGTGTCCAACGTAGAAAACATGCCCCACTCCCTCAATTAATGAAATGCATTAAGGGTCTGGCGTGAGATATAAACCGTGTCTCTCCCATTTTCGGTAAAAATGTGTTGCAGGCAGCCCGTTTTTTTTTTCCTGTTTTGGGGTTTCCGTCTTTATTTTTGCCCGCCCAGGCACAAACAATACATTTTTTTTCTTGTCGCAGCGAGATCATTGGCTACAGCGGCCTCCTCAGCTGCCAATATTTTAATGGGATATTTTCCGTCCATGGAGCGGTTTCGGTTTCGTATGCTGGGTGTGTTTTTGTTGGTTATGTTCTTTACTTAGTGATCCTATTTGTATTTCAACATCCTGTGAAATGTTACATGTGCTTAGAAATATATACCCTCTCGTGCATATTCAATATTGTGAAGAATGTCGTATATCCACTATTGAGATTGCGCAATCTCATTTCATCAATCGAGAAGCCAGGGGCTTTGGGCGGTGTGTAATGTGTGCTGGTGTCAGTCTAGTGAGATGTGTCTCACTGTGTTTACTGGAAGCACTCCGCGCTACTACAACTTGCAGTCCTCTCATGCGTGCTCCGTGGGGGCGCAGGGTCAGTGGCCTCTTGCCCAGACCACGGCTGGAGCTCCGGACCTCCCCATTTGTTCCGGAAAATCCCTCGCATTGTGTACAGTGCTGGTTTTCCTGTTTCAGGCTAACTACAGAGGCGCCATGTTGTGCTTTTTTTCTAAAATTTTTAATTTAGATGAAGCTTCATTGCCTCCTCCCCTCTCTCCTCTCCCCCTCCATTCCTT
This sequence comes from Lissotriton vulgaris, assembly GCF_964263255.1. NCBI lineage: Eukaryota > Metazoa > Chordata > Amphibia > Caudata > Salamandridae > Lissotriton > Lissotriton vulgaris. Next base: position 1,599,079,623 of record NC_141693.1, read on the forward strand.
CTTACTCTTCTCTCTCTCCATTCCTTATGTCACCCCCTCCATTCCTTCTTTGCCCTCTCTGCTGTCGCCTCTTCCATTCCGTGCCTGCTAACCTTCACACCTCTGCTTCTACACTCCCACGCCTTCATTCTTTGGGTCTCCACATGTGCGCTTTAAGGCTGTTACAATGTTTCTCAAAATAACTATGCAATGCACAAGGAGTTAATATTCTGAAACTGATTCCTATGCCCCAAAAATCAAATCCCCTGTGAGTGGACTGTTCACCCCTTACATAAATTCACTTCACCCCCCCCATCCTAACATCTGGTATGCTAGTAAGGCCTGCCCCTCGGTGGCATGGCTCAGGCTGTCCAGTCTGGCAGAGCCTCCATTCAGTGCCCACTGCTCAGGCCAGCTGCCCCCAGTGCACATCTACTAGGCACATCCGCAAATAAAACAGAAACCATTTCCAGACACACACTCTCCTGGGAGCAGTCACTGGGTTTTAATAAAATGTAAAAGTAATTCCAGCATGTGCGTTAACGACATGCACCGTAGTACATAATGCCACCAGATTATGTTTTTAAAGATTTCGCTCCTGAGATATTGGGCATTCACAGATTCATGTTCCACTGCATCTAGGTGTAAAAGGAGGGCGTGCAGGCTCCTGTGATGTTGGGTGTTCACAGATTCATGTTACCACTTTATCTAGTTTAGTTTTTAATGATTGAATTTTTTTAAATGCGCTATACACTTTGTTTATTCTGTACAAATGGCAGTGGGCTGTGTTTGATCTGTTGGCTGGCAGGCCCGGGAAATGTGCTGAGTTGCTGTAAATAGATCATCTTTATGTTTGTATTTGCTGTAGCATAAATATTCAAAGCAGAGCACCCCTCGTACAAATTTGGAGGCTTACAGCCTCATAAAGGCATGATGGTAGTAGTGGAGCAATGACACTGCCTCTCCCTTTCTTTGGCACTCCAGCCCTGCCCCCTTATGCCCCCTCTTCACTTATCCATGTCATCCTGGATTGTGTGGAAAAGTATGTCATGACGTGCAGGCAGGAACTTTCAACAACCATGTGTATCTATCTTTTCCCTCTTGCAAATATTTCTATCACTCATATACACAATACATTCACCTTGTGATTTGCACCATGTCAAACGTGATCTTTTACTAGCACACACTTCACTCCAGTACACCACACCCCTCGCTCTCCATCATATGCAATCATGCGCAGTTACAGAAGCGGAGGAAAGCTTACACTGCTGCTGCCTGTGATGTATAAGTGTGTCAACTTGTTAACCGCTTGCGTTCTCATTTTGGTGGTCTTTCAGGGTGCCAGTTTGTGCATTTCACTATGTGTTCACATTCTGCACGCTTTTCTTTGTTCAGTGTTTTTTATTTCCAGTAGGTAGCTACCAAAGCGTGTCTGTCTGTCTGTCTGTCTGTCTGTCTGTCTGTCTGTCTGTCCCCCTCACTCTATCTGTTTGTCTATCGCCCTCACTCTATCTATCTGTCTATCGCCCTCACTCTATCTGTCTGTCTATCGCCCTCACTCTATCTGTCTGTCTATCGCCCTCACTCTATCTGTCTGTCTATCTATCTATCTGTCGCCCTCCCTCCATCTCCCTCTATCTATCTATCTGTCACCCTCCCTCTATCTATCGCCCTCCCTCTATCTATCGCCCTCTATCTATCTGTCGCCCGCCCTCTATCTATCTGTCGCCCTCCATCTATCTGTCGCCCTCTATCTATCTCTCTATCGCCCTCTATCTATCTATCTGTTGCCCTCTATCTATCTATCGCCCTCTATCTATCTATCGCCCTCTATCTATCTATCGCCCTCTATCTATCTATCTGTTGCCCTCTATCTATCTGTTGCCCTCTATCTATCTATCGCCCTCTATCTATCTGTCGCCCTCCCTCTATCGCCCTCTATCTATCTATCTGTCGCCCTCCCTCTATCTATCTGTCGCCCTCCCTCTATCGCCCTCTATCTATCTGTCGCCCTCCCTCTATCGCCCTCTATCTATCTGTCGCCCTCCCTCTATCTATCTGTCACCCTCCCTCTATCGCCTTCTATCTATCTATCTATCTGTCGCCCTCACTCTATCTCTTGCCCTCACTCTATCTATCTATTGCCCTCACTCTATTGCCCCTCACTCTATCGCCCTCACTCTATCGCCCTCACTCTATCGCCCTCTATCTATCTATCTGTCACCCTCCCTCTATCTATCACCCTCTATCTATCTGTCGCCCTCCCTCTATCGCCCTCTATCTATCTGTCGCCCGCCCTCTATCTATCTGTCGCCCTCCCTCTATCTGTCACCCTCTATCTATCTCTCTATCGCCCTCTATCTATCTATCTGTTGCCCTCTATCTATCTATCGCCCTCTATCTATCTATCGCCCTCTATCTATCTGTTGCCCTCTATCTATCTGTTGCCCTCTATCTATCTGTTGCCCTCTATCTATCTATCGCCCTCTATCTATCTGTCGCCCTCCCTCTATCGCCCTCTATCTATCTATCGCCCTCCCTCTATCTATCTGTCGCCCTCCCTCTATCGCCCTCTATCTATCTGTCGCCCTCCCTCTATCTATCTGTCACCCTCCCTCTATCGCCTCCTATCTATCTATCTATCTGTCGCCCTCACTCTATCTCTTGCCCTCACTCTATCTATCTATTGCCCTCACTCTATTGCCCCTCACTCTATCGCCCTCACTCTATCGCCCTCACTCTATCTATCGCCCTCTATCTATCTGTCTGTCGCCCTCCCTCTATTTGTCGCCCTCTATCTATCGCCCTCCCTCTATCTATCACCCTCTATCTATCTATCTGTCACCCTCCCTCTATCTATCACCCTCTATCTATCTGTCGCCCTCCCTCTATCGCCCTCTATCTATCTATCTGTCGCCCTCCCTCTATCTATCGCCCTCTATCTATCTATCTGTCGCCCTCCCTCTATCTGTCGCCCTCTATCTATCTATCTGTCACCCTCCCTCTATCTGTCACCCTCTATCTATCTATCTGTCGCCCTCCCTCTATCTGTCGCCCTCCCTCTATCTGTCGCCCTCCCTCTATCTGTCGCCCTCCCTCTATATGTCGCCCTCCCTCTATCTGTCGCCCTCCCTCTATCTGTCGCACTCCCTCTATCTGTCGCCCTCCCTCTATCTGTCGCCCTCCCTCTATCTGTCGCCCTCCCTCTATCTGTCGCCCTCCCTCTATCTGTCGCCCTCCCTCTATCTGTCGCCCTCCCTCTATCTGTCGCCCTCCCTCTATCTGTTGCCCTCTATCTATCTATCTGTCGCCCTCTATCTATCTATCTGTCGCCCTCTATCTATCTATCTGTCGCCCTCTATCTATCTATCTGTCGCCCTCTATCTATCTGTCGCCCTCTATCTATCTGTCGCCCTCTATCTATCTGTCGCCCTCTATCTATATGTCGCCCTCTATCTATCTGTCGCCCTCTATCTATTGCCCTCACTCTATCTATTGCCCTCACTCTGTCTATCGCCATCACTCTATCTATCTGTCTATCTATAGCCCTCACTCTATCTATCGCCCTCTATCTATCTGTCGTACTCCCTCTATCTGTCGCCCTCTATCCATCTATCTGTCGCCCTCCCTCTATCTGTTGCCCTCTATTTATCAATCTGTCGCCCTCTATTTATCAATCTGTCGCCCTCTATTTATCAATCTGTCGCCCTCTATTTATCAATCTGTCGCCCTCTATTTATCAATCTGTCGCCCTCAATCTATCTATTTGTCGCCCTCACTCTATCTCTTGCCCTCACTCTACCTCCCCTCACTCTATCTATTTATCTATCGCCCTCACTCTATCTATCGCCCTCACTCTATCTGTCTATCTATCTCCCTCACTCTATCTGTCTATCTATCGCCCTCACTCTATCTGTCTATCGCCCTCTCTATCTGTCTATCTATCGCACTCACTATCTGTCGCCATCACTCTATCTATCTGTATATCTATCGCCCTCACTCTATCTACCACCCTCTATCTATCTATCTGTCGCCCTCCCTCTATCTATCACCCTCACTCTATCTATCTATCGCACTCACTCTATCGCATCACCACAGCATCACTCAGCACCACCACAGCATCACTCAGGGGCACCACAACATCACTATGCACTACCACAGCATCACTGAACGCCACAGCATCTCTCGTCGCCACCACAGCATCACTCAGAACCACCACAGCATCCCTCAGCACCACCACAGCATCCCTCAGCATCACCACAGCACCACTCGGCACAACCACAGCACCACTCAGCGCAACCACAGCATCACTCAGCGCAACCACAGCATCACTCAGCGCAACCACAGCATCACTCAGCACCACCACAGCATCACTGGTTCAAATATGTTCTCTCAATGTTTCAAACTTTATTACAAATGTCACAAAAAGATGTTCCTATTTCACTTCTGTTCTTGGATTTTCGTCACTGAACATAATCTTCACAAAAGTTATTTACAAATGTTTAAGCTATTTCCATTATAAATTACAATCACCTATTCAAGTATTAATTATTTAAAAAAATAAAAGCCATTCTTATTTTTAATATCAATACATCTAAGTCACGTAAATACAAAACATGTTGCATTACAAATGCTATAGGTGTCACATTTGCGAAAGTTATAACTATTGACATTGTAAATGACAAAGCTACTAATTTAGCTATTTTCAAAAACAACACATAAATAAAAGAAATTTCATTTACAAAACCAATAGCTCAAACTTTCCTAATACGAGACCTATTGCATTGCAAATGCTTGTGTTCGAGGCATATGGGCTGCAGATGGTACATTATGAATAGATCGCCATCTGGTGTTGGGCTCGGATGATTGCACTTTGTTTTTCTCTTGGAGAGTCTTTTGTATCTTGGTGACTCCTCCCTTGGTTGGTAGTGCGCATGGGCATCGGCTCCATCCTTAGATTGTTTTTTTCCGCCATCGGGTTCGGATGAGGATCGAGACGCTCCAGATAAACTTCAGAAGAAAGTGATTTATCGGCGCGTATTCCCTTTCCAATTCGACAGTATTGTTATCGAACGCGTTCATTTCCATTCCGACGCGTTGCAAATTCAAAATCGAAGAGAAAAACTTGGATCTACGTCGAAGAACAGGAGGCCTTTCTCGACGCAGTCAAGCCCGGAGTCCATGGAAAGGACTCCATTAAAAAAATGTCCAACGTGTGGTGCTAAGTTCCCACACAAGGACCTACACGAGGTGTGCAACCTCTGTCTATCGCCTGAACACGAATCCAGGGACTGCGAAGCCTGTGCAGCATTCTCCTCCAAGCTAACGATTAGAAATCGTCGAGCTCGAAGACACGAGGTTTCCAGAATGCAGGCGGAAGCGATCCCGGAGCTGTTCGGAGACGAACAAATCGAGGAAGAAGAGGACCAGTCGGGGTCGGAAGGGGACCAGTCGGAGGTTGAAGAACTCATCGAGCAACAAACCGTGAGTGACGACGTCCCCTTACCGAAAAACCAACCCCGTGCGGTAACGACCCCGCCCTCGGGCCCGGTCAAACCGCTGAAAAAAGTTTCCGACGCCCCGCCCTCGGGCCCGGCAACGAAACCGAAACTGAAACCGAAACACTCGGACTCCCACCATGTCGGATCCGAGAAAAGGGCGACATCGACTTCGGCACCGAGGCTACATACAAAGGACAGCTCGGTATCGAAACATTCCATGTCGAAACATAAATATGACTTATCGCCCAAGATACACTCGATACCCAGAAAGTCTGAATCGAGCAGACATTCGGTGTCGAAAACAACAAGATCTGACGATCGAAAACAAAAGCACCTCTCGGAACCAGGACCTTCGGTACCGATTCAGGAGCAACAGACAGATCCCAAACAAAAGATCTTGTTTATTGATCCACAAACTGGGAAAGTGGTCACGAAGAAGAGAAAGAGTGAACAGTCAGAAGATAAAACTCTTCCTTCAAAAAAGAGAACAATGGGGACGAATATAACTCCTCCTGCTTCTCCTCGTCCTAGAGTCACACCCTCTTCTCCTATTCCTCACAATAGGCCAAATATTCCTACACCTTCCACACCAAGACCAGCTACACCTCAGTCAGATGTAGACAGTGATCTGGGGGAGGGAGAACCTCAAGAGGATGACGAAACTATCCCAGATGAGGAGGACCCATGGGAAAATTATGATGTAGGGTCAGATGAGGACAACGACCCAGAGCTATATCCCTCAAAGCCTTCACCACCTGATAACACAGGTTTTGTGCAGCTCATTAATAGGGCAGCAAAATATCACAAACTAGATATGCATACAGAACCACAAATAGAGGATTTCTTGTTAGAAACTCTACCTAATGCACAGAGAACAGGTACTCTTCCTATGTTGAAGGGTCTTCTTAGTCACACAGAGGAAATATTCGAAAACCCAGTGAGAGCCAGGGTGTTAAACCCAAGAATTGATAAAAAATACAAAGCGGCTCCAAAGGACCCAATATTTATTAGAGGGCATGTACCTCTAGACTCGCTGGTGGTCTCAAACGCTCGTAAAAGAGCAAACTCATTATCTACAGGACAGGCTCCTCCACCAGATAAAGAGTCGAAGTTAATAGATGCATCAGGCAAAAGAGTAGCATCACAGGCAGCGAATAGCTGGCGTATAGCCAATACACAAGCACTACTCGCACGGTACGACAGGGCACATTATGATGAGTTAGAAAAACTTCTCACACATCTCCCAAAAGAACATCAGAAAAAGGCAGATCAATTAATACAGGAAGGTAAAATAATAACCAATACTTCCATTAAGTGTGCATTAGACGCAGCAGACACTGCAGCAAGGTCTATTAACACCAGTGTCATGCTAAGAAGGCATGCATGGCTTAGAATCTCAGGATTCAAACAAGAAGTACAAACAGCCCTACTGAACAAACCATTTGATCAGAAGACATTGTTTGGTTCAAGCACAGACGAGACATTAGAAAAAATGAAGAAAGATACGGAAACGGCTAAGTCAATGGGAGCATTGCAACAGCCAACACACAGAGGTTCCTTTCGTAGATCCACCTATAGAGGGGGCTCAAAGAACACAGGAACGAATCAGCAATCCACATCTTTCACACCAACATCACCCAGAGGTAATTCAAGAGGCAGTTACAGAGGTAACAACAATAAGGGTAGAGGCCGCGGAAATAATAACAACCGCAACGCCTCAACACCAAAACAGTGACTTCATAGAGCTCCCCCCAGACCACATAACACCGGTCGGGGGACGTCTATCACAGTTCCTACCTGTCTGGGAAGACATCACGTCAGACAAGTGGGTGAGACAAATTATCCAACATGGTTATTGCCTAGAACTCACAGCTACCCCACCAAACATCCCCCCCAAACAGCGTCCAATGAGTCAAGATCATCTGACATTGTTAAGAGAAGAAGTTCTAGCACTTCTACAAAAGCATGCAATAGAGAAGGTCCCAAAAGATCAACAAGGAACAGGAGTATACTCTCTATACTTCCTGATCCCCAAAAAGGACGGGTCCCTAAGACCAATATTAGACCTCAGACCTCTCAATGCTTACATAAATTCGGAGCATTTCCACATGGTCACGCTCCAACAAGTACTCCCTTTACTGAAGAAAGGGGACTTTCTTTCTACACTGGATCTAAAAGACGCTTACTTTCATATCCCAATTCACAAAGCCCACAGGAAATACCTAAGGTTTGTGTTAGAAGGACAACACTATCAGTTCAAAGTCCTTCCGTTCGGTGTCACAACAGCACCAAGAGTTTTCACAAAATGTCTAGCTGTGGTGGCAGCACACCTAAGAAGACAACAAATACATGTCTTCCCATACTTGGACGATTGGCTAATAAAGGCCAAGTCAAAGGAAGAATGTCTTCACAACACACAGAAGACAAATCAATTGCTGCACCACCTAGGGTTCACGGTGAACTACAAAAAATCACACCTGCAACCAAACCAGATTCATCAATACCTGGGGGCTACAGTAGACACAGAAAAGGCAATAGCATACCCCAACCCAATCAGAGTACAGACAATGGTCGGGTTAATACAAAGATTTCAACCACAACACTCACTACCAGCACGAGTGTTTATGCAACTATTAGGCATGATGTCCTCCTGCATACTGCTAATACCACATGCCAGACTACAAATGCGCCCACTACAAGAGTGTCTAGTGACACAGTGGAATCAGGCTCAAGGTCAGATTACAGATCTGGTGTTGGTAAACGACCGGACGTATCGCTCTCTGAAGTGGTGGAACACAGAAAACATTTCCAAGGGACGGTCGTTCCTAGAGCCAATTCCACAAGTGATAATAACAGCGGACGCATCGCTCTCCGGATGGGGAGCGCATATGGACAGATACACAGTGCCGGGGAAGTGGAGTGTGCAGCAAAAGAAACTGCACATCAACTACCTAGAACTATTAGCAATATTTCTAGCACTAAAAGCTTTCCAAATGCAAATAACAGGCAAAGCAGTCCTGATCAGAACAGACAACATGACTGCAATGTATTATATTCAAAAACAGGGGGGACACACTCTCTCCAACTGTCCAGACTAGCACAGGACATATGGAGATGGGCCATTCCTCAAAAGATCTACCTGTTAGCGGAACACCTACCAGGAGTTCAAAATCAAATAGCAGACATCCTAAGCAGACAGTCAGAACAAGTACACGAATGGGAGCTGCACGACCAAATACTACAGCCATTCTTCCAAAAATGGGGGCAACCAGAGATAGATCTGTTTGCCAATCATCAGAACGCAAAATGCAAAGAATTCGCATCCAGGTACCCACACCAACGGTCCCAGGGCAATGCACTGTGGATAAATTGGTCCAACAAATTTGCTTACGCGTTCCCTCCTCTACCACTAATTCCATTACTGGTTCGGAAACTGCAGCAACACTCAATGACAATGATACTAGTGGCACCCACGTGGGCAAGACAGCCGTGGTTCACCACGCTGCTACAACTCTCACAAGTACCACATCAAAAGCTAAGGTTATTACCCATGCATCTTACACAGAACCATGGAGAAATAATGCACCCAGATCCCAAACAACTGAACCTAGCGATATGGCTCCTGAGGTCATAGAGTTTGGGTATTTAGATTTACCACCAGAATGCATGGAAATCATTAAACAAGCAAGACGTCCTACCACCAGAGCATGCTATGCAGCAAAATGGAAGAGGTTTGCTATACACTGTAACAGTAAGCACATCAACCCTCTGGACGCATCCACTAAACAAATCATTTGCTATTTATTACACTTACAGCAATGTAACTTGGCATATACCTCTATCAGAGTTCATCTCGCAGCCGTAGCGGCGTACCTACAAAACAGGCAACATCTGTCACTGTTTAAAGTACCAGCAATTAAAGCTTTCATGGAAGGACTCAAAAGAGTCATTCCACCAAGAAGACCACCTTCCCCAGTCTGGAATCTCAACATAGTGCTTACCAGACTAATGGGGCCACCCTTTGAACCTATGCATAGGTGTGAAATACAATTCCTCACATGGAAGGTGGCCTTCCTCATAGCTATCACGTCACTTAGAAGAGTAAGTGAACTGCAGGCTTTTACGATTCAAGAACCATTTATGCAGCTACACCAAAATAAAGTGGTTCTTAGAACAAACCCAAAATTCTTACCGAAGGTTATTTCAGCATTCCACATCAATCAGTCAGTGGAATTACCGGTTTTCTTTCCAAAACCACAAACAGTAGCTGAAAGAGCCCTACATACATTGGATGTTAGAAGGGCCATATTGTACTACATAGAAAGAACACAAACTTTCAGAAAGACAAAACAGCTATTTGTTGCGTTTTCTCCTACACATAAAGGCAATCCCATCTCCAAAGCGGGCATTGCCAGATGGATTGTAAAATGCATTCAAATATGCTACTTAAAGGCAAAGAGAACATTAACTGTTCCTCCTAGAGCTCACTCTACACGTAAACTAGGAGCATCTATGGCATTTCTGGGAAACATTCCACTAGATGACATATGCAAAGCGGCTACCTGGGTTACACCGCACACCTTCACAAAACACTATTGTGTAGATGTGCACACAACACAACAAGCTAGAGTGGGACAAGCAGTATTAAAAACATTGTTTCAGACAGTTGCAACAGACACGGGCGACCACCGCTAGGGAGAGAACTGCTGTATACTTACCAGTATGCATCTGTTCTTGGCATAGAGGGCTGCAGAGTGGTACATGCCCTCCCAGCCTCCCCGGAAACCTGTGTCTGTTCCAACATTATCTTATTTAGATACACTTACATGGGCACTCTTATCTGTATTCTACTATACTACTCCATCTAACCCTACTATGGCAAAACAATCTAAGGATGGAGCCGATGCCCATGCGCACTACCAACCAAGGGAGGAGTCACCAAGATACAAAAGACTCTCCAAGAGAAAAACAAAGTGCAATCATCCGAGCCCAACACCAGATGGCGATCTATTCATAATGTACCACTCTGCAGCCCTCTATGCCAAGAACAGATGCATACTGGTAAGTAGCATATTCCTTATTTGTCTCTCCCACTTTTTATTTATTTATGATGAGGTGATAGACTATGCTGAGGCTCGAACCCTGCTCCCCAGCTTGAAAGTCAGCAGCTTTATATGTTAAACCACCTCGTCCCTGCAAGACAAGCCCCCTTAAAGGAGTTTATCTTTGTTTCCCTCGCCAGGTAACCCTCCCCCCAGGCACCCACCATTAACCCCTTCCTCCGTCTCGCTTTCCCTGCGCTCCCCCGTAAATGCATGGGAAGTGTGCAAGCGCTATCACTTTTAATGTAAACAGCCTTAGAACTCTCTTCCAGATCCCCTCCCTGACAGCCCTCACAACATCTATGCACATTTGGGAATTTGGAGACAGGGGTTGGTAACCATTTTATAACAGTTTTTATTTTTTTGAAGTTTGTATACATCGCAACTCAACCCAAATGTATTTGAGCGATTTATTCGAGCACTAGCTACATTACACAAGTACACATTTATTTTTTGGGTAGGGACGCTGAGACGAGTCCGAGACTCGAACTAGGGTCTCCGATCCAAAATCAGCAGCCGGGGCTGTTGGGCCACAACATCTACCCAAGTCCTTCTAGATTGTGCTAATCTCACATTTCAAAGGTATGCAAATACCCTCATTGAAATATGGCCAGTAAAATAGAGTTAGGCTTCTTTCTAACTTCTCTTTAATCTAATGACGGCAGACGGCAGTGCTCCTTGCATCTCAGTTCAGGTAGGTTTTCAAGCAGCCCCTGCTTCAGTCTATACTTATCCACTTTTATAACATACACACATGTCGGTTTTTCCTCCTGTAATGCACAGTTTGCTACCTCTTGTATCTTTGTTTGCTCACAATTGTCACTTTTGCCTCATGTAACTTAACGTTTGTTTTGAAATTTGTTCACTTGTAATTTTCTCCTCACGTATCAGTCCTGTTCCTATTGTGAAGTGCTCTGACACCTTCGGGCAAAGTCCGCGCTATATAAAAACGCATAAAATAAATAAATAAATCAGCGTGTTCGTTCGTAGTGTATAGTTTTAGTCGCTGCCTCTGTTCTGTTATATGCTATACTGCTACGTCCGGGTCACTAAGGGGCATCTGCTGCTGTAAATCCTCATCTCTGATGAACTGCGTGTTTTAGGGGTAGGGTCCATCTGACCAGGCTTGGCGGCTCTGTGCTGCAGCTTCGCCCAAAATAAACAGACGACAAACATATACTGTAGCAAAAAAGGCCACTTTATTTAGATCAGGCAAACTCTCTGAAACTAGAAATACTCTTTATTTCATCATGTATACACAATTTGGTGAAGTGGGCCAAAACCTTTCACATTACTTAAATGTTGAACTTTCAGACCAAAACCATCAATATATATATATTTAGTACCTTTTTCCAAAAACCTTGTTTTTTTCCTTTCGTATCCAAAAGGATGGGTAAGCCAGCTCCAGACTTACCCACCCCCAAACATCGCCCCTCAGGCCTATCTCCCAGAGTAACCGGTCTAATAGTGGCATAAAAGCTTTTTTTTTGGGGTGGGCGGGTGGGATTTTGCCGCAATAAACCACACCTCCCGCCTCCCTGCCAAGCTCCTCACAACTGCCTCGCGCCTAAGGCGCAGTTACTAATTACCGGCAGCGCGCGCCTGGTCCCAGCCCCTTCAAATCAATCCTTGCCCCGGGTCTGTTCCATCTGGGCGAAAAACCCCAGGGGGAGACTGCTCGCGCTACGCTCCCCCTGGGGCCCCCATCGCCCAAAATAAACAGACCACAAACATATACTGTAGCAAAAAAGGCCACTTTATTTAGATCAGGTAAACTCTCTGAAACTAGAAATACTCTTTATTTCATCATGTATACACAATTTGGTAAAGTGGGCCAAAACCTTTCACATTACTTAAATGTTGAACTTTCAGACCAAAACCATCAATATATATATATTTTGTACCTTTTTCCAAAAACCTTGTTTTTCCCCTTTCGTATCCAAAAGGACGGGTAAGCCCACTCCAGACTTACCCACCCCCAAACATCGCCACCTAGAAAAGCCAACGAGTTTTCCTGGTCCCCACCCTTCCTCTAAAACAAAGATGAGCGTGGTGTATTGCACATTGCACCATAGATTTACACTAAGCTCCTGAGCTAAAAAATCATGCAGCTCCAATAAATAGTAGGCAAGGCCCAATTGTGAGAGGTGCACACCATCGTTCTTGAGTAAGTGGCCTTCTTTGCTAGTGATATTCTCATGAGATATGTAAGTGATACCCATTGCCGAACAAAAACCTTTCATCGCCCGGTTGAGTTTTCTGCGGGCTTTGTCCATTGCTGACTGGTCTCGAGCATGCCTCCACGGCTGCCTATAAATAAATTCTGTCCATGCAATGTGAGTGCCCAACCAGTTATTCTTTATCACTGCTAAATCTAGCTGCATATGTTTAATCAATGTTAAACCCGAAAGGGACACTAAATCGTTCTCACCGAGATGTGTTACCAAAAGTTCTAGTGGCCTTCTGTCATACCTCATTTTGTCAATGGTCGGAAATAGAGCATCCCACCTCATTCCTCCCTTGCCGCACCACCTCACTTCATGTCTTGCACTGGGTAAGCCAAGGGCTCGTCCATAAATCTGCTGCTCTGCAAAGAGGACTGCCCACTTGACAAAAGAATGTCCCACTATCCACACCTGCTTTTTCCAAAGGCAATTAGCACGAATGTCACCTAAATAGGAAAAAGCAATTAGCAACAAAAACAACAGCTCAAAAGAAAAACACTAGCATTATTTGCGCACATAGCGAGCACAGCAACCGGATTTCCATCTTCCTATTCTCCTAATAGCTTCCCAACCCATCCCTAATCTTGCCGCCTCCGTGGCTGCCCCAATTCTAAATGAATGAGTCGCAAAGGCTGCAGGGTTTTCCCCGAGTAAAAGCAATGTTTTCCTTAAAACAGTTAACAACTGGGCACTGGTAATCTTATGACCTGATCTATGCACAAATATGGCACCTTGTTTGGAATTGGACGCTGAGTTGAAGTTTGCCGACTTTATATCACATTTGGCCAAATCTGTACCCTCGCCCAGGAAATGTATCATTCTTAAGCCTCTTCAACAGACGTGTAAGACACCGCTGTATCCTGTTGAGAAATGAAATCATTTATTGATGTGCCTTCCGGCCAAGACAAGTGTTGAATCATTCTAAAATCGGCAGGTGGCTTTTTTGGAATGACCCCCAACGGAGAGACAATCAGGTTAGGCAAAGGGCAATGCAAAAAGGGGCCCGCTGTTCTACCCAAAGCTACCTCTTCCTCCAACTTGGCTCTTACGATCTACGGTAATTCTTTAGCTGATCTGAGATTATCAGCCCAACGCCCAACTCGAGGACCCTGGTAGCTTATCTTGAACCCCTCTTTAAATCCCCAAAACAATTTACTTGCCACTTGCCTGTCAGGATCGCTATCTAACCAGGGAGCCAATGCCTCTAACTTAACTGGGCTATGAGCTTTTTGCCATAAGAGGGAATGTCGCACCCCGTCCTCTGGCACTAAAGCCCTGGTCTTGTGTTCTTTGTCCGCCTGCCCCTGATCCTCCTGCAAAACATTGGATAATGGCATGTCGCCCATTAGAATCCCATACTACCCACCACTGCTGCTAAACGCATGTTAACTGATCCGCTCTATCTTGAAATTGCGAGTGAACTTTCTTCACCTGTTCTCTGTTTTTTGACCTCTTCCTTGTAGTTGCTGGGTCTGCTCTTGACTTCTGCAACGCGTTAAAAAAGGAGGTTGCCCGCTGTCCCGAGGGGCTTGTTCTTCTCGGGTCTTCCGCTACTAGGTTTGGGCTAACTGGAGGTTTCGGGGAAAACAGAAACACCGGTGACTTAAGTAGAGGTTTTAGGGAAGGTTTTATTGGAATATAAGTCTTTTTAATCAAAGGTGCTGCTCGCTCCTGGAACTGAGCTGCGAGGTCTAAAGAAAAAGTATCTTGCTCCAGCTTGTTCGGTTAACGAGATGGTCCAGACAGGGAACATCCTTCCATTCTGGTCTCCTCCGCTCCGTACCGAAAAAGGAAAAGTGGGGTCAGAGAACTGGTTGGACCGTATAACACTCGTTAGGGCCGGGAGTGAGGGAAACCAGTGGTGTTATGTGAACTCTATACAAGTCGTGAGGTAGGAGTGCACGTGAGGGAAGGATGCGGGTAACTTTACAAAAAGGACTTTACAGAATTATACACGGGGCTGACTCTTCCGCCCAACCCAGTCCGCCACACGACCCCGTACCTCTTGAAGCCACGCTCCTCCCGTGGGAACGTGGCGGGGCAAATCGTGGAAACGTTGGCCTCCTGGCGTGTCAGTCCCCGTCTCTTTCTGTTCGGCTTCACTCGAACACCGCTGTACTCCGTCTCCGTCTTCCACGCCCTCCAGGGAAACGCCGTCCGTCGTGTCCTTCCCGCTTCCTCCTTTTGACGTATGGACGCCTTCGATGGGCGGGGCCTCTTTACCTGGATCCGGGATTTTAAAGGAACCATACGTGTTGCTATCGTCCGGCCAGCTTGACTCCGGTTCTTCATTCAATGGACAAGGTGGCAGCTGTGGGGAAAAGGGGCAAGGTGAGAGTGGGGTGGCGGACCACCAGTCCGTTGAGGTAGTCGTGTCCTGACAGGACGCCCCGTCACACCCGCATCCCGCCCTCCACCTCTACACCCGTCACCATCTAAGCATACCATTTTTCTTTGGCCGACCTATCGCAAATTTCACCCTCCTCCAAATCCCCAAAACCTTCTTCCCCCCCGTCATCAGTACCCACAGCACCACGTCCGACATTACTGCTACCAGGACACTCACCATCTCCTACTCCTCCATCAAAATATCGCCAATTAATGACAGACCCACGCTCTACAGGCCTGCCCCCACACCTAGAATCTGCACTAGACCCGTCGGGGACCGCAGAGAAATTCATGGCAACCGCTACTTGTGCCGCTGAACGAACAGGATGTAAACCCGTAGCAGATCCTTGATCCGCGCCAAGTTGCATCTGCCGGTCGCTCAAACCAGAAGAGCCTTGCAACCGCTTCATATCCACCTTCTTCCTCAGACTCTTCTGACTCCCACCCTCCCTTTTCAGAACTAACGTTTTTGGCACAAGCTACCCACACCCATTGCCCTTCTGCCTCACTTCCACCATGAGCCAAGGGGGGGGACACTGTCTTGGAGGGGAACGTGCACACGGAAATATATACTCCGTATTGAAACGGCTTGCTGCCCGGTCGCGAACCACTGTCTGCTGCCCAACGTTCATTCGCCTCACCTGTTGGGTGGCACACACCTCCTCTAAGTCTAACTCACATTCAATAACACCTTCCAAATTCCTACGTCCTCTGACACATTGAGGCTGCAGCTCTGAACCTGCTGTCCTTAGCCATAATGTTGAACCCTTGACCAACATTGGTATCCTGTTTACAAACAGGACCGTTATTGAAAACAAAACCTTCCATAGTTAGTTGAGGGGAGGAGGTTGACAATGTGGGAAAGCTAAATTCATCTTCGCTGTCACTAGGGTACTCCACCAGCACAGGGGACAGCTGTGACACTACACTCTCAGGTGCGCCGTCGTAACTGCTCAAAAGGTGGCCCCCAGTAGAAAATTGGCAAATTTCTGTTCCCTTCGCACCTTGGGACTCCTCCATCAATAAATTCATGGCCCTGTCACACCCCCGGCCCCTCCTGCCACGGAGCCTGCTCCTAGCTGACAACACAGTATGCAGCTGTAAAACACTCCCACGTTCCTTCCCAGGCCCGCCCCTACCCTTCGCAGTACCAAACTCGCCAAGGGCTTGCTGGACCTGGGAGGAAGCTCTCACCGACGTGTCGCACGACACCAGTGCCAGCACCAACATTATGTGGTCTACTCCGCTGCAGCCGCGCTGACCCTCGACCTCTCACCACATCCTAAAGTAAGCAAGCCTTAACTGCGCGCTGCACTCCTCTGGCAGGCAAACGCTTAGGCAGCTTCTGAGGGGCCTCTGTCACCAGCCGTGCTTCAGACGACAGCAGGTCTTCTCTGCCCGCCTCATGAATCACTTTCAAAGCCTCCAATAACTCCACCTTAAGTGCCATGCTACCGCTGTAGGCAGTCCACACAAAACTAATATAAAATAGCCGCGTGAATTTCGCCGCAATAAACACCTCCCTGCCAAGCTCTCACAACTGCCTTGCGCTTAACGCGAAGTTACTAATTACCGGCAGCGCGCGGCTGCTCCCAGCCCCTTCAAACCAATCCTTGCCCCGGGTCTGTTCCATATGGGCAAAAAACCCAAGGGGGAGACTGCTCGCGCTACGCTCCCCCTGGGGCCCCCATTCGTAGCGTTGTTAGTGCAGTGCTGCTGCATAAGTACAAACAGCCTCCTTTCCGTAGTGAGAATGGAGGATGAGGAGCTGGAGGCCATCAGATGCAGCGGATGTCTGAGCAGCACGGGGTGCCTTTCCATTTGCGTGAACTGAAATGCAGAACCTTGGTGAGGTTATGGAGGAAATCCAATGAGCCAATGTGTAGAGTTGAAGTAAACTCACTCAAAGTAGGTTCAAGTATATTTATTCCAGATAAGAGCAGGTACGCAGCCTGACAGGATAGCAGTCAAGATCAACTGACTTACATTGGAATCTATAAGCAATACAGTGTTCTAAGGAACGTGGATATGGAATGGACACAGTTAAAGGTGTATCACATAAAAGGTGTATGACACAACATAACACATCCCCTTCGGAACAGAATTAACAAAAAAACCTAAAATAACAATAAAAAAAAACAAGGGATGATTCCTATAGGGGAAAACATTCAGAAATATAATCAGCCAACCAGACTGGAGGCCTCTTTTCACGTCTTGAGTTCCTTAAAATATTCGACACATCTTGAGTGGCACAACTTGAAGGATTAGAATTAGTCACATCTGATAACTCATCACAAATAACCAAACTTGAAACGCCAGGTACAGGAATATCGGAAGCATCAGAAACTACATCTTGGTTAACAACATTATGTGACAACGAAGAATTAGGGCACAACAAATCTTCCAAATCAAACAAATCAGAAGATTTTTTGAAAGAAACTTGAGGAGGAGAACACTTAGCAATCCTTTTAAGGTTCCACACCCGTCCATCCGTGAGGCGAACAGAATTATTCAAAATTTCCTGAACTTGCATAGGTTCATAAAAACAACTCTCATCCTTAGGAGATTTACCAGGTTTCCTAACTCTTACCCATTGTCCAACAACTAAATCCACATCCTTCACATTGTGCTTGGAATCATACCAAATTTTACTCTTGAGATGTGAAACCTGACTCTTTTCCTTAACAAAATTTTCAGACCAATTGACCACATTGGATTTGAACAACCATCCAGAGTAAATTTTGTTCGTGGATTTCTACCACACATAAGTACAAAAGGGGGATAACCTGTAGCTTCACAGATTGAAGTTCTGTAAGACCAAACCATTTTCAGAACTTGAGTTTCCCAATCCTTATTATTTCCTGACATTTGGATGGTGTTTTTGATAACCCGGTTAAAACGCTCAACCATACCATTGCTGTTTGGGTTATATAGAGCCGTGGTTTTATGCTTGATACCCAATCTGTTAAAGTACTCTTTGGCCTTATTAGACATAAACTGAACACCATTGTCACTTAACAAAATTGATGGAATGCCTTCCAAAGTGAAAGATTTATCTAAAAATCGCAAAACAGTATCCGTATCAGCCTTACTCACAATTTTCACGAAAGGCCACCTTGAGAACAAATTCATTAATACTAAAATGTATTTCTGCTCACTCCCAATAGGACCCATAATGTCAATGGCTGTGTGCTCCCAGGGAGAATTAGGTGCAATCATATTACCCATAGAAGGCTTACACATAACCAAAGATTTATCAGCAGCTTGACATGATTTACAATTTCTCACAAAACTATCAATATCTACATCCATGCCGGGCCACCAGAATGAAGTTTTAACTGTGCGTTTAGAACGGACAATGCCAAAATGTCCCTCATGACATAAAGCCATGATAGACAAACGCAAAGTCTTTGGAGGTATGACTCTTTCACCAAACCAGATATTACCATCTCTAACACTTAAATCAAATCTAACCTCCCAAAAAGACTTTAAAGGATGCTTACTATCCACTTTCTTTGGCCAGGACTCAGCTAGATGAGATTTCACCAAAGTTAACTCCTCATCATTGAGATATTCATCGTCCCACTTCTCCTTCAAAATGCCTGCACCTTCTAAATCCTGAACATAAGCTACCTGAAAAGAATTCCACAATTCGTCTTCACATTCCTCAAGTTGTTTTGGCATTCTAGAAAGAAAATCAGCTATACAATTTTCTTTCCCTGGTACATATTCCATTTTATAACAAAAATCCTGCAACCTGATAGCAAGTCTGGCAACTCTTGCAGAAGTATTGATAGTACCTTCAGTGGTTAGAACCCTGAGTAATGGCTTGTGATCACAGCGTAAAATAAACTTTGTACCCCACACAAAAGCTCTGAAGTGATTTACCGCCCACACACATGCTAAAGTTTCTTTTTCAATGGTAGAATATTTTTCCTCAGTAGGCGAAAGTGACCTGGAAGCATATGCCACAATTTGTTCTTTGCCATTTAAACCTATTTGAGATAAAACAGAACCTAAACCTTTAATGCTAGCATCTGTAGTTTGAATTTAATTTGAATTTTAAAAACATTTGTACAGCGCTCGCATACCCAGCGGTTTCATGGCGCTAGTGGTGATCAGTGGATGGCAGCAGCAGAGAGATTAAGGGTAGGCTTGTGTGAACAAAAAAGTTTTGAGGTTTTTCCGGAACAGGGGGTAGGAAGGTGAGGTGCGCAGAGTAACCGGGAGGGAGTTCCAAAAAATTGGAGCCAGGACAGCGAATCTCGCTCCGCCCGCCCTCTGCTTTTTAAAGCGGGGGATGGTAAGGAGGGCCAAATGGGCCGAGCGAAGTTCTCTGCCTGGGCAGTATGGTTTGATGAGAGAGCAAATGAACTCGGGAGCAGTGCCCGCTCTGGCTTGATATGTAAGGCAGCCGAGTTTAAACAGGGCACGCTCTCTTACGGGGAGCCAATGCAGTGTTTTGAGTAGTGGGGTGACCCGATGATATCTAGGGAGGCCATGGATCAGGCGGGCTGCCTGATTCTGCACCAGTTGTAGTCGATGGATCATGTATGCAGGGGCTCCATTGTAGACTATATTACCGTAGTCTATACGGGACAGTACCATGGCCAGCATGATGATTTTTAAAGCTGAGGGGGAAAAAAAACGAGAAACTTTCCTAATTACTCTGAGGGAAAAGAAACATGAAGAAACCACAGAGTTGACTTGTGGGTGAACAGTGAGCTGAGGATTAAGAAAAATTCCCAGAGTTTTCACTTTGGACACCGGGAGTGGAGGGGCACCAAGGGAGGGGGGCCAGAAGGAAGGGGACCAGGGGCTGTAGCCACCTCCGGTCAGGACCAGCTCGGTCTTGTCCGGATTGAGTTTGAGGTGGCTGCAGTTCATCCAATCTTGAATGAGGGTCATGGTAGTTTGGACGTTCAGGGCAGATGAAGGTGAGTGGGACAGATTGAAGATTAACTGGAGGTCATCCGCGTAATTGAACACGGTGACCTCCAGTTGCTGTAACATAAAAATGAGGGGAAAAATATAAAGGTTAAACAAAAGAGGGGAAAGTGATGAACCCTGGGGGACCCCGCATTCTACCTTACGAGAGGCCGCCGCAAAACCAGCCAAATGGACTCCTTGTGTTCTCCAGCAAGAAAGGACTCTAGCCAAGAAAAGGCTAGGCCCTCTACACCCGCCGCCTTGACACGGTTAAGGAGGATGGTATGGTCCACCGTGTCAAAAGCGGCGGATAAGTCAAGGAGAATCAGGGCTTGCGGAAGGTTGATGTCGATGCCTTCACGCAGCTTGTCCATGACTGAGATTACCACTTTTTCAGTAGAATGCAGGGGACGGAAACCGGCTTGGCAAGGAGAGAGGCAATGGTTTGCCTCAATGTGAGTGCTCAAAGTAGAAGTGATGTGGGTTTCAAGAACCTTTGCAAGGTAAGGGAGGAGTGAAATGGGGCGGTAATTGGAAGGGGAGGAGGGATCGGCGTCCAATTCTTTTAAGATTGGGATGACAGTCGCCGATTTGTGTGAAATGGGAACATGACCATGAATAAGTGAGTCGTTAAGGAGGGTCAAAGGGGGGGTGGGGCAGGCTGAGTAGAATTCCCTGAGTATGCAAGCAGGGGCAAAGTCCTGGGGTGAGCCTGATTTGACCCGTAGGAGCAGAGGACGGAGGGTTTCAATGGTTAGGAGTGGGAAGTTGGTCAGTTTAACGGTAGAGGGGGGGGGAAGGGTCAACAAAGGTGGAGGAAGGCGGAGGGATGTTGTGTTTAATTTTTTCGACTTTGTCTATAAAGAACTCGTTGAGCGAATCACAGAGGGATTGGGACGGGGGAATGGTTGCTGTGGCTCTGGTGGATGAGGCAAGCTCATGGACGGTGGAGAAGATTTCTTTCGATTGTGACTCAGCGACCATTATCCTGTGGGTGTAGTATTCAGCTTTCGCTTCCAGGATGCTCTTTTTATAGGTTTGCAGAGCGGCCAGGTAGATTGTTTTTTGGGCAGGGTCGTAAGTTCTTCTCCAGACTCGTTCAGCCCTTCTTGCAGCAAGTTTTTTCTCTTTAAGGTCCGGGGTAAACCAACGATTGGCTGCATGGGACCGTTTAACTGAGAGACGCTTGAGGGGGGCGAATTCGTCGCCTGCCACCGTGAGCCAGTTGTTAATTGCGGCCAGCTGAGGGGCGGCTGTCAGACCGGTAAGATCCGGACAGGTCTTGGCCAGGGCCGAACAGAAGGAGGGCATGTTTACCTTACCCCATTTCCGAACCCAGGTGTTTTTGGGAAGGGGGGTTTAACCGGGGGTGCTAGGGCAAGGGAAAACGTGATGGTGGAGTGATCTGACCAAGGGAAAGGGGAAATAATGGGAGAAGTGGATGGAACATTCAGTGTCCAATTTTGATCTAGCATGTGGCCATGTAGGTGGGTTGGACTGTGGATGAGCGGTACAAAATTCAAATTTTTCATAAGGTTGGTAAATTCCTTGGATTGGGGGCTTTCGGCAGGGTCGTTGGGCCAGAAATTGAGATCCCCTAAAACTAATACAGAAGAATTATTAACTACCAAAGTGGCCAGAAGAGTCTGTATATCGGGGAGAAACGAAGGAGTGGACTGGGGAGGGCGGTAAATAAGAACAAAAGTGAGGGGGGCTTGGTGAGAGGTAGAACGGGCTACGAGGAGATCGACATCGGTGATAAGTGGGGAAGGAAGGATTTGAAAGTTGAAATCAGTACGAGCTATTAAAGCCACTCCACCACCCCGCTTGCCTTCAGGGCGATCCGCACGAATGACGGAATATGTTGATGGTAAGGCGGCAAGCACGTTGGGCAGGGAGTCGGTCTTGAACCAGGTCTCGGTTAAAAACAGGAGATCTGGTTCATTGGAGTCGAGATAGTCAAATAGCTCGTATTGGTGGTTTACGGCGGACCTGGTATTTAGAAGGGTAGCCGAGGTAGAAAACAACTGGGCAGAGGGGGCTAGGGGTGAAGGGGGAACAGGGGAGGATGTGAGGGCAGGTGAAGCAAGGTGTGATACTAACCCAGGGGGGGAGGATGGAGGGGAACTGTATAGGCCAAGGTGTTGTAGATCGGTAATGGTAGAGGGGTTGATACTGCCGGGGGACCACAAGAGGCATAACTGAGACGGGGTGTAGGAGATATAACCAGCAGCGTCTCGTGCCCCGGCCGGTCGCGGACGGGCGCAGACGGGCTTAACTCAGGCGCAACTCCGGCGCGCCTCCGTCGCGCCCGCTGCGCTCGTCCGCTGCGCTGCCTCATGATGCCTGTTTAAATAGGGGCGGAGCGGCGGGGGAGGGGCAAGGCTGTGGTGGAAAGCTAAGCCCAAGCCAAGATGGCGCCCGCTGCCAGTGATGATAGTTTGCGCTTCAGGATTGAAACTTTTTAAAGAAGCGATGTTAGTGAAGCAGCTTTTTATGTCCTCAAAATCTTGTTCACATTCCATAGACCAAACAAACTTAGTTTTGTTTTTTAACAGTTGTCTAATATTATACGTTCTGGTTGCAAAATTTGGAATATATTTAGAACAAAATTCAGCTAAGCCAATAAAAGATCTAACATCATCTTTTCCTTTAGGAGAAGGAGCGCACTTAATCGCATCAATTAAATTAGGTTTTGGTCTGATACCATCACAATCAATGACATGACCTAAACAAGTGACATGATCGCTGGCAAATGTACACTTAGTATAATAAATTGTTGTGGAGAAGAGTTGCTTACCGCAAATAGCTTCTTGTTCAACATGTTGTCCCCCAATGCGCCGTACGAATACTACCAAACGTCGTCTCTGCCCTCTCTGCTCATAAATCCGTAATACCAATTAAAAAGAATGCAGTCTTGAGGTGAAAAAAAAATTACATCCCATCCTCGTCGCCACTTGTAGAGTTGAAGTAAACTCACTCAAAGTAGGTTCAAGTATATTTATTCCAGATAAGAGCAGGTACGCAGTCAAGATCAACTGACATACATTGGAATCTATAAGCAATACAGTGTTCTAAGGAACGTGGATATGGAATGGACACAGTTAAAGGTGTATCACATAAAAGGTGTATGACACAACATAACACAATGGCGAGAAATGTTTGCATAATGAGCCCAGGTCTGGAATTTGAATAACTAATATAAGGCTCCCGCTCCGTGGATCTGTTCTTCATCGCGGAACGCTCTGTCCCCGTTCCACCAATGTATTTTACAATGCAAAGACAGGATTCTTCATATATATGTCCCCTCTCCTCTAAATAATAACACTCCTGTTGACTTTTCCTTCTAAAAATGCAGGTGCTCCTCAAACACTCACGTCTTTTTTGTAGTGACAGTAAAAAGCGCTCTCTATTAATCTATTTTTGGAGAAGTCTGTATGGAACCCATGAAAGTACGACATGAAAATAAACGGTGATAAGCAGCCAATAAAATTTGCATAAACAAGTACAGAGTACTTACCTCTTGTCGGCAAGTTAGTAGTGCCCCAGCAATAACAGGTAATGCAGGGGCCGTGACGTCAGTGTTTGTAGAGCGAGGGGAGCAAGCTACATCAGATCTAGTTGCGCCTCTGATCATAGCCAAATAGAAATGTAAAATTAATCGCCAGAATATATGCAATCAGTGTAGGCACGGCGGCAGCAGCTGCATTAGAAGGAACAGAACTCAACCATTAATGTAAAGAATAGGTGAGAAGATCGTAGAGGCGACGTGGCATCAGTTTTGGAGACCGAGGGGCAAGTGCTACATTAGAACCCAGCAGCAATCCAGCGTACAGACTAAATGTAGGTCGTGCAGGCATCATTACTTGGAGGGCGACGGCTGCGTGATACATTAGAACCCAACAGAAATATAACATTAACATTCAGAATATTCTGGTGTTCCAGCCAGTGTGACATCAGGGTTTATAGAGCTTCTAGAACACGCTGCATCATAGCCAAAAAAGTCCAGTAACATCCAGAATGAATGCGGGTTGTGCAGGAACTTGGGTGTTGAGAGCCCATGTGTGATGTACATAAATGTCGGAAATACAGCAATCGGAGTCCCCATATATACCGGACGCCTCCGACGGCTTCTCACCACCTGGGACGCCGAGGGACCCGAACTAGGTTATCCGCAGAGGACCATTCCTATCCAAATAGGTACTGGGAATTCCTCTCCCCGCGCCCTGAATACCTGGAGCAGAAAGCTATAGCGAAGATTTTTCGCGTAAGCAGAAAGTGTCTGTTAGTAAATAGACACCATCCTTTTATTTTATTTTTCACCTTTTCCACACACCTTACCACGTGTGTTGGAGACTATCACCTGTGGCACCACTTTTGCCACTCACTTCACGCTTCTACTGGTCCTGACGAAAGTTTCGCCCAATTGTTTTTAGGGACTGAATCATGTAGACTGCATCACATAAGCCAACTCAGAGTAATATTCATACTATCTGTAGTTGCATCACATAATTTTATCTGATACCCTGGGCCGCCAAGAATAAAATAATAGGTAAGGATCCCCAGAGGTATATTTTAATACTCACCTTCATCCACATCACACAAATTGCATGACACCCGCTCCGCTGTAGTCAGGCGTGGAAGCACAACCAGGCGGCATTCGGCTGCCTGGTTGGACCCCGATGATGAAGCATGACACCAAGCAGGTTGGTGTGTGAGGGGTTTATAAACCAATTGGGTCCAGCCTCAAGGCCATTATTACAAGTGACCTAGAACAATTGTACACACCCTAAGCTTACAGTTGCCCAGTCCACATTGATTTTTCCATACATGTCAAATGACATTATATACGTTATACAAGTTGGTCGGAGTAGCTAAAGCTTTTAGGAGAAACATTTACATAAAATAGAACATGGAGGAGAAAGATCACCACAGATTTAAGCAAATGTTTTGAACAGGGAAATATTTAATTTCCTAATACTTGTAACATTAGATGCAAATGTTACAAGGGTCAGAAAGGATCACTCTAGGTATTTAACTACCTAGAGTGATCCTTCGTGACCCTTCCATTTGGAGCTACATGCCGTAACTAAGAAGCACACCAGGAGCCCTGTGAGAGCCCAACGATGAACTGAACGTTCCCCGTCTCTTCTTATGTCAAGTGCTCTTTTTGTCCTGATGAAGACCCCGCTGTGAGGCCATCACTCACCCTCCTCGTCGCTGGGGTCGAAACGTAGACCGACGTACTTCTTCCCACATGCTCATAGTACAAAATGTTATAAATTGCAGGATACATATGAGCAATGTATATCCATGGACTAATTGACCGCCATTTGGCTGTAAAGGTCTACTTGTAAATAGTGTGTATTGTATATTATGTCACAAACACCTTTACCTTGTCCCCCACCTGCCAACTCACTTTCACTACTCCAGTACCTTTCCTCTTTCTCACACTCTTGAGCACTATCAATAAGTACTTGGTAACCAATTAACTAATGCTTTGAATATTAATTGCATCTAATGTTACCAGTATTAGGAAATAAAATATTTCCCTGTTCAAAACATTTGCTCATATCTGTTGTGATCTTTCTCCTCCATGTTCTATTTTGTGTAAATGTTTCTCTTAAAAGCTTTAGCTACTCTGACCAACTTGTATAACGTACTGCTCAATTGACCCAGGCCGGGTAGTTTTTTATTTGGGCTACACCCCCGTAAAAACTCAATACTGCATTTCTATCAGCAATGCAGATAATGCATAATGTACATGATAGCCTTGTTTCCATGAGGAAAAAGAGCACTATGCATGAAGATCAGACAAAATTCTAATGTTATTGTGATCCATAAATACAGATGATGCATGCACAGTGACAGCAGCGCTTACACGAGTGCAGTTACTACATAATAATTGAACAGAAATCTAACTTTAATGCCAGAGATAACTATAGGTGTTAGAGTGACCTCAGTACGTTTATCAGTACGAGAACATTCTTATATTCAGACAGAAATCCTGCATTGATCAAAGCAGTAATGAAAGGTATTCAATGCACAGTGGGCAAGATAGTTGACATTTGCGCAAGTGGGTCTACACTGTGTGATAATGAAACAAACAGTATGCAATGACAAGTTATAAAACAAGCATTTGCAATGCAACCGGTCTCCCATTTACGCAAGTTTCCGCTATTGACATTGTAAATGGCAATGCCTTTTATTTTTATTTTGGTTTTTGAAACATAAATAAAATGCATTGTCATTTACAATGCCAATACTTAAACTTGTGTAAATGGGAGACTAATTACATTGCAAATGCTTGTTTAATATTTCCTGGTATTGCCTCTATTTAACTTTCTTGATAGAAAACGACCAGCAGAGGTCAGTAAAATAGCAAAAACAGAGCTTTGGACTATACCATTTCCTGCTGAAAGGAAATATTTCTCTCCATGTGTTCCCATACCTGGTGTGTCACGCAGTTTGGTGCTTGCTTTCCCACCATGTTAAAGAACAGTCGATATTTCAGCACTCAGGCTAATGTGCTGCATAGCTAAATACATATAAGGTCCCTAAGGCGAGACCGTTTGCATTGCAAATGCTTGTTTCCCTTGTCATTGCGGTTTTATTTTTATTTTTATCCTTGTACTTTCTTGCTCTGGGTCTAAGACAAGACGAAAGACAAGTCTTAAATCCCAGAAATAAGTGCTGATGCCCATCACCGGCAAACACTGGCACACATTCAGCACTGCACCTAATGCACACTGTGCTTAAACATACACACACTTCTCAGCACAAATGCATCATGAATAGTATCATATATCATAAGCAGCAATCATCCAGAAATACTGCGAAACATTTCTCCCACACGTTTCTTTAAATAGTTTTGTGCCTTCCTCTTCCCCAAAACTGAGAATTTTGTCTTTGCACAATCATTGTGAAAACCCTTAAAATGTTTCCTAACAGAAGTACCTAATGGAAGTGGCATCATTATGCCAAAGCAGGATCCTGAATAGGACGTTAGCTTTTTCAACAATTGGACTTTCAAACTTTGTTTTTGCATGGCCTGTCTTTCTTGCAGGTGTATGTTCTGGCCAGCTGCCTCAGCAAGTCTACAAGTAAAGATTCTGAAAGACGATTTGCTCAACCTCTTATGATGCCTTAGAGAATGTGCGTAAAGATGTAATGGCAATCAAGAAGGTTCAATCAGTAGTCAATGGGCAGTATCCATGTAGAACCTGTGTCTGGCAGAGACAGGTCAGGCTAGAGGCCATATGAGGATCCAGTTATCATGTTCATGATTTTAAAGGGATAACATTTGCCGAAATGCTTCAAGCACGTGCATGGCATTGCTGTAGATACCAAATTACAGGCGTTCATGTTGAAAACGTGTCAGTTGCAACAAGTATTTTGAATTGTGGGAGCAACCATAAAACGGGAAAACCCAATGGTCCTACTCGCGCAGCCAGTGGGGCTGTGGTAAATAAAAAGCTAGTTATTTACGCCGTTCGGAATTTCTATAATTACCCAAGAAAATGGTAATGCATAAAACGAGGAGCAGAGTCCGTGGTCTTCGAGTTGGAAGGGTTTTATTCCAGAACTCGAGTTAAGGGAGAGCTCCTTCACCAAGCGGGTTCAGGAGTAGTCTACTTTGCTTGAAACATAACAACACTTATATACAGTACGAGTACAATCAAAAAGAAGGAGTTTCCCTTAGACTCGATTCAATCATTTCATGATGTAATCATAGCATACTTGTTCTCGTTTAAAGAATAACCTGAATAGCATTTACACATAGACAAACATATTGCATCGGGGCGATTGTGGTGGCAAGTTGCAGAGTTGCTGGTATCTGAGGACAGAGGATCGAGGCATTGTTACTGGGTCATTTCTGTCGGAAAGGTAAAGAGGACGAGGCATTGTGCGTTCTTTACTTCGTACACAAGGGTGGTGATGTTTCACAATGGTATGTGTGTGCAGCGGGGAAAAGGAAGAATGGGCTGCAGTAAACTATTCTTCCTCGTGGCTGTCCCGTGTGCTTGATTAGGTTTTCCCTTGGTTGTTAACCCAACCCGTGGCTGTCCTTGCAAACTAGGAAATCATTGACGAGCGAGAGCTGCTCGTTCGGTGACAGTCAGGGAAGGGGGTTTTTCCGAGTCATCTGACTGACTTCGTTCTTGTCTAAGGGGAAAATATCGAACGGGACGGAAACCCGTAGGTTACATGGTAGCTGGTTATTATTCTTGGCATGTGTCAGCTTTACGGAAAGAGAGCAGGCAAGAGGGGGTACAACGGGGTTTGTGTCGGAAATAGGAGGATCGGCTTGCCTGGTCGATGTCAGGGAGGATAGGGTGCATGATGGGACACCAGAGAAAAAGAGAGCTTTTTAGTCAAATTCCACATTCCCTCCTTGTCCCATAGAAACCCTATTACAGAAATTCTTAATCAATTTCTATAATCATCAGATCGTATACTTGTTCCTGTAACATAATCATTTCATTTTTCTTTCCTCTGTTTCGTGGACGAGGAGTACAGGAAGTGGCACACAGTCCACAAAGGGCGGGGCCACACTGGACACAAAGGCAACAGGTGAAGATAGTGGCCAAAACGAGGCCCAGGACTGTTAGTGCCTTCCACCCCCAGGTGGACAGGAGGTTTCAAAACCAGCCGGTCAAGGACCATGTGCCGGTGTCCATATCCAATTTGTTGGATAGAACATGGAGGCGGGAGATAGCAGAGTAAACTGATGGGGCGTTGTCTGGAATAAATACACAACAACTGGACCCTATTACCTTACACACACCACCACGGTCGGCTAACAGGACATCTAAAACTATACGGTGTTGTAGTGTCATGAGCCTGTCTGCAGCGACCTCAGCTGTAATTTTATTTAAGGCGCCAGTTGTTTCGTCTATGGCGGCCTGAACTACACGGGTTAGTTGCCGGATGTGGCGACTATTTGCCATAGGTCCCCAGAAAGGGAGAAAACCTTTAAAGAAATCTCCTACTTCTTGTCCTGTAGTATCTTCTGCATCTATGACCCCCCTTCTTTGTCTTCTAACTTGGGTCAGAGGGTCAATCAGGTGGTAATTGGCGGGGGCTGTGTAATTCGGTGGTAATAGGAATGCAATATAGCACTTTCCAGACCAGCCTTGGGGCAACCAGGTGCGTGCATGGGGTCCACAAATGAAATAGGTGTTTGGGGCAGTTACTATGGTCGGAAAATCGGGAGCGGGCAGTGTGTATGTCCTATCACACTCGCTGTTCCCCATTACTTCCCCTTTTCCTTTCCCCCTTATGCAAAACCGGCCGTTTTGCGGTATTACCCAACCTCCTTGATCTGTCCGTCTTTGATCGACGGAAAACATTTCCCTGAAGGAAGCAATGTCATGGAACTGGGAGTAACTGATATTTTCGTGATCTTCGGCCCTCCCCCAGGTGACAGTGAGATCCACGATTATAGAAACAGCCTTTACTATTTTGGTCTTTACCTCGTTCCAATTACTCTCGTTTTTCAATTTGGTCGGGGGGATGTTTCTGACAGAGGCAGAGAATATCATGGCTAAGGCATAGGCGGATCCTGAATAACCGAACGGGAGGGAGAAAAAGGGCATTCCCTTATGCACGGAATGTGGCATCAAGCCACAAACCCAACAGTTGGTCTTGTTGACTATGAGCTGGTGTTTATGGAGGGTGGAAATGAATGTATTATTTATATATTCCTTTCTTCTGTCCTCGAGGTGTGGGGGAAGATCAACATAGGAATGCATAGTGGTATTCTTTACAAACGTGGAAGAATGTGGAGGGAAAACTGTACATAAGATCCATCCCAGGCAGGCTGCTACACAGCAAACAAGTAACATTGTAAACAGAAAAATCAAGAACCTGCTATGCAGTAATTTTACATAATTAGTCTTTTTTCATTGACGCACCGCGTCATTTCTCCTCATGATGTCTATGGATTTAATACTAAGATGTCTCTGAACACGAGATCAAAACGTCTCCAGCAGCCGCTTCACCAAGAGCTTGTTCCTGGTCTTAATTAGCCACCGGTGCGTTATGATCAGGTGCAATGTCTTTAGTCTGTTTTTGGTGAGATCGCAGCCGCGATCGGTATTCCTGTTGAGGAGTGAGTTCTGGAATTGGTGAAATTATATCCGGGGCGTTGGTAGCTGTTGAACAAGGCACAGTGTCTGTGGGTATAGGTCCAAAAAATTTCCGACAGTGGCTAGCGTGGAGCCATCCTTTGCGTCCTTCCACTTTGACGGCGGTCCTCGTAGTTAGGAGGACCAGCTTAGGAGCTGTCCATCTCTTCTCCAGTTGGCTGGTACGATCGAAATTTCGGATCAGGATCCAATCACCGGGCCTGATTGCGTGTTCTCCAGGCACGGTGAGGTCTGGAAATGCTGCTGTAACCTGTGAACGACAAGATTGGAGTGCAGACATCAAGGAAGCCAGGTAATCTGTCAACATATTAGAGTCAATGTCAGTCAGTTTTCTAGGAGACGGGACCCCCCAGATGTTAGGAGGTCTCCCGAATGTTATTTCGAAAGGGGACAGTCCCGTCCGGGAATGTGCCACCATTCGCATATAAAAGAGAGTGACCGGGAGGGCAGTGACCCAGTCTATCCCTTTTTCTGCACATATTTTGGCTAGTTTCGTTTTCAAGGTCTGGTTGTGTCGCTCTACTAGGCCAGATGCCTGAGGGTGTCGGACACAATGAAATCTCCAGGAATATCCCAATAAAAGAGAAACAGCCTCCATCAATTTGGAGGAGAAAGGCTGTCCATTGTCTGAATAAATGACCCTTGGTAACCCGTATCTGGGGAAGAATTCTCACTAATTGCTTAGCTGTTGTCTGGGCACCATAGTCTGGGACAGGGTATGCTTCAGTCCATCGTGTCAGTGTACACACTACCACTAGCACATATTTGTACCCTCTACATCTGTCCATCTGGATATAATCCATTTGGAGGACTTCGAAGGGATGATCAGGAGGCTGGAATCCACCTTGTTCTACTGATACACCTTTACCAGGATTAAATTGGCAACGTATCATGCAAGTTTTTACTTTTTGTTTGGCTGCAGCTCTCAGATGTTTGTTAAACCAGATATTCCGTAAAATGTCCAGCATACCTTTCTCGCCTAGGTGGGCGGGGCTGTGGGCTGTGTCAATTATAACTTGTACCATGGAATCAGGGAGAAACCACACTGTTCTGTCTTTGGTCATCCAACCTTGATCTGTCTGGACCCCTCCTTGTTCAGCCCATTTCTTTATTTCGTCTGAGGTGGCATGTGTCTGTATGTCTAGCACATCTTTCAAGGGGTCTCTCACTACCATAGTAATCGTCTGTGTTGGTACCTGAGTGTCTGATGTGTTCACTGGATTCTGGGCTGTCTGTTTAGCAGTCCGGTCTGCTAAGTCATTTCCTTTGGATATGGTGTCTGTAGCTTTGGTATGTGCTTTGCATTTCAGAATAGCTATGGCTGTAGGTAGGTGTATGGCATCTAGTAGGGCTTGAATCAGGGGACCATGTTGTATTTTGGCCCCATGTGAGGTAAGGAAACCTCTTTCCTGCCATAACACTCCAAAATTGTGAACTACACCGAAAGCGTATTGGGAATCGGTATAGATGTTCACTTTCAATTGTTTTGCCCCTATGCAGGCCTGTGTCAGAGCGATGAGCTCTGCTGCTTGAGCTGACAGAATGTCAATTCTTTGAGTCTCTATAACTTTACAGTCTGTTGTTACTGCATAGGCTGCTACTAACTCTCCAGCACTTGTCCTCATGCACGACCCATCCACATAGAGAGTTACATCAGGATCTGGGAGTGCAACATCTGTTAGGTCTTGTCTTGGTTTTGTCACTACGTCGATCATTTCCACACAGTCATGTTGTGTCGTGTCATCTGGGTTTGAGGGCAAAAGGGTAGCAGGATTCAACACATTACATCGTCTGATCTCTATGTGTGGCTGAAAGAGCGTTAGTTCGTATCCTGTCAGTCTTGCTACAGTCAGGTGTTGGGTCTGTGTTCTATTCAGAAGGACTTCCACAGCATGTGGTACTTGTACTATCAGGGGATGTCCTAACACTATTGAATCACTTTGTCTTATGGCCAGGGCTGTAGCCGCAACGGATTTCAGACATGCAGGTAAAGCTTGAGCTACGGGGTCCAATGTGCTAGAAAAATAAGCACAGGGTCTGTTTCTTCCTGCTTGGTCTTGTGTGAGGACGGATAGTGCTGTTCCGTCACGTTCCGTCACAAACCGGGTAAAAGGCTTGCTATAGTTCGGGGTGGCCAGAACTGGTGCTTGACACAGAGCTAGTTTTAAAGCTTCAAATGCTTGGGAGTGTTCCAATGTCCAAGGGAGAGTTGTATGAGTGGCTGCTTCCACTGTGGTTAACTGTATGAGTGGTTTGACTATGTGGGCATACTGAGGGATCCATTGTCTGCAATATGAAGTGAGACCAATGAATGCACAAACTTCTTTCTGTGACTTTGGCTGAGAAATTGTCGAAATCAGTTGGATTCGTTCTTGTGTTAGTTGCCTACCCTCTTTCGACAGCAAATGTCCTAAGTAAGCTACTTGCTGTGCGCAGAACTGTAATTTTGAGGGAGACACCTTGTGACCTTTGTCTGTCAGTAAATGTAGGACTGTGAGAGATGCTTTTTCACATTCTGGTTCTGTCCTTGCTGTGACGAGGATGTCGTCGACATACTGTATCAACGCTGTATTGGCAGGCATCTTGATACTGTCAAGTTGTCTTTTTAGTGCTTGGCTGTAGATGCTTGGGCTTTCTGTAAAGCCTTGGGGAGCTCTAGTGAACCTGAAGCTTCGTCTTTTTAAACTGAATCCGAAAAGATATTGACTGTTGGGATGTATAGGAATGCTGAAAAACGCATTCTTCAAGTCGATGACTGTGAAAAATGCAGCTTCGGGATCTATGGCAGTCAATAGTGAGGAAATATCTGGGACCACCGGATATTGTGGGATCACACATTTGTTCAGCTCTCGGAGATCAACCACCAGTCGGTAGACCGGGGGTGCCTAAGGGTCAGTCCTTTTGAGGACCGGAAGAACTGGAGAATTGCAAACATTTGAATCAGTCTCGATCACCACACCATGCTCTATGAGTTCTTGGATTATTTTTAGTAAGGCTTGTTCAGCCTCGGGTGGAATCTTATACTGTCGTATACGGGGTAAGACTACACCCTCCTTGAGTGTGACTTGATGTGGGGTGATGTCCATGTATCCGACATCAGTCGAGCTTTTTGCCCACAAATGTGGCGGAATGTCTTTTAGTCTGGGGTCGAATTCTTTGACTGTGAAATGTCCTTTGAAATCTCGTAGGAACAATTTTACTCCTTCCGGTGAACAGCATATTACTGCTCCTAGTTCTTTAAGTGTCTTGATACCTAGTAAATTTTCTGGGCACGTTTCTGTAAGGACCAAATCAGTAGTACGTGTCAGAGGACCCACTCCTAAAGAGACTTGTTCAGATACTTTGTTTATGGTCGGTTTTCCTGAAAAGCCCAGAGATATATTATGTGAGCCAGAGAGAGGAACCTCTGGGACTTCCTTATGACTTATGGTAGTCCTACTCGCCCCCGTGTCTATGAGGAATTTTCTGTCTTGTCCCAGTAGTGAGCTTGTACATATGGACCTTTCTGATCTACTGGAACTGGAATAAGGGGCAAGTCACTTTCTCTCTCAAGGCTGTCTCATGCGCACGGTTCAAACTCGGGGTAATCTGATTGGGCGTACTGGTACATCTGTGTGGTAGCAGTAGCGGGCTTCTGAACCTGTGGCGGTGTAATGGTTTGAGGCTGCTGAGTGTTACCTGGTCTAGGAGTGTGTGGGCGTTCTTTTGTCTTTCCTGTCGCTATGTTGTGTTTCAGAACTGGACATTCTTTCACAAAATGGCCCTGCTGTTTGCAGTAGTTACAGGTACCTCTATTGGCCCCTACATTACCTTTGGGGCCCGTATTTACTGGTGCCGTCTGTGCAACCAGTACCTTCATTTTTGTGTCTTTTACCCTCTTCTTTTTCTGTTCCTGTTCTTCCCTTATTCTGTTGTGGTGGTACTGTACCATCTGTAACATTTTTGAAGGACTATTTGCTTGCCAGGTACTCTCAACTTTCAACACTCTATTCCTGATGGAAGGTAAGGCGTTGTCCACCAATTTGGACACAAAAAGATGAGGATATGCCTCGCTGCTATGTGCAAGACCACTATTTATAGAAAAACATTTCTCTAATCTGGTGTAGTAATCACCTGTATCCTAGTCTGGTTTTTGTTTACAGGCGGAAATGGCATCCCAATCCTCCTTTTTTGTTGTCAACAACAGAGGCAAGACCTGTATGAGGAGACTGGGCAGTTCTCTTATGCGCTCACCTAAACCTTCACCTGGTTTCCTGGCTGTCTCTTCTTGTTCTAGGGCAGTCCACGTGATCTTTTTACCACCCACCTCCCAATATTTTTCCTTCAATTTGTCAAATATGCCTGTAGGTAGAATTACTTTAAGGAGTATTATTATATCTGGATATGTAAAACTACCCATTTGGAGGATATCTTTCAGTTCCCTATGGAATCCTTCGGGGTGTTTTTCGTGAGAGGGCACCATCTTTTTCATTTCCATTATCTCTAACTTGGTAAGGGGAGTATACACATGTACTCGTTGCAGTGTACCATCTGGCTGGGGTATGTGGTGGACTTCTCGTAAAGGATATTGGCCTATACCGTAAGGTTCATAATCTGATGAGGCTAAGGTAAGCTGCAGGAAACGGAAACGCAGGTCCAGAATGGTGTTGATCAATTCCGGTCCTCGAGACTTCCATCTATCTGTCACTACTTCCTGTAACAATTTGTATAGCTTGTCTGGTCGGTGGGAGTTATTCTCATATAAGATAGCCAGGTGTTGGTTAATATAAATACCTGCTAGTCGTTCTGCTCGGGGAAGAGCCAAGAACATTTGTGCTACTATATCTGGGCCATATACTCGGTGTTGTGATATCCAATGGGTGGCAGACCGGGCCAATTCTTTTTCTTGCTGTGTAAGGGGAGGCTCATTGTCCATCCATTCATCTAGGGCTCTTTCTGTGGACTGAAAAAAGATCTTCCGAAGAAGGATCTAATCTTTTAATTTTCAGTGACATACGTGGGGTTCGCCACTTGGAGCCAGGACAATGTCGCGCTACACCCAGGAAATTCATTCTATCTAGTGTCGGACTATCATCTTCCTCTGAGTCGTCCTCCTGTGTGACTTTCTCAGAGTGGATAGTGACAATTTTCTTAACCAGTCTTTTAGTTATTTTGTCAATCTGATGTCCCAGATCGTGTGCTCCTCGGTGTATCTGATCGCTAAGATTTATTAACTCAGAGTCTACGCTTCCATTACCCGGGTCTAGTTCCCGGATCAGACAATTTATAATGAACCGCAGGAGCAGTCCTCTGATGGGAACTTTTCTCTTTTTCATGACCTGGACCAGAGCATCCGGACCTTCACCTGTCCGTATGAATTCGTAAACTTTATCCAAATGCTTAGTTACATCAGGGACCTTTTGGAGTTGACCCACGGCTAGTCTTAATCTCTCTGATATCGTGGCCATTGGGCCATTACCGGGTTCAGGGTCGTAAGGACACTCAAGAGGCGGGACATCGTCTTTATCCTCAGCCCCGTTCCCGGACACTCCTAGATCAGAGGTAGAACCACCGGCTACTAGTTCAGGAGCACGTATGGACTGGCGTGTTCTAGGCATGTTTACATAAGCGGGGGTGGTTCGGACAGATAGGCAGGAAGGAAATTTTCGGGGGCAGTGGGAATTACTTTCACCGGGGACTTGGGGTATTCTTCTACAATTTCTTCAGGCAAAACGGGATAAATACCAGTAACAAGAGCGTTTCTCTCTCTCTCCACCTGTTCGGCTAAAACTTTCTCACCTTCTTCCTGTAATTGCTTTTCTTTAGCCTGTTCCGACATTCTCTTACTTTTCTCGACTTTCCCTAGTTCTTTCTGGGCCCTCCTGTGTGCTTCCTTACGCCATAACTCAATGGCTTCTGTCTGTGAGGGCCTCGCCTTTCTTTTCCATAACTCTTCCTCTACTCTCATAATGCATTCTACATCCCATGTGCCTGTGGCAGGCCACCTATACGCCATCTCTAATTTCTCGGTATAGTCTACCCAAAGGTCTAAAAACAATATGGCACTCAATCCATGCTTGTTGTACATGAAATATCCTGGAGTGTCCCTGGGCGGGACTTTAACTGGTTTTTCTAACAGATTCTTTTTGGTGCCAACTGCACGTAATTTGGAAAACAGAGGCATTCTTAAGCTCAACAAATTATGATTAAAAAAAGATTTGGAATATACAAAAACAAAACGAACACTTTATACACTAGAATATAGTGCAACCATACCGGTTTCACGAATGAAACACGTCTTTACCGTTTTCCAAAAATGGAACCCGTCTTTATACTATCTCAGTGGTACTCACCAAGAAGCAAAACTTGAAGACCTGGTCATCGGACTCTTGACGCTTGCGCAGGAATTCGGGGCTCCAAAGACCTCGGACTCGGCACTCTCACTGGTCAGGCTCTGGGTTGGGACGCTCCGCTATCTTCTTCACCGCCTCGTGTGGATGATCAGTCGCAGTCTGCCTCCTCCTCGTCTCGAGGGAGTTAGCGGGAACACCCCGCTGTTGTGCACTTGAAGTCCGTCGAAAGTATGGAAGGGACAAGGACTCGACTTACATCTCCGGCGCGTAGGGAAGAGGGAGCGTCCCTGTTCAGGTGCCAATTAATGTGGTAAATAAAAAGCTAGTTATTTACGCCGTTCGGAATTTCTATAATTACCCAAGAAAATGGTAATGCATAAAATGAGGAGCAGAGTCCGTGGTCTTCGAGTTGAAAGGGTTTTATTCCAGAACTCGAGTTAAGGGAGAGCTCCTTCACCAAGCGGGTTCAGGAGTAGTCTACTTTGCTTGAAACATAACAACACTTATATACAGTACGAGTACAATCAAAAAGAAGGAGTTTCCCTTAGACTCGATTACATCATTTCATGATGTAATCATAGCATACTTGTTCTCGTTTAAAGAATAACCTGAATAGCATTTACACATAGACAAACATATTGCATCGGGGCGATTGTGGTGGCAAGTTACAGAGTTGCTGGTATCTGAGGACAGAGAATCGAGGCATTGTTACTGGGTCATTTCTGTCGGAAAGGTAAAGAGGACGAGGCATTGTGCGTTCTTTACTTCGTACACAAGGGTGGTGATGTTTCACAATGGTATGTGTGTGCAGCGGGGAAAAGGAACAATGGGCTGCAGTAAACTATTCTTCCTCGTGGCTGTCCCGTGTGCTTGATTAGGTTTTCCCTTGGTTGTTAACCCAACCCGTGGCTGTCCTTGCAAACTAGGAAATCATTGCCGAGCGAGAGCTGCTCGTTCGGTGACAGAGTCAGGGAAGGGGGTTTTCCGAGTCAGCCATCTGACTGACTTCGTTCTTGTCTAAGGGGGAAAATATCGAACGGGACGGAAACCCGTAGGTTACATGGTAGCTGGTAATTATTCTTGGCATGTGTCAGCTTTACGGAAAGAGAGCAGGCAAGAGGGGGTACAACGGGGTTTGTGTCGGAAATAGGAGGATCGGCTTGCCTGGTCGATGTCAGGGAGGATAGGGTGCATGATGGGACACCAGAGAAAAAGAGAGCTTTTTAGTCAAATTCCACAGGACAAGAAATTAAGGGTATGGTTCCTCTGAAACTTTAGATTGTTATGAGTGATGGGTATGTACAGATATGGGTTCCTTGCTCACC
Organism: Lissotriton vulgaris; assembly: GCF_964263255.1. NCBI lineage: Eukaryota > Metazoa > Chordata > Amphibia > Caudata > Salamandridae > Lissotriton > Lissotriton vulgaris. The sequence continues at coordinate 1,599,117,555 of NC_141693.1, forward strand.
GTACCTCTGGAACCAAGCTACAGCCGATTGATGAACCCCACTCAGTGTCAAACGGTCTAGGGTTGCTTCTGTTCCTATTCAGGAAGGAATGGGCCTTGTAGTTCGGCTGCACTGTGTCGATTGTAGAAGGGTCAAGACGGATTTGTGTATAGCGTGGTCCAGAATGAGGGGCCTGGTGTGCAAAATAATGAAGGATTGGAATGCGGTCCTGAGTAATTATCAGTGACTGAAATTAATTCCACAATTCTATCCATCACTTTTTTGTATACTTTAGTGCAATGTCATAAGTGAAAAAGGTATGCCCTGATGTGGGTCCCGTGCTCACTGTGCAACTAGACTTGAGCGACACCTGTCTGACGAGCCTTAATAAGGGTGAAGCCTAGTGAATAATTTGACCCAGTGGTATCCGTTGCTCTGCCCCAGCACCGCATTGTCAACACCGGCACTTATGACAGTCTGCCTCATGGTGGCTTTGTTTGACTAATTTAAAGATGAGCAGACCAACAGTTGTTTATTATTTCAGCATACATTAAAATTACTAACACCTCCCTCAAAAGCCATTCTTCTAGCTTGGGGGGCCTGCCCTACAATAGTCTGAATTGTCACACTTGTAGGAGCGTAATGGTTAGTAGTTAGGTTGATACAGTTATTGGCAGCACTGGCAGGAGTAGTGGATGGTACAAGCTGCATTGGCCTCCTGAGGGGGGCCCTGGCACTTAATGTCTTACAAATTAAACACTGGCGAAGTCGATCTTGAGTTGCTTGTGTCCGGTTCAGCAGGACCTGCCATGGCAGTTCGGACTAGACTGTTCCTATTGAAGCAGGTCGAGGACTGATGTGCACATGGCTGAGTCAAAGCTGAGGTGGTTGATGGGATTGGGTCTGTTACTACAAGAGTCCACTTAGGCCTGAGATTCAGACTCCTGTCCCTTTTACCGCTCTTGTTTCCTTGCCACAGAACCATCTCATTAATGTTCACGGCAGAAGCCATTGTTACTTCATTCCCACAGTATAGGCATGTTGTGGTGGGTCACGGATTATGTTTCAAGTTCTTATCGGGTCAGAAATGCACAGGCAGGGCTCAGTGTCCTAACCCTGCAACAGTTCAACCACTGCTTCACGCCCTGTGCCATCCATGTGAAAGATGCTTACTGCCTCAGAAAATGGGGCAGCCCGTTTAGTAACTCCTCCATCATTTAGAAGTGATATCGCTGTAAACCTATACAAACCGCTCTGAGGATGAACTGAGCTGTGGCAGAAGTAGAGTTAATTTACAAAGCAGAAGCAAGCCATCCATGTCCAGGAGAAAGACTCTGATGATGTGAAACAAGAGGAAAAGGAAGGTTTTTATTAAAACCATGAACAGATTACTGAACAGAGAGGACGACCGTTTCTCTTTCCCTCTTCTGTCACCTTCTCTCCCTCCATTCTCTCCTTCCCGTTCCTCTACCTTCTCATCCCTCACCTCTCTCAGCCAGATTCTAGAGGGAGAGTGGAAGTAAAGGAGAGCTCAGGGGAAGAGAAGAAGCAAAGTTTCACATTCCCGAGGGTAACACTTGACGCTACAGCGAGCAGAAGAGAGGGGAGGGGTACAATTAAAATCGTGGCGCTTGATGGAAGGTGTAAGGAGAATGCAACAGGCATATTTTTCAAAGCGGGGATAAGGAGAGTGGTGAAAAAGTAAAGGTGAGGTTTAGGGTGTAAAGAATGGGACTGGGGGTAGAACCACTAGCCACGGAGAGAGGCAGTTTTAAAAGGAAAAGAGAGTTAAAGACTTGGACAAGATGGAGGAGCTGTCCCAGCAGACAGGGAGAGTGGGACAAGGGGGCAGGGGCACTTTAGAATGGTAAAGTATCTGTCGTTAGTGGACACAAGGAATGGAACTAAAAATGGAGTCTTGTAGAACAAGGGAAACTGGTAACCGTGGGGCAATAGAGAAGGCTAAAGTTATGCAAAGTATTGACTCATTTTACAGCGATTGATCTGCAGAATTTTTAAGAATAAGGTGGATTCATTTATAACACGGATGGTTTATGTATTTATCAGAGACAGTTTGGGTTCAACAACACTATTAGACCCAATGGGCCTTACTCTCTTTTCTGTCTGCAGATACTGGAAGGAGGAGTATTTCCATGGCGTCGAGCTAGTGGAGAGAGCTCTTAAGGTGGCCTATGGTGCCAAGAAGCCAAGCCTGACTGCTGCGGCGCTGCGGTGGATATACCATCACTCTAAGCTCCAGGTACAGCACTCATTCACTCAGAGCAGCTTAATCCCAGCAGCCGTGGATTTAAAGCAGCCATCGCTCCACTTTCATCCTCACAAAAGCTGTTCTGCCTACAACTACCCTCCCTAGCTGCCTGCCACCACCCTCCCTAGCTGCCTGCCACCACCCTCCCTAGCGGCCTGCCACCACCCTCCCTAGCGGCCTGCCACCACCCTCCCTAGCGGCCTGCCACCACCCTCCCTAGTGGCCTACCACCATCCTCCCTAGCGGCCTGCCACTACCCTCCATAGCGGCCTGCCACCACCCTCCCCAGCTGCCTGCCACCCCCTCCCTAGCGGCCTGCCACCACCCTCCATAGCGGCCTGCCACCACCCTCCCTAGCGGCCTGCCACCACCCTCCCTAGCGGCCTGCCACCACCCTCCCTAGCGGCCTGCCACCACCCTCCCTAGCGGCCTACCACCACCCTCCCTAGCGGCCTGCCACCACCCTCCATAGCGGCCTGCCACCACCCTCCCTAGCGGCCTGCCACCACCCTCCCTAGCGGCCTGCCACCACCCTCCCTAGCGGCCTGCCACCACCCTCCCTAGCGGCCTGCCACCACCCTCCCTAGCGGCCTGCCACCACCCTCCCTAGCGGCCTGCCACCAACCTCCCTAACGGCCTGCCACCACCCTCCCTATCTGCCTGCCACCCTCCCTATCTGCCTGCCACCACCCTCCCTATCTGCCTGCCACCACCCTCCCTATCTGCCTGCCACCACCCTCCCTATCTGCCTGCCACCACCCTCCCTATCTGCCTGCCACCACCCTCCCTAGCGGCCTGCCACCACCCTCCCTAGCGGCCTGCCACCACCCTCCCTAGCGGCCTGCCACCACCCTCCCTAGCGGCCTGCCACCACCCTCCCTAGCGCCTGCCACCACCCTCCCTAGCGCCTGCCACCACCCTTCCTAGCTGCCTGCCACCACCCTTCCTAGCTGCCTGCCACCACCCTCCCTAGCTGCCTGCCACCACCACCACATCCAATCCCTCTCTGCATCCAGTCCCTCACAACACAATCAGCTGCTCACTAACAGTATCCTCTCTGTTGCCCTGATCATTTCCACTCACTTCCCAGCTGCATACTGCTCCCAGCGGGTGATTTTGAATTACCAAGGAGAACCTGTCCTTTGATAGTAGAACAGTTGGCAATGAGTGTTTGATCTGACAATGTCAAAAGGTAGCTGCAGAAGAGCAGTGTGATCTCCATCAACCATCACAGTGCGATAGAGAGCAGGGAATTTAAGGAACACAGGGTAAGATGGGTGTGTGACAATTAGAGGCAGTGTGTGTTGTGCTGGCCATGAGTAGTAAATGTGTTTTTCATTAAAATGCAGTCATGTCCACCGTTTTATAAGATTTGAATTACTACCACTATATTCTTCAGGGCTGTAGTGATCATCAAGATGAAATGATATCCACCATTGTCCGCCACGGTGCCTCGTTTCAATTATATAGTCTAGCATAGACCACACTACAGAGCGTAAGGTGGGTGAAGGATGCATTACTGGGCTGCCGCTGAGATAGATATACATTGTTAGGACCACACAAAGATGTACTGTAAGTAGGGTAAGAAAGGGTTTGTATTGTAGAGCATGAAGCTGCATTCAGTATCACTCTTCCATCCACAGGTTGGAGAGAGAAAATTCTTCAATAGTGTACATAAAAAATAGTGACCAGCGACTTGCACTTCTGCATGAAAATCTCCTGTGACTTTCACCAGAAGTTGACAGTACCACACTAAGGTTTTTTCCACCGCCTCATAATGTTGAAGGGCACAACTGAAACTACAAAATAAGACTTTTGCATATATCAACAACTAGTAGGTCAGGGCGACTACATACAACCACACTTTTAACGTGTTGACTCTGTTAAAATAGTATGTTACTTATCCTGTAAGCATCTATTCATAGCGTATAGTCCTGCGGAGTCACATACTATGCACACTCCTGCCATCTAGTGTTGGGCCCAGACTCTGCAATTTGTTTTTCTCGAGGAAGTCTTCATAGTCCACAGCATGCGTCATTTCTCCTCGAGGCATTGCGCATGCTCAGCAGCTCCTTTGTTAGATTGTAATGTGTTCCTTGCTAGAAAAAATTTCTTTTTTTCTTTCCCCGTCTCCCTCTTTTATCTCTCCCCTTCTCTCATTTCAAATCGCTCACTCCCGAGTCCCTTGTTAAATTTCTATATTGCGTATTTCTCTAAAACGCGTCAAATCTCTCGTCTTGTTCTGTCATTGTCCTCTCTCTTGCTTCATATCTGGTTGCACCTCTATCCCTGGGCCTCTCTTCCTCTTTACTGCCATCTCTTATCCTGTTTCTCTATGTTGTCATCTGCGTACTCTCCTTTTTTAGGTTTCGCCTGGGGCACGGAGCTTTAGCTCCGCCCCCAGGAGAAATCTTTAGTTTTCAGGATGGGTGCCTTGAATACGCCCTCTGTTCCATTGGCTAGCTCCATAAATGGAGGCTAGCCATTGGAACAGAGATCTGTCCGTCATTCACGGACCAGATTCGTGGGCGTTCCTGCATTTTTATCCCTCTCCACCCTTTTTGCATCGTCATTGGGCGGTGGGCGGAGTTTCGTTTTTTTTTTGTGTGTTTGTTTTCCTCATTTAATGCCGACCATGGCCGCCGGAAGAAGTCCAGGTGAGTGCGTTCCTCCTCCCCCCTCCCGCTGTCCGTTCCTTTCCCGCCCCCCCTCCTCCCGCTGTCCATGCGCCGTTCCCGCCCCCCCCCTCCCGTGTGTCACTTTTACACTTTGTACGTCGACCGCCAAAACACAAGCGAGAACAGCTATAGAATAGCTTGTGTTCTCATTTCCGTCGCATTTTACGTACTCTGCTTATACAGGACATACTGTTACAGTTACGTAATCTGCACTAATTGTATTGCGGTCGCATTTATACAGTGTTTATTATCCCCGGCGAGAAGTTGTCCGTACGTGATAACTTTGCATAAACCGGAAGCTGACCGTGCCGGTAAAAGGTTCCAGCACGGATGTCTCCTCCAAGCCACTCGCATAAAAGTAAGCCGCTGCTCCTTCGAGTCCGGAAGCCGGGGCTGCGCTCACGCTCTCCGGGGCGGCTGAATGAAATGCCTGCCTTCCTCTTGTCGTTTCTTACCAGGGGAGTGTGCAGGGTGGGTCCGGCAGGGGTAGTGACAGCCGCCTTCATCTGTAAAGCAACCTTGTTAAAACAAATTGTGTTGTGTGTAAATGAAGCGCTTATTTCCTCGTGGTGTCATATTGTGTTTGTTTTCTTTGTTGAGATGTTTGCTGTGAGTTAACCCACTCTGTGCCCTTTGCTACATGCCACATTGTAGTCCCGCTTCTGTATTTATGTATAGGCTATCCCGATTTTTGGTTTTCAAAATCTGGCCCCTGTTACTGAGACTCGGAGAAGCACAACATTTCTGCGTGCTTCGACCCAGCCAAACACAATGGAAGGCGTCCCAGGTGAACCCTGGAGATGGCTGCAGCGTTCTGCGCATGCTCGAGTGATTCCACTTGCGAGCAGGTCGACTCAAGAGCTCTCTGAACAAGCCCAGAGCCTCTCTGAAAGGCCTCAGGCCCTTCCTGGTGCGCAAAGGCGGCGCCAATGCCTTCACAGGGCCATAAAAACCACAGCCGTCAGCGCTGTTGAACCGCCCTTCAGTGCAGACGAAAGGCCGGTATAATAATATAGTCGGATATGTCTGCCTCAGCTTGCTCAGCTGGGCCTGGTGAAAGGAGCGTCGGTCTGTGTGCTGTGGAGGGTATCCCCCACCCCACCCCACACACTCTCCCGGGGAAGCTGTATCACGGGTGATCTCTGCAGATAAAACCGGGGAGGAGGTGTTGGCGGGGAGTGCTGGAGCCGGCTCGGATTTATGAGAGGAGACAGACACCCGACCGTGTCTTCATCTGCACTATGTCAGTTAATACCACACAGCTGGGCCGCTACGGTGCAGCAGGCCCCCGTCCCGCACTCCTCTGTGAAACTGTAACAGTATGGTTGTTACAAAAATCTGAATAGCGCTCTGCGGCCGCTAGAATGGCCTTGCAGCGCTGTTCTAGTTTCGTCACCTTAACTTCCTGATCTCTGGGATAGAACGGCCCCCAGACTGTTTTCTGTTTTATTGGTCGGGCTCACAGCAGCGTAGGCTGACTTCAAGCACTTTTTTTCGTTGTGTGACTGTTGGAGGTGTTTGCAGGGCCTGAACGGGGCACAGCAGCCCCTTCCCTTCCATTCCCTGAGACAGAGGTGCCATCAGCGGACCCGGGCTTTCCAAAACTGCCATGGCCTACTATACCTCCGCCTCCTTCCCGAAATATCTGGGGAGAGAAATAATCGCCCTGGTCATGTGCCACATGGAGGGCGGGATATGTCCACTGTTAGGATTGAAGTATGTCTCTTTGGTAACTTCCTCTAAATTACCCGCATCCATACATGCACACTTAGCAAACGGAGACATGCATATGAAGGCACTACCACCCTGCACACAGCTGCTGCATAAACTGCAATGCAGCGAGCAAAGGAAAGCACTAGTCTGTCATAGACGCAGACTTGTGAAGTATTTAAGCAGGTTCTCTCAATTTGAACACTTCCTAGGCAGTTATGTCGGTGAGGGTTCAAGATGTGCAATGCAATAGGTCGCACATTTGCAAAAGTTTAAGCTATTGCCATTGTAAATATCAATGCCATTTATTTATCTGTTTTCAAAACCAACACATACATAAACATTTTGTCATTTACAATGCCAATAGCTCTAACTTTTGCAAAGGCGAGACCGTTGCATTGCAAATGCTTATTTTAAAACTTAATTTCGTGACTACATTGGTTGTTGCAAACAGATGTTTTAAAAGTTGCAGTAATTCAATTTCTTTGCTCGAAGAAACCCTCCTACATATAATAGCTGCTTTGATTTCAGGATTGTATATACATCTATGTATTTTCTATCAATTGCAGAAGCATACTGATGTATGATAACTTTAACTTTTTTCGCTTTTTATGTAGTCTGGTTAATACCCTGGAAGATGTAGAGCGAGATCCTTCATCTTATTCTTTTTCGTCTATTTTTTTATCATTACACATGTGTGAATACACAAGAGTGCATGAGAATAATTGCTGGTAGTTTTTAAAGCATTTCTCAAATCATAGCAGAATCGAAATTTGCCTAGCTAGTGTGACGGTAAGTTTCAATTCTATTAAGGACACGGAGGCGAGGATTATGCTTTTCTTTCTCTGCTATTTATTAAAACACAAAACGCATAGCAGCCCAGAAAAGCTCTTACTGTATTGGAACATCATCATCGGTTACAATAAAGGAAGAAAAAGCATCAAAATAAGCAACATAGTGCAAATGTCTCAGACTTTCACTTCAAGTCCCAGCACTCCAACCTGTAAGATCCGAGGGTAGTCCTTTCACAGTGTCCATTATCCTTATATAAGCAGACCCCTCATTCCATTCTTCCTCTTTCTTCGCGAATTACGCAACATCTTTACTGGTCCTGTTTGGCACCATCATTACCTAGTGACAAAACACAACTGCATGAGAGTTGTACAACCAGACGCATGTCAGCAAAACAATACAGACAGCAACAGGCATGAAATAACGACATCAAGTAGAAACCTACGTACTTACTGGCATACGGGTGGGACGTCACGCGGACGATCTGGGTGGGATAATCCTCGCCTCCGTGTCCTTAATAGAATTTAAACTTACCGTCACACTAGCTAGGCAAATTTCGATTCTATGGCAGGACCGGAGGCTCAGATTATGCTAGTTTAAAGCTTACTCACCACCAAACTGGCAATGTCCACCACTGGTTTGAAGTAAAACTTCTTGAACGTGGACTCTGAAGACCAGTCCGCAGCACGCATCAAGTCTTCCAAGCGTGCACCTACTGCAAACGCCTTGGAGGCCATGGCCCCTCTGGCAGAATGAGCCCCAAAACGTTTAGTATCGATACCTGCCTCTTGCATGACCCAGCGCACCCACCTGGCAATAGTGGGGGGAAGAGACTGCATGGTGTGGTTTACGCAAGGCAATCAACAACTGACGTTCGCCCGGAGGACGAAGATCCCAAGTCATATCCTCATATGCTTTTAAACATTTCAGAACACATAATTTAGGGACATCAACAAACGCAGGATACGTAATGGTTCTAGAGCCAGACTTGGTACGGCGACCAACCGTAAAGGTGACGCCATCAGGCGAAAACACCCGAGCGGACACATCTAGAGCGCGAACATCAGACACTCTGCGACAAGACACCAAGCATAACAGCATGGCCAATTTGGCCGAAAGCTCCTTCAGAGACAAATACCTATTAGCCTGCCAAGAGAGGAACAGATTCAAAACCACATTCACGTCCCAAAGGACGGAGTATCGAGGTTCCGGCGGCAAAGCCAACCGGACACCACGCAAGAGCCTGCACACAAAAGGATGTTCCCCCACTGGGGACCCGTTCACCGGCAGGTGCGCGGCAGAAATCGCTGACCGCTTGGCATTGATAGTGCGATACGCCAAACCCGCCGTAGCCAATTCCGTCAGGAAGTTTAAGATGGGAACCACTCCTGCGACCAAGGGATCCAGGTCATGTCGAAGACACCAACGTACCCATTTAGCCCAAGCGGACTTGTAGCGTTTCGACGTACTGGGAGCCCAGGCCTTGGACAAGAGTCCTTCAGCCGGTCGCGAAAGGCCTGGGAGCGACCAGTGTCCCCTGAAAGCCTCCATACCATGAGGCGGAGAGAACCCTGCACAAGGAGATGAGGCTCCTGATCCGGGTTGAGAAGCAGGTGAGGAAACTGGGGGAGTAGGATTGGAAAATCCCAGGAAAGTTCCAGTAGAACTGGAAACCACACTTGCGACCTCCAGAACGGAGTCACCAGGACCAGCTCCCCCGCCTGTCGGCGCAGCTGAGCCGCCATCCTCGTTATCATGGAGAAGGGAGGAAACGCACAAGGCGACTCCCGACTCCAGTCCTGAAGAAACGCGTCCGTGGCTTCCGCCACTGGATCCGGCCTCCAGCTGAAGAACCTCGGAAGTTGATGATACAACCGTGAGGCAAAGAGGTCGATCGAAAAAGGACCCCAGAGGCCGTTCAGCCATCGAAAAACCGACACATCAAGTTTCCATTGACTGAAGTCCCGTAGATACCTGGAATGCCAATCCGCTACTTGATTGGACTGTCCCGGCAGGTATTCCGCCTGCACCGACACTTGATTGTCCAGGCAATAGGCCCAAAACTCCTTCGCTAGATTCGCTAGCGCACGGGACCGCGAACCACCCAGATGGTTCACATACCGAACGGCTGAGACGTTGTCCATTTTCCAAAGGACACACAATTGCACTTTGTCCTTGGTCCAGCACCTAACCGCAAAGGACCCCGCCAGGAGTTCCAGACAGTTGATATGCAACCTCTGCTCCTCCGGCGACCAGGCGCCGCCTGTGGAAAATTCTCCGCAGCGAGCGCCCCAGCCTGCTCTGCTGGCATCGGACTCGATCACTAAATCCGGGACCGACCCAAAGATCGCCCGACCATTCCAGGCTTCCATGTGAGAAAGCCACCACGTCATCTCCTCCTGCACCTCCTCCGAGAGAGGAACCAACTGATCGTACGACAAACCTCTGCGCAAATGAAATGCTTTGAGGCGCTGAAGGGCCCTGTAATGCAGCGGCCCCGGGAAAATCGCTTGGATGGAGGAAGACAAAAGGCCCACTACCCTGGCAATCTGCCTCAGCGAGGTGTGGGACCTCCCCACCGTCTGCCGCAGCACATGACGGATCTTCGACAACTTGCATGTCGGAAGGGGGGCGGAGCTAGCCGGCGTCGATGGCGGACGCGTGAGCCCTCGGCTCCTCGCAAAGCTCCAGAATTATCCTGCTTAAATATCCTTCATGGGCTCGAATTGGCTATAACTTGCCAGGAACCATCTGCTGGCAACCCGGGCACTCCGAAGACCCTGTTGGCTGGCTGCAGAGCGTGAATTCCTGTACATCCTGGGGCATTGTGCCTGGTGGCGCGCCTGTGGCGGACTAGGCCGAGAGCAGCGGGCTATCCTGGTGAGGTGGCCGGGCGACGTCACTGTACGTGCGGCCATACCTCCGGCGGCTGTCGCACGCCGTGCGAGCCGCGGCAAGATTGACACGAACACTGATTTGTGAGGCCCTCTACCTTCCTGCCCCGCACTGCCCTGGTGGGTGAGGGGACTGGAGAAGCAGCGGAGCGACGAAACACCTAAACTGAGGCACCGCGCCACGTGGTGGGGCGACATTGAACCTGGCGTGGTAACCTGGCTCACTTGCACAGACTACGGGAGGCTGTGCCTTCTCCTCTGAGGCTGCGGAGGGACGTATCACCTGGGACAGCTGAAAAGGACAGGTCCCTGTCTGGCACCGGACCGTTCTGAAAATTGAGTACGGAGAGGCGTTGTCCGCCATTGTCGCCGCCATTTTTCTGCGCATCGGATACCAGACCGCTGGCACTGAGGTATCGTGAACTGTGGTGGACACTTCTTTGCAGGGCACTGCCACGCATCGTGAACACAATGGGGAAGACCGAGGCGAACCAGGGGAAGATCTCCTTTGAACGGCGCCGCCCGAAAGGTGCAGAGGCTCCGGCACCGGACTCATCGCCGAAGGGTGCGGCAGCGGCTCCGACCCAGGCTCCGACGGAGCTCCGGGACATGTTGGCAGCCATGGAGAAAGGCATTCAGGAGAGTATTGCGGCGGTGGGCACCAAAATAGACGCTCTGTCGTACAGGATGGACCGTATGGCAGAGCGTGTGGACAAACATGCGGAGCGCCTTGACATGGCGGAGCGTCGGCTCACTGAGGCCGAGGAAGCCCAGATGGAGTGGGACAAGGAGCGCAAGCAATTCGACAGACTCCTGACAGTCATCAGGGACAAGACAGAGGACCTGGAGGCACGTTCCCGCAGATCCAATCTACGCATCACGGGAGTGGCGGAATCCACGCAAACGGGGAAAATGGAACTTTATGTGGAGAAACTCCTGAAGGCACTCCTGGGAGAGGAAGTCTTTTCCCCCATGTTCATTGTGGAGCGCGCCCACCGCTCGCTGGGCCCACAGCCCCAGCCTGGCTTGCCACCTCGCCCCATAATCGCGAAACTGCTCAACTATCGCGACCGAGACACTGCCCTGAGAGTGGCGCGAGAGAAGGGCCAACTCCAGCATGAGGGCATGAATATCTCCCTCTACCCGGACTTCACAGCCAAGGTGCAGGAGGAACGGCGGCAGTTCGCGCCCTACAAGAAGCAGCTCAGGACGCTAGGCCTGGACTACGCCATGTTGTACCCGGCCAAACTTCGGATTAATACTGGTGGGAAGTCGTACTTCTTTACAGACCCGAAAGAACTGCATAAGTCCCTTAAGACCTGGATGCGGGAAAGGAAGGAGAACCGGAGTGGCCGGGAAGACGAGGAGGAGGCATCTCTGGAGGAACAGGATTGAACGCCGGCGGCGGGAGGGTTCGACCCTCTACACACGACTCTGATTACGGACCCGGACAGTATGGGCACCCCGGCCTCACAATGGCGCCTGATCCACGATTTTGGAAAGGACAACCTGGTTACCCTATGATGCTGGTAAGGGGGTGTGTGCCTGGTGGCAGTATACACTGAGCCGGGGGAGCCGGACAGAGGGGTGCTGAGTGACACTTTTCATCATGCCATGAGCAATGACTCTTGAATGGAGCTGAGAGGGGGGCAGTACTTGCACTATTTTGGAACAGTCGGTGGAGTACTGCATTGGTGCGCTCTGCCCTCGAGCTTTTGGTTGGTGCTGCTCTCTGAGGAGTGGGTGTCGGACTATTTGACACTACACCGATAGGGGGTACATGGGGGGGGGAGTGTGGGGTCTGCCTGGCCAGGTTGGGGGAGGTCGGCTGTGGGTGGGTAGCTGTTCTTGGGGTGGGAGTTGGTCTCGGGGTGGGGAGGGGGGGTGTTTGGTTGGGGTTGTTGACGGGGTCTGCCGGTGAAGTGTGTGAATTGAAGTGTTCTGCTGTCCTTGTCTGCGAGCGCCGGAGGGCGCTTATGGGTCGGGGTGCCCTACTGTGTCCTACACTACCCCATCTTCTGGTCCACGATCTGAACCCACTTAGCAATGGCTGATACAACACCAACTCTGAACGCACACACCCGGAATGGGCTGAATTTAATGACCTGGAATGTGCGGGGTCTGAACGACTTCCGCAAAGTAAGGAAAGTCCTCAGCTACCTTAGCAGACATCACATTGACATAGCTCTACTGCAGGAGACACACCTACCACTCTCCAGCAGAATGCTCAAATCCAGGGGATTGTCAGGTAATACTGTGGCGGCGGGTTTCACTACGCATGCCCGAGGGGTGTTAATTTGGGTCAATCCGAAGTCACAGTTGCGACTCATACCGGTGCACGCAGATCCAGATGGGAGATATGTCCTGGCGAGATGTGTGGGTAAGGGGATGGACATACTGATAGTGAACGTTTATGGTCCTAACTATGACCACCCTGAATTCTATAAGACACTGGCAGCTATTGCAAGAACGCACGCACAGCCTTGGGTACTGTGGGGCGGGGACTTTAACTTTGTGTTTGACCCATCACTGGACCGCTCTGCGGGCCCTGCCCGGAGGCCAGTGGCCTCGGCCACGTACATGGCGGCTGAGATGATTAAATCTGACTTGCTGGATGTCTGGAGGGAAAAGCATCCGAGGGCGGGTGGGTTTACACACTATTCTGCGTTTCACGACGTACACACCAGGATAGACTACTGGCTGGCTACTCCCCCGGTACTTAATAACATTCACACGTGCACAGTCCTCCCACGCACGCTCTCAGATCATGCCCCTATTCTCCTCCACCTTGCAACGCCCAGGAAGGGGATCCCGGCCTTCACATGGCGGTTCCCGCCCTTTGCACTGCTAGACGAGGCCTTCCGGGGGGAACTGGCGGAGGCAATAGAGCAGTTCTTTACTACTAACATAGGCACGGTGGATGACTTCTTTACGGTATGGGAGGCATTTAAGGTATACATCAGGGGGGTGGCGATGTCGAAACATTCGGGTGTGCTGCGATCTATACGCAGGGACCTAACTGCCCTGGAAACGAAGATGGCAGATCTGGAGGCGGAGCAGCTGCGGCTGGGCGGCGAAACGGGAGATGGAGAGATGTCCCGACTCCTGTCTGAGTTTCAGGCGCTGGCGGATAGAGAGGTCCTTTACATGGGCAAATACGCCACGGCGAGACAATATGGGGAGGGTGAGAGGCCAGGAGCGCTCCTGGCACGTATGGCTCGTAACTCCAGACGACCGCTGGTCATAGAAGGTCTGAGAACTCCGGAGGGAGACACGGTGACCGATGAGGAGCAGGTGCTCCAGACATTCAGGAGCTACTATGCGGAACTATACCGAACTAAAACACGGGGAGCGGAGGGTGAGATGGAGGATTACCTAGACCATATAGCCATGCCGTTCCTCAAGAACTCGGACAGGGAATTCTTAATGGCCCCCTTCCACCAAGACGAAATAGTAGAGGCACTGGCAAGCATGCGCTCGGGCAGTGCGCCGGGCACGGATGGCCTCACGGTTGGGTTTTATAAGGCATTTAAGGACATGCTATTGCCACACTTGATCACCCTGTTTGATGCCATCTGCGAGAACGGTGAAATGCCGACCACCATGCGCGAGGCGCTACTAATCACCATACCAAAGCCCGGTAAACCCCCCGATCTCTGCGGCTCGTATAGACCCCTCAGTCTACTTAATGTAGACGCCAAAATCTACGCAAAGGTCCTGGCTACTCGCCTGGCCCTGTTGGTGCCCGGGTTGGTCGCCCCGGAGCAGTCCGGTTTTGTCCCGTGCAGGAATTTAACCTACAACATCAGAACAGTGTTAGGCACGATGCAGCACATTAAGCAGGAGAATAGCGCATTGGCGATATTTCTTGACATGGAGAAGGCGTTCGACTCGGTTGAATGGCCCTTCATGGTTCGGGTGTTGCGCAAGTTGGGATTGGGCGAACAGTTCCTTCAGCAGGTCGGCGCGCTGTACCATCGACCCTTCGCTAGGCTCCGCCTGGGTGACAGGGTGACGGACCCGATAGACATTAGCAGGGGTACCCGACAAGGCTGCCCTTTGTCGCCGCTGCTTTACGCACTGGTGGCGGAACCCCTGGCGTGTGCCATGCGGGAGTACCACGGCTTAGAGGGGGTTAGCTTCCCCACATACAAGATAGGGATATCAACCTACGCGGACGACACGCTGTTGTACGTCAGAGAGCCGGAAGTTAATTTGCCTGCGGTCCTTCGCGAGGTGGTCCGCTTCGGCTCGCTCTCGGGCCTGAAAGTAAACTGGGACAAGTCGATTGCGTTCCCGCTCACTCCGGTGACGCGACAATTCGACATGGACTACCCACTGCAATGGACCGCCGACTCAGTTCGCTACTTGGGCATACAACTTCACTCGGACCCGGAAGTGCTCGTTCGAGACAATTATGGGGTGGCCTATAACAACCTAGTGGAGGACGTGGATAAGTGGATTCGCCTCCCACTCTCCCTCTCGGGTAGGATTGCACTTATAAAAATGGTGGTGCTCCCCCGATTTCTGTTCCTCTTCCTGAATTTGCCGGTGGTTTTATCCAAGACCTTCTTCCGACAGCTCACCTCGGTGCTGGTGAAATTAGCTGGGGGGGGAAGCAGCCCAGGGTTAGCTGGAAGACTTTGATTCTACCTTGCGAAATGGGGGGACTGGGAGCACCGGACCTGGAACGGTATTACAGAGTCGCCCAGGCGTCGCACTTATACTCATGGGTGCACGGCGACGCACGGACCCCGCACCTTATACTGGAACGGCTGTTTGCAGATCCGCTCCCTCTACCAGCCACTGTCTGCCTGCCCACGGATCGCACAATTGGTCGGATGGTCTCGCTGAAAGCGACCAATCACGCCTGGAATTGCCTGATGCGCTCACGGGGCTGCACACTGCTTTACTCCCCACTGTTACCGGTGGAATGGGCCCTGTGGCTCGACCCGCTTGGTGAGAAGGGAGTGGTCAAGGCGCTGAGTTCTCTTGGCGTAACCAAACTGGAAGACCTGTTTGAGGGCGGGGTGCTTAAAACCTGGGACCAGCTAGCAGTCGCCGGGGCGGGACACACCCTCTTACAGAAATTCCAATACCACAGGCTCCGCTCGGCCTTTCGTGAACTGCTGGGGCCGGATTTGGAGGAACCTGTAGAGATCCCGGAACTGACCTACATACTGAAGTCCACCTCCGCGGCGAAACTCATTACACAGCTTAACAAGCTGGGTGTGACACAGCAGTGTCTGCAGCCGTCGAAGGCCAGGGAGGCCTGGCAAGCGGACCTACAATCCCCCATAGACGATGGAATGTGGCGCTACTGCTGCACAAGCACGCGCAGGATCTCTCTAAACGGACGGCACCGCTTGGTGCATTTCAAATATTTACAACGAGTATATTATACCCCTGCTCGCCTCCATCGCTATGGCCTTCGCACCTCACCCGAGTGCGAGCGCTGCCGGACTCCGTCAGCTGATTTCTTCCATTTGGCATGGCTGTGCCCAGGAGTGCAGGCATTTTGGGGGGAGGTCTTTGCGGAACTCGATCAAATGTTAGGGGAGCTGTTGTCTCGTGCCCCGGCCTTGGCGCTACTCGGGTACTCGAAACCGCTAGCCCCGGGACTGCGTCGTCTGGTGGACATGGCGTTGCTCCTTGCAAGGCGGGTGGTTGCGACCTGCTGGATGAGGGGGCCCCTCCCCACCAAGGCTAAATGGCTACGAGACCTGCAGTACTGCTGTATACAGACGGAACTGTATAGCGATCTTCTTCCGCCCAGAAGCAGGCCCAAGAATTTTTGGGACCTCTACAAAGAGTACAAACAGAGAGGCGAGGAGGAAGATACTGACATCGCGGAGGAGGTGGAACTGCAGGATAGAGTGGTAGAGATCGAAGTCAATACTGAGCACGGGGACACGGGGGAGGCGGAAATGGGGAGGCCCCTGGTTGACTGAGGGTAGCTGTGAGAACCAGTAGACGAGCTGCTGTAGATGGTGGAATAAGGGTAGGTTTCTGGGGGGGACGGGGTGGGGACACGGGATAGGGGCACTTGGGAGGTGGTTTGGACGGGATGGGTCAGGCAGACACACAGACACACACTAGCGGGCGGGGGGGGGAGTTAGTTGGGAGCTGTTTACATATACATGGTACACTAGTCGTTGGATCGCTGACTAGCATGTAGACAATTGATTGCCAGTTGACACATCACTACGGTACACTACCGGCAGTGGGAGCCCTCGATTTGAATTGTTGTGCTAATTTCTTCCTACTTTGCCGCCAGGCCTCCGGGATGCTGGCACTAAGGCTGTGTACGTTTAACATCTAACAAGTACTATGTACCCGGTGTCGATCCCGGCGTTTACTCATACACATGTGATAATGCTGGTGCTGTCAATGGCTTTGCTGTCAATAAAGATCTGTTAAATAAAAAAAATAAAAAAACTTGCATGTCGGAAGACTGAGGACGGACTCGACAGAGTCTATGACGAAACCCAGGAACTCTATTCACTGAGAGGGAACCAGAACCGACTTGGACTCGTTTATGACAAACCCCAAGCTTTGCAGAAGCGACACCGCCATCTGCAGGTGTTCGCGTAGCTTCAGAGGACACTGGTCCAGCAGTAAAATGTTGTCCAAGTAGACGATAAGCCTGACGCCCTGACCGCGCAAAAATTCTATCACCGGGTGCAGGACTTTGGTGAAGCACCACGGAGCGGAAGACAGACCGAAAGGAAGGGCCGTGAACTCGAAGACCTGGCCCTTCCAGAGGAACTGCAGGAAACGGCGGTGCGGGGGATGAATGGGAACCACCAAATAGGCGTCCTTCAAATCCAGCCGCACCAGCCAGTCCCGCGACAGGAGAATGTCGCGCAACAGATGGATGCCCTCCATCTTGAAGTGGCGATACACCAACCACCCATTGAACTCCTTGAGGTTGATGACAGGGCGACGCCCGCCGCCAGGGTTGTCCACAAGAAAAAGGTTGCTGATGAACCCTGAGGGATGCCGAGTTGAACGACGAATGGCCCCTTGGCGGAGCAAGTCCGCGACCACCTCGTCGATCAACAGCGCATCGGCCTCTGAGAACACCATCGGAGAAGGGGCACTCACCTGAAAGGGTTGGTCGTAGAACTCTATGTGGAAACCGCGGAAGGTTTGTAAAACCCATGCGTCCGCGGTGAGGCGTGCCCATTCCCCCCAAAAGGCCGCTAACCGGCCGCCAACACACACTTGATCTGCAGGAATTACACTCACCGAAATTGGAGTTGTTTCCTGCTCCTTTCTTGAATCCGCGACCTCCAAAGCGTTGTCCCCTGGTGGGGTAGATGTTGGTGTAGTTGGCCGAGGTGTTGTACTGCCCTCGACCGGAGCCTTGCCCTCTGTTACCGGCATTTTGACCAGCACGGCCGGTCGCACGGCCCCTGTTGCGACCAGCCCTGGCGGAAAAACGTTGGTGGAAGACATGCTTGATGCTGGACTGGGCCTTGTCCAGCGAAGTAAAGGTAGAGACAAACTTCCCCAACTCCTTGATAAAAGGCTCGCCAAAGAGGCCCCCCTGGGCCACGGCCCCCGCCTCCGAAGAGGCCAGATCTCCCAGTTTCGGGTCCAACTTAATCAGAAAGGACCGGCGGCGCTCTGTTGAAAGGGCGCAGTTGGCGTTGCCCAGGAAAATGATCACCCGTTGTGCCCAGTTAGATAGCACCTCAGGGTCGATGGATGTTCCGGAGACCTTCGCTTCCTCTGCCATGTCTAAAATCTTCGTGATCGGACCCACTGCGTCCAACAGTTTATCCTGGCAGGACCGCCAGGAACGGTCGATGCCCTTGCGGGGGTCTTTCATGAACTTGGCCAGGAACGTCGCCATCTTTCCATCCAGGTCCGGAGTCATGGCAACCTTGCCCTCCAACGAAGGTCTAGGGCATTCCCCCCCTCAGACACCCTCTGGCCTCCTTCTCCAGAGGTTTGCGTAGCCTGCTTGCCACGAACTTGGCCACCATGTCGCCCGGGGCCCAAGCCGCAGACCGCTGATGAATAATTTCATCCGGGTCTAACATGCCGGAGCTGTCCCGAGGCAACTCCGTCGCCGAGCTCGAAGGCCGCCAGGACCGCTCCGACTAGTCGTCAGTATCCGGGGAATCCCTATCCGGGGAAGAAGGTGCAACCTCCGAAGGCGTCACCGGGACCGGGACGGCGGGCTGCTCCGTGGGGGGCGCGGTCGCCTTTGCTAAGAAAGCGTCCCGAAGACGCTCAAAGGCGCCCTTGTCCACCTCATGGGCACGCTCCGACGGCCCTTCCCTGCAAGGCTTCTTCGATGCTGGAGGACCCTCCCCCGAAGGACCTGGAAGGTCAGCACGCGCCAACTTGGCGCACTCCTCGACAATACGAGCTGAAAGGCGGCCCTCCATAGGGCCGACTACCTCCGTCACGCACCTATAGATGGAACTATCCACCGCCTAATGGAACTCCTCGTCGTTCAAGTAGGAATGGGGCTCCTCATAGTACTCATCCTCCATGATGGGAGCTACTGAGACAGGCGACCACACCAAACTCAGCCTCAACGGTCACCACAATACAGCCCCAGACTCCAGGGGGTACAAGGAATTCCAACAGCCCGGAGGGCCGTACAGTTTTTGGGCGGCAGGAACTGACCGCAGTCGGGGCGCACTCAGACCCAATACAGCGCGCCGACCCACCACAAGGGACCAGGCCTGCCCCCCCCCCCCCCCACAGTGCGCTACCACACCAGGGGCTAAAGAGTGCACAAACCGGCAGCAACGCGGTGATCCGCAATACAGACCCTCAACAGGGCGTAAAAGTGACGGAGTCACTGAGATGGGGCTACAGACCCGGCAACACCGAGCGTCACTGAGGGGGCACGAGGGCAAGGCTCCGCGTCCGTCGGGTTCCTCAGCGCGGCTCCTCTGAAGAGAAAACCGCGCGAAGACCAACGAGACGCTGCAGTGCCCTCTAGCGGCTGATACACGCCGCGGAACCACAACGGGACAAGGTCGCGTAAGGGGCGGAAAACCCGCCCCCGCGACACTATCGGAACTCTGTGAAGAAAAACAGCCACAATGCTTACACAGATCCCGAAACACAATCAAGAAAAACCCCAAAGTGAGGTAACCACAATAACCAAGAGCAAAGAGAAAACACTTAACTGGCTGCGGGAGCAGCGAAGAAAGAGGAAGAATGGAATGAGGTGTCTGCTTATATAAGGATAATGGACACTGTGAAAGGACTACCCTCGGATCTTACAAGTTGGAGTGCTGGGACTTGAAGTGAAAGTCTGAGACATTTGCACTATGTGGCTTATTTTGATGTTTTTTTCTTCCTTTATTGTAACCGATGATGATGTTCCAATACAGTAAGAGCTTTTCTGGGCTGCTATGCGTTTTGTGTTTTAATAAATAGCGGAGAAAGAAAAGCATAATCTGAGCCTCCGGTCCTGCCATAGAATCAGGGTGTTTCCTAACATATGTCGATGACCGGGTGCTCTTCTTGGTATTAACACGAATAATCATTTCATGCTTATTTGGGTTATAGCTCAAATGCTTTTGTAGTTCTCCTCTCGAGGGTGTCGTTAAAGGCCTACGGATGCTTCACTAAGCAGACTCCAGTTTCATCACAAAAAGAAACCTATAATTGTCTGCTTTTCGAAGCTCGCTAGAGGAATGATACAATACACTGGAGATGGACCATTATGCATAGGTAACCACAGATTATGAAAGGGAGTGGGTACATCTGCATTACAGCTCTATTAGCTGCTGAACAACTGGCGAAAAAAAGCCCCCGTTACTTGAATCATTCTCAACCGAGAAAAACTAAAACCTTCCGAGCATTTTTAAAGCAACAAGTCCAGCCTTGGCAATCTGGTGTGATGGTTAACTTGTATTTCTCTGTTGCAAGCATATTTCACGAAAATAAGTAGAAAAAAATAAAAAGCTTGCTACTCCGTGAACATGGTGGCAAGATGCATGCAATAAAATGAAAAAAATTAATAAAACCGTGCGAGTGCTTCGTAGCAGGCATACTTACCTACAGGTTTTTAGTTTTAATGCACATCACCGGAAAATTATTTGAATTGATGCATAGCAAAAGTACAATTGACTTCGAATCACAGAAACATGAAGGAAATGGAAAAAAACATAATTGGCTAAGTATCCATCCTGAATCAGAAGTGTACTTATTAGGCGTGTACATGTACCCATGCTTGCACTCACAGTGCAAGAGGGACCGTGGTGGAAATGGGCAGACCCATTGCCACTTGCTATATGCTGTTGGAAATGCAAACAGAAATGGAAACAAATTTGAAACAAGCTGGCACCGCCCCTGTAAAAGTGCAGCAATTATGCTAGGAAGAGCTGTCATAGTTAGTTTAAAAGTACAGCAGATTTTCCATTATGGTCCTAAGCACGAACACCTTTTTTATCACATTAATGAAGTTCTACTTTACTGCTGAGTGCAGAGTGGGTGCAGAGTGGGTGCAGAGTGGGTGCAGAGTGGGTGCAGACTGACAGTGAGTGCAGACTGACAGTGAGTGCAGACTGACAGTGAGTGCATAGTAAGTGCAGAGTGAGTGCAGACTGACAGTGAGTGCAGACTGACAGTGAGTGCAGACTGACAGTGAGTGCAGACTGACAGTGAGTGCAGGCTGACTGTGAGTGCAGGCTGACTGTGAGTGCAGGCTGACTGTGAGTGCAGACTGACTGTGAGTGCAGACTGACTGTGAGTGCAGACTGACTGTGAGTGCAGACTGACTGCAGAGATAGTGAGGGCAGACTGAGTGCAGAGACAGTAAGGGCAGACTGAGTGCAGAGACAGTGAGGGCAGACTGAGTGCAGAGACAGTGAGGGCAGACTGACAGTGAGTGCAGACTGAGTGCAGACTGACAGTGAGTGCAGACTGAGTGCAGACTGACAGTGAGTGCAGAGTGAGTGCAGACTGACAGTGAGTGCAGAGTGAGTGCAGAGACAGTGAGTGCAGAGACAGTGAGTGCAGACTGACAGTGAGTGCAGACTGAGTGCAGACTGACAGTGAGTGCAGACTGAGTGCAGACTGACAGTGAGTGCAGAGTGAGTGCAGACTGACAGTGAGTGCAGAGTGAGTGCAGAGACAGTGAGTGCAGACTGACAGTGAGTGCAGACTGACAGTGAGTGCAGACTGACAGTGAGTGCAGACTGACAGCGAGTGCAGACTGACAGCGAGTGCAGAGTGAGTGCAGAGTGAGTGCAGAGTGAGTGCAGACTGACAGTGAGTGCAGACTGACAGTGAGTGCAGACTGAGTGCAGACTGACAGTGAGTGCAGAGTGAGTGCAGACTGACAGTGAGTGCAGACTGACAGTGAGTGCAGAGTGAGTGCAGACTGACAGTGAATGCAGACTGACAGTGAGTGCAGACTGACAGTGAGTGCAGACTGAGTGCAGAGTGAGTGCAGAGTGACAGTGAGTGCACTGGCCGCTTTGTAGAAGGCCGAGATAACATTTTTGTTCTGCTGGCATAATCTGACATACTTTTTATAAACTCATGTTGCACCTGTTATGAATTTTCCGAAGTTATGCAATTACGCCACATTGCACAATATGCCCCTTGATTTTACCTAAAATTTGTAGTAAGTGCCCTAGATGAATATTTATCCCTTGGTATAATGTATACTTTGAGTTTCTTACCCCAAACATAGACCTTTATAGTAGAAGACATGGCATGATTTATGTGCCTTATTTATAGGTTTTGGTGCATTGATGTTATTGCGTTTATGTATAATTTTTAGAGTTCAGAAATCGAACTAGTGTTTTAATAATGCCAATATAGATTTTTTTTTTTAGTAAGTGTGCAGCATGATTCGGTTTTAGTTTTCCTATTATTATTTGCATGCAACAAATTATTTAGGAGTTTGTTGAGCATAATTGTGTTTTGGCCCTGCACGACGTTCACTCTTGCCTTTTTTTAAGCTTTCTGAAGCGATTGGCATTGTAAATGACAATGCCATTTATTTATTTATTTTCAAAACAAACACATAAATAAAAATTTTGTCATTTACAATGCCAATAGCTCAAACTTTTCAAAAGGCGAAACCATTGCATTGTAAATGCTTGTCTGTATCATTGGACTTTGTTTCACCAGTCTCCCTCCTGCATCTATCCCTTTTCACCTGCCTCCCCCATTAGCCATCTGCTTCCCAACTGCCTCTTTAACATCTCTGACATCTTTCTCAGCTAAAGTTAAATATCTCACCTATCTCTTACGTTTTACTCTCACCTCTTTCTGTGTATCCTCTTTATCTTGCATCTGTCGTTCCTGTCCACTTCCCTTTTGTCTGTTTATAACTTGTCTACTTCTCTGTATACCCTATGGGCCAGATTTATGACCCAGTTTGTGTCACTCTTGCACTACGCAACGACACAAGACATATTTTTGAAGGCACGCAAAGCCACTGTGCTTGTCTTCAAAAGTATGGATAACGCAATGCAATGCCATGCTCTGTCCTGGGTAGGTGTTTCATGGGTGTTCCCACGCAATTTACTTTGTTTTTGATGCATTCCCAGATTTACAAGACCTTGCAAATCTGGGAATGCGCCAGTAAGATACACCTCACCAGGGGCGACGTAACAAGGAGAAATATCTTTTTCTCCTCTTTTTTTTTCTCTTTCTGTGTGGATTATGCAGGTGCCCCTTCCTGCACAAAAACAATTCTGCCTACAACACAGGGACCCTTTGCACCATGATGAAACGGTGCCTGCGTTGGGGCTAGGCTACCAGAACGGCACCCGCGCAAGGGAGAAGGACAGGTATGCGCCTTATTGGATAAATACTTGAGTAAAGAACAAAGGTCCTTGACAAGGAGGCAATAACAATTTCAATAATTATAGGCTACAATATGCACTATAATGAACAGGAAGTCCAGACGGACATCAAAATGTATTTGATAACTGAATAAGACCGATTAAACTGAACGACAAATAGAGTAGTGGGACACAGTCCTGTATCAGCACACTACTAGACATACAATACAAGGTACATTCAACTAGGGATTTTCAGGCATTTTGAAGGAACAGGAGCAAAAAGGTTTTTTTACAGTCTGTTTGCTTCACATATGTGAAAAACACATGAATTTTAGGCACATGATAGCGAACTAGTATTTAAACCACATATTTTGTCGACGGCGTTTCGATCCAGTTAAAAATAGTGGATCATCATCAGGACATTCAGTGTCTGCCTGAAATTAAAAGGCCTAGATCAATAGAAGGGGCCACTTCCAAAATCAAGAGTAGTCGGTTTTCCAATTGCGGTGAATGGGAGGTAGGATACAGGAAGGCTGGCAGTGAGGTGAGGCGTATTGCGCCTCAAAGTGTGTCAGCCGGCAATTAGCCAAGAATGGTTGAGCCACAATGTGATTAGTGGACTGGAGGGCTGAGAATTACGGGATAAGGCGTGTGTTGCCTATGTGGAGCCTTACAGCATGTCAGCTAGCAATTAGCCAGGAATAGTAGAGCCACAGTGCAAGTAGTGGACTGGAGAGCTGAGGAATTAGGGGATAAGGCGTTTGATGCCTACGGGCAGCCTCACGGTTTTTGGATCCGAGGGAGGCGCAATAGTTAAGGGAGCAAGGCTGGGAGCGCGTAGCCAGTTGCCAATGTTCAAGGAAGCAGAGCCCGCTGTAGTACCGAGGAGTCGTCAATACGAACCCGGCCACGGAGCGTGATGGCCAAGGGTTCGCAATGGAACTCGCCAAGCCGTCTCGGTGCCCAGGCGCGACTGGGCACCGAGACGGCTTGGCGAGTTCCATTGCGAACCCTTGGAGCCTTATTAGAGGCCATAACATCCATAACTTTAAACATAGTGTTACATTATAGGCAATATTTTATCTTAATCGCATACTATAGTTGGGATTGTAGAACCCTGTAACTACTGTACTGTCTGTGCATATGACCCATGTTATGTTACACACATGGTATAATTTCAGACCAAAAACATGGAGGAATGTACCAATCAGCATTTTGAAAAGTATGTTTCACAGACTTGTTTGGTCTATTGTTATATAAAATTAATAAATTGTGTTTTAAAAAAAAAGTGGAAAGGTGATAAACCTTTGGTAGAAACTTTGGGTTTGTGCGCTGTCGAACCATGTCTTGGAACACTTCGAAATAAGGTTCCTGAATTGGTAGTGTATGTATTTCACTTAGTCTTCTTAGGGATGTAATTGAACAAGGAAAGTCACTTTCCATATTGAAAAATGTGCTTTGCATTTGTGTATGAGTTCAAATGGTGTAGACATTAATAGTGTTAACAGAATGTTCAATGTTGGTACCGGAGGTGTACCTGGTGAAATGACACTTTTGAGCCTCTCCATGAATGCTTTTATGACAGGTATGCTAAAAAGCGACAGATGATTCCTGTTTTGTAGGTATGCAGCGATGTCTGCTACATGCAGTCTTGATGACATGTATGCTAAGGGTGACTTTTGAAGATGTAACAAATAGCATAATAGTTGTTGTTCAGATGGTGATGAAGGGTTAATGTTGTATGTGGCACATTAGTGAACAAAGCGTTTCCATTTTGCTGCATAACATGCTCTTGTGGTTTGTCTTTTGGCTTTTTTTAGTATATTCATAGGTTCTGGAGGTAATTGTACGTACCCAAATTCTGCGATCTCAGGAGAAAGATTGAGTTGTTGAACATTGGGGTGCCTGAATCTGCCCCCATTGTGAGTGAGAAGATCTAGAATGTTGGGAATCTTCTTGTGATGTACTAGGGATTGCTCCAATAGTTTTATGTACCAAGGTTGGTGTGCCCATGTTGGAGCTATGAGTATCATCTTTAGGGATGTTTGCCTAAGGTTCCTTACCACTTAAGGAATGCATGGGAGAGCTGGAAAAGCATATGCAAATATTCCGGACCAGTTCATCCATAGATCATTGCCCCTGGATTGTAGATGTGGATGCCCGAATGTGAAGTTTTTGGCATTGTGCGTTTTCTTCAGTGACTAAGAGATCTGTTATTGTAGTCCCCACCATTGGAAGTATGTTTGAAGGATTTGAGTGTGGACTTCCCACTCTTGAACTTGTTGTTGGCATCCTGCTTAGAGGGTCTGCTAGTGAGTTGTCCACCCCCAGTATGTCTTGTGGCAGGAGGTGTATCTTGTGGCTGATGGCCTATTTCCATATGACTTATGCTAGTTGGGATTACTGCTATGAATGGGTCCCTCTTTGTTGTCCATGCGTAGAGGAATATTCTTTGCGGTTATGTTGGGTAGGAATGCTTTGAGAGCCATTTGTATGGCTAGTACTTCCAGAACATTAATGTGAAATGTCTGTTGTGCCAACCACTGTCACTGTACCACAGTGCCCATCATGTGAGCCCCCCAAACCATGAGTAATGCATTGGTTGTGATTGTCATCTACAGGATTGGGTCCTTGAAGCCTCTTCTTTTTTGTATGTTTTTTGTATTCCTCCATTATAACGCATGATGGACCTTGGGTGAAATCAACTCTAGATCATCCATGTTGCGTCTTCCCCCTTCCCCCCATAGGACCATTGTGATGCTAAACACTCTTGTATGGGTCACATATGTAGTCTTGCAGTGGAACTATCGCAATGCAAGAAGCCATCATACCTAGAAGGCGCATCTCCATTTTGACTGATTGCCAATGATGTGGCTGAAAAGAGGCAGTTGGTTCTGGTGAGTAAGAACTCTCTGGGGATCTTTTGCTGTGATCGAATTGAGGATGGCTCCAATGTATGGTTGTATCTAGAGCGGTTGTAGATTACATTTTGTTGGCGTTTATCATGAATCTCAATCTGTGTAAGAGTTAGTTGTTTGAGTGCCCTGTAGACATCTGTTTGCTGAAACTCTTGATCAGTCAATGTTATGTTAAACTGTATTTCTTGAGCGCACGTTCACCAAACGGTTTCTTGGCGCTATGGACAGGACCGAACGTCATGCTGAACAGAGAGTAGGTATCAGTCATATGCGTGGGAGAAAAGCCAGGTTATTAGTAGTTTCCTGAATTGGGTATACGAGTCCATCATGCGCAGGTTAGAGGGAAGAGTGTTCCAAAATTGGGGGGCCAAAGTTGTGTATCTGAGGCCGCCGTGTTTCTTCTGTTTAAAGGCATGGGACACCAGAAGATTTTTATTAGAGGAGCTTAGATTGCAAGATGGAAGGTACCGCTGGATGTTTAGGGCAATGAAGGCGGGGCCGCGTCCTGACAGGGCTTTATGAATGGTGCAGCCCAGTTTAAACAAGCACCGTTGGAGAATAGGAAGCCAATGTAGACTTTTCAGTAAGGGCTTCACATGAAAATGTTTAGGCTGTCCAAATATGAGTCTGGCCGCCTGATTCTGAGCACGTTGCAGGCGGAGTGCTTGATCTGCAGGAATGCCCACATAAAGGGAGTTGGCGTAATCAATACGCAATATGACCAGTGCAAGGACCACCTGGGTCAAGGCTTCTGTGGAAAGGAACCTGCTGATTTTCCTAATTTTACGCAGATGATAAAAGCATGCTGAGACCACCGAGCTGACCTGAGCCTTCATGGTAAGATCACAGCTGATCAAGATCCCCAAGCTTTTTACTGACAGTGCTGGGGTGGGGGCACTCCCTAATGAGGTGGGCCAGAAGTTCGAATTCCACAGGTTGGCCACACTGCCCGTAAGAATCAGCTCTGTTTTGTCTGGATTTAATTTCAGTTGGTTGGCGTTCATCCAGTCACTAATGAAAAGCATTAAAGATTGAAAATTGGAGATCGATGAGGTGGATGGATCGATGTTAAAGATCAGCTGAAGGTCATCAGCATAGTTGAGCACCACAACCTTCCTCTTGCGCAAGGAAGTAATCTAGGGGAGGATGTACAGATTAAAAAGAAGTGGTGACAGAGCAGAGCCCTGTGGGACTCCGCACATCAATTTAGTTTGTTCCGCCCTGAAACCAGCCAGGCGAACCGATTGGAAGCGGTTACTGAAAAGGAGGAAATTCATCCCAGAGAAAGGCCATGGAGCCCGGCACTACTGACACGGTCGACCAAGATCTGATGGTCGACCGTGTCAAAGGCAGTCAATCATCCAGATATGGGAAGACATGTGTGTTTTACCTTCTTAGATTTGCAGCTATTACTGCTAAGCATTTGGTGAACACACTTGGGGCTGTTGTTACACCGAATGGTAATATTTTGAACTGCTGGTGACGTTCACTTACCACAAACTGGAGGCATTGGCGTTGTGCCAGATGGATTGGGGTATGAAAGTATGCATCCTTTAAATATAATGAGCCATGAAGTTGTCGTCTTGTAGTGGTATCACGTCCCGACGTGTCACCATGTGAAGGTGTTCGGATATGATGTATTTATTGAGTTGGTGTAAGTCCAGCATAGGACAGAGCATGCCATCTTTTTGGAGTTTACTCTTTGTCCTTGATCTTTGCATGGGACAGTGTCTATGCCCCTTTTTGTAATAATGCTTTTACTTTTTCCTTCAGCAGGTGTAGATGCTGTGGATTTAGGATGTGTTCTCTTGGTGGGATATTTAAGGGTTGTTTGGGCTCCAGACAATATTCCTGAGTGATGATGTCTAAAACACATTTGTCTGAAATCACTTTCTGGCAACAATTGATGGAAGTGTTGTAGCCTTAACCCTACAGATGATGTGTGGTCAGGGGAAATGGTTGTGAAGTCACTTTTGGTGGGATAGGATCCTTTTGTGGGCGTTCCTCTACCTCAACCTCATGATTTATAACCACCTCGGTAATAGCCTCTTCCTAATTGCTGGTGGTATTGCTATTAGTAGCTTGGGGTCTCTGGTGTGGTACTCTTTGAGGCCCCTCTCCCTTAGTAGCGCCAAAAGGGCTGTTGCTCTTGCATTGTTGACTGCAAGGCTCCCATTGACTTGGCTGTTTCTGAATCCTTCTTCATCTTTTCCAGTTGCATGTCAACCTCTGTGCCACAAAGATGTTCTCCATCAAAAGGAATGTTCAAAATGTGCTGTTGCCCTTTTGGTTTGAACCCAAATAACTTTCCAAATGCCTTGCAATGCAGTTCTTTTATGAGCTGTATCGACAAATAGGGAGTTTATAGATAAATAGATAGATAGATGTATGGATTTGACAGGATCTTTAACTCTTCAGTGCTCATGACAAGGTCAACTCGTCATGGGTTTTACCTGCCCTGTGCTTATGACGAGTTGACCTTGTCATGAACAATGCAGATCTGGATTTTCAGCACCGGAGGGGAAAACCCCCTAGCAGCCAAGGTGTTAAAATGTCCTTGGATATATTTAAAATGGAACGTATCATTGTAAATATTGCACTGTACGTTCAGTATTTGAAAGTGTTTACACCAAGAAATCGGTTTGCTCCTCTCTGGTCTGCATGGGTAGTTTATGGTATTTTGCAGCCCTTTGTATGACACTATGGTATGAAGAGGTGTCATCAAGTGGAGAAGCTTTCGGTGCGATTGGAGGCTCTATGTCGTTGTCTGGAAAGACCACGTCATAGTCATCCCATGGGTCTGAGCTGATGTGGGTATCTCTCTTAGAGTTTGAGTAATACTCCTCAAGCTCAGGGCTAACCCCTCTTTCCTCTTTCTGAGTAGGTGTGGGTGCTCTTTTGTGCGGGGCTAGAGGTTGATGTGAAAGCAATGGGATTGTGGCCTTTTGTTCAGTAGTCACTCTCTTAGGTAGTGGCGGTGGCAGATCCAATTGTTCACCGTATCTTTTGGATGACTGCTTATGGTGCTTTTCCTGAATGAACTTGTGTAGACCTTCAAAAACCTTGCCTTCTTCCTCTTGTAAGACTAGTTTTTGTGATTGTGTTGCCTGCTTCTGAGTGCTTTCCCTGTGTTTGAGCCGGGTGCAAGTGTTTCTTCTGCACCGATGTGGGCCTGGTGTCTACTCCCTCCTTGTCGCTAGGCCTGTTCTCCCGATTGGGCTTGAGAACCTTCTTGTCCTGTCTTGGCATTGTGGCGCTCTGTCGATGTCAACCAGAGCACGGGGGATGTGGCACAGTGTGGCATTGCGGGGGAGGATTATGTAAGATTTCCTTCCATCTGGGTAGGTCAATTGTACTCACTGCCCTTGGCGTTGTCTTCATTCTGGGTCCTAACGCAGGTACCAGAGTCTGGTGCGTAGCTTACTCAACCTGCACATGTAACACTTCTCCCCCACTGGACTAATTGGAGCCGACATAGTGCAGGCTGTCGATGACGTACCCCAGAGCGGGTGCGATATCGATTCCCACTTCACCCTCGCGGTGGGCTTCTTCTTGAGAAAACTCTGCCACAGCTGCCATCTTCTTGGTGTGAGCTAGTTTCCAATCCCGTCTACTTCAGAGTGTTTTCATGTTTTTGAACAAGTTAAACACAGCTCAGTCCTGCTCTTTGTGCTCCGTGACAGACACAGGTTGCAGACATCATTGGTGTTGGAGTAGGCATACTTCACTACGCATTGAGGGCACTTTCCAACCATTCGAAAGTACTTAATTTCCATCTGCATTTACCGTTTGTACACCTTTTGGGCTTCATGGCACCATATATTGTGTCTCAAGCCTTCAACTCGCTCTGTACTGTCAATAGCATCTGTTCTGTGGGGATTTGAAAGTCAAACTTTCTCAGTTCAAAGGTGATAGTGCATTTCCAATGGTGGAAGTGTGCGGAGTGGTTTCCCATTTCTTGACCGGAAGCAAGAACAGTAATTAATGCCTCTCTTCATGGGTGGGAAGCTCATTAACAGACTAAAACATTCAATGTGTTCAGGAAGGAAATTTCACATCAGCATTCTGAGTGATCAAATAGCCTTGAAGGTTTATCTTCTGCAATTGCAGGCCAAGCTGGTGCAAGTTTTAACAGACAACATCTCTGTTGAAGACCACTGTGATGAGGTATCTCAACAGGCAGAGATGAGTGGGTTTCTCTTCCCCAGCACATGAAACCACTAGAACTTTGCTAGAGGACTATAAAAAATACAAACTGAAGCAACTCGTCTAGTTGAATAAGAGAACAAGACTGCTAACTTCCTGATTAAGTTGTCTTTTTGGAGTAACGAGGAGCCATGCACATATATCCCAAGGTTGACTGTATTATATATTTTAGGGGTGAAACTATCCAGGGGAGGATCTTTTCACCACAAAGGACAACAAGCTTTGTCAGAGGTTTGGCTCGAAGGAGAATCCAATAGGTCAACATCTACGGAACGGTCTGTTTAGATTGGAGCTTTAGTCCAAATTGTGTATTTCTGCCCTCTGAAGCAGATGGGGCTTGGTAAGATTCGTTTTCACAAGATGCACATGATTTTAAACTCCGTCCTGATTGGGCTCCTCCTCTGAGGAACGACCTTTTTTAAGTTTGAGTCCCTTCTGGGCCTCCTCGTCCTTGAGAACATACTTTGACTCCGGAAAGAGGATGCTATTTTATCTGGATCTCAAGGTTCTCCGTTAATGAGCTTGCAACTTGAAAAGTCTGCGCTATCTCACCAGACATGATGGATTTTCTTATGAAGGCGTGTAGGCCCTGGACCAGGATACTGTATTCTAGGACATGGTCTACGTTTGTATCTTGGAGTCCTAAACATTCTGACGATTCTTTCAGGCTCAGGCTGGTCAAATGTTGCAGGCTACTATTTTCCTTGCTGAGAAAGGGTTGATCGTTGATTAAGGGATTTGGCTGTTTTTGTTCATCCGAGCAGGGCTCTTTATTTAAATCGTCAGTTACAAATACATTTTTTAAAGGTTAACAAAATAAGTGTAACCCAATACCTATTGATGTCTCTGATAGGGATCTCAATTTGATTTCAGCATTTTTAAGAGCTACTGCATTGAACTAATGTATTTTGCCATCTAAAGTCTTTATTTGGATGGTGACTTTCTTAGTGGCTATTTACTTCACCTTGTAGGGTGAAAGAGCGTCATGCTTTGTCTGTATTCATCCTTTTAGGGTTTTCCCCCAAAGGATTTAGTAGCACCCCAGGTGACAACACCATTTTTAACCCAAAGTATTGTCTGAATTTCATGTGTCCCATACCACTTCTCTTCCAGCTTTGTTTTCTCCATTTCATCCCTTGAACGAGGATCCAAAGCTTCAAATTTAGACCTCAGGGTGTCTTTGAATTTCTGTAGCAATAGAATGAGCGACTTTCAGAAATGTGTTTGCATTTTTCAGGGCCCTAGGATCGGTTGTGCTGTTCAAAAGCAAACCATTTGACATTGGATTTCTTTGCTGGTAAATCATTGTTACAAAATGTCTGGGAATCCTCCACTTGGAGGTTTGTGGTCTCGTTTCATGAGAGGTTGTGCTGTAGCTTCAGCTTCCGCTTCCGCTGAGTCGATTTCCTGCACTGTCTATTTGTAATCCTATTACTTGGTCTTCTCTTCATGTTTTACCTGCATTATTGCCTAGAGATGGGAACCTGTGCTCAATATCAATTTGGAAGGGAGATTTTGCAGTATTTTCTTGGTAAAATGGGACTCTGTTCTCCATCCTTATTCTTTTAGGGATAACTTTGGGAGTTAATAACCATTAAAAGACGTTACATACCTTTGATAATGTTCTTTGTGATGGATCTGATGACTTCCTCATATTTCATTTGCCCATCTATCCTTTCCATTTTTGGGACTGATATGTCATTACGTCTAAGCCTATCAGTCAGCGTAGCTATCTAGTTTGCTAAAGAAATCTTCAGAAAGCTTCCCTGGGAATGCA
This sequence comes from Lissotriton vulgaris, assembly GCF_964263255.1. Lineage (NCBI taxonomy): Eukaryota > Metazoa > Chordata > Amphibia > Caudata > Salamandridae > Lissotriton > Lissotriton vulgaris. The sequence continues at coordinate 1,599,149,557 of NC_141693.1, forward strand.
TTCTGTCCATTGCTTACAGCTGCCTTTGTGGTTTGTAATTCGCTTTCCAGTGCTTTTTTTTTTGCTCCTGCAGGAGGAGGTGAACGCACTAAACAAATATTCATGTTTAGGTTCTTGCATCAAAGCACCGTTGACCTTTGTTTAGTGTGACCCTCTATTATTAATACATTAGTTTATTTGTATTTCCAAGATTACAACAATACAGCACAATATTAACACTGACTCTGTAACCTGGGTTTGCAATTATTAACAACAGTGTGCAGACAGAAGCAAGCAACACCCACAAGGGATGGGGTTATGGTTGCACTTTCAGGAAGACTTGATGCCATAAGATTTATTTATTTATTTATTTATTTATTTATGGGCTTATATAGCGCTATGAATAAACTCCCAAGGGAGTATCTCCGCGCTGTAACTGACCGGTGCAAAACTGAAAAAGGGAGCGCATAGTTAAAAGTGCTGTAAACAAGGAACACTTTAAAATGAACCAAACAAAAACGTTTTTAAATGTTTTCTAAATTGACAGTGGTCATTACATTGCCTTAGTGACAACGGAAGTGAGTTCCACAATTTGGGACCCACAACAGATAATGCTCTTCCACCCAACCTGGTTTTCGTGATCTTGGGAACATTTAATAGCAATTGGTCACTAGATCTAAGGGCACGGATGGGAACATAAGGAATAAATTTGTTCGCCAAATACTCAGGTCCCAATTGGTTGAGGCCCCTGTGTATAGTACAACATGTTTTAAACTTCACTCGTTGACGTATTGGCAACCAGTGAAGCTCATGAAGTAACGGTCTGGAGGGGGATCTAGGGGGTGCATTTAACACCAGCCTAGCTGCCGTGTTTTGCACCACCTGCAAACGGTCCAAAACCTCCTTGTTTGCACCTGCCAGAAGGCCGTTACAATAGTCAAGCCGACTAATGATCAGAGCCTGAACCAGAGTTTTCCTATGAGAATCAGGGAGGAAAGGGAAGATTTTACGAAGGAGGCCAATCACATGAAAGCACGCTCCTACAGTGATGTTAACATTTTGCTTCATGGTTAGCTCTGGTTCAAGTCTGACACCCAAGTTCTTGACCATTGTTTTTGGCACAGGGACCGGCCCCAATTCAGAGGGCCACCATTCAGGGGACCATTGAATCCTGGCTTCACCAAAGAGCATCACCTCTGTCTTTCCAACATTGCATTGTAAAAAGTTGGATGACATCCACCTTGCAACTGCCTTCATCCCATCGGAAAAAGAATGTAAAATATCCGGGGTGAGAGTTTTAAAAGGGAAGAGCAGTTGCGTATCGTCTGCGTAGGACACTGGACAGAAACCAAAAGCTCTAGTAACATCTGCCAAGGGGGCCACATAAGTGTTAAATAGCGTTGGGCTCAGACATGAGCCCTGTGGAACCCCCTTGGAAATGCTAACTTCCTCCGATTTAAAGTCACCCATGGTGACAGATTGGGTGCGATTGGAGAGAAAGCTTCTGATCCAGTCCAGTGCCCTTCCGCCGATTCCACTCGCAGACAGTCGTTCGATCAAGATGGTGTGGGAAATCGTATCGAACGCTGCCGATAGATCCAGTAACACCAGGACAACAGAATAGCCTCTGTCCTGGTATAACCGTAGATCGTCAGTTACCGACATTAAAGCTGTTTCAGTACTAAATTTAGGTCTGAAACCTGACTGCGAGGGATCGAGACTACCAGAATGTTCTAGGTAGGTAGATAGGTGCTTATTGGTGTGCTTTTCGATGATTTTCCCTAAAAAAGGTAGAAGGGAAATAGGCCTCAAGTTGGACATGTTAGACCAAGGAATAGATGTATTCTTCCTAATAGGTCTAACTAGGGCTTTTTTCCAGGCCAATGGGACCACTCCAGATGCAAGTGATAGGTTTACCAGTCTCTGCACATCAGGACCTAGTAAACTCCCCAGCGGACCCATAAGTCTGGCTGGAAGTAAGTCTGCCGGGCTTCCGCTTTTAATATCAGAAAATAATTTCTGAACTTCCAGCAGTGATATTTCAGGGAATTCGTTAAAGGCATAAGTATTAGTAGAAGTTGTCAGGATGGGGGTCCAACTGTCTGGGCTAGTTAAGTCAGGACCTAGTGCTTTTATTTTATCATAAATAGCATCAATTTTCTCTGAGAAAAAACAGGAAATACTGTCACACAGGGGTTGTGAAGCCATGTCAGCACTTTCACAAGCTGTTGGTTTTATGAACGTGTTGACAATTTGATATAAAACTTTAGAATCATTACCAGCAGCATCTAGCTGAGTAGTAATATGGTTTTTCCGTGCTAGCCTTAAGGCTTTGTGATAGATGTTGAGGTTGATTCTATAATGGTTTTTATCTTCCTCCCTGGCAGATTTTCTCCATGTTTTTTCCGACTTTCTAGCCAGGCGTTTAAGATTACGTAATTCCTCTGAATACCAGACCTCCTGTTTTCTGGCAAGTCTAGGTTTAAAAGTTTTTAACGGGGCAATATGCTGTACTGCAGCATCAACTGCATGCTCCCAATTCAAAAGGGCAATGTCAATATCATCTGAGCCATCAATTAAAGATGAGGAGTATTTAGGTGCAAAATTACGACATTAACTTTATGCCACTGTCTACGTTTAGGTTGGATATGGATACAGGGAGTGGGACGTGGGTCATTCATTTGCATGGAGAACGCAAGCACAAAATGGTCGGTCCAGGGATGTTGGCTAGGAGCATTACATTTTATACCGGGAAAGTTAGATATAATCATATCCAGAGTATGTCCTGCTTGATGCGTTGGTCCACTATTACATTGTTGTAATCCTAAAAAGGAAATGTCCGTGAGGAAAGACTGTGTCTCACTATTGAGCTTATCCTCACTATGGAGATTAAAATCACCAAGTAACAGGAATTCTTTATTGTGGCACACATGAGGGGCCAGTGCTTCCACTAATTCCTTGGACATATTTTTTAAAGGACCTGGAGGCCGATAAACTAAAGCACCTTTCCTACTATATTTGGGAGAGGAGCCAATCCTAAAAATCAACATTTCAAAAGATGGATTAGAATGTTGATCGATAACCGATATGGAGATCTCTTGTTTAAAAACAATAGCAATCCCTCCACCAGTTTTTATTGGTCGATCCAACCTGACAATTTTATAACCCTCCGGTATACCAAGTGTGATAGCGGGAGTAGAATGTGGTTTAAGCCAAGTCTCCGTTACAAAACAAAGGTCAGGTTTATAAGTGGAGATAAGATCCCATACCTCAAAGGAGTGCTTGACTAGAGATCTTACATTGCACAGCAAAAGATTTAAAAGAATTCCTCCCTGAGTGTTAACACCCGAAAGATTCCTAAAATCCGGCCGGGAGTCTTGTTTTTCTATTGTGAATTGAGTTCGGCACAACCTACATGAAAATGGCCCTTCCGGATAATAATTACACGATAACTTACAATGTGGTGTTAGCCGGCTATATCGTAAGTGCCGAAGGGACTTCGAGGAGTAGACCCGCCTAGGTTGATCAGTATCGGCCAGAGACTCCTCCATAGCCCCTAGCCACGTCCTGTCGCGGACGGGCGCAGACGGGCTTTTCTTCGGCGCTTCTTAGTGCTTATATAATAATACACATTTAAATTACAAACTGGAACCCTGTCCATATGTGCCTTAGCCTTGTCATAGAATGTGTAACCAACATCAGTTGCGGAAGAGAGGGTGGGGGTCGGAGAAGGGCAATCCAATCTTCTTATGATCACATGAGAACCTGCGCACCCTCAGTCCTAAAAAGGTTTGCCTCTTTATCGCAGCCAAGACTTGGCTCTTCCCCAGAGTCATCTGCGGTCCCAGTGGATTCCCATTCGTCAACCACCTCCCTCCACAGCGGTTCAGTAGGTCGATGACAAACACCACTTGCTTTCTCCCTCTGTAGTACCCTTTCCTCAGCCCATGCCCCGGGTGTGACAGGAGTCACCCATGTATCCAAACTAGGTCCCCTGTGTGATTTCCAGGCCATGGCCACATGTCGCTTGGCCAGACCCAGGGCCAAGTCCACAAATCTTGTCCCAACTTTCCTGGGGCCCAGCCTGCGCAAAAGGCCCAATAAACATACTGCAGGCATATTAGCAAGCATCCTAGACAGGGTCTTAAGACGCAAAATTGCCTTCCCTCAGAACCTTGTGAGCCCAAGGCAACCCCAAGTCATGTGACCAAAGTCAGCATCCAGTGCCGCATAGCAATGGCAACTTCTAGGCACCCCGCCATAGTCTGTATCCTATAAAGTGTAAGATACATTCTATAAGTGTAATTGAATTGTATGCATTTAAAATATGTGTTAAGAGAAACTGTCTGTGGATATGCAAGCACCCTCCCCCACTCAGCATCAGTCAAGTCCCGGCCAGCAAGCTCGGAGGGAAACCAATTGTTTCTTACCCAGCCCATTTAGAGCCTTGTAGAACCACGAGACCAGGTGAGAGCCCATTCCCAGCGTCAGGAGTAGCTGAAAGACCACATGCATGGGAGGCTCTGCTTCCGCAACACCCCACACATCCTGTAAGGCTGGGTACTCACAAACTTTCCCTCAGGGGCCAAATTTACAGCGTGGTTTGTGGCCAAGGGGCGTGGTCAGTGAGGTGCGGGGCTAGAGAAAAAAAACTGACCATGAGGTCAAACACAGGCCCCTGCAGTGGACACATTAGTCCACTGAGCCACCAGACCCAGCATACACACAAGCCTGTGTGTCTGTCTCTGTGTGTGTGTCTCTATGTGTGTGTCTCTGTCACTGTGTGTGGGTCTCTGTGTGTGCATGTCTGTGTGTGTGTCTGGCTCCGTGTGTGCACCTTTGTCTCCGTGTGTGTGTCTCTGTGTGTGTGTGTCTCTGTCTCTCTGTGTGTCTCATTTGGTCTCTGTGTGTCTGTATGTGTGTGTCTTTGTCTGAGTGTGTGTCTCTGTGTGTGTGTCTCTGACTGTGTGTGTGCCTCTGTGTGTGTGTGTGTGTGTGTCTGTCTGTCTCTGTGTGTGTCTCTCTGTCTCTGTGTGTGTGTATCTCTGTGTGTTTGTTTCTCTGTGTCTCTGTGTCTCTCTATCTCCGTGTGTCTATCTCCGTGTGTGGAGTAGAGGCTGCGGGAGAAGAGGAGTAGATGAGGACGTCGTTGTCAACACAAACCAGGAAGCTTCCCAAAAGGCCCTTTAAAAGTCAGCTGTGAAAACGCTTACAACTGACTTTTAAAGGGCCTTTTAGGAAGCTTTCCGACTGTGCCATGTGTGAAGTCGCAGAGGCCGACAGTAAAAACAGAAGATGGCTGCAAGAGCATACGTAGTGAATACGTATTTATTACGTATTCGCTACATGTGCTGCTGCGGTCATCTTCTGGGTTTACTGTCCGCCTTACTGGCAATGTAAAAACGTCATGGCAAGGTCCACGGGCCGCCAATGAAGGTCTGCCAGGCCGCTGGCCGTTCTGTGAGTACCACGGCTGTAGAGCATGAGTAAGCGCTTCCGTTTTCACTTCCCCCAGTGGCGGTGCGTTTTACTTGGATGTTGCTTTGTAAAGCTATGTATTCTTTTTGCTCCTGTAAAACATCCAAATGATCATTGAGGTCAAATGGGATTGTCAGCCACCACTGTGCTGACACTACCGAGGTCGGGTACCCACATTCTTACCCTGAACCGGAGCTCATAAGGTGTATGACCCCTGGGGATTTTCTTGGCTTGTTGTTAAGTGCCCCCTGGACTCCATATAGGTGATTGACCCAACTGCCACCTGAGCCTTATACCCTTGCTGTTAAGGACTGCTTTAAGTCACGGTTGTTCCTCTTGACTAACACATTTCTCTCATGATGATAGAGAGAGGAGTACCGCAAGGCCACACCCAAACTTCCCACAGCTTCTTTGTAAGCCCGAGAGCTAAAAGCTGGGCCTTGGTCGGAGCGTAGTGTGCCAATTGCGGATGTCCTGATAAAGACGCGCAAATCCTTTATAACTGTTAGAGCGTCAGCCGGGCACTGAGGCCAAATCCACATTAATCTAGAACTTGAATCTACTGCCGCCAAGAGGTACTTGTCAGCCCCGTCAGAGTGTAAGAGGCTGCTGTGATCCAAATAGATACATGCAAGAGGTTTGTCTGAGATTAATAAAGGTGTTGTGGTGGACGTGATGTGGTAGAGCCCTTGATTTGCTGGCAGATGTCACATTTGAGGACGAAGTCCTTGGTCTGTTTAGTTATACCTGGCCACCAATAGAGCTGCTGTAGTAGTGAAACTAGCAGAGATCCCTGCATGTGCTGAACCCAGACCCTCATGTGCAGCTAGTATTAATCCCAATGTGCGATCAATATTTTATATTACTGTATCCCCCACTCCTGGAATTCGAGCATTCAGAATGTTTTGCGCATCTAATTTGTAGGAGTACTTGAGTGGAAACCCTTTCGGCAGGGCTTAGCTGTTACGTGTGGGATTGACCGCTATCATAGTTGTTCTGCCTATTCTCATTCGAGTTTTAGCAGCAACTGCAGCCATGCGCACTGTTGCCTTGGCAGCCTCATCTATCAGTGAATTCCCTTCAACGTGAACGCCAACATGTTGATGACTCAATGTATGAATAACCTGAGCCCGTGGTAGACCTGCTTTCAGCTTTGTCACTTGTTCCCAGAGCATCTTGTGCTTTAGTGTGCAATCTTTTGAATCCCTAAATCCATTCTGGCTCCAATAATGTAAATATTTGTTATAGGACTGGACACAGTAAAATGAATAGCATGAGTGTGGGGAATTTATGATCCATATTTTGCAGTGCCAGTACAGGGCTTATAGTGCAGCCAGCTGCGCTCTACATTTTCCTAGACTCTGTGTGTGTTTTTCTAGGAAGAAACTTTCTGTCCTGCATGCGCCCCATTACAATTACGCATGCCGTGGAATATTGCTGTTTCGTATTTACGATTCAGAAAAGGGGTTGGTGATGAACAGAGTGTCTGAATTAAGCAGACCACTCTTACCCAATCCAAAGATCAGGGCTTGATCCATCACCGTTATTTATCTCACTGCACCATCCCAGCTCAGAACCTGGATATATGCAAATCAGTCTGTCCCTGGCCCAGTGCATCATGGGAACAGGGCAGACTAAACTACCAAGCCAATTCTTCACCAGAAAGGAGACAAGCTACCGGGGACCGGTTTCTGGCATTTCAGCCCCCCCTCTCCTCCCCATTTCTGAATCATTTTTGTCCACCATAAGCGTGGAAGGGTAAACTCAGATGTGAGTCCCTAGCTCATTGCACCATCAGGATTCAAGCAAGCCGGGCCGAAGACGGCTGAAATGCCAGAAACCGGTCCCCGGTAGCTTGTTTCCTTCCCAGTATAAGAATTGGCTTGGTAGTTTGGTCTGCCCTCTTCCCATGATGCACTGGGCCAGGGTCAGACTAATTTGCATATAGCCAAGTTCTGAGCTGGGATGGTGCAGTGAGCTAAAAAACGGTGATGGATCAAGCCCTGATCTTTGGACTGGGTAATAGTGGTCTGCTTAATTCAGACACTCTGTTCATCACCACCCCCTTTTCTGAATCGTTTCGTATTTACGGCCGGCTGGGCAGATCCATCGGTATAAATGATTAATTATATCGATCTAGAGGCAATATTTCACTAGGTAAAGGATATTCTTGTTCGTACTGCAGGAATGCTTTTGTTTGTAATGTAGAATCAAATCTGTAATCTACATCTGTGGCAGTGAGAGAGGTAGCCCACTGAATCCATTGTGGATGCAGTGCTTTAGCATTCGGAATACTTGCCTTCCTAATGGCCTCCAAGGTCGGTACCAGGGTTACAACAATTCGGTGTTTCACCTCTGCTAGTGTGCTCTCTCTCGCATTACAGCAGTCTCTACTGTAATTCATTGTCCGTCAGATAGATATCCGCATAGGACAATGCCTCTTCATCAAAATTGTGAAGTAACTATGTTACCCCGGCTGAAAACAACCCGGGAATCATCACTTTCTATACAGTGCTATGAGCAAAGTACATCTATTACGAAAAGCTTGAGGACTTATTCTTAATCAGCAAGTGGTGTAAGGTCTGTGTATTGTTGGGGACTGTCAACCACCTCTGGCTGGTAAGAAACATGTCTTGCTGGCGACTCCACCCATAACAATCTATGTGATGAGAATGGTGCTTCCCTGTAGACTCTTTGCTGATCAATGCAGGGGTGCAACACTAGGGAAAGGTCTCTAAACTGCAAGTGAAAGGGGTAGATTGTTACAAGCCACAATATTCCAATGGGGATTAATAGTTTATTGCTTGGATGCCCGCCATGAGAAATGAAGTGGATTAAGGAGGATATATTAATGGACACGTTATACTACGCACTCCAGTACGTAAGAAGGGTTCAAGAGGTATTGTGAAAGATGCCATTAAATACACTGCAAAATCATTCAGGAAGCTCATCACATACGCTATGAGAAGTAAGGTGGATGGAGTGTGCTCATTCACAAAAGGGGACAAGGAGCGCGCAAAGATCATTACTTGAAACTTCACACAAACACTGTAGCTGAATGATGAGGATGACCTGCTTAGTAACTCAGCTTATATTTTGCAGTATGATATGTATGGTGTATATTGTGGTCAAGAGCAGGCAATGGTGGGGGGTGGGTGAGTAATAGATCAGAGATCTGCTGGGATGGATGTTGTTACTATCATCCTATATCTGATTGCTATTGTGAGATATCAAAAGCAGTCATAGCATGTAGGTAGTTGGGACCCGCATTGGTGGACTAGAGTCCACCATTTGGCAGCGGTTGTGGCAGATCTCTTCCGTTATTCCATGACCAATTAGTTGGTGATGGGTGGTGTATTGCTGTGGACTGATAAAGTACTGGGTGATTGACTCTGAAACCTTGGTTTAGTAGTTTTTTTCTTTTTTTTGTTGGTTATTGGGATTACTTGTGCTCTCACAGAAACCATGCCATGAATTTACTTCATGTTCCTATAGGGTAGATTAAATTCATAGGAGTTATGTGTGATCTTTTGTGGGGCTACAGGCGTTCATAGATTGATTGGTAGCATTAGTAGAGGAGCGACTGGGGATTAATTATTGTTAGGGTGTGGGTGTATGACTTTTAAAGGAGATGTTGTGATCTTTGAGATAAGATGTGGGCAATTTGTAGAGATACAATAATAGTAAATAAGGCAAATGCACATGTGACTTACAGGAGGCGGTGCTGAAAGAGAAGGGGCATACAGAGGATGGGAAGAAAGACCAGTGTCATTCAAAGGAAAAAGGAGAGTTGAGGATTAGAAGTTGTAAGGCAAACTCACTGTTCGTACAAGCTGGCATCTCTTCCAGAGAGGAAAACCTGTTGTAGAACCTGCACTCAGGAGGACCGGCTCATTATTTTGGGTACACCCTAGGGGTAGGCGCAGAGCTTCATCCAGGGGGCAGAAGACTTGAGCCATCTTGGAATCAGGGAGAAAAGGGTAGGCTGGGATTGTTTTTGGTCAACCCCCCAGGAAGGCATGTAAAGTGAGTCCTCACCTCCTACAGGCCTCCACTTTACATGCCTTCCTGGGATGGGATGGCAAAAAAGTGTCACTCCTGGCACACAGTCCTCACATCCCTTCTGGAGTGAACAGAACAACAGCCATGATGCTCCCTGGACCCATCAATGAGAGGATGCACTGAAGACTGGACTGCTCCTGCTGAACTCAAGGGACTTACGAAGAAGTATTTGCCTGCTATGCCCACCTGTTGAAAGGTGTGTGCTCTGTGGGTAAACCTAAATTGTGATTAAGGTTCCCTGTTTTCCATTTTTATTGATTTTTACAGATAAATACAGACTCAGAAAACAGTGTGTTTTCTGTCTGCATTCGTTTTTGAAAAGTGGATAGATACAGAAAGTGTTGCTTCCTTTTAGTGACTCTCTGTGCTGTCTTTCATAAATTATAGGCCAGAAGTTGTGCAGATGGACAGCATGGGAAATTACGAAATAAGATGACATTTCTTTAAATAACGGCATATGTCAACATACATGTATGGTATAATGCTAATATTTACCAATAGATGTATTGTTATGTAATATTTGGCAGTTTAAATAGCTAAAACACGACAGACATTAAAGTATAAGTGCATGTCTATCAGTTAAATAAATATGGAACTGTGCAGTTTTACAACTTCATTTATACGCAAAACACAAAATAAATATGGATACATGCAGATAAAATTGCCCTTAAAATAATTATGGATAAATAGAGACGGAAATGTTAAAAAAATAATTACCATAAAACCGGAAGCCCTAATTGTGATGTTGGAAAGCAGTAAAATTAGTGCCTTTTAAAGGCCAATCCATTGCAACCTATTGCCAGAGACCCCATAATATGCTGTGAAGTGGAGAAGGAAAGTTACTGATACATTTAAAGACCCCTTCCCAGTCATCCGCACCAACGGAGTACAGAGAGTGCTTTGCAAAGGACCGCAGCCTTCACTCTGTAGTGGAATAAATAGGATTAATCGTACTTTAATAAGAATCTCTGCCTTCACACTGCAATCATATTGTATTGTGCAGATGCACTGGAAGGAATGATTGGGCTACTTTGCATTGTGAAGGATCCGAGCCCTAGCACTTAAGGGGTAAGGAAGAAGGTTATAGGGTCCAATGCTAGGAATCTAAGATTGTAAAGGTGAGGGATTGCACACCTGATGTTTCCAACCTATGCACTGCAGAAGATAAGGAGGATTCATTGCTAGGGAGCATGTGTGTACATTTGATAGGGAGAAAATAGAGAGGACACCCTGCAGTGGCTAAGTAGCGTGTATTATAAGTATTCAAGGGCAGAGTTGTAATCTGATACTAACTGTCTCTTTCTCCTCACTAGGGAGAATGTGGAGACGCTGTGATTATTGGTATGTCCAGCATGGAGCAACTGCTGCAGAACCTTTCAGGGGTGGAGGAGGGTCCACTTCTCCCCGGGGTGTTGGAAGCCTTCGATCAAGCCTGGAACCTTGTGGCACATGATTGCCCCAACTACTTCCGCTAGTCAAGGCAGTGAGCCAAGAAGCCCTTAATCCTGTCCAATCAGTGCAACTGATCACCAGAATAGTGATTAGCTTAAGTACTGATTCACATAATTAGGTGCCAACATTGAAATGAGGTTGTGATGAAATGTAATGAAGAACAGGCTCGAAATGGGCGCAAGTTCCCTTGTTTATATATAGCGAACTGCCAGCCAAGATTGTCTCTGGGATCCAGCTGGGTTTAACTGAGCTCTGTGTTCGACTTGACCAGTGGGCACCTATGGAATTGCAGAACACGTTCAGTCCTGCCTGACAGTAATAATCAGCAAGTACCCTATGATCTTGGTATACAAAATGATGGAGACCACAGCTTTGAAGAGAATTTTGCTTCTTGTGTTTGCATTTGTCAGATCCATAGAACTGCCCGAAGCATGTCAGCACTGGATGAAGAAGGGGGCACAGAGCAGTTAGTGATGATAGAGCAGTGCCACTGAGGGAGGGAAGATGGAATCTGATAATGTGTTAAACCACTCTAGGCAGAGAGCAGTCTGGCAGGCTTGGCTAGTCTCTGTTGTAAGATATGGCTTGCGTCCTTTGCTGTCAGCAAGATGTAGATTGGGTACCTGGGGTGAAGTTAGTTATGCTCAACGTATTCACACACGGTGTGCTCTTGGGAAAGTTCAGTTTCTTGGGTGCTTGGGATTCAATTTTAAATTAGACCCCAATTCTTATAGCGAAACCTTAGCATGCAACCACTTTTGAGCCTCAGCAGTGACAATTCATGCAATTATCATTTTCTAACGAGCACCGGAATTGAAGCATACATTTAAATAAAGTAATGTTATATTCCATCAATAGAGTTTGATAAATCCCTCTAGTTATAAGAGCAAGTTATATTCATTTATTATTTGCTATTTTTATTTTTCAGCTGTTCTTTCACCACTTGTTGACCTGGTGGGTAATGATGGCATGGTAAATACATGTACTGTCTCTTGACTGACCATAATCTAAGCTTTCTCAATTTCCAAATTTGTCTTTATTTTTGTTCAGTAGTGATTTATTGGTTTTCTTATGCATGTACATTAACAAACACTGCAATCTAATGTATCCATTTCCTAAGGTTTTAAAACGTAAACGTCTGTGGGAAACTAACTGATTCCAGAGATAAAGTGGGCTAGAGGTGAGCCAACAAAGAATTTTAAGGAGTAGTTAGAGGAATGGAAGGATCCTTCCTAGTACTGCCTATGCTCACTCTCTCTTCCTCAGAAAGATCAATTTTCGTCTAAGATGAATTTTTGCCCTACAGCCACCTCTAAGGAAGCTCCAGAAAAAATACAAATCTGTTCCGGTAAACACTCCTAAGAAAGGCTATTCAGTTCCATACAAGATGCCTTTTGTGTATTCACATATATTTCAAGTACATCTGTAGCACTGATAACAAAGTCAGGTACTCATTCTGTTGGATGATTTATCGCCTTTGCAGCCAGGCGTTTACTGCCCGTCTCCTCTGACAATCACTGAGCGTTTACCTAAATGGTTTCCTAATTCTTTTTCAAATTTGAGATCCCAGACTTCTTGTACACCTCCCACTATCCCGAATAATTCTTTACAACTGTATCAGCATGAACTGGCAAATCTTGAGATTTAAAATCTACCTACATGGTAACCAGCAGCATCTGAGCAGATGTCCGCACCTCCATAAATCCATTGTATGGATGGCCACATTATTTGCATTCCTGGCCCGAACATTTGATAACTTGTTATTACGATCCGAAATGATAATCCATCAGCATGCATTTTTATCTGTCAAAAATGCAATATTATGACGTTTTTGCAATAAAAAATTGAAATTATGAAGAGTGCTTCTTGTATTTATCAGACTAAAGTTCCCATGTTATCAAACTCTGTAACCTACTTCCCTTTTTAGGTTTCGCCTGCACTGCGATTGCAAAATCCCTTATAAATAAAAAAATAAGAGAACCTAAAAGGGGCGTAGAGCTTACGCATTCCTTTCTATTGGCTGGCTAGCAAATTACTATTATTCCCTTGGTTTTCATTGGCCAGCCCCCCACCGTTGCTTCCTCTTCCTGTTTTTCGGCCCTTCTGCTGAGCATGTACCAAGTACAGCTTCTGGCCTTAGTCCAGTGTCCTTTTCCTGGCCGCAGGCTCCTCCAGATACTTAAAAATATATATATATATTTTGGACGAGCACTCTCGCATACTACATGTTTATGCCGTGCATTCCTGCCCTTCTACAGCGCTTGTTTAGTTTTCCCCACCCTCCTCTCACTATCCATTGTTGATGCTCTCTCCCACCTCCTCGCCTATCCCTTGAAGCTCCCTACAGCTCCCCTGTGTTTACCACCATAACTACGGTCTGTTCTTACTGTTCCCTCGTAGCTTGTTTTAGTTGACTGCTTTGAATCATCGAGTAAACTTTGATTTAATAAAACAGGGCCTTCTTATCACAAGGCATGGGTAAATCCCTGGCGGAGGAGACAAATACAAAGTAGTTAACACATTCCCCTTGCTTGCTTTTTAATTTTGGACAAGCATTCAGTAAGAGTGTATGTTTAGGCTGTACATTCACGACTTCACCTTCTCCTCCTCCCATCTTTCATTGTCTGTGCTTCCTCCTTGCCCGTCCCGCACTGCTGTCTAACATTTAATATGAAAAAAAAGCATTTACGACAATAGGTCTTGTATAGGCGAAACTTATTGGCTTTGCCAATGCTTGTTAAGATCTGGTGATACATATTTCCCCATTCCTGGGATTTTCTTATTTCACCATATCGTGGGTTGCCTCTTACACAATACTGATGAAATGTTGCTACTCCGTGTTGTAACTGGAGTACTTCAAGTACGTGTCGAGTCTCAACTTCATCTTTACAACCAATGCAGTTTTCATTTTCACATGTTGTAATCAGCATAGAACAAATCTTAGAATATTCGACTCGCCTGGTTCTACTAATACATATACCTAACTTTAAAGTAAATACACCTTGAATGTGCCTTATATGATAAAATGTTTGATGGATGTATTTACAGGACAGTCTGTTGTACACGTATGGAGCTGCAGTTATCAGGATCAAGAGGAAAATAATTTTGGATCACCATTAATAAAGAATCTCTTGTACTGAGGCAGCCACAGCACGTATAAGCAACTCAATAACTTTCTCTCCTCAAAACCCACTGGCATCAAGGGTATGTTTGACCACATCTGGGAGTGTAGACATACTATCACTTTCCGTTCTCCTAGGAAGAATATGACGGGAGATAATGCACTTTCCGGACCTGCAGAATAAATGGGTCGCGACAAAACTCTTCTCTTGGAGGAATGAGAAGCAGATTTCCCCTTTCAAGGTCTTCACTACAGGATACTCTTTCCTGGAGAATTGCTAAAATGCCTCCAGAGACTAAGAGTTTGCAATCTAAGTTTTAATTTTCCTCTGAGTTGTTGGTCTCTGGCATAATATGAACTGTTGATCAATTATTCAAGAAAGGAAAACACGAGACTTTTTAAACATTTTATTATAATTGATTTAAAGCAATGAAGGTTCAGGATTATATTAAAGGGGGATATGTGACAGGGTTTCGTTTGGAGGTGGGCTTGTATTTGGAGTATTTAAATTTATTTTAGTCCAAGGCTACTCAACAAGTACAAAACAAGTAGTCCAGGAAGGAGTTTGTGGTTATGCAAAATAGATTTTCCGGTTTTAATTCTTCGATAGGACAGGAATCACCTCTGCTTTTTTGCAGCTATCCAGAGTGGCTGAATGTCTAGGCCAAGAGGATGTGTGGCAGCGTGCTCATTTTCCTGATGATGCTGGAATGGCTTTCCTTTTGGAGATTCATGTGGTTTTGATTTCTGAAAGAATTTGTGAATTGTTCCTGCAAATAGCACTGTTCAGTAGCTCTCAACCAGTTTTTGGTTCAGTTGATGGCCTCATCATGGATGCCTAATGAGTATAGACCTTGTGTGTAGATTTACCCTACATGTCCTTTAGCAAGGGTAAGGTAACTGAGAACGATGTAGGCTTATCCTCCTAAGGTCGCAACAAAACCTCATCTAAACCAGTCTCTCCAGTTGCCACCATTCTTTCTGATTACACATCCATTTTGTTGGTAGAAAGAATGGTGGTGTGAGGAGGCTGCGCACACACAGTATCAGAAAAAAGCTTTGGTCCCTACATTTTCAAATCCAACAAAGCACAGCTTTTTGTTTCCTATGGCTATTTCTTAAGGATGTGGCTGTTACAAGACAGAATTTCAAGATGGCTAGTGTGGTGCCTTGGGAAGTGCAAAGAGGAAGCAAACATGGCATGGTACGAGGGAATTATTGCAACTTCCATGAATGATAAAGTAGCCTTGCTGCATCCTTGAGAGGGATGCAGTCGCAGAAGATTTGCAAGGCAACTACTTGCTCTTGACCTTCCTTCATTTCTAATTAGTACTACCTGGACACCGATACCAGTACATAATCTACTTTTGAAAGTTCAGTGGTTCAGTAAGTATTGGAATTTCTTTGTCATAGTTACCAAGAGGCCATGCATTTAAAATATTGCTTACTAGTGTGAAATCTTTCAAAGATAGAAAGTCTGCAGAGGGAAAAATATTCATTAGATGAAAAATACATGTAGCGCTATAGCATTAATTCTGAGGAGTTCACCCATTGCAGGTTCTTGAGATAGATTGGGAGATAAGAGGATCGCAACCATATACTGGAATATTTCAAAAGGAAGCACTATGAATCAGACTGGGCTGGACTCTATATACACACACCTTCACACACACACACATGCTGCCTTCTCTTCTTGGAACAAGTTGTTATGCGAACATGCCTAGAATTCAAATCGGATATCAATCAGTCTTTTGGAAAAATGGGCCATTCTACAATTCAGCATAAAACAAGAAAACAGGGGTTTGCTACTCCTAACAAGGCTGGTGATCTGCTGATAGTATCTACACCACCCCATCATACATTTAGTTAGGTTACAGAGTCTAGCAATAAGGCAGCTAAAAGTGACCTCAATCTGACCACTGATATGATTGGTATACCAGGTATTGTCTCCCATCTGGTGGCTACTAGTAACTTTTACAAAACAAACAAGTTCTAAATGATTTTATTAAGGTAAAGTATTACATTAACGCAAAAGGTATGATAACAGCGAAAAGAAAAGAGTTACATACAATATATCAATGTTAAAATGAGTAAAGAAGAGAAAACTGAATAAAATACAGTCAGCTATAGCATGTACAAATAAAAGAACAGTATTATATGGAACATCGGTATAGAAAGGAAACTATATATATGTACAATAATTTGCAGTACAAAATACAGTTTATGATAAACTACATAGTAACAACATGAAGGAAGTCATGGAGGTTTAGGTACTTCTTGATGGCGAGGAGTATGAGATAGAGAACGTCTGGCGCTCATGTCAATGAACATAGTGACAGGTGACTAGAAGTGTAAATGTTTTGTTGCCATGTGTAATGGGTATACAAATGTCGTATCCAGGCTGTGGTTATAACAAACAGCATACCACCATGCTTGATAAGATAATGTAGTGAAGTCTTTCCAATTTTTGGTCACTTGTTGAAAGGGCGCTGCTAATAATAAATCTATGATCTTGACATTAGAGTCGCAACCTACCTAAACAGGGGACAAGCTTCCTAAAAAGATATGTGATAAAGAGAAAGGGTGATTAGAGGTAAAGATGGAATTGATTTGAGACCATACCTTTCCCCAAAAGTCTTTAACAAGTTTGCAGTGGAAAAGCAGGTGGCAAAGGTCAGCACGTGGTGAGGAGTAAGACCAACAAGTATCCGGAAGATGAGATTGGCATGTACTAAGAATTCATGGTGAAAGTAAGAGCCTATTATATATAAAGAAGAGTGTCTGTGTGGTGCTTGCAGCCCTGGAGGATTTCCTAAATTTGAGCCATATATTATCCCAAAAGTCCACAGTCCAGGAAGATTCTAAATTTATTTCCCATAATGTTTCTATTTTGGTTTTTGCTCTCAAACTAGATGAAGTATGCAAACATTTATATATAATGGATGCCTTAGATTTGTTAATAATAAGGGATCTTAATTTATCTGTATGACAGAGTCCAGGGGGAGTGCCTGGTGAAGATGGTATATAATATGTGTAAGCAGCTCTCAATAAAAGATTATTTAGAACTAAAATTATAAGGCAAGGCAAATAAAGTAAAAGATATAGGATGGCCGTTATCATATAACAGATGTACCCAAATCAGGCCCCGTTGTCTCCAGGATTTCCAAAATAATGGTTAGATATTAATCAAAATATATTTATTATGCCATAAAGGAAGATTAAGAAAAGTGGTTAGGGGAGCAAGCGGTACTATCTTAGAAGTATATTTGATTACAGGGGTAGATACAGACTGTGGTTTACGTGTAAAAGATAGATATTCCTGAAATGAGAATGGTGAAAGAAAAGATTGTTCAAGCGTGGTCCAAAGAGGGTGGCTAATGGAAGGTTTAGAAAGCCAGTTTGACGCTTGATGTAGTAGGAAGGATTTATGATAAGTAGAGAAGTCAGGGAAGTTTGTCCCACCTTCCGTTTTTGGCCGAATCAATTTTGATATGGACATACGCGATTTCTTGTTATTCCACAAGAAAGAAGATAAGATGGAATTAAGTTTTTTAAAATATTTTGAAGGAACAGACAATGGAATATTAGAAATTGTGTATAAAACAATGGGGGAAAGCATCATTTTTATGGTGTCTAAGCGACTCTACCAAGACAAATTTAAGGATGCCATTTCGCTGTTAAGGATGACAGCCTTTGTATGCAATTCTCCAAACAACGAGATATTGTTCCTGATATAGAGGAAGTTAAAGTATTTAATATACTGAGGACTCCACATGAACCCTGAAGTAGTAAAGTCCGCTTTGAAAGTGTATTTGGTGAGGGGTAAGATCTCACACTTATCCTTATTTAATTTGTAACCAAAGACAGATGCAAATGAGTCAACGTCTTCTAAAAAAGCGGGAAGGGAGGCCTGAGGTTGTGAGAGGAATAAAAGGACATCATCAGCATAAGACGCCATTTTAACAGTGGTTTCATTAAAAGTAAAACTGTGAATATAGTCATTTTGGCAAATCCTTAACAAAAAAGGCTCCAGGGCAAGATTAAAAAGAAAAGGGGAACGAGGGCAGCCCTGTCTGACAACTCTACCCAGATGAAAGTAGGAAGAAACCGCACCATTTGCTGATATAGCTGCTCTTGGATTCGAATACAAAATAGATATTGAAGCAGTAATCTTTGGGCCAAATCCAAACCATTTTAGTGTGCGAAAAAGGTAAGGCCATTCAACTCTGTTGAATGCTCTTTCTGCGTCCAAGGCTATGGCTGCCAGTGAATGGGTAGTATGCGAGGCTTTAGAAAGAATATCGAAAAATATGCAAGTGTTGTCTGTGATGAGTCGTCCCTTAACAAAACCAGATTGCTCGGTTCCTAACATGTCAGGCATGTGAGATTCTAAACGCAAAAGCAGAGCTTTTGAATTTTTTTATAGTCAATGTTGATCAAATAAATGGGACGATAGTTTTTACAATATTGTGAGTCTGTGCCCTCTTTAAGTATAATACAAATAAGGGCATCTGAAAAAGAGGCGCGAGATTCACCAGATTGTAAGAAGGCAAGTATAAGAGTATGCAGTTTAGGAATAAGTAAGTGCGCAAAGTGAGTGAAGAATTCCACAGTAATAACGTCTGGGCCTGGGGCTTTGTCCTTTTTAAGCGTTTTTAAGGCGGCAAGGAGTTCCTTCTGTGACAAGTCAGATTCTAAAGGTGAGAGATCGGAGCGTGTATTGGGAGGACACTGGATCTTGGAGAGAAATTGGGAGAGGGATTGATCAGAGGAAAGAGTTTCAGATGAATAAAGTGACTTGTAAAAGTGGAGGAATTCATTTAGAATGTCTTCGTCTTTGAATTTCAGTTGATGATTTTGACCAGAGATAGATTCTATATTGAGTTTATTTTGTTTAATCTTTAAGTAGTAAGCTAATAATTTTCCTACTTTATTTTGACCACCATAGTACTTTGCGCTAGATTTTAGCAAATAGTTGGAAGCGTTGTTAGTTGTATCCTGATTGAATTGGAATTTAGCTTTTATAAGGTCAGATAAGCAATCCTTTGATTTAAAGGAATAATAGGAGTGTTCCAATTTTTTAATTTTGGTTAATAAGGCAGAAGTAGCTGGTTGGGCTTTCTTACGTTTAAAAAAAAAAATTTAATAATGAAATCTCTGGCTGAGGCCTTAATGGCGTCCCAGACCACATGAAAAGGTGTGTTATCCCCTTGATTAAAAAAAATATATTCATTAAAGAACGAGGTAAAGGATTATGTGAATATTGGATCTAAAAGCAAAGTGTTATCAAAGCGCCATTTGTGGGAAGGTGGAGGTTTATGCAAAACATCAAGGTGAATAGTTATGGGAGCATGGTCTGATATTAAGATGGAACCAATATCTGCGGCCACTATTGATTGAGAAAGACTATGGGAAATAAAAAAAACTATCCAATCGTGATTGAGTGTGGTGCACTGGTGAATAAAAGGAATATTCTCTCAGTGTGGGATTGCATAATCTCCAGGCATCTGTAAGCTTGTGTTGTCGAATTGTTTGTGTGAATGATTTGTGAGCTTTTTGAGGGACAAAAGAAGTTGAGGAGTTCCGATCAATGAAGGGGTCAAAGGTTTCGTTGCAATCCCCTGCAAGGATAAAGTTATCCTCATAGTTCTGTGTAATTTGTTGGGGCAGGGAGGTCCAGAAGGAAGGATCTCAACTGTGGGTGCAAAAACATTCAAAAAAGAGAGTGGGACATTATCCACCAAATGTTTTACAAATATCCATCTACCTGTTTGATTTGCACATTGTGAGAGTATCTTAATCAAAAGGGATTTTCGAAAGAGAATAAGGACACCATTACGTTTGCATTCACCCGGGGTAAAAAGGAACTCGCCTACCCAACCTCTCTTCAACTTTGCAGATTCTTCAGCTGATAGATGATATTCTTGTATGCATGCAATATCTGTTCCTAGTTTAGTTAAGTGAGTCAAAACTCTGTCGCTTAACACATGAATGTAAACCTCCAGATTATAATTTTTAAAGGCATAGAGTAAAACTGTAATAAATACAGAGTTAAACAAAATGTTGAGTAAACAAAACCATTTCTAACAAACCCACTGTATGTATATTGAAACATTTGAAAAGAAGAAGAGAAGGGACAAGGTGCAATGATTATACAGCATTTGAAAATCAAGAAAATATTGAAAGAAAAAGAAAGATTAGGAGGTAAGTAGAAGTGCAACTAGATGATATAGAACAAGAAAAAGAGTAAAAAAGAGATCAAAAAGAGGGGTATTGACATTGAAGATCAAAATAATAAATGAGAGAAAAGACTTACATATACTCCAAAACATATGAGGGGTGGGAGGGTGTGAGGCCGCAGGGAACAATGACGTGTCCAAGACCCATGTGGGGAGACAGGAGAGGAAGACAGTGCCAACGGACTTGAAAAACATGAGGGAAGGAAGAACACGCGAAAACAACCTGTGAGGAGAAAAAAGAGAATAAGTATATAATTAGGACAATAAGAGTAAAGGTTTTACTATGCTTACATAGGAATAATCTACAGACGAGTCAAAAAACGAAGTGAAAATTCATGAGAAACGTTGAACCATAACAATATCTAAAACAGTCTACTTGAATTTCGATGAAGATGCTTGTAATTGAACCATAAGCAAGATAAGGCTTATTGAAGGAGTGAAAACAGAGCAGAATCAAGAATGTCTATTTGAAGTTTGACGCAGAAGTAGTATCCATTGGATCAGCCTAATCAGAGTAAAGGAAGCTCTTACGTTTTAGTGGATCCTCATAGGTGTTAGTCTTCTTGTTACTAGTCACTTTAAATAGGCATGGGTGAAAGAGACCATATCATGCGCCTATCAAGCGTAATTGAAGTCTCAATGCTTAGAACTCCTTGCGACGATCTGCTGTCAATTTAGCATAATCCTGCGTGAAAAATAGTGACCGGGTGATTTTATTCAATGCTCTAGCCGCAGACAAAAATTTTAATAGGTCACTCCCCTTGGTTTTCTTACTGATGAGGCAGATGCAGATGTGATGTTGAACCTAATCGATGAGCCCTTTGAATGTTCAGGATGATACTTTCCGGAAGCTTGAGAAGTTTGGGCATGAAGGCCTTGAAGAAAGCAATTGGATCTGTCCCTTCTGTCCCCTCCGGCAGACCTTAAATGCGAAGATTATTTCTCCTATTTCTGTTTTCTAAGTTTTCTATTTGTTTGTGCAAGGTTGATACCTTAGAACATAATGAGTCTATTTTGGAAGTAGAAGAGTTCAAGGAGTCAACATTTTGTTCCAGGGTTGTGACACGTTGTTCAGCACATTACCGTTTATTAGAAAGTTCCTGGAGTGTAGAAGTGGTTTCCTCAACAAATGGGTGTAAGGCCCTAATTTCCTATAGCAATAAGCCCTTTGTGACTGAAGAGGCTTGCTTAGGAGGAGAGGGAGGATAGTCGCCAATATTGACGTATTTTTCGGCGAAGAATTAGCTGGGTCATCCAAAGCTAAGCACTGGTAGCGTGAACTAGTTTGGAGTTAAAATCTGCAAGATGAGAATTTGGGCTGAAGTGACCCTTTAAGTTGTCTTCCCATGAAGAGAATAGAGACCACAATGGAGGATCAATAGTGGCGCAGTCTCAAGTTACAAATTCTGGAAAATGAGCTTCATAGTACAACAGAAAACATGCAAGTAGGCGTATAAAGCATGTATAACTGAGTAAATTCATGCAATTTATTTATTAATTTTTGAGATTTGTTAAGCGCAAACGAATGCCCGTGGGCTTCGGCACTGAAAACTCGACTCGTGGCTCTTGTAATATAATTCCTGAGGGTTTACAATACTGTAACTATATAAATATACAAGTAGACACACATCAAACAATTACTGAAAGAGGACTATATGAGGTCTGAACTGTACTAAGAATAAACATTCCTAAAAACATACCATAAATAGCATTTGGAAAATAGTGCAATTATAAGAGAAATCATGCATCGCTTCTTCCAGAGAGCAAGCAACTTTTGAAGCATCTGAGGGTAATGATACATTAAGCAGGAGCTAATAATATATTGTGAGAGAGCCAAAAATTAGACAAAAGATCAACCAGCGCATTGGTAAGAGTTCAAACGCAATACATTATAGAATGACAGTTAGTGCAGTGAACAATTTATAGCTACTGTGAGGATTATTTAAGAAGATAATGCTGTGTCAGATCGAGTGTCGCTCATTTTGTAGTAGAGAGAGTTTAAAGAGGTACCGCATAGGATGGAGTCTCCGGTGGAATAAAGGAGAAGGGAACAAAATGGCGGGTGGAGGTTCAGGAAAGCTGTTGCGCACTAAAGTTGTGAGGGGATAGTTGCCTGCGGGCTTTAGGGAATGCCTTGAAGAAGAATACCTTCAATTCCCTGTAAGGATTTGCGAGATGTCCTGGAGATGAACAGCAGATGAATCATTGAAGGAGCTGTAATGAATCGGCCTCTCAGCGGTTGTCGCAAAATGGCGGTCGGGAACTCAGCAGAGCCGCGCCGCGTCTTCAGCTGTAGAACGGCAGGTGCAATTCGAAATATAAAGCCTCAAAATAAGCTTCATGAAGCTCCTGGGCAGTTCATGCACCACATCCTTCGTTTTGAGGTTAGTGCATGAAGATTTAGCGCTGCGTTGGTACGTCTCCACTCCCGTCTCCTCAGGGGAACTACGGAACGGCCGCCATCACCGCCGGGTGCCAGCCACGCCTCCCTTTACAAAATAAACTTGAAGTATGATAGCACTATTTCTCAAGGTATCTGCACTTATATTTCTTTATTTCTTTATTTCGGCCACTTGGCCATAAAAGACACACGTATAAACATACATAAAACATAGGATCATAACAATGTACATATACAAGAGTTTAAAAAAGAGATTGTCTCTTTAAATACAAAATTCATTTCCGGCATCCTCATTAAAAAACACCAAGTGCTTCATTTCATTTTGCAACCGGAATCTAAGCATATACAAGGTTACTACTCAGAGTACTTGACCAAATTTCCTGCGAACAATATACACAGAATAAAGAAACCTACTAATACTAAATACAATAAGCTGGGAAGTATTGGTTTTAATAATCCTATATGCCGTGATACAAGATCTTGTTCCTAGGAGGGTGCACATGGGTTTGATCCATCTTTTTCGCGCTTTCGAGTATGCTTTACATATAAACAGCATGTGGACCTCATCCTCCGTACAAGAATCTAAACACATAGAACATTTCCCATGTGTAACATTTGGACATTCCAGTTTTCTCTTAGACCAACGTTCTATATTGGAATTCAGCATGAGATTCCCGTACCTGAATTTCAGAAATAGAGACTTCGCAAGGGGAGGCTCTATTTCGTCTAAAAAGACTTCAAAGGAAGGTTCATCTTTAAAGGTTAAGAATTCTTGGATTAAGGACCCAGTTATATTTCCATTCACTAACCTGTTAGTTGTATAGGACCAGAAGGCTCGTTTCACCATAGACTTGCCGAATGGTGGTAAGTTATCTGGATTCTCCCACAACTGAAGCAAGCCCAGAATTGAGAGCCATTTTTTAATATGTCTGAGCCATAAAATGGAATGGAAAGAATCTAGATCCAATATCTCTTGAAGGCCCTTCCTATAGTCTGCTAGTTCTTCGGTAGACCATATCCTTATCCAGAACATTTCTGGTCTGAGGGTTATAAGATTATCAGTTCTTTTAAAATTCAGATCAAGTTGAAGAGGGATCAGCGGTGTACTAGTGGGAACCCTTACAATTGTTCTCATAAATTTATTATCCAGACCGTGGAAGCTATCCCTTGCCCAAGGTCCCCATATCTCAGCCCCGTAAAGGGCAGCAGATTGGATTTTAAATTTGAAAAGTTCAAGCACAGGAGTCACACTCTTACTTGTACTAGCATTAAGTTTGCTGATAACTGTCTTGACATTATGGGCATAGGACACCTTACTTTTCTCAATTTGGGCCTTCCATGTCAGATTTGAGTCAAGTACAACCCCCAAATAGGAAAAGTTGTCAACAGTTTCTAAAATTTGACCATTCAGAGTCAGAGTCCCTCTATACGGTTTACTGGGATTCAATGCCATACACTTAGTTTTGTCAACGTTTATCTCTAATCCTTTCTTCACACAATAACTACTAAAGGAGTTCAGGAGTGCCTGAAGGCCTTTCTTGGGATATTAAGATGGTGTCATCCGCGAAAAGCAACGCAGGCACCCTTTCTCCGTTTAGCTGAGGTGAGTCATTGGCACAGCCATTCAAATGATCAGGGATATCGTTAACAAATAATGAAAATAGGGTGGGGGCCAGGATGCATCCTTGACGGACACCACGCTCAATTGGAATATTACGCGTCAGTTCACCATTTGGACCCCACCTAATGTTGGCATGATTCCTAGCATGCAACTCGACTATTTGAAACAGAAGACACCCTGGCAGACCGGCTTCACTTAGAGATCTCCAGAGTAAGTTGCGAGGGACAAGGTCAAATGCCGCTCTCAGATCTACGAAAGCTACATACAAATGACCTTTCCTAATGTGTACATATTTCCAATATATACAACAGAATCTGAAGACCTGGTCTATGGTGCAGGTCTTGCTCCTAAACCCGGCTTGAAACTTTGAAAGTATTGTTTTTTCCTCCAGCCAGTCATTTATCCGAAATAATAAATGCTTGGCATAGAGTTTTTGCAGGGTGTCCATTAGACTAATTGGTCTATAGTTCGATGGCACAGATCTATTTCCCTTTTTGAAAATTAAAACAACTTCTGCTGCGCGCCAGCTATCGGGAAATTGACAATTATTAGATAGAGCGTTGAACAAACGGTTTATATATGGGGCCCAAACTTCAGTTTCATGTTTGTACAAGTCACCCGGTATTTTGTCGGGGCCAGGAGCTTTACTGTTTTTTAAATCATTGATTGCCCTTTTCGTTTCATCTAGTGTGAAATCAAGACATTCAATCGGTGGAGGCAGCCATGGAGTCTCATCAACACCACTGTCATATTGTTTATAAAGAGATGTGAAGTGTGTCACCCAAGTCAATTCATCTAAAAAAGTATCCTTCACAGCTCTACCTGCGTGGCCCTCATTTGCAACCAGCCTCCAAAAACCAACATTGTCCTTAGATTTGGCAGCAGCCAACATATCCGCCCAGATCGACTCTTCCCATAGCTTTTTTGAAGTCCTTTGGGGGTTCTTATATGCTTCCCTTGCGAGTCTGACATCATCCTTTGATTTGTTTTTAATAGCAAACAGGAGCTCCCTCTTAGCCAACCTACATGAATGGACATACCATAGTTTGCCATGACATCCGACTCTTACATTTTGTTGCTTTTTCTTTGGCATTTTGGACAGACAGGTTTTTAACTCATCAAAAAATATCTTATGTAATGCAATAAAATGATCATAATGATCAGGTGAGAAGGGTTGACCAACTATAGGCCCGAACATTGTGCCAAAAAGTGAATATACCACTGCTAAGGCCTTACCTTGGGCTAGAATGTACGGCCATTTTAATGCACGTCTGTTATTATTAACATGTACCTGCTCACACAGTTTAGGGTTGAGAGCCTCAATAGAGGTTGAAGCAGAGGTGTCACTAAACATGAGTGCATCAATATAAAGTTCAAGGGGATAGTGATCACTCTCATCCCTGTTTGCCACCTTAAGATCAACCATAAAATGCCAGATGCTTAATGAAACAAGTATGAAGTCCAGGCTACTTTCGGATTTCGCGAAAGTTGGCTGTTTTGTTAAGTCAGAGGGGAGACGGCCGTTACATGCTCTGAGACCATGATCTGCAGTTAGCCTCATTAATTGGACAGCCAGAGCAGAACATTTAACACAATTTGAAGTCTCAAGCTGGGGAATGTTATATGCTTGATCTTCATCCTCAAAGACATCAGTAAGCCCTAAAACGGGTTCAAAGTTGCAGTTTAGGTCGCCGCCCAGAATAAATGGGACATCTCCAACCACCCTTTTCAAGAAGCTATCCAAGTTTTCTAGAGTAGGAGAGACTTTGGAATGACCAAGGGGTCTATTATAGACATTAATAATGTAACATTCATCCCCATTCAGATTTACAAGTTTTAATACCAGAATGTCAGGGGTTCCTGTATCTATTGATTCAACCTTAATTTTCAATGAAATTTTGACCCATATGATCAATCCCCCAGACGGCCTCTGTCAGATTCCTATGTGATGTATCCCCAGGATTGTAATGATGCTATAAAGGGGCCCACCTCTAGATCATCCCAAGTCTGACACGAATAGTACGCAGACTGTTAAGGAGATCAAGCGGGGGAAAAAAGAATGTCCGGAGGGGAACTGCTGGGCTGCTGGAACCGGAGAACCTGAAATATACAAAGCACAGAATAAGTGGCGTTGGGCTTGCTAGACTGAACAATATCTAACAATGTGACTCATTCCTCACCTGTAATTCAAACTCAGGAGTGCTGATATATGAGGTAAAGAAATGAACCACTCCTCATCCCCAGGTGCTACTGTAAGGGAGAAATAACAACCTCTCTGTAAATAGACTTCCCAACAAGTAACCACTTCCTAAATTGAATAAACAGAAAATACACCTACCCCTTGAGGGATAAGGAATACCCAACGATCCTCCCGTAACTTGGGACCACCGATTTCTCTACCGCTTGTCTCCTCTGGTTTAATAATAATGTTTTGTGCCTGCATTAACTCATGCATGTAGCAACGTCATATAAGGTGTACATAACTCTGTCACCTTCGTTTCTCTCTCTCTCTCAGTTCCCTCCACAAAGCAAATGTGATAGCATAGTTCCAAATAATAAAGAATATCAGCAGCTCTGCGTACAAATGAAGAACCAAAAAAAATAGGTTTGCCAAACCCACTTTCCACAATAGTCAGGAAATCGATCTTTGAAGTAGTCACTGTTAGCGTTCAATAACCCCAAAGATCCACAAAGTACAAGTACGTTTCAAAGGTGTGTAAAGAACAAACTTCACCAAGTTTACCCTGAACTAAGTCACACACCACCTCGAACAAGGATAAAGAAGACCTGAAAATGATGTGGGCGCTTCCGAATCCCCAGCAAAATAATCCTCGGCACTCCGAACTCCCACGCCCTCGAAGCAAGCCCCACCTGTACCTGTAGAGATAGGCGCTTCCTAAGCCTCCGCCAATTAATCCAAGGGAGAGGGTAAACACACCCGTGGAAGCTTCTTCGAACCAAACCAAGTAGGCGCTTCCTAAGCCTCCGCCAATTAATCCACAATCCACAACGAGATAAGTAGAACACTCCACCAGAGATCTCCGACCCTCCAGACAAACGATAACTCTGCAACCACAAATAATCGGCAGCGCTTTCTGCATAGAAGGCACGCTATATGCTTTTCCTGGCGCATAACATAATTACAGCGCGCCGCCCCAAGGATCATGGGATTTGTAGTTTCTTTGTCCTGTGATACTTTCCCAGCGCAGGCAGTGTTTACCAGCGGTCGGGGAATCGTGACAGCACACCCCCTCTCCGACACTCACTGACTGCCACCAGGTTTGCCCGGATGCAGGCGGTGAAACAAACGCACAAGTCTCGGAGCATGTACAGCCGCGACAGGCTCCCACGAATCTTCCTCAGGCCCATACCCCTTCCAGGATATCAAGTACTGTAGTCTGCCCCTCACTCTCCTAGAATCCAAAATACGTCTCACTTCATACTCAACGTCCTGTTGCACTCTCACAGGTACCGGGGGCTTATTACACGGACTCTTGGCAGGTTTCAGAAGAGACAAGTGAAAAAACAGATGTATCCGGAAATGAGTTGGAAGATGCAATTTCACAGCCACAGGGTTTATATGCTTGATCACCTCATAAGGACCAATAAACTGAGGATTGAAAATACTGTACTTGCGAAATCGAATGTTCCGAGTGGACAGCCACACCCAATCCCCCTTTTTGTACTCAAGACATGCCTTGCAATGTTTATCTGCCTGAGTCTTATACCTTCGTTTAGCATTTTCCAGGTTATTCCGTGCTTGTATAACAGTGTTTCGGATAGTAACCAATCGGGATTGCAACGTTGGGATCTTAACATTAACAGAAGGCAAACTCAAAGGGGCAAATCTGGGGTGAAAACCGTAGGTACAATAGAATGGAGTATACTGAGTGGAAGAATATATTGCATCATTGTACGCCACCTCGGCCGCCCACAGCAAATCAACCTATGCGTCAGTGGTGGTGTCTACGAAACATCACAGATATTGCTTGAGTGTTTGATTCAACCTTTCGGTCTGACCGTCAGTTTGGGGATGAAAGCTTGTGGAGAGGGAGGAAGAAATACATAGTTTCTCACACCAAGCTTTCCAAAAACTTGCAGTAAACTGAGCCCCCCTATCAGATACTATGGAACGAGGAAGCCCATGCAACCTGACTACATGTTGGAGCAAAAGCTGAGCTAACTGGCTAGCTGTTGGAATTTGCTTACATGAAATGAAATGCCCCATCTTTGTTAAGTAATCCACCACCACGATAATGGCTGTCATACCCTGATCTTTAGGCACCCCACCACAAAGTCTACTGAGAACCTCTCCCAGGGAATCGCTGGAGTAGGCATAACTTGCAGGAGCCCCTGTGTAGGATGATGATCACTCTTGGCTTGCGAACAAATGGAACAGTTTTTTACCCAGGCAAACACGTCAGGACGAATGGTAGGCCACCAGAATTTTCTCAACATCTTTTCCAATGTTTTTATTCCTCCAGTATGGCCCGCACATGGAAGGTTGTGACACCATTCGAACGCCTTTTTGCGTAGACTCAGGGTAGGCAGGAGCATCTGTTGGCCTTTCATGGGCAACCCTTGTCTAAGTTTCCACTCTGGATGCATTTGAATCCATGTTTTCCATTCAAAGGTCTGAATCCCTCTCTTGGTTTTCTGGAGGAAGTCTTCCAGGCGTATCACTCCCACTATTTTCTGCGGTTCAATGAGGCTCTTCTCTGGTGTCATCTTTACAGGGGGGTTATTTTCTTGGCGGGTCCGAGCGTCCGCCTTCCTGTTTTCGCTTCCTGGACGAAAGGTGACGATGAAATGAAATTCAGCAAAAAATAACATCCATCTGAGTTGCCTGGGAGTAAGATGTCTGGCCGCCCTTAAAAACTGTAAATTGCGATGGTCAGTATACACTGTGATTTGATGAGACGCTCCCATTAACCAGTGTCTCCATTCAGAAAATGCATCTTTGATAGCTAACAGTTCTTTTTCGGCTATTGTGTAGTTTTGCTCTGCTGTGTTTAGTTTGCGTGACATAAATGCAATGGGATGGAGATGTCCTGTACTCTCGTTTCTTTGGGATAGTACTGCCCCTATGGCCATTTCTGAGGCATCTGCTTCTACCACAAACGGAAGGTCGGGGTTTGCATGCGTAAGAACTGGGGCTGTGACAAAGGCTTCTTTCAATAAGTCAAACGCCTTTTGTTCAGCAACGCTCCACACGAATGGGATGTTTTTTGCGTCAATCTCGTGAGTGGAGTTACCATCTCAGAGAAATGCAATATAAATCTTCTGTAGAAATTCGCAAATCCTAGGAGACTTTGAATATCTTTAACACTTTTTGGTCTGGGCCACTCCACAATCGCTTGTACCTTCCTCTCGGCCATTACCTGACCTGACGGAGTGAGCATGACACCTAGAAACTCCACAGTGGTGACATGGAATTCACATTTCG
The DNA here is from genome assembly GCF_964263255.1 of Lissotriton vulgaris. Classification (NCBI taxonomy): domain Eukaryota; kingdom Metazoa; phylum Chordata; class Amphibia; order Caudata; family Salamandridae; genus Lissotriton; species Lissotriton vulgaris. Next base: position 1,599,179,356 of record NC_141693.1, read on the forward strand.
TCAATTTACAGTACAGGTGGTTCCGTTGTAAGGCTTGGAGAACTTGACATACATGACCCTGGTGTTCCAGCTCCGTGTCCGAATAAATCAAGATATCATCTATGTATACCACAACAAAGATGTCTAAAAACTCACGTAGCACTTCATTAAAAAACAAACTGGAAGGAGGCAGGGGCATTACAGAGCCCGAAGGGCATTACGAGATACTCAAAGAGCCCATACCGCGTCTTAAAGGCCGTTTTCCATTCGTCGCCTTTTCTCATCCGAACTAAATGGTATGCGCCTCTTAAATCCAATTTGGTATAGATCTGGGCAGATCGTACTTGCTCCAACAGGAGTGGAATTAATGGCAACGGGTATTGATTCCTGATTGTAACGGCATTTAATGCTCTGAAGTCGATGCAACAACGCAACTCTCCATTCGCTTTCGGTATAAAAAAAAGCGGAGAGGCTGCTGGGGACCTAGAAGGTCGAATGAATCCTAGCTGTAGTAGTTTATCCAGATATTCCCTGAGATGCGTTGTTTCCGGTTGGGAGAGTGCGTATATCCTGCCACATGGAATCTCAGCTCCGGGTACCAAATCTATTCGGCAGTCGTATTCCCGATGTGGCGGTAATAACTCAGCCTTACTTTCACTGAATACTTCCACGAACTCCTGGTAACAACATGGTACCACTACCTCCTTTTCGGCTGCGGTATTTATGGCATGCATGGTCGCAAGGACACTAGATGGACGGGGATTTTCAACGTTACAATGTTCTTGGCAATACGAGGAGTGCAAGTCCAGAGACTGCTCAGTCCACTGCACTGTGGGTTCGTGTTTCTGCAACCAGGGGAGTCCCAATATCACCCCATAATGCGGAGCATGGATGAGATTAAATGAAAGATATTCTTTATGGTAGCCTCCATACCAAAGCTCATACTCCGGAGTGTGTTGATCTATTGGACCTGACTCCAATTCATGTCCGTCTACTGCAAACACCACTTCTGGGACATGTTTTGATAAAGGTGTTACTCCCAGTCTGTGTGCTTCTTCTTTATCCATAAAACAGCCCGTAGCTACTGAGTCCACCATGGCTCTGATGCGTTTTGGGGCTTGGTCAATCCATAACTCCATATCCAAAAAGAACAACCGATCACCAACATAATCTTCGCCTTTCACGGAAGGGATGAATTGCTTGCTTGAGTTACTCCCTTCTGGTATACTCAAGCGCTGGAGTTTTCCGACCCTTTTTCCACTGAGGAAGCAGCCACTTGACCTGAACGAAACCGACCCCCTTTGGGTTTCACAGGGCATTCACGCAAGAAGTGTCCTTTCTTTCCGCAATAAAGACACAACCCAAATTTGCGGCGATGTTCTCTTTCGCTGAGCGTCAATGAGGATCGGACAACTCCAATTTCCATCGGTTCTGTTTTTCCTTCAGACTTTTCTCCACCAGTCTGTTTGTCACCCAAGAACAGCGGCCTGTCTTTTCTACCATGGTCTCCTTTACGTTCCCTTAAACGATGGTCCAGCCTCAATGCCAATTCGATCAGAGCAGCACAGGTTGTAGGTTGGGGATCGACCTGTGCTATGACATCTTTTAAGTTCTCTGTGAGTCCTTGATAAAACAAAACGGTTTGTTTTGCTTCGGGCCACTCCGTTTCTGCTACTAGTCTTCTAAAATGGTTCAGGTAAGTGACTAAATCAGATGATCCCTGCTTAAGCACCAACAATTCTTTGTCTGCTGAAAAGATTTCTGCTCGCCTGTCAAAGTTCTTTTCGAACTCCCCTCAAAACAGATCCCAATCATACAAAATGGGATCATTACTCTTCACTATAGGGACTGCCCACTGCGATGCCTCTCCCCCCAGGTACGATATCAAAAAGGAAACCCTAGATTGATTGGTCAAAATAAATTTTGGTTTACAAGTGAAATGTAACATCACTTGTGTCATAAACACTTGCACCTTCTTTCTGTCACCTAAAAATCGTTCTGGGGGAGCCAAAGGGACTGGGGAAGGCATTTCCACCACCACTGATGCAGGTTGAGGGGCCCCTACATCAAAAGGGTTACGCTGTAATGCGTTAACCCTTGCTTGTAACGCTGCCGTTTCCTGACGTGATGCCGCAAGTTCAGCCTGCACAAGGCCTAAGGCCGCCATCACGTCATCCAAGGAGGCCATCCTTTATCACTACAACCGGGGGGATACTAATACTTGGGCCGATTATTCTGTCAGATTCCTATGTGATGTATCCCCAGGATTGTAATGATGCTATAAAGGGGCCCACCTCTAGATCATCCCAAGTCTGACACGAATAGTACGCAGACTGTTAAGGAGATCAAGCGGGGGAAAAAAGAATGTCAGGAGGGGAACTGCTGGGCTGCTGGAACCGGAGACCTGAAATATACCAAGCACAGAATAAGTGGCGTTGGGCTTGCTAGACTGAACAATATCTAACAATGTGACTCATTCCTCACCTGTAATTCAAACTCAGGAGTGCTGATATATGAGGTAAAGAAATGAACCACTCCTCATCCCCAGGTGCTACTGTAAGGGAGAAATAACAACCTCTCTGTAAATAGACTTCCCAACAAGTAACCACTTCCTAAATTGAATAAACAGAAAATACACCTACCCCTTGAGGGATAAGGAATACCCAACGATCCTCCCGTAACTTGGGACCACCGATTTCTCTACCGCTTGTCTCCTCTGGTTTAATAATAATGTTTTGTGCCTGCATTAACTCATGCATGTAGCAACGTCATATAAGGTGTACATAACTCTGTCACCTTCGTTTCTCTCTCTCACTCAGTTCCCTCCACAAAGCAAATGTGATAGCATAGTTCCAAATAATAAAGAATATCAGCAGCTCTGCGTACAAATGAAGAACCAAAAAAAATAGGTTTGCCAAACCCACGTTCCACAATAGTCAGGAAATCGATCTTTGAAGTAGTCACTGATAGCGTTCAATAACCCCAAAGATCCACAAAGTACAAGTACGTTTCAAAGGTGTGTAAAGAACAAACTTCACCAAGTTTACCCTGAACTAAGTCACACACTACCTCGAACAAGGATAAAGAAGACCTGAAAATGATGTCTTCACGATGTGGGCGCTTCCGAAGCCCAGCAAAATAATCCTCGGCACTCCGAACTCCCACGCCCTCGAAGCAAGCCCCACCTGTACCTGTAGAGATAGGCGCTTCCTAAGCCTCCGCCAATTAGTCCAAGGGAGAGGGTAAACACACCCGTTGAAGCTTCTTCGAACCAAACCAAGTAGGCGCTTCCTAAGCCTCCGCCAATTAATCCACAATCCACAACGAGATAAGTAGAACACTCCACCAGAGATCTCCGACCCTCCAGACAAACGATAACTCTGCAACCACAAATAATCGGCAGCGCGTTCTGCATAGAAGGCACGCTGTATGCTTTTCCTGGCGCATAACGTAATTACAGCGCGCCGTCCCAAGGATCATGGGATTTGTAGTTTCTTTGTCCCGTGATACTTTCCCAGCGCAGGCAGTGTTTACTAGCGGTCGGGGAATCGTGACAGCCTCCCCCTATTAGACTGAACTGCCTCTATACCAAAGGTTTTATACCCTATCCTGTGGGGAATATCCATCGCCCATGTCTCTTGCAATAGGCAGAGATCGCTGGAGTCAATATAGTCAGCCCAATCTGGGTCCCTCAGATTTTTGTTGACTCCTGCAATGTTCCATGACAAAACAAGTAACGGTGGAATAGCCCCACTACCAGGACAGGTGGAGTCAACAATGGCCAATACTGGTTCCACCGAAAGATTTACACCATCTAGCAGCAAGTCACCTACAATTTGGCTCTCAGGTTGAGAGACCAGAACCCCTGCTACAATGTTGGTTTCCTCACAAAGACAACCCTCTTCCACTCTGTAACACTGTAGGTTCGCTACTGTAATACTTTCCTTATTCTGGGAATCCCTCGTTTTACAATAATTTTTGTCTCCCTCTCCCTCATTCTGTGGTTTCTTACTATTTCTTTCTCTGGGGAAAATATTCCCATCACCGGGTGAATGGTAGATGCCATGTGAAAAAGTGCAAGTTAGCGAGGTCTCAAGTCAGTCAACTCCATCTAAGCTGCTAAACCTGTTGAAAGTGGGAATTCCATTCCACACATTTCGAACACCCTGTCTACTCAAATCGGGGCCATATCCGGAATGATGTTTAACCGTATTCCAATTGGCCCCATAGTTGGGGGGCCTCGGTTGGGGGTAGAAGAAAGATAAGGGCCTGGCTTCAATAGATGAAGTGCCTGCATATGATTTCCATGTGCATATCTGTTGGGCACTATGGGGTTCCTCAAATGAGATAACGATACAGTCACCCGGAATTGATTTGGCTATAGGACCGACCCAAGGTACCCTGCGAACCATAAGGATTCTACTTTTCATATGGTTCGGAACAGGTTTGTTTGAGTTTAGCCAGTAAATCACCTTGTTTTTTAGTGACAGAAAGTTTTCTTCAAGTTGATTGTCTAATTCTGGGACCCCAGTAAGAACAACTACATAGGGACTGGCATCAGGGGGCAGGTCTATGTATCCTCCCTTAAAGTTGTCATAAGCATAAGGTGTTTGAGAGTTATGTTTATACGTTCTGTTTGCAGAGGATCTATCAGCCAGGGACTTATTTGGACCCGAAGTAGTGTGTGCAAGAGGAAGTATGTCAGCTGAAGACTTTTTTGGGCCGGGGGCTTTGAGTGCAGGGGAATGAGTGTCGACAACATTTGCTATCTGTGATTTCTTACTTTGTACAGGACCCTTCAAAGGTGGTTTGCTAGCAGAGTTAACAATTGGCGGGTTCAAAGGTGTTGCATTAGGATTTACTGCAACACTCGTTATCGGGTTTGCATTTATGTTTTTAACTGCACCCTTTTTTAAGTGCTGTGTATTAGATGGATTTGTTTTTAAAGATATCAAAGGGGCCATGGTTGGGGCCAGTGTGTAAATTGCAGGTACATCACTACCATTAAGGCTTAGGCTGGATAGAGTGATAATACTTTTTTCCACCTCAAGTAGCTGATTTTCAATGCAGGTTAACTTAACTTCTAGCGGCCTGAGGAGTTTTTTAAGTGTCTCCCATACAAGTTTCAGAAACTCTTCTTTACCCCCCTCCGGCTCAACCATGGATGTGGTAGTTTTCTCGCCCTCGACAACAGGGTGGTCAACTCTTAAATCTAGGTTTAACGCTTCCATGTTGTCATTACTAGTAAGTGTTTGCACGATTGGAAGCGTCTGGTCGGACTTACTAACTGCAATAACTGATTGTGAGGCACCCCTGTAAGGCACTGACTTGTGGCTACTTTTGCCTTTTTCCTGGCATACACAGACATATTTTTCCGTTTTCTCTTTTGTTTGGGTATTGCCTTGGTGTTTCCCTGGTTATTCTTAGACTCTGCTTTCCCTTGGGCTTTCTCCCCCTTAACATCCTCCACTAGTGAATCCGAAATAGTTATGTTTTCAGATACACTACTGATAGATAATTTATGTGAGGGATCTAGGTTAGAGTTAGCAGAGGGAGCTGTTTCCTCGGGAACAGGATGCACTTCGGCCAAAGTAATAATAGGTATAGGGCCAGTAGTGCGCTCAGGAGTTTTCGAAGAGGCAATGCTACCTAACGATGATTTTTTCCTTAGTGCTATGTCTATGGACTGTCTTCTAGCTGCCTCCAACTCCAGGGACACTCCATGCTGTAGTTTTGTAATCTCATTGTCAATGGTTATATTAGTCCTTGTGATAAAATCGTCCAGGGTCCCTGTAACCTTTTTCACGGGCTTTGTGGACCTGCTCCGAGTTTCACGCAAGGACGTCATGTTGTGAATACTTGGGGAAAATAAGAGCACAGTAAAACTTGATACCGTGGCTATAGAGCTCAGCCAAACGGCCAAGAGAGGTGGGCCGGTCCGGTCTTACTCGGTCTGGAATGGCCTGAAACGGCCCGCTCTTTGCCCGGTCTTTGCCCCGAGCTGCATCCCGCGCTGCGGGAGATTAAGCCTCTGACATAGGGGGCGTTGAGGGCGGTGGGCGGGACAACAGGGAGAGCGGACCGGAAGCTGACACTCGGTCACGCAGGGACTCCTGGGCAATGGAGTCCCCGCTACGCTCGCAGCCCCGCTGTTTGCCTCAACCCTTTTCCGACGTCAGTCTTCTCCTTCCAGGTCCGACGTGCAGCCCCTCACAAAAGCTGGCGATGCGGCACCCGCGAAGCGGGTGCGGCGAGGTCCGGTGACAAAAACAGGCAAGTTCTCCTGTAGGCGATTGCTCCTGGCAGTTAGACTCTTGAAATGATCCCACTGAAGCTGGGAGGATAGAGGTTTAAAAAGCCCTCCAGTGGGCGGTGGGCTGGACAACAGGGAGAGCGGACCGGAAGCTGACACTCGGTCACGCAGGGACTCCTGGGCAATGGAGTCCCCGCTCCGCTCGCAGCCCCGCTGTTTGCCTCAACCCTTTTCCGACGTCAGTCTTCTCCTTCCAGGTCCGACGTGCAGCCCCTCACAAAAGCTGGCGATGCGGCACCCGCAAAGCGGGTACGGCGAGGTCTATTGGTGACAAAAACAGGCAAGTTCTCCTGTAGGCGATTGCTCCTGGCAGTTAGACTCTTGAAATGATCTGCACTTATATCTCAAGCACCGCCTGTGCCTGCATACTGTTGTTCAGAGCAGGAGAGAGAGAAGGATTTAATCTCATGGGGCCTTGTTAGAGCAGGTGTGGCACTAAGTGGGGAAGAGGGCCAAGTTCACTTCTATATACTGGAATAATGCAGTAAATGATAAACCATTTAAATTTTGTATTACCATAGGAAACGGTTTCTTAATTCAGGGTGTGTGGTCACGTAATTCTTTTTAATCCCACTAGAAGCAGTCCAAAACCTCAAACTATCTGCAAGTGTTATTCTCCTATTTACACCTCAATGAAATAATGGCATGAAAGTCTGCTCTATAGAAGAGCTGCGGTAGACTACTCATCTTTACAGTTTGCATACTCTGGAACACCAAGAAAAACCCTAGCAAAGTGTATGCCTTTTAAGCAGCTAGGGACAGGCTGCTAGTGGTGTTTTGGCAGCAGGAGGATTCCATGATCAAAAACATTCGGAGAGAAAGACTGGTGGGTGTAGAAAAACACAGTACCGTGCAGGATTCAGTGAACAGTGGGTGCACGTTGTTCCGATTTGTTAGACTTGGCCCTTCTGTCAGGTTCACCCCTGAACTTTTTGCTTATTAAGGTGAATTGATGGTAGTGATTTTTGGTTTCTGCGCACTTTACCACTGTGTCCCAGGGTAAAGTGCGTGCATGTTGTGAGGTTGGCCAGCCCTCCCATAGGAATGCATGGGAAATGTATGTGTCCATGTTAGTTCCCGATGCGTGGGGAGTGCAGGTGCGAGTTTGGTATGTGCGGACTCGTGTGATTAAATGCTGCTTAATGATGTATGTGGCGTGATTGTGTCTAGTGTGGAAGTGCCACTTCTAGAAGTTGGCATGTTTGTGTAATTTATGTCTGGCATGCGATTGGCTGGAGCTGGACGGTGAGCCTGGCTCCAGGAGTCAGGATGGGTCTGCCCCGGTGGTGAGTGGAGAGATTGGCATGCTGATGTGAGGGAGGGGTGCACCTGGGACCTGAATAGGGCTGGGCTTTCCACACACAATGCTGGCTCCTCCCTCTGTGGTGGGACTGATGACCCTAGCTTGACTAGTGAATAGGGAGGGTGGATGAGCACATCAGAGTGCTCCAGAACCAGCTGCGACTGGTTTTTCCCCCACCCTGCACACAGACAAAGGATTTACCTGTATAAAAAGGGGCTGTGTCCCCAGAAATGTTTTTCTCTTCTTGGATCCTTTCTTGAGAGGGGCTGCTGCTGCTGGGCGCGGGAGGACCGCCACTGGGGGATTGCTTCCCTGCCTAGGAGGACCCTGTGAGCTGGATCCTGGGCCCAGCCTTGCCCCCCACCTGCATTGCTAAAAGACTTTTGCTGGACCTTAGGGACTTTGTGGCCTCCCCAGTCTGAGAACTGCGCAGTTGCGCCGATTGGGGCAGCGATCGCGGCCCTGAGGGATTCCCCTGTCATGGGAATCCCCCCTTGTGTGCTGACTGACGGCACAGGAGCCTACCCCGCTTATTTGCCGATATTTTAAGTCCCCTGGCAGGTGCCCACCCCGCCAGGGACCTTGCCGATGTTTCTTTTATCTCCCTAAGTGTGGTGCATACCCCGCTGTAGGGGTTAATTCGCAGGTGCCCACCCTGCACTGGTGAAGGAAAATCACCGCTGCAGCCCCGAGCTCTCCCCAGCCACAGAGAAACCAGCCCCGCAGCATCACAAGCAGCGCCGCACTGGGATTGGACCCAGCGCCAGCGCCACGCTCTGATTGGCTGGTGGGAAGTGAACCGGGAAGCGAACCAGGAAGCGGATGGAAGGCCACCCCGCGCTCCTGCCCGGCAAGAAGAAGAAGTCCGTCCTCCAGCGAGGCTCTCCTGACTAGAGAGCCACGCCGCCACCATCCGGAGAAGCCACAAGGAGCTGCCGCCTCCCCAGACAGCTGGTGAGTGGGGGCGTCCCAGGGGACGCTCCTCCGCTCTGGGCAGTGTTGCGGCGGAAGAGCCCTGCGAGGCTCTTGGGGGCTATTGTTGATCCCGAGGCCCCAGAGGGGGTCTCCGACGAAAGGGGCATTGTGTAATTGGAGCCCCGAGAGGTTCCAGGGGTATTCTTTCTTAAGAGCCCAGTGGGGCTCAGGGGGCATATTTGTTGATGAGCCCTGAGTGGCTCAAGGGGCACAATTGTTTGGCGAGCCTGAGAGGCTCTTGAGTGCCACAGTTGTTCTCGAGTCTCCAGAGAGGGACTCCGGCGTACGGGGGCATTTTCCTTTCGTGGTAGAGCGGCCCGGAAGGCAGCGGGCCGCTCCCACTTGCCCCACAGTTTGTTCTCGAGCCACGAGGCTCACAGGGACACAAGTGTGGTGGCCAGAGCCTGCGAGGCTCCACCGTGTTGGCCACATCATCTCTACAGCTTCCCAGCACTTAGTGGGCAGCTGCTCTGTTTATGCCCCCTGACATTGGGACACAGGGCGTCCTAGCCCCAGAGAGGTCAGTTGGCCTGGGGATGGTTGTGGCTTATGTAATTTCTGCGCAATTGTTCTGTGCTGCACCTCTGAATGTGTTTTTATGCGTCATGTGCTTTTCCCTACACCGCTGAATGTATGTTTATGCATCATGTGTTTTCTTTTTCCTACACCTCTGAATGTTGTGATGCATCATGTGTAGTGTGTTCATGCCTATACCCTAAATGTATGGTGATAATTAGGTGGTTGTTCTTTATAGTACAGGTGTTGCTAGTGAAGTCCAGGTTCCCTGCGTAATATTCTCTTAAAGTGGTTAGGGTTGCGTAGGTGGTACTTATCTGTTACCAGTGATTACTGGTTGTGTGCTACAGTTGCTATTTTGTGCTACAGTGATTATGATTCTATGATCTACAAAGTGCGATTTCTAACAAGTATTTTTAGTTCTAAAAGTGCTTATTCCTGACAGTGGTCCAGGTGGCCCTGTCCTGTATATATCCCCTGTAAATTCTGCCCGTGCCTGTTGGCTAATTGTAAAGAGTGTGTTTTTATCTAATGTGTTTGTACAATACAAAGGCTATTTTTATATATAACCTTGTGTGGAGTTTCCTTTGTGGTGGGCCTTGGGTGTTGTTGCTGGGTGCGCGCGCAAACGCTTAACTCACATAGCCTCCGAGTTTAGCCTTACTGCTCGTGTCACGTTACCAAGGGGGTGAGCAGGGGTTATCGTGGCGTGTAACTCCCTTGCCCTGACTTAGAGTGGTGGTCTCTGACTGGTTTTGGCGTGAGCCTTAGCCAGCCAGAGATCCCATTTGTAACACGATTGCATAGCTCCTAACGCAGCCAAGCCACCTCTGGCAGATAGCCAATGTGTCAGGTAGGACAGCTCTTGAGATGTTGTCTTCCACAGCTCTAGGAGAATGAGAGCCCCACGATGGAATCTAGCAGGTTCCTCCTACCTCAGATCAGATGATGCACACGCAGGAGTTGTTTTGCAAGAATCACACTGGGTGTGGGACAAACTTTGAACGCAAATGTACCTTCAGATGATGCAGCCCCTCCAAGACCCCAGATCACCCCAAGCACATGACTTGAATTCACAAAAAGAGAACAGGATTCTTTATATATAAAATGTATTGCTGAGCAAGGCCAAAGTCCTGCAGGATTTCCTTAATTGCACAAAAGTTCTCTCCTCTGAAAGTTGATTCTACAACTCCTGTGGACACTGCCTGGTACGCACAACACCGGGAATGAGACTGGTTACTGTGGACCTGTAGCAGACTGTTTATTCAGCAGCAGCCCTTGCAGAAATGGAAATAGGCTTTTTTGGGTGCCCGAAACAAACATGTTCCGCCTCTGCAACAGAACAACCTCAATGCACCAGCAGTCCGATCTGTTCACCAACTTCAAGCCAGTGGGATCGACAGCATTTATGAAAGTTCTGCACCTCGGATGTCACTAGAACTATTCAGTCTTCATCCGTCATGCCCTCTTCATCTGTTGCTACCTTCTTCTTTGACTCTTCCTCTAGCTGCTGAAACTCCCCGCTTTCAGAGCTCCGCATGCACTTGATGGAGACATTGAACTCGGCCATCTAGTAGCCCAAGAGCTTCTGCACAGATGAATATAAACTGGTTTTAACAGGGTCTTAATCTGACCTCTCCATTTGCAACACTTGCAGTCCCATTGTCACCAGAGACTCCAACGACCCCAGTCAGCTGGCCCACATACAATTTCCAACAGTCCCACTGCTCCTACAGCTTTATTGGTCTTAACACCTTTGCCCCATCTCCACAAAATTACAGCCACATGCCACCTTAGTCCACCTCTGGCGTATAGTGCAGATCAGCACTGCTCTCACATTATTTCAGCAACCTAAAAGAGACAGTGCTCCGGTGTTGAAAAAACAACCCTGCAGATAAGCAGCATATTGGGCAGTGTCTAGTGATGCCATCCCATACAACTTACAGAATTCGAGCCTATTCAGGGGTCAGCACGTCACCTTTGTTGCATACTTCATAATCTGACAGCAGTGTTATTACACCTGGGAGGCAGATACAGATTTGCATTTACTGTGGGAAGATCTAGTCTTAGTGGTTGGTCCCACAAACCCTGCCCATCAATGGTCAACAACCACCACAACCACCACCTCCTCCAGCCACCAGCTGCTTGAGGAGGGTTCTTTGAGGCAAGCGCACCAAAGTAAATTTACCTTTAGAGGTAAAAACCAATTAAAAAATCCATACCGCATTTGCACACAAACAATCAATCCTCCTTCCCCATCCTGTTCACCATCGGCATGCACCTGATGCCTCATTCTGGCTCTCCCAACTCACCCTTCTATTTATTTATTTATTTATTTATTTAATGGTTTTGTAAAGCGCGTAGTAACTCCGAGGAGCATCCCAGCGCTGATCTGCTTCTCCAGGGGTTTTTAGCCAACTAGGGGATTATATTTGCGGGAAAAGGAATGTTTTCAGGGTCTTTCTGAACTGGAGATAGTTCGGTTCAGTCCTAAGTTTTCGGGGTAACTGGTTCCATCGTTTTGCCGTGTGAACCGAAAAGCGGCGGCCACCGGTCTTGGCTTTTCTCACTCTAGGGACAACTATGAGATTTTCTGTGTTGGATCGGAGATCCCTCTCTGCTTTGTAAGGGATTAAAAGTTCTTTCAGAAGAGGGGGGCCGTTGTTATTGATTGTTTTATGGGCCAGGCAGAGGGATTTGAACAAGACCCTTTCTCTGATTGGGAGCCAGTGGAGAGAGTTGAGGGCCGGCCTGGCGGAGGATCTTCCAGGAGTGCCCGTAAGTAACCGGGCTGCGGCATTTTGGGCTTTCTGCAGTGAGTTCAGGGTGGCTTCAGGGGCTCCCAAGTATACAGCGTTACAGTAGTCTAATCTTGCCAGGATTAGACCCTGTATGAGGAGCCTTCTTGCAGTCTCTGGGAGCAGGGGAAAGATCTTCCTGCAGGCTCTAAGTAGTCCAAAGCAAGTCCCTGCGGTTCTCTTTGCCTGGGTTTTAAAACTCATGTCTTTCTCAATCCACACACCAAGGCTCTTGACCTCTTCCTTGGGTGCGGGGGGGTCCCCTAGGCACCTGGGCCAAAGGTGAGGTGGTAGAGAGGGTCCATTATGGCCCATCAGGAGGATCTCAGTCTTGGACCCGTTTAATTTTAATGAGGAGAGATTCATCCATCGGTGGACTTCGGAGAGGCAGCCGTGGAGGTCAGATGGTGCGTGGTGAGGGTGGGAAAGGGTGACGACCAGCTGAGTGTCGTCGGCGTAGTTGATGACTGACACGCCGTACGAGCTGACCCTCTTCTCCAGTGGGGCCATGTACACGTTGAAAAGTGTAGGGCTCAGAGATGAGCCCTGTGGCACTCCACACCGGAGGGGGATGATGGATGAGCAGCTGTCGTTTTCCCACACCTGGAAGGAGCGTTCAGTCAAAAAGGATTCTAGCCATTTCAAGGCCAGACCCGTTACTCCGATCTCTCCCAGTCGGTGGATCAGGGTGGGATGGTCTACAGTGTCGAAGGCCGCACTGAGGTCTAGGAGGATCACTGCCACTGATCCTCCTGTGTCCAGAATGCTTCTGGCCTTCTCCACTGCGGTCAGGAGGGCGATGTCAGTGCCCTGACCTGGACGGAATCCTGTCTGGGAGGCCGCTAAGAGGTTGTTGCTTTCTAGGTAAAGCGATAGTTGCCTATTTACCAGCTTCTCTGCGATCTTGCTGTTTCCAGGGAGAAGGGATATAGGCCTGTAGTTGGCAAAGTCCTGCGGGTCTAAAGAGGGTTTTTTCAGCAGACCTTTGACTGCTGCTGCTTTCCAGCTGGGTGGGACAATGCCCTCTGAGAAAGAGGAATTGATCAGGGCCGTGAGGGGAGGGATGATGGTACTTGACACTTTTTTTAGGAAACGGAGGGGGGCAGGATCGAGGGGAGAACCACTTTTAATTGCGGCCAACGTAGCTCCTACTTCTTCCGTTGTTACGGGTCCGAAGGTGTCCAGGGAGGGTTGGGGGGCTGGCGGCAGTGGAGGGTTGGCGGTGGTGATGGTAGGATCCGGCTGTGTGGGGTCCTGTTCGGGAGGGGGTATGGTAAGGAGAATGTTTTGAATCTTCTCGTCGAAGAAAGTAGCTAATTTTTGACATTTGATTTCAGCTGCTTTGGGATCGAGGGGTTTGAGTGGGGGGTCGGGGGCGTGGAGTAATTCTTTTAGAACTACATAGGTTTCGTGAGCCGAACAGGCCGCGTTTTTAATTCTGTCCTCGTAGAAACTGGTTTTGATGCTACGGAGCTCTTTTTTATAGGATTTTACCGCGGCGCGGAATGCTTCTTTACGTTCCTCGGTTTTTTCCTTCCTCCAGATACGTTCATATCTTTTGCAAGCCTTACGTAGCAGATTGAGTTCCGGGGTGTACCAGGGTGAGGGATTAACTCTCTTGATGTGTCTAAGAGAGTGGGTTTTGGGCAGAATGGCGTCCAGCGATTGGGTAATCCAGGTACTGAATTTTTTGTCCCCTACTAAGGTGTTATTGGGGGGATGAGGAACGTTTTCTCGAAGTTTGGCTGCCCAGATGTCTGGTTCCAATTTTTTCCATAGTCTGGAATACGTTCTGATTTTTGGGGGTGGCGGGGGCACAGTGGTAATGTCCCAAACCAGGGGAACCAAAAAGTGGTCCGTCCAGGGAAGGGGGATATGGTCCAGGGATCTAAGGTTGGGGATGTTGGAAAGAATGGGGTCAAGCAGTTGCCCTTTTTCGTGGGTGGCCTGTGGGTTTTTAAGATCTAGGCCCATTGAGGTGAGGTCCTGGAGTAGTTCATTGGCCGGTTTATCGTGTTGGTCCAGGAAATGCACATTCAGGTCTCCTAATAGTAGGTAGTTGGTAGTAGATGTGCATTTGATGGAGATCTGGTCAGCAATTTTGGTCGGAAAGTCCCCTAAATTGCCTGGTGGACGATATATCAGCGTTCCTGATATCGAGGTGACAGGGGAGATTGTAATGGTGTAATGGCAACTTTCATAGCCCTTGATGTTGCCATCAGACGTTCTACAGGTGAGGGTGTCTTTGAAAATTATTGCAAGTCCACCTCCCCTACCCTCTGGTCTGTTCTGTGAGCACATAACGTACCCGGGGGGGAGTGCTAAAACGATGTCTGGGCCACTACTGGGGGTAAGCCAGGTTTCTGTTAAAAACAGAATGTCTAAGGCATTGTTGGTGATTAGGAGATTCACTTCTTGTGCATGTTTCACAAGCGACCTGCAGTTAAGTAGGCCTAAGTACAAACCCTTTGATGCCCCGGTCTGATTGGCGGGGTTACAGCGGTCACAGCCGGAGAATTGTGTGTCACCGGTTAGGATGCGCGAGCAGGAGGAATGTTTATTGGTGTTCAAGGCTAGCAACTCAGCCCGCGTGTAGGTCAGGTTGTTAGGATCTGCCACGGCCAGAGTAACTGGGCCTAAGGCCGGCTGGGCCCGGACGGGCCCAGACGGGCTTGCCTTTGGCGCGCCTTTGGCGCGCTGACGGCGCGCCCGCTGCGCCCGTCCGCTGCGCGTCCGGTGATTGCACATCTTTATAGGTGGGAAGGGGGCGGGTGGGCGTGGCCTGAGAGTGGGCGTGGCCTCAGTTCCTCGCCGTGAATGGCGTCCAACTGTTTGTTTTGTTCCTGAATCGGTGCAGCGAAGGGGTCGCTGTTTGGCGTGTCTCAAGCCCGCTGCAGAGGTGCCAGCCGGGTGAGTGCGCAGTTAAAAATACAAGTTATTTAAGCGTGACACAGAGAATACAATTTTTAAAATTCGGTCGTCTCCCGGCTTCCGCCTCAGGAGATTTAGCAGTTCTAATTACTTAGCGCTGTAGATCGCGCTTTTATACTGTGGCGGGTGGGCGTGGCCTGAGAGTGGGCGTGGCCTCAGTTCCTCGCCGTGAATGGCGTCCAACTGTTTGTTTTGTTCCTGAATCGGTGCAGCGAAGGGGTCGCTGTTTGGCGTGTCTCAAGCCCGCTGCAGAGGTGCCAGCCGGGTGAGTGCGCAGTTAAAAATACAAGTTATTTAAGCGTGACACAGAGAATACAATTTTTAAAATTCGGCCGTCTCCCGGCTTCCGCCTCAGGAGATTTAGCAGTTCTAATTACTTAGCGCTGTAGATCGCGCTTTTATTCTGTGGCGGGTGGGCGTGGCCTGAGAGTGGGCGTGGCCTCAGTTCCTCGCCGTGAATGGCGTCCAACTGTTTGTTTTGTTCCTGAATCGGTGCAGCGAAGGGGTCGCTGTTTGGCGTGTCTCAAGCCCGCTGCAGAGGTGCCAGCCGGGTGAGTGCGCAGTTAAAAATACAAGTTATTTAAGCGTGACACAGAGAATACAATTTTTAAAATTCGGTCGTCTCCCGGCTTCCGCCTCAGGAGATTTAGCAGTTCTAATTACTTAGCGCTGTAGATCGCGCTTTTATACTGTGGCGGGTGGGCGTGGCCTGAGAGTGGGCGTGGCCTCAGTTCCTCGCCGTGAATGGCGTCCAACTGTTTGTTTTGTTCCTGAATCGGTGCAGCGAAGGGGTCGCTGTTTGGCGTGTCTCAAGCCCGCTGCAGAGGTGCCAGCCGGGTGAGTGCGCAGTTAAAAATACAAGTTATTTAAGCGTGACACAGAGAATACAATTTTTAAAATTCGGTCGTCTCCCGGCTTCCGCCTCAGGAGATTTAGCAGTTCTAATTACTTAGCGCTGTAGATCGCGCTTTTATACTGTGGCGGGTGGGCGTGGCCTGAGAGTGGGCGTGGCCTCAGTTCCTCGCCGTGAATGGCGTCCAACTGTTTGTTTTGTTCCTGAATCGGTGCAGCGAAGGGGTCGCTGTTTGGCGTGTCTCAAGCCCGCTGCAGAGGTGCCAGCCGGGTGAGTGCGCAGTTAAAAATACAAGTTATTTAAGCGTGACACAGAGAATACAATTTTTAAAATTCGGTCGTCTCCCGGCTTCCGCCTCAGGAGATTTAGCAGTTCTAATTACTTAGCGCTGTAGATCGCGCTTTTATACTGTGGCGGGTGGGCGTGGCCTGAGAGTGGGCGTGGCCTCAGTTCCTCGCCGTGAATGGCGTCCAACTGTTTGTTTTGTTCCTGAATCGGTGCAGCGAAGGGGTCGCTGTTTGGCGTGTCTCAAGCCCGCTGCAGAGGTGCCAGCCGGGTGAGTGCGCAGTTAAAAATACAAGTTATTTAAGCGTGACACAGAGAATACAATTTTTAAAATTCGGTCGTCTCCCGGCTTCCGCCTCAGGAGATTTAGCAGTTCTAATTACTTAGCGCTGTAGATCGCGCTTTTATACTGTGGCGGGTGGGCGTGGCCTGAGAGTGGGCGTGGCCTCAGTTCCTCGCCGTGAATGGCGTCCAACTGTTTGTTTTGTTCCTGAATCGGTGCAGCGAAGGGGTCGCTGTTTGGCGTGTCTCAAGCCCGCTGCAGAGGTGCCAGCCGGGTGAGTGCGCAGTTAAAAATACAAGTTATTTAAGCGTGACACAGAGAATACAATTTTTAAAATTCGGTCGTCTCCCGGCTTCCGTCTCAGGAGATTTAGCAGTTCTTCAAAGCAGTGGCAGACTTAGCTGCCGTAGCTGTGGCTCCATGGAGTGGGAGAACTGCTCCAACGGAACTTCATCTAGAGTCACATCAAAAATGGCTTTGTTCCCGGCTCGAGCATAGTCAGTCCCGCTGAATTGATTAAACCATCTGTGAATGAAGAGGAATCTTAAGGAATGTTAATTATGCAGATGATCTGCAGTTAATTTTCCCATTGGACACCCCGGACTCTGTCACTGAATTTCAGGCCACCATGCTGCGTATTCAGCTGTGGATAGATCAGAACCATCTTAAACTCAATCCAGGTAAGACAGAGCTAGTGCTTCTGGGTAAAAGCAAGGCCAGCTGGGGCCCGCACCTCTGGCCGACAGAACTGGGGCCACCTCCCTCGCCCCCCTCCTCGGTGAAAAGTCTTGGGATTATTATTAACGCAGATCTTTCACTTAGAGGACAGGTGGGAGCTGTGATCTCTTCTAGCTTTCATCAATTGCGCAAAATCAAAAAAATTGCCCACCTGCTGACCCACTCTGCTCTCATACAGGTGGTGCTTGCACTGGTCCTCTCACGGCTGGACTTTTCGAATTCCATCTATTTGGGCTTACCTGCTTTTTTAATAAGGCGCCTGCAAATTGTTCAGAATCAAGCGGCCAGACTCATCCATAAACAACCCAAATGGCGATCAGCAAGACCACTGCTGACTGAGCTCCACTGGCTACCTATAGCCCAACGGGTCGCATTTAAGGTCGGCTGTTTGGCCTTTAAAGCCCTTCATGGAAAAAGTCCCAGGTTCATTAACAGCATGATTGTGAAGCATGTGCCTACCCGAAATCTCCGTTCAGCTCATCTCTACTTACTTACCATCTCCTTCTTTAAACAGAAGCGACAGGGAGGCTGTTGTTTCGCCCACCTTGCCCCTCAAGTCTGGAATGCCTTCCCTCTGACAATCAGGAGCTGTGAAAATCTTATGGTGTTCAGGAGAGCCTTAAAGACCTGGCTGTTCAAGCAAGCATTTGCATAGGTTATCCGCCGCAATTTCCCTCACTCTCAGCGCCATGAAACCCTTGGGTGCCTGTACGCTTTAGAAGTTATTAACATAACATAACCATAGTGAATTATGTACATAGAGGCAAGGAATGGAGAAGAATTCCACAGGCAAGAGAACAAGGGCATCTATAACAGTCAAAGCCATGGATAAAGAATAACAAATTACAGACAAGGCCACAGAGTGGGAAAGATGGTCCTACGCTGATGTGCCTAAGCGACAGCCCCAATGGGGAGAAGATAAGGCTCAAGCACAAAAAGCCCAAGGAGAAAAAATATGAACTTTTGGTGGAAAACTAAAGTGGCCGGCGCCAGACAAAACTGCGACAGACAAATACACAGGAGGCACAGGCCACAGCTTGAGGGGTGGTAAGAAAGAGGACTACGGAGCTTTGTGACCTACATCGCAAACGAGATGGAGAGTGGAGTAAAATGACCTCACTGACGAACAAAGCCATGGGGGAACGTTTTTTTCCAATTGACAGACAAGACAAGACATTTTATGGTTTAAATCTCTTTATTGGTTTTCAGACAGGGAAAAAGGAATAGGACCTCCGGCTCCTGTTAGACAGTGCAATTAAGACATTAAACAGTCTGCGAGGTAAACATTACTGAGTAAATGCTAGGAGCGAGTCTACAGGAGGAAACTCCCAGACACAGGAAGAAAACCATGAACAAACCCCCTCCGCCCCCCCAAAAGCCCCCTCCTCACCCCCACCCCCTGTCCACAAACCATTAAAGTAAAGAAAGGAAAGGGGAATAGTGCCGGCCTTGCATCCATTACTGTGATCGCCCGGGGTTGCGCTTCTCGGGGATCTGTGTATCTGCCAATCGTAGGTGCCTTAGATAGCGGGGGCAGGACGATTCCCCGAATTCTGCAGTGAGCAGGGTCAAGAAGGGGCGCCACAGTTCAAGAAACTCATCCCCCCTACCCGCTAACGTGAGGGCCAATTTCTCCATCCCCAGCACCCTCCAAAGCCTTTGTAGCCATCCAGAGTGTGGGGGAGCCTGTGAGGAGCGCCAATGTGCAAGTTTGTTTTGGGTGGCAGCCCGAGGGCAATGGCTATGAGGCGGCCTCTTCTGGATTTCAAAGGATACATCAATGGATTGGGTAGCCCTAGGAGTATGTAAGCTGGGAAACGTGGGAGTTGTGTGTCAAGATGAGAGTCTATTTCGTCGAGAATTGTGGCCCAATATGGTTGGATGCGATCGCAACTCCACAATAGGTGCCCTAGGGTGCCCAACTCCCCACACCCCCTCCAGCACCGGTCGCTGATGTGGGGGGTCGAAGCGATGGAGACTTTCCGGTGTGTAATACCTAGGGCTGGGCGTAGTTTGAGAATTAGCACTTCGCGAAGCTACACGAAGTGCACTTTGCACTACAGGAGTTCGCGTAGCACTACGCGAACTGCGAAGTAGCATATTCGCACTGTGCAAGATACCGTTTTCAATGATTGCACAGTGCGGACAAGCATCCGGCACTGTACAATCATTGAAAACGGCATCTTGCACAGTGGGAGCTGCAGTTTTCTGCCGATCGAGGAGATTTTTCCTCGAGCTGCAGCTTTCTCAATGCGGACAGTTAGTTTCTCATCGCGAGCATACGCGACCACTCGCAATGAGAAAACAGACCTCCCCGCGTTGAGAATCTCACAGGGAGGTTTATTTTCCACGCTCGCGATCGGCAACTTGATGTTGCTGATCGTGGACGAGGAAAAAGTCTCGCCAAGATGTCATTTTGCTTGCTCGTGGTCGCCAACTTGTTGTTGAGGACCGCGAGCAAGCAAAAAATGACCGCTGCACTACACTACCCGTGTCCGCACTGTGCTACGTGCAGCTCGCGTAGTGCGAAGTTGCGCAAACTTCACGTGTGTATCATAGTGCTTCGCCCAGGCCTAGTAATACCAATAGGTGGCGACCTTGGTCAGTGTCTCAGTAAGCCCTGTGTGGTATGCCGAGTGTCGGGCCCTATAGTATATGCCACTCCATTCTTTATGGGAAAGGGTCCTACCTAGCTCTCGTTCCCACCGCACCCTCCCAGCATTGTATGTATGGGTGGAGGCCGCTACCAGGTGCTTATACGGATCAGAGATCAGTTTTTGTCCGAAGATCGAGTAATCAGCCACTTCTCATAAGGGTTTAAGAGGCGCTGAGCTCCAAGTCTAATTTGTGGTTGAAGTGCCCAGTGTCTGAGTTGTAAGTAGTGCATATTGTCCTTCGCTGGGATGCCATAATCTACTCTGAGTTGATACCCCCTAGATCGAATATATGTCCCAGGGACCGGCATGGGGAGGGGCGCCAGTCCGCAAAGGCTTTAGGGTCCAGTCCCGCAGTGAAATCAGGATTGTTAAACAGTGGGGTTAGGGGAGAGGGAAATGTCATCAGCTCATGAGCGGTAGCGGTTCGGTCCCAAGCCTCCAATATTGTACCTGTGATGTAGGATGTGTAGAGGTTGGGTGGTCTATGTTTCTTCCAAAGGAAGGGAATACCTTGAAGGGGCATGCCTGCAACTGCCTGGTCCTGGATCAACCAGTGTTTTTCGGATTCCAGGCGCTGCCATTCTACCAGGTAGCAGAGTTGTACCGCGTTATATTAGAACTGCAAATCCGGGATGCCAACCCCTCCCTGCTCTGGGGGGAGGACTGCCACCGCCAGCTTGAACCGCGGCTTGCGTCCCTGCTAAATAAAGTGAGACAGCTCTGACTGGGTCTGTTGAATACAGCCTGCCGGGGGGTACAGGGGGAGGGTCTGGAAGAGGTAGAGGATCTGGGGGAGGACTGTCATGTTGACAGCTGCTATCCTACGCAACCACGAGAAGGGGTAGTGCTTCCATCTGCCTAATTCCCTGCGAATCGAAGTACGAAGCCGGTCGTAATTAGCCGCGATGGTAGCTGGTATGGTTGGGCCCAATAGAACTCCCAGATACGGAACCGTGGTAGTGGACCATTGGAGAGGGTGCTCTTCCTGCAAGAGAGCCAGCGTTGGCGCAGACAGGGAGATATTGAGGGCAACTGATTTGTCTGTGTTAATATTGAATCCCGAGGCCTGCGCGAAGGTATGTAACTCTACGAAGAGGGCCCTCATAGACTGGGCAGGGTCAGTGATGGAAAGCAAGATGTCGTCCGCGTATAGGCTAATCTTATGTACGTCTGCCCCAAACCTGATCCCTGTGATGAGAGGGTAGTTCCTAACTCTCCGTGCGCGGGGCTCCATGTAGAGCGCGAAAAGAATGGGGGAAAGAGGGCACCTCTGCCGAGTGCCCCTACCTGTGTGAAAGTGGGAGGACGTCTGGCTGTTAACTCGCACCGTAGCCTGAGGTGAGCGATAGCAGTTTAAAGTACTGGTGCACAGAGCGTCCCCCAAGCCGAACCCACGCAGGACCTGTTCTAAGTAGGGCCAATGAACCCTATTGAACGCTTTTTCAGCATCTATTGCCAACAACATACACTCCTTCCGCATGCGAGAGGCTGTTTCTATTGTTGCGTGTTTATCTAGGTTCCTGATCGATACTGTGACCTTATGCCCCTATTCGGCTATAAATCCATTTATTCCCTATATTGGCATAACCGTTCAAGTGCGATTTTCTGAAAAGTCATCTCTGGCCTCACACGAACAGAGCCACATTCCAGCATAGTTCCCTCTGCCACTTCCTTTGCGACCAATTAGTGCAATGACAGAGCAGCAGTCACTATCTGATATTCCTAGATAACACTCCGAGTTCTTCAACAAGATAAAAACTCAGCAAACCTGGAAATCCCCGCTTGCTATGTTTTGATTAGTAATAGAACTCTAATGAGCAACTGATAACTAACACTTCCTAGTGACATCTTTAATTGACGTCTTATGTCCAGCAAACTTGCGTCAAACCCGGCACCTATCAGGTATAAATATTACCAACGTTGCCTTAAGCACTGCCTGTTGTACGAGCTACTGAAGCCAGCTGCCTGCACGACCCCGTGTTGGTAAATCTAGCACTCTGTCGCTGCAGCCTGCTATCCTGTGGTGGTGAAGCTGCTGATACCATTATCGCCGCTAAAGCGCGAACTATGGTGCAGTACGCTTGAGGAGCTGAACAGCCGTCCCTCTGCGAAGACATCCAGCAGATTCCAGCTGCCCGCGGACGCTGTCCCCCCTCCTTCCTCGACGCGCTGAAGAGAGCCGCTGCCTTTCTCGTGCAGAGAAATCCAGCCACGGCGCTTCCGGTTTACCCTCGCAGGTGACTGGGATATCGAGAGAGACCCCTGAAGGAGATACCAATCCTCCATCATTCTATTCAGAGGTATGGTGTTGACTAAACCCTTAGACGAGAATTCTTGAAGCAAACCTTGGCAAAACCAACTTAACTTAAAGCTACTTACTTACTCCCCTTTCACGTGTTAGGCTTAGGTCAGGCACACTGGGGTAGGCTTAGTTAGAAGCACCAGTTGAGTATGTTAGCCTAATGTATATATGACTGTATATATGTTTTATTACTTTTAAACCATTGTATGGCTAAGAAACCATATCAATGCTTTTACAGTTCTATTTCGCAATGCTTATCTTACTGTACGTACTTTTTATAATAACAATTATTGCAATTGTGGCAATACATTTCTCTTGTACGAGAAGAAAGACTGTTCAATAAATGTTAACCTTTTATTGACAAACGCCCGTCTCTCTATTCTCTACATCTCGTGAAAGTAAACTGCACTAGACTGACTGAGTGAAATCTATGTCTATTGTTTCACACGACCCTAGAGATTGACTCTTGATCTGAGGAGCAAAGTTGTCATGTTGCACGGTTGTTGGAAAACTGAATCCCTTCTTGTCTGTGCCAAGGAAGCTGATCACTTCCCATGCAGAGAAGAAAGTTTCCAGTGACCTCTGAGCTAGTTGGTAACACAACCCAATTAAGTTTAGCATAGTCAGTGGAGGCCTGGAATATCCGCAGTTCCACGTCGATACTACTGTTTATGTTATTCCAATGCGCAGGGCCTAGTGGGAAACTAGGAACTACACTACATGGCGCCCAACGTTTGGTAAGGCGATAAACTAACGCAAGACTTGTAGAGTAACTCAGTTGTGCATATTTCACACCCCTTTCTCCCGTAAATACTCCAATAGACGTCTGGAGTGGGTGAAAGGTTAAAATCCGCCCGACCTTAGTAGGAAGAGATTCCTATGTAAAGCTCTGGTTTATTCAACGTTGAAGGATACACTGTTCCAAAATATTGTGCATCTAATCTTTGTCTCCTTGGAGACCTACTCTGCAAAACCTGCATTTATACAATGTCAGTAGAAAATAACGGAACCACTGGGGGCGCAGCAGATGCGACTCAGCAAGGTCCCGAATACACAGACCCGGATGCAATAATCATCCCGGCACATTTAAGAAAATCTATAACTTCAAAACTTATAGTAAACGGACTGACACCTCAGGGTGGTACAGTAATTTTCGTGATAGAGGCTCACGAGTATCGGCAGACAGAGGTATTCTATTCATGGATAAACTTTCCAGCGGTAAACGCTATAACAAAAGAGTTTCACTATTACAAAATAGAGGAACCTCCGGGAGAGTACGCTCCTTTCGAGGAGATTGAAATCCCACTTAAATTTCAAGAGCACCTGCTCTGGTTTAATGGCGCCCTAAAACACAATGATCACATAACTAGGCTCGGTCCACTAGGTAGACCAGGAGCCACGTGGCCGGTTCTAGCCAGCTACACACCACATCCTGACATTGCAAAAATGTCTAGAGAAGAGCTGTTAGTACAGCTAAACACATTAATAAAAATACATAGGCAATTAGTCCAATATGTAATGCGGACTGCAACAGTCCAGCCAGCTGTTAATACACCACAGCTGACCCCTCATCAGGGGAATACAAATAAAATTACACCACAGAACATACAGTCATGTCTTGGTAAAACACCCGTAAAACGGGAACAAATTCCTTTCTGGTTAGCCCAGAAAATCACTCAAATAGAGGCAGTATTTCCTGATACTACCCCTATTGAGAAACACAGAATCTTGACCATCTGCCTTCCTATGGGAATCGCACCACACGTGGAGGACTGTGACACTTGGGGTACAGTCTTTGCTTCCATTTACACAAAAACACACGGTGTTCCGTCTATGGCGGTAATACCAGAAGTGCTAAAACAGATTCAAAATGAATTCGGTCCAGAGCCCGCTTTAAATCTAGGTATGAAATTACTGAAAGACTTCAAGCAGGTCACGGCTATATTATTAGCCAACGTAAAGGGAGAAGCAGCATCTGTGGCGATCCGCCAGAAGTTGAGGGAAACAGATATAAAAGATCCTGTTGAGCTTGCCAAAATCATAGAAAAATGCTATGAAGAATTAGGTAGAGACAGCTTGGGTGGAAAACCAGTTAAGCCCCAACTGCTCGAAAATCCTGAAAAATTATTTATTAAAAATAATTTAAACACTCCTAAAAAGAGCTGGGATGGAAATAAACAATCCACTCCCAAGGAAAAAGTTTTCCCGTCCAGAGGAAGGTCTCCTCGACGGAGGGAAAGAACTCCGACTCGAGAACGCCAGTCTCCCCAGAGGGAGCCCTCTGAGAAAAGATATAACCTTAGAAATAGGGATAATCTGAAAAAACCTGATAGATATCAAAGTATTGATACACGTCCCTCTCGATCTTTTCCACAGAATTCGGAAAGAAGAGGACGGTCAGACCCAGGAGAGCACACCAAGTCCAAAGACAAGGAACCTGCTCAGAGTAAAAAATCTCAATTTCAGAAAAAGAAGGTAGCCAGTATTAGAGTAATCAACCATGCCGAGAATACTGAGGACACAGTTGATAAACGGGGAGTGGGCATTGACAATGTTGGACAGTGCAGCGGAAATCAGTATAGCGCGCAAGATCTTGATGAGTCATCTGGAGACAGTGGACACGAATGAATACATTCAGGTTGAAACTGCCGACGCCAGACTTAGCGAGCCCCATAAAATATACGAAATAACATTGCGTATAGAGGGTGATAAGACTAGGAAAATTAAGGGTCTATTTTGGGATAAGCTCTCAAAAGGCTATGATATTCTGTTAGCTGAAAAAGATTGGCCCCCGGAGTTTGTCAGGGAGTGCCCTCGTGGCGAAGAAGTGATTATGCCTGCCTTCTCGAATCACATTCCGATTCACAAAAAATACACATATGCAAGGAAATGGGCAGTGGCCCAGGCACCTGCATTGTATAAAAATCATGTAGGATGGGATGAGGATTCAACGCCTCACAAAATCCAACTAAAAAGTGAACCAACTGCCCAACGGCAGTATCCCATAAAGCAAGAAGCTAAAAAACAAGTCAGGGAGATCTTAGATCAACTTGAGTACCAGGGGGTGATTGAAACATGCACCTCTCAAATGAACAATCCTTTGTTTCCTGTCTCCAAGCCAGACAATTCATATCGTCTAGTTTTGGACTACAGACACCTTAATACATGTTGCAAAACTTTTGCAGTACAAAACTCGCATAGTGCAGCCCTAATGAATAACATAGTTAGGAAAAAATATAAAACGACATTAGACATTTCTAATGGTTTCTTTTGTCAAAACATTGCACCAGAAAGCAGATATTTGACCGCTTTCTCTGCATTTGGGTCGCAGAAAAAATTCTGTCGACTCCCACAGGGGTTCAAGAACAGCCCAGGACTATTCTCAGCTAGGGTAACAGAGTTACTACAAATCTATGATGATGAAGCATTATCTTACGTAGATGATATTTATCTCACAGACGACGACTTGGATACTCATTTGAAAAGAGTGAACACCATTATACTTGGGTTCGCAGCAGAGGGTTACAAATTCAACTTTAAAAAGTCCCGAATTGCCCATCTGACAGTACTGTTCTTAGGGTACGAATTATCAAGTGAAGGGAAAAGCCTAGCGGACAACTTCTTAGAGAAGTGCGCTGTACTCCAAGCTCCAAAAACGCTGAAGAATTTACAATCCATACTAGGTTTTCTGAATTTCGGAAGAACTTACATTCTAAATTACGCAGAGAGGGTTAAACCTCTCTACGAACTAATAAAACCTGATTTTAAACAAATCAATTGGACTCAAAAACACACAGAAATCTTGAGATCACTGCAAACAGACATGTTAGCAAAAACAAAATTAGATACACGTGACAACACACGTGATCTTGTAATCCGAGTCATCCCAGGAAGATGCGGATTCACGTACCTAACCTCTAATGAGGGAGAAAAGGTACCAATAGCTTACAAATCACATTTGTACACAAAGGCTGAAATAAAATTCAGTTCAACGGAGAAAATTCTAACTGCGGTTCAGACTGCTGTAGCGAAAGAAAGGCCCCTAGCACAAGGTAAACGAATAATAATCGTAACTCCTATACCGGCTTTAGAAGCGGTAACTAAAGCAAGCATTCCTAATGCAAAAGCTTTGCATCCGAGATGGATTCAGTGGGTTAATTCTCTTGCTGCAACAGACGTAGTTTACGAATTTGATCCTAACTTAAAAACACAGGAATTTTTACAATATGAATATGAATGTCCTCTGCCAATTGAAATCCTGCCTCTCGAAGAATACGGAAGTATTATATATACTGACGGATCAGCACAACCCGCAGTTGGGGGTAAGCAAGCTTACAGTGCTGCGTGCGCGATTGTTAAAGGTCGCTGGCACAAAGGAAAATTTAGACCATTGGTCACTAAAACCCAATCTCTAGGAGATTGCTCGGCTCAACGAGCTGAATTAGTAGCATTTAAGATGGCGCTAGAAAATACCGATCGCGAATTCCCCACACTAATAGTGTGCGATTCTTTTTATTGCGTACAATCTTATAATGAATACTTGCAGAATTGGGTGGAAAATGGTTTCAAAGATGCAAAAGGTGGCACAATAAAGCATAAAATGCTTTGGGAACAGGTAGTTCTTTTACAGAAAGAACTACAAAAGACTCACGTGATACATACACTGAGTCATCAACGTGATGGCGTTCACGTTGCAGGGAATATATTGGCTGATGAAGCCGCGAAGGCAGCTGTGCAAACGGCTTCCGTAGCTGCGATAACTCGGTCACAAACAAAAATAGACAGCGATATTCTACAAGCTGTCAGTGCGTCAGTAAATAATGATAAGAAAACACTCCCAAAAGGCTTTCCTGAAAAGTACTTGTACTTAACGGATACAAATAATGTTCCATTTGCTCGAATCCCTGGAGTGGGGGATAGAGTAATTCCAAACAGGGAACACAGACTAGGACTAATCAAAGCGGCACACGAAGGGATTGCTTCTGCACATGCTGGCGTTTCCGCAACAATATCACTATTAAAACAGAGATATTGGTGGCCTCGCTTGAGAATACAAACTAAAAAGTATGTATTAGAATGCCAAAGGATAAAAGTATCAACAGTAAAACGACCAGCGCAGACACCCCTTCTCATCTCGGATAAACCATTTGCATGCGTTTACCTGGACCACTGTGGTCCCCTACAAAGGGACGGTAACTATAGGTTCAATTCAATTCAATTTTATTAAATATGTTTTGGAACTCCGTAGAGATCCACATATTATACACTTACAAAACACAGTATAAAATTTAGACTGTATATAACAACTCATGCAGGCAGTAATTAAACAAAAGCAATTTACCATTCTACTAATAAAGTTCTAAAAAACATTTTAAAAAATTAAAAATTTTGTTACAAAAAATTCCATTTGGGGGACTAAGAATAGCATCCAACAAAGCTGTTACAGAAGAAATACCAAACTGAATACAAGCCGGTTTTATCCAGAGGCGCCGGTAAGTCAATAATGCGGGACAAACTAGCAGGACGTGTTTGGAATCTTGAATTGCAAGTTTACAGTAATTACATACATTGGATATTCCATACCATTTGGCCAACAACTTGTTCAGGGGGAGCAAGTCCTGCCTGAGAAGTAACCAAAAGCGGCGTAAGCCGTGCGGGATGTTCCATGACAGGTAGGGTTGTATTTGTCTGAATGTATAGGAATCAACAACTTGTATGGCCCCCTTTTTTTGTATTATTAAATTCCGATCCCTCTCATAACTTAGCTTCCATGTAGCTTGTTTTAGTTGTAATTTTAATTGGTTCATGGAAAGCTCTAGGATGGATGCTTCCTCCAACTCCAAGAGAGTGATGGCTCTCCTATAGTTCTTTATTAGGATCGAGTATACATTTAGGGGGCCCATCAACTCTTTTGTAATAAGGGATCTAAGAGTAGTTGGCTTTCCTTTGATCAGACTAATGACCCAGCGAATCACTCCTGCAAGTCCCTGAGCCCAGCTACTCCTAAGGCCAAGTTCTAAACGCAGGGTTGCAGCACTACAACTGTTATTAACCGAGGTTAAATTTCTCAATAGGGAGCCCTCCACTATATCTAAAAAGCCCCATTCCGCTAGGTCAATTAATTCTACCCCGTAGAGCAGAGTCGGGGGGACTTTTGCCCGAAAGGCCTCCAACAAATGAACAAAGTGTCTCTGGCCTGTTGATTTATACAGTGCTCTTAGGCCTTTACCCTGTGACTTTGCTTTTCGGGAGCTGCTTTCAATATGTAATTTATTGCCTAAACTACTAGTGACTACCATACCTAGAAAGACATACGATTTTACTCTTTCTCATTTCTGACCTCCCAATTCCCAACTAATGTGGTCCAATTTTAGTTTGTTTCGTCCTTCCAAGCACATTATCTTACTTTTAGAAATGTTTATTTTCAAAAAGTGCTCTTCAGAGAAGGTGTGTAGTGCATGTAGACGATTATTAAGACCCTTAGGGGTGAGGTCTAATATTAAAATGTCGTCCGCATACATTAGGCAGGGGATGTGTCTTTCGCCTAAGCGTGGTGCAATTCCTACACATGTTGATAAAGTGAGGGGAAGGTCGCTAACATAAAGGGAAAATAGAAGGGGAGCTAATAGGCAGCCCTGTTTAAGGCCATTTGCAGATGGAATGAGCCGGGAGAGACCTCTTTCTCCTCCCAACAGTACCTTACACCATGTGTCATCATGCAGATCCTGGACCAAGCGTAAGAGACTATGTGGCATTCCTAAGATGTGTAGCTTTCTCCACAATACCTGACGGTCGACCTTATCAAAGGCCGTGGAGAAATCTATGAAAGCCACATAGACTCTCCCCTTCCTTGCTCTTATGTACTTGTCAACTATTACCTGGAGGGCAGTTAGATTATCCATGGTCCCGTGGTTTTTTCTAAAGCCTGTCTGTTCAAGTGGAAGGATATTTGCAGATTCAACCCATGCATTTATCCGTTTAAGCAGGCATCTAGTAAAAACTTTGCCGATTGCATCCAACAATGCAATCTGGCGATAGTTCTGGGGGAGGAGACGATCACCCTTTTTGAACAATGGGACCAGGATGCTTCCCTTCCAGGAAGGTAGAACCTTTCCGCTTAATATGCAGGAATTAAAGATAGGGCATAAGAGCTTGCTCCATTTGACCCTGTTCTGCTTTAACACATTGATTGGAACTTCATCGGGGCCCATAGCCCCTGAACGTCTCATTTCCCCAATAGCGAGTTCTATGTCCTTTTCTGAAAAAGACTCTACCGGCGGGCTTGTGTCTATTAACCGTACCTGGGGTGAAACTGTATGGTTACTGGCATAGAGATTTGAGACAAAATCCCTCCATATATGTTCCTCGATAGGGATGGGGAGCGGACTGGTTCTCGTTCCGCACCCTTCACCTATAAGGGACCAAAATTGCCTCAATTCTCCATTAATTGCTGCTTCCCTTATTTTTACCCAGATGGTATCCTCTTTTTCTTTGCGAAGAGCATATAAGAGTCGCCTCCTTCTCCTTTTTAGTGTTGTTATTTGTCGGGATTTATCCTCAGTTCTATTTAAATATTGGGCCCTTATAAGTTTATTCAGGTCTACGTTAAGCGATTTCAGGGGACAGTGGATTATTTTAGTGGATTTTTTCTTGTTCTGTTTTTGAGCCCCTGTTATTATCGAATTCAAAAATAAGGAAAAAAGCTCGTTTTCGCGGCCATACCAAGAGGGGAGCTCAGAGATTGCTATATCTAGCATATCCTCCAGGTAACGATGAGCCCTTGCATTCCAATAGCATCTTCCAGAACTGTTACCAAAATTTATTTGGTTACTATTCAAGGACCATTGGTCACATTTAGGGGGATGTACGTTCATCGAGATGGAAAGGATTTTATGATCGCTGAATATGGTTTCGATTACAGCGATATCCTTTAGTAACTCAAATGAATGAGACCCTATTATAACATAATCAAGAATCGATTCCCCTTGATACGATTTGTGAGTAAAATTTGCTGGGGAGTCCGAGGGGAGACGCCCATTTGCGATTATCCCATCGGATTCTGCCAACTCATTTAATAATAGTTTACCCCGTTTATTTGTTAATATACTTTCAGGGAACGTTGCCCGAGGAATATGGAGTGTTTCTTCTCTTATTTTGTCAGAAAATAGGTTTAAGCTAAAGTTGGAGATTTTGCAGTTCAAGTCCCCGGTTAGGATAATAACCGTTCCGGGATCTTTCTCCTTAATGCTCTGTATATGGAGGAAGATTTTATTTAAAATTGTATTAAAACCCGTTTCAGGTGGGATGTAAGCATTTATCAAGGCCAGGCGGATTCCAGCTAAGAGGTTGCCTGACCCAAACAAGGTTACTACCTGGAAAAGTTTACTCGGGTCCAAGAAGTGGTCGTAGTCCCAGTTTATACGGTTGGATAGAAGGCAGGCTATACCCCCACTGGCGTGGCCTTTTTTATTCGCAGTGGCGCTGCCTTCTAGTACAATATAGTCCTTCCCTATTTGGATATTTCCATTGCACCATGTCTCCTGGAGGCATATAATATTTGCCTCTAGGGACAAAAGAAATTGTATTTTCTCCGTATTATTTTTTAGGCCTGCTGAATTCCACGATATTATGGATAGATCTGTGCTAAAGGAACTGATTGGATAATGGTTTACCCGAAGATTTGTCGGCTAATACTTTGGGAAGCCAATTCCAATGATCCTTTTCCTCTCTGGGGGTAGTTTGATAAGTTAAAAAAGAGGATTGAGCATAGGATACCACACGAGAGTCATTGGACTTGCTTATTTTTAATTCTTTGATTTCACCCAAATTATTTATGTTGCCTGTTGCGGCTAGCAGCAGGGAAGAGGGTGGATTCTGTTGGTTTAGCGCTTTAGCAGCATTATTCCGACTGGAGGGCATTAATACAGGAATTACATCTATTCCTCTACTCTGGAGGTCTTCAGCCCGTTGTAGGATGAGGTTAGCTACTAATTTGGAGTGAAACTTCACCCTCGTAACCGTCCCCACTTCAGACTTTTGTTGCAGAACTATGTCTAGGTCGGCTGATTGGATAAGTTTCAAATTGGCAGATTCTTGAAAGTATTTCAACAAGAGGGATCTGTTCAAAATACAGTCAGCTTCGAAAAGGGGAAAGAATTCTACCCATACAGTATCTATATTATTTTTCATGTATTCTTTACCCGGGATAACCTTTGCAGGTGCTTCCATGGGTGCAATTACAAAGGGATTGAATGATGGAATTTTTTGGGCGGGAAGATTTTGCTCTTGCCCTAATGGAATTGGTTTATCTGCTTCTTGGTTCATAGAACATTGGGGGGGAGCACCCTGAGCTATTACTCCCTGGAAGGCAGATGCAAAGGGATTAAGTGCCGTTGTTGCTTGGGTAAGTGGCTTTTGAACCTGACCTGGGGAGGTCGATTTGTGTGCCACTTTTATATCCCTAGTATTATTGCTTTGTTGACCAAAGGTGAATATGTTAGTAATTGCTGACAAGGGGGATGTATGGGTAGGTAAAAAGGGTGATGTTGCCTTAGATGTTAAGGCAATGTTTTCTTTGGCTGACATATTGACAGGGTTTTTGTTTTTTCCCACTGCCATCTGTACTTGGGGTGTCGCTTTCAGTAGGGGAGAGTTTAAGTGTTTCCTGAATAAAATTTTCCTCCGCCTATTTTTATCTATCCGTCTTAACAGTTTCCTCTTGTGCTTTCCGTTCTTTTTTATTGACACAATTTTCCCTCTATTATCAGTTTCCCCCTGAATAGCTTCCTCCTCTATGTCCCCGTCCCCCTTCTGTTTCTTAAAAATTGGGAATAAATCATTTCCAGTTTTTAGCGGGGTTTTCCCATGAGGTTTTATTTCAAAATCGTAATTTACTGAGCCATTTAAACTGGATAATGACTGGGGAGCACTTATTTTCTCTTGTGCTATTTTTGAAGTGATTATAGCTACTGGGGAATGACCATTTATACCTATCTGATCTGAGGCCGTGGGAGGGGAGGAGGGCCCCTTCCCGTCCACTTCCTTCTCTTTTTGGGTCCTCAGCAGGACTTTTAAGATTTGGGTCACTGTATCAAGCACACAATCAGATCCCCCCACAAATTTTTCCATTAAATGTAAGATAGAAGCCAATAAATGTTCTAAAATGTGGAGGGAGTCAGAAAGCGGTTTGTCGGGCCCCTTACATTGGAAGGTATTTATTCCGGTCAAATTTAAATTAGGGCTAGAGGAAAAGTGAGAGTGTGAGGTTTTGGAAGGAGTACTACTGTAAAGATGTAGGCCGGCATGGTTTGACATTAGCGGGGTGTTCTGGGGTAACTCAACTTTTGTGGGATCAGATTCTAAATACCGTTGACATAGGACTTCATCTAGAATCATTGGGGACAAACCGTTGTGAAATGACGTTTTGATTAGTGAACTGTTAGCTGGCTGAGTAGCTTCATCGTGGGGAATTGTCATGATGTTTAAATTATCTTGCTCTATGTCTTTTTTTGTTTTTATAATTACCTCTGGTGCTAGGTCAATATTATTTTTCAGAGTTGAAAATAGGGGGGGTGAGAACTCGCTCTTGGGGGGAGATTGTGGCGTCCTAATTGGCCCTGGACTTGAGTCTGCCATTACCTTTTTAATTTCAGGGCTCTCTCGAACGTTATTAGGGGCAGAATCTAAGTGGATAACTCCGGGGTCCTTTGGGTCCATTGCTTTATTGTCCACCCCTGAGGCTTTGTTTTTACCCTTTTCCCAGAAATTGAAAAGCTGACACGTACTTTTCATGTTGGTAGATTGGCTATGTTTGTTTCTAAGGGGATTTGATTTTGTTTTGGTGCTGGATCTTCCTACTATTATTTTACCAGATCTTAATTTCTTTGTCATCGTGACAGGGGGACCCTGTCGTGGTTGCACAATAAAGTAACGTGTCCTAAGTGGATAGGGGACTCTGAGATTACACTGCAAGTGAATATTTTTAGGAACGGGAGCTTAAATACCTACCCGGCTGCACACTAGCTAAAGGTGCAGTCTCACAGGTAGTTTAAGGTTAGAGTGGAGTATGGTTTACCGGGCATAAGGGGGTGGGCCTAGCCTGGCCTTCTCGTGCCTCTGAGGGCCTTAGAGGGCCCGCCCTTGTCCCGGGCTTCTCCCGGGCGCTACCCGCGCGCTCCCGCGCAGCGGAGTACTGACACTCTACTTATTGACTGCCCTTAGGAGAGGGCGTGGCCTTCAGGGAGAGCGTCACCAGGTGGAATCGGTGATGGCAGCTGCTGGGACTCTTGGGAGTTGGAGTCCAGCAGTCTGCTCGCTCGCAGCCCTGAGTGCCTCAAGCCCTTAGTACAGAGATGACAATTACAGCAAGGTGCTGCTCCAATGAAGCGGGACCCGCGGAGCGGGTCCGGCGAAAAGTAGCGCTTTAAAGTGCGCTTCTGCAGGAACACAAAGCGCTATTTCAGTCCTCCAGCGCTTAGCACAGGCACAGTTCGGCAGGAAAAGGGTGCAGAAAGGTATCCGCTGCTGCTGAAGATCCGGCGCCTTTTGCAGGATAGCAGGGGCGTGGCCTTCAGGGAGAGCGTCACCAGGTGGAATCGGTGATGGCAGCTGCTGGGACTCTTGGGAGTTGGAGTCCAGCAGTCTGCTCGCTCGCAGCCCTGAGTGCCTCAAGCCCTTAGTACAGAGATGACAATTACAGCAAGGTGCTGCTCCAATGAAGCGGGACCCGCGTAGCGGGTCCGGCGAAAAGTAGCGCTTTAAAGTGCGCTTCTGCAGGAACACAAAGCGCTATTTCAGTCCTCCAGCGCTTAGCACAGGCACAGTTCGGCAGGAAAAGGGTGCAGAAAGGTATCCGCTGCTGCTGAAGATCCGGCGCCTTTTGCAGGATAGCAGGGGGCGTGGCCTTCAGGGAGAGCGTCACCAGGTGGAATCGGTGATGGCAGCTGCTGGGACTCTTGGGAGTTGGAGTCCAGCAGTCTGCTCGCTCGCAGCCCTGAGTGCCTCAAGCCCTTAGTACAGAGATGACAATTACAGCAAGGTGCTGCTCCAATGAAGCGGGACCCGCGGAGCGGGTCCGGCGAAAAGTAGCGCTTTAAAGTGCGCTTCTGCAGGAACACAAAGCGCTATTTCAGTCCTCCAGCGCTTAGCACAGGCACAGTTCGACAGGAAAAGGGTGCAGAAAGGTATCCCTATAACTATAGATATATCATGGTAGCAGTGGATTCCTGTACGAGGTTCATATGGATGTGGCCCCAGCGCTCGGCTGACGCTAGAACGGTTATAAAAGATTTGCGAGTCTTTATCGGCACATACGCAATTACCACGTTCCATTCTGACCAGGGTCCTGCTTTCAGCTCTCGAGCCTATAAGGAGGCCATGGCTAGCATGGGAATTGGGTTACGGTATTCTTGTCCGTCGCACCCCGAAGGGAATAGTGTGGTAGAAAGAAAAAACCGGGACATAAAGCAATCTATAACAGCGAAGGTATTAGGTTCAGGCGCTGGGTGGGTCAAACATTTAATAAGTGTCCAGACTAGTCTTAACAACATGCCAAGAAATTCTCTAAAAGGTTTCAGCCCATACGAACTATTGTTCGGAATTAGAATGCGAGTTCAGGACCTCGATAGTCAGATGTCAGTGGTACAAGAAGAAACAACGCACTTTGATGTAAAGGATCGTTTGGCTGTTTTACAGGAACTGAATGAAACAAGAAAATCATTAAGCAACATAAAGTTAAAGCAACAGCCAAGTACCACTGACGAGGCACCACCCGCAACAGCCCCAGCAAGGCTTGTCTGGATTCCAAAGATTGGGGATCTAGTCAGAGAAAAGATCGCGGTTAAGAAGGAATTTGGGCCTTCTTACAGAAAAGCAGTACCTGTCTTAGCAGTCACCGGAACAAGATCAGTTGTGCTACCGCCCCTTGCTGGTAAAAAGGAGAACAGAGTCGTGTCTATCGATCTGGTAAAACCACAAGCATGTGGCCTATAATCAACAGTAGGCCCAGTGGACTCCCAAGAAACAACAGAATACCCAAACTTGCAACAATCCAAGAGGTTCAAACTGAAAGACTCATCACATTCGATCAGCCTGCAGTGCACAATGAAGGACTATGCAATAATGCCATGGAACTCGTGCCTCTTGAAACACAGATTGAAACAGTTCGTCAAGAAACAACACCAGTCTACAATGATGTGGCATCAGAAAGTGCTACCGAGAGACAGATTGAAAGAACAATCCCATCAATTGCCAGAACTGCCTCTGGTTATTTCATCAACTTCGACAACTTCTCTGAAGATTTAAACGACCCCGAAGTGATGCCAGAAACAAAAAAGTATTCTAAAGAAAATACAACAGGACTCCTTCAACAAATCAAAGAACTATATCTGGATTCACCGTTGATTGAGCATTGGATTATCTCAGGGGTATTCATACTCCTACTATGCCTAATTTTAGTTTTAATTTCAGGAAAGTTTATTACAATTGAATGGACACAGCAAGTCAGAACATCAACCTAGTCCTGAAACCACACAGATCATCCCACGTGAAGAAAAGAGAACTGTCAACAGTAAATGTCACAGCAATTCCAATACCTGGTGGGGTAGTATGGGAGAAAACAGACTATGAGATATATGGTCCGGTGGAAATCCTGAAGTATCCTCATCAACTAAAGGTTTCCTTAAGTGACTTTGTGATACCAAGTACATTCTCTGATGATTGGGACTTTAACAGTATTAATGACATGATGTCTGATTTAGTAATGTCAGCTAGATTCACAGATCATGATTATTTACAAGGTTCATCTAGTTATGAGCAGTTATTCTGTTACACCCACTATGGGGATCATTACTTGCATAAATCTGCACAGCCTAGAAATGTTTTTATGTATAATCAATGGGAACATTGTTCTACACCACCTAAAAGCAGTTCTAAAGCATTCTTTGAGAAATTCAAATACTTCTCAGGGTTTAACACAAGTAATGCAGAAACATTTTATTATAAACTGTTAGATAAAACAGGAATGAAAACAATGCTGACAAATTCTAAATTGATATATTCAGAAGCATTTTATGACAAAATGATGACATTTGGTTTTGATTATTGGAAAAATAATATTGAAACGAAAACAATTTGGGGTACAAAAGATTGGCAGGTGCAAGGCATTGAAGCACTATTTAGAACCTGCATGATACCTGAACAAATGTTATTTTTAAATGACACAATACACCAAACATCTTGTCTTGGCCTAGCTAAGATCAAAGACCTTAAAACACCGTCTATACCAAAGCCAATACCTGAGAATACAACCACAGATATTGAGTTAGACGTGTCACAAATTTTACATTTCAACAGAACACATCCTGATTGGAAAAAGTAGTTAATCTGGCCTACAGACACCAATAGCTGTCAAGATAGGTTCCTGAATAAAACACAGGGGTTAAAAGTGACCAGATTAGACCCTAGATACTCCCAGAGACAACATCCAGGGATTATAACAACATACAGTGTAGGGAAACTCTGCCTAGAATGGCTAACTACATCCACACTGGCTGAAATTAAGCAACACTTGTCTTTATTAAAAGATGGTGCTGATTTGCGCGACTTCATTCTTGGGCCACGCAAACAGCGTCAAAAGCGTTTCATAGCGACCAGTATCTATGCTGCTTACAACGAGGCTTGGAAAGTAAAGCAAATTGAAACTGCTGAAAAAATACGAGAAATTGATCGTATTAATTTGGAGAAATCACTTTCTGTGGTAGACAATGGGTTAATGACTCTGTCTTCCAGAATATATTCGTTGGACAATATTGTATCCTCTGCCTTTGATGTGATAGACAGAGATTTGCTAATGTTACAACATGGCCAGTCTCAATTACGCTCTATTATAGAATTAGGCTGGACGCTGCAAAATCTTCGTTCAGGCTATGTGCCTTGGAGTTTAATCAACACGACGTCATTATTTTCCAGTTTTAACCTTACTGATAAACAGATCAGTTTGGCACAGAAAGGAGCAGACTATACAATCCTGAGCATCGAAAAACTCGAGAGATTACCATTGACAATGTCAGAGAGTCCTGTCATTGAATGGATAATACACGGAATTATCACAATTCCGATAACAACTTTCCGATTCAAAAAGTGCCTTGAGTACATACCTGCTGGCCAGTATGAACAATTGGGTAAAGGATATGTAAAATCCGAATGGAAATTACCATACACTCATTCTTGCTATAGTGACAGTGACAAAAATGTATTTCTTAGTGGTGAGAACTGTAAACATTCACTAAGCGGTATACTTTTGTGTCAGGGTATTAATTTACATGGAGCATGTGATGGAAATTCTAACAACCTTTCATACCACCAGCTAGTCACACCTGCAACTCAGATAGAGCCCTTCTTTATGCAACTCGCAAACGGGAGTTACATTCTTAGAACGGATCACAGATGTTGTGGCCTGACGCCAGGGAAAAGTTATCTAGTACAAGTTACGTCCATGGTCAAATGTTGTATGCAAGCATTGTTCCCGAGCGGGCCTCCAGACATAGTGACTCCCCTCTGGCCTCGTCTGAATCTCTATTCTATACGAATTGATACATTAAGCAAAATGAAATCTGTACTTTTACAGACAACAGTGCCTATAACGTCATCTAAAGAGACGTATGATCTTCTAGTCGCAAGGACGGCTACTGAGGTTCATGACCTTTTATCAACAAATTGCCCCGTGCATTTCGTAGAAATGTTCAGCCAACTCCTTAACATGTCTAGTGCAACAAGCATCCCAGGCATATTTAAGACAGTCTTTACGGGACTGCTAACACCCTTCCAGGCAATTTTGGGAATCTTTCCTAATTTTGTGCACTCCATTTTTGGCGGCATACCATTATTTTTGGGACTCGTTGCAGGGATTCTATTTTTGACCCTCCTGCTACGTTATGGCAAGCCTCGGCTCAGACATAGCTCCCATGGGAATGGAAGAGACAATCCTAGCAATGCGCTACCGGGACAGGATAACTAACGTCCTCGGATTGGCCAGGCTGAGAGATCTAAACATGACCTGGTTCCTTTCATTCAGACCGATATGGCAAAATTGCATTTTACCTGTGCTACGGTGTATGCTTTGCGGCGATGAATACGTGTTGGACATCTGTCTTTCACTTCCATCAGCAGTACCAATGGACGTCGATACTTTGCTCAGTCCAATAACGGCTCACGCATTGTGTTGTCCCCAGCGGCTACCAATCCTGATGACGGCATTCGTGGAGACTCCTGTACTACAGCCAAGTGGTAACAGTGGAGCGAGTGACAAAAGCAACATCATCCAGGTACAACGTTCTGTGAGCATTGCTGGTCCTGCCTTCGATGACAGCAATCATTCTCACACCTGCCAAGTTACAGCGCTATCTAATTTGGTTGAACTATCACCTGAATTTGTAGACCAATTCTTTGAGAGCCTGTCTGATACGATGTTCTCACCCGTACAGAAACAATAACTTTTGAGAAGCTTTCCGACACACAGCGTTCCCATGAACTCTGAATTCGGCCTTCAGTTTTGATCAACAAAAACTGCCAAGAGCTTTGGAAATCTATTTTTTCCCGTTCAAGCAATAACTTTTTTGATTTGGACAATTTTTCTAATATTGACCCTTTTTGGCACGAACAATTCTTTGCTTAACGTAAAAACTATTCTTAGAGAACAGAAGCTTCACACTTCTATTTCTAAACACATCTAGAGACATAACAACATTACACCAGCCTCTAGCACACATGTTATTACAATGCATTTTTATGTGGTGATTTATCTCGCATTTCTTCTGTCAGAGATACTTCATGTGTAATTCCTTATGCATAATCATTCATTGATTTCATATGCAATAATTATTTGAATGATTTCTATGCTTTGAAAAAAAAAAAAAAACGTACAGTACCTAAATCCATGTATTACAAGTACGCCTATTTCGAATGCATTTATGTATTTTGGGGTGGGCAATGTTACACATGCATCTAATTGCTTTAGTTTTAGTAATTTTGATGGACATTAACCCGTGGAGTGGGTGTTGCGTGTTTATCTAGGTTCCTGATCGATACTGTGACCTTATGCCCCTATTCGGCTATAAATCCATTTATTCCCTATATTGGCATAACCGTTCAAGTGCGATTTTCTGAAAAGTCATCTCTGGCCTCACACGAACAGAGCCACATTCCAGCATAGTTCCCTCTGCCACTTCCTTTGCGACCAATTAGTGCAATGACAGAGCAGCAGTCACTATCTGACATTCCTAGATAACACTCCGAGTTCTTCAACAAGATAAAAACTCAGCAAACCTGGAAATCCCCGCTTGCTATGTTTTGATTAGTAATAGAACTCTAATGAGCAACTGATAACTAACACTTCCTAGTGACATCTTTAATTGACGTCTTATGTCCAGCAAACTTGCGTCAAACCCGGCACCTATCAGGTATAAATATTACCAACGTTGCCTTAAGCACTGCCTGTTGTACGAGCTACTGAAGCCAGCTGCCTGCACGACCCCGTGTTGGTAAATCTAGCACTCTGTCACTGCAGCCTGCTATCCTGTGGTGGTGAAGCTGCTGATACCATTATCGCCGCTAAAGCGC
This sequence comes from Lissotriton vulgaris, assembly GCF_964263255.1. Classification (NCBI taxonomy): domain Eukaryota; kingdom Metazoa; phylum Chordata; class Amphibia; order Caudata; family Salamandridae; genus Lissotriton; species Lissotriton vulgaris. The sequence goes on from NC_141693.1 coordinate 1,599,218,905, forward strand.
GAACTATGGTGCAGTACGCTTGAGGAGCTGAACAGCCGTCCCTCTGCGAAGACATCCAGCAGATTCCAGCTGCCCGCGGACGCTGTCCCCCCTCCTTCCTCGACGCGCTGAAGAGAGCCGCTGCCTTTCTCGTGCAGAGAAATCCAGCCACGGCGCTTCCGGTTTACCCTCGCAGGTGACTGGGATATCGAGAGAGACCCCTGAAGGAGATACCAATCCTCCATCATTCTATTCAGAGGTATGGTGTTGACTAAACCCTTAGACGAGAATTCTTGAAGCAAACCTTGGCAAAACCAACTTAACTTAAAGCTACTTACTTACTCCCCTTTCACGTGTTAGGCTTAGGTCAGGCACACTGGGGTAGGCTTAGTTAGAAGCACCAGTTGAGTATGTTAGCCTAATGTATATATGACTGTATATATGTTTTATTACTTTTAAACCATTGTATGGCTAAGAAACCATATCAATGCTTTTACAGTTCTATTTCGCAATGCTTATCTTACTGTACGTACTTTTTATAATAACAATTATTGCAATTGTGGCAATACATTTCTCTTGTACGAGAAGAAAGACTGTTCAATAAATGTTAACCTTTTATTGACAAACGCCCGTCTCTCTATTCTCTACATCTCGTGAAAGTAAACTGCACTAGACTGACTGAGTGAAATCTATGTCTATTGTTTCACACGACCCTAGAGATTGACTCTTGATCTGAGGAGCAAAGTTGTCAAGTTGCACGGTTGTTGGAAAACTGAATCCCTTCTTGTCTGTGCCAAGGAAGCTGATCACTTCCCATGCAGAGAAGAAAGTTTCCAGTGACCTCTGAGCTAGTTGGTAACACAACCCAATTAAGTTTAGCATAGTCAGTGGAGGCCTGGAATATCCGCAGTTCCACGTCGATACTACTGTTTATGTTATTCCAATGCGCAGGGCCTAGTGGGAAACTAGGAACTACACTACACTATGAGGCGTAAGACTCACTTTGTGTTGTCGCTTGTTTGATGCTGGGAGACAAAAGCCCACTTGGTCCAGCTCTACCAGTTGGAGCATATAGGGGGCGAGTCTAGTCGCGAGAATACTTGTATATAGCTTGAAATCAATGTTTAAGAGGGAGATCGGCCTGCGCACACTGCAGTTAGTAGTGTCCTTCCCAGGTTTCGGGATGACTATAATCGAGGCCTCTAACATTTTCTCCGGAATGGCGCCTGGTTGGGCAAATGTGTAAAACAGGTTGTGTAACAGGGGAGCCAGTTGGTTACAATAGATTTTATAGAAGGCCGCGGAGTACCCGTCTGGGCCAGGTGATTTCCCAAGCCGGAGGCGTGAGATGGCCGCGATGACCTCTTCCTGCCCAATAGTCCCATCTAGGCTGGCAGCCTGTGCAGTGTTCAGAGACGGAATCTGCGCTGCTTCCAGATAGTCAAGGCTGTGCTGTGTGTTGAGGGAGTCACCTGACTATAGTGAGGCGTAAAAGTCCCGGAAGGATTCTGCTATGGCCATATCGTCAGAGGTGAGGTCGCCTCCACGTGACCGAATGACCGTCCCTTAGCTCATAAACTACGGGAAGTGAGACAGCGGCAGGGGGTAAACCTTGCCGCTGTCCCACTTCCCGTAGTTGAAGAGATGGCCACACCTGTCTCCTCCTGTATAGTAGGAGTGTCGTAGGCGGATGGCCGCATATTCAGCTTTGTCCTGATCCAGCGCTGCGAGTTGCTTTCGTTCCGTGCAGAGTTGGCGCCAGGCTCGGGCAGCGCGCTGGTGCATCTGTTCCAACTCTGCAACTCGTTTCGTGAGCTCAGCCCGTTTCAGGCCACGTTCCTTATTAATGGCAGAGGAGATAGCTATGAATTCTCCCCTTAAAACAGCTTTGAGTGCCGTCCACTGCGTCGCCAATGAGGTGTCCTGATTAGCATTGAGAGTTAGGTAGTTTGAGATAACCGTTTTCATTCAGTCAGTTATGGTAGTCTGATGCAAGAGGGAGTTGCGGAGTCGCCAGTGTTGTTGTGGCATTTGTGTGCATGGGAGTAGGAAAGAGGTCCTAACGGGCGAGTGGTCAGATAAAGACGCAGTGAGGATATCAGCGTCAGTGGCTAATATCATCAGCGGGGTGGAGCACAGGAAGTAATCGAGCCAGGTGTAGGTCTTATGGGCTCCCGAGTAATAGGTGAAGGTCCTGCTCTGCAGGTGGAAGTGACGCCATAAGTCTACTAGGCCCAGGTCCAGGAGTCGCGCCAAGCCCGACAGTGAAAGGGCCCCCACCTGACTAGTGCGCTGGCAAGAGCGATCGGCAAGGTTGTCAAAGACAAGATTCGAACCCCCCCCCCCCAGTAGCAGGCGCCGTTCAGGGTTCGCTGCGGCTTCAGTGAGTGCGTCGTGTAGGTATACCGAGCCAATTGTTGATCTTTGTGTAATAAGTGGGTCTCCTGCAAGAGGCAAATGTTGGCTGTCGAGTGTTCTAGGTAGTGAAGGACAGTCCGTCTTTTGATAGGGTTATTCAGGCCTCGAACATTCAGGGTCAAAACTTTGAGTGGACCGCGTGGCATTTAAGGGGCGGAAGAGTGTGAATCTGAGTAGTCGCCATGCAGGCAGAGCATCAAAGCAGCATGATGGAAGGGCGGCAAAGTCGGCCCCGGAGTTGGAGTGCACCGGTAAAGGAAAGAAAACTGTGGATAAGGGGGACCCACCCAACAAAATGTAAATATGGGGAAAGGGAAAAGGAAACCTAAGAGTCCAAAACTGGAAAATCCCCAAAAACCGTCCTCAACGGGGGACAGGGCAACAAGTCCAAAGAGCAAAAATAGTCCGCCACCCCAGGGTGACTGGTCAGGTAACATGGGGGTGATTGTCATAGTTCCAAAATGTGTGTCCGCACCTCCCGCTGTCCCCAGCGTACAGAAATGGGCAGTAGCATGTTCAATAGGTTAGTGGCGTTGATTTGGCGGTTGAGTCCTCCCCGGCCAGGGCCAAAGTAGCAGCGGACAGGGCTTCCTGTTGGCTTCTGGCGATCTCGGATCTGGGTGGTCGCCGCGGACGCCATCCCGACGTGGAGACCTCGGGCCTCGAAGTAGAGCTGCGGTCATTGTCATCCTCAGAAGGCTCCGCCAGTCCCAGTAGGTGGCAGGCCTCCGTGAAGGAGCGGATCTGATGGAGTTTCCTGTTATGCCGAAAAATGGGGTGAAAGGGGTGTCCCCAGGAATATGAGACCCCTTGTTGTCGTAGATGCTCCGTGACTGGATGGAATTGGCAGCGTTTTTGCGGCGTGATCAGGGCTAGGTCTTGGTATAGCACCGGGGAGTGACCCTGATAGGAGATGGGATAGAGGGGTACTTTAGTGTGTATGGCCTCTTTGGTCTTAAAGTCCTGCACGCAGACCAGGATGTCCGCTGGCGGTGCATTAGGAGCTCGAGGTGGCCCCACTCTGTGTACCCTATCCAGGACAACATCGGGGTTCTGCGCCTCTCCCAGTATAAAGCGGAAGAGGCCCTGAGTGAACGCAAAGACGTTGCGGTTGTCCTCGGAAAGCTTCACTCCTCGGATCTGGATGTTATGCCTCCGGGAGCGGTTCTCCAGATCTTCTATCTGTGTCTGAAGATCGACGTTTTGATCCTGGATCACCTCCTGTTGCAGCGTGGTTTGGTCTGAGACCATGGCATCATGTCTCTCTTCCAGGGAGGCCGCCCGCTCCCCAAGTCCGTGGACATCCCATCATAGCTCCTTAACCTCAGCAGCAAACTCTGATCTGACTGATTGAATATCCTCCCTGAGGGTGAGGAATAAAGATTCGAGGAATGCCTTCGTTATTGGCTCGTCCCCTGTGGCTGGGAGGCCCAGTCCCGCCTCTGCCTCCGGGGCCGCAGCCGCCATGTCGGGGTTGGAGAGTGTGCGACCGAAAATGTCCATGAGGCCCTTCGACTTGTTGTTCCTGGTCTTGGACATGCTACCAAACCTCAGCAGGCAGTGTTGACGTGGGATCTGAAGGCCGGGTATGTACACCTGAGAGGTGGGTTACAGTCGCAGGGCAAGTCGAGCTGCTCGCTGGGCAATCCGGAGTAGAAGAGCCCTCTCTCACCAGTTCAGGGCGGCGCCTCGTTCATGCAGAAACCCCTCCGGGCACTGCAGTGTGATATTAACTGCAACAGGCGGTTGGCAGCTGTATATCACTAGCCAGTGGCCACCCCTTGTGTCTCCTGCAGCCCTCGTCTGTGGAACGTGGGCGAGTCACTTGTGCTGAGAGCCAGGGGCCCGCAGCGCTCTCCCCTGTGAACGTGCTATCGGGCGATGCTTCTCTGTCCCGGCTGCTGGTAACAACGAGCGGTGAGGAGCCTCAAGGCCGGTGCTGTGACTTTGGCCAGTGGCGCTGCGTTACCGCCAACACGGCCTACTCTGATCAGCAGCCTCTGTGGGGTGGCGCCCAAATGTCTCTCCCCCGCTCCGGGGCTCGGAAGCTGTCAGCCTCTATGTGGCTGGGCCCCTACAGCCTGCACTTATGGAGTGTGAAGTCTACGCCTGTGGAATGCGCTGGTTAGCGTCGCCATTCACCTCCCGCCGCAGCGCATCTGGTCTCGCTGGGCCTGGGCCCCCAGGCTGGTGCCAATCTGAGCTTGCAGTATCCCGTTGGGCAGGTCTGTCCCTATGGACAGGGCTTTAAGTGGGCCGGGTCTCAAGGGGTCTGAGCACCGGCAGTTTTTTCCAGGGACCCTCGAAACGGGTCGCTATCGGGCTCTGTTTTTAGCCCTGACACAGGCAGCCCGTTTTTTTTCCCGGACTGCAGTGACCGCTGTTTGCTGTCACTGCACTCCGGAAAAAAGTGCCATGGCTCAAAACAAAGCCTGATAGAGACCCGTTTCGAGACCGCACCAGGCACATGGATGTGCGCTGCTCACACTGCTCACTTCTCAGTAGTAGAGAAGTGAGAGCATGACGTCATGCCAGGGGAGCGTTGTGTGGGAAGGGAAATCCTTTAAGAGTCATTTTCTTTCTGGATTTCCCTTCTCTTTCTGAAACCCAGGAGCAGCAACATTGTGGCAGGGTCACCAAGGATTTAATTGGAAGCTTTGTCAATATTATATACAAGTTATAGTTGCAGCTTATTTATCTTCTGCAAGTAATAACCATTGACAAAGCCAATATTACTTACTTGTTGTAGGTATGATGTTACTTGTATCAAATATCCGGATGCAATGACGTAAACAGCAAATTACAAGTCGGTGGCACACTATGCTAAACACAGATTTTTTTGCGTAAGTGATTTAAAGCCACGCCCCTAATTACACTGACCACGCCCCTTTGAGAGACCCCCCAGTTTTTTCATCCCACTTAAAGCCCTGCCTATGGAAGCTTCCGTTGAGTGGCGCCGGGGGATTCCTCCTGGCCCCGCGGCTCGCCGATCGCCAGTTCTGAGAGGCCGCAGCCCCCTTCGCAGGCAGGCCCGCGGTCCGCAGCGCCGAGATCCACAAGAGGCGGCGCTGTATCTCAAGCCAGGGCGGCCATTCAAGATTGCGCTGGGCGCACTGGCAGAGTATCAACTGCGGCCCCGGGCCGACCGGAAACCGCGCGTCAGGAGCCGGGCCGCTGCTGTTGAAGGCCTCACTTCCACTCCTGTCCGGCGCCACAGGCCCCGCAAGGCGCCTCGAAGCTCGCGTCACTCCCCAGGCTCTTCGGATGCTGGGAGGATCTCCTCGCCGCTGGCCACTGTCAGTCCGGCATACTGCTGAGAGTGGCGTCCCCTTCGCGACTCGATGGACAGGTCTGGCTGAGGCCGCGGTCGTCAAAGTGGGCCTCGGAGGACTGGCTGGCTGGCTGGGGCACCTCAGTACAGGGGAAAGGGGGGGGGGATGTCCCTGGAGATACTACTTGTCTTTGCTGGCAGCGTTGAGGGCGGGGGATCTCTTCTCACAAGACGACTCGGGGTGGGAACCACCGCACCTACTGCACACATGGGAGAACTTACAGGCTTTCCCCCAAGTGCAGTTCCCCGCATTGAACATCCTGCAGGAGGGAGGAGCATACTTCTTGGCGAATTGTTTGTTATAACTGCCACCCCCTCACCCCCCTCGAAAGGACTGACGGAAATTACTCTTCTTCTGCGAGAACTGCCTATCATTATCCGTCTTCCTAGCCTGGACCACACTGTTGACACCACTCTCTACTTTACCTTTGCCCATATGGACCATCCACAGTCTGACCTCAACCTGGTCCCATTCCAGCTCGGGGCAGACAGACATCTTTTTACGGAACTTGCAGTCATACAAGTACCACCCCATCCCTGATGTTGCTTCCGCTTCGTTAATTATGACGCTATTGTATTGGAAAAGACCCTGCGCCTGTTCTGGGAAACGCTCAGTTATGACAGCCGCCAGGATGGCAAATGCCTGGCGCCAGTTTTTTATTGTCTTCTCGGGCCAGGTTTGGAAGCGTGCTTTCTTTTCCTCATCCTTTGATCCCATCCGTCTCACATCCACCCCATCCGCCCCCAGCATGAGGAGCGAGAAAATGTCTATGAACTCCCTCCTCCAAATGCCTTCCTTAGCCGCCTGAGGAACTTGCCAGGCCAAGGAACATTTGCCTGACAGAAGGGGAGCCATGGTCATGAGGGCTGTGGGCGCAGGGATGGACACCACAGCTGTCGGCGGAGCCACAGCACTGATAGTTGGCAAGGGTGGGGGAGCGGCAGATGCACCCACCAGTGGCTGGACTGCGACCACCGCAGGCGAGAGGGCCTCCTGAGGCACACTCTGCACCGGCGGCAAAACCTGTGGAAGAAGAGCTCCAGTCGCCAGACTGGGGGAAGAGCTGACCGTAGGGACAATAGAAACACTGATGGGACCCGCATTATCCCCCTCTTGGGAAGGAGTACCACCCCACACTTGTACCACATCTGCCTCTCCGGCCGAAGACACAGGGGCCACTGCTAGCGGTGGCAAAATCACAGATTGCATAGAAACAGGTGACCGTGTCTGGGCAGGGCACAAACTGGCTCTTATTTCAGACATAAAAGACGCCAGCGAGTCAGTAATCTTACCCAGATCCGCCCGGGTAGCGAATTCCGCACTAGAGGCCGCCATGCGAGGGGGCGAGGGGGGGCACACCCGGACCACCGCTGGAGGGGATGCCGGGGCGTGCACTATCACATTTCTGACCGGGTCAGCCGCCCTGGTCTTTGAGGGGGGCTCCGGTGGGAAGTCCTTGACTGTTGGCTTCCTCGTGCGCTTAGACCTCACTGTGGCTGTGTCCTCTGCCACCTCTATTTCAGTTATTTGTGGGGCAGGGGCCGGCCCTGGTGCTTTAGGGGGGTTGGCTAGTAAAAGTCCACTTGCCCACGCCACCCCATTGGTCTTTATCATGTCCAAAAGGGCTTTCATCTGAGGGTCCTGCGTCGGTCCTAGCCCTGAATCCTCAACCTGGGATGTCTGTGAGAAAAGAGCGGGGGACCCCTGACTCTCCATGCCGCCTTCGAAAGTATCCTGCAAAAGAGATAACCATGAGCAACTGCACTTCAATGACTTTATCAAGCCAGCCGGCACCTCCCATCCCATGTAGGCTCTCGCCCCTCACATCACTATGACCGGACCTGTGAAGGCGAGGAAGACACCCGACCGTGTCCCCCCTACGGTATGCCTACCCATCGCACGTACATACCTCTGCACTTATTCACGCGACTGGTATAATGCGCGGGCCCGATGCTGATCCTTGACGGGTGCAATGCCTGCAAAAGAAAGGCAGGGTAAACACTTCGTCGCGCACACGAATTGCCCTTATCGGGACGCAAAGAGAATCAGAGGGAAAGAGGCCCTAGAGAGAAAAAGGGGGGGGGCGTGTGATGCGGCCCAACCAGGGCAGAAATCCCTTGCCTGCACCATCTACACGCACACACATGAGAACATACCTTACGTTGGTACCGCTGAATCGAGGGCGCGTCAGGCGACAAGGGGGCCCTGGGGGGGCGGAGTGGATGCCCCGATTCAAACCCGAAAGGCCTAAGTGCGGAAGCGATTGCACGAAAGGGCCGAATTCTGAAAGACAAAGAGGAGGCATGTTAACAGGGCGCCGCTGGGGCAGCAAATAGCCCACACACAAATGAAAGCCAGTCCGCTAGCCTAGAAGGGGCCTCCAAAGCAGGAGAACCGATTAGCGCCCTTCCGCTTCGCGGGAGGGGGCAGGCGCCATGCAGCAGCACACTCGAAGGCCCGGGCCCCTGCCCAAGCTGGCACCACCTCCCCCCACCCCCTCTAAGAATGAAGCATCCGTTAGGGCGGCAGAACACGTTAAAAGGCTCGCTGGGCACCAACAGTGTACCGCGCCCACGTGGTCGGGGGATCCCCGCAACGCGCTCCGCCGTGGTCGGGAAATCCCCACAACGCGCTCCGCCCCTACCTCACACTGGACCCATCAGTAAATAAAAACTTGCCCCAAACCACTCGGTAAACGATGGTTACCAACACTCGACTATAGACACCGTTCCGGGGCCTGAACACCGAACCCACAACATCGCTCAGCAAGTACTGCCATGAAGACCAGCGCGCTAGCCTAATGCGCCTCAGGAGCTCAATAGCCTAGAAAATTGCACGATTTAGCAAACATTCCCCCCTCTGAAACAAAAGGCGTAAATGGACATTACAAACGACAGCATGTTATGCAATATGGCAGTACGGGGGGGGGGGGGAGGCACGCCGAGGTGCTCGTACGAGGGGGACACGCAAAGGGGCTCGCCGGATCCCGCGCCCACGTGGACCGGACCTCCAAGCTCGGAAATGCGTGAAAACGCCCGCACAGGAAACCTGGAACACCGCGCCACCCCAACACACATTTAACATTGCATTCATTAACTGTAAAACACGAGGCATTAAACTTCGGGGAAAATTTTTGTAAAACATGATATATGCGTTGAAACGCCCACACGGGTTACCCGGTATACCGCACCACACCATCAAACATTCGACAATGCATGTAGTAACTGTAAAGCAGGATATGACGGTTGAATAAAATGTAACAGCATGATAAATTAGCAACGAGTGCACCGGTGCGGTCCCTCGCCCATGTGGACCGGGCTCCGTGAAGCACCCTGCTGCGGCACCTGAAACCCTTTGTCTGGCAGCCCTCGAGAGATGCAAAACATTAAGCACACACGCACAATCTGGGAAAAGGTTAAAATGCCGTATTTGGAAAACAAACATTGCCGCCACAATACCCCACAAACGTGGCCGCCCCGATGCCGGAGAGTTCACACAAAGACACCAAACCTTCAGAAAACGGGACTCGGTATAGCAACTACCGCGGGGCCCGACAAGTACAGGCTGGGCCCGCACCGACCGGAGGACAGCGACCGGAACGAAAACCGGACGTCCCCCCCCACAGCAGCCCGCTCTAGCGGGCCGCCTCGCCAGGCTCACACCTCCAAGAGGGAGCAGGCGGCTACGATAAGGGGGGGGAGGGGGTCGCTCACCTCAACACGAAGTCCCGACGAAAAGAGTGTCCCACAAGATCACGACGGCGTCCGGGCGGCAAAGAGGCTCAGGAGAGGGGCACCGAAGCATAAGTACCCCTGAAGCCCCTCCCTGCCACCCGGACGAGATTCTCGGCAGGCCGCCTCCTCCAACCGGTGAGGCGGAAATGCCGGACATGTAACTGGGGGCGGGACCGCCCTCCATGACTAAGGTGCCCGCCCTCTTGATGGCCACTGCGTGGCCTCGGGCAGGCGCAAAGTGGGCCTCGGAGGTCCTCGTCAGGGACCGCCCCTGTTGACAGGCCTCTGCCGCATCAGCGGGGTCGTCGCTCGGCTCGATTCTTCTTGACGGTTTCGGTGCCCCAGGCCAACCGTCGGCGCTCCCGTCAGCAGAACGGGACAGCACGGAGCTCCACCGGCGGATTCAGTGCTCTGCGTCTCCCAAAGGTGCTAATAGGTGCTATTTGCGGCGGACGGCGGGCAGGAGCTCGGGAGAACACGTCCTACCTCGCCCCCATCTTGGCCACCACCCACAAGACAATTTATGAGGGAAGGTGTACCTCAGCAGCAGACAATGCAACAGGGAAACTGCAGCTAATGGCCAAGGGAAACCGTGCCATTCTGCCTCGCCGGAGAGGATGGCAGCACATTGTGGGGTGTGCTGTCCTTACTCTTTCACTTCTTCCCTAGTGCGATTCGTGAATAAGAGACCTACTTCCCCTCCCAGGCACTTGCTCAGCTTTAGGAAAGCAAAAACAACAAAAATGAAGTCAGAATGCAGACCCAGCATCCAAAACAAGTTGACCTCTAACGGATCCCCACAGGACGCTAGCATCCAAAACTGCTCAACTTTTAACTTCATGTTATCTTGCACATGATCTCTGTACCAATGTATTCCTGTGCTGAGGGTCATTAGTAGTCAGAATATGTAATGTGCTTGAAGAAACACTACAATGTTTTACTGAGTTTCCTAGGCATAGCCAGCCCTCATCAGCCAGGCTAGCTTGAATCCAGTGGCACAGCGAGCAAGGGACCCATGTCTGGGCATACCTTGGCCACTTAGGGCGAACATAGAAAAACACAAAAAGATATCTGCCAAAGCTCTGGCAGTCCAAGCTGCAGCAACATTTCCAAGAGCACAGACTGCAAAGCTGGGTTATAAGACAGCTGTAATATACCCTCCGGCCCTTAAAACTCTTGTGGGATATCCAATTACTTCTCCTCGGGCTGTTCAAGCACTAACCTTTTTTTCCCAAAATAGCAGAACATTTGCTTTGAAAGCTTTTTGTTTCTCATATGTATTGCTTCACGTGGTGGCTTTGTGAATAAACCACCCTGTACCTATAGTCGAGGTTGTGCAGTAACATCACCCGCTACCAGACAGCGAGAATGCAGTAGCCAGACACCTATGCATAGGTAAGGGAACTCACTGACCTGAACATACAAACACACACTGCTGCTGCAGAGGTTGGATGAGGTGAAATACTTCTGACCACACTACTCGTCCACACTCTGCAGGAGCACAAGGTGATGCTGGTGAACTAACTCAACCTCCTAGGAAAGGGGACATTTGCGGTGTGGAAGTCAGTGCTATCACTCTCTGTGGCGGGGATGCAGAACTCACTTTGTGCAGATTGTCTTTGTACTCGTCTGTCGCACCCTTTTTCAGTGCCACCATCATCACTTTGTTCTTCCCAAAGAAAATGCTAAAAAGGAGAAAAGACACCAGTTATGAAGGGCACCTATGATAACCCTGCATTGTGTTTGTATGGTTACGGGAGGATGCAAGATGGGGTTAGGAATTAACAGCTAGAGCAAACTAAAATCAGCCCCTTTGACAATGCGATACTGTCCCATTTCTCTGTGTTTGCATGCTCGCTTCGGCATAGGGTTATTTAAAGATTGAAACACAATTGGATGTGCTCATGGGTGTGCAGGTATTAAACAAGTACCTTTTTATTCAACTCCACATGTGTGTGTTCTGCTATTGCTCCTACTTTCTTAGTGATCCATACTTTTCTTAAAGTTCAAGCCCAATGAGTTTGGAGAAAAATTCACTTCAATATGGAGGATGCCAGATCCTTAATGAATGAATGAATGAATGAAATGTGATTTGTCTACGCGCAACTATGCCCAGTGGGCGTCAAGGCGCCTAACTCAAACTAGCTGAGGGCAACCAGAAACACGAGCTCACTGATAGGCTTTAATGAAACACCAAGTTTTCAGAGCTTTCCTGAAAAGATCAAGTGAAGGCTGTAGTTTGATCTCCAGGGGAAGAGTGTTCCAAAGTTGTGGTGCAAGAATGGAGAAGGCCTTGCTCCCCATCTTGCCATCCTAGCGCGTGGGACTACCAGTTGATTAAGCTCTAGCGAGCGAAGACATCTGTTTGGAACATACCTAGAGAGCAAGGAACCCAAGGCATCAGTCGGGCCTGCCCTCAGGGCGCTATAAGTAAGGCAGAGAAGTTTAAACGAAACTCTGAAAGGGATAGGCAGCCAATGGAGATTCTTCCTTGCCAAGGTCGCAGAGGACATCCACGGCAGGGCCAGAACGAAGCACGCCGCGGCATTTTGCACAACCTGCAGGCGTTGAAGAAGGCCCTTGTTGGCCCCGGCATAGAGTGAGTTACAATAATCCAGCCTTGAGCCAACAAGGGCGATCACAACCTGTTTACGTGCCTGTGGGGAAAGATAGTGAGCGATTCTTTTCAGAATCCTGATGACACCCCAACAGGTGGCCACTGTCCTATTCACCTGAAGTTCCATGGAGAGCCGGGTGTCAAAAATGACGCCTAGGTTCCTAGCAGATTGTGTGGGTGTGGGGCAGATGCCTAAAGATGAGGGCCACCACTCACCTGACCACATTCCCTGGTCTTTGCCGAAGACCAAGACCTCCGTTTTGTCACCGTTCAACTTTAATGAGTTGAGAATCATCCAGTCTGCAACAAGTTGCATACAGGACTTAAAGTTGGACGCGGTGACATTCACAGAGTGGGTCAGGGACACCATAATCTGCGTGTCGTCGGCATACGACACTACCTCCATCCCCTGAGATCTTACAAGTCTTGCAAGGGGGGCCACGTAGATATTAAACAGGGTCGGGCTCAATGCCGACCCCTGTGGCACCCCACATTGCAACGACTTGACAGGGGAGAGGAGATCCCCAAGCATCACTCGCTGCTCTCGCTGATGTAGAAAGGAGTTCAGGAGACTCAGGGCCGGTCCTGCTACCCCTGCCTCCCTTAACCTAGATGTTAAAGTACCGGGAGACAGGGTATCAAATGCTGCTGTAAGATCCAGCAGAACTAGCACGGTAGTCTGCCCCAGATCGACTTTCCGACGGATGTTATCTGCGACCTTCGTCAGTGCAGACTCCGTGCTGTGCAGCTTTCTAAAGCCATGTTGGGACCCATCCAAGAACCCTGAGGCGTCCAAAAAGTTGGAAAGATGACAATTCAGATGGGCCTCCAACATCTTAGCAGGGGCCGGCAAAAGGGATATAGGCCTAAAGTTCTTCAATAGACCAGGGTCAAGGGTGGGCTTTTTAAGGAGAGGTTTTACAATGGCCCTCTTCTATGCCACCGGGAAGATACCTTGCTCCAAAGCTCCATTCATTATTTTCAACATTGGAGGAAGAATAATATCCCTACAGTCCTTTAGTATTCTCAAAGGAACCGGGTCCAAAGGAGAAGCAGATTTCGTTTTGTCTAATAGGAGGTTGAGACCCTCCAAGGAGAGCAAAGGAAATTGGTTCAAGACTTGGGGAGCAGCCGCATCCCAGGATTCCAGATGTTTAACTCGGGAGAGGTCCTCCTCACTAAGAGTGTTCCTCTGTGATTGAAGAGCCAAATAGATGTCATCTATTTTTTTATAGAAGAAATCTGAGATGTTATTACATAGCTCCTGTGAAACAACCACAGGGTCGGGTACCTGGAGTGAGCATAAGGAGTCAACGATCTTAAAAAGCTCTTTAGATGACGTGAGAGAACAGGTTAAGTTGGTAAAATAATCCTGTTTCTCCTTGATGACTCTGTTTTTGTAATCTCGTAACAGGCCCTTATAAACTTCTCGATCTTTAGGATCCCAAGATTTGCGCCAACATCGCTCCTTCCTTCTGCATTTTTGCCTGAGGAGTCTCAGTTCTTCCGTGAACCAGGGGGCTGTCGGCTTATGTCGTGCCACATGTTTGAGTGAGGCGGGCGCTAACTCATCAACTGCTTTGGTGATAGAGTCAGCGAGTTCTAGGGCCGTCTCATCCACCATCCGCTGGGATGTAATATTCGTGCTTCGCACCTCAGGGTATGAACTTGGGAAACAGGCCATGTCGAATACATCTGCAAATGTAAAGATACCAGAACTGGAAGCTGTCTGCCGCTGTTACAGTCAGAGTTTGTATGCCCAGTTTCAAAGGCAGTGGAGTGCGATATTCGCTCCCATCCTTACTCAAGCACATGTGTGCACCCCCAGCTGTTTCCATTCCCTATCCATTGCCATGGATTGTGTTAAAACAATGACAGATCCAGGTTCTGTTAGGTAGAAGAAAATATTTATTCAACAACACTAATCTGGTCAGAGGAGCAGCTATTCCAGCCTTAGTCAGACAGCTGATGTTAGTGTATAATGACAGTTGACAGCAACATTTTTAACACATTTGGCTGAGAACTCTGCAGGCCCAGGAAGGACTTCTGCGTATTTGTTTGTGGGGGTAGGAGCTTTAACAATAGCAAACACAAGGGGGTCATTAGGATGGCGGGCGGACTTTGTCCGCCCACCACCCTATCGGGAAACGGGACCGCCCGCCATAAGGGCGGGGGTCCAGTGGGGGAAATTAGGATGCACCCGCCACAGTGGCTAGCGCATCCTGCATTCCTGTCATTGTGGCAGGTGGTACACTCAGCACCGCCCACCACAATGCCAGGAAGGCATGTTGTGCACTTCCATGCACAACATGGCAGGAACTGCGCAGTGCCTGCCATGTTGTGCATGGAACTGCAGGGTGGTACCTTAGGTACCCCCCATGTGCACACCCCACCCCTCAGAGTCCCTGGGGGCCCGCAACGGACCCCCAATGTCAAACACCACATGTCTTTCTGTTGCGTTTGTTGAGGCCACGGAAAGGCATGTCCCCGCCTGCATAGTAATATGGATGGCGGTGTCTAACAGACACCGCCACCATATTAAACCCTTTTCCGCCCGGTCAACTCGTTGACCATAGTAATATGGCGTTGACCATAGTAATATGGCAGGGGAGATTGGGTGGCGGGTGGGGTCGGGCTGGACTGTTCCCATGAGGAGCAGGCTCAAGACTGATTTGCATATGGCTGGTTCAAACTGGGGTGACATAGTGAGCATAAGAACAATGGATTAAACCCAGATCTCTTGACTGGAGGTGAGTGGTTGAAAAGTTTCAGCACTCTTTCCATCATCTTGTTGTGTTTGCTTTAACAATAGCTTCAACTAGGTCCAGTTTGGGTCTAATCCCATCTCTAGATGCAGTGTGGCCAAAGTTCTCCACAGGCCCTGCCTCTTCATGGTGAGTTCTGCCAGCCTTAGCCAACATAAAACCTACCACAAGTGCGACTGTGGTCTGTTTAGTTTGCTCCACATATAAGTCCTAGAAGCAGAGCACTACATGACTCTTGTAGTATATGTTGCATTATGGGTTGGAATATTGGCGCCCGAGGCTAGACCAAACGGCATACATGTAGCAGCAAGTATCTACAGGTGTGACAAACAAGGGTTGGTTGCGAGTAAAGAGTGCAGCTCAACCTAGTAGTAGGCAGAGGAAAGATCACACTGAAGCACGTTGCATCCATAATCAAAGCAAATATGTTATGGGTGCGTGGAAGCTGATGACTGTCTCCCCAAATACTGGTGTTTAAATCAAGCAGGTCGACACAGTATTATGTCCTTCCCTCCTAACTTGGTGATGACCACTAGTGCAAGCCATTCTGAATTTTCAATGCGTACTATGAACCCTAGTTCTACTAACATCAATTTCCTTCTTCAATTGTGCCTGCATGAAATGGGGAATGGGACGCATCTTGTGAGTTGTAGATTTGGCATTGGACTTTACTTTAATGCATTGTTGGTAATTCTTCAATTAAACGAATTTACCTAAAAGAAAATCATAAACATTCTTGACAAACCTCTCTGCACATCGATGGATTAACCAAGAAGCCAAGTTTGACCCACCAGCTCTTTTTGGTTGTTTCAACCCTATAGAATAAAAACCCATTTTTGCGACAAACATTTCCTATGGTGGACCTACCCTTGAAAGTAATATGCATCCTCACCATTCCCTCTCAAAGTAGGGGATCTTGCCTGCAACCTTCAGGCTTTATGTCTGGCTGTTTGAACACATTTATCTTCAGACTGACACCACATGCAGTGCTTGGAGCTTCACTTGGCAAAGCACCGCTACACGTTACAGGTCAGTCCATTCTAGTTTATTCCATTGCACCCCTCTTACCTGCCAACCCCACATTGGCAGGGAAATGACCACAAATGTATTGTGAGAGTCTCTGCAATAGCCCAGGGTCATGTCCACTCAGAATTCCGCCAGAGCCCATTGCAGGGATCTCTTCATAATCACTTTACAGGACAAACCTGATCCCCCTCCTGCCATAGAAAGTGCAAGGCAGTCATTTTAGCCAACAAGGTATTCCTTTTAATTGCCAGGTTCTGAACAGTGATAAGAACACACAGACAACAAGCTTATCCATCGCCAATAAGCGGCTTCCCTACTCAAAAAAGCAAGGTACACAGACTCTTCATAGCTCTGCTGTTATAGTTGGAGGTATGAGACCATGGAACATCAACTAGTTTTAGTTCTTACTGGTCCTTAAATTGATGTGGTTCACAGCCAGAAAATAAATTGTGTATCATACATTTTCTCCACTTCACCATGCATGGGAACACCAACCAGTCTAATTTGTGGCTACCCAATCGTACGAAATACCCATGAAAACGCTTGTTTTATTTGATGATTAGGTCCAGATATGTCATCTTTTGTGGTTCTAGGATATCATCCACCTTTTCCAGAGAGAGTAAACTTACTGTCCATTGAGTGAGGGAAGATTCCCCACTGGTTATTACCATCGCCCAATTTAAGCACCTGGTTCCCAGTTGCTTTGATTGCCATGGCCAGTAGATACCGGGAATCTTTTCACCCGATCACGTACAGAAGTAAGTGGTTGCGATTGCTTAGCCTCTGTGGTATCATTAACCCACTTGCCTCTTAGGTAGATAGTACAGTGTCTTTCTCCAGACATAATTTGGCATCATAATGTGCAGCTAGATAATTGCAAAGCCTACCTTGTGGTCATTGGCACGGGAAGGAAAATCCTGGAAGAATGCTTATCCATCGCCAATAAGCGGTTAAACCACCATCCAACCAGCTCCCTATCAGCACCCTAATAACAGCTGAAACTTGTCCTTGATCCTGACTACACTGATTTTTTTTGTGAATCTGTTTTGATTGAGTTCTCATATAAGCGTATCATGGCAATTACAGATATATGTACTGTTGGGCGTTGCAGTTGTTACAGATCTCGCCACATACAGATGCTTATACAGTTTTAGTACATGTCCCAATGCAACATGACAAATCTGGGAGGACAAGGTCAATATGAGCATTCCCAATACATCTCCAATACTTAGGTGAGGAATGGAGAAAGGCAAGGGGAGAGCGGACATAAGGATATGGTAGTTTATGTATATCTCACAGTCTTAAGTGTCCAATGAAACTTGGTTATGTCCATTGAAACTTGGGTATTAGTTCATGTTTGCTCACAGTCATAAGGGTCCAATGAAACTTAGGTATGTCCAATGAAACTTGAGTATTAGTTCATGTTTGCCCCCACATGTGTGCGCACATGTGACCATGTAAAGTCCTTGGTTGCACTGGTGCTCTTGTACAGGTAGGTAACAGTAGAAGATTCACAGGTGACTACACAAAGAGAAAAACGCGTGCGACAGAACTTGTAAAACATATAAAACATATGACCCGCAACCCCCACACAGTTGCATGGACAGCGACACATGCAGTCCATACATGTCACCATTATCAACTGCTTCCCCGTGTCCAAGATGTGCCTAAGTGTGTTGCATCAACCAGTATGTCCCTGCAGTAAAGAGCGTGGCGGTGTGTGTGCTGTGTCGGTGCATGCACTAGTGGTCTGCAGCTTGGGCGTCGAATAAATCTACAGAAGGTGTGTCTATTATATTGTATCTCAGTATATATGGTGTCCCAGCATGTGGCGGTAGGGATCTTACGTAGCCCCTGGGTTTCCTCGTGTTTAAGAGCAAAACTTGGCCAATGCGAGCATGGAATTACGCCCAGTGTGTATATGAGGGGGTCAGATACTTTCCACTTTTTACTAATCAGCCTCTTGGCCACTATCAATCCCAGGTCTAGAAACCTGGATGTAATTTTCGTGGTGGGTGTCCTGCGGAACTTATGTAATAGGTATGCAGGCCATTCGAACGGCAGCTCCTGACCAGTACAAGCGTGTAACAATGCGGCCACCTCCCTCCAATATGCGCCCACTCTAAGGCAGCTCCAGAACATGTAAAGCAAGTCAGCCCCCAGTTCCTCGCATCTTGGGCATGTAGCATCACCGCGATTAAAATATTGGTTGATTTTCGAAGGCGTGAGATATGCCCTAAGTATGATATACAGCGGTATCTGTCGGAAGCGCATGTTCCTGGGGATGCAAGTCAGGCTCTCAAGTACGTGGTCCCACTCTTTATCAGTGAACTGGCGACCAAGATCTTGTTCCCATTTACGGCGAAGTGCATCAGGACTGATCGCTGCAATGAGTTTACACAAAGATTGAGGTTTTACATTTCTGCAGCTGCAGAAAGTCTGTTACCAGGACTGGTGCTTGATGTGGGCTAATCATGGTTGCTACCAGAGTCCAATCTGGCAATTGTCCTCTGGGTCCTACTCAACATTGCATTCTCTTCATTACCCAAAATCCTCCTTTGTTCCACCAGAGGCTCAAGTTCATCTGAGTCATTCTGACACTGTTAGCCTCAAAAGACCTTCACTGCTTTAGAAAGTATAGCCATCAGACAAATCATCATGCATCAGGGCGAAAGCTGATGGGTAGCATCTCCCAAGGGTATTCCGTCCCCCAATTGGGTGCACAGCAACTCTGCCAAGGGCTCCATGGCGAGCGCAAACAGAAGTGGGGAGAGAGGGCACCCCTGACGCATGCCTCTCTGGGTGGGGAAGGAATTGGAGATGTAGGGGCCCGCTTGAACTCTGACAGTTGGATCAGGGTAAAGAAGACGAGTTAGGTGTACAAAGGTTGGGCCAAGATTGAATTTCTCCAGCACTGCAAAGAGGTAAGGCCACTTTAAGGAGTCGAAGGCCTTCTCCAGGTCCAGCATGAGACACCCCGCTCTCAGCCACTCACCAACCGCATATGTGGCCACCCTGTAGAAACGTTGCAGGTTGAGGGAGGTACTGCAGGCGGGTACAAACCCATTCTGGTCCAGTCCAGGAACCACCTGTGCCGGCCGATCAGCCAAAACCTTTGCCATTATTTTATAGTCCGTGTTAAGCAGGGCTAGGGGTCTGTAAGAGTCCATCTCTACCGGGTCTTTTCCTGGTTTCAGCAGTGATATTAGGTGAGCCTCGCGCATGGAGGAGGGAAGCCACAAAGAGTCCAATGCAGTAGTGAGGACAGTGATAAGACGCTGAACCAATGAGACGCGGTACACTCTATAACACTCTGCTGGTAGCCCATCCGGCTCCATGGTTTTGCCAGACGCTAGGGATTGTGAGGCTTTGCCAATTTCCTCCAGCGAGATCTGCTCGTTCAGCATCTCTCTGTGCTCCCTGGTCACTTTAGGCAGCTGTAGCCCATCTAAAAACCTCCCTAAGTCCTGATTGTCGCAGCTCCAGTGGGACTGGTATAGAAGTGTGTAGTAGTGCGTCAGAGATGTGTGTATGTCGCGCTGTGTGACTAAAAGTTGTCCCGTGTGCGGACGTAGCGCTCCAATCAGGGCGTGGGCGTGGTCTTGTCGGATCAGCCAAGGTAGCAGTCTACCAGCTTTATCCGCCGCAGAGTGGGTATTGGCTGTGTGTGCGGCGTAATTGTGGCAGTGAAGATGCTCCATGTAATCTGAGTGTTCGGAGCGCAATGCCGCCATGCATCGCGGGTCTCTGCCTGCTCCCTCCCCTTCACGCTCGAAGCGCAGAAGTTGAGCCTCAATCCATGTTAGGGAATCGGAGAACTGTTTGCGAATGCTCCACGTGGTCTCCATACAGTGGCCCCTGATGGACACATTAAAGGCTTCCCATTTGATGAGCGCATCGATCGCTGCCCGTTTGATCCTGACTACATTGATACACAAGTCCAGGGCCTCATTTCCTTCCTACTTGCCATCAAATCTGCAGGGCACATTACTGGGCTGCATGGCCTATGTGCATGAAACAAAGTGTTCCAAACGAAGATGTCAGTGTTGCAAACTCAACCCAGCTTTGTTCCCAAAAAGTTAAATGATTTCCATCTATATGGGTACATTTATCTCCCAGACATATTTGTATTGTCCAAAGCCCTTTACTTTGCTATCCGATACGGGCTTTTCCAAATGGATGTATGACGTTACAACGCATACTATTACAACTACCTACCGTTACAACGCGACCATTACAACGCATACCATTACAACGCATAGCGCTTTGAGGTGCTGGATAGTGGTAAATATAATTTACTATTCTAACTCCAGTCCCCGTGGACCCTAGGGAAGGTGTTGAATAGTAAATTATACTTATTCCCTATCCTAGAGCGCCCCCCAGCGCAATGCGTTGTAATGGTAGTGCGGAGTAAAAGATGCGTTGTAACGGGTGTATACCTTTCCAAATCAATCCTGTGTATCTTTTTGGGTAATAAAGCTCGATGAGCTGTAGCAAAGGCTTCATGCCAGATGTATTCAATCATGCATCTCCCACAGCTACACCCAGGCATGTAAAGGACCCTCCATCTACTGTTTCACAGACTACTAGAGCAAAGGCAGCTTCCATAGCTCTAGACAGTGTACTTGTTAAAACAGGCCTGCTTCGTAGGATACTCTACAAACATCTGCAGGCATTCTGTACTTTAGGCTTCCTAGGGAAACTGCACAATGTGGGTACAGGAATCTAAGGAACCTCTTTTGCCCTGAAGCTGGCTTCTCTTTTTCCCTTCCTGCGATATGAAATCTAGCCTCACACTGTCAGCATGCCATACCAACGTTTGGAGGCAAGATGCGGCTCAGTGCTACTTCCATTCCATTCTTCCTTCCGACTTTGGAAGGTCAGTTATGGCGGCCGAGGCGCCAGCCAAGTAAGAGTTCGGCCGGGGTGCCTTGAAAAATGCATCTCTTTAGGAGGATGCTGCAATGGTGCCCTGCACGCCTAGCAGCATTGCGCGTTGGAGCTTTTCGGTCAGCAGTTCACCTGCAGTATTTCATGCCTCACATTGTTTTCCTCCTTCAGCCCCTCTCCGTTTGTAGTGACTCTGGATTTGTGTGGCTCTTTTTTTATTCCGTCTCCTACTGTGGCCGTCAAGTGATTAGTTTTCTTCCTTCTTCTGACTGTTCTGAGCTTCGCCTTCTTCCAAATTCCTTGCTACGTGAACGTTTTTCCATTAGGAGCAACACAGTAATCTGGTGAGAACTGATGACGTACTACATACTTAAAACTCTACCTTTATGCTTGTCATGTTACTGAGTACTTTTAATGTATATCAGAAGTGCGGAAGCCAATTTGTGTGACCCTTTGAGAACTGATTAGAGAGCATATCCACTCCAGAGTCGCCCACCTGTGAATCCGGAGTGTTGTCTTCTCTAGTCCCTATTCTCCAACCCCAATACGGTCATTTAGTTTTGAGACTCAGACCTGGCACATATTGAGAGCCAAGATGTAGAAGATTGTTACTCCTGGTCCCCTGTATCTCATTATCAAAACTCTCCTGCTAATCCCTCAGTCAAAACAAAAACACCGACTCCATTTACAACTGAACAACAGGGGAGGGTCCATGACCCCATATGACATGCCCATATTCATGGTGTGTCATGCCAACTCATATTTTAACATCTGCAGTTTCCAATCACACTAATAGGTAGTGTGTACCTGCATGTTGAGAGTACTGGAATAACCATGAAGGTGATGCTATTCTTTTTCAATTCATCAACTATCCTCAATGGAAATTTTTATCAAATGATTTGATCGAGTCACAAAATTGTTCTAGCTCCACAGCACACTAGCAAGTAGGGAGTGAGGACACGGTAAAGCTAGGATTCTGTATATATTCACTGGAAAGGCCTGGTGAATACTTTACAATGTACATGGATGTGCAGCAAACCTAAAGCAACCCAATTAGCCCTCACCTTCTTGAGCTCCAGGAGTGGTTGGGAGGGGGGGTCCACATACTTCACCAGGTGTATTCCATCCCTTCCGCTAAGGCTGGGAGCGAAACACAGTTTTTTAAAATCATTTGGTGGCTAAGTCTTAGGTCTTAAGTTGCCTCAGTCAATCATTTTAATGAAACTACTGTAAACTGGAAGCAAGATTCCTTTCCAAGCATTTCCAAGCTGTAGGAGGCTGGCTTAGTATATGGTGCACACTTATTTAAGTGAAGCACCCTGCACTAATCAAGATAACCCTTATGGTGACTTTAGTGGTGTTAGAAACCTATAGAAAGTTCAGAAGGAGTGTAAAGCTGCTTGTTTTACACGTACTAATCATATAGTTTAGGTTAAGTGAAAAAGAACCACACAGTGTAGTTATACAAATGTATATTTATTATAAACACCTACTAACACGTTGCAATATCTCCTACCTGGAGATATAATCAAAATATACACAACATACTTCAACAATAGAACAGGTAAGTAGCACCAATATACAGTGGTCTTCAGGTGGTGACCAAACTATATACTAATAAAGTGGAATGCGAACCACAACCAAATTAGAGACTGGCCCCAGAAGACTTAGAAGACCCAAGGAACTACCCAAGGTCAGTATCCACGAACCCCACGGAGGCCATGTGCAGAGTGGAAACACGACCGTGTAATCAATACAAGTCAATAGGGAAGTTGCAGTTTTCAAGGAGAAGGACCCTTCCCAGAGGACCCTGAAGACACCCTTGGAAGATGGAAGAGCCACCCCACCCGCGGATACTCCAGGAACCAGGATACCGACGACAGGGAAGCCAGGTGCATAGGTGTGAAGTGACGTCCGAAACCTTCATAGAACACAATGGAGGATTTCTGTGAAAATGCCACTGGCGAAGGTGAAAGTGTCCGGTGGAATCCAAGGGTGGATTCTTGACGGGGAATACCTGCAAGCAGGGGGGACAGAGTCTATGCCACTCAGGAGTGACAAGGAGACACAGAAGACCAATGACCATGGATGACTGAAGATGCAGGAAAGTTGATGGTGGCCTTGTTGCCGCAGCTGTGAGGACCAGGTGACACTGTGGAAGACCCGGAGCCGTTCATGAGCTGTCCAACGTCGGAAGTCGAGAGCCAATGGGTTGCTGTCAGGTGGGAGCACTAACAGGCCTGTGCCACAGCAGCAGACGAAGAAAGCAAAGAAGGTGCAGTGTCGGGACCAACAAGATCCAAGAGACTCACCAAGTACAGGTGAGTCAGAGCAGGCCTGAGCAAGCAGGGGAGCCCACTGGAGGCAAAGTAGACACTCAAGAGGAACCACAGGCCGAAGGCACAGGACAGCAAGAGGATCTCTAGCAGCTCACCAAGAATAAAGGCCCATGGTACAGAGGATGCAGTTAGGATAAAGATCTTGATAGCAAGAGATGCTGGAGCTTCTTGTAGCCCGAAGATCTCAGGAGGAGCCAACAAGCCTTGGCAACCTGCTTACAAGTAAGGGTTTTTCCCAATGGGATCTAATAGGCATATCCAAGGTGGGGACCTGTGGAAAAAGGAGGGGTGGTCACTTTTGCTCAGCTACAAGCAACGTATCAGATTGCAGAGATGGAGCAATACTGATATTTGCAAATTAAACTGGCACTAACTTAGATTATGAATTGCCAACTTATGGAGTACATTGATCAAAATAATCTTCTCGATGAAACTCAATTTGGGTTCAGGAAAGGGCACGGGACGGGGACTGCACTGATTAAAGCAGCAGATGAAGTCAGACTGATTTTGGATCAGGGAGGAGCAGCAGTCCTGATTTTATTGGACTTGTCTGCGGCCTTCGACACGGTCGATCACAACATCTTGATCGACCGTGTAGCCCACATTGGCATCCAGGGCAAAGCCAAATCTCTTCTGACTTCCTTTCTATCTGGCCGCAATCAGTCTGTTAAACTGGGTAGTTTCTACTCCCCTGTTTTTACCTTACCATGTGGTGTCCCCCAGGGATCCTCGCTAAGTCCAACACTATTTAACATCTATGTGTCGGACTTGGCGAGGGTCATTAAAACATATGGAATAGGGGTGACATCATATGCAGATGACACCCAGTTGGTACTGGCCATCCATAACAACGGAGGAACAGTTGCGGCTAACTTTCAGGAAGGTATGATGGCTATCAGTTCCTGGATGGACCACAATTGTTTGAAATTAAATTCTGACAAGACGGAGGTCATGGTCTTTGGAAAACTGACCCCGTCTTGGTCCCCAGTATGGTGGCCGTCGGACCTAGGAGCTCCCCCACTGCCTGTTACCAAAGTCAGGAATTTGGGGGTACTATTTGACAACAAGCTATCATTTCTGAACCACGCTAATGCAGTAGTCTCCTCATCCTTTTACACTCTGAGGATGATTAAGAAACTACTACCTTTTCTTCCTTCTGGTGCAGGCAAAATCCTAATGTGCACTTTAGTACTCTCTAAAATTGATTACTGCAATGGTTTGCTATTAAATGCCCAAGAACAAGTTCTGAATAAAATGCAGTTAATTCAAAATGCGGCTGCCCGAATTTTAACAGGCACATCAAAATTTTCTTCCATCACCCCTATTGTACGCCAACTCTACTGGCTCCCGGTCAGGAGTCGCATCAAGTTTAAGGCGCTCTGTATTACTTATAAAGCTGTGAATAATACTGGCCCAGAATTTAAAAAAAAAGCTTTATGCACTTACTTGCCCAAAAGAATGCTACGGTCATCTGCAGCTTCTCTGCTCTCAGTTCCGAGAACAAAAAGAGTGAACTGGGGTGATAGACGATTCATAGTATCTGCATCTAGACTTTGGAACTCTATCCCTCTATATATAAAAATCAGTCCATCTTTAATGATCTTTCGGAAACTACTGAAAACATGGCTTTTTAGTCAATAATTAAATCAGAACCCATCTTGAGCTTTAGATCCAGCAGCGCCGAGACACCTTAGGGTATTTGCGCGCTATATAAGTTGTATAAATATATAAAATAAATAACGAGGGCCATATCTCCGGGAACTGATCTGCCTGAGTCCTCGCCGCTCGAGGATCAATTTTTGATGGACTGTCTAACCAAAAAAGCAATTTCTTTAACATACAGCAAATTGGTTAACCATCAGAAAGATTCCACATACAATCTTAGAGAAAAATGGCAGGCAGAGGTGGGAGAAATGGATGAGCAGGATTGGCAGGAGGCGCTAGCATCCCCTACACCAGAACAAAACTTCACAAAATAGGAAGGACTGATACACCACTGTGTCTTCGGGCTGCGGATTGGCCGGCACCTTTTACCACACATTGTGGGACTGTCCTAACATCACACAATACTGAAGGGCTGTCATGGCCACGATCACTCAGGTATGTGGCTTCAGCGTCCTCCCCTGAACCAAGGAGGTGCCTTCTCAATGTGTGGGAGCCAACAGACCTTAACCATGTAGAGCAGGACTGGGCGACCCTGGGTATCACACTGGCTAGGCGGAACATTGCTCAACATTAGGGAGCGCAGACGGTCCCTTCTCACCAGCAGTGGTGTTGCGACCTAGACAGTGCTATGGTAGCAGAAAATGCAGTATTTATTCGTAGAGGGTGTCCCCTAAAAAGGATGTTAGGGCAAAAGGAACACATTTCGAGGGAACATATGTGCCCCTCCGTCTGAAGAATCCGATTCGGAACTGAGTGACTGATAAACACAGACGACGTTCCCCATGGGAGAATTTCTATGCTTTGTGAGGGCGGGTTTAATGGGAGCGGTGGAGAAGCGAAAATACTTATACTCTGTTAACTCTCAAGCACTACCTTGTATATTATATGAACCGAGAAATACATGTGTTTGTAATCAGCTATGTTATATGCAAATAACAATACATTTTTTTTTCAAAAGCAAGCCTTGGCAACAGCAAGTCGACGCGGTGCACAAAGATACTGCTCCAGCTGTTTCAATGAGACATACTGACTTAAACCTTGCTGAGAAGCCAGTGCAGGACTCATGGGAGTTGCAGAACCACCACCTGTGTTGCTGAGCCTCTCGGAGTCCGTGGGAAGTCAGGAGCAGCAGAGCGGTCAGCTTGGTTGTGGGGCCTGCAGATGCAGGGGAGTGACTCCTTCACTCCCATGGAGATTCCTTTGGATATCTTAATGTCCACATGCCTGAAGAGGAACCTATATGGAGCACATCCACAGACAACGCAGAAGACTAGCAGCATGACGAGACCAGGAGCAGCAGGCGTCTTCCCAGATGATGTCTTGGGTTCCCAAAGCGAAGTCCAAAGTGCCCAGACGGTTGAAGATGAAGTGGTTTCGGATCTGAATCTTGTCTCACGACGAATCTGAAGTGCCACCCACAGGTAAGCCCTTAATTACCCTAGGAAAGGGCTGGGACTATTCAGGGATCCCTCACAGAGGAGGGGCTGGACAGAAGGTAGGGTACTCCCATGTCCTTTGTCCAGTTTCGTGCCAGAGTGGGAGCCAATGGCTCCCTGAACTGCTTTCAACTGTAGCATTCAAGGAGAGCACCAAATATGCCCTTCAAAGCAGTCTGGTGGTGCAGGCAAGCGCCCTTAGCCCAATACACTAAGTCCTGTCTGGGAAGTGGTTACACCTCCATTTGACAGGAAACCTATTGTTCTACCTTCACCATACTGGAGCCTGGCTCAGCAGCAGGTGGGCAGAATCGTGTCTGTGGTTGGCAGCAGCACTAGCTTGCTGTTAGACCCTGAAAGGCAGGTACCGGGAATACAGGGGGGCTCCCTAGGGGAGCCCCCAGTACATGGGATCCTGCATCCAACACTGCAATAGGATTCCAACATGTTTCATAGCAAACAAGACCGGCTTTTAAAAATCAACCTGAGATCCCGTGGACTACATCCAAAAGATCAGAGATGGTGGGAAGCGAGTATCGGTGAGTGACACACCTATGCCAGTCGAAAATGCCCATCTCAGAACAGGCCGCCATGTGCAAAATGATTTCACTCCTGAGACTCATGGACGCCCTTCAAAATACTTACAACAAGATCCCTAACAATGTCTTTGTTAGGGTAGAGGGAGAAGGCAGGAAGCTGCTCTGGACTGGGGGGCACCCTCTCGTGGCATTAAAGACACTGCAGCAAAACCATACCAGAATGAACACGTGTTTGTTTATTTAAATGAACCAGTATTTATTCTGCTAAACAAAAAGTGATATCTATTCTTTTTATTGATGATATTTATTCCTGATATTTATTCTATTTATTCTATTTATTGATGATATTTATTCCTGATATTTATTCTATTTATTGATGATATTTATTCCTGATCTTATTGATTGTATTTAATACAAAATCGAAACCCAGCAAATTGTGGCCAAAAGAAATGTATATGTGCTTTCCTAATTGATCCCTATTCACAACAGAGAATTTTTACATAAAGGAATCGTATTTTTCTACAACAGTGGTGTGGTGTCCTTCTTTCTGGTGGTTGTACAAGGAGATATTATTGGGTCAGAGCCAGCTTAACACGATAGCCTTCACTTGCCTTGACACTTGAGCCAAGCTACCCCCTTTGTGCTGGGCTTGCCCATCGCAGGTCCAACATAAAATTGGTGCTCAGCGGGTGGGATTACGAGCCGTGCTTGTTTTGGACCCCATAATAATTCACTGTGCGCCACAGGTACACACCCGGAGTTTTCTCCCAGCGGCCCTCCAATTCAATATTTTGCTTTTTCCAAATTCTCTTCTGGAGGTGGGTGGAGGTGACCCTCAGAGTTCCTATCCTTGTAACCTACTTCGAGGTGGTTGTCCACACTTTTCACTGACAGGATGGAATTTGATATGTCAGAGCTGGAGACCTATACTGTGGCGCAGCTCAAGGAGTTCTGTCAGGAAAGGGGAGTGTTCGTTAGGCGAGGGGCCAAAAGAGAGGAGCTCCGTATTAGTCTGCGAGCCTGGGTGGAAGCGCATCCGTAGGGAACGGTAGAGGAGGAGGAGGAGTCAGACAGGGGTACTGTCATTGAGAGGACTGCAGAATATCCCCTGGGGGTGGGTGAGATGATAATCAGCCCCAAGGTAGCCTCACGGGAGGGCAGCAGTGCATCAACAGGAGGGTTGTCAGAGACCGAGTTAGCTGACAGAAGAGAGGAAAGACAATTGAGGTGGGAGTTAGCCAAGCTGGAGATGGAAGGGAAGAGGATGGAACACGTGCTCAAGCTACGAGAGCTCGACCTCAGGGCCCATAACATCACTCCGGAGGGTGTTGAGTCTAAGGAATTTGCCAGGGAGCTCAGGCCTCACTTACCCAAGGACGTGGTCGCCAGTTATACCGCTGGAGATGACATAGCTAAGTGGCTGGCCGCCTATGAGGTCTCCTTAAGAGCCCATGGGATCCATGAGAAGCATTGGGGTGGTGGATTGTATCGCTACATGCCTCCGACAGGTAGGGATGCCCTATTGGCCCTAGACCGGGAGGATCAGGTAGACTACCCCGCCATGAAGGTGGCGCTCATCAGGAAGTTTGGGTTGACCCCAGAGAAATACCGGCAGAGGTTTAGGGGCAGCCACAAACTGAGCTCACAGAATTGGGTTGACTTCCTGGATTATGCCAAGAAAGCCCTGGAGTGGGTCCAAGGTAGTGAGGTGGAAGACTATCGAGGGTTGTACAATCTCATACTCAAGGAACATCTACTCGAGAAATGTCTTCCCGAGCTGAGGCAGCACCTGGTAGACAGCAAACTTACTTGCCCCCGTAAGCTTGCTGAGGAGGCGGACATTTGGGTAAGTACCCGAGTGTCCACGAAGGGGACGGGAGAAGATTCTCAGAAGTCCGGACAGGGCGCTCCCCAGAAGAAAGAGGGGGGAGATAATAAGAAACAGGAGTTCTCCAAAGGCCCCCAAAATAACTTTAAGGGGAAAAGTTTCTTCTCCAACTCTAAGGCTAGCCCACAAAAGAACCCTAATCCTGGCCAGAGTCAGCAGCCAAAAGTTGTCCATTGCTTTGAGTGCAGTGGTGTTGGACATTATAAGGGAGACGCGAAATGCCCAAAGAGACCACCCCCTCCCACTGGAGGAAAGGCCCCGGGAGTTGCTAGTGTAGCGCTCGTGGAGGAGATGCCCTTAGTTAAGGGGAGGGAGTGGGCGGGTGTCACCTTAGTGTCCCTGGGTGATCGGGAAATGGTTCCAAAGATCCAGGTGCCCTCAAATACTACCAAGTATGGGCAATGGGTCACCATCAATGGCCATAGAGGGAAAGCTCTGAGAGATACAGGAGCCAGTATGACTATAGTCAGGAGTCATCTGGTGTCCTCAGAGCAGGTGATTCCAGGCGTACTTCATCCAGCCGCGATGGCTGACGGCAGAATGAGCCACTATCCCGTGGCTGAGGTTCCCTTTGAGTGGGGAGGGGTTGCAGGTTCACTTCGAGTTGCCGTAAGCCCCGCCGTGCCAGTCGATTGTCTGCTGGGCAATGATATGGAGCACAATGCTTGGAAGGAGGTGGAATACCGGACTCATTCTGAGATGCTGGGTACACCTGTTTGGGCCTGTGTGAGTACCAGGTCTGCGGCTGCTCGAGAGGAGAAGTCGCGTGGGTTGGAGCCTGGAACAATGGCCCACCCAGCTGCCGATGAGGGAGCATCTGGAGGACAGGAGGAGCCTGCCTTGAGGTCCGTGCCCCGTGAGACGGATAGGCCATCGGAGGAGATGGACCCGGAGTCCGCGGAGGAGGACATGGTTCCGTTGGAGGATCTACCTATCCCCGCTGAGTGGCGAGTGGAGGCGGGACCATCCAGGGAGGAACTGAGCAAGGGACAGAGGGAATGTCCCACCCTCGAGGGACTGAGGCAACAGGCTGAAGCCCAGACAGCAGGTAATGAGTCTGGGAACTATTGTGTTTACTGGGAGGATGGTCTCCTCTACAGTGAGCCCAGGGCGCCAGTGCACGGACTGTCACGGGCCCTGGTAGTCCCACAGTGTTACCGAGCCTTCCTATTAGAGTTGGCTCATGAGATTCCCTTGGCAGGACACCTGGGTCAGGACAAGACCTTTGCACGGCTTCTCCCCCACTTTTATTGGCCTCGAATGAGGGTGGCGTCCGACACATACTGTCGGTCGTGTGTGTCATGCCAAGCCAGTGGGAAAACAGGGATGAAGCTGAAGGCTCCCCTGGAACCACTTCCCGTCGTTGGCACCCCCTTTGAAAGGGTGGGCATCGACATTGCTGGGCCCCTAGATCCACCGACATCATCCGGTCACAGGTTTATCCTGGTACTGGTGGATCATGCCACAAGGTATCCGGAGGCAATACCTCTGAGAACCATTACTGCACCAGTAGTGGCGAAGGCCCTGATGGGGATCTTTACCCGAGTGGGATTCCCCAAAGAAGTTGTGTCTGACAGGGGAACCAACTTCATGTCAGCGTACATGCGGGCAATGTGGAAGGAGTGTGGAGTGACCTACCGGTTTACCACTCCTTATCACCCACAGGCCAATGGCCTTGTGGAAAGGTTCAACAAAACCTTGAAGGGTATGATCAGAAGTCTACCCGAAAGCCTGCGGAGGAAATGGGACGTCCTCCTACCCTGTATGCTCTTTTCTTACAGGGAAGTGCCGCAGAAGGGAGTGGGCTTTAGCCCCTTTGAGCTTTTGTATGGGCACCCTGTACGTGGACCTCTCAGCCTGGTGAGGGACTCCTGGGAAAAGTCTCCCCGGAAAGTTCCCCGGGACGTGGTGAGCTACATGCTGGCCTTCCGGAGCCAAATGGCTAAGTTGTGGAAGCAAGCTTCTGACAACTTGGAAGCCAGCCAGTCAGTGATGAAAGCGTGGTATGACCACAATGCTCACCCAGTGGAGCTGGAGCCCGGTCAGAAGGTGTGGGTGATGGAGCCTGGAGAGCTGAGTGCCCTCCAGGACCGTTGGACAGGCCCCTATGAGGTGTTGGAGAAGATGGGCAAGGCTACCTACTTGGTGGACGTGAAGACCCCTCGGCACCCACATCGGGTGTTACATGCCAACCGCCTCAAGCCCCACTATGAGAGGCCCGAAGTCATGCTGGTTATGGTGACTGACGGATCAGAGGAAGAGGGCACAGAGCCTCTCCCTGACCTTTTTGCGTCTCAAGAAAAGGATGGGTCGGTGGGGGGAGTGAAACTCTCGCCATCCCTGACTCCTGAGCAGCAGGAGGAATGTCGCCAGGTCTTGGGGTCATTCGCTCCTCTGTTCTCCCTTGTCCCGGGTAAGACCCACCTGTGTACCCATGATGTGGACACAGGAGACAGCCCACCTGTGAAGTCCAAGTCTTACCGGCTGTCTGACAAGGTGAAGGCCAGCATTCGAAGTGAAGTAGCTAAGATGCTGGAGCTAGGAGTCATCGAACCTTCAAGTAGCCCTTGGTCTAGCCCGGTGGTTTTGGTGCCCAAAGCTGCTCCACCTGGCGCCACACCAGAATTACGATTCTGTGTGGATTTCCGAGGACTAAATTTGGTAACCAAAACAGATGCTCATCCGATCCCTCGGGCGGATGAACTGATTGACCGGTTGGGAGCTGCCCAATATCTCAGTACCATTGACCTCACTGCAGGGTACTGGCAGATTCCCATGACTGATGGAGCCAAGGAAAGGTCAGCCTTCTCCACACCTGATGGACACTACCAGTTCTGCGTCATGCCCTTCGGGCTCAAGAACGCTCCTGCCACTTTTCAGCGGTTGGTGAACACGATCCTCACTGGGATGGAGTCCTTCTCTGCTGCCTACTTGGATGACATAGCTGTCTTCAGTAGCAGTTGGGAGGATCACTTGCAGCACTTGCAAGCCGTTCTCCAGGCCCTGGAAAGGGCTGGCTTGATGATCAAGGCCAGCAAATGTCAGATTGGACAGGGGTCGGTAGTGTACTTAGGTCACTTGGTGGGCAGGGAAAAGGTGCAGCCCCTTCAGGCGAAGATTGAGGCAATCATGGCCTGGAAACCTCCCAAGACCCAGACTGAGGTCCGAGCCTCCCTGGGCCTCACAGGTTACTACAGACGGTTTGTGAAGGGGTATGGCACTATCGTGGCACCCCTTACTGAACTCACAGCCAAGAAGCAACCCAGGAGAGTCATCTGGACGGAGGCTTGTCAGCGAGCCTTCGACACTCTGAAACAAGCATTGTGCAACGCTCCCGTCTTGAAGGCTCCAGACTTCACGAAGGAATTCATTGTCCAGACAGATGCATCCGACATTGGCATTGGGGCGGTGTTATCGCAACTCAATGAAGAGGGTCTGGATCAACCCGTGGTCTTTCTGTCATGGAGACTGCTTCCCGGGGAACAGAGATGGAGTACCATTGAGCGGGAAGCCTTTGCGGTGGTCTGGGCACTGAAGAAGCTGCGACCATACTTGTTTGGTTCACACTTCCTTGTTCAGACAGACCACCGACCCCTTTGCTGGTTCATGCAGATGAAGGGGGAAAACCCCAAAGTGCTGAGGTGGTCTATCTCCCTACAGGGAATGGACTTTCGGGTGGAACACCGACCCGGAGTTGACCATGCCAATGCAGACGGTCTCTCCAGGTATTTCCGCCTTAGTGTTGAGAACTCCCAAGGGGTTGGGTAGCTCTCCCCACTTTCAGCTGGGGGGACGCGTGTTAGACCCGTCTGCTTCTGAGAGTCCCCTCACCACTATGATTTCTTTTGTTCCTCTGTACCTCCCAAAATTTGTCGCTTTTCTTTGTCTACCAGAACTTTTTATGTGCTGTTTCATGGGGCTAGATGTTCCTTGACGCCCAGTTGTTCACAAGGTTTTTGGCACCTATTTACAAGACACCTGGCGAAACCTGTGACATTATAGACTGGGATTGGCAACCTGTATGAATGGCCTCAAAATGGTGGCCATCCTCTTTCCTCATGTGAGCGACTCCCCTTGGAGCCTCCATGAACCTTGACCTTTCAAGGTTTTGGCACCCTTTTACTTGGCGCGCATTCCTGACATGAATTTCTTTATTTCCCTCAGGTACACAAAATGGCTGCTCTAGAACCACAGTATGGTGGCTGTTAGGGTCCCAAATACATCTCAAAAGTGCCATGTCATTGGCCTAGCCCAAAGAAGGTTCTAGAACCTACTGGCACGAGCCAGCACCTCAGGGCACTGGCTATATAAGATCCAGTCCCTGGCGGCCATTTTAGATGACCAGAAGACTAGATAGGATAATGATATTCCAGAGCTAGGTGAAGAAGGAGATTCCAGACTTGACACCAGATTGACACCTGCCCTGTTGACCCCTGAGGTGGCTAGTAGTGCGGGCAGTAGAGCAGCAAAGGTCATTGGCGTTGATCCTGACTGGCGTTCCAGTCAGCTGCGTGTGCGGTGACCTCGCGCCTACAGCGCCTGCCCAACGAGTGCCTCATTACCCCCAAGAGACGGTGGCTGTTTTCATGTGCCTCCCCGCCCCCCAGTGGTGAATCACGACAGACTCGGGTCGCGAGGCGAGAGCAAGTTCGCCGCGACCGCGAGTGTCTTCTGTGCCCCCTTCGCGACAGGCGCCTCCAGCGAGGAGCTCGGACGTCTCCGAGCCCCACCGGCGTAGAGTGCTTCATGAGCAGTCTGAAGGTGAGGTGGTGCACCGGGGCGGGGAAAGGCCGGCCTTCGCTGGGCGGGACTACTGTCTCTGCCCCTCCCCAGTGAATCGGCGGCTGTAGCTGTGGGCGGGAACCATCCCTGTATGAGGAAGTCGGAGGGAGGTCCGTGGAGCCCCTGAGAACCCCGTCACTGGCGTGAGAAGTGCTGAGCCCTGACTGAATCGCTTTCCGATTGCAGCCGATGTGAGGTGGGCCCGTTTCTTCAGGTGGGAAGCGGCGTTATAAAAGAACTGTGAACCGGCATTTATCTGACTGAGCGCGAAGATTGTGTGACCTCTTCAGCAGCCCCGTTCGTCAGTCTAAAGACTTTGAACTGGTGCCGCCTGAGTGCTAGCAGTGATAAAGCCCATAGGCGCGCTTAGACCCCACCGGCAAGCAGAGATCTCAACCCGGTGGCAGCCGAGTGTAAATGAAGTGTTCACTGTGTTTCTTTGCCTTTTAGATACACGCGCATATCCCCCGAGTGATTCTTAAAGAGTCCCAACACTCCTTTTGTGCCCAGCCCAGAGAAGCCTGTATTCATTATCAGTGAAGTCATCATAAACTGTAAGAGTAATCTTTCCATCTTGAAACGTATTGCAAGTGTAATGTTCCTGAAGTATTTAATTGGTGGCAGCGATACCAGAATGAGCATGTGTTTGTTTATTTAAATGAACCAGTATTTATTCTGCTAAACAAAAAGTGATATCTATTCTATTTATTGATGATATTTATTCCTGATATTTATTCTATTTATTGATGATATTTATTCCTGATATTTATTCTATTTATTGATGATATTTATTCCTGATCTTATTGATTGTATTTAATCCAAAATCGAAACCCAGCAAATTGTGGCCAAAAGAAATGTATATGTGCTTTCCTAATTGATCCCTATTCACAACAGAGAATTTTTACATAAAGGAATCGTATTTTTCTACAACAGTGGTGTGGTGTCCTTCTTTTTGGTGGTTGTACAAGGAGATATTATTGTGTCAGAGCCGGCTTAACACGATAGCCTTCACTTGCCTTGACACTTGAGCCAAGCTACCCCCTTTGTGCTGGGCTTGCCCATCGCAAGTCCAACAGGTTGGATTTTGGTTCCTTGTCTGTAATTTCACAGGACTGCTGTGAAGTCACAGTTTACTTGTGCACGAAGCTTGAGTGCATGTGGTATACCATTAGTAAAAGGTCTCTGTATTATTTTATAACATAATATAATCACAATGGATTTAGGCCTAGATCTCTGTACTGGGGTGAATGCAAGACATTGTTCTGCATTCTGTCCATCAATTGTTCTTTTAGCATTTGTCACCCGAGTGGGACGGGTATGCCCAGATGTGGGTCCTGTTCTTTCCATGCCACTGGAGTCAAGCTATGCTGGCTGATGAGGGGTGAAACCCCGAAACTGGTACTAGAATGCTTGTTTCCAGTCCGGGGAGGTCCTGTCCTGGCAGTTTGGGCTTTACTGTTCCCATTAGGCACAGGGTCAAGACTGATTTGCATATGGCTGAGGTTCAAACTGAAATGGAATGGAGAGCAAAAAATGATGGCTATCGGCCCAGATCTCTGTACTGGGGTGAATGTAAGACATTGTTCTGCATTCTATCCATCAACTGTTCTTTTTTCATTTGTCACCCCTAGTGGGACGGGTATGCCCAGACGTGGGTCCCGTGCTCTCCATGCCACTGGAGTAAAGCTATCCTGGCTGATGAGGGGTGAATTCCAGAACCGGTCCTAGGATGCTTGTTTCCAGTCCTGGAAGGACCTGGCCCGGCAGCAAAAAACGATGGATTTAGGCCCAGATCTCTGTACTGGGGTGAATGTAAGACATTGTTCTGCATTCTGTCCATCAAATGTTTTTTTTGCATTTGTCTATATTATACCAATTCAGGCCATTAGTGTAATATGTACAACCTGAAGATTGTCACTGTATATTAGGCATCAACTAGGATCCAATAAAATGTGATGATATTACACATTACATTGCGTTCTGAAATTAAGTGAGTAAGTGGCACATTTCTGAGAAAATTCAGTAAAAGAGATCAGTTTGTGACAGGGCGCAGCAGTTGTTTTCTAACCCTGTAAAAAAGGATGGCATGGTTCAGCGAAAACTAGAGGTTTAATTGCAAGAGTATGAGAAGTATGGAGGGCCTACCACTTGGTCTCCGTTATTTTATGTCTCAATAGCCAGTCTATTTTTGCCGCCCAGAAATCAAAAAATGTAATCGAGGGTGCCCAAGCCTCCCAAACTTGCACACTGAAGTTGAATGCTGTTAATGGGCATAGATCATGGGAGCCTTGCTAAAAGTGAGCTTGTAATTTGTTGATGCGATTCATTCTGTACGGAGGCCGCCATCTTGCACAAGTATCTGCAAATACTTTAGTGAAATGGTGGCAAAATTGGTGCCGGAAGTAGTCTTAAAGTAAGCATTGGCAGTTGTTTAAACAAGGTGTATGCTTTATCATCAAGGTTGAAAAAGACAGCATTTTGATCAGTCCAGTCAACAGAGGTAACAGCAAATAAGGGGGTGGCAACTTTATGGATCACGACCCAATCCAACATGTGCAATTAATTTGTGTAGATACGAATGTGCTGTATGTAATCAGTTTATCTTTATCTTCAAAATCTAAGATTAAGAACCTTAAGAAGCAAAATATAATTCTCTAAGAGAGTACCACAAGGAAGATATTATATAATTCTTGGGCCAAACAGAGCATGTTCTCCAGGTTAACAGTATCTAGTAATTAGAACTATAGAGGGGGCAGGCGAAAGACATGGTATTGCTAAAAACTCCTAAAAGGATATTATTCCAATGTTAATTTGATGTGCCTTGAAATATTTACAGGAAATTAAGCTCTACGCTATCCCTTCCTAGTTGGGCTGTTTATATATAGTATGTTATATTTTCATGGTAAGACAAGAGAGATTACCTGTCCTACTGCATTGTCCAACAAGGTCTATGCAATGGCTATATTGCACGTTGTAGCGATCAACAACATAGTATGCCAATGAGAATCAGTTTAAGAAAGACCACAGTTGGCCTCTAGAACTACTTAGAAACAAAGCAGAGTCATAACCTTGATGAGACACTGGTGAATTCAGTGAGTGGATGTTTGTGAAGGGGAGATCTCAGGGCTCAGAGAGACCATGAGCTGGAACAAAAGAGAGACTATTGGTTCAAGCAGTCTCATGCAAAATGATGCAGAAACCCAATATAGTTTCTATAGGAGTGGTATAGGTGACCATTGGCTCTGCACTGCATTTTGGACTAATCTCACTGTTTCTCCACCCAAGTGGTATTTCATTCCAAGACAATAACTAATAGGGAGTAGAAATATCTTTGTGTTTCCCAGACCTGGCAAGTCTGTATGAGGTGGATTTGTGTCAATGATTCTTGGCAGTGATGAAATATCCCTAGATACATGGGTAAAGAGGGACTGGATATAGTAGACAGTATGGAGAGGGTCCCTCATCTATGAAGGGCACATAGGGTTGCATCATTCAGGAGCAATACTAGGAGATGTTTCTTCCCATGCAGTGGGTATGGACATGTGGCTGTAATTGGTTGATAATATGCTTCGCATTCAATTTGAGGAACACCAGACTGGAGCTGTCACAACAGAAAATGTTTAGGGCACGTCTCATGATAGCAAAAAGGACTGGACAGCAATCACTAGAAGAATTTTTTCAGGCATGCATTAGCTCTCTGGCAATGCAAAGTATGCATATGGTTTTTTGACAATTGATGGATGGTTTCTAAGCTTGAGGAAAAGTTGCAGTCTGTAAACCTTGTAAGAAACAGTGGCATGGTCCTCAAGGTTCCAACACTACACTGCTAGTTCTGAAGGTTAGTGATGACCATTGAAAATGAAAGAATAGCTGATGGTGGACTTCAGAGATAGATTTTATCACAAAATAAATCCAGATGAAGAGGGGGCACAGTCCTTCTGAAGCTATAGAAGCTTCTGTAGCTTCATTCCTTTGTTCAAAACACCAGTATGTAAGCAAACTTCCTGAATTCCTAAACACATTGAACGTAACTCAATAAAATGGAGAATTGGTCAGTATTGTGTAACATTCTATTATGGTGAACAAAAAGGGGGAAATGTAGAGTGATATTCCATCTCTTCGAAGTGGACAAGTTTGCAAGGCAACATTGTCCTTCATGAAAACGCAGTGTCTTTTAGACGAGAAAATGTAGTTTTCTACATCTATAAACCAATGAAATCATGGGCAACAAGGTGGCCTTCCAATTTCAAATATTAGTCGATTTATAATTTGACTACATATAACATAAATAAAACAATACTTATACATTGTAACAGTCAAAGGAGAACATATAAGAAAATAAGTTAGTAGGAGCATTGTTCATTAAATATGTGGAGTTTTTGATACACTCAATGTAACCGTTGCACTGGTGCATTCATTTCAGTGTATTCACTCAGAACAAAACATTGCATCTATAATTCCATTCGTGTTTGTACTGTCATTATAAAAGTGTGCAGTGGTGGAGTGTCTAATCTGCCCGGTAGCTGAGCAATCAACAATATGTTTCAAATGTTCTTAACATTATCTGAATAATCTATGCCTAAATTGTTTGTCCTGATGAACCTTCCATTTCTGCATAGCACAAAAGGTTGTCAGGTGATGAACTTGAATCTTATGAAGAATGATCGGACTGGGTTAATGGCTCTTGTTAGGGTACTGCTGTGTTCTACTATATTACATAGGCCACAAGAATGGAATGTTATGGTGTGAATCCACCACTGTCCCTTCAAAAGGGAGGTCTATTGGGGGCATTCCTGGAGAAGTGTGAGAGCTGTGGCTTTTACAGACGATGCATAAATAACTTGAAGATTATCACTTAATGCTGAAAAGTGTTGTCTTACATTGTTGTTGATAATTTATGCCACCGGATCGAAACCACTGCTGACTAATCCATATCGAAGGAGGATCGGCAGCGAAGATGATCGTGGCCTAAGAGGAACTTTGACAGTACCCTCCAGGAATGCTGGCGGTAAGGAGTGCATCGCCGAATGGCGCGTACGTTTTAGCAGCTGTTTACCTCTGCAGCACCACATCACACTACCGTGACAGTCGCATGGCCTACAAGCCAGGTGCTGCGACTTTTGGATCCTGTGCATTTTTTTAAAGCGTGCAGACCGTTTACTTCGAGTCTCCTACCTTCTCTTGCAGTGGCGGCTGGTGACATAAAACGATTGACATAAAACTTCGTCAGTTACGGTCGCTCCCTCCTGCCCCTGCTCTCTCCTGCCTCAAGCTGGGTATCGTTTGTGCAGATCCGCTGCTAACCACAGAAATTGTCATTCGCTGCATTATTTGTGTATTTTTCACCTGTATTGTCCTGCCTTGAGATCGTGTGCCCGTGTTTGTTGTTAATTGCTGCATTATTTATCTGTTTGTTTATACCCCTGCATTAGCTGCCTTGAGATCGTGTGCCCGTGTTTGTTGTTAATTGCTGCATTATTTATCTGTTTGTTTATACCCCTGCATTAGCTGCCTTGAGATCGCGTGCCCGTGTTTGTTGTTAATTGCTTCATTGTCTGTTTATTTTTGCTCCCTGCATTGGCGTGGCTGCCCCGTGTAGTTATTTGGTCGGTTTAACCCGACCCGGTCGGCGCTTCCGCCCCAGCCGCCATTGCTGTTGTTGTTGTTGTTGCCCAGAGCCAGCCCCCTCCACCACGCACCCGCCTCCCAGCTGCTCCTCCCTCACCCCTCCCCCATCCCACTTATGACAGATGCTCTTGCGTGCAGCGTTCACGCGCAGCGGTCGCGCCCCATGCGCGCCGAAGGTGCGCCAAAGGTAAGCCCGTCTACGCCCGTCTACGCCTGGACCGCGCCCAGCGCCAGACCCCCTGGCCCTTGTACCACCTACCCCACCCGGATTACATACGACGCCACCACCCTCTTAGCCCTAAACCCCGGCCGTCTCCCCAATTGCGTCCAAGCCGCTCCTAGACACACCCATGGACCCTTCTCCTGCAACTCCTGCAAGTATGACGGCACCAAGACCAACTCCTCACCCACTAACACCAAACAGAGATCTGACACCAACCACCTAAAATGCATCCTGCTCAACACCCGCTCGGTCCAGAGACACGCCATCGACCTTTGGAATCTACTAGACACCATCTCTCCGGATGTCGCCTTCATAACAGAAACATGGATGAACGCCTCTTCTGCCCCAGACATCACCATTACCATCCCGGAAGGCTACAAGATCATCCGTAAGGACCGCACCGACCAAACAGGAGGAGGCATCGCTATCGTCCATAAGAACTCCATCCGCATCTCAACCAGCTCAGACGTCAACCTTACCAGCGCCGAACACCTTCACTTCCAGATCCACACCGATCCCAAGACCACACTCAGAGGCACCCTCCTCTACCGACCACCAGGATCCCGTGCACAATTCACTGAAGACATCACTGATTTTATCACCCCACACGCCCTCCCCTCCGAGGAATACATTCTACTGGGAGACCTCAACTTTCACCTGGAAAAGAGCAATGACAGCAACGCCACCACCCTTCTGGATAATCTCGCCAACCTCGGACTCAAACAACTTGTCACTACCCCCACCCACATCGCAGGTCACATACTCGACCCTATCTTCACCTCCAGCAAACATGTCTCCTTCAGTCACACCACAACTCTACATTGGACGGACCACAGCTGCGTTCACTTTAGCTACAATAAGACCACAACTCACAACCATCCTCAACCTACTCTGCGAAGAAACTGGAACAAAATCACCATCGACCAGATCTCCTCATCGCTTCTTCAAAACCCCCCTGTCCACTCCTCAAACCCCAACCAAGCAGCCATTAACCTCACCCAATGGCTATCCAACAGCGCCGACATCCTAGCACCGTTGAAAAAACGCCAAATCAAGCTAGGCAGCAAGAACGCCTCCTGGTTCAACGACGATCTTAAGAAATCTAAGAAACTCTGTCGCTCCCTCGAAAAGGCCTGGAAAAAAGACCCAAACACCAGCACCAGGGACGCCTTCAAAAACGCCACCCGCACACACCACCAACTAATCCGGTCTGCCAAGAAAGCCGCACTCAAAGACCGACTAGATAACAACGCCCACAACAGCAAGGAATTATTCAACATCGCCAAAGAGTTTACCAACCCCTCAGCCAACTCCAACGACATCACCCCCTCTCAAGCCCTCTGCAACTCCCTAGCTTCATTTTTCCACAACAAAATCGCAGACATCCACAACAGCTTCGACAACCGACCCGGAGACCAACCCACCCAACCCTCTGCAGGACCTTCACCCCCCTTGAACATCCTTAATGACTGGAACCCAATCTCCACTGAGGACACCATCCGCCTGATGAACTCCATCCACTCAGGATCCCCCACAGACCCATGCCCTCACCACATCTTCAACAAAGCAGACTCCATCATAGCACCACACCTCCGAGACGTCATCAACTGCTCCTTCAACTCCGCCACCTCCCCGGAAAGCTGGAAACATGCCGAACTCAGCGCCCTTCTGAAAAAACCCACAGCTGACCCCACCGAACTCAAAAACTACCGCCCCATCTCGCTCCTTCCATTCCCGGCCAAAGTCATCGAGAAAGCTGTCAACAACCAGCTCGCCGCATTCCTCGAAACCAACAAATCCCTCGACTCCTCACAGTCCGGCTTCCGAGCCAAACACAGCACTGAGACCGCCCTCTTCGCAGCCACAGACGACATTCGAACTCTACTGGACAATGGAGACACAGTCGCCCTCATCCTCCTCGACCTCTCCGCAGCCTTCGACACAGTCTGTCATAGCACCCTATTACAGCGCCTCAGAAACATCGGATTCCAAGGAAAAGCACTGGATTGGATCACCTCGTTCCTCACCGGAAGAACCCAAAGAGTCCGCCTCCCACCATTCAAGTCTGAAGCCACTGAAGTCATCTGCGGCGTGCCACAAGGATCTTCACTCAGCCCCACCCTCTTCAACGTATACATGAGCCCCCTCGCGGTCATCGCACGCCAACACAACATCATCTCATACTCTGATGACATTCAACTGATCCTATCACTCACCAAAGACCCAAACACGGCCAAAACCAACCTACATGAAGGAATGAAAGAAGTAGCCGAGTGGATGAAGCACAGCCGACTAAAACTGAACTCAGACAAAACAGAAGTCCTTATCCTAGGTACCTCCCCCTCCGCCTGGGATGACTCTTGGTGGCCAGAGGCCCTTGGAAAAGCACCCATCCCGACGGACCACGCACAGAACCTGGGTGTCATCCTGGATTCTTCACTCTCCATGTAGAGACAAGTCAACGCCATTTCATCATCCTGCTTCAATATTCTTCGCATGCTCAAAAAAACATTTCGCTGGATCCCCACCGAAACTAGAAAAACTGTCACCCACGCTCTGGTCACGAGCCGCCTGGACTACGGAAACACCCTATACGCCGGTACCACCGCAAAACTCCAGAAAAAACTCCAACGCATTCAGAACGCTTCAGCCAGACTCATACTAGACATCCCGCGTAAAGACCACATCTCTGGTCACCTGAAAAACCTCCACTGGCTCCCCGTCAATAAAAGGATTACTTTCCGCCTCCTAACCCACGCTCACAAAGCACTCTACGAACTTGGACCCGATTGCCTTAACACACGACTCTCCTTCTACACCCCCTCCCGCCAGCTACGATCCTCCAACCAAGCCCTTGCTACTGTACCTCGCATCAACAAAACCACCATGGGAGGTAGATCCTTCTCCTACCTGGCAGCTAAAACCTGGAACTCACTTCCCACTCACATTCGCCTCACTCAGAACCACCTAGCATTCAGAAAGCAACTTAAAACTTGGATATTCGACAAGTAATTCCCCCACCCTTCTTCAAGCGCCTTGAGACCCTCTGGGTATGTAGTGCGCTATATAAATCATTTGACTTGACTTGACTTGACATTGTCGTACTGCACTGTGGTGAGTGTGCGTAGCGATCGAGACAGACCCCTCGAGATTTTTTTTTAAAAAGATAGGACAAATGGTGCATTTCCAAGCAAATTTGAGAAAGCAGGAATGTTAATGAAGCAATTGTGAAAGTGCAGTTATTACATTAATAAAGAGATGTCACTTAACGAAAAAGGTATCTCCTTATTCAGTATAACCAAGGGCATGCCGCCCCCTGCTCCCAACATACGTGCTTGGGTCTCTAAGCTAAAATGCTGTAAAATATGTGTGTGACGTGCAGCCTCGTACTGTTGCACACTGTACTATCTGTGTAATGTGTTTAGTGCAGCAATACAGATATAAATACATAAGGAAGTCAGCCACACAGACTGAAAATCGTTCCCTTATATATATATCATATGATTGGGGTAAGCAAGGTTCAGAACTAACAGTGCACTATTTGTAACCTGATTAGTGTAGCCAGGCAGGCTGCATACACTGCAGGGTTTGTAGCACATGATTGACGTCGACTAACACATGCAGGATTATTTTTGTATCGTGTTAAAATAAACGCAGCTTATCTATTACTATTGGGTTGTTAGTGTGAATACATCACTGTGTGCATCACAGTGGCATGAGGAAGTTCGGGGCTTGACCCGTAGGAAGCAGATCGACGCCTATAAGGCGCACGGGGGGTCACTGGGTCTGGCAGCTAGGGGGAAGGACCAGGCGGACGTGGGGTCAGGTGTGGGGGGACTGGTGAGGAGTGTGGGCCTTGGCTCTTTTGGGGGTGGGGTCGGGCTGGTGCGGGAGTCTGGGGAAGTTAGAATGGAGCAATGGCGAGGAGGGGGACAGGCTTGAAGGGGTTGCAAGGGACCTCGATAGAGTGGTGCGCCATTGAGCGGCTGCTACTCTGGGAGTAGATAGGACGAGGATGGAGGTAGGGAAGGACAGGGAATTTAGGCCCAGCACACCAGACCATTTATTTTTGTTCCAGGCGGAAGAGCAGCGGCATGTTCCAGACTTGGCAGAGCTGGGCACGGCTCATAGGCGCCAGGGTTAGGGGATGGTGGAGCCTCGTGCGGTGTACCCAGTACCAACGGGAGAGCCCATCGCAGCCAGCATAAGTAGGACCCGAACAGTCTCGCTGACCCCAACACCCGAGTGCCCTCAATGGGGCACGGGAAATCGAGGACGCAGGACCAGGCATGGATTTCTTAGGAGGGACCTGAGGAGAGGGTCGTCAGCACCCTCATAGGCAGGAGTTGGGAGCTGTTGTAGCTTGAAGAGTTAGCCTATGAGGGGGGGGAGGTGAATTGAGGGAAAACAACAGGGTGTGGGGGGGCTGAATAATGTTGTTTGTAGTACCTTGCAGATGTCACAACGCCAGGCGGAGCCCACGGGTCGGACAGCAGGGTTGGCAGCAGCAACGGCGCCTGTGGCAAGGCGGGCTGCAGCGAGAAGGGCGCCCTCGTTGGAACCAGGTAAAACGACTGACGGAGGGATGAGTCCTGTCATGGTTTCGGTGGAGACAGGAAGCAGGGGAGGAGGGGCGGAGGTTAAGCAGGGGTAAATATGTGGTGGATGTGGGAGTGGGCACAGAGGACGCAGACGGGACGGCAGTAGGGGACGGTGCTAGACTAAAGACAGTAGGTGAC
Organism: Lissotriton vulgaris; assembly: GCF_964263255.1. Taxonomy (NCBI): domain Eukaryota; kingdom Metazoa; phylum Chordata; class Amphibia; order Caudata; family Salamandridae; genus Lissotriton; species Lissotriton vulgaris. The sequence goes on from NC_141693.1 coordinate 1,599,262,905, forward strand.
GCTGGGTCAGCGGTGACAGGAGAATCAGGTGTAAAGTTGGAGAGTAAGGAGTTGAAAATCAAGAAGCTACCCTATATGGGAGTGACGAAGCCATCAGGCGCGCACCTGATGTTAGCCCCTAAAGAGCGTATATGGAAGGGAGAGTATGTGGAAATGCTCAAGCTGCTGCACAGGGAGGTGGGAGTTAAATAAGGGTCAAAGGAGGAAGAATATGAATTGGCAAAGCGGCCAAGGGTGCCTCTCACTATAGAAAACTGGATGGCAGCCTTTCTAATCTCTGCCAGCGTGTACTGGGAGAAATACCCGGAGAGGTGCGTGGCCCTATTCAAGTATATGGATGTCATTAGGAAGGCTCAGATCATGGGGGAGGGTTATGCTTGAGCCCAGTACGACAAAGAGTTTTGAGCTCGTATGGCAGGGGATACAGAAGCCAAATGGGGAGAGTTGGATACGGACCTGTGGCAACACATGTTGGGGTCTGCCAGGGCGGGGAAGACTGTATTCATGGCCAGCAGGCTTCCGTTCCTTTAGCGGCCGTCTCAGGGGCAGCCCAGGCAGAGGACAAACTGACTCTGTGGGAGCCTGCTGGGCTTTCAATAAGGGACTGTGCACAAAGGCTTTTTGTAAATTAAGGCATGACTTCTCGAAATGTGGAGGCAGACGCCCTGGTGAATTGCTTCGGGGGGGTGGGATCGCAGACAGGGGGCCAGCAGTGGCACCAAGGGGGTTCACAGGCGGGAGGCAGCAGCCTGTTGGAAGGGGCGGGGGGCTAGAGGGGCCGGGCCCAAACACTCCTATGCAAATTAGGGTGGGAAAATTTCTGGGGGCAGTATTCTACAGTCTTCTACGGTTGGAACAACCAGAAGGCTGCTTAGGGCTACAGGCGGGTTTATGGACGGTTTTCTTTGGGGTTGTGAGGCCCTGGGGGTAGGAGGAGACAAATGGACAATTTCAGACAGCAGAGGAACACTCAGGGGCAGTGCAGGATAAAAGAGGGCGAAGAGGACGCAAGGTTGGGTCTTTACAGTTTGGTGTTGGTCCCCAAGAAGGCGCAAGGGCAACGCCGTTTATGCAGCAACTGTTATTGACTGAAAGTGATGCGGTGACCGATTTTAGCAGCGGCACTGTGTACATTGTGTATGATTATCCGGTTGACGTGGCCATGTCACTGGGGAGTGACCACTGGCATCGTAATAGGCGGTTGACATGGCCATGTCACTTGTAAGTGACCACAAGCGCAACAGGGACAGGAGAGGATGCGACATACAGTCAGCTTTCCAATGGCTTCCAGCCTGCCCAGATGGTGGGACCTCCTGAGCATCCATTTAGCAGGTGAATGGTACGTGAGCAAAGCAGGATCGATGGGCGGCTTATGTCTGGCGCATCCCTCGAATTGCTTCTGAATTATTCTTCCAGTAGTTGTTTCTCCAGGCACTCGAGTCACCAGTGGTACTGAACTATCTGAATGGCTTCCTCTATTACGGCACCTCAGACTCCATGGAATGCCAGGCAGCACTGGACAGTTCAATGAGATCATGAGGGTTATGGAGGGTCTGTAGCAGGGGTCAACTGATGGGGCACAGCTCTGTATTTTTGGGCATTGAATTGGCAGTCCACCTAAGGGAGACTCGTCTACGGATGGGTGTGCAGTAGCAGAAGCGGGAACGACTTGGGTAGACGACAGGGGGACGAGGACAGGACGGAGACCTCTGCTGCACCGTGGGACTGTCAGGGGGGACCAAGGTAGTGACAGGCCCTAGGGGCGGTAGGAATAGTATTAAATTGTGACAAGAGTGATGCTCGCAGCGCTGCAGGTGGTGTATAGTGCAGTTATGTTTTTTCGTCTGCTCACATAGTTCTCTATTTCAGGTGCGGGCGTGGGCCCCCTCACCACGGATGGGATCATATGGATAGGGGGGCATTCTTTCGTGAAGCGGGCCAAGTTCAGGGACCGATCCTATGGTTTTGGAGCAAATTTGGGTTCATAATGTTTCTTCAAAGTTTGGTGGAAAGAACGGGGAAGCCCGCTTTGAAAGGGATCTAGGCATTTATTAAAGTGGTATGTGGGTGGCTGGTGGGTGCTACGACACATTGTTGATTCACTTGGGGGAAAATGGCATGGTAGGGTGTCAGGTTTTAGGCCTTTTGAGAAGTAGATGGGGGGACATGGCCGGGTAAAAGCCCCAGTGGTCTGGGGGCTCTGTCATTTGGACGGAGTCTCTTCCGCATAGGGCACTCCTAGGGCGGAGGACAGGGTTAGGGGAACAATGAACATGGAAATGGGGCACTTTTACAGTGTCCTGGATGGATACAGGTTTGCCCTTGGGAAATTTTTAGTGACCCAGTGGATTTTTAGAGGGGATGGGGTACACCTGTCACGTATAGGTATGAGCCTGGATTTGCGGGGGATTACTGAAGTGGGGATAGGGTGCTGAAGGTACAGAACCGCTAAGATACCACTCCTAGCAGCGCAGGGGGGGGGGGCAGAAAAAAGGGGAGGCAGCTTCACGCCTATGCTCCCTCTTTTTTCTGGGTGGCGGGGTTGTTCAAAGTTGGCCAGATTGGCAGAAGTTTTGAGTTATATTTTGGGAAGTTTTGGGGGCAGGACCATGGAAAGGTTAGGCAGGTAGGATACGTTTAGGTTGTTTCAGTTGCAGAAGGACAGATAAGGTTATAGGTTTTATTAGATGGCAGGAGTTTGAAGCTGCAATACTGTGGAATAGGATTGTTATGGAATGTTATGTAATGTTATGTTATCGGCAGGGTGGGGGATTTTATGTGGGGTTGTAGGGGTGCGGGTGGGAAAAATGGAGGAGCAGTTTATCAATGTATAGTGAGGTGTTAGTTTTTAAGGCAATTGGCTAGGTTGGACTTTGTAATATTCACCTGTTTTCAATAAAGCCTCCTTTTTCACACACAAAAAATGGGTCTCGGTGTTGGCTGTCTCCCTCCCTCACTCCCAAGAGGGATTTGGGGGGCAGCGGAGCCTGCCCCATGGGCAGTTTAGGAGGGGGAGGGGCGGCCAGCAGTGGCCATTTTTTTGTAGGCATTTTGGCTTTGTGGGTATAGCCCAAACGTAGCCCAAGTTATTTTATAGCCCAAAGGCTATAAGGGGTTAGCCCGCCCTCTCCCAGCCACCATTTTAGTTTTGGTGATCTGGTCGGTGGGATAGTAGCTGTAATCGGAATTTTGTCCCACCTGCCCACCCTCAGGTAGGGTTTTTTTCTGGGCGCGGTTCTGGGAAGTAATTTTCTGTTTTCTGCGTTTTTTGTTGGGAACAGGTGCATAGGGTTATGGTGGATGTTGGATATGCTGTCGCTTGAAACAGGTGCTGCAGGGTAGTTCAAAAGTTGGCCAGATTGGCAGAAGTTTGGAGTTACATTTTGGGAAGTTTTGGGGGCAGGGAAAGTTTAGGCAGGTAGGATAAGTTTAGAATAGAGTTTAGGTAGTTACAGTTGCAGAAGGACAGATAGGGTTGTAGGTGTTATTAGATGGCAGGAGTTTGGAACTGCAATACTGTGGAATAGGATTGTTATGGAATGTTATGTTATCAGCAGGGTGGGGGATTTTATGTGGGGATCGTAGTGGTGGGGGTGGGAGAAATGGAGGAGCAGTTTATTTATGTATAGTGAGGTGTTAGTTTGTAAGGCAATGGCCTAGGTTGGACTTTGTGATATGCACCTGTTTTCAATAAAGCGGCCTTTTTCACACACAAAAAATAGATCTTGGTGTTGGCTGTCCCCCTCCCTCCCAAATCAGAGCTGCGTAGCCAAGCTCAAAAACCCACTCCTTTAAGCTCCCATTATCCAATCAGGACTCAGGAGGCCTAACAGTAGCATAAAGGCAAGGGAGTGCTCCAATTGTTCCCACCCACTACTCTGTCTTGAGAAAGGCCAGCCCTGCCCCCTACCATTCATTTCAATAGCGCGCTGCTAAAATCGTCTGGGCCACAGCATAAGCGCCCAATTTAAAACTAACCATTTTGCACTTTCTCTGGCTACTCCCTTCAGGTTCACATTACTCTTCTCGCATGTGCTTCGAGGGCGAGCATTAGTTCTTGCTGCGGCCAGCACATGCGCATGAGGTCTCTGACTCTGACCTCAACTCTTCCTAAAAATAAAAAAATCGGAATTTGTATTCAATACACAAAGCAGTGAGCACTTCATTTGAAGCTGCTGCATTGCGTACAGTCTCTCTTATCTCCTCCCCGATCCTAGTTCCGAAGCTAGTAGGACAACGCCCCTTTCGCCCGTTAACACCAGCCGCCCCTGATGCCAAGGCGTGGGCCCCATGCACACTGTGCCAAATAACTGAGCAAGTATTTATTTTTATCTTTACCACTGAGTGTATACATTTTGGAACAACCCCAACACATTCATGATCAGTACTTATTTCCCTTACTGCTGACCTAGACGATGTCCGAACAACACTCCGAACAACACTCAGTCCTGATGAGACCCTATTATTAGCAGAAAGGGTGGAAACATCCACACAGTATCAATCAACAAACAAACTACAAGAAGCCTGACTTATGTACAAGGCATAGGCATGCTAGGCCTATAGACTTAATGATGTTCAGAAATGTTTGTTGTAAAAACAAAGCCTGCTCTTTCCACTTTTTTATTAGATCGACTGATCGATAGATATTGTGGTTTTATAGTTTTGCTCTTGGAACACTTTGCACTTGTATATATCAGTAAAAAATTGCCAAGAATTGAACAGCAACATTTTGGTTGAAAGGACTGATGGTCACGTTATTTATACTATACACTAATTGTGAACAGTATTAATTGCTGATAAATACAATTTAATAAAGATTGATAACAATAAGAAGCCCTGGTTTTTCATTGTAGTTTTATACCCAGGATCCCATTGGTCTAAGTGTTGCTCTGGTTAATAAGATATCAGTATGACTGGAGGCCACACCAGGGATGGTGTCCTGCTGGTTGTAATTGTTTTTTAATAAAGTAAACTTGTTTCTTTTAATTCAGCCCAATTTCCTGAAATGAAATAGCACTGCATTTAAAAAGAAAAGTTTATTAGATGTTCGTTTAGTGTTCGACAGTGCCGCCTACAACAACTCTTCCAGATGCCAACTTTTGCGGCATGCATTCAGAAAATCATATTAAGAGTCAGAAAAACATTTCCAACTCCTAAAATTGGATTTTAACAGTCACAAAAAAATACTTAGCACGAGTGGCCTCTACATTTTATTGAAGGCAACGCAGAAGAATTATATGGCCATCCTTGCCCTCCCTCGGATTCGTTCCGTTTTATATTGTTCTTGCTGAACAACACAAATGCATATATTATTAAGCACGTTGCCCTTGCCTGGCTGATCGTTCACTCCCCTTTACCTGACATAGGGTTAGCCTTTCACCAACTAATGCTCTTCTACCTCCACTCCAGTGCAATAATTCAATGCCCAGGAATACTGCTGCCTTGTTGCCTTGCTGCCTGAAATCCCAGTAGCCTTGGATTCTTTCCTGTCAGTTTTGAAGACCTTTGGTAGTTCTCCCACCCAGTTCACCACATCTTCAGTCCTCCTGGTCAAACAATCATAAGAGGGACACTTATGTATTCTATCCTGTCCTATAGTCTGTTTTCCAAAACAATGCCATCAGCTGACATCTAATTGCTGCTGGATCCAATTAAAGGAGACAGACCATATAATTGTTCCTCATCTTTTATAAAATCTAGATTTTCTTGTTACAAGCTAGAAAAATCCCAATTTTGCACTGTATCATTTCGATGATGACATTGGATAGTAAAAGTATTGGCGGAAATGCAGATGTAAATGTCTTTAATCCGTCTATCAAAAGGGAATTGCCCTTGGATCTGGGCTACAGGAACTTGGGCACAAAGCCGTGGCATTTTGGGTTTTCAACTGTGTACAATGTTGTTAAATACCTATTTGCGTTCTAGATTTGTGCTGAGCTCGTCTGCTTTCCAGTTTTATAAACCTGATAGGTGTATCGCCGTCTGAAATATATTATTCACCTGTACCCAGTGACAGATCCACTGTGTTTCTTTTGATAGGCTTCTGCATCTTGTTTCCTCTTGCTTGTTTTCACATAGTGCATGGAGGTTGTGCTGTTGAATGAATACCTTTTTTAGTATAGACAGGGGAAAATAATTCAGAGCTAGATAAACAGCACTCAACTGAAGAATATTTTTTATGAAACAGATTTTATTAGCTTCTCACAATCAAATACTAAATAGATAACCAGTACTGCACATAGCATTATTACTCAAGTGGGCAAATTACATCCTGGTGGACAGTGTTCTATCGTTTATAATAAAATCAAATAAAAACCTGTGCGCACTCCTGCATACCATGTCTATTATCAAAAGTAAATAGCTCATAATTAGCATAGTCTATAAAACCATGCTTTTCCAGGTAAACCGGATTCAATATACTTCTTGTTCCAGTTGAGCACATCAAGCCCTCTGCACAACTCTTAAATTGGTGGTATATTCTTATTCAGCAGTAGAGAGCAATGTCCCTTTTCAAGATAAAACAGCCTAAGGCTATCAGCATCTGCCTAGATCATCCGTGTCCCCTTTTCTGATATTCCAAAGAGTGCAGCTTACGGTGTATTTATTGGTACCATGAGTACCTGAGCGAGCATCGCCTGGGTGTCAGTCCAACATTCCTTAATGTGTGCACAGGGCCATATTACTTTATTTTATCATTCTTTTTTAAAATATCTTTATTGCTATTTTCTGTTTTTACCATGAATATCATCACAACTTTATACAGGATGGTCAAATATGAGAAGCAAAAATATAAAACTCATATATAAAAGAACATTTTCCAATGCAGCGACATAAAAGTGGCATTAGTGTGCCATTCCCAATCACAGATTCGTGCATCTTGCGAGCTTGTGTCTTGAGGTCGCTCTGCGTCCTTACTCATATATTTTTTGTTTGTTTTTGCTATATCAGATATTACACGTAACAATTATCATGGTCTACGTATTATTAATGACATTTCCAGACTGGACTGTTATGGCAGGAATTTATTGTTATGCAACTCACATATTAAAAAGAAAATAACGTGCCAGTCAGACCTGGTCAATCATGCACTGCGAAAGACGGATGTGTGATTTACATGATAGGACATGACATTTATGGTTTTTTTCCCCTCTAGAATGTATCAATAAAACATATGTTTAAATACACTGCAACCACTCTGAAACTCATAATATAAAAAAAGAAGAAAAAATAACATGCCATCTATAAAGTTCGAACAAAAGCAATATGTACTGAGTTGTATCATCAGCACAGTGTCATGTGAACAGCATACCCGGCCAAATAGCGGAGCAGTGCTCATATTAAGGCGCAGTTGCCAGCAAGCGGGGAGGTTCTCTACATCCAAAAACGAGGGGGGAGTGTAGGCAATTATCTATAACGATCCAGGGGTGCAGTGATGTGTTCTACTGCGTGTGTTGAGGTGCTGCTGCAGCCCTTAACTAAGTGGTGAGGAATCGGTGCACCTGACTCAGGTCGGCAGTTTGAGTCTTGTTTGCTTTCGCTGCATGACCTGTCTGCAGGGCAGTGAGTAAGGCATCCCAGCTTTGCGCAATGGGAAACTTGCGGAGCCCCGCTGTCTCCTCTCTATGCAGCACTGTGCTCTCTGCTTGCGCCCATATTGTAAGTGAACGTCTCAAACTGCGTGTCTCTGGAGGGTTGGCATTTTTCCAGTTCTTGGTTATTAAGCACTTTGCCGTAACGAGACCTAAATCACGGAACCTGGAGGTGACCTTATTTTTTTTGGACCTGGTATAAAGCCATAGGACGCATACTTCCCATAACAATGGTAACGATGTGCCCGTGCATGAAGCTAATAGTATGACCAACTCCTGCCAATAATGTTGAGGGGACGCACAATTCCACAGCATATAATGCAGGTCAGCATCGGGATGTTGGCTAACATAAACCCATGCACACTCTAATTGATAAATACAAATGTCAGTGTAGACATATTGAGACAATAGGAGACAAAGCATTTCAAAAGCACACAAATAATTGGTTATCTTGGAATCATTCATATGAAAGGGTGTCTTTAATGTTCAAGAGAACCATCAGACACGTGTTTCGTCGCGTCTGGGACAATCTTCCAGCAACTCCTCAGGGCTAAAAAGAAATGTAGTATCGTTAGGAGAGTCGCTCCGTCGTTGATACTTCCGACCCGACAGGGCCCCGCGGACTGTTTGGCTAATTATAGCAGTGGTACATCAGTAATGCGCTACAAACGCATCATGAATATCGCGCTGTGTGTATGCAATTTCCCCAATTGCCTTTCTCACCGAAACTATGGGCGCCAACGCCTCATTCTGACGGATGATCCACATCAATAGCTTGCCTGCCTTGTCGCCCATTTGGCGTGTCCTCGCCGAGTGTGCCGCATAGTTAATACATTGGAGTCGCTCAAGCAATTGAGCATGTTCGTCCTTGAGGCTGCCCAGCTGTCCCTGAATACCGTCCGCGTCCACCTGTTCGCTAGGGGCCAGTCTCCGCTCTAAAACTATAAGCTCTATTTCTAGTTGCGCCTGCATACCCACCTGCGTCCCCGAACAGTGCCCCCTAACTACCACCTTAAGAGCGTCCCACTCTATCAAAGGTGATGTGGCAGTGCCTGCATTTTCTTCGAAATATTGTGCTACCGTGGTGGCCAGTAAGTCCCGGAAGGGCACATCTAGGAGAACATCCGGTTGGAGGAGCCAGATCAGGATCGGCAGCAACTCTACCTCCCATTGCAACTCTATGGTGTGTGGGTTATGATCTGAGTGTGTACGCCCCATGTAAATGGAGTCAGGAATGCATGGCAGGAGGTCAGTTGACACCAAGCGGACATGAAGTTTATGTGCCCCAGAGTAATAGGAATACACCTTATCAAACAGGTTTTTATGCCAGTGCACCAATGCCTTTGCAGCTGTTTGTGGCAGTGCCAGGCAGGGGAGAAAAGGACCAGTCTAAGGAGACATCCAGTACACAATTGTAGTCTCCACCTAATATCATAGGGATGTTGTGCCATATTGAAAGTTTCTGTGACATCTGATTTAAGAAGACTGCTTGATCAGTGTTGGGTGCATAAAGTGAGGCTATCACCACCTGCTTCCCATTTAGTACCCCTTTAACTATGACATATCTACCCTCCCAGTCTATTATTGTGTCCAGCGCTCGAAACGGAGTTCTGGTCTTACCCACCCTGGGCCATATTACTTTATAAACATTGCAGGCACCTGCGCTGCATCTCTGACAATGTGTATTTGAGAAACTTCCTTATTTTTCAACTGGAGAATATTAGAGTGGTAGAGTTTTTCACTGGAGGAGACCATGTGCCTTGCACTGAAAGATCTTCCATGCAGGCACCCAAACTCTAAAGGGCCCCTGCCCCCCAAGACTAGTGAGACACAAGATGGAGGTTTGCGGTGTGGGACTCCTTTTAGTATGTTCACTCGGTTGCAACTCTACTCAACAGACTGGATGGCTCAGATGTTCAAGATTATTGTCTCCTCCCAGTCGCCAGTCTTTTGACACCACTGTTCTTCCAAGCATTCTTCTAATGGCGACATATGATGTTTGGCAGTTGGAACCAGGAACCTGCATGCAGCCATGCTGCCAGGAGGGATTAGACCGATCTGACTGTTGCAGAGAAGTAATGTTCATATGTAATGATAATAGTCTTTCCTCCTAAGGAGAAACTTTAGTTTAGAGGAAGACTATCTTGGTTCTGATTTCTGAAAGCCCACTACTGAACGAAGGTGGAACCTGTGCAAAATGATACCACCTCCGCAGGGACTGAGGGTTCAAGTTTTTTTGTAATAACCATCCAGAACTAAATTAATCAGCAATGGCTGTACATATTTTTGTCATGCCACGATGGGAGCTAAGGAGTGGATTGATCACTTGGTTAATGTTTTCAAACGCACAAATCCAACAACAGAGGGATGCATGAAGACTGGAGATACTAGTGAGGTGGAAAAACTGGGGTTTAGAATCTCCATTTAACTCATGGATTGTTAAAAGAGAAACTTATTGATAATGATAACAGATGGGATGGTAAGGAAAGAGAAAGGGAAGGCAAAAGAGAAGGAAGGGGGGTGGACACCGGTTACAGAAGGAGAAACAATGGGGTAGATGGAAAGAGCTTTAGTAAATCAACATATTATGGGCATCTACTTTGGGAGAAACGTATTTAGGCACAGTGGGATGGGATCGTTTAGCACCGTCCTATTGCAATTGTTGTTTAAGGATTTTCCATTAGGGCGGGGGGAACCATGGGATATCTTTTAGCAGTATTGTGTTTTCTAACATTAATTATGATAAAAGGGTAAATGAAAGAGTGCATACTGATCAGGTAATCGTGGTAATATTGCTAAGGGGTTTTCCTCTATCATGGTGTATACACAGTAAGGCTTAGCCTAATGATATTAAGGAACAGTGGTTTAATAATGGAACATGTAAGAATAGTGAGTTACAATGTCTTTGGTGTTAATAATATCCATAAGCATTACATAGTGAAACAGGATTTAAACTCTATTTAGTACTACTTTTAGAGACTCGTATAGCTTGTTAAGACAAAACCATTTCTGAAATGTAGCAACCTCTATTTAGTTACCCGACTCAATAAACTGCAATGTGATATTGCGATCTTGGGAAAAATAAATACAGGAAACTGAATTCTGAAGGCAATATATGACAATAGAGGACAATCAATGGGCTGCTGCACAAATACAGTACAAGCTTATTATAAGATTATTTTGACCTCCATGGAGATCGATAATTTAAAAAGACACATTTACAGCCAATTCCATACTTTCACAAGCACTATATATAACATTAAAATATCTTCAAAAAATTATTTAAAAATAATTTTACAGTTTAAAACAAACACATGCATGCTGAGGGACCTTTAAAAAACGTACACATCGATCTACATCAGCTAATCTATATCTTAAATTGTGTGGGTTTAAAAGCAATTACGTGGTTTTACCAATGAAGAATATAAAAAAATTAAGAGTAAAAAATCTTGCTTTCCCACCAAGCATAAAGGACAGAGTGGAGTCCTGCTTTTAGGATGCCCATCTACATGTGTAAGCCTTCAAGGGGAGTAAACCTAGTCTAAACGGTAGTACATAGCTTTGAACACTGTGTTCCAAAGCTAACGAGTCGAAGATTTGGGGCGATTTAAAGCTTTCTGTACCAGGACAAGTCTTGCACAGTTTTAAGCTAGCTCAGTGCATGCTGTCTAATGTGTGACTTAATCTTAGGACAGCATTTTGAAAGAACAGCCTTAGTTGCAAGGGTGACCGTGCTTGCAGACCTTGCACATATTGCATATAAACTACAGTTGATAGTTATTTCCTCTATTTATGGATGTCATAATGATGATCCATATATGTATTTAACACCGGTCACTTGAATTAGGTGGGTGGTTTGGGGACATATTTTATAAGCAGGATTTCAATTGCGTGATGGATAACTACTTAGGTTGTTCTAATCTACAGGTTACACCAAGGATGAATAGAGTCTACAAGGCTATAAATGGGTTCAGTCAATTATATGGCCCAAATGATGTATGGCATATCAGTAAGAGGGGTGAACCAGGATTAACTTGTTATTCATAAAATGTATTAACAATGATCTGTTATTCTCACCAGATGGGTGGATACGGATATTGATATACGCCTGATTGTCACCTTGGGTCACAATCTGCTGCTTATATAATGCTCCATTCCACAAAAGTCATTGATTTCTACTCACTGGACATCTGATTTTTCTTTATTAGCCAATTAAAAGTATGGTTGATATATGATGAAAAACATTGCTGATTTTTTTTAGATCAGTTTAAATACAACAACCATCACAACTGTATGCAACACACTTGCGGCGTATATTCAAGGCCTGACAATACAAAGATGTTGCTACAAAGAACAAGGTTAAGCAAGAAAGAAGAAGCTGTCTAGTAAATCTTAAGAAACTCAAATCACAGCATGTCATAGCAAGTCACCACTTACTTCAAAAGAAATATATCAGAGTCGATGTTGATCCCTTATTGGAAGATATATGAAGGAGAAAGCTGGAGTTTACTTTCTAAGACAGGAAGAGGTAGATATGGAGTATGAGGAACATATAGGTGTTTGCTTGCATATTAGACTAGGGGAAAAATAAATGCTTCTATGGGGATTAAAGAGAACTTTGAAAATCTTAGCGATGAACCACAAAGCACAGACGCTCAATTCACAACTTTCTATCAGAAAATATACATAAAAGAGCTTAATACAGAATTGGTGGTTACCTAAGAATATATTGAAAATTGTATTTGTTTTCTCCTGATAGGGAACATCAATATATGATTATCAGGAAATCACAGGCGAGATCGCAGATGTTATCCAAAACTTGGAGATGGGGAAATCGACAGATGAAAATGCAACACGTTCAGAGTTTTATAAAAAAAAAATTCAACTAATGGTACTGATGGCAAGGAAAATAGATCTAGATAAAAAAAGAATACCTCATTCTTCGAATAATATCTACATAGTTGTCTCCCCAAAGAATAATATACCACCTGATGAATGTGGTTCACATAGATTTATTTCCCTGGTAAATGCAGATGCCATCTCAAACCTAGACATGCTACACCTGAAACGTCTCACAATGAAGTGGGAGCTCTGATCAACTTCTATGCCACTGCCACAGAGCTCAAACCCTCCTACCCCAAAATCCCAGTCATCATCAGAGCGAGCAGGCTTCCTATTACCAACTGTCCTCTCAAACAAGCAGCCAAACAAACCTCCCATCCAACTCACGTGATCTAAACCGAAATGAGTATCAAAATTAAAATGCATGAACGAGTGGTGGCACGGTGATAGGGGTGACCCGGCCTATGCGGTCGAGCGGCACCTAATGGGCTCTGCGTCCGTGAATAGACTGCTGTACTCCGCATCGCTTCGAAGGTGCCTTCCTTCCGCCACACAGGTGGTATTCTGTGTCTGGAGGCGAGCGCTGGGCAGGATGGGGTGGTGGAACGTGCTGACAAGAGAGACTCCTCTCTGGCGAAATGGTCGTCTTCCCAGTCTAGATGCATTGCAGGTCTTTCAGGGTTGGAACGCAATAGGAATCTCCTCCCTGGGGGATGTAATGTCAGGTCGTACCCTGAAGTCCTTTCAGAACCTGCAAGACGAGTACGGGATGCCACGATCCCAGTTCTTTAAATATCTTCAGTTTAGGCACGCATTGACGCCCTACCTGACTGACCTAGGGCGCCTCCCTGATTTTAGTCCATTGGAGGCCAAAGTGTTTATGGGCGAATTACCAGATAAGAAAATCTCATGTATCTACCAAACGTTAGTTCACCACTGCTCCACTGACCTACACAGACTCAGGACAGCGCGGGGGTGGGTGTAGGGGATTTAGAGGAAGAGGACTGGGCAGAGGCTTTGTCAAGCCCACGGGGGGTGGCTATTTCCACACGCCTGTGCCTGGTACAGTTTAAATATATACATCCCACATATTTTACCCGAGAGCGCCTATGGAGGGCGGGTATGATTAGCTCCCCAGATTGCCTCCGCTGCGGAACAGAGGAAGGTACACTTTTGCATACTGTCTGGGGGTGTTCGGCGTTGCATAGATTCTGGAGTGCTGTGTTTGCCTGTTTGTCCGAGGTTTTGGCATGGCAGCTCCCGCACATGCAGAAATTGGCTTTGTTGCATGTGATGGAAGGGATTGGGGGCAATAGGTACAAACGTCACCTGTTATTGTTGGGCTTTACACTGGCAAAGAGGGACATTGCCAAGGCGTGGAAGGCACCTCGAGCTCCGCCATTGACTGCTTGGAAAAATGGCATGGACTTTTGTACGGGACTCGAACAACCTATATTTATTGCTAGGGGGTACCCCCGTAAACACTTTAAGATCTGGAAGAGATGGGCGGACTACCGCGGGCTGGACTTGGACCCGCCGCCAGAGAGGGCCGCCCTCCTGACGATTTGACAGGTGGTTGGTTGGTGGGGAGGATAGAGTGTCTCGTTGGACTTGGTATGCTCTTTAAAGACTTTACACTGTAAATATGTGGCAGCATCAGCACAAACGGGGGGAGGAGGGGGCGGGTGTTGTTAGTTTATCTACAAAAGTCTAAGATGTTATTGCTGATCTATTGATGTGTGCAGTAGACTCCGGATACCGGAGCTATGCAATATATGTGATCTATGACAAATAAAATCTGTTTAAAAAAAATGCATGCTCCTAAACTGCCAGTCACTATCGTAGCACACCACTGAAATAGAAGAAACTGTCCATCACAAAATATACACGGGCTTTCCGATGGAAACTTGACTAAATAACTCTTTAGCCATCTTGGATCTACTCACCTCACCAGGGTTCTCATTCATCAATCGCAAAGATTGCCTCAGTGGTGGTCTAGCAGCCAATCACAAAACGACCTCCACCTTTCACAGAGCCAAATACTCAACTTTTGAATACCAGGAAGTTACCTTCCATCTAAAAGCCCAATCCCTTTAAAACTTAACATCATCCATCACCCTTCAGGTGATCAACGTCAATTCCTAGAAGAAATAACAGGCCTCATAACTCTAAACTCCTTGAAAGATTCGACAGACATTATCCTAGGAGACTTTAAACTTACACCTAAATGATGCCAAAGACACTGCTGTACAAGCACTAGACTCCCTCTTGAATCGAAAGGTCTCACCCAACACTATATAAAGCAAACCCACAATAAAGGTTCAACCCTTGACGCTGTCATCTCCAACCACGCTGCCATATCCCTCTAGTCCATCCTTCCCATGGACTGGTCCGACCATCACCTAATTCTTTTCCACCTTTATACCAATCAACCGAAGCTCCACACCCAAGCCCACCTGCATAAACACTGGACAAGAAGAGCTAGAATCCATAATTAGCTCCCAAATCATTCCCCCACCAAAACAGTCAACCATCGACAAACTCACTTCAACACTAAAATGATTGAACTTCTTTACTCCATTGCCCCATAAAACTCAAAACATCAAGAAGTGCCCCCTCCAGATCATGGTTCAACATAGACCTTAACAATGAGAGGTGGCAACCCAGAATGACAAAGAAAATGGAGAAAACAACCCTCTCGAACTCATCTCTCACTGTAGCACCATCTACATCCATAAAGCCGACCTCCCACCTCTCTGACCCTCTCCCCCCTTGTAAAAAAACTCAGTCACATTATCGCATCTACATGGACGAATATCATCAACTCCTCGTTATCCAGTGGCTCCAGGCCAGCCTTCCTTATACTTGACCAAATCACTCCCCTCATCAAGAAGCCCAGCTCCAACCTTATTAAATGCGACCCATCACCAACCTCCCTCTACTTGCTAAAACCATTGAAAAATGTGTCCTCTCTTTATTAAATGATCACATTGAGAAACTAAACTTACACAACACATTCTAATCAGGATTTAAGAAAGGCTGCAGTACAGAGACATCAATCCTGAACATCACTAATGACCTGCACAGATCCCTCGACGAGGGAGATGCCTATCTCCTCATCCTCTTGGACGACTCAGCAGCTTTTGATACCGTCAACCACAACACACCTCAACACCCTCGTACAATGGACAGGCATCAGAGGCACGTCATACAATGGTTCTCATCATACCTGAACAAAAATCTAACCTAATGAAAATAAACAAGTCCACATCAACAAAAACAATCAAGAATCCTCCAAAGTTCAAGCCTATCCCCTACACTCTTCAACCTCTATATGGAACCTCTTGCACTGATCCTGAAACAAACAAAAATTGCCTACCATCTTTACGCAGATGACACCCAAATCTATATCAAAATTGCTTCACTCAAAAGACATCCAACATTTTGTAGTGTAGTTCCTATATTCCCAATAGGCTCTGCGCATTGTAATAATATAAACAGCAGTGTAGACGTAGGACTGAGGTCGACTAGGTCTCTACTGACTATATTAGACTTAATTAGTTTTGCCAGCTAGCTCAGAGGTCACTAGAAACGTTCTCGAATGTTCAGGAAAGAGTTAACTCTCCGGATTTAGACAAGAAGGGATTAGCTTCTGACAACCATATAACATGACAACTTTGCTCCCTCGGAATAAAGAGTGTATCTCTAGAGTCGTGTGAAAATAATAGACAGTTATTTCACTCAGTCAATCGTGCATACTTAGTTTCACCAGAGTGCAGAGAAATAGAGAGACAGGCGTTTTCAATAAAAGATGGTATTTTATTGAGCAGTCTTCTTTCTCATGCAAGAGAAATGAATTGCCACTATTGCACTACTTATCATAAAGTAAAGTGCGTACAGTAAAAGAAGTATTATGAAATAATACTGTAAAAGCATTGATATGGTTTCTTAGCCATATGATACTTTAAAATAGATAAAATATATACATACATAAAAACATTGACTAACGTACTTAACTGGTGCTTCTAACTACGCCTACCCCGGTGTACCTGACCTAAGCCTAATACTTGGGAAGGAGTAAGTAAGTTGCAGTTTTAAGTTAAGTTGGTTTTTGCCAAGAATCTGAATCAAGAATTCTCTTAAGGGTTTAGTCAGCTCCATATCTGGGTAATAGAATGTAGGAGGTCTTGTATCTCTCTCTCAGGACTCGATATTCCAGAAATCCGCAAGGATGACTGGAAACACCGGAGCTGGATTTCTCGGCAGGAGAAAAGACAGCGTCTCTCTCAGTGCGTCAAAAGGGAAGGGCGGCTTCCGTGGGCTCTCGCATCAGCTGGGCTCTCGGGCAAGTAGACAGCCGCTCTGCTGCAAACCACTGTGTGTTTGCTTAAGGCAACTGTTGGTATTTTATACCTGAAAGGTGCCGGGTTTGATGTAAGGTTCGACATAAGACGTCACTAAGAACTAACAGTTCTTTCTGGACTCCAGGAGTTCTTGTTCAAATCAAAATAAAAGCAGGGGGGAATTTCCCAGGCTGCTGGAGGCTTGGTTTGTTTAAAGAACGCGTTGTGCTTTCTAGGAGTCGATGGGAGTAGCCGTGCTGTGCTTTGGACTGCATGGGCTATTACTGAATATGGATATGATTCTTATGCCTTTATAAGGATATAGTTTATTATAACCACATAAGGGCATAAATCGGGAATATCTAATTAGGGTCCTAGATAGAAACACAACAATTTCAACTACACTCTCCCGAATACACACCTGGCTCAACAACAACCACCTAAAATGAACCTCAATAAAAGTGAGCTCCTCATCCAGCCTAAAAACAATCCCGAGCCCATCCACCACTGGCTCAACTCTCTGACTGCTCTAAACTGAAAACAATCTACATCTAACTCCATCAAATCCCTTGGGATTACTCTTGACAAAAGTCACAATTTGAAAGAACATATCAACGCTACTTCAAAAGGTGCCTTCTACACCTTAAAACACATTAAAAATAATCAACCTATTTATCCACTTTGAATACTTTAAGACAGTAATCCAAACCCTTGTACTATCCAAGCGGGACTACGGCAACATTATTATTGGCACCCCAAAAATACACCTTCTGCCGATGAAGTCCACACTCAAGCAAGCATATAGACTAATCACTGGAGAAAGATGATTAGACTACATCACTCCCACTCTCAAGAAACTCAAGTGGTTACCAATTGAAGCGAGGAGTATATTCAAAATAAGCAAGGAGTATATTCAAAATAACCTGCATAATACACAAAGCTCTCTACTCTGGAAATCCTACCTATCTTGCTAACAAACTCACTAAAGCGGGCCAAATGAGACATGTACAAAGCTCCAAAACCCTTCTCATCACTCCAAAATTCAAGAAAACCAAATCCCTCACTCGATCCATCTTGGGAAACACCCCAAGAATTTGGAATGCACTTCCTAAGAAATTGCAAGACAACCTACACTTCAGGAAAAACTGTAAACTGTCTCTTGTCAACATAACCATTTTTGGCACCCCAACAATACACCTTCTGCCGATGAAGTCCACACTCAAGCAAGCATATAGACTAATCACTGGAGAAAGATGATTAGACTACATCACTCCCACTCTCAAGAAACTCAAGTGGTTACCAATTGAAGCAAGGAGTATATTCAAAATAACCTGCATAATACACAAAGCTCTCTACTCCAGAAATCCTACCTATCTTGCTAACAAACTCACTAAAGCGGGCCAAATGAGACATGTACAAAGCTCCAAAACCCTTCTCATCCCTCCAAAATTCAAGAAAACCAAATCCCTCACTCGATCCATCTTGGGAAACACCCCAAGAATTTGGAATGCACTTACTAAGAAACTGCACGACAACCTACACTTCAGGAAAAACTGTAAACTGTCTCTTGTCAATAAATTTCTAAACTCATCCACATAAACTACCTTGCTTGACCTACCACATACGCAGTCTAACAAACTTGCTGATCACTCTGACCTCAATCACAACCACCCTCTGGATACCCCACCCTGCCATATACTGTATTAATATATGCTCTGCACTTGTATATATCTCCTGTAAATGAGGCTGGTTTACCTGCTTTCTGCCTTGTATTGTAGAACTTGTCTCTCCCTACTTTAATTGATGTAAACAATGCACATGTAACTCTTATAAAGCCTTATCCTATGGTTATAGCACCTGTAATTGATCTATATGTAATTCGTCTAACACAATCTCTCTGATGCCCTCTGGTCTAGTTCGAGCTATATAAAGCTAAAAAATAAATACAAATAAAAGGTACAATCAAAGATTTGTCTCTCAGGCTTGCTTAAGTCATCGAACAACTGGTTTATTCTGTACAGCAGGGGTTTATACCTGGTCAAGAAACAACTATCCATATTAATCATGCAATAGCTATTTAACATGGCTAATGTAAGCATTTCAGCTGGCATGACATTGTTAGATGCTGAAGGCATTTGATTGTTTCATTGTACTTTTATGGCTATTTAGGGAACATATTGGGGAGATTTATTTTGCAATGCAAACAAGATGCATTTAAAGAACCTAATGCAAGAAGTGTAAGTGTTATTGTCGCAAAGATTGAATCAAATTTCCAAATCAACCATGGGACCCCACACACGTGTGGCTTATCTCACCTAGGTTTGCCCGTTATCTGGGGGCATATCGCAGATCATTGATGAATAATACATTTACAGAACCAGCCATATTTAACCAAACCGAACTCAAGGGATCTATTTCGGAGATGGTATAGCTATTTATTCTAGTAACGTCATGCAAGTGATGGGGCCACTGAAGAAGAGGTACAATGATGTAGTAGGTTTGCTGGGTAATTAAAAAGTGACAAAGCGTGTATTATCTTTAATTATAAAATATATCCAGTTCATGATCACATTGGGAAGGAAACTATACAGTTGGGTATTATTAGAAGTAGTGATTCAGCTTGTATCTTTAATATGAATTAGAAACTGCTAATTAAAAATGTACAACTGTTTAAAAACTGGCATCATCTATTCCTCGCCCTGGTTGAGTGATGCTAAAATATATATCTTGCCCACATTTTTATATCCGTTTCAGTCTGTGAAACTCTTTTTCGAAGATTTGAGAATTTTATTTGGGATATCGGAGAACATGGCGCACTATAAAAAAAATGTAAACTACCAATAATAAAGTAAATCAGTGAACTCCTCTTTGAGGTCACTCGTATTTTCTCAAGCTTTTAAAGGATTATTTATCCAACAACAGGCAGTATTAGGGGTTTAAGAGTCTTGCCCAGCTTTCTTCATTTGGGATTTTTTAGTTCATTTGAGGACCTACAACTGGCATTTAATATATCCAGAAATATATTTTCAAGTATATGCAAGATACTTTTTTCTTTAATAGGAGTAAGCAGAATGTTGGGATGATAATATTGAATTGGTTGAATTATTAGCTTTTATAAGGAAGAGCTCTGGGGTATGACAAATATACTATATTTTCCTTGGATACACTCCACAACTAGCTGCCAAATAATCAGCATACAACTGCAACAATATAAGGTCCTGAATGTGTTGTAATATGCTCCGCAAAAGCTGCATTGATGGAATTGTAGAATCAATACTGATTACCTTAGGGTTCGATTAGAGGAGGAAAGTGTGTGTTGGTTATTCTAGAGAGGTAAATTTATAGACAGAAGTAGCAACTTACGCAATGTAGTATTACAATCTATCATAGAACCGTTATGCTAAGGATCAATGAAAGCACGTTAGCATATAGTATCAATAACTAGTACTGTAATTACAATTGCAAAAATGTGTTTTACATGTAACAGGATCAGTAATATTCCTACACATATCAAATCGCAGTGGAAATATATATGCCTATTTTTTTGTAGCCTGGACAAGCCATGCAACAGCTTAAAGTCCCAGAAGGCAGGAACAGTTTCTAAAGAACTTGGTTTCCAGTATTATTATAACTGAAACCAGATACCAGACTGCGCCTTGGATACCTTTTAATATTAACAGAAGGCAATCATCTGGTCTGTTATTTATAAGAGCTAGGGGATTTTGTATGCAATAGCCTTAGTAAAAAAACAACAAAAAAGACTATATATAGCATTGTTTGCACAGGCTGAACAGATCTGGAAAGGTTGATTTGAGCCCCGTGGCTGCAGGTGGGTTCTAGGTGTTCTCCATGTCTTTCTGAAGTTTCAGTAAAGAACTGGCATTTTACTGGCCATTCATGCAAGTATTGGTACTCAAACATTCCCCTTTTTCCCTGTGTTCCCACTACCACTGATGTGTCTTATATGTTAGGGTGTAGAAATAAGCACCTGTGCCTTCCATGTCCTCTGTGAAGGTGGGTAAGAACCAGCATTGGATATTTCTCCCTTTTCACCAAATTTTAAAGATTCAAAATGGGACGAAACTTTGACTCTTCTTCTGGACCAAGAAATAACTGGAGTAAATTCCTTCCTCCTTCTGCATAGCTCTTTACCTCATTTACATTTCTTGTGTCTCAAATGCTTCAGGTGTAGAATGGCAGACGGAAAAGAATAGCATTTGATTTGATTTTGTAACCAGATTTGACAATATTCAGCATCTATATTTTCTAAAATATTTTTTCACGAGTCCAGACTAGCAGGGTGTTTTATTGTTTCACTGAAGGGGATTTCGTTGCAGCTGCAGGAAGTTATTGAGATCCCCTATGTTTCATAAAATTACATTGATAGAATATATTTGTGACTGTGTGTTGTTTTAACTGTTGCTGTCCCCAAAAAGGAATGAGGGTATGGGGTTAGCCTATCCTATGACTCCTTTCTTTTTCTAAACCAACAGATATTAAGGTGTCAGATTCTGTTCTCATGAGCAGAAGCTAGTCATTAGCAATGAGAACAAAAGAAAAAAAGATACATAAAAATCCATGATTTTTTGTTGCAGCTGATCAAAAATGTTAGTCTCAGCCTCAACCATACCATCATATAAGTCCCCTGCTGCAAAATGAGCTGAATCCTTGGCTGCATTTATTATTAAATTAAATGTATAAGGCGCACAGCTACCTGGAGGTTTCCCGGCGCCAAGGAGAGATCGTAACAGAAAGGACAGCATTTACTGGTTAAATAGCCAGGTCTTAAGGCCTTTGTGGAAAATCTTATGGCTGACTTCATGACGAAGGTAGCGAGTTCCACAACCCTGGGGCCAAATAGGAGAAGAAACGTCCGCCCATACGTGATAGTTTAAATCCGGGGACTAAGAATTTGGCTTGAGATGAGGATCGGAGTTGACGTGTCGGGAGATAAGTCTGGGCTAGGGAGCAAAGATAATGGGGTGCAGACTTTAATCTTATGCATGTAGCATAAGGCCTTAAATTTAGTACGGTTCTCAATCCAGAGCCAGTGGAGGTCACGAAGAGTCCCTGTGATGGAGGATGTGTTGGGTACATGACAAAGTAACCTGGCTGCAGAATTCTGGACCGTTTGCAATTTACGTACTAACTCCCTGTTTGCTCCTAAATATAGGATGTTGCCATAGTCCAGCCTCGACATAATTAAGGCTTGGATAACAGTTCTTTGAGTGGATTCTGGCAGCATCCAAAGTATCTTACGGAGCCATTTAAGAATAGTAAAGCAAACAGATGTGGTCTAAGCTACTTGCTGTTTCATGGACAGCTGATAATCAATCACTATGCCCAAGTTACGTACAGTTTGCACCGGGTTGGGAAGTTCACCCATTTCTAGCAGCCAGTGGTGAGGGCCCCAGAGATCTTTATCTTTCCCCATGATCAAAACCTCAGTTTTTTCCCCCATTAGCTTTTAGCCAGTTAGTGTGCATCCAGCTGGCGATTTTATACAGCTCTACCTGTAAGGACGAAACTCTAGAGTTTTCAGTCACGGATAAAGAGAAGCTGGGTGTCATCCGCATAAGAGAAGATAGACAACCCAGCTTCTTCCACCATCGTGGTTAAAGGGCTGACCTAAAGATTGAATAGCATAGGGCAGAGAATCGAGCCCTGTGGTACTCCGTAAGGAGATGCATCTGTCTTGCAGTAAGCTGATGGGGAGAAGACCTGAAAAGTCCTTCCGGTAAGGAAGTTTTTAATCCAATCCAGAGCTGAGCCAGCGAAGCCAGGGACTGGAATGTTTTTAGAAGGGTAAGATGAGACACTGTGTCAAAGGCGGCACTCAAGTCTAATAGAATGAGTGCCACAGTTTCCCCTATGTCCAGATGCTGGCGTAGTGTGTCTGTGACTTCCCAAGAGAGTAGTCCCTGTGCAGTACCCAGCTCTAAAGCCGGATGATATTAGATTCCATGAACTGCGAAAGCTGTTGGCTCACATGTTTTTCCAGGATCTTTGAGAAAACAGGGAATAAGGAGATCGGGCGGAAGTTGGAAGGCTTGGCCTGATCTGCATTTTGTTTTTTTCAAAAGGGGAAGAACCATTGTGTATTTCCACTCAGCTGGTATGATAGCTTCCCTCAATGAGGCATTGAGTAGCTTCATAATGATATGCAATGAAGAGGATTTTAATTTTTGGAGAATATTAACTGCAAGTGGGTCATTAGGGGAGCCTGATTTAAGGCTATTTAGAATAACATTAAAAGACAGAGCGTCTAAAGGTTGCCAGTTTGTTAATTTCAGCGTGGATACTGAATCAGGGCACCCAACTGGGTTGTTACAGCTTAGAGTGGGAGATGCGTTCCTCATTTGCTGTTCCGTATTTTCTAGTTACCATCTCAAGTTCTGCATAGATCTTTTCTACTTTCTCGATGAAAAATTTTGCGACAACTTCACAGAGTGCTTCCTCAAGTATCGGGGTGTCGGTTGACAAGTTGCTCCCCAACTAATTTGAACAAAACTTTAGCATTATTATTTGCTGATGCAATTGTTTTGTTCACATATTCAGCACAAGCTGCTTTACATAGGGAATTGTTTTCTCTCTTAGCAGTTTTATAAAGATGCTTGGATTCTAAACCGTAGTTCTTCTGCCAGTATCTTTCCAAGGCTTTTGCATTTTGTTTTTTCATATTATAATTTTTCAGTGAACCATGGTGCAGGAGGACGGTCGGTGATTATTTAGTTTCTTAAGTGAAGTAGGGAGACAGGTATTCACAGATGCCGTGATCCAAGTGTGGATGGCAGCTGTGTCTGAGATCTCAATAGAGGAAGAATCAGGAATATTGCTCGCAAGATGTTGATTTAGAGAGTCAATATCCAGATTCTTCCAGTTTCTACTCCTGACATTGGGTAAGAAGGTGAACGGGTTATTAGGAAGTAAATCGATCATCACCTTAAAGCTCACCAAAAAATGGTCAGACCAAAGTAAGGGAAGAGCTTTTTGGCTTGAGATATTTGGTAAGTTTCAAAAGATAGGGTCCAGTAAGTTGGACCCCTGTGAGCGGGACCTGATTTACAGAGTAGTATGTTCATGGCTTCTAGATTGAGGATCAGGCTAGTGCCAATCTTACACTGAGGATCGTTAAAGTTAATATTAATATCACCCACAATTGTAAAGTTGGCTGCATTAAGCAGAAAAGGAGAATTAATGTCTGGAAAGTTAGCCACCCATGACCCCGCTGCACCGGGGGGTGGGGGGGAGATACACCAAGAAGCATGTCAGCATGAACTGAGGTGTAAGGAGGAGTCTAAAGAAGCCAGCTTTACAACTTCCACAAGGTGGAGTCTCCCATTTACATGAATAACTTTTTTTGAAAATGATTGCGATACCGCCCCCAATTTTATCTTCTCGATCTTTCCTAACAATTGTGTAAGTAGGCGGCAGGGCCACTGCAATGTCAGGTCGGAGCTTTCGAGTAACCAGGTTTCCATGAGGAAAATTGCTTCTGGTTGTGGTTGTGAGTTATAAAGAATATCAAAAACATCCTCCTTATTTTTAGCGAGGGTTCTACAATTTTAAATAAAAAAAAGTAAACTCTTTAGAATGAGTTATGATAGTTTTACACCCAACTGGTAGAGCTCAGCAGGATGGTAGTAGTCTGCGACTGTGGCTTTTGTGTAGAGAAGTGCAGGTAAAATTACAGCAAGGGCATTGGATAATGGGGCTGCCCGGTTTAAGGAAGATGCAATCGGCTTTTGGTCTCTTTCGTAAATTCATCATTTGGTATGGTGTGATGTAAGGTTCTTGAAGGCTATCTTTGATATCCTCCTGATCTTCTTCAAGAACATGATCAAAGAAAGGGGCTTTAGAGTTCCCTAGCTCTCTCTTC
The DNA here is from genome assembly GCF_964263255.1 of Lissotriton vulgaris. NCBI lineage: Eukaryota > Metazoa > Chordata > Amphibia > Caudata > Salamandridae > Lissotriton > Lissotriton vulgaris. The sequence continues at coordinate 1,599,287,558 of NC_141693.1, forward strand.
TAGTAGCCCAGCAGTGCAAGTTGAACTAGTAGCTCCTAGGGCTCTGGATGAAGTTGTACAAACTTTCTTTCCAATAGAGTCTATTTTCTTACTTTCTTTTTCAGATGGAGCTTAACATGTTGATACAAAGGCATGGAGCATTTCCCTGCAGCAGAAACTACCCAAGAATTAGGTGGAGTTTCTCTCGAGACAATCGGACTCTGAAGGCCTCTTGACAATGATCAACCAGTTCTATAGACTCAGGCTTGAGAAGAATATACATGGTGGGCTCTAAAAGAGCCAGAGCAAACGTGGGTCTCCATTTGTTGTTTTGGAGCAGAATGAGGTAGCACAGGAGGACTGTTACCCACACAGGAAGTGTTGAAGTTTAAAAGGACCCACAGGGGCACTAGGTGGATGAGAATCATCCTCGAATTATGTAACAGGGGGTGGGAGAGACCTTCAACATATTTGGAAGTATCCAAGACATGCCTCTGGGATCTCAAATCCTAGCTGGATATTGGCATCTGACCTCTTAGTACCGTAGGAGTGATGGGAGGATCCCTTATAGTCTCCAAATAAAGACAGATCTCATGGGACAGGAACCACGAGAATGACTAGGAACCTGCAGAAATCCTCAACATCCAATATTTCGACTGGGAACACCCGCAACTTCAAAAGTGGCATTATGGTCCTGAAGGTGAATCCAACCAGGTGCTGAAGAGAAGGTACAAAATGCCCTTGCCCTTCTACAGCTGGTGGATCACAAGGCAGAGCAGCAGTCTTGCCTTTGGTAAGCTCAAAGGTGAACTCACACCCTATACATGAGGAATTTGCATTTCCAGGCAGATTCTACAACTCGTAATTGAGTGAGCGTGCAAGTGACATGTGGCAAAGTTTGTTTGTCCTTCCAGGACAGTGCTCTAAGAATAGGTGTAAAGAGAAACAATGGGGGGAAAAAGTTAACAAGCATTTGCAATGCCATAGATCTCGCATTTTACGAGAGTTTGAGCTATTGGCAGTGTAAATGACAAAGACTTTTATCTATGTGTTATTTTTAAAACAGATAAATAAAAGGCACTTATTTATAATGCCAATAGCTCAAACTCTCCCAAATTCAAGACCTTTAGCATTGCAAATGCGTTCAGCGCTCGTGCTATAAAGATTTTTTTCCCAAGCAGTAAGAGAGATAGGACAGAGCGTGGACAAAGCGATTTAAGATAGTAGTGCTGTGAGGCTATAACTAAAGTCTATCATGTAACAATAAACTTAACCGGGGTGTCCTTATGGGAGGTTACAAAATAAGACAAAGCGGTAGTAAGGAGGGACTACTAAGCCTATTGACCAATGAAAAGCCACAGTTCACAGTGGACAATGACAAGTCAAAGACAGTGCCACAGTAGCTCACGAATTACCCAGTCGCTAACAACTTCAAATGGGCATAATAAAGCGTGTCGCTTACCAAGTGCAGGCGGTACATTTATTGCATGGTGGAGCGGGGAGACCCCCGGGTGCGAAGGGAGGAGGTTGGGCAGAGCAGCAAATGCTACAGAAGGTGGCACTGTTGTGTGTTAAGAGAACAAAAGCAAAGTGAATATAGCCTTGTATAGGGACCTTGTTTCCGTTCAAAGAGTGCGGTTCGCACTTTGTTACCACCCATGGTGGGCCTCATTACACCGCGGGGTTTAAATAGCCGTCCAAAGTATGGGGTTCATGTTCCACCCTGGTCCTGCAGAAGGACATGGGGAGTTCTAGTGCTGATGCGGATCACTACATGTATGCAGTGGTCGAAGTGGGGGGGGGGAAAAGAAGGGGAACTGTGGGCGGAGACTCCGAGGGCGGGGATAACCCAAGGATTGGATCAGTGGGCTGAGTGAGAGGTGTGGCCAGAATGTGCCAAATATCCCAATTTTTTGTATTGGTTTGGCATTTCACCAACCAGTTACATCATATTGTGTTATTTAATTCAACCAATAGATACACACTTGATTATTTAAGGTTTAATAGGAGCTATTGGCATTCAAATACATTCACAAAGTGGGAAATATTTCCAATCACACAAAGTCCCAAATAGGCTTAAAAGTGGAATCACAAGCCATTTGTCTTCAAGCCATGCAGGTTCTCTCATTAGCACTTCTCCTCCCTTCTTCCACAAGAGCAGTTCAAACATGAATGGCAAAATATCCTAGTTTGCAAAGGTTTTCTATATCATTATGGCTCTGCCATATTTGCGACATAATACATCATCAACTGCATAATCTTACGGTTTTAACTAATCATTTTTGTAACTCAAACGGATAAAAAGTTACTAAAAAATGTGACTTGAGTTGCTGCAAAGTGGACAGCTCTTTGCAAAGGTTGACTGATCACCTTTCTCACTGCTGCATTTGTATGTTATACTGATACTGATGAGGCAGAATCTTTACAGAGACTTAAAATGTGTAAAAATGTCTAAATAATAAAGTATAAGAAAATATATTGCGCTGCAGCCTATTTTTTTTTGCATAATTTAGTCAACAATGCGGTATTATTTTGTCCCCCATTGCTGCATAAGTCTAGTGGCTCCAAAGCAGGTAGCAAATGTTAAATGTGCATGACGCAGAGACTGAAGTTTGCAAACTTAGTGTGGAGTGCGTGCAAATCCTGCATTGCCGATCCTTGGTGAGTTGCAGCTACTACTGCAGAAACAAGGCAAATGGAGGTACCAATGGGTGAGGCGGACTGGCCTCAATAGCAGGGCCAGCTTTAGTGCTGGTGGCGCCCTGTGCAACAAGGTTTGTTGGCGTCCCCAATGATCACCTACACCTCGGACTCCCTCACTACCACCCTTTAACAGTCCCCCTCAAGTCTCCATAACCACACTTTCTCAGATGCATTAAATTGGATTTACAGTGCCACTCATACCAGTGTACAGTCTCAGAACACTTTACATCACACACAATACACAGAGACACACATATAAATGGTTGTCTCTGTGTGAAGGGTAGTTCACGTATGCATGCATCTTAATTTTGTAAAAAGTAAAACATGTACCAACAGACAAAAATCACGGTTTTTATCACAGGGGTATAAGGTTGATAAATCAAAGACAGACATAAATTGTTTATATTAATTGTGTATGCCTTAGAAAATATGGTTGTGAGAATGTACCGACATATTGTTATTCTTTCAGAACGAAGTCCCCTGAGGAAGGGCATTTATTGCTTGAAATGCATTGGGCAAATGTACATTTAAATATGAAATGACTACATGAAAAAACGAGGGTAATGATGAAATAATTACCTAAAGAGGATAAAAAGAGAAACAATAAAAGACAATCCCATGAATAATATGTGACGAAATTCATTTTACATTGAATGAAGAACCAGAGAGTGCTGTGTGAAAGTGAAGCTTGGGGTCCAAGCAACGCGTGTTTAAATATCTTAACGATCTCTCACTCACTATTCAGAAATCAGCGAGGGGTTTTACCTGAAAAGTGAAGGACATGACTACAGGGCCCTGAAGGGAACCGTTTCAATGTCCATTGCTTATATCCTTACAAAACGTAAGCCGTAAGGTTTAAGAAGACCACGTCCATAAACACAGAGCCATGGTACACATTTTGATTTCCAATCCACTGATCAACCAGGTATTGCAATACATCCAGGAATGGTACACTTCCCCACCTGGGGACAACAATGCTGATCAAAGAAAGACAATAAAACAAAAGTGGCGCTTCACTGCAAAGTCTGTACAGTGAGGCTAATGTGTTTGGATCTTAATAAAACCAATCTGGCCACTTTGCAACCACTCTGTCATGCTTTATTTAGTTATGAATTTCTTTTTTTTTATATGTAAAACCTTTTATTTCTCTCCATCCTGAGGCTGCAGTTTGGAATAGAAAAATTTCTGAAAAAGGGTATTTCCTGGAAGTGTTTTTCTTTTTTGGATCCATTTCACAGGGAAGCAACTAAATGAAAGAAGGAAAGCGAGGTTGTGAACCGTTTCTTTAAGTAACGGTTTTCAGTAAGCAACAAGCGCGTGTATGCCTTGTAGTGTGAGCGCACGGTGGGAGCGTGTGAGGCAGAGAGGAGACACCATGCGCGCGTACATCGCCTGTCCATACGCGCACATGGTTTCTCTCCCTTCGCTAACCAAACCCACAACAATAGAGCCTCGCCAAGTGAAGCAGCCCATACGCTGCGTTCGCTAGGCAAGACCTAAAAAGGTACAGACTGCAAAAGAAATAATTTCTGAAATGTTAAGGAAACATCAAAAAAAAAAAAGAGTCAAATGAAGCCAAAAACAACTATAAGAAATGCAGGTTTACAGGCAAAAAGCCACCTTAGAAAGGCAGCAGTGTTTAGGGATCTTCTCTGGGGAGCCAGAAAAAATTAACTGCCTCATTGACACTATACTGCATGTTGTGAAGGCTGACTGACGCTAGAGTTTCTTAAAGGTGTTGTGTCTACTGATCTAATTTTGGGGGATTTGAAAAGGGGCAGTTCAGTACTGTGCAAGGGTACGATTTGCTAACTGGAATTTTGTAGCAACCAAGTCCATGCTGATTGTGATATTTCATGAGGATTTATTCAGGTTCGTTACAGCATAGAAGTACAGAAGTAATTAGCCCCACCAGGAGCAGCCAGGAAGGCGCTCAGCCCTTCTCCAACTGTCTGCTTCATACACCAACATTCTAAGTGACATCAACTCAAGAGTGTTCTACAGATGGAGGAGTGGAAAGCATGTAAAACATAATAACCAGGATATTACATATCCTCCTTTCCTCCAAAGGAAAACAAAAGAGAAGAAAATATATTCAGGTGTATAAGCTAGTAGATAGAAATAGAGAGGAGAGTACTAGAGAGAAACAAAGCAAAAGTAGAGACAAAGAAAGCAACAAAAGATTTTAAAAGAAACAGATAGACATATCGTCCTTTCTGATAAATGTGAGAAAGAAATAAAGCGAAGAAAAAGAAATAAGAAACCATCAATGATTACTCTCTGCACACCAACTGGCCAGGAAAGTATGCGAGAGAGCAATCCACATCAGGAGAAAAGTAGGTGACAGAGAAGAAGAGAAATACAATATAAAACTCCTTCTCCATACAATTTTAAACATTTGAGTTTTAAATAAAATAGAAAAGTACTGGGCTACAGTGTAATGAAAGCTAAGGAAAACAGAATAAAGATACGCCCAGTCTTAAATGGACCACTGCAATATAGTTAAAATATAAAAACCCAAACTATACATGAAAAAAAAAATAGAAATGTAAAGCGAATGGGACTACAACCCATCACCCAAACCTTAAAGGTTAACAACGTAGCAATGTGTGAATAAAGTGAAACAAAGAAAGAGGGACTAAAACCCAAATTCTTGCCCCTCATGTAGGGAGAAACTATGTAAAATCAAGGATAATGGGACTCTAACCCAAATCCTCCCCCTAAAACAAAGGACGATGAGTGTTAAACAAGGATAATGGGACTCTAACCCAAATCCTGCCACTAAAACAAAGGACGATGAGTGTTAAACAAGGATAATGGGACTCTAACCCAAATCCTGCCCCTAAAACAAAGGACGATGAGTGTTAAACAAGGATAATGGGACTCTAACCCAAATCCTGCCGTTAAAACAAGGGACAGTGAGTGTAAAACAAGGATAATGGGACTCTAACCCAAATCCTGCCCCTAAAACAAAGGGCGGTGAGTGTAAAACAAGGATAATGGAACTTTAACCCAAATCCTGCCCCTAAGACAAGGGACAATAAGTGTAAAACTAAAGATAATGGGACTATAACCCAAATCTTGTATAAAGGTAAAAACCTTATACACTCTATGTAGAGTAAAATGAACATGTAACCCAGGACTGGCACTGGGTTACATACTCTAAGACGCAATGCCGATAGAGGCATCCACCAGGCCCTTGTGCTTTTAGATCTGCCGGCAGCGTTCGACACGGTTGATTATACCATTCTTATCAACCGTGTCGAGCAAGCTGGCCTCAGGGGTCCTGCTTTAAGTTAGATTGCCTCTTTTATCACAGGACGCACGCAATCGGTAAGACTTGGCACTTTCACAGCCCCTATAACCCCCACTACATGTGGGGTGCCGAAAGGATCATCACTTTCACCTTTATTATTTAATTTGTATCTCCGTCCACTATTATACTCCCTAAGGAATGCCAAGGTCACCATTTATAACTATGCGGATGATCTCCAACGTGTCTTTTCCCTTAACCCCTTTGATGCTGGTGACGGAACCATTCCGTCATCATTCACAGTTGAGCTGTGCTGATGACGGAATGGTTCCGTCACGACCACACCCTGTTCTGCATTGTCCAGCACAGGGGAGGAATTCAATCAGCAGCCAAGGTGTTAACACCCCTGACTCTGTGGTGGAATTTCAGAATACTATGATTCACATACAGAGGTGGACGAGTCTTAATCACCTGAAGCTTAACCCAGGCAAGACCGAACTTATCTTGCCTGGGAAAAGCGAACTAAGTTGGAGTCCATGCTTTTGGCCATCTAGCATGGGGGCTCCACCTATGAGATCTTTCTCAGTTAAAAGCTTAGGAGTCACACGTAGTGCGGATCTTTCTTTGAAAGGACAAGTTGGCACAGTAGTCTCTGCCAGCTTCTTTCAACTTAAGAAAATAAAAAAAATTGCCCAGTTCCTTACGCAGGCCGCACTCATTCAGGTTGTCATTGCCCTTGTTTTGTCCCGACTGGACTTTCCTAATAGTCTTTATCTGGGACTTCGAGCGGGCTTGCAAAAAAGGACTCCAATCAAGCTGCTAGGCTTATTCTTAAACAAGCAAAATGGCAGTCTATTAGACCTGACCTGAAACAACTTCACTGCCTGCCTGTTGCACAGCGAATTGCGTTTAAAACTGGATGTATTATTTTTAAAACCTTACAGGACACAGGTCCGAAATTTATAAAAAACCTTGTTTCCAGATATAACCCTTCACTAAACCTTCTTTCTGCTTATAAAGCTTTATTGGTTGTTCCACCTTTTAAGAAAAAACGCCTTGGCGGCTGCTGCTTTGACCATCTTGCAGCCACTTTTTGGAACTCACTACTGTTTTCTTTAAAAACGAGCCCAGATATTTTCACTTTTAGACATTCTCTTAAAACATGGCTTTTTAATCAGGCTTACTGCTGAGTCTTACAATGTGTTTTGTTCCCCTCGATAGCGCCATGAAGCCTTCGGGTGTACGAGCGCTTAATAAATAAATTTTAACATAACATAACAGGACTGAAACCTAGACATTGTGCACCGTGTGAAACCAAAGACTATTGTGCATCGTACGCTATAAAAAAAATATTCTGCCTTGAACATAAACCACAATCCATACAACAAAATAATGTGCATTGTAAAAACAGGACTAATCTCCTGTGTGACACCTCGGGTTTAGGTAAAGGTTATGCACAATGTGAATGTAAAAACCTTAAGACACCCACTGTAAAGTAACATAAAAAGATAGTAGACTGTGTGAAATTACCCTATGAGGAGAAAAAATAATGAAATTGTGCAGTGTGAAGGTACGCTGGAGGTCAGAGTATAAGCACAAGAGAATGGGAGAAACCCAACAAACACCTCGAGGAGGTCAAAAGACATTGTGCTCATTAAAATAGAATGAAATACTTAACAGTGACGTACTGAAAATCAACCTCACAAATACAGATTTGCCAGCAATTAAATTGATGTATAAAACAAACATGCAGAAGAAATAAATGACATTCACTTTTCACAAAGTCACAAGATGGCAGCATAGCAATGAAAATCGAAAATCATGAGTGCAAGAAATACGAAAGAAATGACACTTCCAAAAGAAAAAAAACAAATCACTGATGATTTCCCAACTCGCAAGTGCTTTGATAAGGTACTCGGTCGCTACTCTGACGAGTCAGGCATCCTCGTCCCCGGCATCCTACACATCCACCGTGATAGTCGGAAGTGTCGGACTATCACGGTGGATGTGTAGGATGACCGAGTCGGAAATTTAGTAGGAGCCGTGCCTGGACCGGTACGTCATAATTATAAAGACTGGTTGCCAATTGACAGGCTACATCTAAAGAGCCGGACTTATCTAACGGGATCAACACATCAATACCATCTAATTACTTCTTTTAGGACACGCCTAAGTAGTACCGAGGAATGCGTTTGCCTATGCAGTTAAAACGTCCCTAATGCAAGACATTACCATATGGAAATGCTCACGATCGCTCTGAGGACATTGATGTGTCAAGACAAGGTTCGCGTGCACACATGAAATATATATTTTGAACTGAAGAGCCCTAATGGTATCCATACACAAGGAACTGCCCACACCTCCTGTTTCACTGTCCCGAGGAAGACCCGCCGAGTAAGCAATATCATCCCTACCACGAGGGTCGAAACGTCGACTATCAACTGTTGCACATAATCAGTGTGTGATTTTGTACACCGGTTATTTATGATGTCATACTAAATGTTATACTCAATTGTAGATTAACTCTGGCAAGGCTCCCTCGGGAAGCAATCATCAATTGTTTAAAGTGATGTACAATTGAATTGTCACTTCACCTGCCCACACCACTCCTGATCACAGCACTCCCTCCCCTTTCCCTGTACAGTGGGCACTGTTAAGATGTATATTATATGTTTGTATATATAACTAAAAATGAAAAAATACAGTGTTTAACGTATCAACACTATCTGAATAAACAATAGTGTTTCTACCAAGAAAACTGTTAATGAATATTTACCTCATCATTTTGAATTACTCACAATTGGTCAGGGACCACTCTCTTTATAGCTAACAACGTTCATAGGCATAAAATTCCAACGGTGTCATCGCCATAATAAAAAGCAGATCAGAGCTGGACTGGACAGACTGCCTTTTGGAGGGGACATTGGCTGGAATAGGTGGCACATTTGAAGAGATTCAGTCGCTGGGACTTCTAGGACTGACTGTGTTGGGGGATGTACGCCGTGATTCAACCACATATTCATTGACCGATCTTCAGACTCTGTTTGCTCTCTCCTACACCCAGATCCATAAATATTTACAAGTGCATCATGCCCTCAGGTGTTTTGATGCTCGCCTACGGAAACTCCCAGACTTTAGCCCCTTAGAGGCACTATTATTAATGGGGAGACTGAGCCACAGGGTATCTCCCAGCTGTACTGCACCCTCAAAGGTAACACCATGGAGACACTAAACTAGCTCTGACAGAGGTGGGTGAGATGGATCGGGGAATTGGAGGAAGCTGAATGGCAAGAGGCTTGTATGGCTCCCAGGGAGCAAGCAATATCTCCACGTCTACACCTGGTCAAGCTACACTACCTACAACTCCACAGCGACTGGGTTATGAAGGTATCCTCTCATACCTCAGATGCGCCCAGTGCCAATCTACAATGGCAGACTTTCTTCATATGGACTGGAAATGTCTGAAAATTGGAGACCCAGATTAGAACTGCCTTCTCTGCAGACAAAACAATCATATGGACTCCGAAAGTGGCACTGTTGGGGATAATGGATGACTTTTTGGAAGGAGGGGTGGGGGTTAACACGGGAGATAGGGCTCTGGTGGGGTTGGCTGCCTTGGTGGTCAATAGAGACATCGCACAATACAATCGTGGAAATGGCCGCACCAGCCAAAGTTGGCGCTGTGGCGTGCTGGCATGAACTGGTGTGCCAAGCAGAAGGAGCCGATTTATATTGCCCAGGGATGTTCACAGAAATTCTGTAAAATTTGGGGTAAATGGTGGGGTTACAATGGGTTGTAGGGTACTATGCCGCCTAATGTGGTTTGATGCATAGTGGGCTGGGGGGGAATAATCAGACAGAACGAGGAGCATTGTTTTGGTTTATGATATCTTGTTTTAATCTAGAACATCTGTCAAAACCCAATAACATGTTTCCCCCCAAAAAAGGTCCGTATTTGCAGAGTTTTTCTCTTTATAATAGCCAAATAAAAAATAAGAAAAAAACTGCTTTAAATCTTCGCTACACAACAGAGAAAAACAATGGAGAGGGTGCCTCCTAGGCTAAGAGTGCGTTAGGCTAAAAAGATACACTGCTCCTTTAAGTATCCAGCAGCTTCCACCTCCTAGCATTTACTTGCAATTTGTCTCACAGGGATAATTCTTTTAGAAGCCTTGGCATGCACTACCAAATCATTACTGATGGAATTATTGCTATCCAGGGAGGACTGCTGCTGACTTCTGCGAGTATTTCTTCCATGCAAAACAAAGATTACATGTAACATTTTGCTCTGCATAGTAGGTTTGTCATAAGCGTAGAATAAAATAGCATAATATCCCTAGATACTGATGTCTATAATACCCAGCAAATCGTAAAGAAAAAAACATGTAAATGCATTGCTTTGCCGAGGTCAAGAAAACCAATTTTGCAATGCTACCTGACCGGCCACTGTGTCAGCACTGTCGTCCTCATCCATGCAGTAATGTTCAGTAAATATCAGAACTGATTTCCATGAGGCTGCTTTACAAATATCCACGAGACGAACATTTCTCAAAGAAGTAGCAGTAGTTGCCTTTCTCGTATGGAAGGCGCCTTTGGTTTACCAAGTAATGGCTTGCTGGCAGATTATGAAGGAAGTTATACATCTAGTTATGGTTTGCTTAGTAGACACCATTCCAGTATAGAGAGGTAAGTAGATGACAAAAAGCTAAGTCTTATATATAGCTTTTGTTCTAGCAAAGTAAAATCTCAAAACTCTCAACATCCAACAAGTGAAACATCACTCTGCAGGAATAGAAGGATTACTAAAGAACACCGGCAGAGAACCTTTGGTGAATATGAACATTCATAACTACTTTTGGGGGAGGGGGGAGGGGGGAACAACTTTGGATGTGTTTAACATTAACCTACTGCAGTGGAACACAGTGTAAGGCTCTATTGCAGATAATGTTTTATGTTCACAGACCCTCCTAGCAGATGTATATTGGTATTAGAAAAAACCCTTTCCAAGTCAGATTCTGCAATGAGGCCTTATGGGTAGGTTCAAAAGAGGAAACCATTAATTTGTTGAGAACAATAGGGAAGAAGGCTGCTGTCTTTAAAGAAATGTTTTCTTCAATGCTTCAAGAAAGTTATTCATTACTGTAACTGAAGAGCAACCTTTGGAACAGATCGTTACTGGAGGCAATGACAGTCAGATCTTTTATGGAAGAGTATTTCATAATAAATGTACCTACATGTAGAATACATCGTCCACATAGCAAATCCAATCCAATCCTTAATAAACCCCATTTAAATTTGTATGGAGCCCGGTGGAAGAACGTTTGGATTCTTTAGAAATGTTCATGCAATTCTAAACCAAATTTAGGTGACCATAGTAAAGCAGCTAAGGTAAATGATTATATGTTGGGGTGATGCATCTTCCCCTGCATTTTCAACAGCATATTCGTTTGGTTTGCAGTTTCCTGTGTGGTTTTATCAACAGGTGAATCTCTCAGATCCACCACTGCCTCAGCGACACATTCAGAAACGTGTCATTTGTCTGGTTGACTTTCATTAGCATTGATGGAATGAGAGGTAGTGGTAGAATGGTGTACAAAAATTTGCTGAACCGATTTTTCAAAAGGGCACTGCTTATAGATTTTGGTTTGCGTAGTCTTGAAGCAAAGCTTGGGCATTTTACATTTTGTTTGGTAGTGAAAAGGTCTACCAGTGGAAAACACTAGTCTTGAAAAATATCCTGCAAGATGTCAGCGTCTTGCTCACATTTGTGACTGTCAACGTGATAACTTGTTACAGGTCAGCCTGACAATTTTGAGTACCTGGGGAGATGCACTACCTTGATGCATATATTGCCGGTGCCAAGTTACTGAATCTCCAGAGATAAAACTCTGGACCAAGTGCAGTCATCTTAATTTAAATATTACATTTCAGTCATGTTGTCCGTTTGAAATAAGCAAACTCAAGGTTGGTGATGGATGGTAGAAACGTGTTGAGTGCTAGATGATACACCACCTTCATCTTCAGGTCATTTTATGATAAAGTTAGTGTTTCTGACCACAGCCCTTGTACTGACAAGTTTTGTAAATGGGTTCCCTAGCCTATCAAGGATGCATTAGTCACTGTGGTCTGAGAAGGCAAGCTCTAGTGAAAAAGAATTACGTTTAGATTATTTGTTTTGGACCACCATTTAGACCACCACTTCCACTAATCCCATTCTCCCACTCACAACCAACAATCGGACAGAAAGACTACATTACTCCAAATCAGAATATGATTCACTCCCAAACCTCACACACAGCGCATCCACTCCACCATTAGTCACTGTCCAGACAGCCAATACGTTACCTCAGACACCGGGCCCCAGATATGACGAAATACTCCTATCTCTACAATAAGGCAAAGAGGACCTGCAAACACTTCATGACCTAAATTTCACAACAAAATTCACGCAAGCCAAACTAGAATCCAGAAATTACCATCACATCAACCACTCGAAATGCACCCAACAGCTGAACACAAGCTCCTCAAAACTTGTGCCACCAAGATGGAAAACAGTGCCCTACCCTAATGCCTCATCCCGGCCGATCAGAAAGAAAAACGATCTATGAGACAAAGACTTAACCTCCCTACTCCGTTCCTATGAGCTACTGCCTCTCCCCCTTAATTCTGAGCTCTGAGACAATGTGCCTAAACTTGCCCTTATCAAATCTATTCATCCCAATACGCATAGACTTACAAGATACATTTCTAGAGGTATAGTGGAAAACAACCTAATGCTAGTCCAGATAATACACGAACCCAACACAACACCCATCAAAACTTGGCTAAAATGTATACTTCTAAACTGTAGATCGGCCTCAAAACATGCAAACGACGTAGCCTACCTCAAACTTTCGAATGAACCGGACCTACTAATTCTGACTGAAACTTGGCTAAACTAATCATCTACTCCAATCCTAGACATACTAGTACCCCCAAACCATTGCATAACGAGCTTCGACAGAACGGATAGGCTAGGTGGGGGTATTGCTTGTATACATCAAAGCAATAGCTCAGTGAACCGTTCCCACTCCCCAATACTATCCTCTTGTGAATGCCTATGTTTAGAAATCACTGGTAATAAATCAATATGCTCTCTAAACGCATCCTACCACCCACCTGGTGATAACCTCACCTTCATCAAATACCTCATGGACATCCTAGCTACAAAGGACGGACAACATATTACCCAAATATTGCTTGGGGATTTCAATCTCCACTGGGATGACCTCGACGACCCAGGAGTTAACAGCCTAAAAAACTTCTTCTCAGGGGCGCTAGAGGGCGCACTAGCTAATGGCCGCACTTTAGTGAGGCTCTGGCTGCCTGGCCAGATACATCCTGCAAAAATCCTTTTCACCTGTGGGCAGGCGCCCAGAAATCGCAGCGGTGGTGACCCTACCTGTTTCGCAGACCCGGTCCAAATTTGGGAGAGATCGGTGGTCGGATGCCTGAGATACGCGACTGTTTGTGCTGCCCGGGGGACGCTGTGGAGGAGAGCTGCTGAGGCGCCTGGGCGCCGGACCACGCGAGGCCGCGGCTGCCCACGAGGTGACTGGGCCTCGGTGCTGCAGGGCCCGTGCTGCCTGTGGAGAATCCTGCTGAGGGCCTGTCGGGTGGCGACGGAGGTGAGTCTCCCCCCTTTGGGGCTGCTGCGGCGGACAAGGACAGTCGGCACTACACCGGTGGGCCGCCGGGGTGCCGAAGGCACGCAGCGGCGCCCGCCTGGACCTGCCGGGAGACTCGGAAGTCCCTCCTGATCTGTGCCCCGTTATCCTGCAGCTACCCTGCGATACTGCCGCGATCTCGCAGCATCTGGGAGGGGGGACCCTTGTGGAGACGTGGGACTCCCGGACGTGGGAGTCGGCCTGCCTGCACCTCCGGAGCCCCGAGCCTGGCGCACGGACCTTCCCCCGCACCCGGCGCCCTACCACCACCTCCCGCTGACATCCCCGGGGCTCCAGTCTGCGAGGCTGTCCACAACGCCTCGCCACCGCGCCCGAAGCTGCTGTACCCGAGCGGAGGCCCGTAGGGGCGGGTGCTTGACGAAACTCCTGCAGGCCTGCGCCCTTGAGGCGCCAACACACCCACAACCGGTGCCGCTGCGCGAGGGGCCATCGGGACATACCAGGGCCGGCCGGGGGAATTGGACACCTCACCTGGTTTGTGCCCCATCATCCTGCAGCTGCTTTGCCTTACTGCTATGTTCTCGCTGCGACTGGGGGGGGGGGGCCCCTCGCAGTGACGGAGGCTTCCCTGAAGTAGGAGTCGGCCTGCCTGCACGCGCCTAATGCACGGACCTTCCCCTGCGCCCGGCGGCCTACCGGCACCTCCCCTGCTGCCGTTCCCTGGCCTCTGGTCTACCAGGCACCAACATACCCCCGGAGGGCATAGATATTACCCAGCCTGCGGCCCCTGATTTCTGCACTCGGCGCTCGGGCCTACCATTCTGCCCTGCGGCCCACCATCACCCCCCGCTACCTCGCCCTGGACTTCGGACCACGGAGCTTGACGCAGTGCCTCATCGCATCGCCCGCAGCTGCATCACCGGTGCGGGTGCACTGGGGGCGAGAGGGTGGTTGCTTGGAAGACCTCTACCCTTGAGAAGCTGTTACTGCCATTTCTGTGATTGTTGCGAGCGGGGCCATCGGGTCACGCCGACTGGGTTCGGAGCAGTGGGCATAGACGTTGGCACCAGTCACAGTGCCTGGTCGGCGCTCACAGTTAAGGCACGATGGGCAAAAATGATAACAAGCAACCCAAGCTCTCTTTCGAACCAGCGACTACCAAAAAACCGTTACGCAGCATGGCGGGGACAAGTGGAGCCTCGAGCACGTCGGTCACTGAGCCCCCCTCTGCCCCCTTGGCTCCGGAGCTGAGACTGATGATGGAGGAGATGCGGCAGGGCTTCGCCACGATAGTCGACAAGGTTGACCGCTTATCATCCAGAATGGATGGTGTTGCACAGAAACTGGAGGTCCATGAGGAGCGCTTGGGGGAGGCGGAGAGGCGCATCTCTACCTCGGAGGACACGGCCGCTGCCCATGATACGCGCCTAACTAGAATGGACAATATCCTGAGAGTCATAGCGGCGAAGAACGAGGAGTTGGAGGCGAGGAGCAGGCGCAACAACATTCGCGTCACGGGGGTTCCGGAATCCACCAACACTGGGCGCATGGAGGACTACGTGGAGCGCATCCTCATCGCGGCAGTGGGTAAGGAGGCCTTCTCCAGCCAATTTATTGTAGAGCGGGCGCATCGCTCCCTGGGCCCGGTCCCCAAGCCTGGGGCGCAGCCGCGGCCCATCATCGCCCGGTTGCTTAACTACCGGGACCGCAATACGGCACTTCGCGTTGCCCGCACTAATCGGAATCCAACTTGTGACGGCGTACAGTTCTCCCTATATCCGGACTTTACGCCCATGGTTCAAGATCAGCGAAGGAAATTCTTGGACGTGAAGAAAAAGCTGAGGGACATGCAAGTTGACTACGCGCTTCTGTATCTCAGGGTGACCCACCAGGGCAAACAACACTTCTTTGTAAACCCGCAGCAGGCCGAGGACTATGTTCGGAAACTACGCACTGCCAGGAGGGGCAGACAAAATGAAAGGGAGGATGAGGCGGAAGTGAACCCGGCCGAGCACGAGAAGTCCTAACTGGGTCCTTGTATACTTTCGACCACTGATTCCGATGGAAGGTACAGCGGCTGGACTTAAAATGGCGATGCCTGCTACCGTCAGGGTGGCCCGGCCCTGCCGGTAGTACCATAGATGATGGACTTGCTGTATGGTTGATTACTGGGGAGCGACAACTGTATTTTTGCATTTTTCTTGCCCCTCTGCTGAAGGAGTGTCGGGACTGGGCAATCTGACAACGGAGCAGAGACAGTGATGAACAGCGGATGCTCCTAGGGTGGACCCCATGAACCCTTTTTGGTGATTTTTCCGGTCTGGGGGGAGGTGTTAGCGGGAGCTGACTTGCGATTTGGGCTATAGCCTGCAGGGATCACACATGCCAGGCACCACCCCACCTTCTCGGTCTTCCCCGTATGGCGCACGTGGGTCGAGAGGGGACAGTTGGGGTGATTGGGTGCATTCCTCTGGTGTCATTAGGAGGGGATTCCCCACAAGGTTTTTCTATTGTTCTTGAGTGTTGGGGTCGGGGTGGAGGGGGGGGATGTGGTACTGGCAAGATTGGGTTGCTTCAGTGGGTGGGGGGGGGGAACGGGAAATCAGAGGGGGGATTGTTGTGCATGGAGGGAGGGGTGGGACTTGGTTGGTGGGATTCGAGTTGTTGAAAGCAGAACTGGTGTTGCGAAAGACTTTACTGACAAGTGTGCAGGTACTGGAGTTCGTGTGTATGAAAGTGTGGCTGTTTATAGGCATAGAATGTTCTGGACAGCGGAAAGATCTGCATCAGGTACGTCTGGATTGAGGGTTGCAGCATTGACCGAATGCTTTTTTCAGGGATACTGTGACCAACACAGGTGATGATACGTCGAATACTGTCTCAATAATGTCCTGGAATGTCCGTGGCCTTAATGACCCCCGCAAATGCAGGAATGTGATTGCTTATTTAGACCGGCACAATGTGCAGATAGCTATGCTCCAGGAAACCCACCTTAATCCGAATGGTATTCCTAAATTTGCGAGTAGATGGGCGAGTGTGAGAGAGTTTTCCTCCTATTCCACGTACTCTAGGGGGACTGTTATTTTAATCAACAAACAGCTACCGTTTCAAAAGCTGGGAGTGCGAGCGGACAGGGAGGGGAGGTACGTCATCCTGTGGGGGAGATTGGGCACTGATGTAATAATACTTGTCAATAGTTATGCGCTTAATGTGGACACTCCTGTTTTTTTTTGTCATTGTGGGGCCTTGTACTGGACATTGAAGCCACTCACATTCTTTGGGGGGGGGGGACTTCAACTTATCGTTATGTCCCGTAGCGGATAGATCGGACGGTAGTGCACAGTACAACACTAACGCCAGAGATACACTTCAGGGCATACTAACGGAAGCTGGGCTAGTGGATAGCTGGAGGCACACACACACATCGGTTAGGGAGGGCACACATTTTACGGCACATGCACGCTCATGGGCAAGGATCGATTACTGCTTTGTCTCGCGAGGCCTCGCTGGGGGAATTGTCCGGGTGAAACATCTGCCTCGCACCTACTCGGACCATTGTCCTGTTTTGACGGTCTTGGGGATGCCGGGGTATGCTAGGGTGCGCCCGCCGTGGCGGCTCTTTCCCTCAGCTTTGCTGGACCCTGTCTTTAGACAAGAACTGGGAGAGGAGATTGAAGCCTTCTTTCCGAGGAACAAGGGATCGGTCGACAAGGTCGAAACGATCTGGGAGGCCTTTAAGGTGACAGTGCGGGGGATCACGATCTCTAAAAGTTGCGGTATACTGAAGGACATAGTGCGCACATTAACTAAGATCGAAACGGAGCTTAAGGCGCTGGAGGCAGAGATGATCAGTAACCCCTGCCCTGACCTAGCGGTGAAATTCAGGGCTCTTCTGTCGACCTATGAGGAGGAAGCGGCCAGGGAAACGAAATTCCGGGGCAAATACTGGACGGCTAGGCGCTACTGTGAGGGAGATCGTCCGGGAAAGGTGCTGGCTGCTCTCACAAGGCACCAGCGCTTCGCCACTCATATCCTGGAAATCTCTGATGAGGGGGGTAGGACGTACCAGGATTCCCAAGGAATTCAGAACACCTTTCTACAGCACTACCAGCGTCTATACTCCACACAACAGGTGGGTGAGGTGGAGTTCGGTAACTTCCTGGATGACATCGCACTCTGCTGGCTTAGTGATAGCGATAGGGCGTTCTTGGGGTGCCCGTTCGAACTGGACGAGATCAGAGAAGCGATCATGTCCCTTAATGGCAAAGCGGCGGGGCTGGACGGCCTACCGGCCGAATTTTATAAGTGCTACATCGATATTATGGCACCGGTGCTGAAGGAGGTCTTCGAGGACTCGCTCGAGGTAGGGATACTTCCGGGCTCCATGAGAGAGGTTGCGATCACGTCGCTTTTGAAACCGGGGAAGGATCCGAAGGACACTGATGCCTATCGCCCTCTGTCACTGCTGAACTGCGACGCGAAGATCCTTGCGAAAGTGTTGGCGACCAGGCTGTCCCTACTCATGAACACCCTGGTGCTGCCGGACCAATCTGGCTTTGTCCCGGGGAGGGCTACATCCCATAACTTACGCACACTATTTTCCCTGATGCCTACCATCTCGCCCGACTTGCCGGTCGCTGCCGTGTTTCTGGACGCCACCAAGGCGTTCGATTCGGTGGAGTGGGGTTACCGGATAGCTATTCTGAGCAGAATGGGGTTCCCCCGGATCTTCATAGCCTGGGTGCAACTGCTATACACCTCACCGGTCGCCAGGGTCGTCGTCAATGGGGTTCTTTCGAAACAGATGCCGATCACGAGAGGGACTAGGCAGGGCTGCCCCTTGTCACCCCTGCTTTTCGCCTTAGCGATAGAGCCATTGGCTTGCAGAGTCCGACAATTGCACAAGGCCAGTGCCTTTAACTGTCTTCAGCGGCAGATCAGTATTTCCCTCTACGCAGATGACGTTACTTTGTACGTGCGTCACCCACAAGATCACCTTAATTCGCTGCTGAGGGAATTCGTGGCGTTCGGTGGCATATCCGGGGTACATATAAACTGGAAGAAGTCGCAATTCTTCCCTCTCACAGCATCGGTAACCCGGTTCCCGCTGGATTACCCCCTGGAATGGTGCAGCTCAGACTTGAGGTACCTGGGCATAGAGGTGTCGCTCGATAGAGACGTCACTATCCGGTCCAATTACGGGGTGGCTATCTCGCAGTTGACTGATAATGTGTCCCGCTGGCGGGCCTTGCCGATATCGATGGCAGGTAGAGCTTCCCTGATCAAGATGGTCGTCCTCCCGCGGTTCTTATATCTATTCCAAAACATTCCCTACTACCCGGGGGCCTATTTTTTCAAACGGCTCCGATCTGAGCTACTGCGCCTCTTCTGGGGTGGAAAGCAACCACGCCTTAGTTGGAGGGTCTTAACGCAGCCATACGATAGGGGAGGATTCGATGTGCCCGACATGGAATTATACTATCTCAGTGCTCAGGCTCAACACTCCTACCACTGGGTTAACCCCGCTCCCTTTATGCCACAGGTCGCTGCTAAGGACTGGATCGTTCACCCGCTCCCGCTCAAGGGCATGCTGATGGGACTGATTGGGGATGTTGAGACGCCTGCTACCACTGTCACCTGTACTATTGATGCCTGGCGGCGAATAACTAAACAGCTGGACGCCCCCATGCTCTACTCCCCGGCGCTCCCCCTCGCATATCACCCGAAACTTTCTCTTTTAACGGAAAACGGATTTCGGTCCATGTGTAAACGCATACACCTTAACTCATGGGGCGACCTATTTCAGGACGGAACATTCCGCACCAAGGAACAGTTGTTTCAGACTGCTCCTCCGACACCCATGGAGGTGTTTTACTATATCAGGCTCCGCCAAGGTATGCGTGACATACTCCCCAACTTCCCGGACGAACCTGAGACGGTACTGCCATTGCATGTCATGCTCACCTCCGATGGCAAGCACTTAGTGTCTAAACTGTACGCCGCTATACGTGTGCAACGCCCAATGCTACTGCCGAAAGCCCGGACTAACTGGGACTCTGAACTGCCAACTGCACTTACGGATGAGCAATGGAGCTATTGCTGCGCAGTCACGGCTAGGATTTCCTCCAGCTGTCGGTTGAAAATTATTCACTATAAGTTTGTGCAACGCTACTATTATACCCCAGTCAGGAAACTTCGGTTTCATCTCTCGGAAGATGATAGATGTGCTAGGTGCCGGGCGGCTGACGCAGATTTCTTTCATCTGGCCTGGGAATGTGGAGCCATACAAACTTATTGGGAACAGGTACACGCCGCACTCCAGGTAATGATTGCTGGCCCAATGCCAATGGAGCCAATAGTGATGCTACTGGGTTATACCAAGCAAGTGCCCAAGCCGGACCGCAAATTTGTAGACATTGCGCTGCTCCTCGCTAAGCGAAGAATAGCTTGCAGATGGGGGAGAGGGAGAGCACCAAAATTTAAGGACTGGCTTGACGACCTCACTTACTGCCAGGACCAGCATGGCGTTTACGCGGAACTGCTCCCCGCCCGGTGCGCGCCTAGCGATTTCTGGTCCCCCTTACAGGTGTACTTGCTGTCTCAGGCGACGCACGGCGACTCCTCTGGGGATGACGAACCGGT
This sequence comes from Lissotriton vulgaris, assembly GCF_964263255.1. Lineage (NCBI taxonomy): Eukaryota > Metazoa > Chordata > Amphibia > Caudata > Salamandridae > Lissotriton > Lissotriton vulgaris. Next base: position 1,599,307,802 of record NC_141693.1, read on the forward strand.
CCCGAGCCAGTGAGCGTGTGGGTCGCTACTTACAACATTCACCATACTACTTTACACATGGGTAGAGGTAATTTGCACCACCTGCATCAAAATGGGTAGTCGTGACACCTGTTTAAAACTAATATTGAGGGGGCTGGGAATACTCGTAGGCCTTGTAACACTTTTTTTTTTTTTTGGGGGGGAGGGACCCCTCTTACTCATCCGTATATTGGGATTATTGTGGTGGGCACACGCACTGTAGGCCACACACACTAGTAGATGCAGGTTACACTTCCGAAGAGGAGCGGTGGGCGCGGCGTCGCTCTATGGTGAGACCTGAATGTCCCTACACTGGGTGCTGGCTGCGCTACTTGGCAGGGATGCACACGCTTGCCGTGCGTGTGGAACAATGCTGCACACAATGGCATAGCCGATTGACTGGACGGATCACAGACGAGTGCTGATTGGTGGGTTGTGGAGGCGCTGACCTTGCTGGCCTGTCCTCATGTCTGAATGCAGGGGGGTGGTGAAGAGCATCCTCCTTGCATCCTTGACTGTGATGGGGGGGGGAGAATCCTGGTGTACTGGTAACACTTTGATGTCAATATGAAGCTGTGCCTGTGTTGTGTTGGACCGAGTGAGGCTGCTACCTCTCTACGGAATGTATCACGATTTTTTGCTGTACTGAATTGCAGATGCTGTCACTGTCATGTTTCTTGTGCTGAACGCAACTAATAAAGGTTTAAAAAAAAAAAAAAAAAAACTTCTCAGACCTTAACGTCTCCAAAATGTGTAACAGCCCCACAAATGATAAAGGCTCAACACTCGAGCTAGAATTTTTAAAAGCTGACTCCACTCAGCTTGTTTCGATCCTCCCCTTCAACTGGTCGGTCGGACCATCACATCATTACATTTCACATCAACGAATCAGTTAAATTACTCTCTACCCAATCCACGAGAACAAAAATACGGAAGAGAAATCTAAAGAATGTTTCTGACCTAATCACAGCTTACAGCCCTAATATCTTGCTTACCCCTAAAGGCCTTTCCGATGTAAAAGATCTGACCAACCATTACTTCCATTCTATGAACACAGTTCTAGACAATATAGCCCACTTACAATTGTAAAGAGTATCTATAAAAGACTCAAAACCCTGGTATGATGGCAGGCTAAACTAAGATAGGCGTTCCCTAAGACTAATCAAACGTAGATGGAGAGCGACACTGTCCTCAGATCAACCTCAAGCTACTAAGGAGCACGAGAAACTCCTACTACAGAAATATCAGACTTCTTTACTAAGCAATTGGTCCAATACAAGAACCGTCCGAAAAAGCTTTTCTTACTAATCAAGAACCCAATCTAAGGAGGTACCCCACCACCCCAAAGCTATCCCAGACACACTACCCAATTGCGAGGAATTTGCCTCCTCCTTTACAATAAAGACAGAAAACATTAAGATAGACTTGCGACATGTCCCAATATCCCTCATCAACCCACACTTGGACACTTCAGTGACCTCGCCTGTTGCCCCACTGATGCGTCCCGCAAAGTTCGTCCTCAAAAGCAATGCATCTTGGTCATCCTTCTACACCTACAGTAAAGAATCAGTCACTTCACAAACCACTTAAAAGACTTCACTCCAATGCTACTGCCGCTCTGGACCAAGATTATAAACACCTTTCTCCTTTAAGGAATCATCCCAGAAGCCCTTAAAGCAGGGCAGTATCACCTATCTTAAAGAAGCCATTAGTGGACACAGCAGACAAATAACTATCGCCCAATATCCCACATTGGCCAAACTCTTAGAAAAATATGTCCACATGCAGCTTGGCAAACACATACATCAATTCAACCTGGTTAACTAATACCAATCCAGCTTCCGTGCTGGTCCTAGCACTGAATCAGCCATGACCCACATAATAGAGAACGCATTAAAAATCCTTGACCAAAACGATGACAGTTTACTAATCGGGCTGAACTTATCCTCGGCCTTTGACACAGTCAAACACGACACTTCGATTGATCTTCTGAAACACAGAATGGGTCTATCTGGATCTGTTTGAAACTGGTTCACCTCCTTCCTCCAAAATAGATCACAAAGATTCATGGTTGATCAATCACTATCCAAGACCGTGCCAGTTACTTTAGGAGTTAGGCATTCTTGTATAGCACGCAGCTGCCTCAGCGAAGAGGCGTCCCGGCGATGGTGGGAGTGTCAATAGAAAACTAGGGGCTAGACTGTGGGGGAACAGGTAGGTTTTAATGGCCTTACGGAAGGGTAACAAGCAATCTAGGTGGCGGATCTGAATAGGGGGAGAGTTCCACAGTTTAGAGGCAAGATACCGGAAGGACCGGCCCCATGCTCTGAGGCACCACAGGGATCATGCCTTTCTCCTACACTTTTCAACCTGTTCATGGAACCGCTCACCGATCTCAGCTCATCCAGTGTACGCTATCCCATGTACGCAGATGACACTCAACTCTATATTAAAATCCACTCACTTGAGGATATCAAATCTCTCAATTCAACGCTTCAAAAAACACAGACCTGGTTGGCTGAAAACCATCTGAAACTAAACACCCTCAAAACTGAATTCCTCTTAATCGCTCAACCCAACCAATCAACCACTATCCCCAATTGGATGAACCACCTAACAGCACTCAAATGTCAACCTCTCATTATCGAGGCAGCGAAATCACTGGTAGCGACCCTGGAGAGAAACCTAAACATGCGGAAACACATAAGCGCCGCCACAAAAGGAGCAAATCTTCAAATGAACACTTTGAGAAAAATGAAATCATTCCTGCCCGCAAATGATTTCAAGCATGCAGTGCAAACTCTAGTAATCCCCAGAGTGGAATATGGGGAGTGTCACTCTCAGTGGCCTTCTCAGAGCGACGACGGCCCCTTTAAGAGCTGCAATCAACACTGCTGCCAGACTCCTCACTGGTTCCCCCCAAAAAAGTCACATCTCCCCTGACCTTTGAGCCCTCAACTGGCTACCTTTCAAGGCTCGAATTCATATGAAAATCACTTGCATGACACACAAAGCACTGCAACACAAAGCACTTCATCACAAAACTGAGTTATCTAGCTCAGAAACTAGTACTATCCTGTGGTAATAGATCCACTAGTAGCTCCAGAAATATCCTACTGAAACCACACTTTGCAAAGAAAAAAAACATACAACCGGGCCTTCTCAGGAATGGCTCCCAGGATTTGGAATGCTTTGCCCCCTCAAACAAGACAGAACCCTTCTACTGCATTCTTCAAAAAAGAAACAAAGGCTATTTTCATGGCTAAATTTACTTGATCTATTAATATGTACCTATAATATATCTACTTGGGTGTTTTAGGAAGATTCTGCATTAGTCTTACCTACTACATTCTCTCTATTTATGTTTTTCTGTTTTATTTACATCAACCCTGTAAAGCGCTCTGATACTCGTTAGGGTCTAATTTGCGATATACAAAACCTTCAAATAAATACATTTGAAAGATTTTGTTTGCACTGCAAGTGTCTGATAGTCTTCCCAATTATCTCCGTATTGAACCATGAATCCTCCATGCATGGCTGGAAGGTACCCTGAAGAGATGTATTGGGCACTAGGTGAGAAAGAGAGGTCGTCATTCCCAGCACAGATTAAATTGGATGTGTAGTGAGAGAAGGACTCAAACTGTTAATGGGATTTCTAAAAGATGGCAGATACTTTGTCTTCCAAAGGATACATTTCTCTATTCACGGTTTGAAAATCCTCCCAAATAGTCTGCACAGGGGTCAAAACTGAACTTACAAAGTGGACAATGAGACCCCGACCATGCAGTACTCCGATTGTGGTGTTGAAATCCTGATGGAACTTGTTCTGATGAAAGTGTCACAGTACAGACAGATGTATATTTTGTTCTGCAAAAGTAGGCTGGCCAGACAGACATGCATTTGGAAAATACCCTTGGTGCAGACTTTAACCTGAAAGGAAGCACTTTATATTGGTAGTGAGCTTTCCCATAATGAATCTCCGGAAACTTAAATTTTTCTCCCCGCCACTGGTATGTGAAAATAGGCATTCTGAAAGTCTATTAAGTACATCAAATTTCCCTTCACAGTTTGTGGGTAAATTTGATGTAGTCAACATTCACAATTTTTTTTTCATTTGGTGAACTTGGAGACCAAAAAATATCTTTATTAAATACCTTTACCTTGTGCTGGAGGGACTGGCTCAATGGTTCGTTTTTGTAGGTAAGATGTAACCTTTTTTAATGTTTTAGTGGACAATTTGGTGGCAATTGGGGGAGATTTGAATGTAATGGTGTACGAACTTGTCTGTAGTTATTGGATTCCACTTTGACACATATCTCGAAACACTCCTCCACACCAGAGTGACAAACAAAGGAGAGAAAATGGAGGCCTCAATGTTTGGACTAGGTAATGGATTTTCCGGACAGCATTGTTGCGGTTGTCCTCTTCTCTAATAAGGCATCTTTGGCATGAAGCTTTCTGGTGGCATTGTCCCTATGAGCTCTGCTGAGTGACCCACTGAGGGAATTGAACTCCCAGCCTGTCTAGGTGTCGATATTGAGATTGTATCCAGCCCAATCGCATGGTCTCCACAACCTTCTTCATCCTGTCCAGTTTGTCATCTGTGTGGGAGATGGACAGAGCTAAAATGGTAAATGAAGGGTTAACTATCTTCATGTGTGCGGCCAATTTCAAGGATGTTAATTTCAACCAAGATGCATGGGCGATGTCTGACCATCCTCGCAGAACTAGGTTGCAGCCAAAACTGCAGAATCAATGGCTGCACTGATACTCTGGTAATTTACTGAGTGACTGCTGTCCAGAATTCCTAGAGGCTATTCCGTAAGGACAGCTGGTATCAAACCAAAGGAACATAGTGTTTCCAACAGTGATCTGCTGTATATCCCTTACACAGCCGAGCTACTTACTCTTTTGAGGGCAACTGCAGCAGATATGCAGGCTTTGCAACAAAACAGCATCTGTCTGTTTGCTTCCTTTGTCTAGGGCACTGGCATTTCTTATTTGGATGCATTCTTTATTCTTAAAGCGGTAACAATGGCCAAATCAGGTTTTGGTTCCTGGAATAAATATAAAAGATCTTGCTTTGAGGGCTCGTAATTTAAGAATCCAGGGACTAGCCATCTTCACGGCTGCTAGAGAAACTGCTATTTTACAAAATCCTGAAAACAATTGTAATATTGGTCTCCGAGCAACCACTGCTGGACTGTCTACATAATCACGTAGATCCTGTTTGAGGAATCTCCAACTAAACTTTATTACCTTCTCTAGTAAATATTTCTTGAAAAGAGGTGCTATCCACCACCGATCAGTTTACTGGTGAAGCTGCCAATGATGTAGGCGCATATGTTAAAAGGGAATCAGTGGAGGAATCTCTTGAAGATTATAGACAATCAGTAGGAGACCACCCCCTTTTTCGTTTCTAAGGGAATGCTGGTGAGATATGGCAAAGGGATGGGACAACCTGTGAAGCAGGTGTTGCCATCTTCTCAACTGGAGACATGGAAGCGCTCCTATGCACTATCACTGGTCTTGTTGATAATTCCAGGGGGTGGTACAGGACCCGGAATATGCTGGTGGCCGGAACGTACAGTCTCAAATGTGGTACTTTAAAGTCTACTTGGAGTTGGAATCTTAAATGTTTGGGCATTGAATGTCTCGACAGTGAGCATCCTGATGCTGAAGGCAGCCTCTATGCAGATGTTAGACGCAGGCCGACGTTGAACTTTTCCTCAACGCCGAACAGGTCTGTGCTGAAGTCTGGTTTTCCATCCACTGGTGTTCTGGGACTTTCAGAAGTGAATGAAATATCAACTTTGGTGTCTCTTCCTCCTTTTTGATCTTCCTTCTCTGGAGTCCCTTCTAAGAAAACAAAATCAAGAAGTGGGTTCCCACAGAATTTGCCAAGTGAGTGTTTGGTAAACAGACCATACAGTGTGGGCTTGTGGCAGCCTTCTAGGATCCAGCCAGCACAAGCCAGAACAAAAAACTGAAGCCAAGAGACAAACTGCCAGTACAAAGTGTGCTGTGAGATGGTAGCTGCAGGCTTCTTAAAGGGCCATTGTATATTTTTCGACCCAATGCACTCAGCCAGTAAGGAGACCCGGCCCTTCGTTTTTTTCTCTACTGTAATGCAAATGTTTAATGTTAAGGGGTACATATTTCAGTTGGGTTCTGCAATGTAGGTTTTTTTCTTCCATTTAATTTTGCTATTGCCGAGATTATTTCAGCAAATGCGGGCTGGCTTTATACTATTAGGTGACAAATACAGGTAGAATTTTTAAGTGTTTACTTGCAATGAAAGTTGTACCTGTTAAATACATGGAAGAAGTGTTCTGGGGTCCCCGAACACTGGCGGGAATATTCTACATTTAGTAGTAAGGATTCCTTGAACATGAAGGAACAAACAAAACTGAAAGCAAGTGTACCTATAACTGGAACACACACAAACACGACAGGTAGGAATACACTGAAACGTGGACACCACACAAATGTCAGCATGCTGCTCAGAATGGAAGGATAAGAGACATGTATCTGGTATTGCAGAACAACCTAAAATCTCTTTATTTTTTTAGTCAAATCTTCGAGATTTCACAACACTGGAAATGAAATGTAACGAAATATTTTTTTTTCTACATGCTTATCATACACAATGCACTCAGAGGACATGCCAACACCTCCCTGCAGAAAAATACAAAATTATTCCTTTTGTGCCAACAAGCTAGAGTCCGGCCTTTTGTTTTTACTCCAGTTGTCTCTGCAAGCACAGGCATGAACTGAATCTGGCGGGGATGTGCGTGGTGGCATCATTTGGGACTCAACAGAGGTGTTTGTCGGGGTGTCAGCCTTCCTCACCGGCTTTCCGTGCCACCCCGGAGTGCCAACACAAGATGGAGTACAGAGCCGCCCATGATCTTGTAATCATTTGCTGTTTTCTCGTCATTCCTAGTCAGGAAGCAAACCGGGAGAAAACAGATTAATGTGGAGCTCTAAATACTGTTCCTACACTTTCATGTGATACACTCGCCCCGAGAGTCTCACTCACATTTGCTTGCCACTGTAGATGAGTCTCTGCTGTTGTGGTGGGATACCTTCCTTCTCCTCCACCCGTTCTTTTATTCTCTCCACCTGAGGAGCAAAAACACAACGTATGAATAAATGAGCTGTAGCATCTTACTGCCAAGGGGCAAAGCTCCATGGCTCTCAAAATGGGAGATCTACCAACGTTCCCTGTCCAAGGACTGCAAGGTACAGACTACTGACGAGGGGATTAGAGCTCTCAGAAGAAGGAATGAGATATTCACTTAGTGCAATACAAACTTATAAAAAAATCAACAGATAAAGTTGTAAGTAGATCAGTATGGGACTGTACAGAACCTAGTGTCCATGAATGGTGCGGTACAGAGATTGCTATCTATCAGAGCACTAGACCCTCAGCCTCATTAACAGGAGCTGTACCAAACTCGCCCATTCGTGGATAGAATTGCTCAACCAAACAAGGACTTAGTTATGTAAAATCCATAGCCCAAAGACAGCACTGCAAATGGCTTTATGCCCAATGAACAAATAAATCAAATGCACAGAAATATGTCATGATGCTATTGTCAAAGCACACAGTTTGACTGCCCTAAGATGGCTAGCTGGTGATTCCTGTGTCCAACGAAGATGATGTACTGAACTATTTGCCAAAGGAACAGCTGAAACACAGCCTTGCTGCCCAGGAGAGATGTACCGACCCCTTTCTGCCCATGAAGGAGTGACATTCGGAGCCAACCTCCAAAGAACACAACACTGTAGAGACACTACACTAAAGGATTGTAAAGCACAGAATTACAATCCTCAACGAGTGGACTATAGAACCCCAGTGCACAAGGATAGGTGGGTAGCTAAACTCAAAGGTTAGTTTAAAGCTCAGCTACTGAGTAATAGAACTGGACAGGCCCAACCACCTCAAAGAGAATCATACTGTATAAAACAAATGAAATAAACAGAAAAAAATCATTTAACAGAAATAAAAAGCGCTAGGTAAGTACAAGGACATTAACTTCAGGGAACAAAAAATATTTTTTTCCGAAATAGAACAATGAAGTTTCATGCTAAACAAATTACATCTTGGAATCATGTGCAACAATGTCAACACATAGCATTGCACTTGCTAGTAATCACTAATTAAAGCTGGAGAAATTGGGGAATGCTAAACGTAGAAGCTATTGGGTATAACTTTAAAAAAATAGAATGCCGTTTGCAGCCTACCACACATAGAAGGTAAACCTTTGGAGATGAAGATGGATGAGAGTTCAGTGTTGAGTTTAGCATATTTGTTTTACGCTGATTACAGCAGTAGGGCAATTGTAAAAAGCAATCTTAACTTCATGCTAAAATTTAAATTTTTTGGGATAGCATATCTATCTCAAATATCCATAAAGAGTAATGCATCAATACCTTAATTTGTCAGTTAAAAGGTAATTTACATACAAGCTTTCTTAATCAAAGATCAGTTCCTCAGACTGTGTGAACAGACATTTGAAAGCAATCCGGCACAGTTTACTTCGGGACAGTCTCCTCTCTCAGATCATCATTTATGCATCTTGCCACTTAATGGTACACATTTTATTGAATTTGGGAGGATGAAGGGATAAGCGAATCTGCTGAGATCTAAACATGTGATTCCGGGATCAAACACCAATCCGTACAGTAGATGCATTCGTCCACCAAGTCATCATACCAGGATTTATAGAAATATATTCCAGCCCTTCTTCCCACACCTCCCAGTTTCACACAAAGAAAAACAGTCCTTTACAAGCTGTCTTCTTGAACTGCAAAGTACCACATATGATGCACAAGGAGCAATGGCATGCATAACTTTTTGAAAAAATAAAAATAAAGCAATCAAATGAACTCACAAACGCTACTCCTCCAAGCAGGTAAGAGACCTCAGTTAAATGCCTGCTGCTGAGATGAAAGTGGTCTTATACTACTGATTATTCTTGGGGTAAACCTTTTTATTAGATTTTCCATTTATGCATTAGGTATACATCTTATTGCTTCAGTAACAGTTGTTTAACATTCAGAGCATTATATTGCCGTTATAACATATAAACATCAAGAGGATTGTTTGTCCAGGTTAGAAATGGGATTTTTGGCAGGCTAGCGCATGTGCCAAAGCCAGGCAGAAACCACCACTCTAGTCAGGATAAGGGAGTTACACTCCTAAAATAACCCCTGCTCACCCTCTTGTTAGCTTTGCACAAGCAGTCAGGCTTATCTTAGAGGCAGTGTGTAAAGCATTTGCACATAACCTACAGTAATAAAGTGTAAGCACTACAAAAGGACACCACACCAGTTTAGAAAAATATCCAACATTTGTATATACTTAAGACAAGACCAAAAACGACACAAATCCACAATACACTACTTAAGAATCTTCAGTTATCAAAATAACCTTGAAAAACAGTTCCTTGATGTTGATAGCTCCGTCCGGGGCTATCACAGCGTCGTAAGCAAACAAATCCAAACAGTATGGCTGATCGCGGCGTCGCATGCCAGCTACGGTGTCGGTACGACCTGCAAACAGTAACTTTTAGAAATGCAGGGTGTCAATGACCTCTCGTTGAGCTTCCTAATACAGGGGCCAGCAGGAGTTTGTTGCGGAGGTCAGTGCAGGAGTCTTCGGGGCCCTCGAAGTCACACGTGTTGCAGGTCGATCTCCTCTCTCATGGAGTCAGGAGCGCTGGCGTCGGCAGGTGTTGTGTGCTGCTGTGCGAAGTGCAGTGGTGCGGTGCCCTCAGATCGTGGTGCGAGCAGCAGCTCGGTGGCAACATCAGATGGCGTCGGCTGTGAGGCCAGGGTTGCGGTGTAGGATGAAGGCGATGCTCGTTGCGGTGCTGTCAGCGTTGTTGTTGTTGCTGAAGCGCTGTCAGCTGACTAACTGGAGTCAATGGCACCAGCATCGGTAGGCCAAGGCTGCAGTGCGGGATGAGGGTAGTGCGTCGTGTAACTTTTTGAGCGGTGCCCTCGAACCACGGTGCAAGCAGCGGCATCTATTTCGGCATGGAGCATTGTCGTCGGGGATACCAAGGCGTCGTCGTGAAGCGAGGCGGAGTGTGGTGCCCACCGGTCGCGGTGCGAGCAGCGGCTTGGTGGCGGCATCGTCGGTGAGACGAAGGTCGCGGTGCCCTCTGAGGTGCCGTCAGGGCACGGAGTCAGCAGCGGCGTCGTAGACGTTGTTGGGTTGCTTTTCCCTATGTTGCAGCACAAAAACTTGAACTTGAGTGTTGTATTTGCTTATGCTTGTTATGGTTGCTTTAACAGAACATCCTTGTTGTCATGAAGATATGACGTTCCAATTCCATTTTATTACAGTTGAGGCCACTCTGAGCTATAGAGTGGTGCGGTGGCTCGTTGCTTAAAGATTAAACTCAAAGTTCATCTCTTTATCTTTTCTGGAATTATTTAGAACCTACAACATATTTTTGGCGACGAGGACGAAGTGAACAAAAAAAAATACGAGCCACTGCTGCGAAATCTTAAAATGAGAAATTTTTCATGTGACTTGCAGTCTAATTTTGTAGTTTGAATCTCGCAAGAAGCCGTTTTTGCCCACCACCCAGCGACCCCAGTGGCTGCAGTTACTAAAGGGAGATTTATTTTCCCCAGGGGCAGTGCGTGACTTTACACGTTTGGAAGGTGAGGTCGAGGGTTGGCTTATTGTTTTATGGAGTCATTGGCTGTCATTTGACTAAGGTGATTTACTTTGGAATCAAATAAAATTACCTTTTCTGGCTTCTGAAGAACTGTTTGTGGTGAAGTGCAGTGACCGTTGAAAGGAACTTCTAGCGCTGCCTGATCTTCACTCGCTCGAAGTCTCCTATGAATGGTGACGTCTTAGAACACCCAAGGGGAGTTGGGGATTGTACCACACGTCATTGGAGCTACGGCGTGTTGGGCGTGTCTACCAAGTTCTGTCAACATGGCCTGAGACGTTGTAAACTGATGTCACACTTGTCGGATTCTGCGCATTGCTTTGTTTATTTTCTGTGACCGGAACAGAAGCATCGTGCACTTCGTGTGGAAACTGCCTTGAGATTCTCATATATTTATTATATCTCTACTGGTTTTCTACTGAAACAATCCATCGTAGAAGGTTTACAAGCTGCGCTGTGTCAGAGGGTGACCTCACCAATGCCGTGGAATTCCTCCTGCGTGTTTAAATTTTTTCTTCAAAGTTGATCGTGAGGCTTATTACCTTTTTGTTTGCTTTGTATTTATTTAACCGTAACTGTGTATTTAAGGTTTTGCAAGTTCTTTTGCAAATATCTGGTGCTTCACTGTCTGGTTTACTCAAGTACTACCTGAACTATTTTTGAAATCTAGCAATATTTGACTTGCTCTTGTTTCGTTACTTTTGGGATTTATTGTCATGATAAGTTAACATCTAGCATTTGTGAATCTGGAATTATCGTTTTCACTGTATTCTTTTTAATATCATATCTCTTCTACAATGAATCTGTTAATCAACCACCTCCTTTTTTGGAAAGTCCTGGATCACCACCGATCCAATGGAGGCAGTGGTTCGATGCTTTTGAGACCTACATAGGTACGATTGGTGCGTCTAGATATAGAGCTGAGAGGAAAAAAAATATGTTTGCTTTTAAATTAATTGGGATTTGAAGGAAGGGAGGTGTACAAACATTTACCAAATTTAGTTCTTGCGGAGGGTGAAGTGCTTGAGTACCAGGAAACAATTAGGAAACTGGTTATTAAGTTTGATGTTCAACCAAGTTTGGTTGTCCTGGGACACAAGTTCTTTAAGAGGACACAAATTCAGAGTGAGGATGTTGATACTTATTTGAGTGCCTTACGTAAGTTGTGTGCAGAATGTCAGTTTGGAGAATTTCGCGACCAATTGGTAAGGGACCAATTTATAGCACACTGCAGTGATAAACAGATCCAACAGAAACTACCCACCATGGGTAATCCTACCTTAGAGGAATTTATAAAGGTAGCTAAGAGTATTGAGCTTGCTCAAACTTCGATAAAAGAATTAAGCACATTGAATATAAGTAAAGAAAGTGTGAATACTGTTGTTTCTTCAGTTTCTAAGACTAACTTTTCAAAGAAGGAAAGGTCTAATGAGAGAGGTTTTAAAAAAAAAAAAAACATTTGTCATAGGTGTGGTTATCCTCCTCACACCAAAGAGAACAGTTATAAGTGTGGCAAATTTGGTCACTTAGCAAAGGTTTGTCAAGCGAGTGTCAGTAAATCTGAGAAAGTTCATTGTGTCATTGGTGAGGAACTGGTGTCGGAACATGTGTTAGAGAATGACATTGTCAAAGATTTTAAGGACATGATTGTTACTGTAACTGATGATGGTGTGGTGTTCGGTGACCCGTCAGAATGTGTTGATCCCTATGTAGACATTATGGTTGGAGATGTGTGTTTAAATTTGCTGGTGGATTCTGGTGCCAGAATTACAGTGATTACTTCTGACTTATTCAAGCAGTCGTGGAAAGATAGGAAATTATTCCCTCCTGATAGAGCCCCTGTTTCCTACGAAAAGCGTAAAATAGATTTAGAGGGGTACATTGATAATATTCTGGAATTTAAGGGGAGAAGGATTCATGTGAAGATCTATGTTGCTGTCCGTGGTTTGAATATTTTGGGTTGGTACCATCAGGGTTTGTTTGGAATGGAGTTGAGGCCAGGTGCAAAAGAGCAGGTACTTGTGGTTCGAGATATGCCTGATCCACTGTGTTTAGAGAAGGAATTTCCAAGTGTTTTTTTCTGATTCGCTTGGAGAAATTTCTGGTTTTAAGCATAGAATTAAGGTTAAGAACAATGCTGTGCCCATTAAGCACAAGGTAAGTTCAGTGCCTTTTAGTCTAAGAGCTGACCTTAAAGCGGAACTTGAGAGGTTGGAAAAGAATGGCATAATTGAGCCAATTGAGTCCAGTTTGTGGCTTAGTCCATTGGTTGTAGCCCGGAAGAAAAATGGTGAGATTCGTTTATGCTGTGACCTTAGAAGTCTAAACAAAGAGATCTCGGTGGATGCTCACCCACTCCTTAAGATTGGTGATCTTTTAGAGGAGTTGAGAGAGGCGCAGTGGTTTTCTAAAATCGATTTGGCCTCTGCATATCACCAGGTTGTATTGATGTCGAATCTAGACACTACACTGCTTTTAATTCACCTTTTGGATCTTTCCAGTTCTGTAGGATGCCGTTTGGGCTCGCTTCGGCGGCCTCGGTCTTCCAAAGAGTCATGCAGAATGTTCTTAAGGATGTTAAGGGTTTAGTGATTTTTCAGGACGACGTACTGATTTTCAGACGTTTTTGGAACAACATTATGTCATTCTTAAGTCTGTCCTTACTAGGTTTAAAGAGAAAGGTATTGTTGTAAAAAAAAAAAAAAAACACAAGTGTGAGTTTTGGAAAAGGGAGGTTGAATTTTTAGGGCATCTTGTTTCTGGTGATGGAGTTGCTCCCAGACCGGGGTTGATCAAGGCCGTAGTAGACTGTCCTGTACCCAAGAACAAAGATGAGTTGCGCTCATTTTTGGGCCTTTGTGAATTTTATTCACGTTTCATACCAGACTATGCAAGTAAAATGAAGGCTCTTTCAAATATGCTTAAATCTAGCGTGGCGTTTGTTTGGGATGATTTTTGTCAACAAACTTTTGATTTGGTCAAGGCGGAAATGACAAATGCTAAAACTTTAAGAGCATATGACCCTAATGTGTGTTGTACGGTCACGGTTGATGCGAGCAATTATGGACTGGGTGCCGTACTTACTCAAAGGGTGGACGGTAAGGATGTTACTATTAGTTTTGCTTCAAGGGTTTTAAGAGACCCTGAAACAAATTACTCAGTGATAGAAAAAGAGCTTTTGGCTTGTGAGAAGTTTCGTACCTACATATGGGCAAGGAAGTTTATGATTCAGACTGATCACAAGTCTTTAGTTTACATTTTGAAAGGTGATAGGGTCAAATAAGCTACTCCTCGTATTGCTCGGATTACAACTAAGTTGCAACAGCTGATATTCTCTCAAGCCTTTCTTTGGCTGACGATGAGTGTTTAGATTTGGAAGAGGATAGAGAAGATTGTTTTATTGCTGCTTTAGATGTGGCTGAGAAGGTGTGTGGTAGTGAGAAAGAATGGTTGGAGGCTATGGAAGCTGATTCCACTCTTGTAAAAGTCAAAGAGTGTATTGTTTCTGGTTGGCCTAGGGAAAAGAGTGTCCCTTTTCCCATCCAACCTTTTTGGAAAGTTTCTGGTGATTTGTCTATTGAAGACAGGATTGTAATGAGAGATGATAGTGTTCCTCCTGTGCAGTTTAGTTTGAGATTAATAGATTGTGCACATGAAGGTCACCTTGGTGTGACCATGACCAAGAAACGTTTGAGGTTACATTATTGGTGGCCGTCGATGGATTGTGATGTTGAGGAAAAGATCAAAGAGTGTAGCGTCTGTTCCAGTGCTGAAAAGGGGTTGAAAGTTGTTACACCTCCTTTACTACCCATTTCTTTTCCTTCAAAGCCGTGGTTGAAATTTGGGATAGATTTAGTGGGACCGTTTAATTTTCTTCCTAATCAATTACGTTTTGCTTTTGTGCTAATGGATTTTCATAGCAAGTGGCCTGAGGTCAAATTTTGTGCCAATCCCACTGCTAATTCTGCAGTTCTTTTCCTTAAAGAAATATTTTTGAGAGAGGGGTTTCCAGAGGCTTTAGTCTCGGACAATGGTGTACAATTTGTTTAGTTCTGAAATGCACACTTTCCTGTCTGAGTCTGGTGTGAAGTACTTGAAAAGTTCTGTGGGACATCCTCTAACGAATGGACTTGTTGAGAGAATGAATCGTGTAGTTGTGCAGTGTATAAAATGGGCTAAAAACAACAACTTTGATGTTGAGAATGCGGTAAAGTCGATGGTTTGGTTTTATCGCACAACTTCTCATTCTGTCACAAACATTGCACCATTTGTGTCTCTCAGGGGTAGGGTACCGACTTCTACACTGTATCCTGCTTGGTTATTGAGAACTGTTGAAAAGAAGATTGCTTGTCATGTTGACAGTTCTGAGATAGAAACTCGTGTTAAAAATGCCCAACAAAAAATGGCTTTCAGGTATGATGTTAGGAATTCTGTGAAAAAGGTTGATATTTTGCCTGGTGACATGGTTCGTGTTAAAAACTATAGGATGGTCAGGAAGGGTGGTGACTCTTTTGGTGAACCTGTCTGTGTGGAGAAGGTATGTGGAAACGCTGTCATGGTGAAGGGTGGACATTGGTGGAATCTTTGTAAAATAGTTAAGGTGAAGAATTGTTTTGACAACATGTCTCACTCTAATAATGACCATTTGAAAAATGTTTCTCTTGAAAGTCCTACTGGGAATGTGTCTGTTCCTTATATGAGAAGATCAACACGGGTGAGCCGTCTTCCGTGGAAACTACGTTGAGTGTTACTGCAGTGTTTTTTTGAAAAAAATATTTTTCTGAATATTACTTTATGATGAATCACTTAGGGTCTGCTTTATTTGGTATGTTTTTTGTGTGTATTTTGTTTCTTTGCTTTTGTTTTCTTTTCTTCTATTGGAAAAAAAGGTAATGTTGTATTTGCTTATGCTTGCTATGGTTGCTTTAACAGAACATCCTTGCTGTCATGAAGATGTGACGTTCCAATTCGATTTTATTACAGTTGAGGCCACTCTGAGCTAGAGAGTGGTGCGGTGGCTCGTTGCTTAAAGATTAAACTCAAAGTTCATCTCTTTATCTTTTCTGGAATTATTTAGAACCCACAACAAAGAGCTTGAAGTCTTTGCTGTTCGTGAGACTTCATGAACAGGGGGCAAGCTCTACCTCAAGGCCTTGGAGAAAGTTCAGTCCAGTCCTTTCACTGCCCAAGACAGAAGCAGCCACTGCAGGCCAACACAGCAAAGTGGTAGTTCCTCCTCACAGCTTCTCCAGCTCTTCTTCTTGGCAGTCTTCTTGATCCACAAGAGTTCTAAAGTTCAGGGGTCTGGGCCCCAGTGTTTGTATCCCAAAATACTTTAATCCTGTATGCAGAGGGTGTCTGTGCCCAGCCAGAACCAGTTCTGGCTTCTCTGGTGTGATTTTCTGGCAGGGGGTGTTGACGGCATTGTCAGAGGCAGACCAGGCCCTTTGAGGTGCAAGGAAATCTCCTCCCTCTTCCCCCATCGCAGCCCAAGTCTATTCAACCTTTCCTGACCTACTTAGACAATGGGGAGCCTCCCTTGCTTTCTAGCCATCTATCGTCCAAAACACAGGCAGGCAATCCACATTCCAGCAGAGAGACACAGGATGACTGAGCAAGAAAATACCTACTTTCTAAAAGTGGTATTTTTAAACACAGAATGTAAAAATCACTTTTACTAAAAGATGTATTGTTAGATTCTGAGTTCAGGCATACTACCTTTTATTTTCCCACCCAGTTCCCAGGGCCAGTTATGGTTATAAGATGTTATAAACAAACTTCCCATTCTGTGCTATGGGGAGCAGGTAGCATTACAGTAGTGAAAAACGAAATGGGCTGTAATTCACTTTCAGGACTTGCCACACACACCAGGGCATGTCCTACCTTTCACATACACTGTACCCTGCCCACAGGGGTTCTCTGGGCCTACCTTAGCGTTGCCTGTCATGTAAGAAAAGGGAAGGTTAGGGACTGGCCAGTGTGTGCACGGCCAAGTTAACATGACCGTTACAAACTGCACGCAGACTCTGCAATGGCGGGTCTGAGGTACCTTTTTCGGGCTACTCAAGTCGATGGCACAATTCGTGCTGCAGGCACAAGCGTAGCCTTTGATTCTCAGGCCCTAGCACACTCAGTGCACTTTACTAGGGGCTGACAAAAAATCCAAACAGCCAATCATGGAAACACCAATCCATAACATACTTTACACAGAGAGCATATGCACTTTAGCACGGATTAGTAGTGGTAAAGTGCCCAGAGTCCTAAAAACCAACACAAACAGGTCATGAAAAAAATAGGAGGAAGAAGCAAAAAGTTTGGGGATAACCCTGCAAAATGGGCCATTTCCAACAGTCCAGGTGTGCATAGTGTTCCCAAACGTGTGTAGGTTTAGTGAGAATGTGTCTCATTCTGGTTTATTTGATTCCTGAGCCTGGTTGGTGCACTCTACTCTACTTTTCCTTATCTAAAAGATATCCTTCTATTTGAACCAACTGGGGCAAGGTGAGTAACTCTGGAAAAGGAGGCTGGGGACATGTGCATTGGCCTTTGCTTGACTAATGGTACTGGGTGTTGTTCTCTCACCGGGGCACGTATGGAGTTCCAGTGGAAATAGCGGGGGTAGGAGAGGGGGACCTGCTTGGGAGGTTCCTGCGCTTCACTGGGCTCTAAGGGATCAGGCTCCGTCTGAGTGGCAGTTGGGATGTTCGCAGGGGAGTCATGTATCTGTTTGAAGTTGTGTAGGAGTATTGACCACTCCATGGATATGGTGCGACATCGCGTTCCCCGCACCTCCTCTTGCCTAATTGCTTCTTCGGCGGCTCCCAGTTACCTGACCGCCCCCTCCATGCTGCTATCGGGGACCGCTCAAAAAGCACCAATGTAGTGTGATGCTTCGTTTAGCTAGGAGTAGGGCCAGTATCGTGAATCGAGTCTCCACCTTTTTCTGCTCTTTCCGTTTAAAGATACCCAGGGCCTTGGCCTCCCATGTGGCGAGGTCCGTCAGACCTGTGACCGTCAAAATTGTGGCGTGCACTTCTGCCCAGTAGGGCTGCAGTGTGGGGTATGACCATAGCATATGGACAAATGTGGCGTTGGGTATGTGGCAGCGTGAGCATTCAAAGTGTGTCGCGGGGAAGTAGCATTGGAGCCTTTTCGGCGTGAGGTAGTGTAGTATGTTATGAAGGTGATGTAGTATGTTAAATTGTATATTTTTGAAGCGCTGGTTATGCGACACTTTTTGTGGTGCTCCAATGCGGCGAGCTATTTATTATCGTGTAGCGCGCAGCCAAATTCCTCCTCCCATTTCATTCGCGTTAGAGGCACACTTGTGAGGTCTATAATTGATTTATATATATCTAAGTGATAAGGTGTCTCCCTGCTCCCATGTTTAATATTGTGTGCAGTGTGAGGTGTGTTTTGGGTTCTCCCTCCGTCAGGTCCCATGTCCTCCTACAGTCCACTAAGAGTTGTCTGAGTAAAATAAACTGTCCTGCGGGGAGCCTACTCTCTTCTGCTCGGCCCTCAAAAGAGAACAACTAGCCCTCTGTGAACAGGGTCTCCACCTCGGTGAGTGCATATTCTGTCCAGGTTTATAATTCCCTAGATGTGTAGTGGCCAGGTCACCTAGGGAGACCCGCCAGTGGTAATAGTGGGGAGTATATTGGTGTTGCTCGAGAAAAACGGTGGATCATCAACATACAGGATCTGACGACTAAATTGGAGTGGGAGGAATTAGGTTTGGTCTCCTGCAGGAGCATTCGAGTGATCTCTGGAGTCGACAATATTCCCACTTGTGTTTCCGTTTCCTCTAGGTGATGCCCAGCAGTCCAGCTCGAAAGCCACTGCAGTTGTGCTGTGAGGAAGTAGGCCTCAAAGGAAGTGGCACACAGCCCGCCACGGTCTCGCAATAGCTGAAGCGGCCTCAACCCCAAATTAGCGATAGTAGTAAGGAGTTTAGTTCTCAAAAAAAGGCCCACGGGGGGGAGGGTGGGAGGGGGGCAGAGAGGGATCACTGGGACGTTTTCAAAATAGTAAAGGAGATGGGGTACCATTATCATCTTTGATAAAGCCATCATCCCTATGGGGGCTAGGGAAGCGTTCGCCAAAAGTTGACCTGGGCATTAAGAGTGGTTGACCTCGAGGAGATCTCTCTGTATGTAATATAGCCTGATTCCCAGATACCTAGGGGCATTCCCATTCCATGCCAGCCTGACCTCCCCCGCGCTTATCTCCCAATGGGGAGCGTCTGGGTGAAGGGGATAGATAGTGGACTTTGCACAATTCACTTTCAAACCTGCTGCCCTCCTGAAATCGTGGTGTGGCCCAGAGAGGTATGAAGTCTGCAGTGATGTCTCCAACGTATATTAAGAGATCATTTGCGTATAAAGACACACTCTAGGAGGATCTTCTACTGTTGTTGATTAAATGAGGTACACAATTCTAACTGCGCAGGAAAAAATAAAACAGCATAAAAATGAGCCTCTATCGATATAAAGGATATAAGTGCTATAACGATCAGAAATCCAGCACTGCATATCATTTTAACTGAACCTAGCTTCTTTTGAACATTCAATGAGGAAAAAAACTGAATTATTAGTACACACACCAAATCTCTGCAAATGTTCTTTTTGCTTGCACATCTGCACTGCAAAGATGAGCAAAAAATGTAAATGTAAATGTATTTGAGCTTGTAAAGCGCACTGCTACCCGTAGGTTTCCTGGCGCTGTATAACGCTGGGGAACCCGTCCTGGCTTTCCCTGTGGGATGGTCCCTGCTGGGAGTCCCCAAGGTGGAGCCAGACATCGTTGATAGGGCCATTGTGGAGATTAGGCAAGCTAATGCCCAGAGTTGCCGAGGGGACCCCTGGTTAGAGTAGGCACCGAAGAGAGAATTATCAAGTCCGCTGACTCAGGTCCACGACCCTGCCGCGTCGGGAATTGAACCCTGGTCCCGGGACGACTTCTGCTCCCGGGTCTGCCGCCTCTAACCAGTGAGCCACACCTCTCCACAATCGCAATTGTAAAAACTTTTGCTAAAAAAAAAATGTGCTCCTTTTTCTGAACGGTATACCATATTGCAATAGAATCTTTGCCTTGTTTTACTAAATTGTGTACATTTTATTCTGTTTTTCTACCCTCTGTGTTTGTGGCTACATGTTGATACAGATACTGATTTCTTCTCTTACGGAGGCTTGGATTTGTGAGACAAAAAAAGACAAAATGGCAGCTGATCGTGTATCTTGAATTTTCCCTTATTTTGTCATATTAGTTTACACCACAAACTACGGGTAGTATTTATTTTGGTTTTAACAAAAAAGTATTTTTTTTTCTAGATAGGTGGTAGTCGTTCCTCCCACACTAAAAGCTTGCAACAATGTTTTGATCTAATTAGATACTAATGTATGAAAGATTTCTTCCAATGCTTGTCCATTAGAGTGGCATTGTTAATAACCTGTTGCTTTATTTTGGGGTGAAGGACTATAGTAAAAGGTGAGGAAATGTTTAATTTCCAATTTGGTGCTTAAAGATATGTGGCCATGTGCATCAAAGGAAGGAATTGAGATTCTGAAATTGTGTTTTTTTTTAGGAATCGCAATTCCCTATATATGTAGGAATCGCAAAAAAAATATGCGATTCCTACACAAACCTTAATTGCGACCCACTAATTGTGATTCGTAATTAGGAATATCTTCCCATTCATTCCTATGGGCCTGGAGGCCCATAAGAATGAATCGGAATTGCATGCTCAATTTGAGATTACCAAATAGGTACTAGTAAATTGCGCATGCACTTTCAAGGGTACCAGGGTGCCAAAAGGACACCCTGATGCAACCCTAAAACTGTCATGTGACCACACGTTGCGCACACAAATGCCCCAAGGGCATGTGTGTGTATAACATAGAACTTTGAAAAATGCACTTTGTGCATTTCTTAAAGTTTTCGCAAATTACCATCAACTTTAAATTCATAGTAATTTGCGATCCCCAATTGTAAAATCGCAGTTTAAAATTGCATCATGCATTGTATTTAGGGAATCGCAATTTGCGATTACCTAAATGCATTCACAATTTAAGTAATCGCAACTTTTGCGATTACTTACATTGCGAATTTGCATTTGGGTTGATGCATCCCATACACAAAAAGACTGATCCCAAAGGGGCAGATTCTGTGAATCTGTGCTATCGGTATTTAGAATGATGCACATGCCCCCTTAGTGTTCCTACGGACTCATTCAAATGCAATCTTTGAATTAACGGGTACATCTAGGAGTGCTAACATAAAATCCTACCCATCAATGAGTGAGACTGGCTACCACAGGGATCTCTGTTGCAGCTGTAGGACAAGCAGTTCTACGTCCTTTATTCCAATAAGGTGGGCCGCTCTTATTTCCAACCTTTCTATATACTTGATGTTATGTATGTGCATATTGATGTATATTTTGATATATTATTCACTTTCAACTATTCTGATTCAAGCATGTGAATCTATGAAAGATCCAACAATGGAGAAGAAAACAAGTTACTTACCTGTAACTACAGTTATCCAGTATTGTTATCTTTCACATGCCTGAATTATTCCCCGTCCCCGGAGACCCACGGTAAAATACAAAAGCAGTGCCATAAATAATAAATAGGTTAAAATAGGCCATACATTAGTAGCCTACATATGTCCTTTTCAAAACAAGCATTTGCAATGCAATAGGTCTCGCATTAGGAAAGTTTGAGCTATTGGTATTGTAAATGACGAATGTTTTATTCATGTTTTGTTTTTTAAAATAGCTAAATTAATAGCTTTGTCATTTACAATGCCAATAGTTATAACTTTCGCAAATGTGACACCTATAGCATTTGTAATGCAATATGTGTTGTATTTACGTGACTTACATGTATTGATATGACAAATAACAATGGTTTTTCATTTTTTTTCAATAATTAATACTTAAATAAAAGTCATTGTATTTTATAATGGCAATAGCTTAAAGTTTTGTAAATAACTTGTGAAGATTATGTTCAGTGTATTTTATTGAAAGCGAAAATCCAAGAACAGATGTGAAATATTAACATCTTTTTGTTACATTTGTAATAAAGCTTGAAACATTGAGAGAACATATTTGAACCAGGTGCTTTTGAATGGTTGCACAGATTGATGCTGTGGTGGCGCTGAGTGATGTTGTGAACAGAAAGGAAAACAAAGAGCACTGCCTTTAGGGGCAGCCATGCAAGTCATTCTCTGTTTATTTGTTTTCAAGAAATTCCATGTGTTACAAGGTTTGCAGCACTTTGCAGCACTGCAATGTCGTTTAGTTTAATCTAGCTGCCAGTGGGACAGACAGGGTCTCCAGGGTCTCATCTCTTCTTTGTGGGAGAGGTGGGATGTGGACGGGGCCAGTAGAGTAACAAGGATGCCATAGGCCCTGGTGCAAGTATGGAAAATTACCCCTTCACTGCTGCTAGGGTAGTAAAATACAGCAATTATCAGGGTTCAATGGGCCCCTCTGGGCTCTAAGTGCCGGTGCAACTGCACCAGCTGCACGAATGGTAGCCACGCCCCTGGGTGTGACGAGTTGGTCCAGTACTATTAAAATGCCACTTTAGAGAACACTGTTTTCGAAAACTTTTTGAAAGTTGGAAGGGTAATCAGTGTCTTTCGGTCTGGCTCCAGAACAGTGCGTATAACTGCCTAGTGGAATGTGTGACACTTTCATCCAGTACCGACTTTTCGGGAAAAAAAAACAAATCGCATCCCAGGCTTTTTAGTTGCTTTTAACATTTGAAGTATGTTATGTCTGAAAATTCCCGGCATGTAGAGTGCGATTGGCTAAAAAGACCTGACGGGTGAAGGTGTCACGCATGACACAGGGCATTCGGCAACTATCTGACTGCAACCTTTTAACAGGTGACATTCTGGCGAGGACAGTTTTTTCAGTGTGTTTACTTCTAGTTTTTCAAAAATATTGTACCTGAACAATAAATAGTAATTGAAGGTTAATTTAGGACGTCCGGCGGGTTAACATAGATATGAGCTTATACTGATGAGAACTGTAACTGAATGTAAATAACCGTGTGAATCATGATTACTTTACAACAGATTATTGCAGCAAGGGGATCTCTTACCGAACCACTTGAAGTAGCAATCAATGTATCAAGCCGAAGTTGCCCTCCTCAAAATTGACCCATTCCAATTGGTCATACATAAATGACTTTTAGAACACAAGATGAGAGGCAACAACAAACCTCAGTGTAACAGTCAACACATTAAGAACAGTACTAGAAGAAGCAAATTGAATCAGTCACTCCGTATTTTCCCTCTTTTATTCCAATCCTTTTTCAGGTAGCACAGACGTGTTTCGCCTAAACATAGGCTCCTCGGGGTGAAATCCTACGATTGATGGTATAATGTTTTCGACTTCTCGTACACCACTTTGATGTATCCACCTCTCTGCCCATCACTTATTATATCACTATGTCCGATATCAAATTCAATGGTGTGGCAAAGAACGCCTCTCCAGCGTCTCATGGGACGCACATAGCAAGAAAACCAAACAAGCAAACTCACCGCCGCAGCCCGGCTTCAACAGGAAGCCAGGCAACCTTTGTTGGGACGGGGGCGGGGCCGGACACGCGACCGGAGCTTCCCAGGAGGCAGGCTGCAGTGGCTGGCGCATGGCTCCGGTGCAGAGAGAGGAGAGCCCTGCGTGCAGCCGGCGTCCGCCCGGGAAGCCAAGGAGCGGAGTGCCGGTGTCCCTGTTGACGTCGGAAGAGTCCTGCGGAGTAGAAGTCCCGGTGAGTGGGGCTCCGTGCTTGCGTGTCTGTGTGTATGCAGGGGGGTGGGGGGGGGGGCAGCGTGTGTATGTGTTTGTGTGTGTGTGTGCGTGCATGCATGCAGAGGGGTGGGGGCTGGCTGTGTCCCGGTGAGTGGGGCTCCGTGCTTGCGTGTCTGTGTGTATGCAGGGGGGCGGCAGCGTGTGTGTGTGTGTGTGTGTGTGTGTGCGTGCATGCAGAGGGGTGGGGGCTGCCTATGTCTGTGTGTGAGCAAGGGCTTTGCACCGCGCATGCGCAGCTATCAGACGCTCGCTCCAGAGGTGAAATCGGACCTCGTCAAAGCGCGCGTCTGGTAGCTGTCCACATTCCTAAATACGGGCCACAATAGGTCTGAAGCAGACACCTTCAATGCTCACGCATTGAGGGGAGGTCTGCTTGACCTAAAAAGGACCAAAGGTTGGCTCCAGCCAATCAGCTGATAGCACCATCAAAGCAGAGGCAAGTTCTCTTCAGTTTTTCCAAGCACAAGTGGGAAGTAACTACGCCCAACATCAATGAGAACTGACTCCACAGGGAGGAGGGTCGGTTGCATGTGAATCTATGAAAGCTATCAATACTAGATAACTGCAGTTACAGGTAAGTAACTTGATTTCTTATCCAGTTTTGGGGTATCTTTCATAGATTCACATGCCTGAATCAGAATAGCAAGCAGTACCCTAATTGTACTGTCGTTAGCGGAAGGTGGGAGACATAATTTTAAACTCCCAATAGTTATCCACTACCTTTTACACAATGCATGCACCAAGCATTATACTCTACAGAAATGTTAAAACAGAGAGAGAGTTGATATAACCATTAACATACATCTCATAAATCATTAAGGTACAAAGTGCCAAATACAGTTGTTTGATTACTTAATCCAATGAAAATTAGAGGAAGAAAACAACAAGAAAGTGTTCCTTTATGAAATTGAAAGAATATGAACTTAGTTAAAAAGATGACGCAACACAACCTGTCCAACCGCTGCATCCTCTCTTTGCACAGACTGGAGGCAGTAGTGTCTTGTGAACTTGTGTACATTCTTCTATGTCGCAGCATGGCATATCTTGTCTAACTCAAGAAAACAAAAAAAAGGGGAGAGAGAGAGGCGTGGATTTGTTCTCCCTAGCCAAGTATATATAAACAATTGGAATCCACAGGTGGGTATAGGTGGTCCCTACAATGGAGGGGAGCACGTAGTGTTCTTTAAATACCCCTCACACACCAAAAGGCCCCTTGGTGTCATGCTTCATCATTGGGATCTTCGCACCCCTCTACGGGATGCGGCGTGCTACGAACTACGTCTACGCGGGAGCACTATTCACTCCGACTATGTGAGGTGTGTGTGTGAGGGTGTTTGTGATATTAAGTGAGTAGTGGGGTTTGAAGTGTTTAAGTGATGGTTAAAAAGTGCCTGGCTCGTGGGGTATACTAAAAAAAATTTAATGGGTCCCCGGGCTGGTACTATTAAAGTGGTGTGTTGTGAGGTTCTTATGTAATATAATGTACATCACCTCATGTGTGCGTCAACATGTTTCAGAGTGGAACTCCTTCAAGTCGGGGTGCACAAATCCCCACCTTACTCACGTTTTCTTACCAAAATCTGTATTTTACAGAAAAGTGATACAATTAAATAAAGGCTAATGTGTACCTAAATCAAAAATCAAGGAGGTATCTGCGATTAGCGAACATATTCTCATAGTATGATGTGTCTCATGAGCCTCTTAACGTGGGGGGTTATGTCGAGCCAATATGCATCGATTGCCAGGAGAAAGTCTCTACCTTGCTGCCCCCAACGCGGCTCCGCTGCGGAGCCGCTTTGGATATGGAGGTCAAACTCTAGGAATTAAGGAGCCATGCCTGCAAGTGAAGAGAACGTGGATCCGGATGAATCACTTGACCCGTGTTCCTCGATAACATTGTTGGTGACGGATGAAGACGAATGGGTTTGTCCTGTGACAATAGAAGTAGCTCCGGGAACCAATACTCCCTAGGTCAACATGGTGCAATCAAAATTAGGCGACAGCCTTCCAACTTCATCTTGATTAGTACCCTGGGTATTAAAGGGCTGGGGGTTGGGGGGAGGCATAGGCATAAATATGACCATCGCATTAAAAGGGCATTCCCCCTTGACCCCAGGTTGTGGGAACCTGCTGGCATAAAACTGGCATTTTTCTTTCTCGCTCGTTGCAAACAGGTCCAGAGCCGTTTTCCCCCATCTGTGAAAGATCCTGTTCACCTGCGTTTGCTCTAGCTCCCACTCATGGCAGCTGGACTGAGACCTGCTTAGTGCATCTGCCAGGGTATTGTGTAGACCCCGGACATGCTCAGCCCTCAACAAGATACCATGGAGCGTCGCCCATTCCCATAATTCCGGAGCCTCGAGATAAGAGTTATGGATTTCGTTACTCCTTGTTTGTTTATATAGTACATGCTAGTCGTATTGTCCATACGGACCAGCACTGAGGAACCTCGTATTCTCGGAAGGAAAGCCTGGAGAGATAAAAATATGGCCTTGTGCTCCAATCTGTTGATGTGTTGTCTTTTCTGTATCAAAGACCACTTTCCCTGGATTTGTAAATCCTGCAGATGACCTCCCCATCCCTCCTTGGGAAAGTCTGTTGTCAGAATGAAATCTGAAAAACATTGTAGAAAGGTTAGACCTTGAACAAGATTTGTCGTTTGAGACCACCATTGAAGTGTTTTCACCATCCTTGTTGTGATCCGAATTACATCTTCAAAAGATCCCAAACCTTGTTGCTTATGTTTCTGTAGTTCCTCCTGCAGAGTTCACATCTTTAGTCTCGCTAAAGGTACTATGTTTATTGCTGACGTGCACATCCCTAGAAGCGATTTGAATATTCGTACAGAAACGGATTCTTTTTTTACATGGTCCTTGCCAACCTTTGGAGTCGAATAGGTCTCTCTTGAGACAAGAATACTTTGCATTCGACAGCATCCAGGGATGCTTCTGGAAATGAAATTATTTGAGTTGGACGCAAATTTGATTTTGACCCGTTTAGAGTGAGTCCCAATTTATTGAATAGATGGAGACAAGCTGCAGCTGTTTGATCGGCGTACTGCTCTGATGCAGCCAATCGTTAAGGTATGGAAAGACCTGAAACCCTCAAATCGCAAGGATGCTGCTACTGGTGCTACGCACTTGGTGAAAATCCGTGGTGCCAATTTTAGACCAAACGGGAGCACCTTGAATTGACAGAGGGTACCAGCCACTGTGAACCATAGTCATTTCCGTTGCTTTGGGTGGATTGAGATATGAAAATATGCATCTTCCATGTCGAGAGAAGTCATGAAATCTCCTTTGTTGAAGCATCCAAAAATATCAGAGTGTGTTACCATCCTGAACGTCTGTTTTTTGAGAAACTCTAGTTTCCTCAGGTCCACAATCGGTCGCCATTCTCCAGACTTCTTTCTTCTTAGAAAGAAACGAGAGTAGAAAACTCTTCCTCTGAGTGGATGGTACTACTTCTATAGCTTACTTGAAGAGCATTATCAAGACTTCTTTTCGAAATCACTGAAGACGAGGGGAAGGGGAACCCCTGGGCGGAGTAATAGGGAGTTTTTTAATAAATTGTAGGGTGTGACCCTTAGTGACAAGGTCCAACACCCAGCGGTCTGATGTTATCTCTTGCCACCGCAGTGCATAAGCAGAAATTTTTGCACCCACGGGCAGGGAGGGAAATTTGACTGGTACCCTGACTTACTCATTGCTTTCTGCCAGAGTCACGGCCCTGTTGCAGTGTTTGCTTGTGGCCTCCCTGGAGAGAGAAACCAGCTGTTGATGATTGGCGATACGATGGCGGATTGTAAGATAGGCAATATTGAGACGGATATTGTGGAGTTCTTTGATATACACCTTTCTAGGTGGTGAGTCCTCACCCTCTGGCGTCTCTAAAAAGCACTTTACTATATTGCAATGACTTTGCGGAATCCGTATCATTCTTTATCGCCAAAAGAGCCTCATCTGAATGTTTTCCAAAAAGCGACTGTCCATCATACTCCATGTCCAGAATCTTAACCTGAACCGTAGGTCTTAAGGTAGTAGCTTTCAGCCACCCCTGGCGTTTAAGTACTGTCGCTCCCGCCAAGTACCTAAAACTTGTGTTTGCTATGTCTAGGGCACAATCAATTGTTTCAGAGGCATCCTGTTCACCCTCCAATAAGATCTTTCGGGCGTCCTGTCGGTTTTCCTCCGGGATAAGGTCTATCAGTCCTGCCATATTGGACCACATTTGTCGGTCATAGCGGCCGATAATGACTAAAGCATTTGCTGCTCGAACTGTTGCAGTTGCCATTGACGAAAATTTCGTTCCCATAAGGTCCATCCGACGTCCCTCTGTCTGGAGGAGTAGTAATTGGTTTCGCCGGATTCTTCGAACGTCTCAGTACGGCCTGACAGATGACCGAATCTGGCCTTGCATGTCCAACAAGGCAAGAAGGCCTGTCTTCCGGAGCTCTATATTTTGTCTCTAAATGAGGCAGTACCGCTGGTATGGATGCAGGCATCTTCATCATCTTTACACCCTCCTGCCATTTATAGTGGATAATAGGAATCGAACATATAACCTTTCTTGTGTCCTCTTTAAAATCATACAGAAAAAATTATGTTTGTTTCACAGTGATAGGTAAGTAGGACCTATTGGCTGCCCTCTGCTTTAAATTGTGAAACCCCCAATGTCCTCTGGGGGAGAATCTGAAGGTACGTGGGGAGGAGTGAATGGGGTCGGGATTAAATAGTTATCTCAAGGATCCAGATGAGGTAATTCACCTTTTTCCACTTCCTCTTCCAAAGACGAAGTGTTCTGATCTTCAGGGTTATCTGGAACTGGACTAGTTGCATTAGCCAGTGTACTAGTTACTGGAGGCTCTGGTACTGTTGTTGGTACCTCCACTTGCGGAACCGGGTTTTCTGGTGGAATTTGTTGAGGAGGGAATCTTTGTTGGTAATCTGCTAATATGGCTTGCAGATCCTGAATCAGTGACGGCAGTAGAAGAGCCATCTCTCTGTGGCGCAGTTCCGGTCGGGGATTAAATTGATAGGTATGACGTGGAGCCATATATTACTTCTGATAAAGTGCCTCATGGTAATCTTCCTCTTCATCCTGGCATTTTACATGTAGCTCGGATGGACTGTAAGCTACCCAATATAGGCAGTCATCATACTCATCAATATAACATTCCAAAAGGTGAAATGGTAGTTAAGGTGATACTTTACTATAGTCTTGCAAAGGCGGGTGTAGAAAAGTCTTGATAACTGTCATGGTCTGAGATATCCTCCATTAATGAAGGACTTTCCTTCGTCGACGGTGCCGTCGACGGTGTTTTTGCTGATGGTTTCTTCGTGGATGATGGGTCGTAGACAGGTGCCAACAATTAAGGTCTCCTCACAATAGAAATCTGTTGATAAAATAGGGACTGAATTGCCGTTGTCGTGACAGTTGCCATCTAGCAGCAGTTGATTTACAGGCTTCGGCACACACAGTGCACTGTACTAGGGACTTTGTAGTAAATCAAATATGCCAATCATGGAATCACCAAGCCATAAACACAATTTACACGGAGAGCATATCCACTTTAGCACTGAATAGCAGTCGTAAAGTGGACAGAGTCCTAAAAACAAAAAATACAAGGTCAAAAACTGGAGGGCAAAAAGTCTGGGGATGAACCCGCTGAAAAAGGCAAGTCTAACACGTGTACTATTTTGTTGGGACATGATAAACATCTGCTATTCAGTGCCAAAGTATGTAAATGTAAATGTGCAGGTATTTATATAGCGCAAATCACCAACCGGTCGCTAAGCGCTTGCTTAGGGAACCCGTCCTGGTATTCCCCTGTGAGATAACCCTGGCAGGGTATCCGCAAGGTGAAAGCCAGGCATCCCGCCGCGAGGGGCCGTTGTGGAGATTAAGCAAGCTATTGCCCAGAGTCGCAGAGTGTGAACCCGTGAATCGAGTAGGCACCGGAGCGAGAATTGTCGAGTCCATGGACATTTTAAGACTCAAGACCCCACCGAGCCGGGAATTGAACCCTGGTCCCGGGCTGAACTCTGCTTCCAGGTCTGCCTCCTCTAACCAGTGAGCCACACTTCTCCACCTCCTCCAAAGTATGAACATGAGCTTTACAAATACAGGTTATGTTATTTACACAAACTTAATAACTTTGAAGGAACATATTGTTCCTTGAGTTCAAAACACAAGGAAAGAGAATTACAGACCCACCACTCAAGCAGTATTGTTGTTATAGCTTAAGGATACTGCTCTACAGAGCCAACTATTCAAATAAGTTGCCGAATGGCCACTATCCACTGACAGAATTGTGTAGAGCTAGCCCCCCCAAGGACAAAGAGCTGCATAATACAAATACAGTACACGCACTAGCTGCACACACAGGCTTGGATTGGAATGTAACACTCATGCTGCTGTTTAGAGTTGTCAAACAGTTGAACAAAAAAATCTGACTTGACATGGCATGTGATTGGCTGGACATTGAGTGCTTTTGTTTGTAATAATGTAGCAATTGCACAGGTAAAGTCAAGAGGGTATTGGGCAGCTACTTTCCCACAGAAACATCACTGTAGTTAAAGTATCATGGGCACACAGACTTTTGAAGGACAGGTGCTTACCTTGTCTGTGGGTTCAATGTCAATCTCAATCTCTTTCCCGGTCAGCGTCTGCAACAACAAACAAGCATTTTCAATGCAATGGGTTTCGCCTTTGGAAAAGTTTGAGCTATTGGCATTGTTAATGACAAAATGTTTATTTATGTATTGGTTTTGAAAACAGATAAATAAATGGCATTGTCACTTACATTGTTATTAGCTTAATCTCTGCACTCCCTTGCACTCCCTAGCTTCCCTAGTCACTCCGCACCTCTTAGCACTGTGCACTCCCTTGCACTCCCTAGCTTCCCTAGTCACTCCGCACCTCTTAGCACTGTGCACTCCCTTGCACTCCCTAGCTTCCCTAGTCACTCCGCACCTCTTAGCATTGTGCACTCCCTAGCACTCTCTAGTCATTTCCTAGCACTCTCTAGTCATTTCCTTGCACTCTCTAGTCATTTCCTTGCACTCTCTAGTCATTTCCTTGCACTCTCTAGTCATTTCCTTGCACCCCCTAGTCACTTCCTTGCACCCCCTAGTCACTTCCTTGCACCCCCTAGTCACTTCCTTGCACCCCCTAGTCACTTCCTTGCACCCCCTAGTCACTCTGCACTCCCTAGTCACTCTGCACTCCCTAGTCACTCTGCACTCCCTAGTCACTCTGCACTCCCTAGTCACTCTGCACTCCCTAGTCACTCTGCACTCCCTAGTCACTCTGCACTCCCTAGTCACTCTGCACTCCCTAGTCACTCTGCACTCCCTAGTCACTCTGCACTCCCTAGTCACTCTGCACTCTGTGGTTCTGAGATTCTGGACACTGCTGTGATTACGTTACCGAGGTCCAACACTCGTGTCACAAAATATCATCGTACCATGACGAATTTGGTATCAGCAGACCGGTAATGATTAGGACATTATCCCTATGCATTTGCGTCGTGATTGAGCAATGCCAACACCCTTAAATCATGGTTTCCGTTCCGAACCCTCGGACTCCATTTTGTGGACAGCATCCATCTTATGGCTTGCCCTCATATAAGTCAATCGATTAAGGCCGAGCTTGATCTGAAAGGACACCTTAGCTGACTTCCCCATGACCTGGCCAAACTGACTCCGCTGCCCCCAGCCCAAAACCTGTTTAGGCAGCTCCTCGCCCAGTGGCCGAATAAGATAGCATCAATGCATAACATGCCATAAACCATTCACTACATACAGACCATGTTTTCTACACACTTACACCTGTCCATGCTCCTTGTCAAGTCAAGTCAAGTCAAGGAATTTATATAGCGCACTACATACCCGGAGGGTCTCAAGGCGCTTAGGGAGGGGAAGAGGATTACTGGTCAAATATCCACGTTTTAAGTTGCTTTCTGAATGCTAGGTGGTTCTGGGTAAGGTGAAGGTAAGTGGGGAGTGAGTTCCATGTTTTAGCAGCCAGGTATGAGAAGGATCTGCCTCCCATGGTTGTCTTGTTGATGCGAGGTACAGTGGCGAGGGCTTGGCTGGAAAAACGTAGTTGGCGGGAGGGGGTGTAGAAGGACAGTCGTGAGTTGAGGCATTCTGGTCCGATGTCGTAGAGTGATTTGTGTGCGTGGGTTAGCAGTCGAAAAGTGATGCTCTTATTGACGGGTAGCCAGTGGAGGTCTTTCAGGTGATCAGAGATGTGTTCGTTACGCGGGATGTCTAATATGATCCTGGCTGAGGCGTTTTGGATTCGTTGGAGTTTCTTCTGGAGTTTAGCGGTGGTACCTGCGTAGAGGGTGTTTCCGTAGTCCAGTCGGCTCGTGACCAGAGCATGGGTGACTGTTTTTCTGGTTTCGGTGGGGATCCAGCGAAATGTTTTTTTGAGCATGCGAAGAATGTTGAAGCAGGATGAGGATACGGCGCTGACTTGTCTGTTCATTGAAAGTGAAGAATCCAGGATAACGCCTAGGTTCCGTGCGTGGTCTGTCGGGATGGGTGCTTTTCCAAGGGCTTCCGGCCACCAAGAGTCGTCCCATGCAGAGGGGGATGTACCTAAGATGAGGACTTCTGTTTTGTCTGAGTTCAGTTTCAGACGGCTGTGTTTCATCCATTCGGCAACTTGTTTCATTCCTTTGTGTAGGTTAGTTTTGGCGGTGTTGGGGTCATTGGTGAGAGAAAGGATCAGTTGAGTGTCATCCGCGTAAGAGATGATGTTGAGGTTGTGTTGGCGTGCGATGGCCGCGAGGGGGCTCATGTATACGTTGAAGAGGGTGGGACTGAGTGAGGATCCTTGTGGTACGCCACAGATGACTTCAGAGGCCTCGGACTTGAATGGTGGAAGGCGGACTCTCTGGGTTCTTCCGGTGAGGAACGAGGTGATCCATTCAAGTGCTTTTCCTTGTATTCCGATGTTTCTGAGGCGTTGTAAAAGGGTGCTGTGGCAGACTGTGTCGAAGGCTGCGGAGAGGTCGAGGAGGATGAGGGCGACTGTGTCTCCATTGTCCAGTAGAGTTCGAATGTCGTCTGTTGCTGCGATGAGGGCGGTCTCAGTGCTGTGTTTTGCTCGGAAGCCAGATTGTGAGGAGTCGAGGGATTTGTTGGCTTCGAGGAAAGCGGCGAGCTGGTTGTTGACAGCTTTCTCGATGACTTTGGCCGGGAAAGGAAGGAGTGATATGGGGCGGTAATTTTTGAGTTTGGTGGGGTCCGCTGTGGGTTTTTTCAGAAGGGCGGTGAGTTCAGCGTGTTTCCAGCTTTCCGGGAAGGTGGCGGAGTTGAAGGAGCAGTTGATGACGTCTCGGAGGTGCGGTGCTATGACGGAGTCTGCTTTGTTGAAGATGTGGTGAGGACATGGGTCTGTGGGGGATCCTGAGTGGATGGAGTTCATCAGGCGGATGGTGTCCTCAGTGGAGATTGGGTTCCAGTCGTTAAGGGTGTTCAAGGGGGGAGAATGTTCATCATATGGTTGGGTGGGTTGGTCTCCGGGTTGGTTGTCGAAGCTGTTGTGGATGTCTGCAATTTTGTTGTGGAAGAATGAGGCTAGGGAGTCGCAGAGGGCTTGAGAGGGGGTGATGTCGTTGGAGTTGGCCGAGGGATTGGTAAATTCCTTGACGATGTTGAAAAGTTCCTTGCTGTTGTGGGCGTTGTTGTCTAGTCGATCCTTGAATGCTGTTTTCTTGGCCTTTCGGATTAGTTGGTGGTGTATGCGGGTGGCGTTTTTGAAGGCGTCCTTGGTGCTGGTGGTTGGGTCTTTTTTCCAGGCCTTTTCAAGGGAGCGGCAGAGTTTCTTGGACTTCTTAAGATCATCGTTGAACCATGAGGCCTTCTTGCTGCCAGGTTTGCTTTGACGTTTTTTCAGTGGTGCTAAGGTGTCGGCGGTGTTGGATAACCATAGGGTGAAGTTGGCGGCGGCTTGGTCTGGGTTAGAAGAGTGGGCTGGGGTGTTTAGAAGGAGCAATGAGGAGATCTGGTCGATGGCGATTTTGTTCTAGTTTCTTTGCAGAGTTGGTTGATGGGTTTCGGCTTGTTGTAGGTGAAGTGAACGCAGCTGTGGTCAGTCCAGAGGAGATCCGTAGTATGGCTGAAGGAGACATGATTGCTGGAGGTGAAGATGGGGTCGAGTGTGACCTGCGATGTGGGTGGGGGAAGTGACCAGTTGTTTAAGTCCGAGGTTGGCGAGGTTGTCCAAGAGGGTGGTGGTGTTGCGGTCGTTGTTCTTTTCAAGGTGAAAGTTGAGGTCTCCCAGAAGGATGTAATCTTTGGAGGGGAGCGCGTGTGGAGTGATTAAGTCCGTGATGTCTTCACTGAATTTTGCGCGGGGTCCTGGTGGTCTGTAGAGGAGGGTGCCTCTGAGTGTGGTCTTGGGGTCGATGTGGATCTGGAAGTGAAAGTGTTCAGAGTTGGCGAGATGGACGTCAGAACTGGTTGAGATGCGGATTGATTTTTTATGGACGATAGCGATTCCTCCTCCTGTGTGGCCGGTACGGTCCTTGCGTGTGATCTTATAATCTTCAGGGATGGCAATGGCGATGTCTGGGGCGGAGGAAGCGTTCATCCATGTTTCTGTTAGGAAGGCGACGTCTGGAGAGATGGTGTCTAGTAGATTCCATAGGTCAATGGCGTGTCTGTGGACCGATCGGGTGTTGAGAAGGATGCATTTATGGCCAGTTTTACGACGAGGAGGTGCCCTGTTTTATTGGGGTTTTATCGATATCTGATTGTAATTCCGGGCTGGGCTGGGTCATCTATCACCAACTGGACACCTAAAATATGGGTTGGCCAACATGACTGTGCGTTTTTGCTCTATTGTGAAAATAGGTCTATGACCGTATTGTAAACTCAAGAATTCTTGCCTGCAGCTGTTATTTCCGTATATAAGGAGAAGGCTGGTTCTGTAAAAACGAACAGTCTCCTGAGAACTTACGACCCGTGCTGTTGTAATTCTAGGACGCTTGTTACTTGGTTGCAGCCAATAAAACTCGATCTCTGACTTTATCTAGAAGACTCTTGGTTTCTGTGGTCCGGAACAGGGAGAACTCAGAGGTCTTCGGGTGTTATCCCCTGGCACCACCGGGTTCCTAAATGCATTGGGCCTTTGTTGAGTTGTCATATTGTTTAAAACAATGTACATGAATGATTGACGGTTTTGTTTTTTTCTAAAATTTGTATAACAAGCATGGTTATATAGATTGGGTTTTACAATACACAAGCTCGCAGTTCTCAAATGATTGACTTTTTGAATATTAAATGAAAATACAGAACATATTCCATAAATTGGTTGTTTCTTAATTGATTACAAATGACTCAAATCAAGTACTGTTTACTGTGATATACTTTATATCAGTTGTGCATTTGGTATACTAGTGGGGATTCCACTAGAAGTTGTTCTGTTCAAGTAGGCTGGCTGCCTTTCCCAAATAGCACACTAACCTATTTAAACTACTGTTACACTTACAAAACTTAGTACCACATACAGGAGTGCGCAGGCAACCATTCTACACTTCCTTAATGGACCATTTAATGAAACATCTAAAGCGTAGTTGCTGAAAGGCTGACCGAAGGGCGCAGCATCAGTGACTTGAGACTGGTTAAGGCAAAGTGTGCCTTACAAATGGACTTTTCAGTCTCAGCATTCTTGGGATGTGAGTTCTGGTTGCTGAAGAGATGAGAGCTCTTTGGTGGTGGGTACTGTGTGACTGGAGGTGAAGAGAGAGAATTAAAGCTGTCCTGGGGTCAGGCCTAAGCAAATACAAGTACCTTCAAGTGCTGTCAAAAGAATGCAAAAGTGACGGTGCATAGCCATCTTATCTTGCAAACGCAGTGAATTTCGGTCTGTAATTCCAAAAGAATGCATAGTCTGGCGTATGTTCAAATAGTTGCCAGTGTGTTGGATGCTATGGAGATAGGGGTAGGACTATCGTATTGTCCATACCGGAGTTAAAGAGCACTCGCCATTGCAGTCTGGCTGTCTGATAATGTTGAGTAGTTGCTTGGATTAGGTGACCAAACCCCATTATTAGATTATACTAATAAGTTTTAAAATAAAATTAGTGATCTATCACTGCTCGCTCAGCTCCGGAACTATAGCAAATAATTGTAATGAAATGTAAACAATGGTGTTACGGCAGCTACATGACGATCCGAAACAAATCACGAAATGCAGAGACGAAATCAAACAAATGCATGATACCAATAAAAAAAAATTCTTGTAAGCATAGCAGGCACACGGACAGCGGGAGGGGGGCGGGCAGGCACACGGACAGAGGGAGGGGGGCGGGCAGGCACACGGACAGCAGGAGGCACACGGACAGCGGGAGGGGGCGGGCAGGCACACGGACAGCGGGAGGGGAACGGGGACACGAACAGCGGGTGGGGGGGCAGGAACGGGAAGACGGACAGCGGGAGGGGGGTGCGGGAACACACGGAAAGCACTCACCTGGACTTCCTCCGGCGGCGGTCGGCCGCGGAATGACGAAAAGAAACCTCGACTAACACAAAAATAAATCCCGCCCACCGCCGCACTGACGTCCTAAAAGGGGCCGGATGAGAAAAACATCCCAGGAACGCCCACGAGTCGCCTCGGTTAATGACGGACGCCTCTCTCTTCCAATGGCTAGCCTCCATTTATGGAGCTAGCCAATGAAAGACAGAGGCGGAACTAAGCACAAACTGTAGGAAACATAAGATTTCTCCTGGGCAGAGCGCTAGTGCTCTGGCCCCCAGGCGAAACCTAAAAAGGTAAGTCACAGCTAATGATCAAGTTATTATGCAAGTGTGCAGATGTGTTCACTTAAGATCGCATGTTACAGCCCAAGAATCACGAGCATGCGAGCCACCACAGCACTACCTATCCCCCTCTTACACAACTCCAAGTATCCTGCTGGATCACTCAACATTCATCCCTTCCTACCACGTTCCCTGCTGAGCCGATTCCTGTACTGACAAAATGAAATACCCTTAGATATTACTACTTTTCCTCCACAATATTCATGCACCCGGAATAAGAGCCTTGACTGAATGAATTAGCATGCAAAATTGTGTGTC
The DNA here is from genome assembly GCF_964263255.1 of Lissotriton vulgaris. Classification (NCBI taxonomy): domain Eukaryota; kingdom Metazoa; phylum Chordata; class Amphibia; order Caudata; family Salamandridae; genus Lissotriton; species Lissotriton vulgaris. The sequence goes on from NC_141693.1 coordinate 1,599,344,440, forward strand.
ACTTCCTTAAGTCTATACAAAACAGACCAAATGAAACTAGGGAATATCCTTGGAAGACCACTAAAAAATCTTTACAAAAAACAACCATACCATATAAGAATCACCCTGAAGATTGACTAACTAGCATCTCACCCAAAAAACATCCTTCTGAGACAAACGCTCAGACCCCTCGATACACAAGCAAAGTCAATACCACTAGAAGAGCTGTGACAGAAAAGGGGAAGCTATTGAGAAACCCCCGAACCACAGCACCCTTAACAGTACTAAAACACAAAAAAAAACACAAATAATTCTCTTCACCTAAGGAATCTACTTCATAAAACAGATTCATGAAGACTCAAGCCAAGCCAATGCGTACTTCACGCACCGTATCATCCAAAAAGGGACTCCCAAATGAATACGCATTCAAGCATAATACAGAGAACCACAATAAAATGGTCAACCTTCAAAAAACCTACATACATTTCAAATCGTAAATTTCAGTAAACCTTTGTTCCAGGAAAATGAATAAAATCCAAAGGCAACAAGATTGCCTCGCCAATTTCTTGCTAGAAGACATTAGCAGTGCTGCCTTCGCCAAAATCTGCTCAGACTGTTTGCCTTAAAGGGGAGGGGGATGGGGAACAAAATCCACCAGTTTCACACTTTTTCAACTTCAGTAAAATCACTCATTTCCAGCAATGATCTCTTGAACTTCAAGTTAGGCTATCATCCCAAACACAGCACAGAAACGGTCTACCTCTTCATCTTGCACAGCATCATACGAATAGGAGCTGGGTGTATTCGATTTTTAAAGTTGATAAATGGAATTACAAACATTAACGCCTTTTGTAACTAGTGGGTACTGTGGTCACCAGCGAATCACATGTCTGTTGACCAAAGTGCAGAAAATATCAAATATGGCTAACAGCAGCTAGTAATATCCAGGCCCCCCCTTATAAAAATCAAAACAGCCAAGCGGCATGATGTCCAGAGATGGTTTTCAGAAGACCCAAAACTTCAAAATCTAGCCCTGCGCCGTACCGAGCGTATCTGGAGACAGAATTACTCTCCAGACAAAAAAAGATTTCTACCAATCTAAACTTAAACACAAAAAATCCAGTTTACAATCTAAAGCCAAATATTTTTCCAACAAGATCTTGAAATCTACAAATAAAATCGAAAGAAATATTTGCGATTGTTAATGAGCTATCTAATCCAGACATGTACAGCAAAATTAGCTCCCACTCTGTTACTTGCTGAATGTTTTTTTATTGACAAAAGCACGACTATTAAAGCCAGTATACTCTGATGCTGCGTTGGCGGCCTTCAGAAACCCTTCGTTCTCTGTATCAATTCCCTGTAATTTGCAGAAAAGCCTTTCTGAATTTGCTGACTCAGGTTAAGTCTGGATATCCTGCTGACAGCTGGAGGGAAGCGTTCTCTGTATGCCCTGACCCTGCTCTTTCTCTCCTGAATGATTCTTTATATCTGGATTTTGTCCCCAGAGCCTTTAAAGAAGCAGCAATAATCTCTCTTATTTAGAAAACTGGTGCAAACAGACTGGTCCCGTTGAATTATCACCGCAGCGCGCTGCCTCCCTTTTTAGCTAACTCGTTGGAAGCCTATGTTGCGAACTGTCTCTGCTCCTTCATTAAAGTCTCAAGTCTTTGAAACTCACCAAGCAGGTTTACGACCCTCCCATTCTACTGAGGTGGTAATTTTGACTGTCTTAGACGAAATAAGCAGATAAGGGCACCACTCAAGCCTTGGTGCTCTTTGTTTTTTCTTCGGCTTTTGATACAGTCAGCCATGAGATTTTGGTGGATCATGTCAAGGACGCAGAAATTCAGGTGTCCGCCCTTAGATAGCATACGTCCTTCTTGGAATGGACTCTCACATCGGTATGCCACTCCCAATTCACAGCTCCTAATATCAATTTGATCTGTGGCATGCCGCAGGGATCTTCCCTGTTCTCGCACCGGTTTAATCTGTATCTCCTGCCGCAAAGGCAGTCTTTAGGAGAAAGAAAAGTGTGCACTTTTAATTACGCAGATGATATGCAACAAGAGTCTAGGTGTTACAATCAATAGCGACCTCTCCCTGAAGTCCCAGATTGGAATGGTAGCCTCTGCCTGCTTTTTCCAACCCCAGAAGATCTGCTAATTGTCCTGATTTTTCACTATGGAAGCTCTTATCCAGGTGGTTCTATCCCTGGTGATCTCCCACATAGACTATGCTAATTCACTCTATTTTGGTCTACCAATGTATTTTAACTAAAATATTACAGTTGGTGCAAAAGCAGGCAGCTATACTGATCTATCATCAGCCGAGAAGGCAAGATGTTACTTCTTTAATGAGGAAGCTACATTGGCTCCCAGTTATACAACGCTGTGTCATTTAAAATCAGATGAAGCATCTTCAAATCCCTTCATGGCACCTGCCAGAATTTGTTTCTACCCATACCCAGAGGTATAGCCCAGTCCGCAATCTACGGTCATCCCATCTGAACCTCCTGGTTATCCCTACCTTCAAACAGACAAGACCAGGTGGTTCTACATTCGCAGTCTTAGCCCCCCACTTTTAGAATTATCTTCCTCCTAAAATCAGATCATCTACAAGCTACCCTCTTTTTAGGAGACTTTTAAAAACATGGTTGTTTTCACAGACGTACGAATGACCTGTAAGCAGCAGGCTATGTCTATATTTAGCGCCAAGAAACAGTTTGGTGTATGTGCGCTCTATAAATATGTTTACCATAATCAGAAGTACAAAATTTAAGGGTGCAAGCTTTTCTCATGTGCAAAGGTGACAGAAATCCAAACTCACATAATGCAATTTGTCCCCGTCACCAATGTACTATGACCCATTTCAAATAATTACCTTAGTGGAACCTTGCTTATAGATAGGAAATAGATTTCCTACAAACAAAATTACTTCTACAAAATGGGTTGACGCGTCGACGTTTAGTCTTTTATGTTGTACATCTATAAGACCATCTTCAGGACACAACATTCACATGAAGAACAAGGATGCTTTGATAAACAGATCAATCAAAACAATTGTTGATCTTGTAAATAGAGTCTTGGGCTCAATATGGCCGTATGCTGTCACCTTTCAAATGCGGTGTGTAAAATCAGCGGGTTGTTCTGTTCAAATCATGATGTGGTGCGTTCCTTTAATAACTCCATATATTGCGGTCTAGAATCAGCATTCCTGCATGGCATCTCATTCACAGAATGAGAAGGACTTGCAAAGTATCGCAAGCTCAGGCTGTTGAGCCTGACATTTAGAGAAGCAGGTAGGTGACTGGCTATCGCACAATATTATTTAGTTTTTGTGATATTTATTAATAATGAACCAGTGAGTCTAATCAGTGAGGATTGCTTTGTTTACACCAGGGATAATTCCACATCCAGCTTCTAACAGATGCTACACGCTGACGATTTCACTTCCAGTTGGTAGTTGCTTTAAACAGTTTTCTATACTCCGCATAGCAAGGTGAGCTCATGTGCACGCTGTCTCGTAAGATGCATGACCATCTCTTCATTTGTGAGGTAATGTCCGGTTGACGTGTTGTGCATGGTCAAGTTGAGGATTGCATAGGCATGTCAGCACGCTGTTATTGAAGCTGCATGAACGCTATTTCACTTGGTCGTTGCAATACTTTTGCACGAAAGGTGACAGTTGGCATGTGTTTCAACAGGGACTGTAAAATGCAGAGTTTTTATTTAAGTCTCAGTTTCCCGGGTTTATGTTCTTTTTTTGGGATTTTTTTATCTGTATTTATCCATATACATTTTTTTTGCTAAATTTACTTGCATTTATCTATATTTATTTTGGGGTTTATGAAAAAATGAAGTTGGTACTAGTATATTTCCACATTTATCTGATAATTATGTACTCATGCTTGAATACCTGCCAAGTTTCAATGATATGAATGCCAACAGAAGATAACTCAATACACTTACCTACTGTTTAAGACTTTCTCTTAAAATGCCTTTCTTTTTTAACCCCCTTACCTGTCAATCCACGCAGCTATTGGACTCAGTCGTGGTAGACAATATTGAGAATCACTCAAAAAGCAATCCAATTTCTTTTTTTATCCACATTTAAAAATAAAAAGACAGGAAAATAAATTATTTTCTGTCTGTATTTATCAGTAAAAATGGAAAACAGGGAGTCTTAATGAATACATCTTTTGTAGAGGGTTAGACACAGGGCGCGCACTTATTTGACATTATACGATACAAGGAAGTCTTCACCAACATGTGGTAAGCAGGTTCACTTGGTATACATGGATAACCTTGGTGTAAGGTGACGGGTTCTCACTTTCGGTTCATAATATGATGTTTCTTGTTTCGATTGTAGTTACCTCTGATGAAGGGTCTGCTATTCCCAAAATGCATTGGGTTTGTTGACGAGAGATTATCGGAGTAATTCAAATTCTACAATGAAAAGTGCTATGAATATCACGGAGACTGACATTTTATCATTGAACTAGCAGCCCGTCCAGACGTTGTCCGGGTATGAATTGCTGCCGGCCAGTAGTATATTGTTTTGTAGGATTTCGTTTAGATAGCATTTCTTATCTGAGACAGGCCTGTGAAACGCTCCGATTCACAGTGCACTGCTGATGCACTTAAGAGTGCGCTTTCAGTAGTGTGTGAACTCGAGTGTCCCTACTTTATTTTTCCTTGCAATATTATATAGCGCAAACTCGACAACATGGCATGAGCACAATTTACATTACAGAAGAACACATTCATTTGTGGTAGGCACGGGGAGACAAAGCGATTTGCCTGGAATCACAGGATGTTGAGCTGATGCCGAGATTCGAACGTAGCTCCCCAGCTCTAAAGTTCGCAATTCTAGAACTTGTGGCGGGAGGTGTGTCTAAAAGTGTATGTCGGTGCTGGTCATCAATGAGAGAGACCTGTGCATTTTTCAAATGGGTGGTGAAAAAATATGAGTATGTTGCTGGAGATGTGGGCCGCCGTGCCACCAATGTACTTACCGGGGGAGAGTAAACACCCATTATTCGGCAACCTTCTTTCCGCATACCATCACTCCGCATACTTTCATTACAAAAGTACCATGACTCCGCAATGCCATTATAACGCATGGCATTACATTTTATATGCTTTTACCACGCATACATTTACAACAAAATTCATTGTAAATGCATGAAAGGTAAAAGCATGTTTTTTTTAATGTTTGGATAAGGTAAGTATGGGTATAGGGCAGAGGTCTTCAAACTTTTTTACTCTGAGCCCCCCCTAAGCAAAATATTTCGCGGTCAGGCCCCCCTCCAAAACTTTATGGGAAGGATTGGGGGAGTGGGAGGGACATGGCTGCGTGCAGGGAGCGGGGCTTATGAGATGATTTCAGGAATACTTTTTCTATAGCTTATGAACCGCACCAAATATGAGACTTATAAACAGCAAATGCTAAAAAAAAAAACAGATATTCCAAATAAACTACTCCCCATAATTGGGGTGTTGTGAGCCCCTCATACTCTTTGACCTCAATGCAACAATACCTGCTGCACTAATGATAACTGCAGTCCTGAGTAGCAGGCTATCTCCTCTGCCTCTTTTACCTCGTCCCCACCATGATGGATCATCACCTCTGTCCTAATGCTTGAAAGAACAATAGGCTCTGAAGCCCCTTTTTTTAAAGGTAGACATTCATACTTGTGATGCAGTGGCCCCCCCAAATTCCTGGCCCCCAGTCCTGCTGCATCTGCTCCTTTATGATAACCAGCAGTGGTCACTTACAACCATGGCAGCAGTACTAGCTTCACTAATGAATGACCCTTTAAAAAAAAAAAAAAAACAATTATATTGTCACCTTCTTTGGGTATCTCTCTGAAGAAGCGGTCTCTGGCCATTTGTAAACATAAAAATGAGTTTGCATACAGTGCTCTTTATTCTGGGCCTTCTCTTTGACCATTTCTGTAAGGCCCCAAGGATCGAGAGGATTAGGGCTCTGCATCTGAATGCAACCCTGGTGGCCTTCTATCTGCCACCCTATGGACTGGGCTTTCACAAAAAAACTTCCCCTGAATGGTTAATACTGACTTTGAGATGCCTGTGCCTGAAACGAAGTGTGTGGCGGTAGTGCAGAAAGTTAAAAAAGAAACCGGCCTTCTTACCAGCCATTAATTGAGTGAGTCACTTAAAGCCAGGGCCACTGGAATTATGAGTTTCTGCAGCAGCAGCTTTTTTCCACATAATTATCAGTTTAGTGCATTTGCTACATGTTCCGGAGCAGTGGAAAGCCCTTTGCAAAGATTGACTGGTAATCTTGTAGTTGCTTTCTGCTGTATTTCGGTGTTAAACTGGTACTAATGAGGTGAAATATTTCCCCTGACAGCGTTACAGTGAGTTAAAAAGACAAAATAATGAGGTAATGCTAACCACACAATGTGGCGCATTGTGCCACATAATTTACCTTTTCTTGACGCATAATTTAGTCAAACCTGCCACATAATTTTGTCCTCTTCTGCTGAATAATTCCAGTGGATCTTCTTAAAGCTTTATGGTGGCAAAGATCTATTCTTTTTAAGATGTAATGTAAAGGAGTTGTCAGCTGGGATCTGGAATAGTGGAGAAACTTACAAAAATGTCTGCATTAGATACAGTTTGATTACTTATTACTAAAAAGTATATTTTGTAAGAACTTCTTTTATCTCAATCACTGCATCATTTTGAAGCAGCCTAGCTTAGAGTATGTAAATACTGTTTTAAAATAATGACTTACATATTCACAGTGCTTTCTGCTACAGTCTGGGACCTAATAGCACTATAGGGCCATTGGAATTATGCAGCAGGAGAAGGCCAAATTATGCAGCATGGTTGGCAATTCTGCAGCAAGCAAAGGCGAATTATGCTGCATATTTTGTGATAGCATTACTGCACTATTTTGCAATTTTTACACTTGTTAACATTGTCCTGGCCTTTATTTCCCCTCAGAAGTACCACAACAACACCCACATATAGCAATAAGCAACAGAAAGGTGACCAGGCTACCTTTAGAAAGGGCCTTCCACTGATACATTTTTTAATCCGCAAATTATGCTGCAGATGATGTATTATGTGGCAAATGCGGGAAAACCCTAACTATGGGGGTCATTAGGTTCTTGAGTCCGTCCGCGACCCCTGAGGGGGGCTGCGGCGTTCCCTCCGAGTAGATTAGGATGTGACCGCCAGGGTGGCGGTCACATCCTCTATCTTCAAGCTGCACCAGCTGCAAGGTTAAAAATGCATGCATCGCATTTGCATGCACAAAGCAGCAGGCACTGCGCAGTGCCTGCCGCTTTGTGCACGCAAATGCAGGGGGGTACCATAGGTACCCTCCATGTGCACCCCCCAGCCCCCTTCACTCAGGGGGCCCGCAACGGGCCCCCGAAGTGAAAGTCCGTATGCTTTTCCATGTAGCTCTTTTTTGTACTTCTTAAGTGAGATGGAAACAAAGATTTTAATAGGATCAAAATAAATCAGAAACCTTTTCCTGGTGATGTGCAAATAATAAATATTTGCTTAAGTCCGATTTCCACACATTATCACTTGCATGCTTTTTATCTTTATCCATAAAACTGCATGTCAGAGGGAAACTGTGTGGCCGTTTCAATAGAAAAAGTCTGTTTGTAAATGACAGTGCACATCACATCATGCTTTAGTAATATATATTTATTGAGTTTTTAAATATGACCTGAGAAACATGTCTTCCCCCACTCTGATGACAATACCATTAGTGAAATAAGAGGCATGTCAGGGGTTTTGTGTTCTATATATACACATGTATTTGTGGGCTTCATTTTTATTATACATGGACGCAAGGTTTAGTCTATTAAATCAATTAAAAGATGGGTTATTTTGTTTTTACGGCAGACAAGCTGAATTCACATATATGAGGGTTCTCTTGTATGTGATAATGAAGCAAAATGCAACTCTTTAAAATAAAATACTTGCCTAGGATCACAGAGTTTGGTCAAGCAGGGAAGCCAGGATTGATCTCAAATTGCCCAGTTTTACACTATGCAATTCAGCCAAAAAAGGTCTCTCTCCATCCGACAACAAAGGTCAATTATTTATGCTTATTTCTAGGAGGATGAGATTAGAGTGAAGGGACAGAATCCATATTTTATTCTTCGCAGTTTTACATAGAGCGACCACGGCCCAAGGACACAAGAGCGCCTCAGAACAGAGATGTTACACTTTTTTTGGCACAGGAAGTTTTGCCTGATTCACATGGTGCTGAATCGAGGCGAGGATTCAAACCTGGTTGCACATGTTGGATTGACGACAGCTGTAGCCATTAGACAACATTGGCTCCATGGTTATCGTAGCTCGTTGTGAGATCAAGGTTCCAAGAGGACCTCGAATTGACTCAGAGTCGAGCTTTCAGTGGCTCGCCCACCTCTAATAAGGACTATGGTGACGATCCCAACTTGACAGCTAAGTGAGGCAAGGAGGAGAGGGGGACAGAATGCATATTTCATATATCGTAGTGCTATTTATGTGGCGAACTGGATAGTAATTGCCTTTTTAATATCAACTCCTAAATCTTTGTCAGGGCCGGACCTAGGCATGGGCAGCTACCCAGGCCCCCGCGCTCAGCACAAAGACACGGGGCCCGCTTCTGTGTGAAAGGCCATGCTTTCAGTCAGCCCACCTGCTCGTCCAGGGCCCCCTCCCCCAACCCGATCACATTGCGAATGTACTTTTATTAAGCGAGGTGTCTTGAACTCGCTGGTCAGGGAATGGTGGCATTCCTGGGGGTGCAGTGGTGGGGAAGGGGAAGACTGGTTGGAGGACGTAACAGGAGCAAGGACAGCAGTTATGTTGGGTCTCCGGGACAAGGGCAGGGCAGCACCTTTGTTAAAAACCTATGCTGAAGTCTTGTCTGCCCTTTGTGATTAGGTTTCCAGGCAGCAGAAGGCTCTTATTTCCAGGACCGGTTGGACTTTTTTTTTTACTTTATTAGTTTCAGCAAATACAATAACATCAAAAAAATGCAGATTTGATGTATACAAATTATATTGAACTAGCCCCCTTCACCCCCTCCCCACACCCACCCTCAGGCAGAACGAGGGTATTATTCTAGTGCATTCAAAGAAAACCGATGTAGCAATAGACAGGCATATACAGAACAGTAGTAATGACAGCTGACTAATTCCTCCATTAAATCCACTCATACTAACCGATAGTAGGCGCCCACGGGGCGTCAACAGACATTTATGAACCAACAGTGACTTAGACAGATGGCAAATTTCCAACAGAAGTATAGGTGATATAGCAAAAGAGAGAAAAGTGCAACATTTCCACAAATTTACAGCAAGTCCGGACAAGACAACAGGTATGTAGTAAGCGGGGCCCAGAAATCTTTGGGGTGAGACTTCTCAGGTAACTCCTCCTCATATATCAGCAACTGGTCCCTACAGTAAAGCAGGTCACAAAGCCATTTCTTTATAGTTGGAATAGCACCCCAACATTGCGCAACAGCCCTGTTTGCAAACAAACCAGTTGAACATTATTATTATGTTCTTATATAGCGCCAGATTCGACCCCCGAAGGGGTATCTCCGCGCTTGCCTTGGGAACCCGTCCTGGCTTTTCCCTGTGAGATAGCCCCTACAGGGCATCCCCAAGGTGAAAGCCAGGCATCCCGCCACGGGGGGGCCGTTGTGGAGATTAAGCAAGCTTAATGCCCAGAGTTGCAGAGTGTGAACCCATGATTAGGTCAGGCACCGAAGCGAGAATTATCGAGTCCATGGACATTTGAGCTCAAGACCCTGCTGCGTCGGGAATTGAACCCTGGTCCTAGGTCTGACCTCTGCTTCAGGGTCTGCCTGCTCTAACCAGTGAGCCACACTTCTCCACTGATCTCCAAGATGCGGCTGGTGGGCTTGAAACAGGGTTAATTACCAGAGGCCATGTGAAGTTTGAGCTACCCCGCCCCCTCATCCACCCAACACGACTGTCCTTGGCCTCACAGCGCTATAGGTTTTATTCCACAGAGGGATTAGCATGTTTGTTTCCCAAGGCACAAGTGCTAAACTTAGAGGGCTGTCTAGTAAATGCAGTTAAGTGCAGAAAACCCGATAACCACCCAATTTCCCCAGCAGGGAGCTCTGTGGCCCCGCTTTTCATGATTGTAGCAGATTACCTGCTCCATGACACACTTTGAATCCCCCACTTATATCCCAGGGGTCGTAAATTAGCCATTTTTTGTCCATCTAATTACTTGTAGAAGATATCATATATACAGTTCTGACATCTCATGGCTAGTGCTGCCCCTGGGTCTTGTTTAACAGGGCAGTAAGGGTGGGGTGCGTAGGCAGACAGAAGGGAAGTGCTGTAGCTAGACAAGGTTTCTAGCTGTAAAAAAGAGCGTCACACTATCAGCCAGCAGCCACAAAACCTTATGTGCCATTTCAAATGTAGAAATGGCAAGCAACTTTTTTGATAGGACGAGTGGAAAGCCATTTAAAAACATATCCAGTGTAATGTGCAAAAGAATAGATGTATTCTGATGAACTACTCTCGTCAGGGACACCCTTTATCCGTACGTCTCCGGACCCAATCAGTTCCTTAGGAAAATCGACGAGGGTCCTTAAACATCCCACTTTTTTCGCTCTTCCTTTTGATCTCTGAAGAGATCAAAATGCAGCTACGCACGTGACTGTTGAACATCTTTTAGTGGTACTCTGACTCTTTTTAGGGTTGTGCCTGTGACAGCATGCGCTACCATATGAGTCTTGCTTACGAGACCCTGTTGTATACATAAAAGGGCTTGGAGCCTGTCTATTGCTTACCATTTGTTGATTTGCGTGGCACTCTTCTTTACAGCCTCATAATTCATCAAGAAAGACCTAACATTTCCGTTTGTCTTTGTGGAGCAAGGACCTAGCACCGATTGATTCAACGTAAACAGTGCCCATCTGCTGCTCCCGACATGATTGAGGTACTAGTTTATTCTATTTAACTTTCAGTGCCCTTCAAACAGAAGGCATATTGCTGGCAAAAACGTGCCCATCAGGACAATTAAGAGTGCAAAGATTTGTTTTCTATAGTTACGTTTATTTTATTTTGCCAAATCTTCTGGTCTTACTTTGCACTTATGTTTTCTTTTGTTTTTGCCTGTGGGTGTTGTTCTCAAAAGATGAGCAATATTTTATTCCAAAGCAAAATTTGTTTCTTTTTATGTGTATTTTCTGAAATGAAGCTTTAACACATAATCGTGCAGTACATCCCAGTCCACCCCATTCGACTCCAATCCACCCCTCCTCACCCACGCCAATCTGCCCCACTTAACCCAAACCACGCCAGACCAATCCACCCACCTCCACCACAACCCAATCCACCCACCTCCACTACAATCCAATCCTCCCACCCCACCCCAAAACACCCTTCCCCACCCCAAAACAGCCTGCCCCGCCTCAATCCAACACAATCTGCCCCGCCTCAATCCAACACAATCTGCCCCGCCTCAATCCAACACAATCTGCCTCTTTTCAATCTGCCCACTCCAACCCAAAACAATCTGTGCCACTCCAATCCGAAACAATGTGCCCCACTCCAATTAACTTCAATCCAAAACAATCTGCGTCACTCCAGTCTGCACCAATTCAATCCAAAACAATCTGTTCTGCACCACTTCAATGCAAAACAATCTGCCCAACTCCAATCCAAGACAATCCGCCGCACTCCGATCCACCTCATTCCACCAATCTACACAACCCCAATCCAGTCCACCCCAGTCCAATCTAATCCAAACCACTACAATTCAGTCTACTCCACTCTAATCCATCCCACGCAATCCAATTCACCCCAATCAAGTCCAGTTCATCCCACCCTATTTTAATCCACCCCACACCAATCCACCCCATTCTGTCCATCCTATCCCACTACCCCACTCTATTCCAGTCCACCACACTCTACCCCAATCCAATCCACCCACCCCAGTTCAGTCCACTCAATCCAATCCCTCACGCTCACTACACTGCAATCCACCCCAGTCCAGACCACTCCACCCACCTCCAACCCACTCCACCTTAATAATCCCCACCCAACCCACACCACCCACTCCAATCCACCCTACCCACTCCAATCCACCCAATACAATCCCCTTCCACTCCACTATTCGCCCCACTTCATATCACCCCAATACAATACCCCAATCCCAAACCAATCTAATACATCTTTCTCGAATACACTTCAAAATCACCTCACATTTCAATACACCCCACTCTACCACTACCCTTAATTCAAGTGTATGACACTATACTACACCTACGAAGCTCTACTCCAACAAATCCAGTCTATGACACTCTACCCCCACCACTCCACTCAAGGACACTCAATGCCACTACCTTGTAACCACGCTGAACAGCAGCCACACTGGTATAATACATGGCAAATGCCCATTGCGAAAGCCAGTTGGTTTTGCCAATGCTTGTTAACTGTGATGTTATTTTGAGCCTTTGACTAGAATATTTAGCATGAAAACATGCACACAACACATTGGGTATTAAAGCAGTGAGGAAAAGTACAATAACTATGTGGTGGTGTGTCAAAGGTATTTTAGCTGGCATTTCAACTATCACTTGCATATAAAAGCGTTTCATTTCACTTTTTCTAAGGAGTTACTATTAAACTATTTAATGACACTCAGATAATGGGCCCAGGAAATAAGATTGTGCATTCAAACTCCTATCTGCAGCTATACAGCAGCTCACAAAACTATTCTGCTATTAACTGTGAACATACTCAGGCCTTTGTTTGCCTTCACTCCAGGCTTTGTCTGTCAACATATTTACTATCCAAAACTAGGCCCCAATTATTAGAGACTCCACACAGACTATAGACCATGCACGTTTTTAACCTTGTTTCTTGCATGTACTGAGCACAAGCCCACTATATAGAGAGATCAGACGGAAGACATATTATGCTAGGGGTTCCAATTGGCCTTGCATGTAAAGGCATAGCTAAAGGGTGGTAATGATGCTCACCAACTCATTCCTTAATCCCAATCTTCAGACGGTGGCAGCCATTTTGACATTTCTTTTTCAAGGGTTTACCCCTGATAAACATGATTTGTAGTGTTGTGAAAAGCAGATGTTAAGGTTACCCAGTTTAAGGATACCTTAATCGTAGGCTGGACAGCCTGTTATGCGAGCATTTAAATAGGTATAATTATGAAATTCTACATAAAAATGAGAGGTCTGAACTTCCATGCCACCCTTAGGCCAGCTAGCCTGCTCGAGATTGCACACTGATCACAACAGAAGTCATGTTACCCCATCAAGCAGCCTTATAGGTTAATATTCAATGCTGTGTGATCCACAGCAGCAACTTGTAAGCATTTCTAATTCATTTTTATGGGATTTTAACTTTTCAAGTGTGGCTTACTTCGATGTGTCCAATTAAAATACTTGTATAGTATAGTAGCATTTATATAGAGCTTACTACCCATATGTAATGCGCTGAAGTACTTAACATAGGAAGCTACAACATGTAGGGTGTGTGGTTGGAAGGGTGTTTTGAGCTTGTGTAATGTGTTTTTACGCCGCGTGTGATGACAAACGAGGTGCGGCTTACATTATGCGACGCTGCACCGGGTGCGATTAGTGCAGGTATGTGAGAGGTAGACTCACAAACTGTAATTATAATAAGGATTACGCAGCTTAGTCACTGCAATAGTGGAATGCTGTGTGCCTGTACCCCAAAAAGTGTGGTAGTCACAGAAGGCCCAGTAATCCATATGGCGATGTGTGCCAGGTAGCAATGGCTTTTAATGAGTTAAAAGATGCCAAAATTGTAATTTGTGACCGAAGCAGTAGCCATGCATTATTTTATTTAGAGGCAGAGATACTGCCGAATGCTAAAAAAATGTATCTGATAAAGGAGAAAGGAAGCCGAAGAGAAATCACGCCTGGCAAACTCAGCAGAAACACCACAAACTTTAAAACATCTAAATTCCACCTACTTCTTCAGGCCCGAAGGAAGCCAACATTTTAAAAAGGATTTAACACCACAAGCCTCTTTCAAGCTGCAAAAGGTGACTAAAAGTAATCACCAGTCGGACAGGCCTTTTTCGGATTGTGGCACAGACCCCAGCCACACTGGCACCCTTCACATGGAAGGGTAAATGAGAAGTGTTTGGCGGGTTTCTGCCAAAAAGAAAGACCAGAGCAAATTGGGCTGACTCGTATTGCCTTGCTGGCATCATCCCTCCATGCAAGCCCAATATTTTACCTGGATCCCAGGGACCTCTGTTCGTTCTAGCTAACATGAGGAACATCCTCAAGACCTTTAAGAATTTCTTCCCAGAAATGTTCACCATCATTAGTAGTGAATGGCATTTCAAGGTAATAAAGAAACAATGTGAAGAAATTAGACTGCTCCCACTTTTTTTGTCTATGAGAGCATCAGGGTACAGATTTGTAGTTCTAATTTTTTCCAATCTTGGCACTGCTCTTCTCTGATCCAACAAGAGTATGCACTTCCTTTTAAAGACAGTCGAGTAAGTGTGTATCTGTACAATTTATCAGAGGAGGAATATGCTCCAATAGGAGCAAGCACCCTTACACACCCAATATGGGTGTCCTGCTTCTTCATCAGGCAAGTTCCTTGTCGGGCCGGCACTGCAATGCCCAACGGACACCCACAAGGGGGCACATAACCAGGTATCTTTTTATAGAATTGTTGGATCATTACATATAGTGTGCTGGATCTAACCGCTCCTTGTCCTCTCCCCCCCCCCCCATGAAATAACTCCTCTTATTTGTCCTGAGAACATTGTGAAAAACACTTTTTGTGTCTGCACAAGTTAACTTTACTTCTGATTGCCAGTGTTTTGGGGAAAATCCTGATCGCCTCTTGATCGTCATTACCTAATAATTGAAGGAGACCGTAAGTTTAACACTCATTTTGTTTCCTTGCATTATTTCCCTGATAGGTATGAATAAGCTTTCTGATAACCTGTTATATGTATATGTTTGTATTAGGGTGTTGGCGAAACAGGGCACATTCTACCAGTAACTTCCAGATGTGTACAGGACACGATACAAAGACGGCAAATACCTTTTTTTCATATTACTGCCCTATCCCCATTTTTCTCAAGTTGGATGACCACAAAGTTGGAAATATATACAACAAAAGGACTGTCTTTTTAGGGCGATTGAGGGATTTTCATCAGAATCCTGCCATTCTGCGACTACCACTTTCTACAATTCTGACACCAAATGAAAAACCTTGGTATGAAAACCCCTTAAACCTGCAGTATACCTTCATTTTAAAACGCACAGATACTAAACTTTACCTAACTAATCAATATGAGGGAGCCACCCAACAAGAATAATCTAGAACTTTAACCCCTTCGCCGCGGGGCTAATTCCCCCGCGGCACGGGGGAGGGTGGCCGCGCCGCCCCGCCATGACGAGCCAAGGCTCGTCATGCAGCACGGTGCTGGTGACGAGCCTGGGCTCGTCATGACCACGCTCGCGCAATGGAACGCTCAGCACAGCGGGGAAATTATCCCCGCGTGTGGCGTTCCACGGCTCATGACGAGCCCAGGCTCGTCACCAGCACACGAGCACCGTGCTGCATGACGAGCCTGGGCTCGTCATCAGCACAGAAGGGGTTAAATCTACTCTATTTATGTTGGAATGTAATTGTATTTGTGTGTACTTATCAGTATATGTATCACCTCACTGTCAGATTGCAATGTTACCTTGTATCTGCTTGTTGTAAGAAATGTATATTTCCACACCTGGCTTCCATCCCTTTAGGAGTATGTATTCATTCTGTATCCTAAACCCAAAAGCTGTTATTCTACAAAACTCGGCTGGCCTTTTTTTGTTCTGGTCTGTGATTTAGGAAGCTCTCAAACAAGAATGAAAAATGTATATGTATCTGAATTCAACTTTATCTAGCTATACCCTGCTGTATATATTTTACCATTGATGCCATTCAAGTCATTTTATGCAATTCTCTCGAATTATTAATATGCACTAATCTGGTAATCAGTTATCTTGCAATAATAATAGCCATCTTTGCGAGACCTGCCCCTAGTTTTTCCATCCAATGGGACTAAAGTAATCCACTTAATACAGTTTTAAAATAGATGGACGTATTTAATTTGGATATTTGTCGTTTAATCCAGGTTACTGATATCAACACTAGGTCTCTTCAGCAATGACAAAGAAAATCAATAGTCCTGTGATGTCGGTTTTCTGAGGTGTCACATACAAATTAGAGGGGCCTCACATCTTCCCTTTCGCCCAGGGCCACACAAGTCCTAAGACCGGCCCTGGTCTTTGCATACTTCACTTATAAATAATGGACGGTCACGTCATGTTTACGAGAAGGTGTAGCAAGTGAGTTAGAAAGTCTACAGGGTGATATTTACGTGGGATGACAGAATTTTGAAACTGAGTTTTCTAAATCAGTTTGCCAAGCTAGATATGCCCATGCGGATGCCTCCCTACGCTCAACCTTAAAGACAGCCCATTGGTCGTAACCTCCTACGAGTTTCGCATTGTCCCAAATGGTTAAGCCAGCCCTGCCAATAACTCATCGTACATAGCGACGCCGCACCTGGCTCTATGGAATCAAAGCCCAGGTGCAATCATGGTGTCAGAAATGAAAAACTAAGAGAAATAGAAAGTTTTTCCGCATACGGATACCAGTGGCACAACAGACACCACGGCTTCATGAAACATTAATCGAGACCCACATCGATCGATTTTAGATTAGAGCTCATTAGCCTATATAATAATTGGGTGGTACCTCGCTTTTCGGCACGTATCACGTTAAAGTGTTCCGTTTTCTCGCCCGCCTCTCCCCCCTCCAAATAATTTACCCTCTCAACTAGCTAGCACTCTCACCTTTACTTTGATTAGCATCTTACAACGTTAGATTCTTCGTCCCCACTGCCTCACATAAACTCAGGAAGTGACCGCGCACCGATTCCTGCCTCACTTCCGCTTACAGTCAGCCCGGCACCAGGCAAAACGCGTCACCACGCACTGCGCTTCGCTGAACTCAGACATACCATTTCCCACCCCTACCATAGATCCCACCCCTCCGATACAGGAAGTTGTCTTCGTGGACCACACCTCCGCGAGCGTTCTATCGCCGCAGCGTACGTCATCCTCGCTCTTCCACTGAGTCTGAGCCGCTAAACAGCACACGCAGTTCAATAAAGAAGTTTGCTGACTGCCAGGTGCACGCTCCCTTTGTCTGATATATTTGAAGACCTCATGTCTGTCATATTTTCGTTTATATCTTTGCGCATTCCTTTTTTTACTTATGATGGTTTTAGGTGTGCCCCGCTTCGTTCACCACAATCCTTCTCCTTTCCCGCCAAAACACCTGCTCGGAATTCCTTGGCTTTCTGTCATTCATCGAACACAGCATTTTATTTGACCAATGGCAGCCAAGGTCTGACTGGGGCAGGGCCCGGGCGGCAAAACAAAAGTAACCACCTGACAAAGAGGCCCATATTTGCAAATACGGCGTCCTTGAACTTGACAAGTCATGTTATATAGGTGTTTTTGCAAGGAAACTACATGCATTTGGGCTTGCGACATGTGTGTGGTAATAGCAGGGAAATCAACAGTAAAAACCGTCCCACCAGAAAAGACAAAAATAAATAGGCCCATGTTGTGTCTGGGGTTGTATATTTATGGCCCAGCAGGGGTCAGCCGATTGCGCTATAAGTGCAGTGGGGATCGTGCGCACCACGTGGCGTAGGCTCGCAATAAGTGAGAAACACACAGCGTGATGTTGCGTAGTGCTGGTGTGTCGCGGCTCTGAAGCCGGACGCATGCGCACAAACATTAACTACAGCCGCGTTACGCTGGTTAAACTATTTTCAGGATGTAGGCAGGGAGAGTTCTTGGCTCACCTCCACGTATGCACAACATTGTGGTCACGCCCACAAACTCAAATTTCGCGACACTCCCCCCCCCCCCCCCAAAAAAAAACAACAAGTATTGCAATAGGTCTTGCATTTGCTTAAGCTAGAGCTCTTGGCGTAGTAAATGAAAAAGTCTTGTACCCATGTGTTATTGAGATGAAGCACAGCCGTCTGAAACTGAACTCAGACAAAACAGAAGTCCTCATCCTAGGCACCTCCCCCTCCGCCTGGGACGACTCTTGGTGGCCAGAGGCCCTTGGAAAAGCACCCATCCCGACGGACCACGCACGGAACCTGGGCGTCATCCTGGATTCCTCACTTTCGATGAACAGACAAGTCAACGCCGTTTCTTCATCTTGTTTCAACATTCTTCGCATGCTCAAAAAAACATTTCGCTGGATCCCCACCGAAACTAGAAAAACAGTCACCCACGCTCTGGTCACGAGCCGACTGGACTACGGAAACACCCTCTACGCCGGTACCACCGCAAAACTCCAGAAAAAACTCCAGCGCATCCAGAACGCTTCAGCCAGGCTCATATTAGACATCCCGCGTAAAGAACACATCTCTGGTCACCTGAAAAACCTCCACTGGCTCCCCGTCAATAAGAGGATTACCTTCCGGCTCCTTACCCACGCACACAAAGCACTCTACGAAACCGGACCTGAATGCCTCAACACACGACTGTCCTTCTACACCCCCCCCCCGCCAGCTACGATCCTCCAACCAAGCCCTTGCCACTGTACCTCGAATCAACAAAACCACCATGGGAGGTAGATCCTTCTCCTACCTGGCAGCTAAAACCTGGAACTCACTTCCCACTCACCTTCGCCTTACTCAGAACCACCTAGCATTCAGAAAGCAACTTAAAACGTGGATATTTGACAAGTAATTCCCCATCCTTCTTCAAGCGCCTTGAGAACATCTGGGTATGTAGCGCGCTATATAAATTTATTGACTTGACTTGACTTGACTTGTGGTATAATTAAATGAGTTGGATTGGAGTTTCTAGTTGTATAAATTGATTGTGTGGTGTGGAGTTAATTTGTGTAGTGGAATTCTATGGCAGGACAGGAGGCTCAGATTATGCTTTCTCGATTTCTTTACTACCAACAGCATCCAATAGGAACATAGTAAAGAAAAAAGCAAACTACAACTCCCATGAGCCCTTAGGCAACCATAGAGACTACATGCTATATAAACAACCATAGAGGACAACACTTTCTCTTTCTTTGCTGCTTCGCAGCCAGTTAAGTCATTTTTCTGCATTACTTATTACTACTTGCATGTTTTGTATGTTGCATTGTTCATTATCGAACGTTGTTGTACGCCGCTTTTCAGCTGCATACCTTGCTTATTACCGCTTCACCGTGTGGCTCGTTGCCTCTAGCGTTTTTTTCACTTCGGCGTTTTGTGGTTCGGTTTGTTCATTCCTGAGAGCGCGTGTCGCCTCTCTTCCCATACGGGAGCTTTGTGCCCATGTTTTCATCCTTGGTGGAGCGGGACCGGGGCTCGGAGGCTCGCGCGCTGGTGTCGCGCGTTGCTCCCCTTCCGGAGTGTCAGGCGAGCCTCCGCGCATGCGCGTTGGCATTGTTTACGCTCCGTGTGTGACACGGAGCCCGGACACGCTTAGAGGCAGCGTTTGTTGTTGTGCCTCAGCCCACTGCCTGCCGGAGAGCCCCTCAAGACGCCCTTTACCTCAAGCAAGGGTTTAGGGCTGGATAATTACTAGAGGCGTTGCCTAGGGTGACTGTTTCTGCAAGCCTGTCCCTCCACTCTCAAATTTGTTGTTTATTTGGTCGAGTTTGTTGCTCTGCCTATTTGGCTTGCTTGGGGCTGTCACTCCCCCTGACAGGGTCGCTTGCTTTACGCTTAGACCTTTATTTATTATTTTAGTGGACTTATTTGTATATATATATATTTTCCTCAGTGGTGTGCACTGTCTTTTTTCTTCCGCCATGGCTGAATATGAGGACACTGAGGAATATTATTACGATGAGGAGCCTGAAGAGTCATTTGAATATGACTTGGTCGATGCCCTTGACCAAGGGGTCCAGCATTCGGTCAATACAGCGCTAGTCCGCGCTATAGGACCTCTGAAGCGCCATTTGACCGATTACGCTCAGCAACAGGGCTGGATTCCGTCCTCTTCTACTAAGCACTCCTCTAAGTCGCCTAAAAATCCTCATAAGTCTGACTTTATGAAATTAGCTAAGTCCTTGTCTGCCCCTACTGTGTCTAAAAAATCCCATCCCCCTCCCCCGGACACGGAGGACACCTCCTCCTCTTCGTCTTCAGGTCCCTCTGGCCCCCCCCTGCTAAAAAATCTCGCAAAGAACATTTTGTTGACGCCTCCTCACATCCACCGGTCCTGACCTTTGAGCCAACGGATATAATCCATCCCAATTCCAAAACTTGGTTCCCTGCACCAGAGGTTGCTGATTACATCCAGGCACACATCTGTGAACCCTTCGATCAGGAGGTGCGCTCTCGGTTACGGTCCGAGTGCCCTCGCCCGGAGTTGGCGGATAAGTTAGCTGACACTCCGGAGGTCGATCCGACTATTTTGACCTACCTCAAAAAATTCACTAAGGATCCAAAAAAGGGGATTGATCGCTCTTGGCGCCTGTGTCAGGATAAGTTGCTTGATCTTCTTGGCCCCCTGACGAAGATCCTGGATTTAGGTTATCAAGCTCAGGGGTCGGCATCTGGCATCGACCCGGATGAGCTTATTGGTTGGGCCCAACGGGCTATCTGTCTTCTGGGGAACGCGAACTGTGCCCTTTCCACCGAAAGTAGACGTTCCATCTTGTTGAAAATGGATCCCCGGTTGTCTGAACTTGCAACGTCTGAGTCGGGTCCCCTGGCTCAGGGTCTACTGTTTGGTCAACCGTTTTTAAAGGAGTTGACAAAGTTTGTGGCGACCTTTAGTGGCCTTGACAAGGCGCAATCTTCCTTGCGCAGGGCGTTCCGCCCCGTTTTTGCCAGGGCCGGACGATCTGGGGGACGTTCGGTCGGCCGAGGTTCTGGTCAGCAGCGTGGCCAACAGTCCCACCAGGGAGGGGGCGAACAACGTCAACAACAACAGTCTTCCTATTCAGGTTCCAAGACGACCTTCTACCCCTCCCGTAAAGGTCGTGGTCAAGGCAACAAAGGAGGCTACGGTGGAAACCAGGGAGGTCGCCAAGATTTCTCCTCTACAGGTGAGCTTGATTCCTTACAACAGTGTTGTTCTGGTGGGCAGGGTGCAATTTTTTCTAGAGAATTGGCGCACGATCTCAAACGATGCATGGATATTGCAGACAGTTCAAGGGTACCACATCAAATTTTATCACCCACCCCTTCAAGGTCCCGTCCCTTCTCCCCTTGTTTTTTCCCAACGATATCGAGAGGTGATCTCCAAGGAAATCGATTCTCTTCTACTCAAAGGGGCCATTGTGCGAACGTCCCTGCATCCACAGGGGTTCGTCAGCAATGTGTTTCTGGTGGAGAAGAAAGGGGGAGGTTCTCGCCTTGTGCTCAATCTCAAGGAGTTCAACAACGGGGTGGTCTATCGCCACTTAAAGATGGAGGGCATCCATCTTCTCAGGGATCTTCTTCGCAAGGGCGACTGGATGGTTCGCCTGGATTTGAAGGACGCTTACTTGTCCGTTCCCATCTTTCCGCCTCATCGCCGCTTTCTTCAGTTCCACTGGTCGGGGGAGTGGTTCGAGTACACGGTTCTCCCGTTTGGCCTCTCGTCCGCTCCGTGGTGCTTCACGAAGCTCCTGAGACCAGTTATGGAATCGCTGCGAGCGCGCGGGGTGCGTCTGATCGTGTATCTGGACGACATTCTGTTGATGGCCCAGTGTCCGCTTAAACTACGTTCTCATTTAACATGGACAATCGATCTGCTGCAGTCTCTCGGGTTTCTAGTGAATCCTCAAAAGTCTCATTTACATCCCACTCAGTCGATCGAGTTTCTGGGTTTCCTTGTAGACTCGGTATCTTGCCAGCTTCTCTTGCCTGCCCAGAAAGTCAGGTCTATCAAGAGGGAATTGAAGTTACTGTTGTCCGCACCGAATGTTTCTTTGCGGTCGATCGCTCGGATTGTCGGACTATTGGCCTCATCCATTCAAGCGATCTTTCCAGGTCCCTTACATTATCGGGCCCTGCAACGTCTCAAGATCCGGCACTTGCAGAAGGGTCTTCGTTATTCCGACCTTGTTCCTCTGTCGCAGGACGCGAAGTCGGAGATGCTGTGGTGGCTCCATCACATGGAGGCTTGGAACGGGAAAGCCCTGTTCGGCTCGACTCCGGATTTAGTGTTGGAGTCGGACGCGAGTCTTTGGGGCTGGGGAGCCCGTTGCGGAGACGTGACAACGGGCGGCTGTTGGTCACAGGACGAACTAGCCCTTCACATCAACTGTCTGGAGCTTCTAGCGGGATCTTTTGCGATCCGCAGCCTTGCTCCTCAGGCCACCAGCTGTTGCATTTTGCTCTGCATGGACAACATCTCAGCGGTGAGGTATGTGAACAAACTGGGGGGAACGCGGTTGAGACTGTTAGCAGAGATTGCGAAGGATTTCTGGCACTTCTGCCTTCGGAAGAAGATCACTCTTATTGCAGAGTATCTCCCAGGTCGCCAGAATCAAGTGGCCGACTGGAACTCTCGCCATCTGCTGGATTTCAGCGACTGGCGTCTTCACCCCCGTGTATTTCGGACTCTGTCTCGCCTTTGGGGTCGACCTTGGATTGATCTATTCGCCTCTCGCCTCAATGCTCAACTGCCCAGGTTTTACAGTTGGCGTCCGGATCCGGAGGTTTTTGCAACGGATGCCTTTCTCCAGACTTGGCCTCCTCAGCTTTGCTATGCTTTTCCCCCGTTCTCGATGATTCCCCGAGTCTTGGCCAGAACGAAGCAGTTTCAATCGGATTGCTCCTCTTTGGAGGGCTCAAGCGTGGTTTCCGGACCTTCTGGAAATGAGTTGCTCGACCCCGTTCCTGCTTCCAACAAAGTGGAACCTGTTGTTGGATCCTCTGCTCCATCCACATCCTCTAGTTCTGTCTGGCCAACTCCGACTGGTGACGTGGCGTCTTTCGGGGAACGCTGGAAAATCCCTGGCTTATCTGGAGACGCTGAGAGATTTATCAATGAGGCTTGGGCCCCCAACACGCGAAAGCGTTATGCGTCAGCTTGGCGACGATGGTGTCATTGGTGTTCTGAACGAGACATGGATCCCGCTTCAGCGGATGTCGCTTTAGTTGTTAATTTTCTTGCTTCCATCGCTTCTTCTGGTTCTGCTTACAGGACGGTCAATTCTTTTCGCTCCGCTATATCTGCGGGCCATGATTTTGTCGACGGGAAGCCTGTTGGAGAACATCATCTAATCTCTAAATTGCTTCGTGGTGTTCGGATGGCTAAGCCGCCATGTCCGAAATATGTGGCTCTTTGGGATGTCTCCGTGGTCTTACGTTTTCTGGAAGCTTGGCCTCCCAACGCTTCACTGTCTCGTAAGCAATTGTCTGCGAAATTGACGATGCTCTTATGTTTGGTATCTTGTAAGCGTATTTCGGATGTTCGCGCATTTGATCTCGCGGGCCGTTCTTTTTCCCCGGAGGGGGTTACTTTTACGGTTTCCCGACGCACCAAGACTAATCTATCTACTGTCACTTATCCAGCTTTCCCTCAGAACCCACAATTATGTGTGGTCCAGTGCATAAAGGATTATGAGGTGAGTACTGCTCCTTTTCGTCAGGATTTGTCTGGACAGTTGTTGATTGCTTTGCAAAAGCCTTTTAAGCCTGTGGCTCCAGCTACCCTTGCTCGCTGGGTGCGTTGGCTTATGTCTGAAGCAGGAATTGATGTCTCCATTTTTGGAGCTCATTCCGCGCGAGGTGCCATGGCCTCTAAGGCTTTCCATGTTGGTGTGAGTTTGCAGGACATTGTGAAGACGGCTGATTGGTCTTCTGATACTGTGTTTAAAACGTATTATTTCAAGCCCATTGTGGATATTGCATCTGTTGTGGTGGACCAGCTTTGAACAAGCATAATCTGAGCCTCCTGTCCTGCCATAGAATTAAAAATTTGCAAACATTTGTGACAAGAATTTTCAATTCTATTAAGGACACGGAGGCGAGGATTATCCCACCCAATTGTATTCTACTGCATTGTTTATGTTGCATCTTTGCTTTGCTATGATCTGCAATGTTTCTTGCATTGATTTTTTCCCCACCCTATTTGATGCTACCTTTCCAGGGTTTTGGAGTTGTGTATTACGGCTCTGTTTTTCTTTCAGGTTCGGACCAGAAGTGATCCTTCGTCATGGTCTCTCCTGCAGTGTTTCCGCCACTTTGGATATTGGATCTGCTGTGTTTCCTGATGCGGCCTCTTCGTCCTTGGATGGTTGCGTGTCTCCTGTTGGCCCTTTTGCAGTTGCCTTCGGCTCTTTTCCTTCATGATGGGCGGCGGTATTTCTCCAATGACTTTTGACTGTTTACAATTTCCTGGACAAAGAAAGAGGAAGTGTTGTCCTCTATGGTTGTTTATATAGCATGTAGTCTCTATGGTTGCCTAAGGGCTCATGGGAGTTGTAGTTTGCTTTTTTATTTACTATGTTCCTATTGGCTGCTGTTGGTAGTAAAGAAATCGAGAAAGCATAATCCTCGCCTCCGTGTCCTTAATAGAATTGAAAATTCTTGTCACGAATGTTTGCAAATTTTTAATTATGTGGCATGGTAAGCAGTGGAAATATGTGGATAGGAATTATGTGGTATTGAGTGTGCTGGAATTATGTGGAGTGAGAGTGTGTGTTAGGGAGTGTATTTGTGTAGAATGGTATTTTGTGTTGCGGAGTGGTAAGTGGTGGAGTTTAATTATGTGGTGTGCTGCTGATTTTTGTGGCATGATGTGGAATTCTGTGGTGTGTTCAGCAAAAAAATCCAGAGTGACCCTGGAGAAGCACAATGCAGCATTAAATGTCCGAACACACTAAACTAGAACTGCACCTTTTTTTTATTACCTGAAATAACAAATTCTATTCCCAAATTAATGGAATAAAAACTGCACACACATGGCATGATTATATAATATCCATATGTATGAATGCACTGCAATATTGTTAATAGTGAGAAGCACCCTACTAACTCAAGCATATTAAATTAGCATTGCATATGGACTCCACACGAGCTGGTACTAATATGAAAGAGTACAATATCTCAAATTGGTTAGCACCAAATGAGAATAGCATGACTAACTGTAGGAGGCTGGCTAAGTATATGGTGCACACTAATGTAAGTGTAGCACCCTGCACTAATCCAGACAACCCTTATGGTGATTTTAGTGGTCTTATAAATCCATAAAAAGATCTCTAAGTGGTAGCTGTGAAAAGCAGCCTTCAGGCTTAGTCCAGAAGGAGTGTAAAACAGCTAGTTTTACCAGATCTTAATCTTATTGGCATAGGTTAGGTAAAAAAGAACCACACAGTGTATTTATAAAAATAGGTATTTATTATAAGACACTTACTAACACATAACAATATGTCCTACATGGAGATATAACACAATGCACATAATACTTTGCAAATAAAAGGAGGTAAGTAGCATAAATACACAAAGGTCTCCAGGGGAAGACCAAACCCTATACTAAAATAGTGGGATGAGTACCACGACCCAAGTCAGGACTGTACCCAGAAGACATAGAAGTGATGGGGACCCAAGGAACGACCCAAGTTAAGTACCCAGGAACCCCATCGAGGCCATGTGGGATGACGGCCGCATGCTCAATTCAAGTCAATGGGTAAGTCACAATTGCAATTTTTAAGAAGAAGGACCCTTCCCAGTGGCCCAGAAGACACCCCATGGAAGATAGAAGGTTGGAGAGCCACCCCACCCGTGTCTACCCAAGAAACCAGGATACCTACACCATGGAAGCCAGGTGCATAGGTGTGAAGCTGCGTTGGAAACGGCTGTCAAACTCATTGGAGGACTTCAGTAAGATGCCGCTGGCAAAGAAGGTAAAAGTGTCTAGTGGAACCCAGAGGTGGATTCAAGATGAGACGTACCTGCAAGCAGAGGGGGCAGAGTCTATGCCACTCAGGAGTGACCAGGAGGCACGGAAGACGAATGCCCATTGATGTCGGGTGATGCAAAGAGTTGACGACCATGGAGCTGCAGCTGTGTGGACCAGGCATGGTTGTGGAAGACCAGGAGCCATTCACGAGCTGCCCCACGTTGGATATTGAGAGTTGAGGGGTCGGTGTCTGTCAGGAGCATCAACAAGCCTTTGCAACTGCAAACAATGTGGCAAGCGAAAAGGGTGCAGTGTCAGGACCAGCAAGGTCCAAGTGACTAACCACGCAGAAGTAAGTTGTAGCAGACCCCGAGCAAGCAGGGGATCCCACTGGAGTCAAAGAAGACCCTCAATAGGACCCACGAGCCAGAGGCATAGGAGCCGCAAGTGGACGGCGAGCAGCTCACTAAATGATGAAGGCCTATAGTGCAAGGGATGCAGTGCAGGCGAGGATCTTGGCTGCAGGAGAAGCTTGAGGTTGGAGATTCTTTGAGCCCAAAGATCTCTGAGTAAGAGAGCCAACAAGCCATGGCAATGGCAAGTCGACGTGTGCACAGGGGATCTATTCTGGCGGTTCCCAAGAAGGATACTGGCCTCAAACTTGGTTAGAAGACAGGGCAGGCCTCGAGGGAGTTGCAGAACCACCACATGGGGTGCTGAGCCTTTTGGAGTCCGTGGGAGCCCAGCAGCAGCAGACCGGTCAGCTTTGTTGCAGTGCGTGCATATGCAGGGAAGTGACTCCTTCACTTCAAGGGAGATTCCTTCAGGTGTCTTTGATGTCCGCAGACCATGGAAGGATCTTGTATGGAGCACAAGCACCGATGTTGCAGTAGACGAGCAGGACAAATAGACCAGGAGCAGCAGGAGTCTTTCCAGTTGCAGTCTCTGCGCCCAGAGCAGAGTCCAGTGAAGTCCAGAGTACCCAGACGGTCATAGATGAAGTGGTATCTGATCTGAATCTTGTCCCACGACAAATGTAGGGACCCACCCACAGGTAAGCCCTTAAGTACCCTAAGGAAGGGGTTGGGATGATCCAGGGGTCCCTCCCAGAGGAGGGGTCGGACAGTGGGTAGGATACTCCCATGTCCTTTGTCCAGTTTCACGCCAGAGCAGGAGCCAAATGCTCCCTGAACTGGTTTGAACTTGAGTATGCAAGGAGGGCACCAAATGTGCCCTTCAAGCAGCCACCGTGGAACTGGCCCAACAGACTAAACCCTGTCTGGGAGGTTGTTACACCTCCCTGTGACAAGATATCGATTGTTCTGCCTTCCCTTGCTCGAGCTTGGCTCAGCACCAGGAGGGCTGAATCATGGCTCTATTCGGCTGCAGCCTCAGCTTCCTGTGAGGTTCTGGTACCCAGGAGCACCGAGGGCCTCCCAGAGGAGCTTTACAGTGCATGGAATCATACCTCCTGGTATGATTCCAACATGCTTGATACCAAACATGACAGGGTTCATTACAGCCAGTTTAGAGATGGTCATCGCGTAATGACACATGGCCATCTAAATGTCGTAATGGCTGATGCACTTACAGCCTGGGAGAATGGACTCCGAAGGTTGTAGGGGTGTCCCGCTCATGCAGGGACACCCTCACACTTAGAACAGAGCACCCTGCCCTCAGGATTAAAAGGCCTAACTTAGGGGTGACTTATAGGTTTTAAGTGCAGTGACCTCAGATATAAATAAACTTATTTATTTTGTAAGTGGTGCTACCACCAGCTTACACAAGCTGCAATAGCAGGCCTGTATTCACAGTTTGAGTGGTCTCGCTTGGGTGGCATAATATATGTGTGGGAAGGTGGATACCTGACTATGGTTACACCAGATTTTGTGCCTTGTGTTTAGCTGGTTTTCGACTTAGTTGGGCTGGGATCCTGCTAATCAGAGCCCCAGGCTATCTGCTCTCACTGTAAAATGGACTCCATGTACTTTAGGTAAATCTCCAATTGGACATTGGGTCACCTTATGAGCCCCTGTATAGTGTACCTTATGTACCCAGGGCATAGGTGCATCCAAGGCCTACCAGGCCTGCAGCATGTATTATGCTACACCTGGCTGGCCATGCAAACTGACACCACTGGCTGATCACTCAGCTGGGGCAAGGTCGTGTAATCACCCCTTGCGTAGGTATAGTATTCCTATACCTACCATTATATATAGACACATATGCACCTATAAGTCACTCCTATGGCAGGCCTTAACAATCCTGAAGGCACAGTGCTTGGTTTTATGTGAGATGAGGCTCTAGCATGAGCTGAGCCTGTCTGCAGCTTTCTGAACCATGTCCTTATAGCTGTTCTATGATATAGCCATACCATATACTCTCAAGTGCATTGTAATCCTCGCGGTTGAATGCCAGCTTTGGTTTGGCTTTATCAAAACATGTTGTGTAAGGTGTCATCCGCTTTGGAATACTACCCCCTCGCCAGTTCTGGCGACGGGGGTAGCATTCCACCCTTCTAGAGAGAGAAGACATGTTGTTCTTACTAATCCCGGTTAAAGTTAACCAGAGCCTGCTGCTGCCACAGACACAAGTCTAACCTCCTGCTGCTGGGAGTCTTTCCAGCGAGGGAGGCTTGGACAATAGGTATCCTGTCTTGAGAGGTGCTAGCACCACACCAGACAGGCCATAGTGTAGGGAGGGCTGAATGAAATGAGACACTGCCTGGGGCACACAAGGTGTCCCATGCATAGTCCAGTTCAAACCAGTGTTGGGGCACTCCAGCCCCAGCTCTGGCGCGAAACTGGACAAAGGGAAAATAGGACATAGGAGGGACTTAGCAGGTAATCCAGCCCCTACATTTGGTATATATGTAGGAGCTGAGTCCCAAGACTTTAGATTTGATCCTGACTGAAACTTGAAACGAAACTCTGGACCTTCGACATTCTACTCGACATAGAAGACTGAAGAATCTCCCTTGTGGTCAAGGAGTGACCACCCGGCACAAGCAGGCACCATCAAGCGACCAACGGTTTGCTTTGTCGACGCTCCCGCCGGAGCACGAGCACAGAGCCTGACAAGACCCGGACTTCCAGACTTCCAGCAGCCCGATACACAGTCACAGCAGAGCTGAGACGTGGAGGCGACGAGAGACGTGGGACCGGCCATCTTGGAAAGCCAGCTAATTGCTTTCTGTGCAACTTCTGAGGCACCCTTGAAATTGTGCATTGGGGATTGAGAAGCCCCAGCCCCGAGCACCAACTGCACCGAAGATCAGCTCTCCACACTCCACGAGTTCTGCGCGGGGCCCTTCTGCATTTTCCTGCTTGACGCGTCTGTCCAGTCACTTGCCCGTTGGTTGGTAGCCTCTGAGACGACGAAACCTTGAATCTACACCGCTGGTCTGGTTGCTCCAGACTGTCCCTTGCTCCCCTGTAAAGGAGAAGCCCATCAGACCTTGCTGGTCTGATCAAGAAGCCGTCTTCGATCCCTGCGTGAGTTGCCTTTGCCAAGGCTTGGTGACTCTAATCCGGAAGCCGACACCGCCGACAGCGAGAGCCTTCGTGGGACAGTCCGTATCCAGCGCCTGGTCGTCGTCGACACCTCCTGGCCACGTGGCTGCAGAGACAAGCTTCACAACATCACCTGATTGCTTTGCGACATCGCCTGGTTCCTTCCTGGTTACTGGCTAGTGACCCAGACTCGGTCCCCTCTGCTTTCAGGAACTCTTCATCCTCGATCCGCTCTTGGATCCACCAGGACACTTCCCTCCTGGTCGCCAGCAGGACCTTTCTCCAAGGCTCCATAGGATTCAGCAACGAAACCCGACACACTTTGACACCTATGCACCCGCTTCCTGTGGGTGAGGTAACGCGAGTACTTCGGTGCTCCTGTGGGTATTTACTATCCTAGTGTCTAACTTTCAAGTAGCTTTCTCCTTGTCCATCCGGAAATGATCTAAAAGAACTAGTTTCCAATTCTTTTGTTCCCATTCTAACTCTATGGCAACTTGCGTGTGTGTAAAGACACTGCACGCGTTTCCCGTGGGCCTCCTGCTCCCTATCCTTTGGTAGTACAGCATAGCCCCAGCGATTCCCCAGGCCCTAGGCCTATCCTTTGTTCGCGACGTGGTTCATATACCACTATTTTAGTATATGGTTCGAAGTGCCCCTAGGGCATTACTGTATTTTGTGCAACTTATTGTATGTTGATTAAGTATCTTGTTATGTGCTTGTGCCTCTGACCTCATAAAGAGTTCAGAGGATTAATTTAGAAATAAATACATATATATTTTCTATATATAACCTGTGTGGTGTCCTTTCATTTGGTATTAAAGGGATTGCATATGGTAAAACAGCTGGCTTAATCTTTATATGTCCATCAGTTGCACTCTTATTATTCCACTTTTTTCATATGTTTGAAAAATTCCTTAACTTTGTGCGACTCCCTCTGTAAGTGTTTTGTCTCGGAACACTGTCCAATAAATCAACCTAGATGAGGGCAGGAGTACTACTCTCGGTTTAGAGGTGTGCACACTTTTACTTGGACCAAAGACGGTCCTATTCTTCAATTCTTCATCACTCAATGAAAAAATCCATAAGAAATCTTTTTCTGAAGCATCTTTCAATGAAATATTTTTTATTTTAATGATCTTTTCTCATTAAAACTCATTTTTCAAATGTTTGCAGATTTCATTATATAACGCATTTCACATCAACTCAATGCATTTCGGGTACAGATGGACCCTTCGTCAGGGGTCACTATGGAAAGAACAAAAAAACAATTTTGAGCCCAAAGCTATGTTCACAAGTGTATATAAACCAATTCCACGGTCCAAATCACTACATAAATTATTATTAATAATAATAATAATAATAATAATAATAATAATAATAATAATAATAATAATAATAATAATAATAATAATAAATATTTTATTGCAAAAGATTACATAAAACAAACGTGATTACCCGTCATTAATTCAAAAAATCTTAGTTGTGAATATCTACATATCCATGTGTTCAATGCATGATGTAACAATAGCACTCCAAAGTCACACTCCCAGCCTGACTCTAAAAATCTTACTAACAAAAACCCTTTCAAAAATCTGAAAAACAATCTGTTATGCATTTATAAGTTTATCGAACATTTACAAGTCGGAACGACTCGCGTTCCGTGTCAGTTACTTACGGAAATGCACACTCACGTACCGCTTCTCTTTTCCACCAATGTCTGTCTAGCTACGATAACGTACAAGATTCTAGCTTTTATTTACATACTCATTGGTTGGCTCTGCGGTCACGTGACCGCGGAAGTTCAAAAAATAAGAAACTATTGCGAGCGGGTAATTAACATTTTCGTATCATACAAACAAACAAATGTTGACCCAATATTAACGATAGCTTAACTGTCTTTAAAGAAAACTGTAGTATATCAACATAATACGACAAATGACTCAAATCACCGTGATAATATGTCAGCCATGTTGGAATGGGATGTAACCAGGGTACACAATGCGTATTCTTAAGATCGATGACATGTTGATCATAACGTTAGGATGTAACCTCGGGTCAACACTGTTAACCAAGGCTAATACAGGACTAACAAAATAACTTTCTGATGGTTTATAAAAAACATGCTAATTCCAGTCTGTCATTGAGCCCGTACGGCTGAAGGCTCCCCATCTTTTTTATCCAAAAATATTCTGCTCTGAGTCTCATTTTGTGAGTGTCCATATCTGGGCGTGTTTCCACCACTTCTAATATGGTGAAGCGTAACTGAGAAATGTTATGTCCAGTTTCTGCCCAGTGTGCTGCCACTGTGGATTTCAAATTTTTTTGCTGAATGTTACTCTTATGTTCTGTTATTCTTACCTTGATCTTTCGTTCTGTTTGCCCAACGTATAGTTTGCCACAAGGGCATTTGATGCCATAAATCACACCTTTAGTGTCGCAAGTGCTCGAATGTTTTAATGAAATTGTTTGCCCAGTTCTAGGATGTGTGAAGGATGACCCTGTTATTACATTATTGCAATGCGTACAGTTCTCACATTTACGCATTCCTTTGTGAATTGTCTTACTTTGATTCTTTTCTTTTTTCTTTAACAGTTCTTTTAAATTCCTAGATCTGTTGTAGGCAAATGTTATCCGTTCTGCGAACAGAGGTTGAAGATCAGGTTCTTGAGTAATGATAGACCAATGTTTTCTCATGATGTTGGTGATTTGAGATGACTGTACAGAATGTTTTAGGACACACACTGTAAGTTTTTGGTTCGATTTGTCTTTTTTTGTTAGTAGAGATTCTCTTGTCATGGCCATGACTTTGGTTTTTGACTCTTGTAATAGTTTATTTGGATATCCTCGTTTTTCAAATTTTTTGATCTGTCTGTTGATAATGTCTGAAACATCATTGGAATCCGATGTGATCCTTTTGTAGCGGATAAATTGGGATATTGGTAGATGTCGCTTCAGAGCATGATGATGAAAGCTCGAATAGTGTAATCCGCTGTTGCGGTCCGTTTCTTTTATATGTACGTTCGTGCATATTTGATCTTGTTTTATTGACACTTTTACATCCAAAAAGGATAATTGTTGTTGATCAATCTCATGTGTAAACTTGATTCTTTCGTGTTTCAAGTTCAATCTCTCGATGTTTAGTTCCAGTTCTTCCTTCTTGCCTCTCCACATGATGAAAATATCATCTATATAGCGCTTATAGACCAACAATCCTGTCTTCCAGTCTGGGTTGTCAAGTATATGATCGCTCTCAAATTTGGACATAAAAATGTTCGCGTAAATTGGGATATTGGTAGATGTCGCTTCAGAGCATGATGATGAAAGCTCGAATAGTGTAATCCGCTGTTGCGGTCCGTTTCTTTTATATGTACGTTTGTGCATATTTGACCTTGTTTTATTGACACTTTTACATCCAAAAAGGATAATTGTTGTTGATCAATCTCATGTGTAAACTTGATTCTTTCGTGTTTCAAGTTCAATCTCTCGATGTTTAGTTCCAGTTCTTCCTTCTTGCCTCTCCACATGATGAAAATATCATCTATATAGCGCTTATAGACCAACAATCCTGTCTTCCAGTCTGGGTTGTCAAGTATATGATCGCTCTCAAATTTGGACATAAAAATGTTCGCGTATGATGGTGCTTCAGCAAAGCCCATGCTGGTCCCACTGCATTGTGCATAATACTCTTGTTCCCATTCTAGATAGCTGTGATAAAGCGCAAAATGTAAGATTTCCATCAAAAAAATCTTTTCTGGTCCCTCAATTTCATTCTGTAGTAAACACCACTCCATTGCTTCAAGTCCTTCATTATGAGGGATCGATGTGTACAATGCAGTTACATCAATTGAACTGAGCCATATTTCTTCATTTTCTGGAATCTCCACATTCTGTAAGATGTTTAAGAACGCAGTAGTGTCTTTTATGTGGGTGCACCAATTCTGGACTAGTGGTTGTAGAAACCAATCCAGATATTGTCCGATTGGTTCAGAGAGAGATCCGCAGGCTGATACAATGGGCCTAAATGGTGGTCGTGTTGGATGCTTGTGCACCTTTGGCAACATGTAGAACTGTGGCCTCCTTGGGTATTTTATGTTCAAAATTTGATAAGTTTTATTGGTAATCCATTTCATCTCTAGAGCTTTGTCTAGTATCTCCTTAAGTGTGGCTGCAAAAGTTTCTGTTGGGTCTTGTTCAAGTTTATGATAGATGTTCGTATCTTGTAAATGCTGATTGACACTTTCCTTGTAAAAAGTCAAATTCATTACCACCAGGGCTCCCCCTTTATCTGCTTTCTGGATAGTTATTTCAGTCATGTCTTTCAGAGATTTAAGTGTGCTCCATTCTTTCTTTGAAAAATTACTTTTGGTGCCGCTTTTGTAATTGATATTCTTGATTTCTGTGGTGATCACTCGTTCATAGGCGTCGATTGTTTTATGTGATATAGGGGCACAAAATGTGCTCTTAACTCTGAATTCTTTGCTTGTGCTTTCCACTTTATCTGTAGGTGGAAGAGTGTTGAAAAGTTTTTCAGCCTCAATGTGCGTAGGAATTTAAATATGGCTATTTCAGTCTCTTCAGGATTAGATTTGTATACAGGGACAAATGTAATACCATTGTTCAATAGGTTCATCTGAGCTTTAGAGAAAGCTGTATCTGAAATGTTAATCACAAGTTCATTTTCTTTTTCTTGGATCTCAGTTCTCGTTCCGCTTCTGACTCTTTTACTTTTTCTTTTTCCCCTCCTGGTTTTGAAGGTTCTGTAAATGCGGATGTTGTTGGAGCATTGTTGGCCGCTGAACTTATCTCTAAAAAAGCCTTGTCTGATTGAGTTTTCTGTCCTGCTTGTATATTCTTCTCTATTGGTCTTCTGTTTTGTGTTGTGTCTGACTCGGATACAACACTCTCCTGAGAGGAACTGATGTTTGTGGATGGTTTTTGCCATTTTCTTTGATTATAAACCTCCGCCCAACTATACACCTCCTCCAACTTATAATCCACTGTATCTCTTCTGTATTTCTTTATTTTTCTGTCTTCTATTTCTTTTGCATATTTATCCAATTTTTTGTTGATGTCTTCCAATATTAATGTTAAGTCATCATGTTTGTTAAGTTCCCTTCTGATGCCTTCTAATTCTTCCTCTACTTCTTTGAGTTCCTTTGATAGTTCCTCCACTATCAGCAAGATCAGATCTAAACTGCATTTATTGAGTATTTGATACCATTTGTTGAGAAAGGATTTGTTGTTCCTGCATAACATCGGTTTAAGTGCAATCCTTAAACCTCTTGGTATACGTTTATTGCGATGATAATGTATTAATGTTGTAGCATGTAGCCGTTTACTGATTTCACGTTTGCTCATATACTCTAGTTGTTTTAGTAATTGATTCGCCGTGTTTAATTGTGGGCTGAAGGCTCTGGTTTCTTTTATCAGTCCATAGATTTGTTCTGCCTCTTCAGACGTGTATGCTAAGGTCTCCGCCTTATTTGTTGTGATCTGTGCAATATCTTCCAAATTCATCTTGATTAGGGGTTGGTGCTAACTGTGGGGGGTAGACACGCACTGAATAAATCTTTATATGTCCATCAGTTGCACTCTTATTATTCCACTTTTTTCATATGTTTGAAAAATTCCTTGTACGCATTGCAATAATGTAATAACAGGGTCATCCTTCACACATCCTAGAACTGGGCAGACAATTTCATTAAAACATTCGAGCACTTGCGACACTAAAGGTGTGATTTATGGCATCAAATGCCCTTGTGGCAAACTATACGTTGGGCAAACAGAACGAAAGATCAAGGTAAGAATAACAGAACATAAGAGTAACATTCGGCAAAAAAATTTGAAATCCACAGTGGCAGCACACTGGGCAGAAACTGGACATAACATTTCTCAGTTACGCTTCACCATATTAGAAGTGGTGGAAACACGCCCAGATATGGACACTCACAAAATGAGACTCAGAGCAGAATATTTTTGGATAAAAAAGATGGGGAGCCTTCAGGCGTACGGGCTCAATGACAGACTGGAATTAGCATGTTTTTTTATAAACCATCAGAAAGTTATTTTGTTAGTCCTGTATTAGCCTCGGTTAACAGTGTTGACCCGAGGTTACATCCTAACGTTATGATCAACATGTCATCGATCTTAAGAATATGCATTGTGTACCCTGGTTACATCCCATTCCAACATGGCTGACATATTATCACGGTGATTTGAGTCATTTGTCGTATTATGTTGATATACTACAGTTTTCTTTAAAGACAGTTAAGCTATCGTTAATATTGGGTCAACATTTGTTTGTTTGTATGATACGAAAATGTTAATTACCCGCTCGTAATAGTTTCTTATTTTTTGAACTTCCGCGGTCACGTGACCGCAGAGCCAACCAATGAGTATGTAAATAAAAGCTAGAATCTTGTACGTTATCGTAGCTAGACAGACATTGGTGGAAAAGAGAAGCGGTACGCGAGTGTGCATTTCCGTAAGTAACTGACACGGAACGCGAGTCATTCCGACTTGTAAATGTTCAATAAACTTATAAATGCATAACAGATTGTTTTTCAGATTTTTGAAAGGGTTTTTGTTAGTAAGATTTTTAGAGTCAGGCTGGGAGTGTGACTTTGGAGTGCTATTGTTACATCATGCATTGAACACATGGATATGTAGATATTCACAACTAAGATTTTTTGAATTAATGACGGGTAATCACGTTTGTTTTATGTAATCTTTTGCAATAATTTATGTAGTGATTTGGACCGTGGAATTGGTTTATATACACTTGTGAACATAGCTTTGGGCTCAAAATTGTTTTTTTGTTCTTTCCATAGTGACCCCTGACGAAGGGTCCATCTGTACCCGAAATGCATTGGGTTGATGTGAAATGCGTTATATAATGAAATCTGCAAACATTTGAAAAATGAGTTTTAATGAGAAAAGATCATTAAAATAAAAAACATTTCATTGAAAGATGCTTCAGAAAAAGATTTCTTATGGATTTTTTCATTGAGTGATGAAGAATTGAAGAATAGGACCGTCTTTGGTCCAAGTAAAAGTGTGCACACCTCTAAACCGAGAATAGTACTCCTGCCCTCATCTAGGTTGAAAACAGCTGGCTTCACATGCCCTCTTGAGTTTAGCCTAAGACTGCTTTGTCCATGCTACCACTAGGATAGCTCGTCTATAAGGTTGACTTTACAACCATCACCATAAGGGTTGTTTGGACTGGTACAAGGTGCTCACTAGAATAGTAAACATCATATACCAGGCCAACTTCTCACAATATGCTTCAGCCCATGGAAGACTCCTGGTGTACCTATGCCCTGGGTACCCTGGTACCATATACTAGGGACTTATATGGGTACACCAGCAGCCAATCTGGGGTGTCCCGAAGTACTTACCATGCCAATTTAGGGGAGAAGGACTTCCTCCGTAAGCTGAGGTTGAACAGTGAAGATTAAGTGCCATGAGCCCAGGA
Source organism: Lissotriton vulgaris (assembly GCF_964263255.1). Classification (NCBI taxonomy): domain Eukaryota; kingdom Metazoa; phylum Chordata; class Amphibia; order Caudata; family Salamandridae; genus Lissotriton; species Lissotriton vulgaris. The sequence continues at coordinate 1,599,381,331 of NC_141693.1, forward strand.
CTTAGCACTTTGCATCTAAAGTAAGTGCACTGCAAATCAAATGAATGAATTTGAAGTTTAGAGGAGCCCCATATCAGAAACTGAGGCAGAACAGTTAAGACACCGTGCTGCGCCACATTAAACTCTGCATTTGCTGAATGAAGTAAGTGTACTGATAGTTAATTGACTGCGAAGAACAATACTTTTACATCAGATCGAGCATTTACACAAGCATACTTGTGTAAATGTACAAGCATACAGTACCGAGTCGGCCCTTACCATAGTGTTGGATAATATCCGCACCCGAATTGATAAGGGCCAGACCACCCTCCTCATCCTGTTAGACCTTACGGCTGCGTTTGAAACCCTTTCTCCCTCGGTTTTAACATCTCGCCTGAGGGAGATTGGGGTGGCGGGGTCCGCTCTTAGTTTGCTGACCTTTTTCTTGACCAGAGGGAACAGAGAGTGAAGCTGGGGGAGTTCCTATCTCCATCCCTGTCTGTGCATTGTGGGGTCCCTCAGGGGTCGGCATTAAGTCCGACCCTTTTTAACATCTATGTGACCCCACTTGCCAGACTGATAAGATCTTTTGGGATGGAGGTAGTCTCCTATGCCGACGACACCCAGATCCTGGTCTCTCTCTCCCAGTCTGTCAGCGCGACTGCCTCCAATTTTAGATTCTGTATGGAGGCAGTCGCCCAATGGATGATTCACAATTCATTGAAACTTAATGGTGAGAAGACGGAGATCTTGGTGTTCGGAGGAAAGGAGGATATCTGGTCGGCGACTTGGTGGCCTGCTTCACTGGGAGCTTGCCCGGTACCTACCGCTTTAGCTAAAAACTTAGGAGTCTTGATTGATCCTACCCTCAGTATGCGTCAGCAGGTGAATAGAACAGTCTCCACCTGCTGGGGCATAATTCACATTCTGATGAGGATCAAACACTATCTTTCCCAGCAGGCGAGAAAGCAAGTTGTGGTTGCACTCATAGGCTCCCGACTCGATTATTGTAATGCGCTGTATGCAGGACTCAATAGGGGGCTGCTGCAGCGACTACAAATGGTCCAGAACGCGGCGGCCAAGTTTGTTTTAGATTTACCCAAACGTGCGTCAGCCACTTCTGCTAGAAAGTCGTTACACTGGCTCCCAATTGAAGACAGGATTTCTTTTAAAATCATGTGTCTGACCTATGGCGCCTTAGTGAGAAATAGGTCAGCTGGGATTGGTGCTCTCCTTGCCCCCTATAGCCCTGCTAGAACTCTGCGTTCTGCCAACAAGTCTCTGCTATCAGTACCACGCATTCGCAGAGTTAAATGGGGAGGCAGAGCTTTTTCTACCATAGCACCTAAATTGTGGAATGCTCTTCCTGTTGAAACTAAGTCCCTTCCCACTATGCAGTCCTTTAGAAAGGCCCTGAAGACTCGGCTATTTGCTAAAGCATACCTGTAGTTCTGTTCTGCCTTCTTTGTGATTTATTTTGATAGGCGCCTTGATGCCTTCGGGTTTTAGTTGCGCATTATAAATTTTCTTTCATTCATTCATTCATACTGTATTGTTTGCAATTACTAACGGGTCACGGCTGAGAAGAATGATAAATAAAACAGTGAGTTTAACCCAAAATCCTCAAACGAAGTGAAATTGCTTTTATATTCACACAATGTGAAACTAAATACAACCTGTTCACTACACCTTGCAGAGATCTTTAAGGTCGAAGAATCTAACTGCACCTGAGGCATAACGATCTTTCATAACGGAGCCTATTGAACACAGAAGAAAACGAGTAACAGTTCTCATTTTCACAGTTAAATAGCAAAGACAGAAACCAAATTGGCAACACAGGTTTTACAAAAATGCTCTTATAGAATACACAGAAGTACCCCAAAGAGATTCAGGTACACTAGCCTTGATTTATAAAATAGTAGGAAAAGTGTTTACAGAGAAGGTCATAGTTTTAAAATGTATTCTCATTTTTAACTTTCCAGATTACACCAGGTCGATTTGCCCTGAAGATAATCCCTCGATTACACAGGGATTGGAAACGTGTCCGCACCTTCAATACCAGAGGGCATGCTGCAATCAGTAGCCTGTTGGTAGGATAGGGTTTATGATTAAATAATAGATCCAAAAAAAAGTCCCGGAGCTTAGCCCCAAGGTATCAGGAACTGTTAAGTAGCCATTGAATCAGTTACTAGAAAACGAGTTCCTCATGATAGGAACCTGACAAATTGATGGTGTAATGTGATTTTTTGCACTTGTTTGATTAGCACTAATGTAATGTTGTACACTTATCGGATTACTTTACATAAGTTGCATTTTTCTGACCTTTGTGATTTTTAGGTCTCGCCTGCTAATGCGCTTGCGCATTGCTGGCGAGAGATATAGGGGCTTAACCAGAGCTTAACCAAATGGGTGATTTCATGCAGTGCCAGTGAAAAGCGCGTGCACGCATCAAAGCCATCTGCTTCCCTCCCACAGCTTCCCCCAGCGTGCGCTCTGCCCTCAGGCATTTCTCCTCCCCTAATTATTCACGGCCGACCTGTGAGAAGTTGGCCTGATATATGATGCTCACTAGTTCTAGTGATTACCTTGTATCAGTCTAAACAACCCTTATGGTGATTGGTTGTAAGTCAACCTTATAGACCAGCTATCCTAATGGTAGCATGGACAAAAGCAGTCTTTAGGCTAAACTCTTTTGGCATGTGAAGCCAGCTGTTTTACCACATATAACCCCTTGAATACCAAGTGAAAATAAACAAGTATTTATTAACTAACATACACCTCTGAACTCTTTATGAGGTCAGAAGGCTAAGCACATGACAAACTCTTAGGAAAAATACGTTTATGTTGCACGATTTACAATGGTGCCCTAGGGGCACGACAAACCATATACTAAGTAAGTGGAATGTGAAAGTCAATCAAAGGAATGGAGCTGTCCAGAGGCTGTAGGATCGCTGGGACCACGCTATACTAACTTGAGGTAAGTAATAGGAGACCCACGGCACGCGTGTGCAGTGTGAACTCACACGCGAGATGCGTACAAACGTCTATGGACAGTACAGTTTTAAGAAAAAGGTGAATACGGACGTCCCTGACTAGATAGGACCAAAACGACCGTGGAACTGGACCAGAGGAGAGTCAAGCTACCCTTGAGCACCGAAATGCTCATGTTACCTCACCCACAGGCTGCGGGTGCATAGGTGCCAAGTCGTGTCGGGTTCCGGCGTTGAAGTCTATGGAGCCTGGAGGAGAAGATGCTGCAGGTGGTCAGGAGGAAGATGTCCGGTGTGACCCAAGGGTGGATCAGTGAAGAGAAGAAACTGAAAGCAGAGGGGACAATGTTCAAAAGTCACTAGCCAGTGACTGGAGTGAAACCAGGCGTGGAACCAGATGTCGTCGTCGCGATCAGGTGAGGTGGGAACTACCTCACCCCACGCTTCCAGGAAAGACCGCAGTGCCCTGAAGAAACTCCCTGGTAGGGAGTGAAACGCGTTGGCTGACCTTTTTGTACACTACTTGGTGATCTGTATTTTAAGAATGGATAAAGATAAATAAAGAATTTTTCTACTACCTAAATGAAACGTTTTGTTTGGACTTCTATTTGGTGCGCCCCCACAAACATCGAACAAACTATCTAACTGATCTGGAGAGCACAGCAATGCCAAACAGCAGCTGGCGTTGGGGTTGGCAGCACAAAAAATATACACACAAGAAATAGGACTAATTTTGGAACTGGACTTTAGGTGCGGCATTATAGGGTCCGCTGCTGTCTTTTGCATTGATCCTCGAGGGTGGACGCTTGTCTCTGCAGCCACGTGGACCAGGTGGTGTCTTCGACGACCAGGATGGAGGCACGAGCTGTCCCACGCAGGGGGGCTGCACTATGACTAGGTCCCTCCTCTGGGTGGGACCAGGCAGGGGGGTGGTTACACCCCCTATCCATTGTCCGGTCTTGCGCCAGCTCTGGGGCTGGAGTGCCCCAGGAACTGGTTTAGACCGGTGTATGCACAGGGATACCCTGTGTGCCCCAGGCATGTCTCATTCCTTTCAGCCCTGTCCTACCTAATACACAAAATCCTGTCTGGGGTGGTGCTAGCACCTCCCAAGGCAGGAAACCCTTTGTCCAAGCCTCCCTCGCTGGAAGGACTCCCAGCAGCAGGAGGTCAGACTTGTGACTGTGGTGGCAGCATCCATTTTGTGATGCTGAGGCTCGAGTTAACTTTAACCGGGGTTCACAGTTACATACATGTCGTGTCCCTCTAGAAGGGTGGAATGCTACCCCCGTCGCCAGAACTGGCGAGGGGGTAGTATTCCAATTCGTATGACACCTTACTCGACATGTTTTGATAATGCTATACCAAAGTTAGCAATAACCGCAAGGATTATAATGCACTTAAGAGTATATGGTATAGCGTTATCATGGAAACAGCTAAAGGACTTGGTTCCGAAAGCTGCAGACAGGCTCAGCTCATGCTAGAGCACCATATCACATAATTCCAAGCACTCTGCCTTCAGGATTGCTAAGGCCTGCCATAGGAGTGACTGATAGGAGGATATGTGTCCATTTTAGGTTTAGATATAGGGATACTATATCTAAAGCAAAGGGTGATTACACCACCTTGCTCCAGCTGATTGATCAGCCAGTTGTGTCAGATTTGGATGGCCAGCCAGGGGTGGCATAATACATGCTGCAGCCCCTGGTAGGACCTGGGTGCACCTATGCCCTGGGTACCTAAGGTACACTGTACAGGGACTGATAAGGTGACTCAGTATCCAATTGGGTATGCACCTAAGGTACATGGTTGTCAATTTTAGAGAGAGCACAGCTAGGCTGTGGGTCTGATTAGCAGGCCCACAGCCAGGGAAGTCATAAACCAGTGAAGCAAAAAGCAAAAATCGGGGGTGACCATAGGATTGCAAACCCTACTCTCCTACACGACCCGCCGGCTGTACTTTCACTTTGACGGCCGCCAGGCCGTCTCTCACGTTTATCCTCCCCCCTCCCAGTTTTTTTAATCACAGCAATGCCAAGAGCTTGTTTCTCTTAAGGTACGTCTGTAGTTCAGAGCAAAGGACTTAAAAATGCGTTGACGTGGTACATGGCTTGTTTTCATTATTTCTCTCATTTCTCCATCTTTTAAGCGCTGCGCTTTAATTATATTTGCAGCTTTAAAGCGCTGTGCTTTCATTTTCCTTGCAGCCATTTCTTCTGGCCATGGTAATCAGCCTGCCTCCCCGCCTCCCCTCCTCCCCTGTAGCAGCTGATCAGTAGCCCACAACGAATATCCACAACACCAGAACGAGTTGTGCGGCTGCCAGGACCCCGGTGCATGCGAGTCACTGCTTTTGAAAATGTATGCTGTTATAGTGCAACTGAGGAGAAGCAACGAGCTTAGCTTCTGTATTTTCATGCGCTCAGTCGGATGCAGTAGTGTTGCAAAGACGCAGTATGTTTGACATTATCAGCACAGCTGTGCTGAGCTCTTGCATTGGGTAAACACTTCTCTATGCGCCAATAAGCAGTTTGCTGTAGCAGCGCCGCGTGAGATTGTGTTATTTTATACGAAAGAGTATGTCTATGCACGCTGTTCTTCAATGCTCTAGTATTTGAATAACAAAATTAAAACAACCCTTCCCTATTGTTCTCCTGCGGGGCATAGAGGATCAAAAGAAATGCGTTATGAATATGGCAGCTGCCACTAAAGATAACAGCAGGACGAGTTGTGTGGTGGGGCTGCCAGGAACTCTGGACTCCATACGCCTGGGCTATCTTTATTGGCGAGGGGAAATTATTTGATTTTTATTAACGCTTTCTGCACATTTCAATGGCAGTTTTTAAGCATACGAAGCTTTGTACTTTTATTTCGGTGCTACTCTTCACTTTCCCATCGTTCATGCATTTACCATTATGTTAATTATTGTTAATTATTGCTTTGGCTGCAGAAGCCTCACAAACACGTTTATCAGATATCACTTCAAAACATCTGTACCCCCGCCCCCTCGCTCCACAGGCCATGCATACAGGACGGTTTTGGAGAAACCTTTTGTGCCCCCCCATATCACTGATGTGTCATGTTTCCTCTTTCTGAAAGAACAGAAATGGATTTTTCGCCTTAGGAGTGACGTAGAAGGATTGAACGATGATATTCTCTGGACATCAATCTAATGGCTATAGACTGCTTTATCTTGGTTCAGGAATTGGGAATGAGCAGGTTCTAACTGTCAGATGAACTATTGTCCTTCTTCTGTGGCACCTCTTCCAGAAGCGCATCAATATGCAGCTCTCAGTCTACTTGCTTATGACAAGACCGTACTATTGCCCAGCCTGACCTGTTGGTATTGACCATATTGTCTTTCGCGCATTCTGAGTGCACACACTTATAAATCACAGATATCTACAATAATGGGACATTCTTCTTAGACTCGAGCTGATTACACTATTAGGCGTGACATGCCTGTTGTTATGACATGCTACAGACCCGATGTTCTAGTTTATCACCAAATAGTTAACAGGCCATTGTACTAATCTTTTATGCTGATTTGCTACTGCTTGGGGCATTCACCACGTGGAGCCATGCCTTCATCACTTAATATCTTAAAATCTCCGTATATGATTTTTGAGATATGAGCTGTGTTTGACGTCTTCTTGCCGACACCGGCGAGGTAGCTTTCTGTATTCTGATTGGCCTACCACCGACCAATGGGTCTCGCTTTAAGTTGTGAGAACCCAATGAGAGGTTGGGTTTCTAATGAGGTTATTTCGTGTTATGTTGGGACTCGTCTCTTCGTGTAGTTGTTATTGTGACAAGCCTACTCGAAATCACAAACACGTGGAGAGTATATGCGTTAACACCGATTTAATATAAGAGACCAATAAATCGGGTTGTTGACATACCAACTTATGAACCATTCGTAAACCTACAGAAACTCGCGACATCGCGTATCCGGCATTCTGATTGGTCAACCATCGACCAATGGGTCTCGCTTTAAGTCGTGGGAACCCAATGGGAGGCCGTGTTTTGAATTAGTCTGTTTCACGTTAGGCTTTGTCCCGTCGCTCTGGATAACTTTCATTGTGACGTACCTACTCTATCGGTAACTGAACAAATATACACGGGTGTATACACTCGATAAATATATGCGCTAAGGCCACTTTTTCAAAAGAGATTGAAAAATCAGTTTGCCAACTTAAGAACTATTCTTAATAACCAATGGAAATACGCGACAGCGCGCATGCGCTTAGCTTTCAGTTAACCTTGCATGCTCTTGTTCTGGTCCGCCAGTTAATTCAACCAATGGCGGTTTACCAGCGAGTTTATTAGTACATACACGACGTCCTGTCGGTACCTCCCCCCTAGCCTCAGGAAGAGGCCAGAGGTACCGACGGACAGGTAAGGGCACTTTAACATCATTCTGCCTGCTTTTCTCTGTTATGATGCCTTAAAATTGGTTATAGGGAAACTCTGTTGATCAGTGTACAGAGCACTAGTAACTAATAGGAAACCATAGAAAGGATAACTGAATATCCACTATCCTGTTGTTTTCAGCCATTTTTCGCTTCAACCTTGTTATTATACCAACGTTTGTTCTGTGCTCCATATCTAGATGCACATAAGTTGGATATACAGTCAAGGGATTTTAATTGTAAAAAATAAAATCCTTATTGTTACTTGTTGTTTTCACATGATTTAGAGCGGGGCCTCCTATCCCTGAGCCGGTGCCAGGAGAGGTGAGGCTTACTCCCTAGATTATTGGGGTAAGTAAATGAATCACTTGATATAATTTATTATTTTCTTTACCGCTGTTGCAAGTGGACTGAGATACTGTACTTTATTTGTCAGTTTGTGATGTTAGAGTTAGTTTGAGGTGCATAATAGACATTGTGTGTCTTATTCTTATTTTCTTTCAGGAAAGAATCCCTTAAGACTAAATCTGGCGGAATAGGCGCAGTGAGTACATTGCGCAGAGAGCTATAGCCAGAATAATCATTAGGTAACATCCATAATGCAATAACTATGGTACCTTATTTTTCACATTTTTGAAAATGTTTTTCTTTTGCAGTAGTGTATAACTAAGACTTGGTCCTGATGAAAGCTAAGCAGGGGAGCTGCCCCTGAGATAGCAGAAACATGTCGACCATTATATCATCTTCTTAGGGCAGTTATTATGTTGCACTGTCTTACACTCCACTTTTAACCTTGACCCCATGATTTACTCCCCAATAAAAATGTACCTTATATCATGGTAGTCAATTTTAGCTCACATTCTCTTTTGATTTTTGTTTACACACTCATTGTTGCACTGCAAATCTTTCCTGATTTCTCACACCATTTACCCACTCTTTGTATGTGAGATCGGATCCGCCTGGGTGGCCCTGGAGAATTGGAGTAAACACACAATTTATCAGGTGTGTCTCCTTATCTGGACCAGGACCTTGCTAACTAATCCCAGATGACGAGGCTTCGCCATATGGGTGGGCTGATGGGATTCATTTCCATTCACCTGCACATTCATATCTAACTCTTGTTTCATCTTCTTTTCATTCTCACTACTCTGAGAAGTTCAGTCCTATATACAGACCCTATCTAGCCTCTCTTATTGATAACGGTTTAAGTTGGGGGTTTAGGCTGTCAGTGGTCTATAAATATTGCCACCCCTTGGACCCTTCCTCACCTGGGTGTGTTACATGCATACAGGACGCCTGGCTGTGGGCCCCTAGAGTCTCCCGTTCCTGGGGAAGCCTGATCTGGTTGTAGCCTCATTTCCCTGAGCGCTATCCTCTGCATCGCCCCCTGCTTCACACTTTTCACGGCCGCCAGACCGAGTCTCACATTTCTCCTCCCTCCCTCCCCACAGCAATGCCAAGAACTTGTTTGTGTATATAGGTAAGATGTTTACATTGCTGTACGTAAAGTAACTTCGTGGCATGTGTAAGTGTCTCTTTCTTTCCGTGTTTCATTTACACACGAACAGCGATTACTTCTGTTCTTATATAGTGGAGAGTCACAATATCTGCATCACCAGGATATGTCAAAGATTTAGGTCAGACATTAAAAAATCGTCTGCCCTTATTTCATCAGCCGTGCTTTCATATCAGTTTCCATTTCCCACCTTTTGGATATTTCTTTCCTCTGTAGCTTTTCCAACTGTCTCATTAAATCTTTAGCCTCAGCGAGCTGATCACTTCTTCTCCGTGAGGCTTGGTTGCCTGTGTCATCAGGCACCTCCTCTGTGCTGAATACATTTTCAGCGGCAGCCTCCCTTTCTCTCAGCTAATCCATGATTCTTGTTGCCACAACACCTCAAGCGTTCTCCGTGTCCTGATCTGCAGGACATTTCTGCTCTCCTCTCTCCCCACTGCCTCCACTAATGCGGCACGGCTTACTGTAATTCTGAGTGCTCTCCGACATCTAGATGATGGCAGCTCAGCTGATCTTTGTGAATTTTGTTTTTGCTAGGGGGGGCTCCGTGACATGTAATACTGTACCCTTCTCAAATGCCAGTGACCGTGGTGCCCCTAATCGAGAGAGCGTGCCGGATTCCAGTGCCAGCAATTTGAACAACTATACTACAATGCCTGTCCCATTCATCTGAAATAGGCTCCAGCATTGCATTATTTTTATTATTACTGAGGATTTTTAAAGCGTGTTCCAGCTCTCCTTCAGCGCCTCCTCTCCGCCCCCTTCCCTGCTGCTATTTTACACCAGGTTTTCCCTCTGCCTTCAATTACGGCTTCGTTTCCTTCTCTTCAGACAACTTCTCGCAGCTTTGATGTTCTCAGTGGGCTGTGTCTCGACATTTGGCTAACTCCAGCTTGTCCTGTTTGTAAAGCAATCCTGCGTAGCCATTTGTTAGCAGGATACACTTAATTGGCTGTAATAAGCAAACCTTAGCGTCATTATTTTGACTGAGAAATTCCTTTTAACAATTATTTATAATAAGGGCAGACTAGAACTGCAGGTTTGTATCTCACAACATCCTCTGCTTTGGGGAGGGCCAGAGCTTCAACAACGTAGGCGCAGAATACAGAACCAGTTGTACAGCACCTCCTAGTGCCCACATTTCTCACAGCCTTAGTTTATTCATTTCGGAAGCGAAAATCACCCCAATATCCCTCCCGCTCTCGCTATCTCTCTCTCTCCCCCTCTCTTTCTCACTCTTTCCCTTTCTTTCCTCTCCTCTCTCTTTCTCCCTCTCTATCTCGTTCTCTCTCTCCCCTCTATCTCTTTCTCTCCTCCCTCTCTATCTCTCTCCTTTCTCTTTCTGTCTCTCCCACGCTCTCTTGCTCTCTCTCTCACTCTTTCACTCTCTCCTCTATTTCTATCTTTCTCTGTCTCTTTTCAAAACCTCTCTCTCTTTCTCTTTCTAGCTCTCTTTCTCTCACTCCCTCTCCCTCTCTTTATCACTCTTCCCTCTCACACTCCACTCGGTGCCACGTAATAACGCTCCACATAGTTACACTCTACTCAATACTAAATAAATACACCACACATAATACCACCTCTACTACCACTCTAACTCTACTCTACCTCTATTCTACCCCTCTACCTCTCTTCTACACCTCTACTCTACCTCTCTACCCCTCTTCTACACCTCTACTACCCCAATACACCTCTTTTACCCCTCTATTACCCCACTACCTCCCCTCTACCTCTCTTCTACCCCTCTACCTCTACTCTACCTCTCTTCTACCCCTCTACTCTACCCCTCTACTACCCCTCTTCTACACCTCTACCACCCATCTACTACCCCTCTACCTCTCTTCTACCCCTCTACCTCTACTCTACCTCTCTACCCCCTCTACCATACTACCCCTCTACCATACTACCCCTCTACTACACCTCTATTACCCCTCTACTACCGCTCTACCCCTCTACTACCCCTCTACCTCTCTTCTACCCCTCCATCCATCCATCCCCCCACTCCATCCATCCTTCCCCCACTCTATCCATCCATCCCCCACTCCATCCATCCCCCACTCCATCCATCCATTCCATCCATCCATCCATCCATCCCCCCCCTCCACCCATCCATCCATCCCCCTACTCCATCCACCCATCCACCCATCCATCCCACTCCATCCATCCATCCATCCATCCCACTCCATCCATCCATCCATCCATCCCACTCCATCCATCCATCCCACTCCATCCATCCACCATCCATCCATCCCCCACTCCATCCATCCATCCCCCCACTCCATCCATCCATCCCCGCACTCCATCCATCCATCCCGCACTCCATACACCCATCCCCGCACTCCATCCATCCATTCATTCCCCCGACTCCATCATCCCTCCCCGCCCCACACTCCATCCCTCCCCCACCCCACACTCCATCCCTCGCCCACACTCCATCCCTCGACCACACTCCATCCCTCGACCACACTCCATCCCTCGACCACACTCCATCCCTCGCCCTCTTGCCCTGGCTCTATCTCTCACCCTGCTTCTATCTCTCGCCTTCCCTCTATCTATCTTTCGCCCTCCCTCTATCTCTCTATCGCCCTCACTATCCATCGCATCACCACAGCATCACTCAGGGGCACCACAACATCACTATGCGCTACCACAGCATCACTGAACGCCACAGCATCACTTGTCGCCACCACAACATCATTCAGAGCCACCACAGCATCAATCTGTGCAACCATTCAACAACTGATTCAAATATGTTCTCTCAATATTTCAAACTTTATTACAAATGTCACACATTTTTTTTTATATTTCACTTCTGTTCTTGTATTTTCATCACAATAAAATACACTAAACATAATCTTCCAAAAAGTTATTTGCAAAAGTTCAAGCTATTGCCATTATAAATTACAATAACTTTTATTTAAGTAGTAAAAAAAGCCATTGTTATTTGTAATATCAATACATCTAAGTCACGTAAATAATACAGATATTGCATTACAAATGCTATTAATTTCGCTATTTTCAAAATCAACACATAAATACAAAATGTGTCATTTACAATACCAATAGCTCAAACTTTCCGAATGCGAGACCTATTGCATTGCAAATGCTTGTTTTGTTTGTACCCCTTTGTGCCTTGGGCAAGTATGTCAAAAATGTATTAAACACTTAAATCATGGCAAGGAAATAGCCAGGACCAGGATAAAAGCACTTCTACTAGTCCACTAACTGCTAAAATAACAAGCATTTACAATGCAATGGTCTCGGCAATATTATAGGTAGAGCTATTGGTATTGCTCATTATTTTTTTTATCTTTTTTGTGTCCCTAAATAAATGGCATTGTCATTTCTATTGGCATTAGCTTTTTTTTTGCATATGTGATACCTATTGCATTAGCAGAGAGAGAGTGAGGTAGTGAGATAGAGAGAGAAAGTGAGGTATTGAAATAGAGAGAGAGTGAGGTAGTGAGAGAGAGTGAGATAGATAGAGAGTGAGGTAGTGAGATAGAGAGTGAGGTAGTGAAAGAGTGAGGTAGTGAGGGAGAGTGATGTGAGGTAGTGAGATATAAGCATAGAGGGATGTTGTGATGTAGTGAGATAGAGAGAGAGGTAGTGAAAGAGAGTGAAAGTGAGTTAGTGAGATAGAAAGAGTGAGGTAGTGAGATATAGAGTGATTGAGGTAGTGAGTTAGAGAGAGAGAGAGTGAAGTTGTGAGCTACAGAGTGAGGTAGTGAGAGAGTGAGGTAGTGATGTTTTGAGAGCCAATGGAGGAGAGACGGGGCAGGGAGGCGGGTTCTACAGCCCTACTAAGAAACATTAATTCTCCGACCCCAGACTGCGCAAGCGCAGCCTTTAGGTCCTCGACCTAATAAAGTGGCCAGTCTGCAACACATGTGGCAGATTCCAAGACTAGCCCATTATATATAATACATATATATCTCTCCAGAGACATAAACAGAACCGAACACCTTCAAGTTATTGAAAACCCAAGTTCACTCAAAGGCAGGTGACCTCCCAGAATGGCCGCAGCGCTTGAAGTCTAACACTACAATATTAAAATAATGTGGGGAAAAACAAGACTGTGCCAATGCTTGTCTGCAATACATGGATGTATTGTTACTTCTTCCACGGTACACCACGATGTCTAGAATTAATAAAGTAGCATTCCATCAGCGTTCTACATAATGCGAATATCGGATGCAACTCACTAATAGGTTTGTTGAGCTTCTTTTTAAAGAATAATCTTTACATTATGTAAAGACGAACATGAAGTACTGTGGACTGAATTGCTTTTACTTTTTATATGTATGAACACACAGTTATGGCATTTAGATCGACTAAAGAAAGTAATAACGTTCATCAAAACAACGCTAACAACAACAACACTTGTTTCTTGCTAGAGTTTGAACAGACTTGAAGAACGTGGGAATTATTACCATAAGGCATGCTTCCTAAACCACTTGACCTGGCGGCCTGCAGTGCGACACAGCATCCGCAAGGTAAGGCCGCGTGACTTGAAAAGCCCTCAGCAGACCAGTCTGTGGAGTGCAGTGCCAAATTGCTAATACAGCCCTTAAATGAAAGTCAGAGTGAGCCGCTATCGGCAGGACATGCCTGGGCATGTTATCGAGTCGGCCACCTCGATTCCGGGTTTTGGTGCTGAGAGAGAACACAGATGCACCGCTGCTATCTGTGCAAGGCATCTGTTGCACGAGGTGACCTGGACCTCAGAGCAGCCGGGTGTGTCTCCCTCCCCGGAGATCAAGAGAGCTGGAGACCAACCAACGAGGGCCTGTCGGCGGACCTCCTCCTGGAGCAGAGGGTATGGCAGGGTCGTGGGCTCCAGCTGCCAGCCGGCACTGACCAGTGATTAGCAAAGCAAATCTTCACTCGCGCCTTCTTGTGAACTGAGCTGGGTGCAATGCCTGGCAAGTGAAGGGCAGCTGTGCCTTGTGTTTAAAACATACCACAAAGTTGCATATTTTTGTATCAGGTGTAGATTTGCAGTTTATATTGAGCGCGAACTCGACCCAAAGGTATTGGAGCGCTTTACAGGAGCCCAGAATCACAGGGTGTTGAGCCAACGCCGAGATTCGAACCAGGATCCCCAGCTCCAAAGTCGTCCGTTGTAATTCTTAGTTCATAAGCACGACAGTGGGGTTCTAGAACCACTGCATTACTAATAGATGACCACAATAGCTCAGTCAGCTAAGCGCGTGCTGCTCAGTTGTGCGCTCGCCCCGGATTCCAGAGGTTTTCGTTTTGCATGAGGCCGCTAAAGATGTCATCCTTCCGATGTCGATGAGTGCAAGTACGTTCAGTAAGAGGAAGGAGTGTTGAGCGCTCCAGGGTAAATCTGTCGTAGCACTGCTACTATGCAAACGACAGGAAAAGCAATAGGGTGGTCGAATGCAATAAAAATATTTCACACCCTGACCACCCTAAAGTTCTGTAACAAGTCAGTGCTGATAATATTTCATTATACAGGGGTGACAATAGGTGCTTTATTTACCTCACAGGTTCCTGCCTTTCCACACTCCTAGAGGAACAGCGGAATACAACATCACCTGAACAACGAATGTCACTGTAAAGTGCATTCACCCTTGTTCAGTCTTGGCTGCTGCACAGCACACGAGAATCACGCTCCTGGCATCTACGGGTAACCAGTCCCTGGAATGGAAATAGAATTAAAGGTGCAGGTGCTTACAACCCCATAATGCCGTTTCCTACCGAGAAATGCTAGCACTGCTTGTTAAAAGTACAGCACTCCTGCTGAGTTGTGCTACTTACTCCCCCTTTAAGAAACCAAAATGCAGCTACTCCGTACCCATGAGCGCATGTCCATATAAGACACTTGGAAACATGTTCCTAACCCCTCCCACTGCCCCACTGCATAGGGCACAGATCGACCCCATCAGGCACAGTAGTTAACTGAAAGAACACACCACCTATCAGTGGGCGGCAGCGACTCACAAACACCACCGAAATTAAACGAATACGACTCCACAGCCGAAAGGGTCATGGAGAGGTCACGGGCTACTGTTTACATCTAGCCGCCAAGCAGAGAAGTTGCACATGTTCTTCAACAGAGTATGTGTCAGAACAGCTCCCTTCAGTACAGAGCATCTTATCAACAATAATACATGATACGATTCAGGGAAACGAGACTTGGTTAACCTCCTTGTAAATGCCACTGAAGAACGCAGGTCCCATATCCCCCCCTAACCCCCCTTCTGCGCAGCGAAGCCTCCGCCCTCGTCTCAGCTGAGACCCCAAGGTCCGGGGTGGACTAAGGTATGAAGGCCATGATGAGAAGAGGTGCACGCGGCGATAGGCTAGGTTTCAAGGAAAGTAATAAATACGGCTTTCTAAGATACAAGAGACCATATTATTAAAGCTACATCTCTTGCTCGGATGTCACTTCATGCCTTTGTGCTGCAGGGGCGTGTGCCCTCATACCCAGCGTGAAGTCTTACTTGACTTTTTGAAGAGCTCGTCTTTTAGTTCGCATCGCCTTGGGTCGGGAATTACCAGAACTTTGTTGCCTTTTAAGTGGCAGCGGGAGAGAATGCAGCCGGCGGCGGCACCTGCGGGACACTGCTTTCTCGCAGTGTTCGACGCTGCTCGGGTTCCCGTTACCGGCTGATCCTGCCCGGCTCGCGCCGTCCGCACACATCCGTACCCTGGAAGCACACCCAGCTGTCTCGCGCTTCAAACCTAATGCACAGCTCTTGCAGGCAGGCTGTGTTGGGGATCGGGTTAACTCGCATGCCTCTGCACCCGCTGGGTGGAAAAAGCCTGTTCACGAAACCGAAAGCGATCGTGTTTAGGAAAAAACAAAGCTGCTAGCTGCGGCATATACGGCGTGGGTACCATCCAGTGGTATGCATGGTGAGCCTGCGTGCTAAGATAGTAGACTTCAAAGTCAGGGAAATCGAAACCCCCTCTAACATAGGATGCACAAGGACCTCCCATTTAAGACGTGGTTGTTTACCACCCCATAATAGGCGTATTAATTCCGTGAGAAGAGTCTTAAAGAAGAGAGCACCAGGATAATAAGGAATGTTGAGGAATAAGTACAAGAACTGGGGGAGAACCACCATCTTTATCAGGGAGGCACGCCCAGCCAAGGACAGTGGCAAGGAGAGTCAGCACGTTACATTCGCCGCCAGTCTTGTGATCGCTGTGCCATAGTTTAATCGGAATGTTTCCTCCCTATCTCGAGATACCCTGAATACCCAGATACCTAAGGTCGGAAGCACACCATTCTAAGGGAAAGTCCAGAGGGAACTGGAGCACCGCAGGTGTGAGGGGGAAGAATTGTGATTTTCCCCAATTGATATTAACGCCCGACAACTTTCCAAATACCAGGAATTCTCTCAACAGGGGGTTTATATTTAGCTGAGGTTCCCTGACATATAGGGTGACGTGGTCAGCGTATAAGGAAATCAGTATCTGACGCTGAAAACACTGAAATGCCCTTTCGCAGTGGAGCTGACGCAGTCTGGACGCTAAGGGCTCAACTGCAATAGCAAAAAGTAGCGGGGACATCGGACACCTTTACCGGGTGCCCCGCGATATGGAGAGAGCATTGGATAAATGACCATTAATCAGCACTCTGGCCGAGGGTCGACAACCCCCAGGAGATAAACACCCAGGAGATAAACATTTTGGGGAACCCCATCCTCTGAAGAACCTTGAATAAGTAACTCCATTCCACCGAGTCATATGCCTTGGAGGCATCTAAAAAAACAGCCGCAAGCTGAAAATCCGGTGCTACTGTCAGTATCAAAGAGAAGAGGGTTCTTAAGTTATGCGATGTGACCCTACCTGGGACGAACCCGGACTGGTCCGGGAGAATTATCTTGTCCATGAGAAGTGTCAAACTAAGACCTTTGCCAGTATCACAATTAATGAGTGATAGCTGTCCATAAGAGTCGCATATTGTGGGAGACTTACCAGGCGTAAGCAAAGATGTAATGACCACTTCACGCATCATGGGCGGGAGGATCCCTACTTCCAGAGATTCTTCAAACACTTCGCGTAAAACCGGTGCCATAATGTCTATGTAACATTTATAGAACTCAGCAGGCAAGCCATCCAGGCCCGGTGCCTTCCCATTCTTCAATGACATAATGGCCTCTCTGATCTCATCAAGTTCATGGGGGGCACTAAGAAACTGTCTGTGGACATCACTAAGCCAACATATTGCTACGTCCCCTAAGAACTCATCAAGGTCCACCTCACCATGTCGCTGGGTGGTATATAATGTAGCATAGTGAGAAGTGAAAGTGTCTAAAATACCCACATGGGGTAATGGCGGCTCCCACACTGTTCCAAGGTCACCACCACCCAGTCCAGCCCAGCAGTCTTCCCTCCGCGCCTCGAGGGACTTTGCCAGCGCACTCCTTATGCCCTATCCTCACAAATCAGCGGCGCCGGTATTTGCAGATGGATGGAATGCAAACTCCGGGTGGCAGCGCTATACACCGTCACCCTGTACTCGCAACAGTATGAGCGCTGCTCGATCGGTAGGGGAGGCCAGGCCGTCCTTCCCAGGTCTTCAGGGGCATCCGCCCGATGTCCAAAAATGTGGGGCACTCACCGGGGAGCCTCCGCTCGGCAATCACCGCCGCTGACCTCCACGACAACCTACGCCACCAGTCCGTCCCCCGGGCCTGGGCTCCTCGTGGCAGACTGGGAACTCTCGTAGCCAAGTGCCCCGACCCACAGCTCCAGGCATCACAAGATTGCAGAGCGCCTGCTGCGTCACCCTCTCAGCAGAGCCCAACCGATCCTCCCGCAGCTCCGATGGTCACCGCCAGCAGCTCTAAGCAATTAGGGCCCGATGTAGGTAAACTCCAATTTACCACTTCTTAAATACCGAATCATACCGATTCTGTTTTTAAGAAGTGGTAAATTGGAGGGGGGGAGATGTGGGTATTTCAGAATCGGTATTTACCGATTCTGTAAATACCGAATCGGTATCCCCCATTGATTCCTATGGGCCTTGAAGCCCATAGGAATCAATGTGCATTACCGAACCGGTATTTACCGATTCGGTAATTACCGATTTCTGCAAGGGTGCAGGGGGTGCCACTTTGACACCCTCTAGAACCCCCAATACTGGCTTGTGTGCCATGTGGCACACAGACATGCCCTAAGGGCATGTCTGTCTGTCACATGGCATAGGTGTGCATGCACACATGTGCATGCACACCTGGATTCGGTATTTTAACACCCAATTGGATTGGGTGTTAAAATACCGAATCTGAAGGGCCTGTGGGACTGAAAGTAGTCCCACCTACATCCCGATTTTTTAAAATCGGTAAACTTACCGATTCTGTATTTTTCCGATTCGGTAATTTTACCGAATCAGTAAAATACCGAATCGGAGAAAAAAAGGTCCCCTACATCTCAAAAGGCCAAATACCGGTCGGAAACGGCCGAATTCGGCCGTTTCCGACCGGTATTGGCCACCTACATCGGGCCCTAAGCCTTCATCTCCTGTGTTCCACGTCGCAATTCACGGGCAGAAGTCAGGATAAATGGAGCATTATGTGGCCGGTCAGCGGGAGCCTCACCTCGCGGCGGCCATTCCGCTCGCGCGCCACCTAACGCCACCAAATAAGGAAGTATCTTGTGTAAAAGACGTATGCTGTAGTAACAGGAACTAATAGTGGTCGCAATATGATCCTTCACAGTTAGTGTTAGGTCCAAATTTAATCCAAGATTTTTTATGGATTGGGTTAGAATGAGAGCCATTCCCAGCTAGCCAGGCCACCAGTCTTCTGTCCAAATGGTTGAGGCTTTACCCATAAGCATAATCTCGGTTTTGCTGGGATTCAGCTGGAGGCAGTTCTCTGTCATCCAATTAGAGATGGCGAGCATACCTGCTGAGAATAGAATTTTCTCATCTTCAGGATTGGAACCCATTGGGAACATCAGCAGAGTATCGTCAACGTAGGAGATTATCTCGAACCCAAACGGTTCGACAATTTTGCACGAGGGGCCATGTAAACATTAAATAATGTAGGCATTAGGCAAGAGCCCTGAGGGACGCCCTTGTCCAGACAAGATTTCTGGGAAAGAAATGGGGCCAGATGTAGGAGCCCAAATACCGGCCGGTATTTGGTGATTGGGATGTAGGGGCATCATTTTACAGATTCGGTAAATTTACCGAATCGGTAAATTTACCGATTCTGTAAAATACCGAATCGGTAATTTTACCGATTCGGTAAAACCCAGAAGTAGGTGGGACTCTTCTGAGTCCCAAAGGCCTTACAGATTCGGTATTTTACCACCCAATCCAATTGGGTGGTAAAATACCGAATTCAGGTGTGCGTGCACATGTGTGCATGCACACCTGTGCAATGTGACACACAGACATGCCCTTAGGGCATGTCTGTGTGCCACATGGCACACAAGTCCGGAATTGGGGTGACACCCCCTGCACCCCTGCACCCTTGCAGGATTCGGCATTTACTGAATCGGTAAATACTGATTCGGTAATGCCCATTGATTCCTATGGGCTTCAATGCCCATAGGAATCAATGGGCATTACCGAATCTGTATTTACAGAATCGGTAAATACCGAATCTTAACGATTCGGTATTTACAGAATCTGTAATACCTACATCTCCCCCCTTCATATTTACCGACACTTAAATACCGAATCGGTAAAATACGGTATTTAAGAGTAGGTAAATATGAATTACCTACATCTGGCCCATGGTCCTTACATTATCATTTGGCCTCTATCTGACAACGTTTATTTCAGCCATTTTAAGGCTGTGCCCCGGATGCCACATAAATATAGTCTCTACACGAGCAGAATATGTGAGATGGTATCAAATGCCGCGGAGAGATCTAGGAGGAACAGAACCACTGATCCCCGGCATCCATTATCTGCCTCACAGAGTCAATTACTGCCAAGAAAGCGGTCTTAGTACTGAAACCTGGACGAAATCCAGATTGAGAGGGGTCTAAGATTTAGTTGGACTCAAGATATGCACTTAGCTGCCTTTTTATAATGGCTTTCAATTGCTTGCCCAACAGGGGTAGCAGAGATATTGTTCGGTAGTTGCTAAGCACCTGAGGATCTGCTGTAGGTTTTTTCAGGAAAGGTCGTACATATGATTCTTTCCAAACGGTAGGAATAATGCCACATTGGATCAAACAATTAAAAATTTTGCGAATTTCCGGGGCACAACTAGGAGATAGAAGGGCTATAGTTTTAGGAGGACATAGGCCGCCAGGCGGGCCAGATTTAGCCGATGATAATGAGTTAGAATTTTCATTGAGGGTGGTTGTTTCGAACTGGTCAAGAGTACTAACTGATGGTATCTCTAAATCGTCTTGTCCAGTTAAGAGGGCTGAGATTTAATAGTTGGGAAGTTAGCATAAATCTGTGTGAATTTTTCCTGAAAATAGCTAGCTAATGAATCACAGAGTTCTTGTGATTCGGCCGGGGTTTGTCTACAGGCTTGAGGTGATACAAAGTCTCTAACTATATTGAATAGGGATTTGGATAAATTACTAGACTGATCAATTTGATTCATGATGTAAGTTCGCCTGGTTGTTTTTATGTTCTGATGGTAGCTGGATAGAGCTAGTTTATAGGCATGTCTATCCAGCGAGTCTTTACTACATCTCCATCGTATCTCCAGAGTCTTGCACTTGGCTTTGACAATTTTTAACTCAGCTGTGTACCAGGGGGAGGATTGCCGCCACTGGGCTGGACTATGTTTAGTTTGTGGAATTGCGCGGTCCAGAGCTGTCACTAAATCAGAATTGAAACCTTCCAGCATTCCAGTGTTATGATCCTCTTGCTCCTCAGCGTCAGGAATATGCTATAAGGGTTCCTCATCCCGATCTTTCCGAACTCAATCTGAGTTACACTGAGTTCAAGTCAGATCAAGCAGGGGATATAGGATGGGAAAGGACTGCAGGGACAAAGGATCTGTAAGACACAAGCAGACAACATTAGCATACACACTCCCCCCCCAAATGCTACTCTCAGTAGGTCTCACTAAACAATATGTACCTTCACTGCAGATCCTCTGCCAAATCAATTGACCAAGTAAACTCTGATCCACTATAAGTACAATGAACCTGGTCCTGCACAAAATAAAACCTTCAGATTAAGTCATCAGTTGATTTGTTAATCCATAACCCTTCCCGAGATGCCTCTTGTAAATACAAGTTTATGTGAATCCATTAAGTCACCAAACAGTGAACACTAGGCTTCCACGGTGTAACAACCGCCGCCTTTATAGTCATGCAGTTTAGCGCTCCTCCTCTCAGGGGAATCAACACGCTTCCTCGTAAATGAAAACAAAATGACTTTAAACCCAGCAGCGCTCCTCCTTCACTGGGGAAGCAACGTGCTGATAGTACATCAAATGAAGCCTCCACGGCAGTTGACACCTAATTGGTAGAAGTTCTTATTCCGCCCTCTTTGCTTCAAGAGGTGGAAAAAATGCGGCAAACTCCGTTACCTTCACGGCTTTGCCAGCTGATTATTAAACAGTCAAACGGATGCGATATCGTGAGAAACGGAGTATGCAAACTCCTCTCTCCCTACCTGACAGCGTTTTGAGCTATGAGAATCTCGGGTCCAGTACGAGCGGATCCTCGCTCCGTGGTTTCCCCGATAAATCTTAACAGTCTCTCTTCATTGGCAGCTTCCCTCGCCAGCCGACGTTGTTCTCCAATGAGCACAGAATTACGCATGAGCAGAAGTGCGCGCTTCCTCCTTTTAATCACTCCTCCTCTCCCCTGAGCCTTCTGGGACTCGTAGTTCCATTCTGCTACTGCGCTTCCTTTTCTTTCTTCTTGGCAGGCGCATTAGCTAGATCCTGACATCCAGAGACGTCAGGGTCGTCGGAACCACATTCCCGTGGACGGGGTGGAAAACCTCATTGAAGGATTCCAAAGATAGTTTATGCCAAGGCCTGCGCAATTCCTTCTTCTTCCGATCCATATTTCCAATTGGGGTCAGTATAAACGGAGGTTGAGACCATAAAGTGGTCAGTCCACGTTAAAGGATATGGGGGATAGCTGCTAAGATGATCGTTATTGGTAAAAATTAAATCAAGGGTGTGGCCAGTCCAGTGGGTGGAGCCCAGAACCCTTTGGGAGAGACCAATTAAGTTAACTAGTTATGAGCTTGTTTACTTCTGAATTCGCTAGATGAGTGCGTGCATGCTAGCGCTGTCCTTTGTACTGTGAGGGCGAAAACAACTGGCCTGCAAGCCGAAGTAACCCCCAAGATGGCGGCCTTCCAAAGTTGCTGAGTCCCTCCCCGGTCAGCACCTAATCGGCTGAAATGGTGAGTGCGTGTGAAAGGACAGAGTACAATTAAAAATAGTAACGTGCACGTTTTGCTGGAAAAGTAGGTTAAATGATTCCCGCCTTCCGCCTCAGGAATCACTAGATGGAGCGCGTGCGCACTAGCGCGGTCCTTTGTACTGTGAGGGCGAAAACAACGGGCCCGCAAGCTGAAGTAACCCCCAAGATGGCGGCCTTCCAAAGTTGTCAAGTCCCTCCCCGGTCAGAAATCTTGCAAGGACCCCATCTGATCATCAATGTCTGTTTTAGTTTCCCATTGCTGGAGTCCCATCTGAATCTCGAGTTCCTGGCTACTACTTTGTTTCACTTCCCTGGTATGTACTCCTGACACTGAGAATTGGCATTCTAGGCAAAAGTGCTAAAGGTCTTTCACAAGTTCTGCCAAGTTCCTGGACTTGGTCCTCCCAGTCAACTGGTATATCTCACCGCTGACCGGTTTTCCAATTTTAGGAGTATTCACCAGGATACCTTGTTCTCCATTAAGGATTTGATAGCAAACTAGTCTGCCAGAGGTTCCAGACAAATTATGTGGCATTTCAGTTAATCTTCCATCCACCTTCCTCCCATGGACATGGTGTAGGGATCTATGCTTAATGGAACTCTCTGTTAGTTGCTAGGTGTTTAGAATGTTCTGTGTTGAGGTTGTACCAGTAAGAAGAAGCTGGGGAAGGAGCTGGAGGTCTCTTCATGTATGCTGATTAAACTGAACCTATTTATCTTCTACCAAGCTGTGTGGACCCCTCTTTACATTGGCGACGAGGTGGAGAAGCTCTGGCAGGGGACAGAGTGCTTTGGACCTTCACCCCTGGATGGTACTACCTGGAGCTGGTAGTATACATTTACTCCTTCTGATTTGGACTTGAACTCAATCCAATTTGCTCAATTGCCTTCTTCGAATTTCTTTTTTGCTACCCCCAAATGAGTGTTGACGATTTTTCTTCCTAAAACTTTAAATCCTGAACCTCTTCCAATGCGCATTCTTTGAAATTTTAAACCGTAGCGCGCTTACCGTCACGCTCTGCATTAGAATCTGCATCGCAACACTCCTCTTTAGAATCCAGTGTCTTCAGCTTGGCGGATCGTCATTGAGGTACGCAATGACCCTGTGATGTCATCGCGCCATCGCGCTGCGTGACCCTACGTTTGGCGGCCATCTTTGTTATGCACGTTTCCTAGCAACCGGGCTGGAAACAAGCTCCCGGTGCGGATTAATCCTTCGAAGTGTGGTACGTTGCTTAGCAACCGGGTTGGAAACAAGCTGCCGGTGCAGATTAATCCTTCGAAGTGTGTTGCGCTTCAGAAATAAGCTACCGGTGCACATTAATCTTCCGAAGAGTCTTGCGCTTCAGCAAATAGCGAGCAGAGCATTTCTTCTCCAGCAATTACTTATTCGAATCGAGCGATTTCATTGAAGTGTAGAGGTGACAATTATAATTTTCTTGTGAATTTCGAAGTACATTAGCACGGATTTTTACTGTGATATTGTAATATGGCTGAACAAACCTTTGCTACTCCTCCCTCTTTTCTTCCCACCCCTGGGGAGCCTACAATACCATGGAAGGAGTGGAAAAAATTGTTTTTAACCTATATTCTTGCTACTGGTGCAGATAAGTTTGGACCAATTCGCAGGCAAGCAATTTTGCTTCATAATTTGGGGGTAGAAGGTAGAAGGCTTTATGAGGATCTACCTGAAATTTCTTTAGGCATTGGAAATGGGCAACCTAATAACGTGTATGAAATGAGTATGCAAATGCTTGAAAAAAGATTTATGACTAAGATTAACACTGTGCTGGAAAGACATAAATTATTTTGTCGTATACAAAAGAATGATGAAGATATAGCAAGCTATGTAGCGGCTTTAAAAGGATTGTCTATCAATTGTCTATTCAAGGATTTGAATGATTCTTTAATTCGCGATCAGATAGTGAGATGTACCAATAACAAAAGGGTTAGAGAAAAATTGCTTATAAAAGACTGCACGTTAGAGGAGGCAATTCAGATTGCTAAAGGACTTGAGAATACTGATTTGTGGATTAAAGAAATGGACAAATGCACTAGTTCAGTAACGTCCAAGGAAGGCCCTACAAAGCAACCTGAGATTAATGAGAAGCCTTCTCTTCTTCAAACTAGTGTTATTGAAACAAAAATCGTTAAACCACTAGGAAAGTTTGATTCCAAGTCTTGTGGTAAATCTCCCAACAATTTCCGTCCAAATCCTACGAATTCTACACAGCAGGGAAATTTTCGTCAAGTGAAGTGTTATAGGTGTGGTGCTCCTGGACATATAGCCTCAAGCACACGTTGTATGGCGAGAAATGAAATGCCATTTGTAGAAGCTGTGGCAGGAGGGGGCATTTAGCTAAAGTTTGCAATGCAAAAACTCAACATGTTAATCAAATTGATGATTGTTGTGAGAGTGTTCAAGAGTTTATGTTGTGCATTGATGGAGTAACTGATGAGAAGAGCTGTGGTTCTTCTCAAGATCCTGTGTGCTTAATTGATGTCCCTACTGAGAGTACGGATAAGTTGGAGAAACCACATAGTTTAATCAGTTTTGACTGCAGAGATCCTAAACATCCTGGATCTAAAGATGTTAAGATGCTAATTGTTTCTTGAAGTCTTTACACATTACTGTCAAAAGACATGTACATTAGTGTTTGGGCGGAGGATGGTGATCTCTCTTCTTGGAGGTCTCCTGACATCAAGGCTGTGGGCTATGGTGGCAAGACTATAGACATTTTGGGGCTGAAATGGATGGTAATAACTTTTTCTTCTAGGAAGGTGTTTGAACGAGTTTACTTAACCAAGCAAGGTTCTAATTTGTTTGGCTGGCGTCACCAGAAAGATTTAGGCATTATGTTGAATCCCAATGCACCAGAACCAGTGTCCTCTTTTACTGTTCTCAATGTTGATGGTTTTGAAATTGATATCATGAGGAAATTTCCAGATGTCTTTACTGAAAGGTTGGGTAAGTTGAAAGGGTTTTCGCACAGAATAATACTCAAAAAGAACGCAGTGCCTGTAGTTCATAAGGTTAGAAACATACCGCATTTAATGAGGGCTCCCCTTAAAGATGAACTGGATAAGTTATTAGATTTGAAAATAATTGAGCTTATTGAAGCCTCAGAATGGCTCGCGCCCATTGTGGTCGCGCCGAAGGATGGGGGAGCAAAGATTCGTCTGTGTGTGGACTTGCGCGATTTAAATAGGAATATTTGGGTAGATAGGCAACCCTTACCCAACATTTCTGAAATGCTGAGTGCGATGGGTGGGGGCGTGATTTTTAGTGTGATCGGCATGTCAGCTGCGTATCACCAAATAGATTTGAACGAGGAATCACGTCACCTTACCTCTTTTGTGACTCCGCTAGGAGCCTTTAGATATTGCAGGATGCCTTTTGGCCTAGCATCTGCTTCGGCAGTATTTCAAAGAGTGATGCAGAAGGTTTTAGCGGGTGTGGAGAATGTCTTGTGTTTCCAAGATGATGTATTGGTTGTTGGGAAAGATTGTGAACACCATGATAAGGTTTTGACAGAGGTGTTGGTGCGAATGGAAAAGAATGGGTTAACTATAAAGAAAGAAAAGTGTTAACTCAAACGTGACTGTGTGACTTACTTGGGTCATGAAATATCTGGTCTCGGAATTAAACCTAAGAAGAGCATAGTTTCTGCGATCAATAATGCTCCCACACCAACTTGTAAAGATCAGCTTAGATCTTTTTTAGGCTTAGCCGAATATTGTTCAAAATGTATTAAAGGTTTTGCTGATGTTGTAGAACCCTTAAGATTGTTAATGAAGAATGGAGTTGTGTTCGAGTGGAGTGAGAGCTGTGAGGAGGCGTTTAAAAGTGTGAAAGATGGTATACTACATGCACCGACCTTGGGTCATTTTGATGTTTGGGCCAAAACTTTGGTAACGACAGATGCAAGTAGTGTGGGGCTTGGAGCAGTGTTGACTCAAATTTCTGGTGGCGTTGAAAGAATCATTGGATTCGCTTCTAGGAGGCTTCAAGGAGCGGAAGTTTCTTATTCAGTAATTGAGAGGGAAGCTCTCGCTTGTACTTGGGGTATCAAGCACTTCCGGTATTTTCTGTGGGGTTTACCTTTTAGAGTAAGGACAGATCATAAGCCCCTGGTGCATTTATGCAAAGGTGGTAGAGGCCTGGAGGGGAATGTGACTCCTAGAATATCAAAGTGGATTCTGTCAGTTCTAGAGTACAATTTTGATATGGAATACGTCAAGGGTGAGAAAAATGTGGTTGCGGATTATTTGTCAAGGATGCCAGTTGATGTGGTGTCTGAGGAGTTTGAGGGTGATGAGTTTAGTGCCAGTTGCAATGAAATGTTGGCATTTGATAAAGTCGAGTGGGAAGGTGCTATGAGGGATGATCAACTATTAAAAATAGTTATGGATAATGTGTCTGGAGGTTGGTCTAAGGAGTCTTGTGCTGATGTCCGGTTAAAAGGTTTTTTTCATGTGGAGGGAGAATTGAGTGTTGCGGAAGGAAAATTATGGCGTAGAAATAGATTGGTTCCACCATGCAGTCTTAGAACTAAGATTATGAGTTTAGCACATGAAGGCCATTTGGGTCGTAATATGACAAAGAGAAGAATTCGAGAATCCTACTGGTGGCCAGGCATGGATGGGGAAATAGACAATATTGTGAAGAATTGTTATGCATGTGCAAGTAGTGACAAGACCAACGTGGTCAGACAACCTCCCCTCCAATGTGTTGAGTTTCCAGAACATCCTTGGGAGAAATTAGCTATAGATTTTTTGGGTCTAATTCATAGACTGGGCGTGCGTAACAGGTTTTTGATGGTACTTGTGGATTATCATTCAAAATGGTTTGTGGTGGAGTCTACTGAATTTATTGATACTAGAAGAGTGATTGGGTTTTTGGAGAGAGCGTTCTTGAACGAAGGGATTCCGAAAACTTTAGTGTCGGATAACGGTGTGCAATTGGTTTCTAGGGAGATGAAGGAGTTCCTGGATGGAATGGGAGTTTGTCATGAAAGGGTTGCGTTATTTAGGCCACAGGCTAACGGATTAGTGGAAAGAGTGAACAGGTTGTTAATGGAAAATATTCAATTATCTCTTGCTAATGGTTTGGCTTGGTCTGATGAACTAAAAAAAATGAGTGGTCCTACAGAGTTACCCCGCACTCTGTTACTGGTGTTTCACAGTTTGTTTCTTTTAAAGGTCGTGAGCCAGGTGTGAAGTAGGTTCCAGGTTGGTTGAGAAACAAGGAGTGTGTATGGGTCGATCGTAGGGGAGTGAAGTGTGGTGTTGACAAACAGCAAGGTGATTCTGCTCTGTTGTATAACTTGAGAATGAGGGTACGTGAGAATGATTTCAAAGTGGGTGATTGGGTTGTGACAAGGAAGGGTGGATTTGTGGTTAAAGGTGACAGTAAGTTCTCTCAACCTATGCAAATCAAATGTGTCAAAAGAAATGTTCTTATTTTGTCCGATGGTTCTGCCTGGAGCTGTGGTAATGTTGCGAAGTGTTCAGCTCCTTAATGCATTTTTGTTCTTCCATGCTTTGTCCTTATGTTTTAGGCGTGTAGTTGCATTATTATTGTTCATGTTGCATTCCTTTTATTATTTGTAATGGGGGAGATGTGTAGGGATCTATGCTTAATGGAACTCTCTGTTAGTTGCTAGGTGTTTAGAATGTTATGTGTTGAGGTTGTACCAGTAAGAAGAAGCTGGGGAAGGAGCTGGAGGTCTCTTCATGTATGCTGATTAAACTGAACCTATTTATCTTCTACCAAGCTGTGTGGACCCCTCTTTACACATGTATTTACAGATGTCTCTCCGGCCCTATCGGATGACATCCGATTTCATAACTGTGTCTGGGGAGACACTAAAGAACGCTCTCTGGTTTCACACTTCCACATGGTCCAGCCACCAGTGAATCCCAATTCTGGCTTCCAACGACATCTGTACGAGTTATGATAATTTCACACCTCTCCTGAAGTGACTCACCTTTAATCTCTGAAGAGCGCTATAGTGAATGGGGCCAGGAAAGATAGCCTGAATTGAAGCTGAAAGAAGACAGGGTGTCCCTCAACTATCTTCTTGGCAGCTGAGGGACACCCTGTCCGTTTGAATGATGGCCTGCAATTCTTTCTTTCTTGCTTTCAGCATCTTCTCTGGTAGACTGAGGTTGGCTTTTACCAGAACTATGACGATCCCCATGATCGTCATTGTCTGGCTGGAAACAGTTCAGATTTTTCTTACTTCATGACCAACCCTAGGTTTTGCAGCAGAGCACGAGCCATGTTCAGATTGGATGACTGTTCTGTCAACATTATTTCATCAGCAGGAGAATGTCTAGGTATCTGATCCGTCTGATGCCGCTTGTCCTGAGCTATTCTGCTATAGGACGTAGCAAGTTGGTAAAGCACTAGGGGGCTGAGGACAGTCTGAATGGTAGTGCCTGAAACTTGTGCACCCGGTCCCTATAACAGAATTGAGGAAATCTCCTGTTTGGGTGAAAGATGAGACCTGTTAAGTAGGTGTCCTCTTGGTTAAGCCTGACCGTCCAGTCTCCCATGATGAGCACTCCTCTCAAAAGATGATGATTCTTCATCTTGAAGCGGCGGTAAACTAGTCACTCGTTGAACTCTCAGGTTTATTTCCAGTCAGAAAATGTTGTCCTTCCTCCTGACCATGAAGATATTGCGTAGAAACACTTTTCAGTGTATTACTGTCCTGTAAATTGAGCCTGTAGCTCCGACCTCCTTGGCGGTGGATTTCATTACTTGATCTCAGGGGGAGGAGACAGGAAGTCTGAATTGGAGGGGGGACATGGTGGGGGAGAGGGTCCAATAAAATTCTATATGGACACCCAAAATTGTTTCCAAGTACCATGGGTCGTTCATCAGCACTTCCAATCTGTTCCCGAACCCCCTCAACCTCACCTCTAGGTCTAGAAGGGCAAAATGTATAAGTCTTACTGTGGCAGGTGATGGCAAATAGTATCAAACGCCGCACTGAGGTCTAACAGTATGAGTGCAACTGTCTGTCCGGCGTCGAGATAACGACGCAGCCTTTCGGTGACTCCTAATAGTGCTGTCTCAGTGGACAAGCCGGTACGAAAACTGGATTGAGAGGGGTGGAGAATATTGCTAGTTTCGGTAAACTGTAAAAGATGGGAATGAATATGTTTTTCAAGGATTTTAGAAAAGGCTGGCAAAAGAGAAATGGGCCGGTAATTGGAGAGAGTATCAGGGTCTGCGGTGATTTTTTTTTTAGGAAGGAAATGGAGTCACCATTGCATGTTTCCAGTGTGCAGGAACTGTGGATTCAAGCAATGAAGAATTCAAGGCATTTAGAATCACCTGAAGATGAGGGGTATCCATCTGTTTCATAGTGGAAATTGGCAGGGTCCTTGGGCGAGCCAGATTTGACTATCTAGAATAGTTTTGAGCGAGTTAATATTTAGAAGTGGCCAGGAATCTAAATATGGTATGGGGGTGAAGGACTCCGAGGTGGGCTCGCGATGTGAGGTAATAGTGATGTCAGGGAGGGGTAGAACCCAGGTCAGCGTTGCAGATTGGGACTGAGGAGGTCTAGATAAGTTTGAATTTGCAATTTCCAAATGAATTTTATCAATTTTTTGTGTGAAAAATTGAGCAGGATTTTCACACTGACGTTCATAAAGGCAGAGGACTTGCGATTGTTTTAGAGCCGGCCAAGTCTCTCACCAATCCGAAGAGAGTTTTAGAGCAGTTGGCAGCTTCAGAGATGGTTTTAGAAACGAAAGTGGCCTTAGCAGTGTTGCACAAGTTATGATAATAATTTCTTGCCTTGATGTTGATGAGTTTAGATTCAGGTGCATAGTCTTTCCGCCATCTACGTTCTAATGCTTTACAGAGAATCGTTAAACCATGGTGCTAGAGGACGATGGTTATTTAGTTTTTTATGAGAGAGATGAAGACAGGAGTCTATGGCGTTGGAAAGCCAGTTATGTATATTTATGGCAAGTGCGTCAACTTGTAGGTCTGCCGAGGGAATGTTTAAACATAAAATGTTATTTAAAGCAATTAAATCAAGTTTTTTCCAATTCATTTTCGGGGTCTTCAGAGAAGGGAAGGAAGGGGTAGAGGAGGTAGGCGGGTGAAGCTAAATTTAGAAAGAAAGTGGCCAGACCAGCAAATGGGTATAGCAGGAGTACATTTAATATGGGAAAGACTAGAGAAAATCGGATCTAACAGATGACCTGCTATATGCGTTGGGCCAGAGTTAAGTAAATTGATGTTCAGAGCAGCTAAGTCAGCAATGAAATTGCTACATGTTGAATTGGATAGGTCTTCTAAGTGTAAATTTAGGTCGCCTATGAGCGAACATTTTTTGGAGCTCATAAGTAAAGGGGTTACATAGCTGGGAAAAGAAGTAGCCCACGGTATTGGGTGCCCAGGTGGGCGGTAGACAAGCAAGCCAGAGAGCGTAACGTTGGGATTGAGTGCTAACTTAAAAAGGGCGGCTTCGCAATTGGGGACGTCTAAAGGATCAAATCTGCATTGCAGACAATTTTTAAGGATAATGGCTATGCTCCCTCCAGATTTAAGTACTCTGTCCTTCCGAACAATGGCGTAATTGGGTGGCAGAGCTGCAGCTATATCAGGTCCAGCGCTCTTGTGAAGCCAAGTCTCAGTAAGGAATACTGCATCAGGCTGTTCATCACAGAGAATGTTAAAAATGTCAAGCTTGTGTTTAGGGAGTGAGCGACAGTTGAGACTTAGAAACAAAAAGTTATCAGTATGGGGAGCTATATTAAGAGATTGAGAGGTATATCTTTTTGTTGTAGAGGGGTAAGGCTGATGAGTTGAGGGGGAGAAATTGCAGCAGGAGCATGTTTTATCAGCTATGCTTCCAGCTGAGTATATTTGGCATCCTTTTAAGATAGGGAGACAGAGAGCTAAAATCTGTTCAGATGAAATCACAAGTCTGTGTGATGCCATTTGACATGGGGTCGTGGCCCCTGGCCCCGGTCGGGCGCGGACGGGCGCAGACGGGCTTGCCTTTGGTGCGCCTTCGGCGCGCCCGCTGCACGCGTTGCCTGGCATCTGCTTGAAGTAGTGGACGGGGCTCTAGGTCTCGTGACCATCGGCGCTTCGCCTCTACTCGTCCAGCCAGTAGCGAGTGATCAGTGAGAATTGGTTCAGCCCAACACCCTCCACATCAATCAGGCCAAAAGCCCGCAGTGGACCGAGGTGAGTGCTTACATAAAAGCTAGCAGTGCGTGACAGTTTGTGGTTTGTGAGTTTAAGAATAAAAGTCACTGGTGCCGATTTTCATTAAAAAACAATGCCTTTAGTGTTTTTTTGCAAGAGAAGTTAGCGAGGCACGGCTCAACTTACAGATCACGCTGTCTTTCAAGATACTGCTCGCGTCCGCAGCGCGAGTTGCTGGCATCTGCTCGAAGTAGTGGACTGGGCTCTAGGTCTCGTAACCGTCGGAGCTCCACCTCTACTCGCCAGCCAGTAGCGAGCGATCAGTGAGAATTGGTTCAGCCCAACACCCTCCACATCAATCAGGCCTAAAGCCCGCGGTGGACCGAGGTGAGTGCTTACACAAAAACATCGCAGTGGTTGACAATTTGTGGTTTGTGCGTTTAAAAATAAAAGTCACTGGTGCTGATTTTCATTAAAAAACAATGCCTTTAGTGGTTTTTTGCAATAGAAGTTAGCGAGGCAAGGCTCAACTTACAGATCACGCTGCCTTTCAAGATACTGAGCGCGTCCCTCCCTTTCACAGCGCACATTGTGTCCCTGCAGCCTGCCTTTATTACTAGTACCAACACTTTAACTCTTTCAACTGCAAGCATTGCGGAGAAACCGCTCTCCTTTTCAAAAATCCCAGCAGATTGTCTCTGAGGCAGACCCTTTGCCAGGTAGCACAGAGTCTCACAGACGAATGTTTAAAGATCATGGAGCTGTTGGGTTTAGACAGGAAGCTGGCCAGCAAGCACTACAATAGTGAATGTGCAGCAAGTGAACCAGCAGAAGCCCAGAGTATAGAGGTCAGATGCTGATTTTGTTTGCATGCCATAATTTATAAATGTCTTCACTAAGTTAAGTCATATTTTGGTTTATAGGTTTCTGATAGATGAGGTGAAACATTCTTACCTTTAATGATTTACATACACTGCGTATAAGTGACACAGGCCAACAAGGACATATCACAATTCATGCCAAGAGGCCAGTAAGGACTATGTAACCTCTTTTAGCGACTGATCTGTGCTATCACCTTAGCTGTCAGCATTGGCTATGCAACCTCTCTTAGGGACTATCAAGTGGCCGGTGCAAGCCTTGACCCAGTTATTTATTTTTTTTTAGCCTGTAATACGTTGCAAACTGGGACTTGTCCTTTCACTTTTGACATTGTAAATTACATGGACTGGAAAATCCCAGCAATAAAAGTGCTGAAAGTAAAAAAATAGATAGGATTATCTAGAGGTGTAATGTATGACATGGGGCACTAGGCAGCGATTACTGTGACCTGCCAGAATGAGACTTCAATCACATTTGAAGCAGGACCAGAACTTACTCCTATGCAGAAAATAAATAGGGACATTTGCCCCCCCCTCCCACATACAAATCCTTGGATGGCCCAACATATGAGTAGCTGATGCCTTATCATTAGACTTTCACTGAGCAACCTACACAGCTGACTGAACCTAGTGTGCGGCTGGAATGAGCAAGACGTGGGTCTGTATAAAGCCCTAGTACAGCTAGTACAGTGTACGGAGGCCAGGTCTGGTGGCTTAGTGAACTACTGTGTCCACTGTAGGGGCATGTGTTTGACCTCACGGCCACAGGTTCAAATTTCAGCGGGTTCACTCAGCCTTTCATCCTTTTGAGGTCGATAAAATGAGTAACATTGAGTTGGATAACAACACCTTTTTCTTGTTGGCCTTAGGACTCTGAGCACTTTACCACTGCTGACCAGTGCAATGCATGTGTGCTTCTCCCCTAAACATGGTTACATTAGGTATATCCACAATTAGGATATGTAATCTGTAATTCCCTAGTAAAGTGTACTACTTGTGTCCAGGGACTGTACATTAAATGCTACTAGTGGGCCTGCAGCACTGATTGTGCCACCCACACAAGTTGCCCTTTAAGCAGGTCTCAGACCTGCCACTGCAGAGCCTGTGTGTGTAGTTTTACTGCCATGTCAACCTGGCATTTAAAACCCCATGCCAAGCCGTAAACACCCCACCAATTACATATAAGTCACCCCTAAAGCAGGCCATAGGTAGCCCCATAGGGCAGGGTGGTATGTAACTAAAACGTAGGACATGTTCTTTTAAGTTTTATATGTCCTGGTAGTGAAAACACCTACATTCATTTATCACTACTGTGAGGCCTACTCCTCACATAGATTAGCACTAGGAATTCCTTATTACACTTTTAAGCTGTCATTCCTGATTAGAAAGGAGTAGCTCTGTCATGTTTTATATCTCTTCAATGGTAATAATCAATCTACTTACTGGTAAAGTTGGTTTTATCATTACAATTTTAGGAAGGCCCCTTTTAGAAAGTGCATAGCAACAATTGATGGACAGAATGCAGAACAATGTCATACATTCACCCCAGTTCAGAGAACTGGGTCTTTATAAAGTGGACATTGTCTGCTCTTTAAACTCTATGTGCCTTCAGACTATCTCCAATACACGTCTGAGTAGATGACAGCTTGACTCTGTGCATTCCCTCTAGACACCCACAAACACAGAAGGTTAGGTGTGTCTGAGTGCCCATCTGCATTCTGATGGCTCTTCCTAGGCAGGAGGGGAGGATGGGGATGGCACACCTGAAAAGGCAGTGTCTGTCCCCACGAAAAAGGCCTGACCCCCCCACACGTAGTCTGGAGCCAGGGCTGGGAAGAAAGGGCTTCTGGGCACTTCAAAGACCCTTCTTTGAAGTCAAGCCTACTTCAAAGGCACAACTGGGTGTAAGTACTGGTTCTCTAGACCCCACCAAATCAGACACTTCTGGACCTGTAACTGAACCCTGTCAGAAGGACTGCTATGGTGCTTCAAGGACTGACACTCTGCTGATCTGGAAGACCTGTTTTCTGCTATGCTGCCCTGCTGCTCTTTGACCCTGTTGAGGGAGAACTATACTATGCCTTACAACTGAAGTGATCTCCAAGGACTTGTTGGCTTGCCTCCTGTTGCTTGAGACTCAGGGCAATCTAAGTCTCCACCTCTGCTCCTGTGCCTGGTTCACTGGAAGTGGACCCAGATACTTACACCTGAGAAATCGATGCATCTCGAGTCTGCATGTAGCAGAACCGGTGCATCGACCATGTTGTTGGAGTTGAATCAGCGCATCGCTCCCGAAACCAATGCAGCACCTTGAGAGCCCGACGCATTAGAACTGTGCATCGCCGTTGCAGTGTGGAGAGATCAACGCATACCATCGACTGTGTGGCGAAAGCCGGTCCATCGCTTTCGGTACCAACGCCTCTCAGCACTTGGTCTACGGAATGGATAAATTGCTACCACCGTGTGAAGAAAATCGACACATCTCCCAAATTGCAGGCTTGTCATCGACGCATCGCTCATCAGCAGACTGCATCTTGCTGTTGCGACACAGGATCAAGGTGTTCACTGGGCCTTCGTGGCTCTTGTCCCCAGCCAGCCTTCCATCGCCGTCGGCTTGAACAGTTGACTTTGTCATTCGTCCAGAGCGACCTGATAACACCAATAGGCACTTATTGCTTCTAAGCGTTAGAAACTCTTTTATTCTTTAAAAATTATTATCTCGAGCTCTACTTATTAGATTTTTGTCGCTTTGATCTTGTTTTATTTATAAAATCATAATCCATTTTTAAGTCGAGCCTGGGCAGCGCATGTGCTGCTCTGCAGCATGCTGTATTAGAGTATGAACTTGAAGCCCCGCAGACTCTCCATCCATATTTGTCATTGGCCTGTGTCACTGTCCTTCAGAGGTGCTGGCTTTTGATTCGTGAATAGGCTTCATAGTCCCTCCTTAGTACCGCTTTGCCTGTTTATGTAACCTCCCTTGAGGACTGGCCCTCCTAATTGTGTTGTTACCCAATAGGTTTTAATTATAGTCTGTCAGCATTATCTATTAAATCGCAACACTTTTTGGTAGCTCAGTGCGGCAGTTGCTTTATGGGCGTTGCGCTACAATTTTTAAAAAGTGCTCCCCACCACCCTCAGCTGCAGGGACACAGCCTTTCCTGTTCCCGATGTGTGCGCCGTTACGGGCACTTCCTCCATGTGCTACCATTGTTCCCCCTCCCTCTCCCATCCATGGCTTCCAGCGCACGCTTTGCTCACACACAGTCTGGGCTTTTGGCCATTTCTGGGTCGTGAGACACAGTGACTGTAACACGCTGTTCGCGCCGGCTGGCCAGTCCTGCCTTCTGCTGCTGTGAAACTTACTGAGTTCATAAACATGCCTGATGTCCCCCACCTCCGAACCTGCAAGCATTCCTGCTTTCTTTCTAAAACCGCCCAAAGACACAAAGAGTAAGTTTTCCCCACAAGGACTGAGCATTAGGAATCCATGAAACTTTCTGCTGCCTGGGGTGATTTACAAAAAGATAACAATTTTTGGTTTGCGTTGTCCTACTTGAGGTGAAGGAGCTGCTCATGTCCGAACCTTCTTCAATGATCGTTTGAAAGCTCCAAACCTGGAAGCAGACAGCTTTAACCACTTCAGTGCTCAAGACGGCTCGAAGCCGTTGCAGCTCCGCCCATGCATAAATAATTCCCTTGTGCTGGCGAATTAATCAGTGGGCGGAGTATGACGGCTCCAGGCCGTCATGAGCATACGCCCACCGTGACTCATGACGGCTGGGAGCAGTCATGAGCACCACGCCCACCCCGCGGCAAAATTTGCGCTGTGGCGAACGGGTTAAAAAACAAGGATGTGTGTATTGTTTTGAAACCCTTTCTGTTTATTTGTAAAAAATAATACCTCCCTTTCTTGTGCTTGAAACACAAATACTAAAGTGCAGGTACCGGTTAATAACAGAGGAGTGAAATGTCCCAGACTTGCTTTCATTGCACGCACAGCAGTATTGTATCCTCCTGTTGTTAATTAGATTGTTTTGATTTGGCGGCTAGGTGCCTATTTTCGTTCTTCATTTGTTACATGTATGTCAGATGCCTTATAAAATAAACACTGGAAAAAGTTGCAAACACTTTACTTGGCTGGTTTAGCGGCACTAAAAGCAGGCATTTCCATTATTCAGAGGCTGCAGGAGTTGAAGGGGGCTATAACAACAAGCATTTGCAATGCAATAGGCCTCGCATTTGTGAGAGTTTAAGCTACTGGCATTGTAAATGACAATGCCATTTATTTTTGTTTTAGAAACCAACAGAAAAATAAATGGCAATGTCATTTACAATACCAATAGCTCAAACTCTCACAAATGTGAGATCTATTCCAATGCAAATGCTAGTTCTAACCTGGTGTTGCGTCTTTTTGGAGTGTTTTCATTAAATTACTGCTTGTTGTGGTGCACTAATACTTTATATATTGCCTCGTTTCATAAGCCTGACTGCTCTGTGCATGGCTCCCCAATTTCTAACATTGGTGATCAGTGGTGAGGATAGGACTTGTGTTTGTGCAATACCATATAGTAACTCATTGTTTACTACTACTCTATCCTAAAGACCAATTGGAACCCTTTTTCAATTCTCCCAAATTGGCTTTTTGGATTCTTTTGTTAAAACCATGTCTCTATCTGGAGAAGCAGCATCTGAACTTGCAAAGATGGATTTTGAGCTGGCCCAGCTGGAGACCTACACTGAAGGCTATCTTTGTAAGCAAGTATAGACTGACCCTTGAAAAGTATAGGCAGTGGTCCAGAGGCAGCAACAAGATCTCATAACAGTCATGGGTGGATTTCTTAAATTATGCTAGCAAGGCACTAAGGGCTGGGTGAGGGGCAGCAAGGTTGATGATTATTCAGGGCTGTACAGCTTAATTTTGAATGAGCACATGCTTGATATTTCTTTCCAGAACAGCACCAACACCTGGCTGATAGTAAGATTTCTGACCCCAGGAAACTTGCTGATGAGGCAGATATCTGGGTCAGCACCAGAGTGTCCAAAAATGTACCTGGGAGTGACCCCGAAGAAGGGTGGTTCCGGTTCCCCCAACAGAGTGAAGGAGATGTCAAGAGAGACCCAGACAGGTCTCAGGTTAAGAAGGAGGGACGTTCTGGTGAGCTGTGTTCCCGGCCGCCCCACTTCCAACCCCGTTGCTTTGATTGTTTTCAACTAGGACACAAGCAGGGGAACTCTGTCTGTCCAACGAAACAACCCAAAGTTGGGAAAGCCACAGGGTGGCCCATGTGGCTTAGGGGCTAATAATCCCCAGAGGGAGGTCATAGATCATGCACTGATCTCCCTTAGTTGGGAGATAAACTTAGAGGGTGAGCTGGTGATTCCTGAGGGTGGGAGTCATCACTTCCACGAGGTAGAAGTGAATGGGATCACAGTCACTGCTCTGAGGAACACCAGAGTTAGCCACACCATGATTTCAAAGAGGCTAGTTTCCACAGTGTAGTGCACTGGCCAGGTGTGTGGGGTAACCCCTGCCCTTGAGCAGGACTTTTTCTGCCCTATGGGCCTGGTATCTCTGGAGTGGGGTGGGGAGGTGACCCACAGGATGGTCATAGTTAGTCCCCAGATGCCCATTGACTGTAATATGGGGATTTAATTGCCACAGCTGATACGGAAGCTAGGAGGAGCGTCTGCCCAGGGCGTCCTGAAAGCTCAGCCATCTGAGCATACAGATGGCGGAGGGTACAGAAGCCCCGAAGGAGCTATATATCAAGGAACAATGTATAGTATACATAATAATAATTATGCACAATAGCAATAGTCATAGGTAAAAGTAGGCAGAAAAAGAAAGAGAATTACACAGAACATAAATTCAAATACAAATGCTATTTATGTAAGTATTGAAACTGTAATGTAAATAAAGGAAGTGCTCAGTGTCCTAAGAGAACTTAGAAACTACATATCAAAGAGTGACAATTTGTGACATATAGTAAGATTTCATAATGTACAAAAAGGACCATTCAGTAAGTATACGGTGATTATTAACAGCCTTCTGACACATCAGTAGAGGCTGAAAACGGTTCGTTTTAACTGTGAGTTGACGACGTTTCGAGCCCATATTCAATAGGGGGGGGGGCTCACCAGGACCTAACATTGAGGGACACCTGAAATAAAATGATAAAACAATGACTAAATCGACCAGAAGGAGAAAGAAACAACAGAGACGTAGTTTGCATGATGAATGGTTTACATGCAGGAATAGCAATAAACTGCCAGAGTGGTGATCTGCATACCAATAACGGGAGTAACTTAGAACAGAATTTTGGGGGAAAAAGTAATTACTCACATGTGGCCCAGCTGAAGGGTATTAAGGAGAAACAAAAGTGAGTGGAAATTAGAAATATAAGCGATGGTTTCATGAACTAAATAGCTAACAGGATCCGACATTGTCAGTTACTCACCCCTGTTAAGGGAAGGGGACTGACTGTTCTTATGGTGCGTTACCGCTGCATATGTCTCTGCTCAATATATACGTCAATCTGTGTTGTAATTTAACTTCTATGTTTACTAAAAAGAAATGAGGTAAAAATAAGTAGCTCTCTACGGTAAAATAGTGGCTGGCTTGCAGAGCCGGTAGGGAAAACAAAAGCACTTACCCAGGAAGCAAGAGAGGTGAATGACTCATCTCTTTTGGTTATCGAAGGAAGTGGGCCGCCATAGTCAGCCGCACAACGCAGTGAATGTCAATAATTAAGAGAGCCGGTCTTAGGAGGACCGCCAACGTGAGCCTCCTTATGTCAAATGACAGGAATGTAACGCGCGGCTCCCATGATTAATTATAGAAGGGAGCCACATCTCCAGGGCCTTGTGTAGTGCAACGTGGCCAAACATTGCTGGTGACAGGGAAGAGCGTATGAGTATCGTGCCGCTCTGAGGATGTTTCTTTCCATGGGGATATTTACAGAGGGGAGGGAGATGTATAGCATTATGTACATATATAAATACTCATTTACCAGATAAAATAATACACAATTCTTAATCAA
Source organism: Lissotriton vulgaris (assembly GCF_964263255.1). Lineage (NCBI taxonomy): Eukaryota > Metazoa > Chordata > Amphibia > Caudata > Salamandridae > Lissotriton > Lissotriton vulgaris. Next base: position 1,599,420,683 of record NC_141693.1, read on the forward strand.
TTTCAAGCTAGGATCAAGCATGTATATAAATGTGTTGTATCAGCCCATAAAAGTAGCAAACACATTTCGCTACTTCTCAGAGATTCAGTGCAAAGTTTGTAGAGTCAGTTCATTAGAGTAGCCACAAAACCACGCCACTCCTCTGATGTATTGAGTCCAAGATTAAAGGAGTTGACCCGTTCTATCCATCTCCATTCCATTCTTTGTAGGATTTGCGATATGGCTCCTCCTTTTTCTGGAATGGCAGCCATGTCAATTACCTGCTACTTTAGATCATCCGCTGTATGGATTTCTTCACTGAAATTAGGGACCAAGAGTGCATTTGGTACTGTGCTCCATATTCTGCTTCTGCGTGGACAAATACGTGTTTTAATGGGTTGTGATGTTTGCCCAATATAGGGTAATCTGCACGGACACCAAATACAGTATACCACATTGCGCAAGTTGCAGTTATAAAAGGAATTAAAATATTGCGTAACGTTATCATGCTCAAAGATCTTTGTATCAAAAGAGAAAGTACATGCAATACAGTTCCCACAGCGGAAATGACCTTTCACTTGGGGAAGACCCAATGCATTTTCCTAACATCCTGGGTTTGCGACTTGTAGAGCATTGTGTGGAGAAGTATACCAGGTGATCTTTAATGTTTTTGCCACGTTTGAACGCAAACATAGGGGCTTGATTGATCGCACTCATCGATGTTGAAGCCAAGATTTACGCCTCGAACCTGCTGGCAGATTTAGAAGACTGGATGAGTCACATAAATTTGATGCCAAATACGCAAACTGATTCCGGGCAGGAAGGGGAACCCTCACTAACATCACTAACATCTCCGCAGTCACACTCCTAGTCAATCAAGCCATGGCAAAATCCCGTTCCCTCTACGCCTGCTTCGTTGATCTCAAAGCAGCATCCGATAAAGTACAAAGCTATGGGCCAAAATGCAAAGCTTGGGGGCACCAACAAAACTTCTGGAGGCAATTATCACTCTTTACTCAGATACGTAGGTCCAAATAAAAAAAAGGAGACGGGCGTAGCATAACAAGTAAGATCCAAACAAAAAACGGGCTGAAATAGGGGTGTGTGCTGGCCCCTTGCCTCTTCAACATCTATACCACCTTCCTTCGAGAAACACCTTCAACAAGTTCAAACTGACCCCCCAAAACTGGGCAAAACACTAATCACCAGCCTTCAATATGCAGACGATATCGTCCTCCTATCACAAACACCGATAGGCCTGCAGCGATCAATGACCCAACGAGGAGCCTATACCATCACAGCCCAATTAACAATAAATCTAAAGAAAACCAAGGTGCTGTGCTTCTCAAAACAACATAAAAAAGGGTCAAAAGGCAAATTCATCTGGAAGCTAGGTAACAAACCAATATCCCAGGTGGAGTCTTACAAATACTTAGGGTTTCAACTTGATCAAAACCTCAACTTTAATCAACAGCTGAACCAAGGGAAAATTAAAGCAAAACAACTTCTCCACTCCTTCAAAACTTTACATAGGAAATTAAAAGGCTGCTCAACAGGGCATCTGTTGAAGGTAATCGCAGCAAAATCCATACCAACAATATCATACTGGTCGGAAATAATGTACACAAAAGACGCAGCCGCCCTAAACCAAGCCCAATCGAGCTTTTTCAAGAGGTTGTTCTCAATCCCTCAGCACATCTCTCAGGCCCAGATTCGACTGGAATACACGCTTAAAAACCAGAAACCACCCAGACAAGGGGCGGTTGTCAAATATTATTGGCGGATGAGGCAAGCAGAAGATAACACACTAGCCCACTCTTGCTGGGAAGAAATCGAAAAGTAAGCGAGGCTAAATAATTCCATCGCCACGGTTCTAAAATAATCACTTAAGGACGTACACCTCGAAGAGGCATGGCATACAAACAACTCTTATTCTGATTTTAAAAATGCAGTAAACAGTGCAACCAAACAAATCTCGCAGTTAATGGACAAAACTGCATTCTCAAAGAAAAATCACGCTTGGGCAGTGATTCGATCTTATCAGACACTTAAACCACACCCATATTTGTTAGAACACTTTTCACGTCATAAAAAGCATTATTTGACGATGTTACGGCTGGGGTCATTCCCCACGAAGGATTTAACCCCAAAATGGAAACATGTATGGCTAACAAAAGAATGCTGGTTGTGCGGACAAGGAGAAGAGAGTCTTTTACATCTCCTATGCATCTGCCCCTCACTTTTAGAAATTCGGAAAATGGTCCTCTGTGAGCTGTTGAGAAAAAAACAGCTACGGACATGCAGAGTCATACAATGCCTTGGAGGCCGGTCCATCGAACTATCTTGTAAAGCCATCACGCTCGGAAAAATGGCAGCCAAAGAATTAGACAAAAAAAATGAATGAACTGGAGCGGTTTCGACAAGACTGCTTGGACCTTTTTCTTTTGCACTGATATTTCTTCTTGCTCACAGTACCGCCTTGCACTGCTCAAAATTGCATCAACTATAAATGTTCACTTTGTCTACTATCTATTGATGATGATTCAATACATGACAGCATCGTGTTTTAATCTTTTGTACCTTTTTAACCCCCATTTTTAATTTTTTTTGAACTAAGTGCTTTATCCACTCTTTTATGATTTTTAACGAAATCAAATAAAAGTATTATTGACTGACTGACTATGGTGGGATCAGTACTTTCAATCAGATGTCAGTTTTTTGTGATCAAATTTCGGATATTATTGGTGTGGGTGCCAAAGGTGATGACGCATCAATTTTTCAAAAGGGGTTTTGTTATTGGTAATAAGAGGTTCCTCTTTGGACAAAAACCATGCATGTTTGAGGGAATTCTTTACAATTTTCTTCGGGTATCCTCAAGCCACCAATTTTTCTCTCGGAATTTGGGCTTCTTCCATGTAGTACTCCTTGTGGGAACAATTCCTGCTAAGGCATATAAATTGGCCAAAGGGTAGGCCAGCTCTCAGAGCCCTGAATGATTGCTATTATAATCTAGGAGAGTATTTCTTTCTGTGGGTTTCCTGTGGAGGCTGGTGTATAATCTATCTTTCTGATGTTTTATGGCTAGATCACAAATGGCAATTTCAGGCTTGTGTATAGTGGAAGTGAAGGTCAGGTGCTTTTGGACTTCATTCAGGTATGTTACAAAGTCGTTAAAATTGCATTCTGAGCCAGAACAAATCCAAAAGATATTATCGATATAACATTTACAACATAAAATATTGGAATGATATCTATTTTGCTGGGAGAGTGAACGTGTTTGTTCTCTATAGACCATATAAATATTAGCTAGATTGGGCGCAAAAACTGCTACCATCGAAGTTCAAGAAAAATGCTGGAAGAATTCACCACCAGACATAAAGTAGTTGTGTTGTAAGGCAATTCTCAAGAGAGAGATAATAAAACTGGGGTGGGAACTTGTGTAGGATGTATACGTGTATTCAGTAGGTCTTCTATTAGCAAAATGCCTCCTTTCTGAGGTATTTTAGTGTACAAAGACAATATGTCTAATGTGGCAAGCAAATCAGTTTCTATATTAAAGGGCATGTTCTCGATGAGATTTATGAACATACTGTCCCTTACATAAGTCTCTTGTAGGGCGACAACATCCATGATGAGGACATCAATGTAGCGTCCAATAGGTTCTAGAACTGAGCCACAGCCGTATAGGATTGGACGACCCAGCAGAGTAGTGGCATCTTTGTGGATTTTTGCAGGGTTTTTCCGTATTAAGGTATTCAAACTTCTTTTTAGGTCTCGCCTGGCGACGCAACGCATGAGCTTCTCGCCTTGGCGAGATCTATAGTCGTGGGTTTTGCTTCCGAAGGGGGACAGGAGATGTACACGCGTATGGCTCCGGCTTTAGCACAAGAGACAGCAGATGTGCACCCGTACGGATGACTGCCCTCCTTTACAGGCAGCAGCAGGACACTTCTCATCGAGAACAAGAGACAGCAGAAGTGCATGTGTACGGAGAACTTCCCTCCTTTACAGGCAGCAGCAGGACACTTCTCATCGACAATCAGTTAATCGCTCTGTGACTAATGTGTTGTTTGTAATGTGACATTACCGGTACAGCAGTCGCGCTGTTAATTTAATTTAAAATGCGTTTACCAGAGGATACATTTATTTTGCTGCAATGAGGGCACGTGAATGACAGGAGGAAAAACTGGAAGGTTGTCAAATAAGCGAAGCAGGCCCACAGAGCGCAAGACTGACAGATTTAATTTGTTGCGTGTACTTAGAACACATTAAGTTAACACGGCAAGCTTCGGTGGGATGACGTCACAAGAAAAGGCGAGCACGTCCTGTGATTCTGGGCAAATCAGTTAATCGCTCCGTGACTATGTTGTTGTGTAATGTGACTGGTGTTTATGCAAAATGCTCCAATACATTCTGGTTAAGTTAGCGCTATATAAACAAGCATTTGCAATGCAATAGGTCTCGCATTTTCGAAACTTTGACCTATTGGTATTGTAAATGTCTAAGCCTTTTATTATTGCAGGTTTTTTAACATAAATCAAAGGCATTGTCATTTACAATGCGAATAGCTCAAAATCTCGCAAATGCGAGAACTATTGCATTGCAAATGCTTGTTTGGATATGTAGCCGTGTTCTCGGTCCCAAGTGGTGACCTTCAGAATTTTGTTTTTCATCATAATAAGGGGATTGGTCGCAATTTTTTGGCACATTCGGCTCGCTCCCACTCTACTGGAGATAAGGCGGGCAAATTATTGGCTTGCTTAATTATGCAAGAACATCCTCAACGCATTATACAGCTCTTGATAGATGAACTAGGTCGTAGGAGCTGTACGCAGAGAGACATTCATGCAGTAATGAAAGCACACTACACCAGGTTATATTCGTCCCAGCCGACTAGGAATAACCTTCATATTGAGTCATTCCTCTCCACAGTGGAGTTGCCCACACTGACGCTTGACCAACTCCTCACTCTGGACTCCCCCGACAGTAGACAAAATTTGTGAAGCAATGCGGTCGCTGGCTTCAGGAAAGACGCCAGGACCCAACGGGCTCCCCACAGAATCTTTTAAAACATATGCGGAGGCTCTGGTGCCCCAACTGCACTCCTTATACACCTCGGCAATCAACGACATGACTCTACCACCCTCAATTTGTGCGGCTAACGTGGTCTCCCTCTTGAATCCAGGTAAGGATCCAACCTCCCCCGGATCATATAGACCGATAGCGATATTAAACGCTGACTATAAAATTTTAGCCAAAGTCTTAGCTAACGGCCTGGTGTCCCTTGTTCCCGCCCTTACAACCTGACCAGAATGGTTCGTCCCTCACAGAAACACAGCTCTAAACATCCGCCGGGTCTTTAGGGTAGCTGAGTATGCCCCCACTCAAATGGCCTCGGTCGGCTGCATGGTGCTGGACACCGAGAAGGTGTTTGATTTGCTCGACTGGAAGTTCCTTTTCGCCTCCCTAGCCTGGTACGGTATATAGCCTTATTTCCTTAGTATTATTCAGTTGCTGTATGGGCACTGAACCGTCCGAGTTCGGACAGGCCCCTATTTATTGGAACCCATACAAGTAAGGTGTGGGAGTCGGCAGGGATCCCCGTTGTCCCCCCCCCCTTTGCACTGGCGGTGGAACCACTTGCGGAGCATATCCACACACACGTGGACATGGGCGTCACTCTGGAGACGGTTCACACGTTATCTCATTATACGCTGATGACTTACTATTGAACGTGCATAACCCACCCTCCTTGGACAGGCCTTAACACACTTCGCCAGTGCTTTATGCCTGAAGGTTAATGCAGCGAAATCTATTCTCTTCCCGTTTCTACAGATGACACTTGACCTGGGGTATTCCATGGGGGCGTCCGGATGACGTGGTGCACGGACCCCTTTAGATGCCTAGGAGTTCACATATACTGTACTAGGGAGAACCTGTTCGAAGGAAACATAGTCAGAGCCTCTACAGCTATCCAGTCACAAATAAGCTTCTGGAAGACCCTCCCGTTGGCAATTTCGGGTAGGGTAGCCCTTGTAAAAACGGTAGTTCTCCCTCGCCTCTGATTATTATTCCCACCCCCCTTTCGCAAATGGCAAGGAATAATAAGGGACTTTGTATGGGGAATGTCCAGACACATAGTATCTATGGGGAAACTATCTATCTGCAGAACAGGGGGGGTTTGCGGTGCCCAACTTCGAACATTACAACCTGGCCTCCCAGCTCCAGTGGTTTGCCCGCTGGCTATCATCCTGACATTTGGCAGATACAGCCTTACTGCAACCTCCAATTCCGCATCATACTTTACTACATATTTTCCACCCATGCACAAAGTCAAGTCCCATTGGTGCGCTTCTACCCACTATAGCTTTTAAGTGTTTCCGAAAGTGCCTCTTCCTCACCAGGGCTCTCACATCATATGCCCCCGCCACCCCATTACTGGGTACACCACGAGGTAACATATGCACCACAGCAACTGAATTGTGTCACTGGGACACAGAAGGTATTCAGGATAAGGGAGACCTTTATTAGGATGGCTCATTCATTCCAAACCAGGAACTCATGTCGTCGGAGAACATGTACCCGGGACAGTTTTGATTACATCGGGCGAATATAGCCTCACTGGCTTCTAAGTGGGGTAATCTTGCTTAGGAACCGCCCACGCACCATATGATACAATACCTACACGTGATGGGAAATGGGGGGCACCTGACTCGTTGATTTGCGTCCTCACCCCGCCAACACACAGAAACTGAATTGACCCCATGAAGCAACATTGGGAGGAGGCCTTGGGGAGAGCATTTACGGACAAGGAATGGATGGCCATCCGGGGAGGTCGGACACGTATTCTGCGTAATCAGCGCTTTAAACAAATTCTGTTTTTTATATTGTACCAGGTGTACCTCGCCCCAGCCCAAATCAGTAAGTATCTCACTAGGTCTGAGGCAGCCTGCCCTAGGTACCGCTTATTAGACGCAGACATACTGCACAGGTAGTGGCATTGCCCTGACTTGCGCGAACACTGGGCCAATGTGACATCTACATTAGCTAACTGTACCTCTCGAGATATCCCCCTTCACAGGGAGGAGCACATTCTGCATTTATTCAGTAGGAATAGGAAACACAGAGCAGGGATTCAGAAAATCCCTGAAAACATGGCTGTTTTCCCTACCCTGATCTGCCTCACATCGCTTTCTAATCTACAGCGCCAAGATGCCGCGGCATTCAAGCGCTTAATAAAACCTTCATTCAGTCAGTCAGTCAGCAGCCACCCGGTTCTTCAATCTGGGGTTCATTGCAGCTAAACGCCTAATCACCAAGAGGTGGAAGTCCCCAACGGCTCCTCACGCATTAGCCTGGCGCCGTTCCCTACTTAACTGGGCTAAGGCAGAGGGGGTTGCATAACGCCGGAAGGACCTGCTTGGGATCCACAAGTTTCCTCTGGCGCATCACTTGGACGCTATGGTGTTAAGCTTCCAGGGCATGGATAATTTCACAGAGGAGGAGCCCCAAGAACGGGAACAAGATCAGTAACTCAGCGCTTATCACTCTGTAGTACACGCACACAGAGCTGGCCTCACTTACATAACATATGATTCCACACTACGGAGATGCTGTCATTCGGCTCTAACAAGGCCGTCCCTTTTTAACACATGCGGCAACGGGTCTCAGGCGACTACCCTGTCCTTCCTTTGGTTACTTTGTTCTCATTTTGTTGTACCCCAAGCCCACAGTTTGATTAAGTAATGCACCCCGACTAATATGGCTAAATGCGTAACATGGTATTGCCTCAGTCATTGAAGCATCTGACTGATTTCAAATTGTTAATACCACGAAAAATGACCTTTTCAAAGGTTAATATTTCAGGTGGCATCATTGAGTTAGTGGAGTACAATGTGCATGGTGGCTTAAGCCCATTAACAGAATCTTGTACAGGTGGTGCCTTGTACATGAAGAAAAGCTTTAGACTTATTTTGCGGAAAAACTGAAATAACTTAGTTTTCAGGGTAAAGAAATTAGTCTTTTCGGTAATGACACAGGATAGGCCTTTGTTCACTAGTGAAACTTCTGCAGAGTAAAGCAGATGTTGTGATGTTGTATTAAAAATAGGTATTTCTTCAATACTGGCACTATGTTCATTTGTGTCTAAAATGCCTGTGGCCCCCCATTGATCAGGGGCCTGCAGCACTGATTGTGCCACCCACACAAGTAGCCCTTCAAACATGTTTCAGGCCTGCTACTGTACAGCCTGTATGTGCAGTTTTACTGCTATGTCGAGTTGGCTTTTCAACCCTCATTCCTTAAGCTCCCCTTTCATTACACGTCACCCCTAAAGTAGGCCCTAGGTAACCCATAGGGCAGGGTGCAGTGTACATAAAAGGTAGGACATGTACTCTTAAGCTTTACATGTCCTGGTAGTGAAAAACACCTAAACACTACTGTGAGGCCCACTCCTCCTATAGGTTAACATTGAGAATTCCTTATTACACCTTTAAGCTGTAGTTCTCAATTAGAAAGGCGTTGCCCTCATGTTTTTTTTAAAATATCTTTGGAATGGTAATGATGAATCATCTTTACTGGTAAAGTTAGATTTAAACATTACTATTCTAGAAATGCCCATTAGAAAGTTGACATTTCTGTGCTCTTTAAGCGGTGTGCCTGCAACCTGTCTCCAATACAAGTCTGGGGTGGGTGACAGCTTGACTCTGTGCACTCACTCTTGACAGCTACAACCACAGGAAGGTTAGGTGAGTCTGAGTGCCCATCTTCATTCATTGATGGCTCTTCCTGGGCAGGAATGGAGGGAGGGCCGACACACCTAAATAGGCAGTGTGCTGTCCCCACACAAAGGGATGATTACCCCCTCCGATAGCTATTCTGGTGCCAGGGCTGGGAAGAAAGGGATTCTGAGCACTTTAAAGACCCTTCTTTGAACTCACCCCCACTTCAAAGGCACAACTATGGGTAAGTACATAATTTTCAGAACTAACATATTGCCTTGAGAGCTCCACGCATCGGAACTGCGCATCGTCTCTGCATTTCTCTCTCCTCGACTGAGCGGAGAAACCCGGCGCATCGCTTTAATAACCAATCTCTCAAGGCGCTTCGTCTATGGAACTGATGCATTGCCACCACTGCGTGAAGAAAATCAAAGCATCACCTCAACTGTGGGCTCGACATTGACTCATCACTCATCTGCACCAAGCATCTCACTTTTGTGACCCAGGACCAAGGTACTCTGTTCACCGGGCCTGCGTGGCTCATGTCCCCAGCCAGCGCTCCATTGCGGTCGACTTGAACTGTTGACTTTGTCCAGGTCCAGCACGTCCGGATAACCCGGCTAGGCGCTTATTGCTTCTAAGTGCTAGAAACACCTTTATTCTTTAAAAATTCATATCTCGACTTTTACTTATTGGATTTTTGTTGTTTTGGTCTCGTAGTTATAAAATCGCGATCTGTTTCTCTAACCTGGTGTGGAGTCTTTTTGTGGTGTTTGCACTGTATTAATGTGTGTTATGTTCCACAAATACTTTACACATTGCCACTTTAGACTAACCTGACTGCTCTGAGTCAGGCTACCAGAGGGTGAGCGCAGGTTATCTTTTAGTGTGTATCTGACTTACCCCGACTAAGATTGTGGTTCTTGCTTGGACAGGGTGCATGCCTCTGCCAACCAGAAAACCAATTTCTTAACAATAAGCTACCTTTTGTGGAGATTGAGAGCAGGCAGACAAGCATTCAGAGGACACAGTGCGTTTAGTTGTCAAAGGTGTGCGCAGAAAGTGGAAATGAGGAACAATTCATGGTCAACAAACAGGGGAGCTACAGAGAGATGGAAAGGAAAATAGGGCGCTCTCCACTCACATAGAAACAAAACCCATAATTGCCCCATTCTCCAACACCTCATGGAAAATTCATCATTGTTATAAGGTTTCTCAGAAAACTTTCAAACTATAAGGGCCCATCCCATTATACTTAGGGGCACTGTTACTGGGGGTGTATATACAATGTGAAGCTAAGTTTAGTATCGAAAACTGGGAGAAAAAAAGAGCTTGTAAAAAAATAGGAAGTGCCTGACTGGAGCAACCACCACGAGCCTGTTGGATGTGCTAACAACTGACTACGTTTATCATCATAAGCACTTTGCTATTCAGACAAGTGATCCTACCCAGCCAAACTCTGTTTGTTTGAGGTGAGTGTAGTTTAATTGCACATGTTAAACATTTACACTACTATCCTGCGCCTATATGTGTGAGGTCCTCAAAAGACGAGAGTTTGTACCTCTCAAAACCAAATGATAAAATGAGCCTTTTGGGCCGTCAATACCGTTTTCATGTGTAAGCCCTTGGCACATAATTAAACCAGGTTAAGGCATAGGTTCACTTGCTGGACATAAAAAGCAGTGTTAAACGACCTGAAATAAGATAAAATGTTTAAAATGTATAGCTCATACCACAAAATTGCAAAAATTCACAGCAGATTCAAAATTGTTCTTGAATCACAAGCTCACATCAGTAACGTTGTAAAACGTGCATAAGGTAATGCAGCATGGCACAAAAGCAAGAGAAAAACAGGCACTCTGCAGATCCGTCCCATAGATGTCTAGAGGGCCACATAATAGAAACATCACAAATTTACGCTCACAGCACTATTAAGCCTGAGCATATTCAGCATGCGAGCTACACTTCGATATCAGATCATCAGTGGATCACTGAATAAGGGGTTTTCTCTCTGTACTGGCCGGCTCCTGGGGTGCACTTTGAATCTATCTGCCAGCACTGGAGTGGAAGTTGTCTGTCTCTAGTACCTCACACAGTGGGATGTGTGCACTATGTCCACAGTGTCTATGTCCACTCTTTGTCCAGTATGTTTGGTAGTTTCTTGGTATTCCTGGTTGTATGCCCTTGAAATTCTGATGGTCTGATCATTTTGATTACGTCCCTAAATGTTCTGGGTTTTACACACTACTGATCAGCATATTGAGGGTGGGTTGCTTGCACAATATACTCATGCTAAATTGTGTTCCAAGCGTAAACTTGTGATGTTTTTATTATGTAATTCTCTAATCATCTATGGGACGGATCAGCAGAGTGTATTTTTCTCTTGCTTATATGCCATACATTACCTCAGGTACATTTTACAGTGTTACTGGTGTGAGCCTATGATACAAGAATGACTATGAATAAAAATGACTATGAATCTCTACCACAGATTACTTTTGCAATTTTGTGGTATAAGCAACTTTAAACATTTTATTTTACTTATTTCAGGTGGTTTAACACTGCTGTTTATATCCAGTGAGTGAACCCATTCACCACTGGTATGCCTTCAGTTAGTGGCGATGTGGTAAACATAAGCATGTGGGGTGCATTTACCTGTAAATTGTTAGCACACAGTATAGGTTTGACAACTTCTTGTGTTTATTTTCCCCCTTTTAGGTCTCACCTAGGCAACGCCTGTGCTACCTCTACGAGACATGGTGTTCCTAGAATTTGGGATTAAGCACCGCCCATCTTTTCAATTGGTTCCTCTTACTGTCCTTTGTAAATGCCAGCTTTTGATTTGTGAATAGGCTTAATAGTCTCTCTTTTTGGGCTTGTGTATCCTCCCATGAGGACTTCCCCTGTTACATGTGCTCTTAACTTTCAGGTTGTTTCGTTTTGAGAGCACTCTTTTTTGTTGTTGGCCTGCCTCTGCCCCTGCTAAGTGTTCTATTTACTTCGTACACAGGCTTCATGAAACTCTTGCAGCCACCGCTTCATTAGGTCTCGCCTAGTGCAGCGCGCATGCGCTGCTCTAGGAGAGGGCCTCTTGCAATCACTCCAGATCTTCACCTGTGCGTGTGGCGGCCTGCAGCTAGCGGGAACGAGCGGGGCGTGCAGGGTGCCATCTGTTCTGCATCATGGTCGCTTTCACTTTCACGGCTGCGCTTTTTCAACAATTCCCCTCCTCCCCCCCCCCTCGGAACCAGAAGAAGGCATCTGCTTGAAGCTGCTGGTTGCCACGGGGTCGCTTTCGGAGTCTAGAGCTGGTTTTAAAATAATTTCCCTTCAGTTGCTCAGCTTCGTGCTCCGCTATTTTCTTTTTGTCTTCTCGGTTTTCTGTCCGGTTTCCTTTTCTCCGTGACCCTGATCCACTGGTTCAACAACAAGCTCCTTGGCTCAAGCAGGAAGCGGTCTTTAAATGTTTAAATCCCGATCATGTTTTGTGGTGCAAGAAACCGGTTTGCGGTCTCCTTGCAGGCTGGGCGGTTGCACATGTGAATCATCATGTTGCTGTTGCTTCCTGCCTTGCAGTGGCATAATGTAAAATGCGAGTGCCCATGGCAGGCCCAGCGACTCTAATGCCTCACTGAAATGCGTTGACCTTAGGTTACTGTAGATGTCAAGTTTTCAGTTTGTTTATGTGTGACATTTCCAAGTCTTTGCATGTGATACTTTATTACCGGTTGACTAAAGCAGCAATGATGTATGTAGTGACCCTATTTACTTGTAGCGTAGCTGTTTAGAAATGGCCTTAAAACAGACGCAGCATCCCTGATATGTTAATGTAGTGGTCTTTGCTAAAAACTTGGAATACAGAGGGGACCGGTTACCCAAGAGAGTGCCAACAGACAGCTGCCCACTTTCAAAACCTCTCCCTTCCCACACACAGCGACATGTACTGATTGAGGGGGAGTGGTGTTTGTGTTGCATTATGGTGGACAGTAGGATGATGTTTCCCATTCTAAGGAATTACAAATAGAAATATTTCACTTCAGTAGTTGAGTCCGGAAGAAAATTAGATGTAAAAAAATGTACAATATTTCCATATATATTATTTTTTCAGCGCTGCTGCTGAAATTAAAGGGACGACATGAGTCGCCTCCTCTGCACTGCAGAGTAGTGACTCATCAACGACGTCGGCCTGTGTAACATTAATACTTTTTGGCAAGGTCAGTGAGTTATCCTGAATAGCTGCCAGGTGGCCCCATCGTATGTACTACCTTCAGCCCGTGCTAGATTTTTAGCAACAAGAACAGCACATAGCGCTGCAGGACTTACAGCTTCACTTTTTACCGTTGCATGCATCTGGTGTCACAATTCAAAATAAATGCATATTTAAAGGTAAGTGCAAGGATCAGTAAGCAGCAAGATTTATTTAATATTGGTTGGAATGCTCTTCAATCAGCAAGAAATAGAGAAATATACCACCATCCTTATGGACAAACTGCAAAAGAAACAAGTATTTACAATGCAATAGGTTTCGCTTTGCTGATAGTTTGAGGTATTAGTGTTGCACATCATTATGCAACACCAATAGCTCATACTTTAGGTAATGCGAGACATAGTGCATTGCAAATGCTGTTTTGCTGTGCTGTTTGCTTGCCTTCAGTGTTTATTAAGCTTCGTTGCCACTTAATCGTATTGTGCGGACCCTCCACCCCTCCCACAACGCTTCTTTTTTTTTTTTAGACAGTGATATATCGCGCAAACTTGACCCAAAGGTATCCGAGCGCTTTACATGACCACCAGTTACATTACAGGAGGACACATTCAATTTTCAGGCAGGGGAGATTAAGTGTTTTATGCACAATCACAGGATGCTTGAGCAGACGCTGAGACTATACCTAATTCCCCAGCTTCAAAGTCGGCCTCTCTGGCCATTACACCACATCCAACCGCTGCTCTCTCCTGTTCCTCCCACTTTCCTCCACCTCACATGGTCACTCCTTCTAGGCACGCCTTGCTCGTGATTTGCCTATGCTTGTTGTTATTTAGCACACAGCTGACACCCAAGCTGTCTAAAAAGCAGTAATGTAATATTAAATGCACTTACGAGCCCTAAAGCAACAGGCTCAAAACGTTTATGCACAATACTTTTACACTCTGAAATAACAGGAACGCTTTGGGACTTCACTGACACATTTCAGTAATTGCAGGTTTTTGATAATCCAACTGCGGCAGTCTCAGCATGCACTAGGGCTGGTGTATGCAGACTTCATCCAGAGCACATTGTTGCTATTTGTAGCACATGAACAAATCCTTCAATCAGGAGTATGATTTCAAGTATTTACAGCGGGGGTGTGGGCATCAGCACACCTACAGGTCTGGGTCCCTCCGACATGCAGCGACTGTGCAAGGCAAGGATGGTGTGTGAGGGAGCACGCAACCAAGTGATGGCATTTCTGAACACAAAGTTCAACACCAACTAAGCAGCAGCATCAAGGGCTGCTCTGATGCAGGCAAGAAGTATTGCTTTCAATTCTCAATGACATATAGTCCTAGCATTTATACTCCTGCTGTTATCCAGCCATGTACGAAAGGCCAATACAATCTGAAAAATAAATTTGTAGAAGGAATCTTTTTAGATTCACTTGCATTGTACACTTCTGCCCCTAAGTGGTTGTCTGGGAAGAGAAAAAATGGATATTTACAAATGTTTTATTTTGTTATCAATGGGTGTATGTGTAAAGAGATCCTTTTAAGACGCAGACCAGAGCTCCAAAATGCTTCACTGGTAGGCACCACCTTTACATTGTTTTTTCACACCATCAATCGCATGCAAAGGATCTCTGGGTAACCAATGGCTGTAGAAAAGACAGCAAATTTGCAAATTATAACTTTTTAGGGAAATCGGCAAGCATCAAAGTTGTATGTGAAGGGAGATTTGGGGGGCAGTCACCACATCCGATCTCTGCTCCCTCCCTTTTTCTTCTTCCACGCGGGGTCACTCCTTCTAGGGCATCCTCACTCATGATTTACTAATGCTTGTTGTTATTTAAACACACAGCGGACATGCACAAGACTTCTAAAAAGCGGTATTATAATATTCTACAGGAGGGTGGCTAGAGGGGTTTCATCTCGCTCCCCCACCCTCATGTAGCACCAACCATTTTAGTTTAAAGTGCCCAGCAGCTCTATAGATTCGGGTGTTTATTCAGTTTTAGCTCTCGCACCGTCTCTCCATTCACCCCTACCCCCCTTACTTCTCTTCCCATTTTCCTCTGACTCCCGGTGTCCCCTCCCTTTTACTGGATCCTCTCATATGTGCCTCTGACCTTCTCTATCTGTCCCAGAAATATTTCCATTAAGTCTGGCCAAGAATTTGGACTACTCCCAAACAACTCCTCACTCTCCTCTCCCTCTTGCACCAACTCCCTCTTTCGCCAATTCTGTCTGTTTCTCACAAACTCACAACTGCCCTCTGTTTACCTCTCTCTCTCATATTTCTTTTCACCTGCAATATTCTTCTCTTACCATCCCTTTCTCAATCACTCACGTACACTTCTAGCTAAACCATCTTATCTCTCTCATGCACATATCTTGCTCCAGTATCACGCTCTCTCCGGTCATGCAATATCCCCTACCGTTAACAGCAACTCCGTCCCTCTTTTTAAATTCTTTTTTCCATTGGTGTCATTTATTTTCCACCTCCCCTCCCTTGTAACCTATTTCCCATTTTCTGGTTCTCCAGGGCCGCAAGGTCATACGAATAGCACTATGCAAATATGATCACTCCACTGCAAACAAAAAAAACAAAAGTAAAAAACATTGTCATGTACAACAACACCAACACCTACAGCTCTAACTTTCACA
Source organism: Lissotriton vulgaris (assembly GCF_964263255.1). Taxonomy (NCBI): domain Eukaryota; kingdom Metazoa; phylum Chordata; class Amphibia; order Caudata; family Salamandridae; genus Lissotriton; species Lissotriton vulgaris. The sequence continues at coordinate 1,599,436,240 of NC_141693.1, forward strand.
AATGCAAGACCGATTGCATTCCAAATGCTTGTTTCTGGTAAGTATGGTGTACTGTTGGTTGACAAACTGGGTCCTCTAGCCCTGACCGATTTGCCAAAAACCTCTTCCTGGCAATGAAACATGTCAGCCGCTCATTACATTATGGCTTGAACATGTAATGTATTTTTAATCATGTGCCAAGGGCTTACACATTATAACGTTATTGACGGCCCTGAAGGCTCATTTTTATCATTTGGTTTTGAGAGTGAGGTACAAAATCTCTCCGCTCAAAGGGACATCATCACATATATCAGCAGTGTACAAGTGTAACTTGTGCAATTACATTACACATACTTATTACAGCCAGACTCTGCCTGGGTAGCATCTCTTGTCTGAATAGGAAAGTGCTATGATGATAACTGATCCAGTTGGTAGCACTATCCAACAGGCTCCTGGTGGTTGCTCCAGTCAGGCACTTCCTATTTTTGTTTATTCAAACTATTTTTCTCCCTATTTTTTTTACACCAAATGTACCTTCACATTGTAGTCTCACCGTCAGTGCTCCTAAGTGTAGTGGGACGGGCCCTTCCCAAAGTTTCCTGAGGAACCTTATAACAATGATGAATTTTTCATGACTTGTTGAATAGAACATTTTCAAGTATATGCAGCAAGAATTTAAGAATCTTGTAAGGACTCGTGCTTTCTCCATCTTTACTACTCCAAAACAGCAGCCAATTAAAAAACAGTAAACACAACTACATTTCCCATGAGGATTTGAACCACATCTGCTCAACAGTCCACCAATAATACAAATGCATAACATACAAAACAGTAAGGAATCATCTTTCTTGACTGCCTCTTTCTTTGCGTCAATGTAACTCTAATGTATAAGTAACACAAAAGTCCATAACAGGAACAAGCCATAGGACCAGGAACCCATTCAATGTAAAGTCACCAAAGTCTAGAGAAACACTGACACCCAAAGGGAACTGTGGGTAAGGGGCTCTTCAGTCTTGCTCGTCATCGGAGAACAAAGAGAACTGTAGCTCCAGGTCGCTTCAACCCTGCTTCTGATCAGAGCCTGAAAAAAAAGGAAAGGAATTAATCCAGATCCACAACCCAAAAAGAATCATACAGGCGGGAAAAGGGCACTAACATTCTTGATATATACATGTATTAGAAATCAATTACATAACTCGGCTTACCTGTCCTAACGTGTGGGATAATCCTCGCGTCTGAGTCCTTAATAAAATCTAAAATTCTTGTTGCATATGCTTGAAAATATTCTATTCTGTGGCAGGGCCAGAAGCTGTGATTATGCTGATTCAAAGCTGCCCAACCACAACAGAAGAAGCATGCATAGTAGGAATGTAACGAAAGACCTTGAACACAAAGCTAGATGAACAATCAGCAGCCTGTAGAATATCTTCCAACCTGGATCCCAATACAAACGCTTTGAAAGCCACAGTACCCCTAGCAGAATGAGCCCTGTTGGAAGTGGGGGTCCTTATCGCTTACCAACACCACTAAATGCTGGCAGCGGGAGTCCCCGAACCCTAACTTCAACATTAGGCTAAGTAAGGACACTGTCTGAGATAGCCCTGCTCAACCCCTTAGCAGCTTGGCACAAGCAGCCAGGCTTATCTCCAAGGCACGAGTGTTCAATATGTGCAGCCACACTCACAGTAACCCCATGATGTCACGACAAATAAACTCCACACGAGTTTTGATAAAATGAGTATCTATACTACTATTATAAAGAGAGAACTGTGTCCTTTGAGCCAGGTAAACTCGAAAAGTACACCACCAATCACAACACCCAATACAGCGTTGGAAAGGGGAGGTCAAGGAGATGGACATAGGCTATAGAGCACCACACCATATACATTAGAGGGGGGGGGGGGGGAATGTTAGGGGAAAAGTAGTCCGTATGCATACAGTGATTGCACGCGGCGTACGGCATCGTCACAATTCTTGAGAGAGGTGCAATGGCATGTGGGAGTGATGTCACGTCAACGCGACGTTCGCTGCCCGGACCGGAGCGCAGGAAAGAGCAAGGGACCCACACCCGACATGCGGGGAGGAGCGGAGGCGCGGGACCGACACACAACATTGGAGTGCCCAGCGCGTAGAGGAGCGGCGATGCTGGTGGGAGCGCTGGAAGGAGCAAGGGACCCACACCCGACATGCTGGGAGGAGCGGCAGCGCGGGACCGAGACCCAACATTGGAGTGACCAGCGCGGGGAGAAGCGGCAAAGCAGGTGGGGAAGGAGCGGCGATGCTACACCCGACATGCGGGAAGGTAATTTGACTTCTTGGCAGAAATACCCGGACACGGTGTGAGTGGGAAGGGGCCCGAACGTACTCAGTAATCAAAGCTGGTTTTTGCTATAATACTGGCGCTCGGAGGCAGAGTTCAGGCACCAGTCGGAGGGACTCTATATTGCAAACCCAAGAGTAATTGGCAGCAAGCAGAGGAAGTCCTGGTGGATGGGGGCTCTGCAAGTTGAGGGAGAGGGAGAAGCGGCAAAGCAGGTGGGGGAGGAGCGGCGATGCGGGTGAGTACTCTAGCAAAGCCTACCCGGACAACGTCGGGACGGGCTGCTAGTAGTATTAATATAAGCAATTATACGATACGACCACACAATACAAAACCAACATAAAAGAATGGGTAGGTTTCTTTCCGGTGGGTTGGTAGGTTCTAATCCCAACCCCCCCGCTCCTAACCAACAGTTAAGCTCACTTCTAACCGCTTCCAAAAGGTTAGGCCAGTCGTATTGCCAGAATCACACACGTTGCAAAAGGAAACAAATAATGCAATGCGTAACGATATTCTCTTATACTGTGCAATAGAGAAACAATGCCATAAGTAGCGCCACAGTCATGTACTTTGCAACTGAAGAAATAATGCAATGCGTATCACCACCAGCATGCCCTGTACCAGGAAGAAACAAATCAATGTGTCACGCTACAATCCTGTACAGTGCAATGAAGAAATACACAGCACCATGTTATACTCAGATACTGTGCACCGAAGAAATAATGCCAAGAGCCACATTACAATCAGGTAATATACAAGGGAAAAATAACGCAGTGCGTAGCGCACCAAGCATGTAGTTCGTCAGGCCCAAAGGAAGTCAGGCGTCATACGATAGTTCGTTAGCAGCAATAATGCAAAGTGTAATACAACAGTTTTACGTGCTCAGTTACCAGTGCCCCCGTTATGGATCAAATGATGACACAAAAGTATTGCTTCCCACTCTGGCCCCAGCACTGCCCCTCCTTGGGTTAGCAGGGTCCGGGATCACAGCCGAAGTAACGGCTCGCGCAGCTGACTGAAACGGGAGGCCGAGAGAATGTCCCTCAGAGTCCGTACCACACCCCAGGTGTTGATCCATATTACCTGGGGGGTGCGAACCCACTGTCCTCCCCGACGTCAGCGACTTAGGCCTTGATCCAGAACCCCGTCACAGGGTGTGGCAAACTCGGGCCGGTGACTCAGCTCTTTCGTGGCTACCAGTCCAGGCCGATGTGAGTGACTCCGAGGGCCCACTGACTTGGCCCTCTTTCCCGCGGTCTCAGTCCACACCGATAGCCGCCCTCAGCACTGTGGAGACTTTAGGTCCAATTCGGTGCACCCCCTACTCAGGCACTCCTGACCAGCGCCTCAGGCTGCACTTCAACACGTACACCACGCTTCTGAGACTCGCCTCTTCTCTGGTGCTCACGATGATCCGGCACTCTTCACCAACGCCCGCTTGCACCTCAACACGCACCCTGCGCGTTCGAGTCTCTCCTTTGTCTCCTGGTGCACACGATGTCCAGGCGCTCTTCACCAATGCCGTGGCTGCACCATGACACACTCCAGCGCGTCCGAGACTCACTTCTTCTGTTGGTGCCTACGGGGCCCAGGCGCTCTTCACCAACACTCGGGCCGCACCACGACACGCACCCAGCGCGTCCGAGATTCACTTCCTCCTTTGGTGCACCCAAAGCCCAGATGCTCTTTACCAGCGCCCTGGATGCAACCTGACTCGACACTGCGCGTCCGAGTCTCGCTTCCTCCCCTTTGGTGCACACGAGGCCCAGGCGCTCCTCACCAACACCCGGGCTGCACCACGACACACACACTGGGCGTCCGAGCCTCACCTCGTCTTCCCGTGCACACCACGACCAGGCGCTCCTCACCAACGCCTTGACCCGCACTTCAACACGCACCCAGTGCGTCCGAGACTTAGCTTACTCCTGCGTGCCCCCGATCACACGGCACAACTTCTGAAGGTCTCAAGCTGCAAAAGCACGTGCAAACCGCGTTGCTTGGGACTTCTCCGGAAATTTGTATGATCCTGTATTTCCAAACAGGGAGCCAGCTCACCTCAAGCCCTTGGGGGTTACAAGACACAGCACAAAGCACAGTCTTCTTCAAGCAGGGGGACCCAGCGCCTCCAAGCACAGTCCTAATAGCCTCTCCCATAGTTAGAACGGCAAACTGCAGACCAGCCACAGATCACGAAGCAAGGGTTGGTTTGTCCACAGCAGTCTTCAGTTGCTTCTTCTTTAGCAGAGGTTCCTCTTGACCACAGAATGGGTCACGCCTTTGCAGTCTCAATCCATATCTGTTTCATTCCCACTTTCAGGGGTTTCAACTCTCCTAGTTATAGCCCTTAATGTCTTTGAAGTTCGTATGTGCCCAGCTGGTGGTGACCCTTTCCCATCCCAACCAAGAACCATCTAACCTCCACAGATGCCTCTCTGAAATCCAGGGGTGGATAAACAACTCTGCGTTGAAACTCAACGGGTCCAAGACTGAAATTCTGCTGCTTGGACAAAAAGGGCTTTCCCTTCCCCCTAACATCTGGCCCGCCTGTCTAGGTGAACCCCCTGCCCCCAAAAATGAGGTCAAGAGCCTTGGAATTTGGCTCGAGAAAGACCTGTCTTTTAAAACCCAGGCAAAAAAAACGGCGGGCATTTGCTTTGGGCTCCTTAGGTCAGTTAGGAAGATCCTTCCCCTGCTCCCTCCCATCTCCCGGAAATTGCTGATCCAAGGCCTTATCCTATCTAGGCTGGATTACAGCAATGCCATATATCTGGGAGCCCCTGCAGCCACCCTTAATACCTTACAGAGAATTCAGAATGCCGCTGCTCGGCTTCTCACTAACACCCCGGCCCGAACATCGGCCAAGCCAGCCCTAAAGCAACTTCATTGGCTGCCAGTCAGAGAAAGAGTCATGTTTAAGGCTCTCTGCCTTTCCCATAAACTCCTTCATAACAAAGGCCCTCCCATCCTCAAAAACTTTATCATTCCCTACAAACCCACCAGATCACTCCGGTCGGACCATGAGAACTTCATCACAGTCCACAGAGTGAAAAGAGCCCGCTCCAGGGGACGGCGATTTTCTGTGAATACGGCGAATCTTTGGAATACCCTCCCCCGTAAACTGAGGATGGAATCCAACCACCTCTCTTTCAGGAAATCTTTGAAAACTTTCCTTTTCCCTTGATCCCTCTGATTTCCCCTGCAAACCCACCCTCTTTGAATGTCTAGATTCCAGCGCTGGGATGCCTACGGGTTACTACGCGCTCTACAAAACTCTAATTCATTCATTCATTCATTCAGGGGTCCCTGACCCCTCCCTAAATCAGTTCTGGGTGTCTCCCTCCCAGTGTCACCTCTCTCCCTTTAACACTGGGGGTGTGGATCCATAATCACTCAGCAGGAAATGGGTAAATTGGTTTATAGCACCAGCCCAGGCCTTTTCACCTTCCCGGGCTTCTCCTCCCCCCCTACATCTCAACCCCTCCCTGGGTCAAGACCTCTCCCAGCTCCTCTCACCTTTCAGTTCCAGACAGACAATCCACATTTCAGAGACACACATATATGCTCAGAGCACAAAACACAGCCACTTTCTAAAAGAGTGGTTTCTGAAGATACTGTGACAAAACCACCTTCACAGAAAAATGTGTTACAACACTGTGAGTTCATACATACTAAAGTTCACCTCTCCATTATAACCTGACAGGAAACTCCAAACGAAATGGAGAGTTTTACTGTCAAAGCACACACCTCAGCATATGTTCTGCTTTTACCTACGCTGCAGCCTGCCAAGGGGTTACCTGGGATCTACCACAGGGGTGCCCAATATGTATCTAAAAGGGAAAGCCAGACCTGACAAGTGGTTGCACTTAGCAGGACAACATGCTAACTTAGCATTCTGCGCGCAGGCCCTACACGGAAGGCCTGAGTTCCCTTCTCTGTGCGCTCTTGCATTACTAGCCCTTGTACACACAGTGCATAAACCCTAGGGACTTTACTAGAAAGGCAAACATATCAATCATGGCCAACCAATCACCATTTCATTTTAAACAGGGAACTCTTGTACTTTGACACTGATCAGCAGTGGCAAAGTACCCAAAGCATCTAAATTGGCTATTCTGGGTCAAGAAAACGGTCTAGGGGAAAAGCAAAAAGTTTAGGGAACTTTAGCCAAAAAGGCCAAGTCCTATAAGCCCCATAAACAAAACACATTGATGCCAGCATGAGCCATGATCCAACGGACCCAAAGATACAAGGTAGCATCAGAACCGATTTAAATGGTTTTTGAATTGCCAACAACATGGGGGGGTAAGCTCTATGGATCGAAGTGCATTCCTTGTAAACTTTCAAACATTTCACCACACACAGTTTTGCATTGTGAGGAAAAGCTGGGTAACCAATGGCCCGGGACATAGTCTTCGTCCTTTTAGAAATAAGAAAAGAAACACCATCAGGAGAGAACAACCTACCTGTCAAGTCAAGGGCTTTGACATCAGACACCCTTCGACACAAAACCAAACATAAAAGCATTGCTAACTTTGCAGAAATCTGTTTCAAGAATAAATCCGAACTATCTGGCCAGGAATCAAGAAGGGACGGAATGCTGTTCACATCCCACAATCGTGAATATTGAAGCCTCGGAGGGTTCGCCACCCTGATACCTTCCAACAACTTACATACCAGAGGACACATACCTACGGGTTTGCCATCAATGAGATTGCGCACAACTGACAAAGCTGACCGGAAATTATTTACCGACCTTTAACATAATCTAGACTCAGCACACTCAAAAAGATAGTTGAGAACATCTTTTAGTTTGGATCGTACTGGATCCACCTTGTTGAAAGCACCATCCCACCCATCTCTTCCAAGCATAAGAATATTGTTTGTGCGTGGAAGGAGCTCAAGCTTGTTGTATAAAAGCAGTAGACGCCGTTGAAATACCTTCAACTTGCCCATGCCTCCCGATGTTTTCAAAGCCATAAGAGTTCATTTGCTTTGGTTAAGATGAGGATGGGGAGCGCCCACTGGACCCAAAAGAAAATGTGGGAATACAGGAAGGAGAATGGGAAGAGCCACAGACAACACCAGTCTTCCAGACAGGGATCATCAAGACTAATGATGCCAACTGTTGCCTGGCTTCAGCAATGACCCTCAGAATGGGATTGCATAGTTCACCTGGCCTTCTCAATTCTGAAGAAATGCATCCGTGGCCAGAGACCAGTCTCCAACCGTAAAAGTCCTTTAGTTGAACATCCAAGTGTGATGTGAAAAGGTCCACTTGACACAGACCTTCTGGAAAATTCCAGGATGGAGTTTCCAATCAATGTAGTTCACAAGAAATCTGGAGTTCCAATCCGCCACTAGGTTGTAAATGCCAGGAAGATACTCTGTCGGTAATGTAATCTTTTGAGAGAGGAAGAAGTGCTGAAATTCTCTGGCTATGTTCGCTAGAAGGCGAGACCTGGTGTCCCCTAATCGACTGATGTAGTGAACCGCCAATATGCTGTCCATACGAAAAAGAATGCAGCAATTGCTCTTCACCGGGGAGAGGGACTTTATGGCCAGAGGCTCTAAGCAATTTATATGAAATCAAAGTTCTTCTGATGACCACTGACCGCCGGTACAGAAGTCCCTAGCCCCAACGGCTGGCATCTAATTCGATTATGACATCGGGAACCGCTCCGAAAATAGCTCCGACATTCCAAGCGTCCATGGGTAGAAGCCACCACTGTATTTCCTCCTGAGCCTCAGGAGATAAGGGAACTTGACAATCGTAGATCAAACCTTTCAGAAGATAATGGACTTTTAAGTGCTACAGGGCTCTCTAGTGCAAAAGGCCGGGAAATATAGCTTGAATCGAAGAAGCTAACAGTCTCACATTCCGAGCCAGGGATCTCAAAGACACCACCCATTCGAACAGAGTCAACCCCAACTCCCGTTTTGATAGATTTTACCTTTAGGGCTGGTAGAAGTAGTTGGGCCTTGATGGAATCCACCTGAAACCCCAAGAACTCTCTTTGTTGAGAAGGAACCATCGCGGAATCCTAGGAGTTGATCACAAACCCCAAGACCTGGAGCAGGGACACCGCCCAAGACAGCTGAATCAGGAGTTGATCCCCGTCTAGTCCAGGTTCTGAGCTCCACCATTTCACTGTACTAAAAACATATTACTGCAGAAACCTTTGGGATGTGGCCAAGTAGGAGCAATCGCTTGTTTTGACAAAAATACAGAATTTTAGATTCTATGAAAGACATGTCTTGCTGGGGGAAAAAGGAGAGGGGGGGGAGAAATCTGAACTGGTCTCTGAGAAAGTTTTATACGGCAACCCTACACCATTTACTACACCCAATGATCTGTTGAAATTCTTAGCCCATTTGTGAGCAAGGTGATGCAATCAGTCCCACCACCACTCAACCCAGGGGATTCAAAAGACTAGAAGGATTTGTTACTTGCGGAATGATTGTTGGAGGCATGTTTACCCCTGGTGATGCCTCTGTTGTAATGCCCTCAGTAGCCCCTGGATCTTGAGGGGTAGAAGCCTGCCTGGAATGGGCCCTACCCGTAGCCTATACCTTGACGGACTAAGCCTGTTTGAGGACCTTGCTGGTTGAAACGGCCAACCTAATGTCCTCTGCTGTGGCCGGCCCAGCCATAAAGGGGATTGAATACATTCTTCAAGGAAAACTGGTCCTTGTCAAGTGAAGCGAAAATGTTCATAAATTTTCCAATGTCTGACAAATTGGTCCCCAAAAATTTGCCCCTCTGCCAAGGGGCCTGGTTCAGCTGTTGCCAATTCGACTAACTGGAAGTAAATCCCCAACAGCACTGATTTGCAATGTTCAGAGCTATGGCACAGTTGGTTTTGCCCAATAGACAAATAGCACTCTGGGTCCACCCCACAAGGTCTTCTGGATGAATGGGGGCTCCTGTGTCCTAAGCATGGAGGGCTAGCTCTAGAATTTTTGCCAAGGGGGCTGGGCAACTTATCCCGACAACCTCTAGGGGCTCCGTCTATAACCTTCATGTGGTCTCTATTGAATTGCTTAAGGAAGCTAAGCATAGTGGAGTCAATGTACGAAGTCAGAGCAGTTTTATTGGGAAGGTCAGGCCTAGGGCACTTGGCCTGGATTGGACCTCCTTTTGAAAGCTCTTTCAGAGGTGGTGTTGCATATAGCCTAGCAACTGCAGGAGCCGGAACCCAATCCCAGGACCTGGGGTGGATATCTGTGGGTTCAAAAGTGAAGGGGGGAGGGAGAGAAGAGTGGATTGAGTGAGGGAAGAACGTTTGCGTTTCCTAGGCTGTTTAGTCTGTGACTGGTAAGAGGAAGAAGTGGTGTCAGTATCTGTAACAGTGTCAGGGGAAGTCATTGGAGTTGGAGAGCTCAAATGCTTCTTAGCACTATAGATGTGTTCACCTAAAAACACCCTGGGACAACTTATTATAGGCATCTGAATGCGACCAAGTGGAATCAGTTGCAGGGGGCTGGGAGGAACCCATTGGAGGGGTAGGGGAAGGGCAGCAGGGGGTCCCGAAAGCTCCTCCAAGAGTTTAGAAATGAGTTGGGGGGCCAAGGTAAGTGCTTTGTCAAAGGACCAAATGGTCAATTACGTTCACAAGGCCCTCATAATAATAATCTTTGTCCTCATTAGGCTCATAAGCCTCCAGACCTTGCTCAAATGTCTTGTAGTAAGACATGGTTGCAAGCAGGGGTAAGCCTCGAAATCTGAAGTCCCCAGAGGGAAGCAAGGATCACAAGTGTGGAAAGGAGGGGGATTGGAATCAGGGCCAGAATGGCTGTTGTGGACACCGGGCATTTCCCTGGTGAGCCACCAGGTTCGGGCTGGTTTTAAACCCCTGGGCGCAGTTTTTGTTAGTGGGGGTCGTTTTTGCAGCCTTGCTGCAATAACGGCCCCCTGCAACAAAGGCGGCATAAAGCTTTCCACTAGCACCCCCTCGCCCAAACTCTCCCCCCGGGGCCTTCCGAACTCTTTGCCAGGGCAGGTTTCAGTACAGCCCTGATTGGAATAGACCCTGATAAAATAATTATTACAGCCCTGGGAGACTCAGTTGTGCAGGGCGTCACTTGGAGCAATGACCTGGTAGCAGGTAACAAAGCAATAATCTAATGAAAGTTCCAAAAATGGTGAGGTTTTATGAGAAAAAACCTCCACTCAATAAAAATGCAGATTTGCATGCATAAAGTTGCCCCAAGTCGCATTTGCCTGCAACCCTCCCCCTATTATTACAGCCCAGGGGAGGAGGAACCAGCAAGATGTTGACCGTTATGTTGCTGACTGCGAGACAATGAGCGAGAGAGACGCGTCGTCAAAGGTATGCGCATGTAGCCCAATTGGGCTACACACGACTTCGCTCCCAGTAGGGGCTGCCACCCAATAAACGGCTGCGTGTAAGCACAAGGGACAAGAGAAAAGGGCAATTCTTTTTTAGAAGGGGGAGCGCAACATGCACCCAGGAGAGCGGGAGGGAGGGACAGGGACCGAACAACGGTCACACCACCCGTAGAGAGCATGCAGTGATCTGGCAAGCCTTGCAACAAACCAGAACAGATAGCTATAACAGAGCACTAAAATCACATTCAAATACCAATATCGATACTAATTTACATATATGTGAAAAAAGAGAGGCACTTATCTTGACTGTTTTGTAGGTTATGCCTGTGCACTATTGGTGGGCTGTTGAGGAGGCGTGGTTCAAAGCCTTGTGGGAAATGTAGTTGTGTTTACTATTTTACTGTTTTTTTATTAGCTGCTGTTTTGGAGTAGTAATTATGGAGAAAGCATAATTGGAGCCTCCGGCACTGCCATAGAATGGGGTATTATGGGTTTTGAGAAACGTATGACACCTGAGTGGAATATTGAAAAACACTTTGCGAGCTTGAATACTGGGTACCTGAGGGTAGCAAAGACACTGAATGGGGTTGAAGGGTTCATGGGAGGGACAAGAGACATCTTATAAATGGGGGCGGTGGAGAAAAGTAACCAAGAGAAAGCGGGGAAACTGAAGAGGATAACAGAGAAGAATGCTCCAAGAGTATGGGGAGCTCCTTAAGGGGGAGAGTGAAGAAGAGTCCCTGAAGGAAAAGAAGTTATCAGAGTGGGGGGAATGCCAAAAGGCTATGGTTAAAGGGAATATGCCGGGATAGAGGCCAGCAGAGCAAAAAACTGGTTGGAAAGAATGGTGCTAGAGGGGGTGACAAATAGTGTGGAAAGATGGAGAGAGAACACCTAGGGGGGAAGGGGGAGTGATTACAGAAACATATGGGGAGAATGCAAGAGAGATTACTGTCATCTAGGGAAGTCGAACTTCACCTGAAGAGGGATACATGGTTGATATGTGGGGATGAAGAAATGAGTAACTGTCAAGAATGGAGAAGACACCACGAGGGATGTTGAGTGATAGAAAAATAACATAGCGGGTGCAAGGGCTGGTGGGGAGTTTCTCAAGGAAACGAAGGAGAGAGAGTTCATGAGAAGAGGTTGATGCAGAAACACCTGGAAAGAATGAAGGAAGATTATGTGGAGAAAAGGCAGGGGTTACTTAATTAGTGATGAAGCAAAGAGTAACTGAGTGACTATCTAGAGAAACGATAGAGACGATCTATGAGGAGTGAAGTAGAGAGTACAGGGGATAGGCAAGAGTTCAAGTAGCTGAGAGGAATACTTTGGGGGTGATGACAGATATATTACTGGGATATGAGCAAAATAACGATGGATTACACCCAGATCTGTGACTGGGGGTGAATGTTTTGCCATTGTGCAACATTCCATCCATCATCTTGTGTGTTTTGCTGTTCACCCTATGTGGGAAGGGTATGCCCAGACGTGGGTGCCTTGCTCACTACGCCACTGGAGTCAAGCTATCCTGGCTGAAGACGGCTGATAGCCAGAAACCGGTCTCAAGATGCTTGATTCCGGTCAAGGGAAGACATGTCTTGGCAGTTCGGGCTGGACTGTTCCCATGAGGCACAGGGTCAAGACTGATTTGCATATGGCCATGTCTGAACAGGGGTGGCTTGGTGAGCAAAATAACAATGGATTAAACCCAGATCTGTGACTGGGGGTGAATGTTTTGCCATTGTGCAACATTCCGTCCATCATCTTGTGTGTTTTGCAGGCAAGAGAGAAAATAAATGTATGGTGGACAGAGAGAGCCAGAGTGATGGCGTAGATACCTTGAGTGAAGAAAGACACTATAGGGATCCAGGGAGGGTGCAGAATATGATTTAACTTCAAGATTAGACCTGGGCGAGTATCTGATATTTGAAACAATATGGACATTTCTGTCATTAACGATAAATAAGGCTCCCGGTTTTTCGTTTAAACTGATTTTTACATATAAATACAGACGGAAAACAAGTTTTCCTTTGTCTGTATTTATATGTAAAACCGGGAAAATACTAGCACATTTTGTGGCGATGCCCTGCTCCACAGGTATGGTGATTGCTCACAGAGTAAGTATCGCCTCTGGATTGGTGTTATAAGTATTTATAGGGTGAGAAAAAGCCATTCAAAAAACAAGGCCTCGTTAAAAGTGAATGGTCTTTTAAAGACCAGTGAAGTACTCGGGTGTTTTTAACAAAAAAAGTCGCATCCAGTTCCTGTGTGGGAAGAGTCAGTGCGGAGCAGAGCAGGGTCAGAGCTCAGAGCCCCCAAAGCCCCCAAAGGCCGAAAGCCTTCGGAAAATTGCTGAGTTCATCGGGGCACGGGCTGTTTGTAAAATTATCAGCATGAACTAGGGCACATCATGTGCATGTTACTATAACCACTTTCGCGCAGTCCAAATAAATAAAGCATTAACAAACGCCCACTAACTGTATGTCAATGCTTTCAATACAATGTATGTAAGGGGAGAGTAGTGAAATAATATAAAAAAAATAATGGGTGCCTGGCGTAAAATCAGCGCCGAGAAGTGTCCAGGCGGCTGCTAGTATGGTGCGGTAGCCGTCAGTAAGGAGAGTGAATTCGTTAGTAGCAGAGTTGTGGATGATGTCAGGTCTATCGTGAAAGAACTGAATAGTAAAATGTTGAATAGGTGGTGGGCTGCTGGACATTACGAAAAGAAGGTGTATGGCATGTCAGGTGTAGGCGAGGGATGTAGGGAGGTAGGGGAGGATGAATGACTTATTCCCTCCTGTTGGCAATCAATTGTGAAGCAAATGATTGGCACAATAATGGGCAATGCGGGAAAGGCAATGTGGCCAATGAGGCGTGCGAGGAATGGGGTATTTATAAGGCGTGTGGTACACTGTACGTAGGTTAGGGACAAGGCAGATAGATGAGTAAGGGAACAATGGGTCACAGGGAAGGGAGTTGGTGTTGTAGTCACTAAGCACAGCTGCTACTTACACAAAGCACATGCATGCAAGAGCACATGTGACATAGAGCAGGGCAAATGAACAAAACATGAAATTGAGAAGGTCAATAATCAACACAGTACATAATCAACAACATGATGACAGAACAATAAATACTGATGACATACAGAGGATGCATCCTGAAGTTATAACGATGTAGACGAACAGATGAATCATCAAGATATAAAAGAACAATGTAGATATTAAATCTCAGAACTTGAAGATCAGATCAATGAGCAATATATGAAAGAAAAGAAAGATGTAGAAAATAAATTTCACTACTTGAGGACCAGAGCAAAGATCAAGACATGAAATGTCACCTTTTGACAATGTGATCAACGACCTGAAGATATCCACGGGCTGGGTATGAAATTCCAGTAATGGAAGAACAGAGATGGAATAAGTAAGATCATGGAAGAAGAGAGAACAGAGATGTCAGAAGTACCAATGGTGGCAAAGGAAGGAGTGGAGTATTTAGTGAGCGAAAGAATGAACGTCAGCAATGTAGAGATGCAATAGCAGGAGAGCGAGAGAGAGACAGTGTAAAAACAATGACAGCAGCAATGTTAAATGTTACGAGGAGGGAGGGAAAGAGGGAGGGAGGGAAAGAACAGGGTGCCGTGAATGAAAGAGGTAGGTATGGATAGGGAGAGAGGGTAGTGTTGAAGTGGCAGTGAGAAAAAAGAATGAAGGAGGAACATGGACGAGGAAAAAAGAGGAGCGAGAGAACATGTATAGAGTTAAATGTTAAGGAAGGGTGGGGGCTCGGGGGAGCTGTGAGGCAGAGTGGCGCTGCTGCGCCAGGGGAGGAAGTGAGTCCGCGATGAGCGGAATGAACCACAGATGGCACAGAGCAGTTCCTCTTGCCGCTGGTGTGAAAGGCAGGAAGTCCGTGGGCGTTGGCTGGGGCGCTGGGTCCGTGGGCGTTGGCTGGGTGGCCGTAGGAGCAGCAGGGAAATGTACAATAATACAGCCAGACCGTGTAAAAATAGGTCCGGAGGAAAGTAAAGCGAAGGCAGAGGCCGCATTGAGGAGGGGTGGACAGTAAAGCTGAGAAGTGGAGTGAAGGGAGGGGTGGGTGGGGGATTTGAAGGCGGTGAAAAAAGCAGAAGTAGAAAGGGCACGGTATGTAGTGAATTGAAATAGGAGAAAAGAGAAATTATTTATGGCATGACGATGAAAAAAAGGAAAGAAGACAGTGTAGTATTTTAGCAAAGGAGTGAAGGGAAGTAGCCAATGGTAAAGGCAGGTGGCAAGGATGCCAGAGTGTGAAAGTCAGAGTCAAACGACCCCCAGTGGAGCACCTAGAACCTCCGACCCTGGATAATTCCAGGGGACACCCAGCTCCCAAGACTCGACTTGGAAGAGGGATCAGGAACCTGCCCACAGAAAAGGGGCAGGGTGGGTCTCAAACCCGAGTCAGGACCTGTAATGTCCGGACCACACCCAGCTCACAGACTGAAACTGTCGAGAGGGATCATAAACCTGGGGGTAGTTGACAGCAAAGAAGTAACCACAGAGGCGCTCTCCTCGGCCTGGAACCGACGGAGAGAGAATTGTCTGACACCGACAAACCACAAACCACAACAGCAATTGTTAAGAACAGATAAGTGAGAGAAAAATGAGGCGCAGAACCATTGACATGAAAATCGTAATGACAAGTTGGAAAATGTGACCACTGAGGGGCACAGAGGGTTCTTGGATCGTGACCATGTGCAATTCTGTGGGGGGGGGGTCAGGAGTCTAGCCCAGAACCAGGCACAGGGGGCCCGCACACAGCCAAGTAGCCAACACCGGGACTCAAGGGGGAAAAAATAAAACGTTCCTTGACTCACCAATGTTAGGCAAGAGGCTGCGGCTGGGACACCCAATGCGGTTCGTGGAAGACCACCGAATTCCTCCTCAGAATGGATCAGGCAGGTACGATGAAGTAGTTGGGCGCCACGTGTGAAGGGGAAGGTCTTGACCCCTTCGGTCAGTGGTCACCACTTTTAGGTGTGGCTAAAATTCGCACATCACCAACACAGCATTTCACTGAGTAAGAGAAGGAATACACATGTAAGATACCAGACGTTCCAGTTGGAGTGGCACTTTATTTTTCAATTAACAAACAAAGAGCTAAATGCATATCAATTCAAGCAACAATGTCGTTTTCTAAATATGACCCAGACTTCGCTCTGTCTGGTAAAAATGCAGGATGACTAATGCTCAAAATATCTCAAAGTAATACTGGAATGAAATGTATTAAAAAACATAAACACAGATGATCAAAGATTCTACCCTACTGAGCACAAGAATATAGAACCCAACTGTCTATGGGCCAACCATCTACCACAGGTCCATTGTTATAGATTGCACATTACTATCAGAGCCCTGAATCGTGAGGGCAGGGCAAGGAGGGCGCAATTAGAGTTAGCTAAGATACAACATTTTGCTACTAATTCAGTGTCTGGAGACAGCTGAGAGTGAGGCCAGTTACCTATGTTAAAAAGAGCCTATCTTACAGGAATATATCTATGAAGAGAGATAGTTGAAGGGTCAGAGATCTAGAGAGAGAGAGATGGGCTATCTGCCCTGGGAGATCCACAACCTGAGTGAGGCGTCGACGTCCCAAGTCAGATAGTCTTCGGCTAGCCGAGAGATCCTTCCACGCTCATGCAGCAGGGCACCCGCAGGAAAGGTCTGACTTCAAATTTGACGGTTGGGTCTTGTTATACCTCAAATTGAGGAACTAAGGTTCTCCGGTGACACTGGCCTACGCCTTATTCTGTGCAGGCGGTTTGACCACAAGTGTTCCAGGACACCGGAAGGACACCTGTACTGAACATTTTGTTTTGGACGCTTCTGAACAGTGAACATCTTGTTTTCTTTCCTAAAAAGGACATGTTGTCATGTACATTTCTAAACTGTGACAGTTGGTCATGTGCATTTCTAAAACAGAGACAGTTGGTTACGTACATTTCTTCATATCTGCCCGTGCTGGACCTAATGATAGGAGCAGAGTATTGCCAAAGGTTGCTGTTTGAACTTGAGCAAGCTATGTTTAAAAAAATAATACTTTTAGCAATGTTTTCAGGAAGCTTATACCACGTGTACCAGGGTAAGTGTGTGTGTGTGTGTGGGTGTTGGTCTGGTGAGCTGACAGTGAAGCTAAACACTCTTTTGAAGGCCTATTTTCATCTTGTTTATTTTGGTGCACAAAAACGTGTGTTTGTAAGCCTGCATGCATAGTGGGCCCTGGGGCCTTTATTTACTACTGAGGAAAGCTAGTTATCTTGGCATGTTTTCAGATTTTTATCACGCAAGGCCCACATCAGACCTTCATGTTACCAAGGCTGTCAGAACTCTCCTTTCTGGTGATGTTAGATGGTAGAACGGGACCCTCCATCAACGTGGGTCTGCAGCTCCGGCCATAAGGCCACACCCTCTCAGTTTATTTAATGCATTTTTATATACCGCAGACTTTACCCAAAGGTGTCAGAGTGCTGTACAATAGAACCAATTCCTTTACATGAGAGAAATGTTACAAAATAGAATGTTACAAAAATAAACAGGAGACTAGAAGAGGCAAGGTAAAACCATAGAAGGCAAGAACACAATATCAAACACAGCAAGCAAAGAAAATATTACAAATTTACAATGAGGTGTTAGAGCGCTGTACAATAGAATTCAAAATTTGCAAACATTTGTGACAAGAATTTTCAATTCTATTAAGGACTAGGAGGCGAGGATTATGCTAGTCTCATTTCTTTATTTAGAAATGCCCAGCAGCCATGTAAAAAACCACATTACCCAGAAACACTTGGGTGATAACCATAGAGTCTGCACTATAAATAGGTATGTAGACAATCCCACTTCCTCTTTCTTTGGTGAGGAGTAAATCCAGGAAACAGCAAACAGTTCAAAAAGTCAATGCAAAAGCAAACCCCAGTCCAGGGAAAATGATGGAAAGTTCCAAAACAGCAACAGCTGACGGCAGAAACCAGGAATAATCTTCAAAGAAGAAAACAGGAGCATCCACGTCGCACTGTAGGCACGTCATTTGGGATCTGATCCTGAAAAGAGACACAAAGCCGTAATACACGTCCAGCATATAGAGGAACATGTAGAGAAAGGGTGGGAAAGAAAACAAGGCAATAGAAACTGTCGTAACAAAATAATGCATAACCATTGGTCAGTAAATACAATGTATAAACAACGGGTGGGATAATCCTCGCCTCCTAGTCCTTAATAGAATTGAAAATTCTTGTCACAAATGTTTGCAAATTTTGAATTCTATTTCAGGAAGGAGGCTCAGATTATGCTTGTTCAAAGCTCATCCAACACCACAGAAGCAACAGTAGCAAAAGGCTTAAAGTAAAAAGTCTTAAAAACAGAATCTGATGACCAATCAGCAGCTTTCATAATGTCCCACAAAGTGACTCCCAATGAAAAAGCTTTAGAGGCCATGGCCCCATGAGCAGAATGAGCACCAAACACAGAAACATCAATGCCCGCTTCCCCCATAAGCCACCGTACCCAGCGAGCCAATGTGGCAGGAGTAACGGGGCGGAAGGGCTTTTGCAATGCAATAAACAATTGACCTTGCATGTCAGAGCGAAGAAGCAAAGTACTCACCTCATAATCCTTAAGGCATTGAACAACACAAAGGTTGGGACGAGCAGGAAAAGAAGGGTAAGAAATAACCTCAGTATTAGTTTTAGTGCGCCTGGAAAGGTGAAATGTAACCGCTTCAGGTGTGAAACTGCGTCCAGCAAGATCTAACACGCAAACGTCTGAAATCCGTTTGCAGGAAAGCAAACACAGCAACATAGTAAGCTTGGCCGAAAGTTGCTTTCGAGATAACAAAGAATTGATCGGCCAAGCTTCCAAAAAACGTAAGACAACCGATACGTCCCATAAAGAAACATATTTGGGACGTGGAGGAGTAGCCATTCGAATACCTTTAAGGACTTTAGTCACAAGAGGATGTTCCCCCACAGTTTTCCCATCTACAGGAAGATGGCCCGCCGAAATTGCGGAACGGAAGTTGTTGACTGTACGGTACGCCAAACCAGAAGAAGAAGAAAGAGAAGCCAAAAAATTGACAATCAAAGAGACATCAGCTGATGTCGGATCAACTTGCCGTTGAGCACACCAATCACTCCAAAGTTTCCATGAACCTCTGTAACGTTTGTGAGTACCTGGGGCCCAGGCGTGGGTCAGGAATCTGGAAGCGTCCGCAGAAAGGCCTGACACCGCCCAACGTTCCCCGAAATCCGCCATGCCAGGAGAAGGAGAGAGCCTGACTGAACCAGGGGATGCGGATTCTGAAGCAGATCTAACAGGAGATTCTGCTTCCGAGGAAGAAGAAATGGCAATGCGCATGCCATTTCCAGGAGAAAAGGGAACCACGGTTGAGCCCTCCACAGAGGAGCAATCAGAATTAACTCCGCCTGAAAGCGTGTCGCATAGGCCAGAACCCTGGGGATCATCATGAACGGGGGAAACGCATAACATAGGGAGGACGGCCACGGTTGAAGGAAAGCATCCGTTGCCAGAGCTTCCGGATCTGGTCTCCAACTGAAGAACCGGGGAAGTTGGGTGTTGAGACGGGACGCAAAGAGGTCGATCAGACAAGGACCCCAAGCCCGGAGGAGCTGGCGGAACACACGTGGATGGAGTCTCCAGTCGCTGAAGTCCTTCAGATACCTGGAGTTCCAATCCGCCTCAAGATTGCGACAACCAGGAAGGTATTCCGCAATAACTGATCTTGTTTTGAAGACAATAGTGCCAAAACTCATTGGCAATCTCCGCCAACAACCTCGACCGAGTCCCTCCCAGCTTGTTGATGTATCGGACTGCTGATACATTGTCCATCCGGAGAAGTATGCAGCAGCGGGACTGAAGAGGAGACAGACACTTGATCGCGAACGATCCCGCCAGTAACTCCAGACAATTTATGTGGAGTGAAAGTTCCTGCGGAGACCATCGTCCCCCTGTCGAGATCGGGCCGCAGCGGGCCCCCCAGCCCCAACGACTGGCATCTGACTCGATCACAATCTCTGGAGAGGATCCGAAAAGAGCCCTGCCGTTCCAGGCCTCCAAGTGATCCAGCCACCACATCATTTCCGACTTCGCTTCCTCCGAGAGAGGAATGTGGTCGGAATAACGAAGGCCCCGCCGAAGATGCTGAATCTTCAGCCGCTGCAAAGCACGGAAGTGCAGTGGAGCAGGAAATATCGCTTGCAGTGAAGACGCCAAAAAACCGACAACTCGAGCTAACGATCTCAATGACACTGTCGGACTCGAGATAACGGAATTCAATTCCCGTTTGATGTATCGAATCTTCTGACGAGGCAACAGAAGTTGACAAGTGAGGGAGTTGATCTGGAACCCCAAGAAATCTATCACTTGAGTAGGAAGTAGTACAGATTTGGGAACATTCACTAAAAACCCGAGAGACTGAAGAAGGTCGACAGTCCACTCCAGATGCATCATCAGCTTGATAGGGCAATCCGCCAGAAGGAGGATGTCGTCCAAATAGATGATCAAACGGACCCCGCGACTGCGGAGGGACTACACAACCGGACGTAACAGCTTGGTGAAGCACCATGGTGCTGACGAAAGGCTGAAGGGAAGAACCTGATACTGATACCAAGTTCCCAGCCACTGAAACTGCAGAAAGCAGCAATGGGGAGGGAAAATGGGAACAGAGAAGTAAGCATCTTTGAGGTCCAGTCGGACCATCCAATCCTGTTCCCGCAGGAGATCCCTCAACAGATGGATGCCCTCAATCTTGAAGTGACGGTAAACTACTCCCGCATTGAACTCCTTCAGATTGAGAACTAACCTCGATCCCCCTCCCTTCTTCTCCACCAGGAAGACTGAGCTGGCAAAACCCTGAGGGTGGCGCACGGTCGGCACAATTGCCCCCTTCAATTCCAGAGACCTGAGTTCCTCTGTGATGAACTCTTGACTTTGCTTTGAGAAATAGAGGGGAAAAGGAGGATGGGACTGACGGATTGGCTGATAGAACTCGAGTTTGAAGCCCTGAACCGTCTCCAGCACCCATGCATCGCTGGAGATTGATCGCCAATTGTGTAGAAAAAGGCGAATCCTGCCCCCCAGAACAACACTGCATGCAGGAAGAATTCTCATCTGAAGTGGCGGAATCGTGATATCCGCCGGAGGAGCCACCGGAACGTCCTTTTTTATACTGGCCACGGCCTTTCCTTGATGGATAGAAATTGGAACGCTGGGTGTAGCCCGAATCTTGTTGGCCTCCTCGTTGGGACTGGTACCCCCTTTGGGAGGGTTGCTGATGACCACGGCCGGAGGAACGTCCCCTACTTCTTCCGGCCCTGTTGAAAACCGGACGAAAGGTCCGGCGAAGAGATGCTTGGGCTTTATCCAGACCACTGAAAGTATTGACGAAATTGGTCAATTATTTTAAGAAGGGTTGCCCGAAAAGCAGACCCTGGGCAGCAGGGCCCGACTCAGATGTCGCCAGTTCTGCCAGCTTAGGGTCTAGCTTGAGCAGGATGGAACGGCGCCTCTCGCTAGAGAATGCACAGTTGGCATTGCCCAACTGGCAAATGGCGCGCTGAGCCCATTCAATGAGTTCATCAGGGTCAACCATCCTGTTGGTACTCTTTGCCAGAAAGCCAAGATCTAACATCTTGGTGAGTGGCCCCAAGAGATCTAGAACCTTGTCTTGGCAGGCACGCCAGGACCTGTCGAGACCTTTCTTTGGATCCTTCGCAAATTTGCGTAAATAAGTTATCATGGTGGGATCCACCTCAGGAGTCTCAGCCAGGTGGTCTGCCAGGTCAGGCCGGGGGCATTCAGAACGGAGGCGGGCACGTACCTCCTTCTCGAATGGCTGACGTATGTGTTGTTGAACGTATTCCGTCACCGCAGGGGACGGTAGCCATGCAGTGGACTGGGGATGGACAATGTCCGCAGGCTCGAAAGTGAGAACTGGAGGGTGTGATGGTGCATCAACAAAATGCTCCTTACATTTTTTCTTCTTTGGAGGCGGAGGAGCGGGATCAGAAGACGAAGAGGATTGCTGATCATCACTCTCGTCATCCTCCACAATAGTAGCAGGCTTGGCAGAAGACAAAGACTGCGCCAACTTTCTGAAGTCCGAAGCATGCGGATTACTTGGAGAAGAAGAAGAGGACTTTTTAGCCACAGGGACCCAACCCTGCTGTTGGGCATATTTGGTCAAGTGCCGCTTCAGAGGCGTAATAATAATATTCACTCATAATGCACGAGTATCGTGAAATATGCCCACAAATAGAGGAAGGACAATAATAAATAATGCCAAAGGCAAAATTCACAGGGGAGTGAAAAAACCCTCACAGCAAGTCAAAACAGCAGAATAAACCACTGGCAATAACAGTAAAGAGTGGAGGGAGGACTCGCTGTCACACAAAAACGTCACTCTAGGCAAAGCCTATGCAAATTGTTACAGCCGGAGACTTTTGCCAGACTCCGGCGTCAAAGGGGTCAATTCTGAAGGCTGTGGGCGTTAACGTCGCGAAGGACGTCCTTCAGTGAAGCTCCGGTGAAAGGAAAACACGGAGCGCCGGAAATACAAGAACGCGCATGCGCGATAACCGGCTGCCTTCAGGAAGCAGGACAGCTCGCGTGAGCAGCGCGAGGCCGTCGGGACCCCCAACTCCACTCCACAAAGCTTGAAAGAGCACAGGCACAAAGCGCCCGGCCCCTGGAAGGAGAACCCTCGCTCCCAGCCACGTTACGCCGATAATGAAAAACGGAGCTTTCAAAACCAAACGCGGCAAAAAGCGCAAGCAGAGCGCACTACAAGGCACAAACAATGCAGCAATACAAGCACACACCAGAGCAATTATAACAATAGTAAGGTAAGAGAGCACTTAACTGGCTACGGAGCAGCAAAGAAAGAGGAAGTGGGATTGTCTACATACCTATTTATAGTGCAGACTCTATGGTTATCACCCAAGTGTTTCTGGGTAATGTGGTTTTTTACATGGCTGCTGGGCATTTCTAAATAAAGAAATGAGACTAGCATAATCGGAGCCTCCTGTCCTGAAATAGAATCAGTTACGTTACATAAGAGAAATGTTACAATATAGAAAGTTACAAAAATAAACAGGAGATTGGAAGAGGTAGGGTAAAACCATAGAAGGCAAGAACACAATATCAAACTCAGTGCCACTGGAGACAACAGTACATCACGAACCATGAACCTGAATCTATTTAAATACAAGATGTGAATTCTTCAAAAGCAACTCTACAAAAGGGTAGTTAATTTTCTTCCTTGTCCCCAACTTTTACCGCCAAATGCAGCTGCCAGGAGTCCTCACCTTTACTTTGACCAGCATCTTCCACCGTTAAGTAATGGGGTACCGCAGTCTCACGTGTTTTGGGAGCACCCGCGCACCGACATCTGCCTCACTTCCACCACAAGGAGACTGACACCAAGCAAAACGCGTCACTGCGCACTACGGTTGACTAAACAACGGATGCACTACGATATTCTACAGTTCCCGTCCTTCGACGTAGTTCCCACCCAGCCTTTAACAGAATCGGAATTATTCGTGGACCACATCTCCCAGAGACTTTTGGCCAGGGTTACGTCGCTCTCACTTTCCCGTTGGGTACCGAACAGCGCATGCTGCTCAGAGAGAGGGTTGAACCGCACGCGCGCAGGCATGCGCAGACTTCATTTACGTATTTATATGCCCATGACACATTGACGACGTCAGGCCTGTCACATTTGGTTCCGGACTTTTGCGCATCTTTTAACCGGCGGTTTGGGGTGAGGTTCACGGCTGCCTCCTACCGTTCACCACGTCTGTGCCCGTTGCCATTATAAAAACGCATGCCTCGAGTTCGAAAGATTGATTGAGAGGCGCGTGTCAGCAACAGAATTGTAGGTGACGTGACGATTATCCCTTGTTCCTGTGTTAGCTATGCTTAATGAGCCTTGCTTGCAGCAAATTAGTATTCATGTATACGTGATAAAATAATATCTGTTTACCCAACTGTCAGAGTTCACAAGAATCACATGCTTTTAAATATAGAAAAACATCCCAGCAGGCGTCTACTGAATGCTAGGATAACACTCGCTATTTTATTTTTTTAATATAACACGTTAGGATCCTCCAATATGTATAGGCTAAGGCTTTCGGGGCGCAGAGTTCTTTATTTTATTATTAGGACTGCAAGGAGATCCACGCGCCCTCCTCAATTATAGCTTACGTTTGGGCAAATACAAAAAACTTGTAAACGTATTAGGTAGTGACGTAGAACGTTATTTGTACGCGTACATTAATCTCCATTGTTCTTCTACTGAACCTTGGATTTACTCATACCACCCCTTTCCTTGGGTAAGTATTTGATAAGCCATTTGCCACGAGGCCATGGCCATGGCCATTTGCCCTCTGCTTTTGGGGACTGTCAACTTTGTCAACTTTGTAAACATGCCATTAGGTGTCAATCATAATTGTATCTTGCTGTGATTTGTTAGCATTCCCATGGAATCATCGTGCATCATTAGAAGTTGTGGACCTAAGGAGCAGGGCACTAGCCAGCCCCTTAGCGAATATTTGCCGCTGACACTGCCTTTATCGTGCAACACTTCACAGAGGGGCACTCCGATATTAAGTGTTCATACGTTAACAAACGCAGTACTTGCAGGCCTGTTAAAATTGCGAAGCCCACTAATGCCAACAGGTGCATCAGCCCTAGACAAAAATGTCCAATATGGGATTGATGAGGGCTGAACATCAAACCCACTACGTCTTTACGTAGACGCTTCAACCACATACCACTGCTTATTTCTTTAACATGAAAATTGGTGTTTACTTTTTTGTTTTCCGACTACAAAGTGAGATTATTTTTTTAAAAATAAACTATATTTCAAACTTGCTGCGTGTAACACGAAAGGCTGTAGGAAGGTTTTTTCCTAACACAATACAATTTAGATACATGTATGTACAAACATTGCAAAATATACCTGCACTTAAGGAAGCACAACATAAGCACTGTTTTTGTAATTCTGAAGTGTAGTAGAAGCAAAGATTTTGAATATGATCAAAACAAATCATGATACTTTACTTGATGTGCAAATTATAATTATTAGCTAAAACCTGATGTCCACACATTTTCGTTTTGTGTGCTGTCTAGTTTTAGCAGTAAAACTGTACATTTATGAACATTTAGTGGCCATTTCAATGAAAAATGTGCTGTCTGTAAATGACCGTGCACTGCCCCATCATGAATCATTAATATATATGCAACAGAACAGTTTGCGCCAAAATGCACCACTGATTACATTCCACACACTTACCTGCTGAATGGTCGTGACTCACTTGCTGCACTTGTTCTTTCTGTGGCGCTTGGATTGTGTTGTACTTACATTTACTGCTGTCCAACCAGTATGCATGAGTGTGTGTTTGGAATGTTGGAATGCATGATGACTGTGTGGAATGTTGGTGTGCCTGGTGGACTGGAGGAATGACAGTTGGAGAGAGTGGGCTGAGCAGCAAAGATGCAGCTCCTGGTGGGGCTACGAATTATCCATGAACTAACTTTACCATCTAATCTACTTGTAACTACCATCCTGTAACATGCCTAATAATCATCTACATTGGTTTACACTCGGCTACCATCCATCATTTCAACAGATTCCTATGACTTCTGTGATGTAACGTTGATGGCAGCACTCCCACCTGAAAATTGTTCCAGCACCACTGGTTCTTTACCTCTGATGCAGGTTTTAAGATCCAGAAACTGCTAAGCCAAAGTCAAAACGTACTCCTTCCTGCTTGAACGTTTTCTCAGGGCATTTGTGTTCCAATGCAGAGC
Source organism: Lissotriton vulgaris (assembly GCF_964263255.1). NCBI lineage: Eukaryota > Metazoa > Chordata > Amphibia > Caudata > Salamandridae > Lissotriton > Lissotriton vulgaris. The sequence continues at coordinate 1,599,461,753 of NC_141693.1, forward strand.
ATGAAATTGCAATTTTGCTTTGCTAATCTATTTAATTGCCATAATTGAGGTATTGAGTCTCTCATAACCTAGTTCTGTGAGTGGAAATGCATAATGTTAACAAAAAATAGCATGCTCTGCCTTCTCTTGCAGTTCCTTTGTTCTAGAATGACTACGTTTATCTGTCGATTTATCTATCTTCTATCTTTCATTACATGCATGTATGTTTAGATTCATTTAACGTGAAATGTTTATTTAAAATAGTGTATTTGTAATATTAGCTTATGAAAAATGTAGCACAAGCCATTGTGTTTTGCTGTTAAACCAGACAGAGAAGTGGACAGTCATGCAGTGGTTACATGCACAACGTATAACTAGGTATCCTGGGCTCAGGTGTCAGCTTCCCACTTGAACAAATTATTTTAATTTACTCGGCCCCCCCTTTTCATGACTGATCGGTTTGAGAGCACTTGAACTAAGTCAGTTCAGGATATGCAATATACAAAAGCCATAATTTTATACGTTATACCAGACAATAATTTTGCTCCATGAATAATAACAACTGGGCATGTGTACAGTTGATATAAGAAACTGACATAACTTGCTTCACTAATTGAAACGTCTTCAGTACATTTTAGGTGGGGCTAGAATGTTTCCAGGATATGAAAACTATTACTTTTAATACATGTAATTCGATGCAGAGGTACGACCTAATGTACTAAAGTAAATCACACATTTTACAGAAATAACTTTTAAAGACATTTTAAACAGTCTTTATCTTATTTTTACTTGACGTTTTTGGAACGACTTACATGGAAGTTCTTATGATGGCTCAGCTCATACTTTGGCTCTTAGGCTAAGCCACACCCCAGGATTACTGCTGTCTCAGCTCACTATGAATTTGCTGGCTTATACACCTGTAGAGTCAGTGTACCACATCCAACGAGTATATTTTTATTAAAACCATAGGAAGATACGCTGCCTTGCCAGGGCTTCACGAAGGTGTGCCTCCTGTGAGTTATCAGGGTGCTGTCCTAGTGCTGTTTGCTTTAAAGCTTTAGTATACTGTCTCTTGCAAGTCTGCAATTGTACCACTTGCTTTATGTTGTCAGCAATGTTTATTGAAAGTAGACTGGCTGGCTGCATGGGGCACTCTGCTATCTGCACATCATTTGCTGTGGGCTTTTTCACACCCACAGGCCATCAACACGTTGCTTATTTTGTGTCTTCAGAACTACCACTTCTGCAAGTCATCAGTTGTACTGCTTGTTATTGGTTTTGGTCACCAGTGCACCATTTGTAGTAAATATTCATTGCGCCTCATGCAGTCATCAGTGTGTTGAAAGTAGTCAGTGCAGGACAACAAATGTTGATAGTGGGATGAGACCAGGGTGGCATGAGGAGACCAGGTGGAGGGATTGTGTGGCTAGGTGCCACTGGTCTCCTGGTAGAAGGGAGCCTCATAATGTTCCTTCTCGTGCCGCAATGCTTTATGTTTGGGAGGACACAATGCCTACACTGTAAGCCTGTTTTGTTTTTGGTTTGAATCCTCTGTTTCCTTGATTGGTTTCATGTGAAAAATCGAATAAAAAGATTTTTCAGAAAGTAGTCAGTGCGCTGCATGCAGATGATCACGTTTACATAGCATGTGTGTTATCTACAGGCTGATTGTTACAACTTTTCTCTGTTATATTGTAGGTCCCATCGTTCAAGGTCTTCCTGGAATTGCTAGTCCTCAATAAGTGTTGTGCAACGTTCAAGAGAATAACAACAACATGCCACGCATTGATAACGACATAAAGCTGGACTTCAAGGATGTGCTACTGCGACCTAAACGCAGCACTCTCAAGTCGCGTAGTGAGGTACAGATTCTTGACAATCAAAGATTTTACTGAAGGACATATTGCACCTAATGTTGTACATATATTGGATCAGTTCTTCGCTCAGCCTTAGGAGTTCTCTCAAAAAGATATAAAGTTCTTAACAACTTGCTTAAGATATCCCATGGCTGTTGATTGTGATTAAGAGAAGGAAAATATTATTTTTTGATTTTGAAAGGGAGAGCGTGTAGATAGGTTGTATGTTAGAGGTATGACTGGATGAAGATTGCATGACAAGTTGAAATAGATAAATCACAGAATGTATTAGTGGATTTTTAGGATGGTATAAGGTGCAAATGTTTATGAAATGTAATTAAATGTATAACATATAAAAAACTGATTTTGATATGCAAATATAAAATAAAAGAATTTGATTGATTTCAGACAGAAAAAGTAGTCTATAGGACACATTGTTTTAGGTCAATTTGTCCTTTCAAAAACTATAGTGGAATTTAGCGGCAGTGTTGTATAGTACATATATTGGATGGGCACTTGACTTGTGCCCAAACCATTGATCTGTTTAAAGACGTACTGGGTACATCTTTTTTGTGATGCATCAGTAAGGCCGTTAATATGCACAGTTGGGTACTGGTGTTGATGACACAAAAAACGTATTAAAGTTACTAGGCTTATTTCCTTTGTAGTAATAAAAGTCTGAAGTCTTTTTTTTAAATAAAAGAATTGCACAATCGAATTATTGTGAGTGATACACACGCAGCCTGAGCGAGACAAGAGTAAGCCTTGAGTATTCAACCCTACTATTTGAAATGAACTGAAAGGGGGTTTTTAGGAGATTCAGAACTCAAGGGCGCACTGCCTCAGTTTTTACGTTACAGTATGTGATGTAGATGGTTGGTGTGTAGTGCGTGAAGAGCAGGCGGAAAACACCCTTAACCGTCTAAAAAAGTCAAAAGACTAGGCAAAATTACAAAGCTATGCTCTCGCAACTACAATAAGTTATCACAGATAAAGTACAATGATAGATGAAAATTAATGAACAGAAGCAGATTCTTTTGTGTGTTTCTTGTCACAGCAAGATGTTGGTTTATTTTCTCCAGACTTGAGGAATGTCACAAATAGCCGACACGTGTTTCGTCGTGTACAGTTGAGTCAACACGACTCTTCAGGGCTTAAAGTTCAACTCCAAATGTATGGGTTGAAATTAGTCTGGACCTCGTGGTTGCGTTCACTATGTTAGTCAGAATCAGATTTGTGACTGGTATGGAAGTGTATATCCAATAGGGTCACGTGCAAGAAGCACTTTATCTCGTTAAGTTCCGCCTTATTGGTAGGTGATAGTCTTCGAGTATTTAGCACTCTGAATACGGGTGCGTATCAGGCGGAAGCCGGGAGGGGATCCATCCGTTGTGCTGCTTTAAGGGAACGGGTGCGTCTCCTCTGTGGCGGTGTGCCGTGGTATGGTATCCCTCCTCTGGTAGTTCCCGGTGGTTGTCTCTCGTGTACGAACCTATGCACAATCGAATTATTGTGAGTGATACACACGCAGCCTGAGCGAGACAAGAGTAAGCCTTGAGTATTCAACCCCACTACTCACTGAAAGTCAAAGCCTAAATAAAGGCCCTTGGCATTTCAGTGAGCTTGCAGTAGTATCTAGTTACTGAGATTATGTAGCTAGTGGCAGTACTTTCAACAGTGGTTTGCCTATGTCCCTCTAAATTTGCGCATGTTCCGGAGAATTGGCTTGACCGATACATTAATAATTTGGAGCCTGTGTGGGATGACAGTCAATTTATGTTTTTTAACAAGTGAGCTAATAATGGGATCTGCATAGTAAAGCAATGGTTTCGTGTCATCAATTGCTTTTCTAATGGCTTTTGGTGTAATGGGAGTGAACATGTCCTGTAGGGATCACTGACTAAATATCGAGGGACAAAATATAGACTACCCAAAATATAGATTCCAAAATATCGACAGACAAAATATCGAATTCCTATCTACAAACAGGTAAGTACCAAAATATCGAACCCAAAAATATCGTTTAAAAATATATACTTTGTAAAAATATCGAATTTCTTAAAAATAATGTAAAATTAAAAAAATATTAAAAATAAATAGCTAAAATATACTTAAAAATACTTAAATTACCTTAAAATTATTAAATAATTAATTTCACTTATAAAAAAACCATACAATCATATATGTTAAAACATATATATATATGTATATATATATATATATATATATATATATATATATATATATATATATATATATATATTAACATAATATTAATAAAAAATACACAATATTATTACCGTAGGATAGCGGGAGTGTAAAAATTACTATTCCCACTCCTGGAAGTGCAACAGTAGGGAAAGCGTTGGATAGCGTAGGGGTAAAAATTACTATTCCCACTTCAGAGAGTGCAACAGTAGGGAAAGCGTTGGATAGCGTAGGGGTGAAAATTACTATTCCCACTCCAGAGAGTGCAACAGTAGGGAAAGCGTTGGATAGCCTAGGGGTAAAAATTACTATTCCCACTCCAGAGAGTGCAACAGTAGGGAAAGCGTTGGATAGCGTAGGGGTAAAAATTACTATTCCCACTCCAGAGAGTGCAGCAGTAGGGAAAGCATTGGATAGCGTAGGGGTAAAAATTACTATTCCCACTCCAGAGAGTGCAACAGTAGGGAAAGCGTTGGATAGCGTAGGGGTAAAGATTACAATTCCCACTCCAGAGAGTCCAACAGTAGGAAAGGCGTTGGATAGCGTAGGGGTAAAAATTACTATTCCCACTCCAGAGAGGGCAACAGTAGGGAATACCTTGGATAGCGTAGGGGTAAAAATTACTATTTTCACACCAGAGAGTGCAACAGTAGGGAAAACGTTGGATAGCATAGGGTAAAAAGTACTATTCCCACGCCAGTGAGTGCAACAGTAGGGAAAGCGTTGGATAGCATAGGGGTAAATTTTACTATTGCCACTCTACTGAAAATAAATTAATATAATTCACATAATTTTCAATTAATCAATTAATACAAATTAATTACCAATTAAGAATTAATTAATTACCAATTAAAAATTAATTAACAATGTATTCAAAAAAATTAACAATAAATTAACATATTTAATTAATTATAATTAAATTACTTCCCACCCTATTCCCCTATAAACCCACAACCCGCTACAGAAAACAAATTAATATTATTCACATAATTATCAATTAATAAAAGTTAATTATCAATTAAGAATTAATTACCAATAAAAAATAATTAACAATTTATTCAAAATAGATACCAATAAATTAATTGACATATTTAATTAATTATAATTAAATTTCTTCCCACCCTAGGTCTCGCCTTTGGGACCTTATAAGTGTTTAGCCAGAGATATTTGGAATACTTTGCTCATGTACAAAGCCTTTTTATATCAAATCAATGAGCTCAACCGTAATGTTTTAACAAATGTGAACTCAAAAGTATGGATCACTGAATTGTTATAGGCTGAATTTTATATGAATACCCACAATTTTTCGAATGTGATTGCTGGCTTAATACTGCAACTTGGCTTGAAATAAACTCCAACAACGTAACCACGTCCTATACAACCAATCCTAATACTACTAATTGTACCATCACGCAAAGCATCAATAACATACAGTTATCAATGTGATACTCTAAAAAAGTACAGAGATGATTATATAAAACACTCCAACGCAGCCAACCACAATGCTTGCACCTGGAAAACGTAGGAAATATTAATGAAACCAATTAAACACACTTGACTGAACACTCATGCACATTACACATCATTCTAATTCCAAAATAAAACTGATACAAGCGCATCTAATAATGCCAAGCGCAAAGACCAAACCCAACATTCACGGACCCAACAGAACACTTTTAGCCAGACATTACCGAACTTTAACACAGGAGTACAAGATTAGCTGCCAGGCTATGGCTAATCATCACAACAGGATAACAAAAAATACTCATGGGTTATTCAATAAGACACAAAATCGGAATGTAAAGACTAAAATAATTGCGAGCAAACACCCATACATAACAGGGCCACAAAGCGATCGTTCATCATAGAAAGTAAAAACTTCACAGCGTAATAAGCACCAAGGGAATCAGACATACAACATGCACCAAGGACCTGGGCCAAACACACCCCACGGCAGACTCCCAGTCACATTTCTCAACACATCAATACTCTTTTTAATCTCCACTCTGGTCAATGAGAAAGCCAAGCACAGGGGTGGACGCACAGCCCTGGCCGCTAGGAAGCCATGCCATGCTCTCCAAATTCTGATAACATATCATAAATATGAAATAATTTGATTTCAAAAGGTTGCAGATTTGTTTTCTGATCAACCAACAACAAAAATGGTAGATTGTCTGCAGTTAATTGGCTACCATGCAGTTGAATGACGCCAGTATCAAGAAAACGTAACTACAAATATTTTGCAGAGTTGGGATAACCGTGGGGTTACGCCGTTGTGCCGTCCTGTCCACGTAAGAGCTTGTGCAGTATACTGGACTGCTATCTACAGGAATTCGATGCAGCCCCATCCTTTCCATGCCAACAGCTACGCACAGTCAAACACAATTTACTGTGAACTAGTGCAATACCATCAGCTATTAGTACCGAAGGAGCACATTCTCACCGGTGACCATAATATTGGGAGCCTTCTGGAAACCGTTAGACTCCACCATGTCACGTCCAGTTATTCAACTCCTGTACAACACGCGTAGGCACAGAGTAGCCCTAACTATGACGAAAGAGGACCATACAAACCAAGAGTGTGCTTTAGGGCATCAACTAACGTTAAGGTGGCCTGGCAGCTGCCTGCAGCCAATGTTGTGAGCTCTCCCGTCTCCTTTCACTGCTATCGCGTTCATAGGTCGCTCTTTGCTTGTAACATTATATATCAGGAAGTCACAACTCTTAACAAGCGAAAGCACGGCGCATTGTGTGTTACCTGACCCGCGAGGAATGCAGATGTCACCCTGCACGCCGCTGCTAGCTCCAGAGAGCAAAACGCAGTGGGAATAAACATTAAAAAAGAAGGTGGGACATGCACCCGCCTTTAGCCATTTGCCTGCTTTCATTAGTGAAAGACACACGCAAAAGCCAATTCTATTTGTGGGAGGAGTCAGACCCACATGGAGTAGTATAGAGTACTTACAAGAAGCCTCGCAGATCAGCGCATGGGCGCTGCTGGCAGAGGCTCGACCTCTAAATCCATAAAATGCATGTATGAGATAAAGAATTGAATGTGTGTAGGTTGCGTGTATTTTTCAGATAGTCCCTCATACATTGCCATGCAAACACTTCGTATACAATAGAATGATATACAAAACAGCCAATAGCATGTGGTGAGGGGTAATAGTCTTCTTAGTGGAGCCAAAGCCCACTCGATGTGTATTTTAAAGAATTGGTAACATTATGCATTGCAGATAAAAGTGCTACCAAGCCAGACCTAAACTGTACAAGAACTGGTACAACATGCATTTAAATGATAAATGGTAAGCCTCCTGAGCTACCAATGGTTATTAACAGCCTCCACTGACATAAATCACCTCGACTCACGATCTATGGGGAACTTTACAAATTTCAAACATGTCTTGCACAGTATTGGAAAATATAAATAAATATATAAATGTAACACTCGCCAGTGTATCCCATTTAAAAATTAAGGAACACAGGCCAGTCAAACCCCCTCATTTTAACCTCAACACGATAAAGCTCTCAATGGTGAGGCCCATAATACCATCAAAATATACAACACACCATTATATAATAATTACAATCACAGGAATAAAACTACAGGAAAGGTGACAATATATGAAGAGCTGCACTGGCAGTGGGATGTAATGATACAGTATTTTAAGTAGAGATTGACAATCCCCACATTCCAGAAAGCAGTACAGTGAAAAGTGATGTTTGCACCTGTACACATTAATTTGCTGATACCCCTTAAGTAGACAAGGAAAACAAAGAGTCTCAGATGTTTCCCCCACCAGGGTCCGCTAACCGGCAAGGACCCCCCGGACATGTGAATGCTGACATATCATTTTGTTAATCTGATATAGAAATAGGCGAGGGTAAAAGGCAGGCTGGATTGGGGAAAATGGCTCAAGCAGTGTTAATCTGCGGCTCTTTCATCATTCACAAGACTCACATCTGCTCCTTCATGGTATGCTGATATGAAATTTCAACAGCATTGTCTTCTCAGTAGCAATTATCTACCTCGGTCAGGAAAACCATTTCAAATTTCAGGTTCCGGTGTAAACTAAACATAAAACCAAGAACATGAAAATTCCGAATCATAATAGCTTTCATGGTGTGCTGTGGAATCTGTAGGCAGCCAATCCCACAAGCACACCTGTGAGCCAATCCCTTGAATCAAGAAAGATATTCAAAGGCACATTTCAAGAGGCTTGAGGAAAATAAGTACAAATAAAATGACAAAAAATGAAAATGAAAAACAGGAACACCAGGTAAACAGTCTAGCAGTATTGGGGAGTAGGACAAGGAATCTGCCAAAGATGTTCTCAATTGTTCATGTCCCTCTATATCTTTGCAAGTGCTTATCCATGCACTCTCCTGGAGTTGTGAAAACAGTATTGCCCATCCCCCCCATCTCTGGATACATTAGGAGCACCAGCTACTGTTGGTTCAGAGTATGGTGATTATTCTGGATATGGGAAAGAGGTTACTAGATATTACTGGATCCAATATGGATTAATGCTCAATAACCGTAGCAGAGTCCAGGGAGTTAAAGTACCCTGTGACCCAGGGCCATTCTCCTAAAATATTTTGTAGCCATAGTAATGTATATTATTTAGTGTGTACTGTTTCACACCCATTGGGACACCAGTATGCTCTGAAGCAATAAATAAAACAAATGTAGGCCTTAGTCTGTGCAAACACTGGCTGTCACTAATTAATGGACATTTTAACCCATCAGCAAAGCCATCGACCTGCAGCTGTCAACACGAAATACCACTCACCCACTGATCTCAACCCAAAACACATTGACACAGTATGGGTATTGGTTGCCAAATAACCCAGGGCTTTTAAGAAGAGCCCATCCCATCATCCCCAAAGTCATGACCTTCAGCCACACCCAGGGTGACTGGCCAGTGCCCACTAGTTGTTTGTGTCCCAATCCAGGAGTGTCAGCAAGCAACTTGCATATGGACCATGCTCAGTGAAATATTTTTCTAAGATGGCAAGCAGCTTTGTACCCGCCACCGTGGCCACCTGATACCTGGGGTGTACACAAATAAAGGTATTAACAGCTTTACTTTGAAAACTGGAGAGCACACTAATGTCAGACATCGTTATTTGGCACAGGTTTACAGAGAGCTGGATCTGCTGATCTCGGTCACAAGTGTAATATGGATTGGTTTACTAGATCATCAGGTTACTTCATGAGCCTGCAAGTCTTAAATGTTACTAAACGTACAGTTTCTGCTTCATATACCCCATCACAGGTGGAGCTTACCCGGTCCTACACCTTCCTGAATTCAAAGCAGTCATACAATGGTATACCCATCATAGCTGCCAACATGGACACAGTAGGCACATTCGAGATGGCAAAAGCCCTTTGCAAGGTAAAGCTTTGTTTTCTACGACAGGATGCAGATTGAATGTCAGTCTCATTTGCCTACACAGTCATTGGGTGCCAGGCAGCAGTGTCTTAAGATACCTCTGTTTTCTTTCCACAGTTCTCTCTGTTCACAGCAATTCACAAACATTACTCTGTTGAGCAGTGGAAGGAGTTTGCTGTCAAGAACCCTGACTGCCTGCAGGTGAGCGTCAAACTAAAGGTATCCTGTGATCACTAAACCAGATTCATTTTAAGCTATAGAGCTTGACCGAACAGGAGGTTCAAACTCGCCATTCTATACAAGGGACATGTCAGATGAAGGCTTTCTATCCCCGGGAGCTGACAAACTGTGTAAAGCAGGGTTGGGGTTGGCAATTGGCTCTTCCGACTCTAGTTTTTAATTCTTTTGAGGACTGTGAATTTGCACTGTAATTCTAGCTGGGTGTGCGCCCCATAGAGTAGCTAAGCCCCTGTTAGCCGGTATGTTGCCCTGTGATAGTGGAACTGGAGCTCTTTTACCCGATGACAATCCTGCCTGATTATTTTAAGGGTTGTCTGGGTGAGAAGCTGGGGTAGCTAGCATTCTGCATACTTCCCGCTCCGGACAATATGTGTGTCTGAGAGTCCTGTGTACTCTTAAAAGCTAGTCTTCCTAACCATAACTGTCAGCATGTTGCAGCCTCTTAAAAGCTAGTCTTCCCAACCATGTCTTTTCTCCTGTCAGCATGTTGCGGCCTCTGAAAAGCTAGTCTTCCTAACCATGGCTTTTCTCCTGTCAGCATGTTGCAGCCTTTTAAAAGCTAGTCTTCCTAACCATGGCTCTTCTAGTGTCAGCATGTTGCGGCCTCTGAAAATCTAGTCTTCCTAACCATGGCTTTTCTCCTGTTAGCATGTTGCAGCCTCTGAATTACTAGTCTTCCTAACCATGTGTTTTCTCGTGTCAGCATGTTGCGGCCTCTGAAAAGCTAGTCTTCCTAACCATGACTTTTCTCGTGTCAGCATGTTGCAGTCTCTTAAAAGCTAGTCTTCCTAACCATGGCTTTTCTAGTGTCAGCATGTTGCGGCCTCTGAAAAGCTAGTCTTCCTAACCATGGCTTTTCTCCTGTCAGCATGATGCGCCTCTGAATTGCTAGTCTTCCTAACCATGGCTTTTCTCCTATCAGCATGTTGCGGCCTCTGAAAAGCTAGGCTTCCTAACCATGGCTTTTCTCATGTCCGCATGTTGCAGCCTCTTAAAAGTTAGTCTTCCTAACCATGGCTTTTCTCCTGTCAGCAAGTTGCGGCCTCTGAAATGCTAGTCTTCCTAACCATAGCTTTTTTCGTGTCAGCATGTTGCGGCCTCTTAAAAGCTAGTCTTCCTAACCATGGCTTTTCTCCTGTCGGCGTGTTGCGGCCTCTGTAAAGCTAGTCTTCCTGCCATGGTTTTTCTTGTGTCAGCATGATGCGGCCTCTTAAAAGCTAGTCTTCCTAACCATGGCTTTTCTCGTGTCAGCATGTTGCGGCCTCTGAAAAGCTAGTCTTCCTAACTATGGCTTTTCTACTGTCAGCATGTTGCGACCTCTTTAAAAAAAGCTAGTCTTCCTAACCATGGCTTTTCTCCTGTCAGCATGTTGCAGCCTCTGAAAAGCTATTCTTCCTAACCATGGCTTTTCTCGTGTCAGCATGTCGCGGCCTCTTAAAAGCTAGTCTTCCTAACCATGGCTTTTCTTGTGTCATCATGTTGCAGCCTTTTAAAAGCTAGTCTTCCTAAACATGGCTTTTCTCCTGTCAGCATGTTGCAGCCTCTTAAAAGCTTGTCTTCCTAACCATGGCTTTTCTCCTGTCAGCGTGTTGCGGCCTCTGAAAAGCTAGTCTTCTTCACCATGGCTTTTCTCGTGTCAGCATGTTGCGGCCTCTTAAAAGCTAGTCTTCCTAACCATGGCATTTCTCCTGTCAGCATGTTGCGGCCTCTAAAAAGCTAGTCTTCCTAACTATGGCTTTTCTCCTGTCAGCATGTTGCGACCTCTTAAAAAAAAGCTAGTCTTCCTAACCATGGCTTTTCTCCTGTCAGCATGTTGCGGCCTCTGAAAAGCTAGTCTTCCTAACCATGGCTTTTCTCGTGTCAGCATGTCGCGGCCTCTTAAAAGCTAGTCTTCTTAACCATGGCTTTTCTTGTGTCAGCATGTTGCAGCCTTTTAAATGCTAGTCTTCCTAACCATGGCTTTTCTCCTGTCAGCATGTTGCAGCCTCTTAAAAGCTTGTCTTCCTAACCATGGCTTTTCTCCTGTCAACATGTTGTGGCCTCTGAAAAGCTAGTCTTCCTAACCATGGCTTTTCTCGTATCAGAATCATGTGGCCTCTTAAAAGCTAGTCTTCCTACCCATGGCTTTTCTCATGTCAGCATGTTGCAGCCTCTTAAAAGCTAGTCTTCCTAACCATGGCTTTTCTTGTGTCAGCATGTTGCAGCCTTTTAAAAGCTAGTCTTCCTAACCATGGCTTTTCTCCTGTCAGCCTGTCGCGGCCTCTGAAAAGCTAGCCTTCCTAACCATGGCTTTTCTCCTGTCAGCATGTGGCGGCCTCTTAAAGGCTAGTCTTCCTAACCATGGCTTTTCTCCTGTCAGCATATCGCGGCCTCTTAAAAACTAGTCTTCCTAACCATGGCTTTTCTCCTGTCAGCATATCGCAACCTCTTAAAAACTAGTCTTACTAACCATGGCTTTTCTCCTGTCAGCATTTTGCGGCCTCTTAAAAGCTAGTCTTCCTAACCATGGCTTTTCTCGTGTCAGCATGTTGTGGCCTCTTAAAAGATAGTCTTCCTAACCATGGCTTTTCTCCTGTCAGCATGTTGCGGCCTCTTAAAAGCTAGTCTTCCTAACCATGGCTTTTCTCCTGTCAGCATGTTGTGGCCTCTTAAAAGCTAGTCTTCCTAACCATGGCTTTTCTCCTGTCAGCATGTCGCGGCCTCTTAAAAGCTAGTCTTCCTAACCATGGCTTTTCTCCTGTCAGCATGTCGTGGCTTCTTAAAAGCTAGTCTTCCTAACCATGGCTTTTCTCCTGTCAGCCTGTCGCGGCCTCTGAAAAGCTAGTCTTCCTAACCATAGCTTTTCTCCTGTCAGCATGTTGGGGCCTCTTAAAAGCTAGTCTTCCTAACCATGGCTTTTCTCCTGTCAGCATGTTGCGGCCTCTTAAAAGCTAGTCTTCCTAACCATGGATTTTCTCCTGTCAGCATGTCACGGCCTCTTAAAAGCTAGTCTTCCTAACCATGGCTTTTCTCCTGTCAGCATGTCGTGGCCTCTTAAAAGCTAGTCTTCCTAACCATGGCTTTTCTTGTATCAGAATGATGTGGCCTCTTAAAAGCTAGTCTTCCAACCCATGGCTTTTCTCGTATCAGAATGATGTGGCCTCTTAAAAGCTAGTCTTCCTACCCATGGCTTTTCTCATGTCAGCATGTTGCAGCCTCTTAAAAGCTAGTCTTCCTAACCATGGCTTTTCTTGTGTCAGCATGTTGCAGCCTTTTAAAAGCTAGTCTTCCTAACCATGGCTTTTCTCCTGTCAGCCTGTCGCGGCCTCTGAAAAGCTAGTCTTCCTAACCATGGCTTTTCTCCTGTCAGCATGTGGCGGCCTCTTAAAAGCTAGTCTTCCTAACCATGGCTTTTCTCCTGTCAGCATATCGCGGCCTCTTAAAAACTAGTCTTCCTAACCATGGCTTTTCTCCTGTCAGCATGTTGCGGCCTCTTAAAAGCTAGTCTTCCTAACCATGGCTTTTCTCCTGTCAGCAGGTTGCGGCCTCTGAAAAGCTAGTCTTCCTAACCATGGCTTTTCTCCTGTCAGCATTTTGCGGCCTCTTAAAAGCTAGTCTTCCTAACCATGGCTTTTCTCGTGTCAGCATGTTGTGGCCTCTTAAAAGATAGTCTTCCTAACCATGGCTTTTCTCCTGTCAGCATGTTGCGGCCTCTTAAAAGCTAGTCTTCCTTACCATGGCTTTTCTCCTGTCAGCATGTTGTGGCCTCTTAAAAGCTAGTCTTCCTAACCATGGCTTTTCTCCTGTCAGCATGTCACGGCCTCTTAAATGCTAGTCTTCCTAACCATGGCTTTTCTCCTGTCAGCATGTCGCGGCCTCTTAAAAGCTAGTCTTCCTAACCATGGCTTTTCTCCTGTCAGCATGTCGTGGCCTCTTAAAAACTAGTCTTCCCAACCATGGCTTTTCTCCTGTCAGCATGTCGCGTCCTCTTAAAAGCTAGTCTTCCTAACCATGGCTTTTCTCCTGTCAGCCTGTCGCGGCCTCTGAAAAGCTAGTCTTCCTAACCATAGCTTTTCTCCTGTCAGCATGTTGCGGCCTCTAAAAAGCTAGTCTTCCTAACCATGGCTTTTCTCCTGTCAGCATGTTGCGGCCTCTTAAAAGCTAGTCTTCCTAACCATGGCTTTTCTCCTGTCAGCATGTCACGGCCTCTTAAAAGCTAGTCTTCCTAGCCATGGCTTTTCTCCTGTCAGCATGTCGCGGCCTCTTAAAAGCTAGTCTTCCTAACCATGGCTTTTCTCCTGTCAGCATGTCGTGGCCTCTTAAAAGCTAATCTTCCTAACCATGGCTTTTCTCCTTTCAGCATGTTGCGGCTTCTTAAAAGCTAGTCTTCCTAACCATGGCTTTTCTCCTTTCAGCATGTTGCGGCTTCTTAAAAGCTAGTCTTCCTAACCATGGCTTTTCTCTTGTCAGCATGTCGCGGCCAGCTCGGGCACGGGGCAGGCAGATTTTGAGCAGCTGGAACGGATCTTGGAGGCCATCCCACAGGTGCGATACATCTGCCTGGACGTGGCCAACGGCTACTCTGAGCACTTTGTGCAGCATGTGAAGGACGTCCGTGCAAGATTCCCGCACCACACCATCATGGTAAGTAAGACTCATTTCTCCCTCTCTGAATACACTGTAAACATTGTCCCTGTGCCCTTTCTTGGTGAGCGCTTTCTTACAGTCCTCTGTCAAAATGATTTTCCTTTTCAATGAATTTTGCATTCTTCTAAATGCCTCTAGTGAGATGTTTTTGCCTTGACATCTCAATCCCATGGCAGACCACGATGGTGACTCCTCCATATTTTAGCTCTAACAGTCATTCAGTGTAAGGGTCCACTCTTCAGCATCTTTGTACCATGGCTGCCCCTTTGAACCCGTAGTCCCCTCTTCATCTTCCGCAGTTGTTTTGCGCGTTGTGTTTTTGCGCATATCAGTATGTTTTGCAGGCAAAATAACACTTCAGAAATAGCGTAGTATGTAAAAACACTTAAAATAATGCAATCTATATTAAAACATCGAAATGTAGAGAGCTCTATTGAAGAAGTTAGAGATGCTGCGTGCAATAAAACCTGCTACAGGCCTGCTGCCATCATCATTTCACTGCATAATCCACAACCTCTGTCTGGACTCTGCTGCCTTCTCCTCTGCACATGTCGAGCTCTGTTATAGAACACTGAAAAAGGCAGAGGCGGAGGGAAAAACGTGCAGGATTTTACACCTTGCTTCTCCTATGGCTCACTCACATTGTTGCTGCTGTGCAGAAGCCATGACAATCCGAGCTGGGAAAGGAGGGGACAGGAACTCCAAACACTCCAGTGTCTCCCTCTCGAAATAAAGTGAAACAATTTGGAAGAGCTGGGGTGCTGTGGAGGCGCTTTCTCACTTTGACAACTCCTGCTGTCCATTCATGTTATTTACAATGGGGCGCACGTGCTGACACGCGCAGCTGCAGTAACCGATATGAATGTACAGCGGGAGCTGTCAATGGAGCAAGGCCCTACCGAGAGTCACTGGGGTTTGAAACTTCCTGTGTCCCACTACAGGATGTTCTTTTTATAATCGCATTTCACCCTCATAGGGCAAAAGGTTCTAATTGCCTTGCAGTTCGATGCAGCAGGCATTCAGTTGCTCAAGACCAATTAAAAGAGCGAAACCACTTTTAAGTTAGAGAACTGGACACCATCTACACAAGAAACATATTAGGTCGATAACTCCGTGGGCTTTTATGTGGGCTATTCAGTTTACAGAATCACCAGTTCAGTTTATTCAGTCCTGTATCGCTGACAATCACCAACAATAAGCTGTAATGAAATACATGCCAAATTTGAGGGAAAACACAGACACCTTTGTTTTTTGTAAATAACTTTTACATTTGAAAAGAGATTATGCATCATCAACATTTATGATCTTTAACAATTGTCTAACAAACAACATGTGTAAGTTATTACCTATCTTTAATCTATGCATATCCACGTTTTATTGATATTGATTAAACATTTCCCATCCCTTTAGCATATATGACAATTACGTTTTTGTGTGCTTTTAGAAGTTGAGGAAATTCCACCCAATGTTGAACTTCTTAGTGTAGCTGCCATTCCGTTAGGCCTCTAAAGTTTTTATCGTTTGATACATGTTTTAAATGACCACTGTATTTTTTTTAATTTGTCATTAATTTGGCTGACAGATTTTCCATTCCATATACCTTTCATATGTTT
The DNA here is from genome assembly GCF_964263255.1 of Lissotriton vulgaris. Taxonomy (NCBI): domain Eukaryota; kingdom Metazoa; phylum Chordata; class Amphibia; order Caudata; family Salamandridae; genus Lissotriton; species Lissotriton vulgaris. The sequence continues at coordinate 1,599,477,671 of NC_141693.1, forward strand.
GCCTACCATACGTGTCCTGTTAAGATGGTGTCAACCTTTGTTTCAAAAATTGGATATTGATAATTTGATACCCTATCACCATCCCTGTTTGCTTATTATAAAACATTGACTCTATTGGCGTTATTTTTCACTATCAACTGATTCTTTACTTCGCCTTTCATTTACCCTGTGTTGTAGCAGTATTAATGTGCTGTGATTGCTCAGTGTCAGTTTAAATGGTTGTATGCAGCTATCTTTATCTAAGAAGTCCCTTTCTACATATAAGTCTCCTAACGTTAGTGGGTCGACTTTATTCCCACTCTGGAACCACACATCCATTGCTCCCGGAGAGAAATCTGGGTAATAATTTATTGGAAACAGTGGCGACATACACGTCATAGTGTTTTTCCTCCTTGTCAAATTGTTCCAGTAATCAAGTAGGATTTTCATTGTGGCCACGATATTTGCATTAACTGGCCTGTGTCTATGTGGCAACCATAATATGTTATGTAAATGAATCTTAGAACGGGGGCTGTCATTCATGCTGTGCAGGAGGATGTACGTTGCCAGTCCAGTGCTGGTTGTCCGAGAGCTACATACACCGATTTTTTTTATATTAGGGAATACCAATCCCACCATAGTTTGTCTCCAGAGTATTGTAGATCTGAGTATTCTTGGAGAGTTGCTATTCTAGGCAAAAATTGTCAACCTGTTTTGTATCTGTGGCACAGCAGCTTTGTGACAGTTGAATGGTGGAGATTTACTCACACTACAGAATATGAGAAAAATTAAATTTTTATATCCACTATTTGGCCTAGCTATGAGTTCTCAAGCTTCCCCATCTACTTCGGTATCTATATAATACGTCTATTAGGGGTGATATGTTGTGTTGGTATGTTACATTTGTAGAACTTGACTGGTGTATTCATAGATATTTAATGGGCTTCTAATTACACTTTATGTGCTTTTCATTGTATACCTACTAATGCTCTTTGAATCTGAGATACCCATTGAATGACATTAGTGTTAATTATTTTAAGTCCTGATGCTGTGGCACATTGATCAAGTTCATCTAACATGGCCGGAATAAAGGTTTCCGGCTGAGTGATACAACACAGAACGTCATCCAATGAAAGTTTCACTTTATATTCCCTCTGCCCTAGAGTTATACTTTTAAGTTCTGGGTTGTTTTAAATCTTTCAGATAACGAGCTCTGTGAAGGGAACATATACCTATGGTGTAAAGCGGGCACTCTTATAGTTGCTCCTTCATAATGGTATAGTTTGTTAATATTTGCTCTTGATTTTAAGTCTTGCACTTGGGCCTACAAAACTAGCTATTATGTATTTAATCATATTTGAGCCAAGGCACCTGTTTTAGCAAGGACTTTTCCTGGGGATTGCCAATCAGCCCTATTGAAGGCTTTCTTTGTGTAAGGTGAGACACACTCCATTTGTTTGATCTATCTTTGAGTCATCTCAATCAATTAAAACGCTAATCTAGTGTTATCGCTAGTGAGTCCATTTTTTATGAAGCATGATTATTCAGATATAAGAGAGGGATATCTTGTAAATGCAAAACAAGTATGGGCATGAAAATCTTTATTTCCAAATTTAGTAGGGATTTAGCATGCACGCAAAGTTGGGCCCTTAGCCGGTATGAATAGTAGAGGGACAATGGACTACATCAGAGATTTTGCCACACCACTCGTTATCATAAATTGATTATAAACTGTGGTCCGGGGCTCTGATAAAATGCTTGCACAGACCCTGTAAAATTAGATAGGCCAATCAATACATTCGGTTTGTGTATTAAGTTTAAGATTTTTGATGGCCACTCTAACTTCGTCTATAGATATGGAAATTTAATCTTTAGCGATGTGATGTGAAATCTATATTCTCTCTTTGTGGTAATGCTCCTTCTCATAGGTAAAGATCTTGTTGGGCTTCTTTGAGTTGTTTGGAGTTATAAAGAGTAGAAGTAGGCATGGAATGTATTTATTATCTGTTCAGTATCCATTTGGACCATAGCCTCTTGCTGCTAATGGAACTCCTAATTTCTTGTTTGAACTTTCCTCAATTTATAAGAGAATAACCTGTCTGCTTTATTAGCATTTTTGTAATATGTTTGATTTGTGTAGAGCGTTTCCTGGCGACTTCTTTCTTGAGCACTTGTTTAATCTCACCCTAGGCTTTTTTAATATCTCTATAAGTTCACAATGAACACTCCTATTTGTGTTTGCCTTTGGATTGTAAAATATGGGTTTCTAGATCGTTTTTGTTTGTTTTGCTATTAAAAAAATTGCTGCAGGTGCTATTAAACACCTCCTATTATTACCTTAGCTCCGAACCATATCATGTCCCACCCCACCTCTCCATTATCATTCTCCCTGAAATAATTGTGTTACATTTCTGTAACTGAAGACCTTAAAGTAGGATCTCTAAAAGCAGATTCATTAATGACTACAGTCTGCATGTTGGTCTGATTAGGGTTCATCATCATAATCTTTATTTCGGTTGTAAAACCATAAAAGATACACACATATTCTTCCTTAGCAGTGGAGCCCATGATAGAGTGAACACAAGTAAAAATAGATATTTAGTACACCAGGTTCAAATGGTCCAGTATCAAGTAATGAGAATTGTAAACACCGAGGAAATCGCTAAGATGCAGCATTTCTATGTGTGTATTCAATTAAAAATCAAGTAAAAAGGATAAAACAGGAATAAGGTGTGAATGCAATAATGACTAAGAATATCCTCAATTTAAAAATATTTTGATAAGGGGTCATAGATCTATTTGTACGGGCTGAGGCGCATGGCCAGATAGCACTCTAGGGTCTATACCTGAAACCCACCAGACAAATATCATCCTGGTATGCGTTTTGTATACATTTGAAAAGAAGGTATAATCTTTCATTTTCAACTTGAACGCCAAATGTCTACTAAAGCATTGTCTACTATTTCCTTCAAGAAGGAGGATGGTACCTGAGAATTGCCCATTCTGGCTACTGATCAGTCATGTGGATTGTAACAAGGTGTCCAAAGTGTCAATGTCTCGTATTAATGAGTGGCCCCTTTGTAGTTGTGCTAGTTTTGGAAATAACTGTAGGATTGTTCCTTTGCATCATTTGGGGCATACACTAAGATCGAAGTTAGAGTAATCGGATCTGGTGTTCTGCTAACTCCAACTACCCACCCTTCTCTGTCGATATGCCTCAGTCAGTGTGAACGGTAATTTTTACTGCCATACAAAAACTGGTCAGCGCTCAGTAGTGTTCTCACAGTGATAAATGATAAACAAATAATGCAGTGTGTACACATATAAAATGGGGAAAGGAACCCCAGGTGTGGATAATTGATGTTCTTAATATCCATTATATTATCAGTGGATACAATCATATAGGTTCCATTTGCCCTTTATATTAATGATGTTTTGGCCCTAGCCTTGTTATGTCAGGACTGGTCAAATTCATACGGAGCAGCAAGCCATGTATGAATCCGGCACTGCAATCTGCGTCATACAGGGAAGGTTCCTCTCCTGTAAGGACTCAGCAAACACAGGATTAAGAATCAATCCTTCGAGGTCAGTCCACAAGGTGACGCATCAAGAATTGCACCTGGTGAAAATTCAGCCAGATGACGGCGCGAGGAACAGCTGCAACAATTGGCGTCCTAATATTTCTTAGTTATGTCTCTAACCCTAGAGTGTAACTGTCAGCTACCCCTGTTTATTGTAATACACATCAAAACACTTTCAAATCCATTCTTATGGCTTTGAAAGCCGTCTGATATTCACATTGATTATTCTACATCAAATTGAAGTCCAATCCGAAGCATGATTCATATAATTGTGGTCCAAAATCACAGAGGGAGAATATCTGCCACTCAAAGTTTAAAATTTCAAAACCTTTATTGTTCGTTTGTTCACTCAATAAGATCTCAGCCTTCAGCCAACACATTTAGTTCCAAAGGTGCCAATAAATCGATTGTAACATCCAAATTCTGTTACATGCGTTCTTTAATGGATAATCCCAAAATAGAGTTGTATTATTCCTAGTGGGGGGCTTCCAAAGTTTATCGTACTTGTTGACCATAAATGCTTCTCTGAAGTCTGTGTTTGGGGCCACACGCAGACTTCGGTGAAGCATTTACTGTCAGTTGGTTTTGGCACTGGTTACCATCTTTGACAAACCATAGGTATGGAAGATTTGCACTGTCACAATCTTTGGTAGGCCCTCTTAGGAGAGTTAATATTTTGATTTGATTTGCCAACTGTAATTTTGTATACTATCTAGTTATATGTATATTTTTTTGCTAAGTTATTTTTATTGTGTTTTTAAACCTAAGACAAAAACAATAAACAGGTCAGTTAGAGCAATCAAACTAGGACCCCGCTTCTTAACCCCCCCGCCCCACCATTGCCACCTGTCAATAAAAGGATCATCAGAACAATCCCTGGAGGCCAAAAGGATCCCACCAAATGCCCTTTATTGAGCTGCATACACTGGTTCTTCCATTTTAACACCCCAGTCCATAGCCCGTTGCCATGCTTGCAAGTCTGAAGCTGAGGTCCCATACTGGGCTATGTCCCACTTGGCTAGCAGATTCCCTAGAGCCACAATATACCTCGTAAATCGCCTCCCACCCAGATCCTTCAGCAATCCCAGGAGGGGAATACGAGGTGAACAGTCAACCGGTCTTTACAACAGTTAAAAAGGAGCGATAATTTCCATACAAGAATATCTGTTCCATAACTCACAGATGATTTAACTGATTTCCAGCTAAACAAAAAAATAAAATAAACATTCAATAAAGATTCAAAGTGCTGTATATAGTAGTTGTTGATATTGGTATGTATATAGTCATGGAGTATTGGGAGATGCTTTTGGTTGGTGGTATTCGTGATATGAACAATAGGCAGATATGGAAGTGTTTTGCATTATGTATATACAAGTAGCTGTTTGTGATGTATGTTTTACATTTTCAGCCCTGATGAAGTCCCACAGGGATGAAACGCGTTGGATGAGCTGATTGAACGTCTTCTGTGAAATTGACATTGGTTGAATAAAATTAGATTCTAATTAAATTCCCAAGACTCCTGAATAATGACTATATACAGTACTTTGAATCTTTAACACCTTGGCTGCTATGGGGTTTTCCCCTCCTGTGCTGCATTTGCAGGATCCCCATTGATCATGACAAGGTCAGCTCGTCAAACGCACAGCGCAGGTAACACCCATGACGAGCTGACCTTGTCATGATCATGGAAGGGGTTAATGAATGTTTAGTAAGAGATAATCTTGTATGGAAATTGACGCTCCTTTTCAAGTGTTGTATTCACCTTGTGTTTGGGTGGCCTCTGCAGTGGGGTCACAAAAGTAGAGCGTTGGAGGATACCGATTCTGAATTAATTACACACCAGTTCACCTTTTCTAGCTGGAAGTAAGGAAGCACTTTCAATTACTATCCCACTTTTGATAGAGAGTTCAAAAAAAGCATATTGCATTACGGTTTGAGGTTTACGACGGGCAAACTAATACGCCGGCTACCCAAGGAAGGCATGCAGTAACGTTTGTGAACTACACTTTTTTTGAACTCTCTATCAAAAGTGGGATAATAATAACTGAAAGTGCTTCCTTGTGGATATCTGCACTAAATGGATTGATGCCTTACAGATTCTTAAAGTATTGTGATATAATGATCCTGGGACTGCAGTGACCAGTATAAAGATTTATGCGTTGTGAAAGTTGCCATGAGGAAGCCCCATCTGGGGCGTAACGCATTGGGTGTATTATTCCATAATTTTACGCCACAAGTGGTCCAAGAAGTTATTAAAGGATCACCTTTGAAATCACTGAAGAGTCCGGATTGATTTATGTTCTGTGCATTTGTGCTCGGAAATATTCTTGTTGCCTCTCTGTGCATTTTTTTTTTTTTCAAAACCGTGTTTATTAAGAGTTCAATCAAGATTCAGGACAGCCCTCCACAGTCAGGAGGAGACTGTCAACAACACAGACAGAGAAAGGCATGGTAGTGAACTCAGAGTTTTATGGAAACAAAAGGGGCACGCCCCTAAGCCCCCCAACCCACCCATCCCCAACAGCATCCCCCAACACCCCTTCCAACTACCCACCCCTTATCCCACCCTAACCCAGTGCACGTGATCGCAAGTCAGCAACAGGAGACGGAAGCAATGTCAGAGTCGGCTAATAGCCTAGGGCCCGGGGTCCACATCAAGAGCCAGTACATCATCAATATCAGCTGGGGGATCGAGGTCCAGACCCCTGTAGTCTGCCCACCGCTTCCAGATCTTATAGTGTTTCCGGGGGCACCCCCTGGCCTCAAACACTGGTAATTCTAAACCCATCAGATAGTCTAATCCTGCCCTCCACGCACTCAGGGGGGGGGCACGTTCGCACTTCCATGCTTGGGCCAGATCACGCTTAGCCACCACTAGTCCCAACAGCAGTAGATGGCGCTTGTAGATGTTACCACCAACATTTTCCAGAATATGAAGGAGACCCAGCCTGGGGGTACGGGGAACGTCCCACCCCAGTACTTCCGACAGGCAGTCCCACACACCCGCCCAGAATCGGGTCAGCCTCTCACAGGACCATACGGTATGGAAAAGCGTCCCCCTCTCAGCACCACACCTCAGACATTCAGGGGCAGCTATGAGGCCCGCACGCCACAGCCGCTCCCTAGTATAATAGGCCCTATGGAGGTACTTAAATTGAATGAACCGAAGACGGACGGCTATAGCTGCGCTCCGAGGGGATTCGAGGGCCTCCCGCCAATCGTCATCATCCAAGGGGCCAACATCATTCTCCCAGGATGCCTTCAAAACCGAGAGGGAGGGGGAGCAGTTGACGACCAGGGAGCGGTATATCTGAGAGACTTTCTTGTCGCCCAGGTCGCCCATAAACAGTTTAGCCTCAATAGGACTAAAGTCGGGGAGCTGTTCCAACCCCACCAGGCTGGGGCCAAGGGCATGGCGGAACTGAAGATAGCGAAAGAATTGGGTCCTGGACAAATTATACTCGGAGCTAAGGTCCTGGAAGGACTTAAGTGTGGTTCCGTTGAGAACATTACCGAGGGACGAAATCCCGATCGCGTCCCAGCCGCCGAACCCGGACAAGGAGGCCAGCTCTGGTAGTAGACCGTTATGCCACAGCGGCGTCTCGGCCGTCAGTCTGCCCCACCACCCCATACGGCGCAGAGCCTGCCGCCAGATCGCGAAGACCACCTGGGTGACCCTTGGCAAAGCCCTCCTCCGCCTGGCCGAGTACAGCAGAGTGTGGAGTGTGGCACCGCCCATCAAGGAGTGTTCCAGTGCATAGGCCGGATCGCTACGATCCCCATACCACCACTCGTTGAGCACTAGAAGGTGGGAGGCCTGGTAATACGATAGCAGGTCCGCGGACGCCAAGCCGCCACAGTAGGTAGAGAGAAAGCAGGTACGCAGTGCCACCCTAGAGGCACCCCCGGCCCACAGAAATCTGCCCAGCACCGAGTTGACACCACGGAACCACTGCGGGTCTATTTTATACGGGTGATTCTGTAGTTGGTAGAGGAGCCGAGGCAGGGCCACCATTTTGAAAATAGCCGACCGGCCATAGATATTGAGGGGCATACGCGTCCAGGTCTTAACGTCAACCTGGACCCTGTCCCACACCGGCTGGATGTTACGATCCCATGCCACGGCAGGCGAGGCCGAGAGGTAAACGTCCAGGTACTTCATGCCATCGACCGCCACCTGAAGAGACGCAGCCCACTGGCAACTCACCGAGGCACCCCCCAGAATCCACAGGGTTGACTTGCGAGGGTTAAGAAAGAGCCCCGACGCCTGACCGAACTCCCGCATTATGTCGAGAACACGAGGCCCTGTACGGTGTAAGTCAGTCATGAAAAAGAGCACGTCGTCCGCATACAGGGCGATGCGGTCCGAGTGGCCCGACCCCCACACGAAGCCCCGATAGAGCGCGTCCTGGCGCACTCGGGCGGCCATAGGTTCCATGGCCAGCGCGAAGAGGTACGGGGAGAGGGGGCACCCCTGTCGAGTGCCCCTGGCCACGGGGAATCGCGCGGAAATCGCCCCAGAGACGCGCACAGAAGCGGTGATATCGGTATAGAGTAGCTTTACATAGGAGACGAAAACCGGACCCAGGTTCAGTAGTGGCAGGAGGGTAAGGAGGTAGGTCCAGCTGACCGAGTCAAAGGCACTATCTATGTCAGCCAATAACAGTGCCGCCTGGTCCCCAGTCGTCCCGATCGCGTCAATCGCCGCCTGCGCCCGCCGAATGTTGTGTCGCGTCGCCCGGTGCGGCATGAATCCCGCCTGGTCCGGGTGGACAAGGGCCGAAATGTGGGGAAGCAGGCGATTCGCAAGCGCCTTGGCCAGGAGTTTGGCTTCAAAATTAATAAGGGAGATGGGGCGGTAGGACTCGTGGCGCTCGGGGGGTCTGCCCGGCTTTTGAAACACCACAATCTCGGCGTGACGCCAGTCCGGGGGGAGGCTACCCCGCTCCCGAGCCAGTTCCAGTGCCCGTCTGTAATGCGGCCCAAGCTGCAGGTGGAATTTCCGGTAGAATTCACTGGGGAATCCACTAGGCCCAGGTGCTTTACCCGCATTAAGTTGACCCAGCGCGTCACCCAATTCCTCAGCTGTCAGGGGGAGATCCAGGGCATCACGGACCTCGTCAGGTACCGCTTGCGGGCGGACCGCCGCGAGGTAAGCCTCAATGCCATCGGGGGAGAGGCTCTCACGAGGGGCATACTGACGCTCGTAGTAGCGCGCGAAGCTCGCAGCAAGGATCGAAGGGTCTGTCATCGCTACCCCCGCGCCGTCGTCCAGCCCCGGTAAAGCGATCGGCTGAAAAGTCTGCTGACACAACCGGTGGAGCATGGTGCAGGACTTGTCGCCCCACTGGTACACCCTACTACGCGTTGCCAGCCACGCCTGACGGGCCTCATCCAACAAAACCGAGGAGTAGGACTGTTGTGCTTGCAAAAGCAGCCGCAGCGTCACATCATCGGCCGCCTCCCTGTGTCGTGCCTCCCGCCTTTCCACACTCTCCGCCGCAGTGGCAATACTTTCTTGTCGGGTCCGGCGAGCAGAAGCGCACCAGGCAATATCGACAGCCCTCAGGGCGGGTTTCATGGCCTCCCACACTGTCACTGCATCAACCTCCTCCGTTAGATTGTCCCGCCAATAGTGGGCGATCGCACTGCGCAAATGCCGAGAATAGCCCGGTTGCTGCAGGTGCCACGTAGACATCCGCCACCTGAATGGTTGGCGCGCCTTGCAAAGGTCAATTTGAACCGCCACAGGGGAGTGGTCGGACAGCCCGCGAGGCCGGATCGCCGCCCCCTTTACTCTATCAAGGAAGGCCCCCGGTACAAATACACAGTCTAAGCGTGAAAGGGAGCCATGCACAGCAGACACATAGGTGTATTCTCGTCTCTCTGCATGAAGGTGTCTCCACACATCCACCCATCCAAGGCCATCAATCATTGCACTCAGCTTCGTAGGCGAGGCCGCAGCCGCGACCCCCTGCCTCCTCTGCCTGTCCAGAGCCACATCCAACACATCGTTCCAGTCGCCACCAATTACCGCCAAAGAACGGGGAAGTTCGGCCCACAGGGTAAACAGTCGCTCCGCAAGGGCCCACTGCAGCGGGGGGGGGGCATACACACTACCAAGGATTACGGGCTCCACACCAATCTTCCCCTGCACAAACACAAACCGGCCCTGCGGATCGAGCCACTGACGCTCATGGGTATAGGCCAGTCGTTTGTGAACCAGGATGGCCACCCCCCTCGAGCCCCTGGCAAACCCTGCGTGAAACACCTGGTGGAAGCCAAACCTCTGTAGGCTCAGAGCCTTAGTACCCAGCATGTGCGTTTCCTGGAGGAGGAGCACGTCAGCCAGGTCCCTTTTTGCCCAGCGAAGCACAGCCCCCCGTTTGATCTTGTCCAGGAGCCCCCGGACATTCCAGCTCAACACACGCATGAGAGCAGTAGATGGCACAAGTCGTGGGGCGTCAGCCATTGTCCCAATGGGTCCGTGTCCACAATCCCCGCAACCCAACCCAGACTCCCAGCCCTCCAGCCGCCGACAGCATACAAAACACGTGCATCCCACAGAACACATTCCCAACCCCCGCTACCCCACTAATCCCAACCCAATCCACCAGCAACCAAACACCCCAGAACCCCCCTCCCCCACCCCAATACCTCAATAAACAATGAAGCATCTGTCGCGGTATACGGTACTTCAGACCCAAAACACAGCATCTAAAGCCAGTCATACCAATGGATCCCAACTAGACCCCCCTTAAAACCAACCAGGCACACTCCCAGAACCACCCCCCAACCCCATCCGGAGGAGGCAGCCCATAAAGTGCACCCCAAACCCACTCCAAGAAAACAGCAACATCAGTAGTAAGGCACCACGAACCAAGGGGTGTCAGACCGCAAGTGTCCACACCCCCGCCAGGAAAGGAGTCAATACTGCACCAGTCAACGGCTGCTCCATCGGCCAGAGTTCAGCAGCCACGGGGTATGGACATCGATGAGAGGCCACCAGCCGGTAGCCCCGGCCTGCGACAATCCTGAGTCTTCGCCAGGCTAATCCGTGTCAGGTTGAGTGTCCCCCAGCAAGGGATCCCGGGACAGGGACCTCCGTCGGGAGCGGGATTTGCGATGGCGTTTCCCCTTGGCAGGCGGGTCGCTCTGGTCCTGCGAGGAGCCACGTGGCGACCCGGAGTGCAACCCCGGCTGGACGTGCGGGCGAAGCCTGACAGTTTCATCAGTCCAATTGAAGACGGCCTCTGGTGTATCGAAGAAGAGAGTCTTTGAGTTGAAGACCACCCGGAGGCGAGCCGGGTATAGCAGCGAATACTGGATCTTGAGACCTCGCAGCTTGGCCTTTGCCTCCAGAAAGGAATGCCTCTGCTGGTGAACCAGTTTGGTGTAATCAGGGAATATCATAATCTTATGATTGTCATAGAGCAGCGTGTCCTTAAGCCGCGCTTCCCGGAGAATAACATCCCTGTCGTGAAAGTTAAGGAGCCTTGCGATGATCGGGCGAGGTCGCTCTCCAACCGGCGGTTTCTGCGTCAAGGCGCGATGTGCGCGCTCCACCACAAAGCAGCTCGACAGGGCGTCCGGGGGCAGCCAGCTCTCCAGCCACCGAGACAGGAAGACATCCATGGGCCCTTTCTCACAGTCCTCCGGAAAGCCAACAAAGCGCAGGTTGTTCCGTCGCGCCCGCCCCTCGGCATCTTCCACCCGCAGTGCCAAGCCTCGTTGAGTCTGTTCCATGTCGGCGATCTTCTGCTTAAGGACGCCGACATCACCCTCCACTGTCGTGACCCTGGTCTCCGTTTCCGTAATGCGAGCGACAGCGTTGCGGAGGTCCTGGCGCAGAAGCATCACATCGGCTCCCACCGCTCCAATCTTCGCATCTAACATATCACGGGACTGGGTGATGGCCGTCAGCAGCGCCGCGTTGTCCGGTCCAGCACTCTGGCCCCCACCAGCCGCTCCAGCACTTCCACCAGGGCCGGTAAATTTGTCGATTGGCCCAGTCTTTGTGGCGGCCGTGCCCCTGGTCATGGCGGCGGCAAGGGCGATCTATCAGTAGCACGCACCTGTAGGGGGGTCGCACCGCTCGAAGGTCCCCCGCTCAGGCCCCAGCCGGGGCGGCCGATGCACACCAGTCCACTCAGGATCTCGCCGTCGCCGAGCCGTCGGTCGCAGGGAGGGACTCAGGTCGTGAAGCCCCGCTAGATCCCAGCGCATGTAAGCGCCACCCAGAGCGCCTCTCCCAAGGTGTCCGTCTCCTCCAATCTATGCCAGTGGGACCAGCGAGCCCCAATGTACGTAGGGGCACAATGTCCTGCACCTGCTCCTGCACAGCTCGGCGGTCTCCACAGCGGGCCGGCGCCCGGTCCACACCGGTCTCACCGGTACCCCCGGCTCGTCACGGGCACTGGCCGCCCCGGCCCGACTCGCCTCGGTCCGCGAGGGCGGAGGGTGCGGCGCGCACCGATGGCCTGGCACCGCGGTCGGCTGCAGGGAAGAGCGCCGTGCCCGCCGGCAGCAGAATGCGCCCAAGGATGTAGGGCGCTGTAGGCGCCAACAGCGGAGGGTCCCAGGATCGAAGGGACAACGATGGGCGGGGGCCGCCAAACTCGAGGCCCCGGCTCCGCCGAGGTCAGGAAGGCCGCAGCTCCACCAAGGCTCCCACAGAGGCACGGGCCCCCACCGCTGGCAATGTGGGGAGAGATAGGGCACTCCTCGATGGGCCGCTGGTACTGGGTAGCCCTGGAGCGCCGTCCGTCTCAGGATCTACTCCCACGCTGCAGCAGCCCGCTGGGCCGTGTTGCACCCCTCGGGTAGAGATAGCCCAGTGACCACCACCACAGACGTCCAGGGGGCCCAGCGCTGGTACTCACGGTGCTATTCCGGCCACCTGGCCCACCAACGGCCGCCCCACCGCACTCCAGGCCGTTTGCTGAGTAGGAGCTGGAGGGGGCCGTCGCAGAAATGCAGCGCCGAGGCCCGACCGGCCCCGGAGGCAGCCGCCGTCCAGCGCGAGCCCCAGGCGGGCGTCGCGAAACTCGAGGCCCCCGGCTTCCCAGGCGTCACCAGGCCGCAGCTGTTAGCAGGACGGAGGCAAGCTCCTCAGAAATTCAAGCGCACCGTTTCGCGCCCAGGGGTGGTGTGCGCATCAAGCGGGTGACCCGCAGGGCTGCCCCGGCGCCCAACAACTGGCAGGGAGGTCGCACCGCGCCGGCGGTATCGCTGCCGGTGCGCCCACGCAAGTCCGCGGCTTCCCGGCCGCCCACCGGGCCGCTCCTCCTCCGCCGTCTCCCGGGGGTGCTCGAGGCGTACGGGGCTCCGCCAAGCACACCGGAGGGACACCGACATCCGCTGCAATTGTCTCCGCTCTCCGGGTAAGGCAGATGGGCTCGGGGAACAGGATAATAGAAGGATGATAGCGCGGGCAAGCGGGAGCTCTAGAAAGCTGCGACCGCCATTGCCGCTGGCTAAGCCACGCCCTCTCTGTGCATTTTTTACTGTTTTATAATTGAGAGGGTATAGGGGAAGTTTTGCAGAACATATGAAAAACACCGTAGCACCATCATTTTAAACAGGATGATTCTCCCCATAATGTTGAGTGGTAATGAGAACCACCGCTCCAGGTCTCTCTTCATGTGAGGAACCAGGGACATCAGGTTCGAGGACCAGGTGAGAATGGGAGGAGTGAAATGTGAATTCCGATGTAGAGGAAGCTTAACCTACGGAGGGGTATGTGCGGCTGACAGCTGTGGGTTTGCATGGCACCCGTCAGCTGGATCAGTAAGGACTTAAAGTGATTATCCTGCAAGCCAGAGGCCTGGCCATACAGGTCCTGCATGTGGAGTACTCTGGGGTCCGCCACAGTCGGGTCACACAGAAAGAGTAACACATCATCGGCATACGGAGCAATGCGGTCTTCCTCAACGCCCTTCCCACACCACCGAAACCTCTGCAATTGTCCATCACAGTGAACCCACGTTACTAGAGGTTCGATCACAAGAGCGAAAAGAAGAGGGGATAAGGGACACTTTTCCTTGGTTCCTCGCTAAATTAGAAACTTGCGCGAAAGCACCCCTTTCACCCGAATTCGGACTAGCATAAAGAGCCTACACCTAGGAGATCAATCTGGAGCCGAAGCCCAGGCGATCAAGTGAGGAAATAGTTAAAGCTTGAAATTCTGATCGGTGGAGACTGCCCCTCTCTGTGGAGAACCACTATAGTCTCCTCATTCAACTCCACCAGAAAGTGGCCTTTGGCGATGCCTTCATTGTAAAGTGCCAGTAAATGTGGCAGAATGATTCTGGAATTTCTAGTAATACCCCACTAGGAAGCTGTCTGGTCCTGGTGTCTTGCCGGGATTCGTATCCGTAAGGGCTGTCGATCTCCCCAAGGGTAAGTGGTTCATCAAGATCTGCTGCGTTGGCTGTCGAGAGGATGCGCTTCAGCAAGTCTGCGACCAATGGGGAGGAGTACTCATGTGCTGGTCGCAGGCAATGCACATATAAAGTGCAGTAATGGTCTGCGAAGGTTGAAGCAGTGTCCAGGGCTTCTGTAATCCGTCCCTGTTTGTGGACCCGGATCCTAGGGACCACTCTGTCCACCATGCCGCTAGTTGCCAGCCAGTACAGAAGCTTACTTGACTTATTCCCCCCCCCCCTCCTACTGTAAACACTCCTCTGGGAGGCCACATAGCATAGACTTGCTTCATCTAGGCAGAGCTGAGGTAGTGAGAGCCTGTCCAGTGCCAGTTGCCGCAGTTTTGCTACATCTGCAGCGGAAGGTTCTTCCACCAATGCTAGGTGGGCTTCCAGCCCCTCGGACTGCAATAATTGCTGCTGATCTTTAACTCGAAAATGTGTGTGACAACCCCTCACATGAATGCCTTGCCGGCTGCCAAAAGTGTCCCGTGGGAGTCCACCGAATCTACATTCAGTGTCAGAAAGGCATCGAGTTACTGTATTAGAAACTCCCCAGCGTCATTGTCCATGAGGCACTATGAGTTACGGTGCCAGACTGGGCACTCCCCTTGTGTACCCCCTCCCATTTGTATGGTGACCAGGGCATGATCAGAGATCCCCTGAGGATGATGTCCGACCCCGGGTGTGTAGTAAGGGTGTGGAGGGCATGAATACATTGTCAATATGTGATCTAATTTTGGTTGTAGCTGATGTTTAACTATAAGCCTGCTTGCATGGGTTCCAGGTATGCCAGACATGGCAGAGACCAAGGCCAGATATCCAGTCCGCAAGGGTTGTGGCTCTGGGCCTGGTACTATCCAAAGTGCTCGAGCCGTCCGTGTCAAATGACATCATCATAGTTAAGTCCCCACCCACAATAACAACACCCCTGGGGAGGCCGGTCTACACCACTCATACTGCATCCAGTGTAGGGTCCAGTAGCTGGGAAGGGACATTACTATGCATTTTTATGACTATATGCCTGGTAGTTGCCTTGTGAAAAGGCTTACACCCAGTTCAGAACGCCTCCGTAGTTATAGTGAGAAGCCAGTGATGAGAGCAACAGTCCTGATAGGTGCAATAGGAAAAAACATTTCTAATGCCAAAGGTCTGATCAGTTAATCATGAAAACTTATGATCAACACAGTAGGCCTGACATATTGATAGTGAAAAACACATATTAAAGTCCATAGTCATTTAAGGGTGTATTGTTATTTCTCTGTATTAATGCCTACAGATAGGTATTTTGTTTCATGCTATATCACAGGTTGCCTTCATAGGGAAGGCTTTCGGGGCTGGTTATCGCCTCGTTTCAACCATAGAGAGAAGATTTGCACTGTAATAATTATTGTTAAACTGTTTTCTTAGCTGTCTGCAGAACTTGTAATAAAAAGAACATTACATTTACATACATCCACACTTTTAAATATATATCCATATAGATACATAGAGAGCCATTGGGTCCACTATGTTCTGCCATTCATTTGTCCGAGTATCATTTGCACTCCGATTCCATCCATGACAGCGAACTGCATGGAATAATGGTGTAGTCTTCATCAGTCGTTGGCTCTTTTGCCCTGTGAATGGTGTCATTTTTTGACCACGTGTGTACATCCACCTGAAAATGAGTCCACTTCAGACTCTGGGCTGGTTGGCCAGTTCTCTAGTTTAGAATTTTCTTATTTCATAGTTCTCCTTTCATTTCTTTGCATCTCTTTTTTTAATTTGAATGTTTCTTAAGCAGATACTTTAGCTCTCCAGGCTGTGGTAATGGATTTTATGCTTGCTGCTCATTTAATCTGCAGTGCATTCCTCATGGCCAATTCCTCTAAACCAGGAGATCATTATGGAGCGCTGTTGTCCATCATGTATCATTGTTTTACCATTCCAAGATGGCCAACATGTTGGTTCTAAATGTAGTGGCTATGCCTGAACTTTAAATCAATGATAGCCTATTTACAAATCCTTTAAAAGTCGGTCACCTGATTCTATGTTTAGTTTTGTTATTCCAAACATATGCCCACTGTGTTTAGAAGGCAGCGTGTATTCTTATTTCTACTTGTAGCCTTTTAATTTGTCTTGCATTTGTTGCGTTTGTGTGTGTTTTATTGTGTTAGTGTCACAGGGTGAATGGAAGGATAACTCTATGGATTGATAAATGGATTCTTGAGTGCAATTATAAGTGACCGTGTGTGTAATGATGCCTTATTGGAGTGTCTTCACCCATCAGTGACACAAAAGGCACTTTAATAACTCTGACCTATTGGCATTGCCAGTGCTTGTTTGATGCTTGGGACACTTAAGCCTTCAGAACATTTTTCCACAAAAGGTGCCCACGCAAAATGTGCATCCTTTTTTAGGTCTCGGCGTCAACGCGCGGAAGCGCGTCTCCGCCGAGATCTTTTGTCAGCGACTATCATTCCCAGGAGACAGTCCTGGCCACGCGCATCCTTCCAGGCGATTTGTAACTGGAACGCGCGCTGTGGCCAGGCGCTGTCTCCTGGGAAGCGCAAGCACCACACACGCATGCGCATACACACAAGCGCCCATGCACGCACGCAGATACATACATACAGAGACACCACCCCTGACTCATACACACACGCGCGCACACACACAAGTGCACCGAGGCCCCCCTCCCCCTCCCCCGCCGTCACCGTCGCACACATACATACACACACGCACACACGAGCATACACACACACAAGTGCACCAATCGCGCTCCAGCCTTTTGGAACTTACCTTACCTCAGCACGCGGCGCCCAACCTCCTGCTGGCGCGGCCCCGGGGCTTTACACCGCTCACAGGAGCCCCGGGCCGCGAGACGCTACGACTCCGCCTGCCTCCTCTTCCGGTGTGAACGTGGCCCCGCCCCCGTCACAGGCGACCGTGCCTGACTTCCGGGGCGGCCGCGAAATGAGTAGGCTTGTTTTTTTTTAGCAGTCGCATAATATGTTTCACATTCTGTTCACATACTTTTTACAGAAAATGTTAACGACATTGCTATTTAACTAATGCATGTTACATTGCCAGTATTTACAAGGCAGCTTGCCTAATTTATTTTTTAATACAGCTGTCTATTAATTGTAATGCACCAAATTGTAATAGTAATTGTTTTTTCTACCTTATTTTATTTTGTGACACACCTATTGACATTGTACAATGTACATTAAAGCCTTTTGATTGTGTTTTACTGAAATGCAAGTTTAATAACTGAAACACTTTGCTCTGATCCGTGGGTGTTAGCTGTGTGGGAATGCTTGCTTCGACCACAATGCTGCCTGTTTCAAGCACATAGGTAAGGTGGCTGCTTCTTTACCTCTTCAAATGCTCCCCTTTATTACCAGTATTTATGAACCGCTACACGCACGCCGGAGTCGATGCAGCAGCACTCCTGCTCTCCGGCCACATACGCTTGCTAAAGCCCTGCAAGGAAGGGACTGAGGGCTTCATGGCTGCTAGCAGCACCCACTGCTATCTACCAGCAAATGTCGTGTGTGGAGTCACAAGTGACAACTTTCACATCCTATCTTCAAGACTTTTGGCCCTTAAAGACTCGCTCAAGCCCTTCTATAGATAAAATCGAACCGCCTTTAGCCTCACGGCTACATGTTGTAATAGCGAACACTATAAAATAAATTAAATTTTTTTAGGAGCATAGTCAAGGACAATTGTGGCACTATTTGTCGGCTGTTTGACATTACCTCGTGTATGGAACCAGGCACGCTCTTACTTTTGTGAAAGAAAGTGTCAGTGAGCAGACAGAGGGCCATAAACAAAAGGAAACAAAGAAATAAACAAGCATTGACAAAACGGGAACAGTTTTTCGTGCAAGCGAAAACTTTTGCTATTATTGGGGTCTTACAGTGTTGCACAGAAGCGCAGAGTAGTGAGTGGAGAGTAGTGAGTAGTGAGTGGAGAGTAGTGAGTAGTGAGTGCAGAGTAGTGAGTGCAGAGTAGTGAGTGCAGAGCAGTGAGTAGTGAGTGCAGAGCAGTGAGTAGTGAGTGCAGAGCAGTGAGTAGTGAGTGCAGAGTAGTGAGTGCAGAGTAGTGAGTAGTGAGTGCAGAGTAGTGAGTGCAGAGTAGTGAGTGCAGAGTAGTGAGTGCAGAGTAGTGAGCGCAGAGTAGTGAGTAGTGAGTGCAGAGTAGTGAGTGCAGAGTAGTGAGTGCAGAGTAGTGAGTGCAGAGTAGTGAGTGCAGAGTAGTGAGTGCAGAGTAGTGAGTAGTGAGTGCAGAGTAGTGAGTAGTGAGTGCAGAGTAGTGAGTGCAGAGTAGTGAGTGCAGAGTAGTGAGTGCAGAGTAGTGAGTGCAGAGTAGTGAGTGCAGAGTAGTGAGTGCAGAGTAGAGTGTGCAGAGTAGTGAGTGCAGAGTTGAGTGTGCAGAGTAGTGAGTGCAGAGTAGTGAGTGCAGAGTAGTGAGTGCAGAGTAGTGAGTGCAGAGTAGTGAGTGCAGAGTAGTGGGTGCAGAGTAGTGGGTGCAGAGTAGTGGGTGCAGAGTAGTGAGTGCAGAGTAGTGAGTGCAGAGTAGTGAGTGCAGAGTAGTGAGTGCAGAGTAGTGAGTGCAGAGTAGTGAGTGCAGAGTAGTGAGTGCAGAGTGAGTGTGCAGAGTAGTGAGTGCAGAGTAGTGAGTGCAGAGTAGTGAGTGCAGAGTAGTGAGTGCAGAGTAGTGAGTGTGCAGAGTAGTGAGTGTGCAGAGTGAGTGTGCAGAGTGAGTGTGCAGAGTGAGTGTGCAGAGTGAGTGTGCAGAGCATTGTGTGCAGAGTGAGTGTGCAGAGCATTGTGTGCTGTTGAGTGCAGAGTGCTGTGTATTGGCAATGTTAATGACAATGCCGATTATTTGTGATTTAAAGAAAAGAAAATGTCATGAGCAATGCCAATAGCTCTACCTTTAATGATGCCGAGACCATTGCATTGCAAATGCTTGTTCTCTCATGTTGGGTGTTTTAAAGGTAGCTAGGGACTTGTGGATTTCCCTGGAAGGAACTGATAAAATAGTCAAAACATAGCAAAATATTTTTTTTATTTCTTGAAAAATGGGTAAAAGAAATGCTGTGCAAGAAAGTGTATTTTTTTCTCTTAAAAACTAGCATTAACAAAGGGGTTGTGTGCTACGATCACGACTATCCCCTTTCAGGAACGAGCAGAACTGTTAAAAAAAACATATCCACAGCTTTTGCTTTCTTGTATGTGGTAGTCCATTTTTCCTAATTTTGATGTTACAACCTAGTTGTAGTTTGTGGGGGAAGCACGAAGACTATGTTGCCCAATTGCAGGGTGAGGACATGGCCCAATGCGGGGATGCAACCTATGACTCCCTGGTGTCAAGAGGTCGTTCTGACCCATCCCCCACCCTTTGGGGAGGCTGATCGGGGTAAACATCCTCTATCTGCCCCACTCAGAGGAGGAGGCAGAAAGACTGTTGGACCCGTGGGGGGAGCACTTTCGTACGTCCGGAGGTGCTGTACTCCCCCCAAATCAAACTTCCTGCATCTTTGCTTTGTGGTCCTGGCATCATCCCCAAGCAGGGATTCCACTTGGGAAATTACTCCTGGAAATCAGATATTGTCCCCTTCAGAGGTAATTTTCCTGCACTGACTGGTGCTCAGTGGGCTTAACTAAGCTTAAAGTGAAAGTTGAAGCACAAGAAGGATTTTCTCAAGCAATGTAGTAGACAACCTATTGATTCTACCTCTCATGAGTGATAATGCAGTGGAAGTCATTGTTTATCGCATTTAAGTGGTTAAGGTCTCACTTTGAACCACCCATTACCTTCTGGTTAGGATCTAGGCATTTTAGTCTCTGTGAGTTAACATAAACAACAAAAACAAATAATAAAACTAATCAACGTCCACACATAACCAGTACTTTTCTGCATATGCCACGCAAGTGTCTAAAATATATCTAAATATTTTGTGAAGTTTATAGCACAATAATGTAGACCTTCACTACACAATCCTGGCCTGGCACAATCCTAATCCTCCGTAAACCTTGGATCTCTTCCAGCTTGTATATCTTTGGCACCATTATCACTGATAATCATTGCAACCCTCCAGTTTAATTGCATATATATCGCCCCTCTTTAACCTTAAAGGTTGAGAAAACGTTTCTCCTTATAAACATGCCTGCTTTTCTTAACCTGGACACGTTGACCATCGCCTTACTGTACCACTTAATTGTCTATTATGATATTCCTTATGCGCTGCCCGAGTTTATCCAGTTCCTTCCTTGACAGCCTCAACCGATCGATTTTTGAATTGTTTTATCCACCCATGTGATATCTTCGAGCATGGAAGTCTTCCTCTCATTATACAAAAAAGACTAAACCCTACAGCAACATTAGTGGTGATGCTATACAGCAACAGGTTTCCTTAATTCAGCTTCCAGCTCCAAATTCCCTTTTCACTGCCAATTGAATGGTCTGCTTTATCACTGTTAGAACGTTGAGCAACCCACTGGGGTGAAATGAAGAAGTATATATTTGCTCTATTGCCATCTCCTTCAACAATGCCTAAATTGTACACTGTTTTAACAAACCAGCACCACAGGTGAAGCTCCTCGTACAAAAAATACTTTCTAACACCATGAATTCAGTGACAGCATGGATTCTGATTAATATCTTTAACTCTGACCATTTTGAAAATACATTGACTTAAGCACAATATATTTTGTCTGACATGACAATCATCATAATCTGTAATGACCCGTACTACATTATTTAATAACATTGTTCTTTATCTGTATAAATAATTTAACTCCCTATAATTTAGATCCACTAATAACAAAACCACTGTCACGTGAGAATGTATCCCTTAATTTGAATCCTGCATGCTTTTGGGTATAAAGAACTTTTTGTGGGAATGCAATTTTGTTTTACAATTAATCACAAACCAGTCGCCAAGTTGCTCACGAAATGAAGAGTTGCTTAAAGCATTAACTAGGATATTGAGAGTAACATTGGAGAAAATGATAATTATAAGGAGTCATAAATTCATGGAGCTCAGATTATAGAGGATTTTTTGTAATCAAGGTTGCTGGTACCAATGGAAGAAGAATGAGGAGATTGCTGTGGAGAACAGTGTTAGACTTAAGGCTTTGTGAAAAGAAAAGTGGATTGATGGACATGCCAAGGAAGAAGTCCTGAGATAGGTTAAGGATCACATTCAGAAGGTTTAGCCTAGAAGTTCCATGTGGACTCTCACATTGAAGGCACTTTGGTAATTACTGAGTATCTTTCTTTTGACCATGGTGTTGATTGGATCAAGTTTTGCAAAGCCACCACTTCTTTACCACACTGAAATGGAACCTTATGTTCATCATTCCATATATATTTGATCCCTTTCTTCATTAACACACATGTATTTGTCACACTACAAAGATTCCTAACATGTTTTGAATACAACTCATCAAGTTTTGAGAAAGACCTCAACTCGTCCTTGGTTTTGATGAAGGTGCATCCATTACAGCCTGAACCAATTTCTTTTTCGGTCGAATGCCATCCTTGCTACTCTCGTAACCTTAATATGTCCCACTTTGTTTAGCGAATTTACATTTTGAAAATTCAGTATTTAAACCCTTCTCTTCAGGATATTTTTCAATCTTTGGTCATGTTCTTCCTTAGTACATCCAGCAAATCACTAAAACACAACAGTTGCAGTTTACTTTTGTTACCTGGCCAATTCTTCTTCAAGGCTAGAGGCCTTTTGTTTCCATGTCTTTGATATTTGTTGACATTGTTCTTCTACTGCATTTTAGATGCACATTTATCTTTATAATTCCTCATTTTTTAAACTTATTTTTTCCACAATATAGCTTTTTCTTTTTCCACAGCTATCCTTTATGGCTTGCACACTGCGACCAGTCACGTCTGCTCTTCTATCGCCATCATGTCATGTAGCAAAGCTTCACCATATAACCATAATATTTCTTGTATTACACTAGTCTTCAAATGCATAACATTTTGATCTCTAACAAACTCATTGCTTAAGACCCTAAATTGTAAGACAAAGAACATTGTTTTGAACAGGCCACCTAGTTTTCAACGTTATGTTTGCCTATTTTCAAACTTTAGCCTTAAAATATGTATTCATATTATCAACGACCGTTGCAAAAAATATTTCTTTCACCAACATCCATCTTCTCTTAAGGTGCTAATTTATAAAGTATTGAAAACCTACCCTGTGGCACGAGTGGGGCACATGGAATTGATAAAAAGGTCACCGCGGTGTCAGTGTAATAACATGTGTAGTCATGGTGGTCTAGGCTCTCAGTCCACACTTCACCTTTGGGGTTCAGTCCAGAGTCCTCTTTTCATCATCCAACAGTAAATTGTTTCCTACTGTACTAGTCTATTATTAATGTTTGGTCAACACATTTTAGCATGTCCTACGTGTCTCTTACCTAAAACATGTTCTTCGTGTAACTCTCTAAAAGGATTCAAGGTTTATTTTTTTTAAGTGATCATCACCAGAAATAAAGGTTCACTACCTTCCCAATTATGTCCTGAGATATATAGTGATCTTTGAAAAATTCCACCACTGGCTTAGAATTATAACACACATAGCATGGAGTGCTGTCGGCTGCAATCTCAAAGTATGACCTGCCATAGACCAAGTTAAGGTAATTCCTTAACTTTAGCTCCTGTCACAGCCAAACTTACTTAACTTTAACTCCCAACTCCGCCTTCACTTGTGGAAGCTGCCACCCAGATTAAGAAGATAGCGGGTTCCTGCTTCGGCATTTTAAAAACACTGAGGAAGTTTCTTCCTCTTCTCCCAAAGGCTGCAAGGGAAACCGTAGTCCGGGCTTTGATCTTTTCTCGCCTGAACCACGCTAATGCGCTGTATGTTGGGACCCCCTGGCTACTTATTGAATAAGCTCCAGGTAGTGCAGAATTCAGCAGCCCGCCTCCTGTTGGATCTTCCCAGACGGAGTAGTGTGCGCCTACATCTGCGCTCCGTGCACTGGCTGCCTATGGAGATGAGGATTACATTTAAAATGTTGCTGATTGCCCATAGTGCCCTGTATGGCTGGGGGCCCAGTTACTTCCAAAAGAGATTCTCTTTCTATGTCACGACGAGACAACTGCGTTCCTCTTCCCAATTACTGGCTCAGATACCCCGGTTGTTTCGTCTAAGACTTGGTGGATGCTCCCTTGTCCGGAAAGCTGCTTTGGTGTGGAACGCTTTGCCGTTTTGCACTTCGCAGCATCCAAGACTCCCGGACTTTTAAGAAAAAGCTGAAAACCTTCTTGTTCTAAACTCTGGCACATGATCCTTTCAGGTTTCACGCCAGGACACTCTGTGAAGTAGCCGCGTGCGCGCTATAAATGCATATAACAATAACAACAAAGAGATTTGAATTGAAGACCATATGTAGATGGATGGAAGAGTTAAAGGATGCAGAATCCTTGGGCTTCTCTTTTAGTCGTCTGCCCAACACCCCATCAGGGGTGTTAATTTACCGTCCCCCAGGTTACGCAGGGGGCTTTCTCAGCTCTCTTGGTCAGACATTAGCATTAAAGATGATCAATTATGCAGATTGTATGCTATTAGGTGATTTTAACTTACACATGGATATGGCTGAAGACAGTCTTGTTAGATGTCTTTTGTAAAGTTTAACAGCTTTAGATCTCTCGGTGACTCTCTCTGGTTCTATCCATGTGGCTGGACACATGATTGATTTAATATTTTCCAACACTCCCATTGCTCTTGAAGCACCCAAGAAAGTGGTACAGTCTGACCGACCACTTTATCTTACCATTCTCTTGGCCTTTCCCCAACCATAGGCTAGAGTCCAG
Source organism: Lissotriton vulgaris (assembly GCF_964263255.1). Classification (NCBI taxonomy): domain Eukaryota; kingdom Metazoa; phylum Chordata; class Amphibia; order Caudata; family Salamandridae; genus Lissotriton; species Lissotriton vulgaris. Next base: position 1,599,501,492 of record NC_141693.1, read on the forward strand.
TAAAGCCACTAGTGCCCCTGTCCTTGCCTGGAATAAAATCGAAATCCCACAGTTAAAAGATTATTTAGCTTCCACTCTTCCCTGTCTCTCAGGTGGCTTAGCAGTAGATAATACTGCAGTGGACAACTGGCTCCCTACAGCTGGTGACGAGATGCCCCCTGAAAAATGGTCCCAAAGAAAGACTTGCTCCATTTTGGCCACTTGGTTCACACACAGCAGAGCTAGCTGCTGGAAGAAAATCCTGCAAAAGATTAGAACGTAGTTGGAGACGCCCCTACAAACGTGAGAGTAAATTTTAGTTTAAGTTAGTACTGAACACATATCCCAAAAACATTAAATAGCTAGAGGCATCCATTACTCTAAACTGACTAATTAGGTTAATAAAAGGCCTAAGTTCATGTTTGTATCGCAGTTTTCAGAATCTTCGTTGTTTGCCCCACCATGTGTTGTGGATGCAAACTTGTTTAACAAGTTGAGTAGTTTCTTTGAGGAAAGTATTGTAAAAATTCAACGGAATCTTCATGTTTTAAGAGAGGTAGGAGCTCCAGCACCTTCTAACTACCCTTTTAGGGTAGAGACACACGCATGTTTTCAGCCTCCTTCAGAACACCACATCAAAGAGTGCTTTCTGACATGTAAGTCAGGTTCCCCATTAGACCTCTTTCCCCTACATATTCTGCATCAGATTACTGATATAACCTGCCCTATCCACCTGACACTGTTTATTGCATCCTTACGCTCAAGAGTTGTGCCCAGCTCCTGGAAAGAAGCTAACGTGGTACCCCTGCTGAAAAAGCCCACTGCAGATACAGCTCTTTTATCTAATTTCTGCCATATCTCTCTGCTTCCAGCTCCTTCAAAAACTTTGGGGAAAGTGGTCAATGCTCAGCTTTCCGAATTCTAGAATCTTCCAAGGTGCTTAACCATTCACAATCTGGATTAAGAGCCCAGCATAGTACGGAAACAGCGCTGCTGGACATCTTTGAGCTAATAAAGTGGAACCTAGACGCTCTGAAAACATTACGCTGGTTCTTTTGGATCTCTTGGCGGCGTTGGGTTTTGTCTCCTGCGAGATTCTGCTACACCAGCTCTCTGCAATTGGTGTGACTAGCTCAGCCCTTCGCTGATCCTCCTCTTTCCTTGAGTCTAGAGAGCAAGCTGTGTGGATGAGACCGTTCTGCTCTGAGGTGAAATCCCTACATTGAAGGGTTCCGCCAGGCTCCGCCTAACCCTTTTTAATATTTATATGTCCCCTCTTGCTGCATTGGTGGAGTCATTTGACATCAAAATTGTTTCTTATGAAGATGACACACAGTTGTACTTGTAAAATGGAACCTCGGCGGGCGCAAATTTGACTTTCTCATCTTGCATACAAGCTACCATAGGCTGGCTCAGTGCCAATAATCTTCAGAGCAACCTTGACAAAATTGAAATTTTGCTGTTTGTTCCAGACTCCTTGTTGGGATTGATGTGTTGCTGACTGTCTTACTTCCATACCCCAATGAAAGTAGGCAAGAATCTGGGGGTACTATTTGATGTCAGACTGACTATGAATCAATCAATCAGAATTTTGTAGAGTGCACTAGTCACCCGTGACGGTCTCAAGGCGCTGAGGGGAAGGGGGGGGGGGGGGGGGGGGGTTGCAGCTACTGCTCGAACAGCCAGGTTTTGAGGAGTCTACTATAGGTCAGCAGGTCCTGGGTCTGCCGCAGCTGTGTGGGAAGGGTGTTCCATGTCTTTGGCGGTGAGGTAGGAGAAGGATCTGCCGCCGGTGGAGGTCCTGTGGATGTGTGGGACGGCGGCGAAGGCGAGATCGGCGGAACGGACCTGGTGGATCGGGGTGTAGAAAGTGAGACGTTTGTTGAGGTATGCTGGTCCGGCATTGTGAAGTGCTTTGTGAGCGTGGGTGAGGAGCTTGAAGGTGATCCTCTTGCTGACTAGGAGCCAGTGCAGGTCTTTCAGGTGGGTGGTGATGTGGGTGTGGCGGGGTATGTCGAGGATGAAGCGTGCGGAGGCGTTCTGTATGCTTTGGCGTCTTTTCTGGAGTTTTGCCGTGGTTCCTGCGTAGAGACCGTCCTTATGGTTCCGGTGGGGATCCAGCTGTAGATCTTGCGGACCATGCGGAGGGTGTTGAAGCAGGAGGAGACTGCGTTGACTTGCTGGGTCATTGAGAGAGTTGAGTCCAGGATGAACCCCAGGTTGTGAGCGTGGTTGGTGGGTGAGGGTGCAGTTCCCAGGGCGGCTGGCCACCAGGAGTCGTGCCAGGCGGAGGGGGTGGAGCCCAGGATGAGGACCTCTATCTTGTCTGCGTTAAGTTTCAGGCGGGTGTTCTGCATCCAGTAGTCAACTACGTCATTCCTTCGTAGAGGTTGGTTTTGGCGGTGGCGGGGTTCTTGGTGAGTGAGAGAATCAGCTGAGTGTCGTCGGCGTAGGAGACGATGTTGAGGTTGTGCGAGCGGACGATGTTGGCAAGCGGTGCCATGTAGACGTTGAAAAGGGTAGGGCTGAAAGATGACCCTTGGGGCACACCGCAGATGATCTTGGTGACTTCAGAACGGAATGGAGGGAGGTGATGTCGGTGAGGAAGGAAGTGGTCCAGTCCAGGGCTTTGTCACGTATTCCTTCGTCATGTAGGCATGTGTATAGTGTGTGGTGGCAGACGGTGTCGAAGGCGGCCGAGAGGTTCAGGAGGATGAGGGCCGCTGTTTCGCTGTTGTCCAGTAGGGTCCTGACGTTGTCTGTGGCAACGATGAGGACGGTTTTGGTGCTGTGATTTCTGCGGAATCCTGATTGGTATGGGTCCAGGATGTTGTTCTCCTCGAGGAAGTGGGTCAGTTGCCTGTTGACAATCTTTTCGATGACTTTCGCTCGGAACGGAAGCAGGAAGATGGGCCGGAAGTTCTTGAGAATCTTTGGGTCAGCTGTGGGTTTTTTGAGTAGGGCGTTGATCTCTGCGTGCTTCCAGCTTTCCAGGAAGGTGGCGGTCTTGAAGGAGCTGTTGATGATCTTCCGGAGTTGGGGTGCAATGATGCAGTTTGCTTTGTTGGAGATGTGGTGATGGCAGGGGTCGGATGGTGAGCTGGAGTGGATGGTGTTCATGGTTTGGTTGGTGTCGTCGTCGTTGACGTGGGTCCAGGAGAGCAGGCGGTTGGTGAGGCTGGGGGGTGATGAGTCTACGGTGTCGGCGGCTCTAGGGAGGGTCTGGGCGTTGAAGTTGTCGTGGATGTTTGCAATCTTGCGGTGAAAGAAGGTAGCTAAGGAGTTGCAAAGGTCTTGCAACGGCGGGATGTCGTTGGCGCTGGAGCTAGGATTGGAGAGTTTCTTCACGATGTTGAAGAGCTCTTTGCTGTTGTGTGTGTTGTTGTCGATGCGTTCCTTGAAGGAGGTCCTTTTGGTGCCTCGAATGAGTTGGTGGTGCTTACGGCTGGCGTTCTTTAGGGCTGCGTGGTTTTCTGGAGTCTGTTCGTTGCGCCATTTTTTCTCGAGTCTTCGGCAGGACCGCTTGGATTCTTGGAGGTCGTTGGTGAACCAGCTGGTCTTTCTGTCGGTGCGTCTGTTTGAAGGTTTTTTGATCGGGGGCGAGAGTGTTGGCACAGTCGTCGATCCATTGCCTGAGGTTGCAGGCGGCTGTGTCAGTGGTGTCTGTTGGTGGTTCTCTGGCGAGGGTGGTGATGAGCTGGTCTTCGGTGACCTTGTTCCAGCTGCGGTAGGGGATTTGTTGCGGGTGGTGGTGCAAGGTGGGTTTCTCAACGGTGAAGTGGACGCAGCGATGGTCGGTCCAGTGGAGTTCGGTGGTGTCTCTGAAGGAGACGCAGTGGCGTCACTAGGGTTGGTGTCACCCAGTGCGGGTAACTCATGGTGTCACCCCCTCCATGACTTACCCTATAAATCCATGATGGACCTCCTCGAGGAGATGTATTCGTCTGTGCAGCACACACGGAGGGGGTCCTTATTCTTCTGGGCCTTTCCAAGCCCACTCCTCTACACCTGAGTCTAAAGCACTTCAGAGGACTTACCCATCCTTTAATAATTCCTCCTCCCAGTGTGTTTACCTTACTGTGCCAGTTTATCCTCTTCTGGTTTAGGTTTTAGTATTACAGCGACATTGAGTTGAGCAGGTCCAAGAGTTTGATGGTGTGCTTGTGGACGAAGCGGGTGTTGAGTAGTATACATCTCAGGTGGTTGCGTTCTGCTCTGACGGGTGGGGTAGGACGTGCAGGTGTTCAGTGGCTGGTGAAGCTGCAGCTTCGGCAGGTGAATGGTCAGTGGGTGAGTTTCAGGCTGGCCTGGAAGTAGTTCGATGATCGGCCAGTGTTGAGTTAGCGGAGGGTGTTAGCGTCATAGCGGAGTCTGGCGACGTGGTGGTCGTGAGGGCCAGAGGGGTCTAGCGCTGGGCACAGTACGGGCGCGGTACAGGCGCGGACGGCTTGCCCTATATAGGGGAGGGGGGGCGGGAGGCAGGGAGGCGGGAGCGGCTGAGTCGGGGGCGGGCTGCAGGGGCAGCAGAGGCCGGAACGGGGGAGCCGCAGAGCAACAACTAAGGGCGCAATAGGCAGACAATACTAAAATGCAACAAAATAACAGTGAGCAAGCGGGAATCTGGGGAAGCGGAACAGCAACTGAGGGCACAATAAGCAGACAATACTAAAATGCAACTAAATAACAGTGAGCAAGCAGGAATCTGGGGAAGCCGAACAGCAACTGAGGGCACAATAAGCAGACAATACTAAAACGAAAACGAATAGCAGTGAGCAAACGGGAATCAGGCTGAAAACCAGGAGAGCCTAAAGCGAGCCTGCGGTGCAGGAACGGGCTGCTGGCTCGAACCCTGCTCGGTGGAAGGCTCAGATGTTGGCGCAGTCGTCAACCAGGCGGAGCTGCTTGGGAGAATGCTGTACAAAAGGGGGTGGTGATGGACGGAGCATCTGAACCAATCAAACACTCACACCCAATCAACAGATTTGGGTTTAATTCATCACCGTTCTTTAGCCCACTCTGCCATCCCAGTTCAGACATGGCCATATGCAAATCAGTCTGACCCTGTGCCTCATGGGAACAGTCCAGCCTAAACTGCCAAGCCGTGCCTCCCCTGGACCGGAAACAAGCTTCCTAGGACCGGTTTCTGGCATTTCAGCCGTCTTCAGCCAGGCTTGCTTGAATCCAGTGGCAAAGTGAGCAAGGGACTTACGACTGAGCATACCTTGCCGACTTATGGCGAACAAAGCGGTACAAAAAGGGGATGGTGATGGACGGAGCATCTGAACCAATCAAACACTCACACCCAGTCAACAGATCCGGGTTTAATCCATCACCGTTCTTTAGCCCACTCTACCACCCCAGTTCAGACATGGCCATATGCAAATCAGTCTGACCCTGTGCCTCATGGGAACAGTCCAACCCGAACTGCAAAGCCATGCCTTCCCTGGACCGGAAACAAGCTTCCTAGGACCGGTTTCTGGCATTTCAGCCGTCTTCAGCCAGGCTTGCTTGAATCTAGTGGCAAAGTGAGTAAGGGACTCCCGTCTGAGCAAACCCTGCCAACTTATGGCGAACAAAGCGGTACAAAAGGGAGTGGTGATGGACGGAGCATCTGAACCAATCAAACACTCACACCCAGTCAACAGATCTGGGTTTAATCCATCACCGTTCGAGAATGCTGGCCTTGGCCCGGAGGTCATGGAATCCGGAATCCAGGAAGAGGCAGATTGCCTATGTAGTCAAGACTTGTTTCTGAATCCTAAGAACTCGGAACAAATTCCTGTTCTTCTTACCTTGGGAGGTGCAGAAAACTGTAGTTCAGGCTTTGATTTTATCCTTTCTGGACTAATCTAATGCTCCTTATTTGGGCCTTCCTGATGTTTTAATATATCTCCTTTAAGTGGTCCTGAATTCTGTGGTGCGACTATTCTTCAAACTCTCAAATCTGTTGCCAGTAACAGCCTTTCGCAAGCAAGTACACTGGCTCCCTATTTAAAAAAAAAAAAGAAAAATAAGTCTTCTTCAAAGCTCCAGCGATTGCGCATCGTGCGCTACATGACAATGATCCAAAATACTTGAATTCAAAGATCTGCAAGTACTTTCCCCGAAATCGCGGCGTTCCATAAATGCTCAATTTCTAACCCTACCGCCGTTTATGAAAAAGAGGCGAGGGGATTCTTCTTTTCCCTTTCTAGTTGCCTCTTTCCGGAATCCGATTTCTCTCCAACTAAGGATTACCACGAATTAGACTGCGTTCAGGAAACTATTAGAAACCTACCTATTCAGAGATTAATGCCTTGTTTATCGCTGGGACACTCTTGAGTAACCATGCACTCCAGAAACGCCGTCATTCATTCATAGATGTGTATGCATTTATATGACTTCGTTTCTACATAGTAGGAGGGATATATAAGTGAAATGGTGATTGTCCTATTGCATCTTTGTGTGCGAGTTTATCAGTATTTTAGGCTGTGTCTGAGACTGAAGACATCCGTGGTCAGTTTGTTCTCATGGTCATGAGGAGTAGTCATATGTTATATCCTCCTCCTTGGATGCCATTGTATTTTGCACATTGTATTGTGTTAAAAACATTGTTGTGGATGTTCATAGGCTGTCAGTCTATGTGTAATTTGTAATCCTGTATATTACGTGGTGTGATATTATATGTATGAAAGCATGTTTGATGTTGAAAATGTGAATGGCAGACATGATAAATAAGGTCTTAAGTTAGGATGGCGAGTCTTCTCTGAATTTTGGAATTTCCTTAATTTTGAAATTTGACAGCCAGGGGTCGTGTAAAACCCCCCTTCCCCCTGCCCCCTCCCCGCCCGCCTTGCTCCTTTTTGCCCAATGAGTGAGTGGAGCACCAATTTGCTGCTTTCAACCCTTTCAAGCTATGCCGAAAGTGGAAGGGAGTGTGGCAAAAGGTGAATTTTTCACTGTCCCTCACTTTTTGGTATGGGATGATGTAGGTAACCATTCCCACATTTTCGTGTGCATTACATGCACTATTTATTTTCAGTTTCTCCTAATTTTCGCATACATCTGGCGAGTTCAGAAAAAATGAAATGTGGCTACTTTCAACAAAATTGGGTTTTCATTATTAAGAAAATCCATTTGAACTACATTTCAGTTTTGTTTTTGTGTTTTAGCTGGTACAGTTAATAAAATGTATACTGGATTGCTAGTTAATTTTACATTTGTTTTTTATGTTTGCAAATATTTTGAGATTATTACAAAATTGGTGTTGCGATGGATATTTTTTGTACTTTCCCCCTCCTTGTAAATTTGAGATGTTTATACCCTGCCTTGCACAAAGTCATGGGGAGTGATTTGTGTTTTTCACTACACCGATGGCACCTACGTCAGAAAACAAAATGGTGCATGGAGTGCTTTAAATAATCTCAGCCACTGGTAATTAATCAGGGTTGCATTCCAGTCCACCATCATGTGCCCACTAGGCCATACTAGACAGAGAAAAGACATATGAAAATAAGCGTTTGTCCTGCTCCTCTAGGCAAAGTCCATTCCGAACGGTCAGGCCGGGCCCCTCAACATGTACATAACTGGCACGTGTGCATGTTTTTATGTTCTATTATTTAAGATGTGTTCGCAACAATTTACAGTTACATACAGCATTGCATGTATAGCGGACAGTTGCAATGTGCTCATATCTCAGTAATACATCTGCGATGTCGACCTTTGTTCGGGTAGGAAATTCGCCAGGTCATGCTCCACAAAAAGGCCCAGAGTTACAGGTTCATATGTGGAAATCGATGTAACAGCACTGATTCCCGCATGCTATGACCCATTCCATGTGGGCATATGTGGGATCAACTTGTTCATTCCCCGATAATACTGCAACACACTAACACCAGCTGCGGTTCCCGCATGGGGATTCTCATGAGACCAAGGCAACTTGTGACAAGGAACATATTGTTGGGTTGAAATAGGTAAATTCTTCTGATTACCTTGAAAGGTCCTTTGATATGGAGAAAACCAGCCAACTATATTCTGTTAGAATGATGAATGGGACACAGTACTAATAAGGCTCAGTTATTGTTGGACTCTAACCGATTCTATATTTCCAGTTCTTAAAGAATTCCTGCAATTTGATGGGTCGATGTGCGGTATTCATGATTTATGTTTCTTTTTCTTCCGCATGCAAGCTATCCATAACGTTTGATGGGTATGGCTTGCATCTCACTATGGGTGGATGTCATCCTCTGTGACTCTTGGTCTGGCAATGGCCGATCCATCTGCATAAACCTCGTTGTGTAAAAACTGTATTCTTCATGATCAAAGCCTCTTTCATGTGTTGCACAAGAGAGGCCTACTGTACACTTGCAACCCCATGGCCATGTTTTACATGCGGACATTCATACTTGGCCACTGTGTCAGCATTCAGTCTTGCTCTCGGTAACATCATCCACCTTTTCACCGGTGTCTTCCAGGTATATAAAACATATCACAGACAACTTCAAAAGACAAACTTGTGCTCAACCAATGGGAGCTTCGAAACTGGCTCCTGCATTATCTTGTATGGTACTGTAGGACCCCTATTTAGTGCAGAATATCCAAGTTCATGGTCTTTGTATACCTGAAGAAATAGTGTTTTTACTTTCTAGGAGTCTACCCCAGACATCGCCAGAGTGATCCAGGAATCACTTAAATGGATACATCAGATTTGTGTTCAGACTTTATTGAGCTCTAATAAGGTGAATTGATAAAGAAGCACCAAAGATCCTGACCCTCGGCTATGGAGGTTTGTTCTCAGGACAGCCCGGAGACTGTCCAATCAGGTGTACTACAGAAGTGTTAGCATCTTAGATGGACCATGTAAGTCTTATTTGACAGTGGTCAGCACATACAGGAACTATGCTGACATTCTTACACACTTCATATGTGATATACAGCATTTTAGTTCCTCCTCTCAAATGTTCTAGTTAGAAGGCCCAAATCAATTTCAAATATTGTTTTAGTGTTGGCTCGTAAGCTTTTCAAAATAAACTCTGTGATATGAAAATTGTGACACTGAAGGAAGAAAGAACGACTTCTAGTTGCACTCAGTATTACAAGCTGGTGCCGAGATTCAAACTCTCTTGTTAAGGAGCATTGTCTCTCAATGAGGTCTGCCTGACAATTTAACCTTTTTGTCCAGAAGGCCCTTTCTGATGATTTTATTGATAAAGAGGAGATCTTTCTGACAACCTTTTTTCAAAATAATGTAGTGACTGCACAGATCCGCCATAATCATCATGTATCTTGTACATCGAGTTATTTTCCCTCTTCGAGTAGGTAGTTATTGATTTATGATGGCATTAATCACAAAATGTAGGCCAGCTGAAAGGGTTTGTCATCTACAAATTTTACTTGGTCAAAGGCAGTTTTCCTGAGGTTTTTTTTACCGCACATTTTATTCTGGACAGGTGTCATTTGTAGCTTTTCAAAGGCATGTTATAGCTGTTGCCTTCATTCACAAGTTAACTGTGTGGATCTCACTTCATGTAATTTGAAAGCACCATTTATTGGGTTTGAGCTTTAGGGCAATTATACATTTTGGTCAGGCAATTATTAGGCATGTTGAAGATCCAACTGGTGTCCAGTATAAGCGGACAACTGCCACCTCTGCTCCATTGTCACTATCCTCTTGCATGGTAGACTCCTGATGTGCCCATAAACAAAGGTTTGCAAAAGCAACTACAAGTTACCTACCATAGAGACTCTTTTATTCATTCAAGCACACATTTTTAAATGTATTTTGTAATTACAAAGCCTGATAATTGCAAAAAGGCAGGGTTTGTGCATACAGTGTGCCTTTTAGAAATCTACAGGGTTCCTTTTGTAGGTTGAAAAAGTAATTTTTGACGCTAAAAAGGGGTTGTAGGCCCTTTCCGAATCACAAATAGGAGGATTCATGAAAGTGGCACACCCCCATTATTTGTAAGTCGCTGTAAGATATATCTGTAGCTTGTGACAGCAGTTGCAAGCCTTTGATCAATTACTGACACAGGCGTTGGGACTGCTTGGGAACAGCTTCCACTATTGTTATCCTGGGACATGATAGTGGCCCAGATGATAACTGTATACTCCACCCCATGTCTTCCTATCATGTCAGCCTTTTTTCTTTATTTAGAAAACAAAAAGCAGTAGCTATCCCATTAGATTACAGAGGCTACTTTTAAACAAGCCACAGCGAAGTCAATAGGTCTCGACTTTGTGACCTCTTGGTTTTGCCAAAGTTTTTTGCCACACTGCACAGCACCCATGATACTGTGCAGTGTGGCTAAAGTTTAGAAGAAAAAAAGACCTCAGCCTTCGACACGGCCACCCATGTAAATGTATAGGAATGTGCACCATGCATACGTGTTCCTACAACATGAGGTGGATGGTCCAGTAACACGTTGAAGGAGGGAAAGCAGAAGCAACATGGGAGCGGACACAGAAGCAATGGGCTGTAGGGGATGCAAAAGCAATGGGGGCGGAGAGACAGCAACACAGGAGTAAGGGGAAAGCAATACGGAGGGCATGGGTGGTGGAAAGCAATGAGGAGAAGCACTTGGGCGTGTGCCAGAGGAAGGAGGGCTGGGAAAAGCTGATAGGCAACAGAGAGGAACACAGAAGTGTAGGTTGAATGATGTACATGAGGGGGACAGCTCGAAAACACATACACTCCTGTGGAGTTCATCACACAGAAGAAACAAGCATTTGCAATGCAATAGGTCTCGCATTTGCAAGAGTTTAAGCTATTGGCATTGTAAATGACAATGCCTTTTATTTATGTTTTAAAAACCAACACGAAAATAAAAAGCATTGCCATTTACATTGCCAATAGCTCAAACTCTCACAACTGCGAGACCTGTTGCATTGCAAATGTGAGCAGTTTTTTTGAGTGTTCAGTGAAATGTTGTTTAGCCTCTGGTGTGGCCAACAGTAGAGTAAACTTGAATAATAGCTTTATGGAATACTGAAATCATTTTGACTGTTCGGTCATCATGGCACTTGAACAAGCTAATGTATGTGCATATAATCAGGTCCGTCCCTAATAGCATTTTTCAAGTTTCCTAACCTAGATCCAATCGTAATCAAATATGAGCCATCTGTTGTAAAACATAGGACACTTGGTTGTTACACCAGAACTAATTTTTAAGATGAAAATTTAGAGGAATCAGACCGTTATGGTCGTGCCATTTAATAGCGAAGGTTTCGGAGCCATGATGAGCATAGATCAGGGGTGTCCATGTGGGACCATGCGGGCTGAATTCACCCTAGGTTTTCAGGAGATATATTTGCATGCGATGCACCTCAGTGCAACTAATTTAAATAATGGCGACCATACACCATCATATTATACGCAGCATTATATATTAGAGGGTTATTTATCTATTGCCCCCTGCAAAGGCACTTACTTTTGCCAGAACAGCATGTCTAAATTGGAGGAAAATATGAGCCATCTGTTGTAAAACATAGGACACTTGGTTGTTACACCAGAACTAATTTTTAAGATGAAAATTTAGAGGAATCAGACCGTTATGGTCGTGCCATTTAATAGCGAAGGTTTCGGAGCCATGATGAGCATAGATCAGGGGTGTCCATGTGGGACCATGAGGGCTGAATTCACCCTAGGTTTTCAGGAGATATATTTGCATGCGATGCACCTCAGTGCAACTAATTTAAATAATGGCGACCATACACCATCATATTATACGCAGAATTATATATTAGAGGGTTATTTATCTATTGCCCCCTGCAAAGGCACTTACTTTTGCCAGAACAGCATGTCTAAATTGGAGGAAACGTCCTGCAAGAGGTACGTAAATACCAAAAAGTAGCGAGTTTTGAGGTATTCACCTTTTTTTATAAGAAAATGGCCTACCCAGAAAATGCCCTCGCCCTGAACTTCTGTGCCCCCAACTGAGTTTTCGTATTTGTAAGTGCACCCTTAAGAGAGTGAAATTACACCAAACCGTGTTTCATGAATCTAGATGGTGAATTTTTGTGTTTTTCTTTTTTGTATGGCTGAGCCCATCTTAAGGGCAAAACAAACATTGCAAGTCGGTTCCATACATGTTAGTGGCGATATGCTAATGTGGGACCGACACTTGCTGTCTTCAGTTCAGATTCACACAAAATCTGTTTGTGTATAAACGAAAAAAGGGTATTTGTCAAGTCACGTTAGGTAGAAGGGAGTGCAAAAAAAAGCATATAAAAAACACTTATTGATTTTCTTTCGGTCAGTTGTCAGTTACCTACATTTTAGCTTATTTGCCTATTTTCACTCGTGCAACACCAAATTAGGAGATTGGCTGGATAAGTAATTTTTGTATTTATTATTTTCAAAAACACTCAACTTAATTTCCCAAACATCGGTGGCCATGAATAACTCGATTTTTTGCCAATAAATAGTTTAAAGAAGGAGCTATACCGATTCTAAGCCCTGGAATGTGCAAGAGCCAGGTTGACACGCAGTAACGGTGCTCAGTGTTCCGATTTGAAAAGATGAAAGGCTGAGGTGGCCCTTATTGGAACTCTTGGCCGACAGGTGTTAAACACTTAGATCAATTACCTCTTCATTATTACCAAATATGTAACAATTCTGCTTCATTCTAGCCCCCAGGCCGGCCAGTCTCACTGTCTCAATTCTTCGGGTTCAAATAAAGATGAACACTGGACGCATGAAAACAAACAATTGGTGCACTTTTGGACAATATTCTTCCTTGAGAACACAGCCACCTCGACTGCCCTGTGTGCTCTTTGGCGCCACACGTGAAAACAGCAGCGCGGGAAGGCAGAGGTCTGGGCAGCTTGCGTGATATTTTGCACTGAAAGGAGATCCGCCCGCACTTTCATCAGGACGAATATTATACACAATACAGGGCGTGTGATCGACTGCGCGTGGCGTGAAGGTGTTCCGATCCAGACCGCGCCTACTTTTGATCCCTTAAGAAACCGCACATCTGGGGCTTCCCTCTTCTGCAGGTTTTGAGGCAAAGAGGGCGATTGTGGGTACATTTTGTATATATTTCTATAGGGTTTGCAACAAGCTCCTCTCTTTCTGGTAGCTGGAAACAATTTTTCTACTGCGTGTTATAGCGCTGGTCTGCTGTTTCCAAGCGCTGTAAATAACTGACGGTATTGTATTCACCAATTTCAGGACTCTCCATTTCGACCTTTCAGTATCCACTATTGGCAGAATGAGTTACCTGCACAGGATCACACATCTTGGTCAAACGTTGAAGCCCGGATTAGAACCGGCACAATGGTTAAAACATACCCTTGATCGTATCCTTCGATTGCCTTTAAGGCAAAGAGTGCACCTTTCTACATATCCATTCAGTCAACACGCCTGTGAGGTAATGTTCTTAGAAATGTGTTTAATTAAAAAGAATCGGATTGCTCATGAGTTTGGCGCTGACACATTCCTAAACTGTGAAAATGCGAACCTGTCAGAAGGGCGAAAGCGTGGCCTGAATTCACGTCCTTGGTGCGCCTGCGTACGTGACTTTCATTTACCACTACTCTGAAAATATGGAAACTAGCTGTCTCCGTGGAGCCGACGGGGGAGGTGAAAGTGAAAGTGCGCGATGCGCCCGTAAGCAGAAAGTAAGCACAGCACATCAATACATTTCCTCCATGACTCGCATTTTGAAGTATACTTCCGTCTCGCAGAACATGTGCACGCTCGGACAGGCTGTTGGTGCTGGAAGGGAGAAAAACCGTGTGCGCGCCCAGACAGGCGAAAGCAGGAGCGCGAGACAGACGCTGCTGACGCCGCCGTACACGCTCACAGCTCATGCCAGCAGCAAACGCGCGCTCACAAGGCCAAATCCGAGACGGAAAATGCGCGCATCCGACTCGTGTCCACATATTCAGTAAGCATATAGGTATACTAAAGTATACAAGAGGTCCATCGCTACGCTCGACCTAATAAGCATATAGGTATACTAAAGTATACAAGAGGTCCATCGCTACGCTCGACCTTATAAGCATATAGGTATACTAAAGTATACAAGAGGTCCATCGCTACGCTCGACCTAAAAAGTGGTGATTCAAAGCAAGCAGTTGAAGCCGCGATGCCAGCCATTAAAAGATATTGGAAATAGGCAATGCTCCATGAGACGGCGTACACATGATAAGCAGGCAAATGAGAGTGACAAAGAGAGCCAACCAATGGTAAGGAATGGGTGGGCTTTAAACTCCTCTGTTGTTGATAAACCACAATATACCTCTCGGCAGACCATGCATGCGCTTTCCAGTAGGCTCGGCTTAAACATATGTTGTCTTGCTGGAAACCAAATCCAGAGACGAAGGTCTGCTGTCCCGTGCAGGCTTTCATACCTATGTTCACAACCATTCATAGAGGGTCATAAAATACGCTTACCAAATACAGCTTGCCTGATTAATATTCAAGAAGCAAGTTTTTTTTACCATCTCTGGGCATAGATTTTGCAACGTGATTGATTAGAACTTCAGTCAACTTTGTTAAATGAATGATTTATCTGATAGAGACTTATAGCCGCAGATACTTTGCCATAGAATTATCTGCAGGTATCATACTGGATCCAGACGTTTTTCGTGAGCAGTACCTCAGCATGCCGGTATGTGGCATCTTTTGGTTCCATGTGGCATCGTTGGTGTAATTTGCGCCAGAAGGGAAATGCGAGGTGCCTATATAGACAGCGCACTGATGTCAGTTCTTTTCTTTCTGCGCCAATCAGCACAGATCCGGAGAAAGCAACTCCCCACAGTCATTTTTTTGGCTGACCTTTTTTGCCAAAGTCTCTAGAGGTTTTTTCTCCTGGTGTGGCAGGGATTCTTCCGGGGACTCGGAGAAGGGTAGGTGCTGTTGATTGGGCCACAAAAAAAACCGCAGCATGCATATCATGCGGCGCCTCAGCATCACCCGATGATACGAGAATCCACCGAACTTTAGGTCGGACTTGGAACAACATGACACACACACACAGTAAGTAGCACTCCTGGCACTGCTCAGTGTGGAGTAGTTTATCCACTATATGTTTGTATGTTTTTTTGTCGTGATGAAGCGCCCCGGATCCTTATGACCAACAGAAGCACAAAACATGTCGACAATTTGTTTTTGAGGTGTGACCGCCATTAGGTTCCACTCTTGAGACAGTAAGTTTAGTTCTCTTACCTTTTTTCACACCTGTTGACTACCTGATTTCCTTTGAAACTACAATAGGCTTTTTATCCCTGGAAGGGTATTCCTGTCAAAGTCTTGTGTTAGGAAACCCCCTTTCCAGTGTTAACCTTACACACCCCATGTCAAAAATAACCCCCCTCACTTGCACTCATCTATACAGCTGCCTTGGGAAAGATCTCTGCCAAAGAGACCCTTCGGGGGACCCGTTGGGCATTGCAGCGCCGACCCAACGAGGAGCAATGCCCAATGATGAAGCATGACATCCTCTAGGGAATGTGTGAGGGCAACATAAACAGTCTTATTGACTATCCACTCCCATTACCCCAGCAGAGGCACCCTCTATATGTTTGGGGATCTGTGCCTCCCTTACTCTCCAGTTTCACCAAGGAACACTAGCCCTATGATTGATTTTTGTGGCTGGGGTTTCCACTAGAAAGGTTGGTTTCAAGCCCTGTAGCGCCTGTCAATGGCGGACCCGCATCTTGTCTGCCTCTGGTGTCTTGAGAATGACCACGATGCGAAGACCTGTGTCTACTGCTGCGCCATGCAATCCAAGGCCTTGAGGGAGCATTCCCTCAAGCTCCTTGCCACTCGATGTGTGACGCCATGATGTCTCCATCCTGGTCAAGAGGAGGGTCCCGGGATTGGTTGCGGAGCCATCCATCTTTGTCGCATTCAAAGTCTTACAGGTTTTCGGGTAAGTCCCACAAATAGAAGAAGAGTAAGAAGTCGAAGAAGTTTTCGACTTCATTTCATCCTTCGAAGTCATATGTCGAGACGAGGGAGCATTGTCATTCAAGACCTGGCTCCACGGATGAGCTGGCACCTGGGCCGTATTCACGCCTCCCAAAGTTTACGGGAGCTGGAGCGACCCTGCCCATCTTTGCAAATTCTATGAGGCCATACACCTCATACTTGGGCGGACCATCCCCGCTGGCATGCCTTCGGGACCCTGTGGGTTCAGGAGGGGCCCACACTGATTCCCCACCAATTGGACCTCCCTTGGTTCCAGTTGCGCCCCTCAGATCTACTGATGGATCTGGGCTGGTGCCAATCGTACCACCTTGACCTTCCCTGACATCGGTCTCCCTGTCAACGGTTCAGGGGCCGCCATCTCCATTCTTGTCCTTGACTTTGACATGTAGCCAGGTGGGCTTCGTCCGACGCGGACTCTGGCACCAACTGGAACATATTCCTATGAGCTAGCACTTGTGGAAGATTGGGAGGAACCACTGGATCTTAAGGAATACCAGTTCCTAGACCCTGGCATTGACTTGTGTGAGGAATTGGCAGATACCAGAGGACTGGACACCTATTCAGATACTGACCTGGTCTTTCCTTCTACAGTAGCAATGCAGGAGGGTACCACATTTGCTATGGTGGTGAGGAGGGCAGCCGAGGTCCTGGACATTCAGCTGCTCTTGGTAGCGATCAAGACTAACGTCTTGTTGGAGGAGTCACCTCATGAGACGTGCTTCTTCAATTTAACAAAGCCCTCATGGACGTCCTACTCGGGTCCTTGTCCAAGTCCTGCACAGGGGCTCCTGTGAACAGGACTATTGCCCACCGCCATCGCCAGACCCGCCCCAGGGGACCCCTCTTTCCTCACCCTTCACCCCACCCCAGAGAACTTAGTGGTCCAAGCCTCTACTTCCCACTTAAATCCTGGAGCATTCTCTACCATACCACCAGATGGGGAATTCAAGAGGCTGGACACCTTAGGCAAGAAATTGTTTTCTTCCGCCAGCCTGGCATTGCAGTCTGTGAACACAGCATGCCTTTTGGGCTATTACTCCCATTCCTTGTGGGATTCGGTTGCGCAGGTGCTGCCTGAATTCCCGGAGGAGGCACAGGCCATACTGTATGGCTGATGGGAGAGATGCAGCTAAGTTCACAATCATAACTGGGCTGGATACGACCGACTCACTAGGCAGGG
This sequence comes from Lissotriton vulgaris, assembly GCF_964263255.1. Taxonomy (NCBI): domain Eukaryota; kingdom Metazoa; phylum Chordata; class Amphibia; order Caudata; family Salamandridae; genus Lissotriton; species Lissotriton vulgaris. The sequence goes on from NC_141693.1 coordinate 1,599,518,570, forward strand.
TGGTTTCTTCGGTGGCGTTAAGGCGCCATGCCTGGCTGAGGACAACTGGCTTTTCCGGGGATGTCCAAGCTTCGCTTATGGACATGTCCTTTTATGGCTCCCTTCTCTTACAAGACAAGGCAGATTCTGCACTGGAGAGCTTCATGGACCTCAGGGCTACGGCTAGGTCCTTGCGTCTTTCCTTGGGCCCCTGTCAAGCTCGGTCCACCTTTTTATCCTTTCTTGGCTACAGTAGGGGCTTTCAGCCCCGCGCCTCTACCTGCCCAGCCACCAGGACCTGCAAGCTTCCCAGCCTCTGTGTGGCCAAGGATGCAGCACCACATACCTCGTGGGTAAGGCAGCCAGAGGTCTGGTCATTCCACCACCCCCCTGGCAGCCGCAGCCTACAAGCTTCTTTAGTTTGCCCTCCAACAATACTGGGAAACCAGTGGGTGGCAGGATATGCCATCACCTGCACCACTGGAGGTCAATAACATCAGACTGCTGGATTCTCCAGAATGTCCGGAGGGGCTAGTCCCTACCCTTCGTGATTACCCCTCCAACGATGCCACACTCTTATGAGAGGCTGACCATCTATTATTATTATTTAAAATTTTATATAGTGCGCAGTTACCCTTGGGCATCCCAGCGCTTTTCCAGACAACATCAGATGGTACAGAGGGACAAAGTAACGCACTCAAGCGGGAAACAAAAATGTTTTAAGACCTTTGCGAAACCTCAGTGTGCAGGACTCGGCGCGTAATTTTAAAGGAAGTGAGTTCCAAAGCTTTGCCGTGTTAAATGAGAATCTTCTCCCGCCCGTACGGGCCTTTTTTACCCTGGGGACTAGCAAGAGATGTTTCAGATCCGATCGCAGCATTCTGCTTGCTTTGTATGGGGTAACTAAGTTCTTTAGGATGCGGGGGCCATTCCCTAACAGGATTTTATGGGCTATGCAAAGTGCCTTGAAAGCCACTCTCTCCCGCACTGGGAGCCAATGCAGCGCCTTCAGTGCTGGTTTCGCTGATTGCGTCCTCGGGACATCCATAAGCAGCCTTGCCGCTGCATTTTGCACCTGCTGAAGGGTCTTGAAGGTGGATTCAGGGGCGCCCAAAAAAATGGCGTTGCTATAGTCCAGTCTAGATGTTATAAGACCCTGAATCAACAACTTCCTCGATGCTGCCGGTAAAAGAGGGAAGATTTTTCGAACCGACCGTAGCAGGGCGTAACACACTCCTGCGGTTTTCTTGGCTTGGGTGCGAAATGACAAGTCAGGTTCAAGCCAGATTCCCAGGCTCTTAATCACCTCTTTGGGGGCCGGGAGGTCGCCCATGCAGCTCGGCCAGCTGATCGAGGGGAGAAGAGGCGTTTTACTCCCGAGCAGCATTATTTCCGTCTTTGAGCCGTTCAGCTTGAGGGAAGATTCTTCCATCCAAGTATGAACGTCCGACAGACAGGAATGCAAGGTGTCCGGATTGTCAACCAGTTGAGATAACGAAACAACCAGCTGCGTATCGTCAGCATAGCTGACGATTTTGATGTCATAAGGGGACACTATGTCCTCCAGGGGGGCCATGTAAACATTAAATAATGTAGGGCTCAGGGAAGAGCCCTGTGGCACTCCACACTGGAGGGGGATTGAGTTGGAACTCTCACCGCCATCCCAAACCTGGTAAAAGATCTCAGCCACTGCAGGGCCTTCCCGGACACCCCTACCTCAGCCAGCCGCCGCATCAACACCTGATGATTCACGGTGTCGAACGCCGCACTGAGGTCCAGGAGGATCACTGCCACTGACCCTCCTGAATCAAGAATACGTCTAGCTTCATCTACGACCGCCAAGAGGGCCGTGTCGGTGCCCTGACCTGGGCGAAAGCCGGTCTGCGAAACCCGGAGGAGTCCATTCGACTCCAGGAAGGCTGATAATTGCTTGTTGACCAGCCGTTCAGCAATTTTACCGAGGCCCGGCAGCAGCGAGATGGGCCTAAAGTTCGACAGGTCCGAGGGATCTAAATTGGGCTTTTTTAAAAGAGCCTTAACCACAGCGTTTTTCCACGTAGGTGGCACCACACCCTGGTCAAAAGACGCATTCATTAGGTCCGTCACAGGAGCCACAATAGAGGCTGATACCTGCTTAAGAAACCTCATGGGGACAGGGTCTCTGGGGGAACCGCTTTTGACGGATGCTAAGGTTTTGGATACCTCGCTCACTGATACTGGGCCAAAGGAGTCAAGATGGAAAGCTGTCTCTCTGCCCAGAATTCCCAAAATCTGTTTCCCATTATCCTGAGCAAGCATGGGCTGGGGCAGGGTGTTTAAGATTTTCTCAATTTTTGTGTGGAAGAACTCAGCAAGCTCCATGCATTTTTGTTTGTCATAGGTGACAGCCGGCTCAGGAACTTTGAGCAGTTCTTTAACCACTTTGAAGCTCTCCCTCGAGGAACTGGAGGCAGATTTAATACGGTCTTCAAAGAATAAGGCTTTCGCCTGTCGGAGAGCGACCCGGTATTCTTCTCTCCTAGATAATTCCCATTTCTTCCTCCATAGCCTCTCTAGTTTTTTGCATCCCTTCCTAAGGGTGCGAAGTTCAACAGAGTACCACGGAGCAGAGCCCACTCTTTTTTCCCTCTTTTGAACTCTCTTTTTAGGAATGAGAGCGTCCAGAGAAGCAGTTAACCAGTTGTTAATGTTAGCGTCAGCCTTGACTGGGTCCGACTCAGAGGGAGGGGGCATGTCTTCCAGCTTGGATGTCCAGTTGTTGAGCACTAATCTGGACCAGGCTCTATCAACTAGGAAGGCCTGCTTAGCACTTGTAGGCGGTGAATCAATTTGCCAAAGTGCTGATACCAAGAAGTGGTCGGACCATGGAAGGGGAAGGGCAGGCCCTGCTAAAAGACAGGGGATGTTAGAGAACAAAGGGTCAAGTAGGTGTCCCTTTTCGTGAGTGGCCCCAGAGTTAATTAGGACCAACTCACACTCTCTTAAGTCGCCCTGGAGATCTTCGGCTGATAAGTCGGTGGGGTCATTAAAATGAAGATTGAGATCACCCAGTACCATAAAATTAGCCGTAGATGCGGCCAGGGTCGTAACTGTTTCCAGCAGGGAGCTCGCAAAATTACCCAGTGCGCCCGGGGGCCGATAAATCAGTAAGCCTGATATCGAAACTGTGGGGATATCCGAAAAGCAAAATGGCAGCTCTCACAGTCCAGGAGTGAGCCGTTCAGCGCCCTGCATACAAACGAGTTCCTGTAGACAATGGCGAGGCCACCCCCTCGCCCCTCTGGTCCATCCAAATGATAGATAAGGTAGCCCGGCGGAAGAGCCTGCACAATATCCGCGTCGGAACTGGGAGTTATCCAAGTTTCCGTTAAAAACAAGAAATCTAAGGCGGAGTCTTGAATAAGTAGATTGACTTCTGCCGAATGGCGTGGAAGGGATCTGCAATTGAGTAGACCTACTACCAAGTTGTTCTTACCTTTGTTAGCGAGATTGTTCATCCCTGCCCCATCAACAATGAGGGGAGGAGGGCGTTGAGTGGGGGAGTCATCACTGTCGGTAGTCGTGTGACGGAGAGCCATGAGTTCCTCACGGTCATAAGACCGCCTCACAGCAAAACATTTAGGCAGAGTGTCAGGCCCTGAGCCCGTCTGGGCCCGGACGGGCACAGACGGGCACAGACGGGCACAGACGGGCTGGACTCTGGCGTGACTCCGGCGCTGAGACGGCGCTTCCGCTGCGCGTCACCGCTGCGCGTTTTCATGGTAGCTTTAAATAGGGGCCGCGCCTCCTGTGCCTAAGACTAGAGCGTTCGCGGAAGTGGCGCCTGTACAATGTCCCTAAGCTACCCCCAAGATGGCGCAGATGAAATTCACAAGGCTAAAGACCCGCGAAAAGCGCAGTGAGGGACACAATTTAAAATGCAGGTAAGTGCTACGCTAGGAAAACACAACAGAAACCAGGACCTAACAACAAAATAAATTACAAAAATGTTATGCTAAAAACGGGACACTTCGTTAAAAATCGCGCTACTGATACCACGCACTATACTGCCTTGGTAGCGTTGCTCCTCCGCTCGAAAATACATATAGTTCACGCTGTCCGCTGTGGGTTTAAACAGGACGATGTCAAGGGATAAACAGCCTGCCTCACTCGTCTTAAGTAGGGGCCGCGCCTCCTGTGCCTAAGACTAGAGCGCTCGCGGAAGTGGCGCCTGTACAATGTCCCTAAGCTACCCCCAAGATGGCGCAGATGAAATTCACAAGGCTAAAGACCCGCGAAAAGCGCGGTGAGGGACACAATTTAAAATGCAGGTAAGTGCTACGCTAGGAACCAGGAAGCAGCAGCTGTATTGCCCAAGAGAGTTATAGAGAGGGTGCCAGCCTCAGAAGTAGATAATGGTTGCTATTCCAACTACTTTCTGGTGCCCAAGAAGGATGGATGCCTTTGTCCTTTCCTAAACTTGTGCCCTCTCCGTGGGACCTCAACCTAGTACTCACCTTTCTATTGTGCACTCCTTTTGAGCCACTGCATAACTGTCCTTCAGGCTCCTTATTATCAAGACGGCCTTCCTAGTCGCAATAACATTTGCCCGTAGGGTCCGTGAGCTCCAGGCTTTGTCATCTAAGTCTCCGTACCTAAACATTTTCCCAGACAAGATGGTTATTTACACTAGAGCTTTCTTTCTAACAAAAGTTGTCACTCCCTTTTAAGTACGCCAGTCCATCACTTTGCCTATCTTTTACACTCCGCCGAATCCCTCTAAGGAAGAGGAACGACTTCATTAATTGAACCCCAAAAGAGTGTTTCCTTTCTACCTTGACTGTATGAAAGAGTCCTGGGTGGAAAATCAACTCTTTGTGGGTTATGTCGGAGCAAAGAAGGGGAAGGCTGTAAAGAAATGGACAATCTCCTTATGGGTCACGCTCTGCATTAAAATCTGCTATGCACTGGCCAAGAAGCAACCCCTGAGGATTTGCATGCTCATTCTACCAGAGATAAGGCTGCAATCACTGCGTTAGCATGCGGAGGTCCGGTCCTGGACATATGCCAGACAGCAACGTGGGCTTCCTTGCCCACGTTCACTACTGGCTGGACAGTCTGGTCCTTCGTGATGGACAGTTTGCTTGTTCGGCCCAATGGGACTTTTTAGTGAGAAACAGTTCTGCACACACACCTAAAGTGAGGTACTGCTTGGTTTTCTGTTGTATGGTAAGGAATCTGCCACTAGAAGTCTATATCAGATGAACAAATTACTTGCCTTCTGTATCGCCTTACCTTGTAGAGACTCTATCTAGCTGCAGATTCCTTAATCCTCCCCACTTGGATTATCAGGGCCCTAGTTTTTGACACCAGTGTTCAGTGTTCTCTGTGGCTCCACGCTCGTAGATAGTTGCAGAAAGAAACAGACATCAGCACGCTGGGGTGGCACCTATATAGGCATGGGGCACGTCACTTCCGGCGCAGATGATGCCGAATATGCACCGCGGAGCCGAGCTACGCCACCTACTGGGGCACAAGGGTACTGTTCATGAAAAATGTCTGGATCTAGTCTGACACCTAGGGGATAATACTAAGGTAAGAAATCAGCAGCAAGTTAGTTTCTACCAGATAAGGCGTTACCGAAGGTAAATTACTTGTTCTTCACAAACCAGATGGTGTAATTTGCGCATCTTGTTTTGCAAATTTCCCTTAGTCCATCGGGCCTTATATTGCAAACTGTATACATTCATCAAATGGCCATAGAAAAGGAGGAAGCCAAGTCCATGGATTATAAGGTAACCGGTTGTGGGTGTGGGCTTTTATGTTGCTTTGTGTTTGGCAAAAATACACAATTCAATCCTTGCATCAGAGATCCACATGGAAAGGAACGTGGGAAGGGAGACAATGAAGGGAGACACTTGAAAGAGAAACCTAACTGCCTTTCTTAACATCTGCTTTCTAGAATCAAGGAGTCTATGTGCAGGTTTACATATTTTATTAATTTTCCTCAGCAACAGCTGTGGTTCCATCCTCAACTGGGCATGATGTCCTATAAAGAAACAGATACACTGGGTAAAGCAAGGCAAGTAGCGCACAGGAAATGCACAAGATGCCAAATAAAATTGGCATTGATCTGAGAGGCTATTACCCGGTGGTATTTGTGTAAGTAGAAGAGGGATATCTTAGTACTGATAATTAGAACTAGGAAAGAAAAGTACTTGTAATTTCAAAGGATTATCATGTCTACCCCCAGCCCCGTATGCATACAAAAGGCCACCGATCAAGCCACTTAAAAACAAAATAATGCAAAGTGTAAAAGGAACAAATCTCGCACCAGCAGATGAAAATTCTAACTAACAAGACAAAATAAGGAAAGTAACCAAGAATATTGAATTTTTAATAGTGCAGATTTAGATGCTGGAACTAAAGGCATTAATAAAGGCCAAAAACCACCTGTACAACTTCAACAAATGCTTCCAAAAACCAAGAAACACCACCAGTCCAAAGGTTGCCAGATAAAGAGCAAAACTAACAATTGGATGTTGTAAGAAATTGGATTATTATTTGGTGTGGGCAACTACTCACCTCAAGGAATAATCACAACCCTAGTCATTGTGAACACTTAAAGTCACTAAATTAATCTGAACTCCGCTCCCTCGTAGCTATGGTATAGAGCAGTAAGATTTAACTTAGGGCAGTGCAGCACCAAACAATAATAAAGTCAAGATACATTACAATAAAAATCCCATACAGAATTAGAAAAATAGTGTACAATTTAATAAACAAAATGACACCCAATAACGAAAATCCAATAATGTAAACCGGTGATATGAATTTTAAAAATATTTAAGTAGAAATAGTGCGAAAAAGCTCAAATCTCCAATGGTAGTCAATGGTCGCAGAAGACTAGGCCATAGGCTCAATTTGAGGATGACTACGATGGAGCAAGGGTCTTATACACCAACTAGATTCATCCTGGTTGAAGATTTTCCCTTTCGACTTAGTGCGTTAAGGCATAATCCACCACAGGAGTACAATTCTAGGACCCTATGGATGCACTTGTAGGCACATATGGTGTCAGGCAGAGGCCACCAGCAGAGTGCTGTCCAGGTGCTGTTTCCTATGGTCAGCTGGGTACTTTCCAAGGAAAAGCTTCTTGTAGCTTGTTGTTTCCCTGTAACTTGAACACAAGGTTAGCCTTATGACCCTTTGAGCCTACTTCTTTGATCCGGATACAACTGGGAGCATGTCCAGTCCTCCAGGCTCCTCTCAGGTTACAGACAGCAAGCCCAGTACCTATCTTCCGCAGATCCAGAAAATGTTCTCAAGTGGGTGCCTTGATGTGCTACCGTTATGCCTAGTACTAGCTACTGGGTGGGGATGTCTTGTGCAGGCGTGTACTCAAGGAAAAGGATCTCTGTAGTTTTTAATAGCTTAGTAAGATGTGATCCAGAAATGGATCCCTCTTTGGTACTTCAGTATTTTACAGCTTTTAGCAATCTGGCAATTTTGCTTACAAACACAGTTCTGAAAATGAATCCAACTAAAGTATTGGAATTTTAAACCGACTTGACATCACAATCACATGATACAGTCTTAACAGTTCATCATTACCCTTAGCTGCCAGACACTGCCACTCTGCCAAAGGATGTATGTCGTTACAACGCATACTTTTACAATGCATACCTTTACAACGCATTTTTTACACCGCAACCTCCATTACAACGCATTCCATTACAATGCATGCCATTACAACGAATTCTTTGAAACTACATTTACAACGTATTCCACTACAACGCATACTACATTTACAACGCATACCATTACAACGCATACCATTACATTGCATGTATGGTAAGTATTGGATAGTGTAGGGGTAAAAATGACTATTCTAACTCCAGGGGGTGCAACAGTAGGGTAAGTATTGGATAGTGTAGGGGTAAAAATTACTATTCTAACTCCAGGGGGTGCAACAGTAGGGTAAGTATTGGATAGTGTAGGGGTAAAAATTACTATTCTAACTCCAGGGGGTGCAACAATAGGGTAAGTGTTGGATAGTGTAGGTATGCGTTGTAATGGTATGCGTTGTAATGACTGCGTTGTAATGATATGCGTTGTAGTGGTATGGTTGCGTTGTAATGGTATGCGTTGTAATGGATGTTGCGTTGGAAAACTTTTGTTGTAAAGGTAGTGCGTTGTAAAAGTTGTGTTGTAAGTGTTGTTTCCCCATGTTGGATGCCCCATGTCCACTGTTCAAATGAACAGTGAGCCTACTTGTCTTAGGCTGCCTCTTATGATATGGTTATCACATTTCCAGAGCGCACAAACATATAATGATGACATTGTCACCATTGCCATTATTGCTCTCACATTGTCTCTTAGCACGCAGATTGACATTTAAGATCCCCTGCTTTCCTTACTTTTTTCCAGGCTGGGAATGTGGTGACAGGAGAGATGGTGGAGGAACTCCTGCTCTCGGGCGCTGACATCATCAAAGTGGGGATTGGCCCAGGTATGAGAAACCTTACCTTGTGACGCTTTTGTAAACTGTTGCAGTAGCAGTGTCCTGCTCTACAATCTTTGGCCAAGAGTCCCCACACGAAGATATATCCAATTTGTGACACTAATAAAACGTTCTCTTTTAATACAAATCACACTGTGACCTTTCCTTTTCGCATGTCTAGGGTCCGTTTGCACCACACGTACGAAGACAGGTGTAGGCTACCCTCAGCTGAGTGCTGTGATCGAGTGCGCTGACGCCGCCCATGGATTGCAGGGGCACATCATCTCGGTAAGTTGTCAGGGCTTTTACACAAGTGACCTACTTGGGTCTAACATGTAAAGGTATTTGATGCAATATGTACACATCCTGGGGTCTTCATTGATATTCATGAAAACCAAATGTTGACATATCTTCTATCCTGTTTTAAAAGTGGAAATAAAGGAAACGTGGTGCTCACTCTCCCAGATTGCAGTGTCAGCCTGGTTGATTAACTGGTTATATTTGTTTTACTTGATATCAGAAATTCGACTTTATAGGCACTTTTTGAAGTTCACATTAAACTTGCATGCTGTCTTTGAAACCTATTATTTGAATTGGCTCCTGGTTGACAAGCAAGAAAAACTCATATGATTTGAGGACGACTCTCCCTGTTGCAGAAAATGTGAACCATATAACTACACAAAATAGGTACACCTGCACCAGTATAAACCGTTCAGTACTTGACACCTATCCTAGACACCAAATAAAAAAGAATATATTCTTCATTTGAATAACATCATCTCTGACCTTGAAGTTTACAGAAATGTCATCCAAGTAAACCCTGAGTGCCTTGCACATTTCTTCACCGCTGGGTTTGAAAGTGTCTTCTTTGCCCATCAAGAGGAATGATTTTATTACCAACTAGCAGCCCGTCCCAACCTTGTCCGGGAGCAATCAGGCTTCCCCGACCCCCGCCTGCCCCGACATTGCCCAGCAGCCCGGGCCCCCGGCCGCTCCATCCCCCACCTGCCCGACCCCGGCTGCCCCGACATTGTCCCCCGGATGTCACAAAGCCCAGTGTTGAGGCGCTCTGCATAAATCTCCATGGCAGATGCTGTAAGTCCCCGTCCCCCGTCTGCCCCAACCCCCGCCTGCCCCGACATTGTCCCCCGGAGCCTTTCCTCAGCCGATGTAAATTGTACCCTTCTGTTTTGTTGTAACTCCCCGTCCCCCGCCTGCCCCGACCCCCGCCTGCCTGACATTGTCCCCCGGAGCCTTACCTCAGCCGATCTAAATTCTATCCTTCTGTTTTGGTGTAAGTCCCCGTCCCCCGCCTGCCCCGACCCCCGCCTGCCCGACATTGTCCCCCGGAGCCTTACCTCAGCCGCCGCTCCTCAGTTCACCGCTCCTCCTTCTGTTTTGGTGTAAGTCCCCGTCCCCCGCCTGCCCCTGACCCCCGCCTGCCCGACATTGTCCCCCGGAGCCTTACCACAGCTGCCGCTTCTCAGTTCACCGCTCCTCCCGCCGGTCCACTGCTCCTCACCTCCTCCCCCGCGCCATGTCCGCCGCTCGTCACCGCTCCTAACCCCGCGCCATGTCCGCCGCTCCTCCTCGCACACCTCCCCGCGCTCCTGACATTAGCACGAAGGTCGCGGGCGGCGCTACTTCGAGGGGACTACTTTTTTTATAATGTACATTTTTTAAATATAACGTATTTTTTAACTTTATATAGCCTATGTCCATCTGCACACCCTGAGGATTACAACGATGTATCAGGTGTGTGGATTGGCGCTGTGGTTCCCGAGTTTACCCGCCTCAAAGCCTCAAAGTTCTTCCTTTATAATAGTAGTATAGATGGTCTCAGATATGAGCATTCGTACATTTTCTCTTGGGGAGTTCCCTTTCACAGTTTTGCTACATTTCGGCCATTCGGCCACGTTTTTGCCAAGTTTAAAAAAACATTTGAAAACCTAGTTGTTCTAGCTGTTGTGGTGTTTGTGCTGGCTCCGTGCCGAGATATATCTCCGGGTATGATTTGTTGCGCTATTACAAGTAGAAATATCATAACATGACAGTGGATATCTTCGTGGGATAGGGTGCTCACACGAATCTAACAGTTTAAGGGACTTGGTTAAATAGAGCTAAGACTTGCCACATCCCGGTGCTGGAAGTTAGGGTCACCCATCTAGCCTTATGATCCATACATACAAAATAACCGTCCGTTATCTGAACAAGGAGGTTGTAATAAGAGCCATGACTCGCTTGAGGGAAGCTCTGCAAATCACAGCAGTTTACCCACAACACATGAAAGCATGCAAGCTCGGCAGAAGTTCCTATCAAATTCAAACAGACCACGATAAGGATACTCCTCATAGCTCTGGACCTGCGTAGCTAGTAATGGTGTTAGGGTCTCTTTCAGCAAGGAGGAGCTCCCTGGAGATCACAGCGATGTCCTGATCCTCTCCCCAGAGTGCCTCGTAAATCCACACCTTAGCCCTTTTGTTGCTGAGCTTGCTCCTGAGTATATGCAGTATGATTACCTGACCCTCTCTCCAGTATGGTTTAATATAGTCAAGTCAAGAAATTTATATAGCGCACTACATACCCAGAGGGTCTCAAGGCGCTTGAGGAGGGGGCGTTACTTATCGAATATCCAGGTTTTAGGCTGTTTTCTGAAGGCTAGGCGGTTCTGGGTGAGGCGGAGGTGGATGGGGAGGGAATTCCAGGTCCTGGCCGCTAAGTAGGAGAAGGATCTTCCCCCCATGGTGGCTTTGTGGATGCGTGGAACAGCGGCGAGGGCTTGGTTGGACGAGCGCAGATGGCAGGTGGGAGTGTAGAAGCAGAGGCTCGTATTGAGGCAGTGAGGTCCCAGTTCGTAGAGGGCTTTGTGTGCGTGGGTGAGGAGACGGAACGTAATCCTTTTGTTGACGGGGAGCCAGTGAAGGTCTTTCAGGTGGACGGAGATGTGGTCTGTGCGGGGGATGTCTAGTATGAGTCTGGCTGAGGCATTTTGAATGCGTTGGAGTTTTTTCAGCAGTGTTGCGGTGGTGCCGGCGTAAAGGGTGTTTCCGTAGTCCAGACGGCTTGTAACCAGTGTGTGGGTGACCGTTTTTCTCGTTTCGGTGGGGATCCAGCGAAATGTTTTTTTGAGCATGCGTAAGATGTTGAAGCAAGATGATGAGACGGCGTTGACTTGTCTGGTCATTGAAAGAGTGGAGTCCAGGATGATGCCCAGGTTTCGTGTGTGGTCCGTCGGTATGGGAGCTTTTCCTAGGGCTGTTGGCCACCAAGAGGCGTCCCAGGCGGAAGGGGATGCACCAAGGATGAGGACTTCCGTTTTGTCCGAGTTCAGTTTCAGACGGCTGTACTTCATCCACTCGGCTACTTCTTCCATTCCTACGTGAAGGTTGTTTTTGGCGGTGGTTGGGTCTTTGGTGAGTGAGAGGATCAGCTGAGTGTCATCAGCGTAGGAGATGATGTTGAGGTTGTGCTGACGTGCGATGGTTGCGAGGGGGCTCCTGTAGACATTGAAGAGTGTAGGGCTGGGAGAAGATCCTTGCGGAACGCCGCAAATGACTTCGGTGGCCTCTGACTTAAAAGGGGGGAGGCGGACTCTCTGAGTTCTTCCTGCGAGGAACGAGATGATCCAGTCCAATGCTCTTTTCCTTGAATTCCGATGTTGCTGAGGCGTTGTATTAGGGTATTGTGGCAGACTGTGTCGAAGGCTGCGGAGAGGTCGAGGAGGATGAGGGCGACTGTGTCTCCGTTGTCCAGTAGTGTTCGAATGTCGTCTGTTGCTGCGATGAGGGCGGTCTCGGTGCTATGTTTGGCTCGGAAGCCAGACTGTGAGGAATCGAGTGATTTGTTGGATTCGAGGAAGGCAGCGGGCTGATTGTTGACGGCTTTCTCAATGACTTTGGCGGGGAATGGGAGGAGCGAGATGGGGCGGTAACTTTTTAGTTCGGTGGGGTCGGCTGTGGGTTTCTTCAGAAGGGCGCTGAGTTCGGTGTGTTTCCATTTTTCTGGGAATGTGCCTGAGTTGAGGGAGCAGTTGATGACGTCTCGGAGATGGGGAGATGGGGAGCTGGGGAGATGGGGAGATGAGAATACGTGCAAGTAGAAGAGTTTATGTGGCCAAATGTGACTAATATGTTTAGCAGCAATAAAAAAAATCCCACCTTAAATGTCTCACTTTGTCATTCTAGTGATTAAAGTTTTTTTTAAAGTGTTAAAGTTAGAATTCTCCTCCAGTGAGAAGGCTAAACCCATGCCATGCCTTTTTGAAATATATTGACTTGTTAAAGTCAGTTTGACCTCCGTTTTCATGTCTGCACAGATCAAGACTTTATCATTTACTGTGATTGGAAAATAGTTTTTCTAGTGACTCGCATAATTCAGAAGGCTGAGTGAAATACAGGATCTGTACATTTCTAAATATAAGGCTCTCCTGCAATTATTTTTCTACCTCCTTATAAACAGTGGCGGTGCGTCCATTGGGGGCGTTGGGGCGTTGCCCCACTAGCCTGGACGACCGCCGACTGAACTAGTGCCAACATGTTATAATAAAAGAAATATAATTGAATCCAATTAAAAAATGAATCGCGGTGAGCGCACTAATGCCCCGGGAGAAGCCCGACAGGATCGGGCATTCATAAGGAAGTGGGTCGGGCCGGCCCGTGGGGGGCGGGGCTGGCGCTGCAATAGGCAGGCAGCGCACAGGCCAGTGGGTGACGTGACAGTCTGTGAGTGCGCAAGCAAAAGGCCGGAGTAGTCCTGATTTTGACTGGCCCACGCATGCGCACACTTTAGACTCCCCCCCCCCCCCTCCCCTCTAGCACCATGGATATACTAGGCATGGACCCGGGCCCCGGGTCTCAAAAAGGACAGATTTCAGTCTGCTCGTAAGCCAATCCTGGCGCAGTGGCGCTGCTAACTCTGCGCCAGGATTGGCTGCTGCAGCAGGATGGTGCCGCGCCTGGGTGTTCGTCGGTGATTGGCCATTCATTGTCCCTCGTCACTACGCGGCGTGCTGGAATCATGATGCCAGGCAGATGCCCAGTCTGTGGACTCGACCGCCTGCTGCCAGTGCCACCCACCACGTAAGTTATAACTTTACTTTTACTATACTTAAGATGATCATGTCATGATGACCAATCTGCTGTTTTGTTTCGTTATTATTTATATGTCCGTCTGTCTCTCGACTCTCGCATGATAACTTTCTCGTGCTCCCCATGTCCCGCTCTCTCTTATTCTTTATTTTTGATCCTCGCTCAGTCGCTTCGTTTCTTCTTCTGCCTGGCTGCCACTCCTTATTTCTCTCTCACCCCAGTATCAGCCTCGGCTCCGGCTCTGCTCCTCCTGTGCTGCTCAATAATAGTATTATTTGCGCAAGGTCACTGGTTTGGGATTGGGACTAGGCCTAATTGGGACAGAGAAATAAACTGACCAGTGAGCAGGCAGAGCGCCTGCTGCTGTGCCTGTCTTTCCTTCCTCCCTCCCTCCCCACCTCCTGGGTCCGACTGGGACAGAATTAGAAAGCAAGCCCTTTGCACCAAAATAAAAGTACCCCCGGCCGTTAGCGGATAGGATAGCTAAACAGTGGCCCCATGGTGGGCCATGTGTGCAAATCGGGCAGTTGGGAACTTTTAAAGACTGCACGCCATATAATTGTTTAATTTGTCATGCAAATACAACCTACAAATATTGTTTACCAGTTTAAAAAGAGCTGACTAGCTCATCTCTGGCCAAAATACACGAAGAAATGTGCAAATCTCAGCTGACAAACACCCCAAATCACTGTGCTAAAATAAAGTTATTTACGGTGAGGAGAAAGCCGTCAGTGATAAGTACCATGTGGCAAATCAAGGGACGAAGAAGCATGGTTTGGGAGGGTGAAAAATTCAGGACCTCAAGGGCTGTGTATCTTTCATGCCCCCCGAGGCAGCACTTTTTACCAGCTTATACAACACAGACGTGGGCACAGTCAGTGTGAATGTTAAGTATAACATAGAACTACGACCCTTTGACCGACACAGCCTAGGCTGTCACCAAGCTCTACAGACAGGTACCGTCATTCAAGACGATTGGCCTGCCACATGCGATAAAAATACAGACATAATCAGGCAGGCGCGCTGTCTTCACCAAGTTGTTTGGAAACGTTTTTAAATTGATTAATTGCGATTATCATTCCCTTTCTATCCCGGAAGTGCAGAGAAAGAATCGGGAGCTCGGCCTTCCTGCAGGCTATCAAGTTGCTACTGTCCAAACGAATTTCCAACCACAATTGCCCTAGTATTTCCTTCACAGGTCTGATAAGATGACCGGCTGCTTCCAAACGCAGGACAGGCCATTTATTTTCATTTCGGAAATGCAGAGTTAGAAAATAAAAGTATAATCCCGAGACCATAAAACTAGCGCTAATGCAATACTTATGCTCGGTTTGAAAGAATCCAGACTGAGTCAAGGGGCATTTCGATTTAGTTCTCAGAGGAATGTACTCGAGGCCCCTTTTTTCGTATTCAAGATATATTGTCAGTCAGCCGTTTCCTCACACAGCACTGTTGTGTACCATCGTGCAACCTTAATTAGCCCCAGGCCTTCGCCCCACAAAGGGGATAAAGTTTAAAACCCACTGGGTGCAGATTCTTGGACTATACTCTTGAACTAATGACTGGAGAAAACATCAAAGAATAAAGTAATTTGACCAGTCGTGATGCTGTGATTGCTCACTGTTATATAATCCTTACATGTTAATTTTAAATATAACTACATAACCATGTGAATTAAAATGTGATATGTATCCTTCCAAACCCTATTTGTCATTTCTCTGCCCTTTACATTAGACCATGGCGCAAACTCCTACTGGCAATGCATGAGATCCCTAGCTCCCTACTGCTACCTGGCCATCATATTTCCGGTTTGTTGGTGGCCTTGAGTTGAATTTGGGACATGGGAAAATGCTCCTCGTTCCTCTTCTAGAGGCTGAGCCCCAAAGATGTTTTTTTTGGTTTATCTTTCTTGACAATAATTGTTGATTTCAAGCATTACTTTTCACCAGCCTTCGCCAAACACGAGCGAAGCCCATATCACAAACATTTGGGGCTATCAAGCAAAGCACGTCCACTGAGTGACACTGGAAATTAAACAGAACATTTCAACTTACACATTCGTAAAAGAAAAGCAAAATCTTCAGTCCTATCCTTCAAGGTCTGCAGGTTCAATGCACTCGAAATATAAGCCGAGGGTCGGATCCTGAAAATCCCTTTCAAATGTTCTCTCATCTTACATCATTTTGGAACTCATGATGAGCCTGACACTCAAATACGTAATATGAGGCTGCGAGTTTAAAATGACTGCACAAGGTTTACGAGCCTTCCAGTAGCGGGCATGGCTCTGCAGGCAGGTTAGACAGGATAAAGGAAATGAGTAATTTCACGTTACTCAGTGATAATAAGAAATAGGATCTCACAGCTTCCAAGCTGGTTGTTGGCCAACCTCTCGACATTATAGGGATTCATGGGTGCTAGTAAAGGATTCCTATTTCTCTCTCAAATATGATAGTGACTCAAGCGCTGAAGAATGCCTTTGTGGTATTTCTTTAAAAAAACTCACTTCCGCATATTTTACAGTGTTTCAAATTTCCGCCTAATATCCATTCTGCTGTATTCTCATGAAGCTACTGCTGCAGGAGAGACACTGAGCAGACATAACACATTATTTACCATACAACATCACGGGTAAAGCCAATAGCTTGGCAGTCGCTCTTTAAAGGCATCATTAGCTTTGCAATGTCACTCCTTCACCTATGTGCCCAGGTCCAAAACCAAGAATATAGGGCTGCCTTGATAGTTCGATTACTGTAAAGGTCTTGCATATTCAAACTATAATTGGCAGCCTCCATAGCATGTTCTCAGTACCAACGGACAATTCCCTGCTTGCACTGATCCGCAAGATCTCACAGCACAGTTAAAGCAGGCAGGGAAACAAAAAGATAAATAAAAGAGTGTGGGAGGAGCCCACTTCAAAAGAAAAAAAACAGGTGTGCGGAAGGGAGGGAGAATGGGGGCCGTAAGAAAAATAAGAAGACACAGTAGGCGTGTCTTGGAAGCAGATTAATTATTAATTTCCAGTTCTTGTCCACCACCATGAAAGTCAAATGAAAAGCATCCTTGTTGGAATCCCCCCCCCCAAAAAAAACAAATGTTGCAGGGAAGAGCGGTGCAAAGAAAAGCGTGCTTACTGCGTGCAAATCACCGACTCGAAGCACACATCAGGTCGTTTTTCGTGGATTACCACTTTTCACCATTTTTATTCGTTTCAGGCAAGTAGGTTGAGGACTGCCATCAACTCCAGAGTACCAATTGGTCTTCAGTAGTACATATACGAAAAGCAACTTCTTAGCACATGCAGCTACTACAAACCACCTGACCTAACCCAAGCCTCCCTCTCACAAAAGTACAAAATAACTAGAAAAAAGGCAAAACACCTTCTCTGTATCACCGTCCAGTGTACGAACTTAAGAATGCATTCCCTACCAAAATCTGATAAAGAAAGCAGACTGACTCTTTTGCTCCAAAAACGGATCTACCTAAATGGATCTATCACTGTACCTAGTACCTACTCATTTATGGTAGAAATCCCTTAAACAAAACCCGTGTCCTGGAGAGGACGAAACTTGTGTGTCTGCATGCCTATAATGCTGCGTTGCCAAACTTGCCATGCCAATGCCATCTGTCCATAACCCTTCGGCAAACACCATCTGCCCATAAAGCACACTGTCCACTCCCCACTGCCGTCCCTACTTGTGTACACGTTTCTTGGTTAGGTTGGTTGGTTACTGTTTTTGGTGTACAGGACATATAATGTACCTTGCTTAAGCTATAAATGATTTAATATCAACTCCCAATAAAAACATAAGGATATTTATTAAGGGAAGTAAGGAAATCACGCAGGCTTTCTATAATATGCCGGAATGTAGCTAAAAGACAAATAGGTTTGCTGTAAGATGGCAAATCCGCAAATGAGATTTGAAATTGGTATTTTATTTTTAGAGAACGTCATGCAGCTGCATACATTACTTGATTTAAGACGGTCACTATGAAGGACTAGAACATTCAGGTTATTCCAGCAAATATGCCCGAAACTGACCTTCATACCTCACAAAATAGAAATGTATATAAAGCTCAGAGCGGGGCTGCACATGCTTCGTGCTCTCCCACACTCACAGCCACACGTCGCTGGCAGCCGCTCCGCCATGTGTGCCCTGCGCCCAAAACACTGCAAGGCAGCGCCTTGGGGTGACTTCACGGTCTACGCGCGGCAGACAGTGGGCTTGTGTGAAAGGCGCGAGTTGGACTCTCGCCCCATAACTAAGTGCGCAACTTTCCCTTCAGACTTTGTTTGTCCTCACCCTCCGCCCATCGCCCCCGCTCGCGTTTGACGAAACGGCAGTACTTGATTTCATTGGTTATGTTTATTGGTTTTCCTGGCCCGGGATTCATTCAGTCTTGTTGAAACTCAACTCTATGTACAGACATTTAGCTGAGACCGGTGTCCGGATGATTGCTCTCTAAGGCTGGTGTGCTCGGACTTTCTCCACTGGCACAGGCACGTGAAAAGGGGTCACCTGGGCACACCAACCCTGAAAACATCTGTTAACAGTCATTAGTTTATTTCTTTGCAGTTTGAAACCACTATTTTAGCCCTATCACTTCATAGACTTCAATTCACCCAAAAATCATGGGTTAATGCAATGGAAGTGACCTCACGTACCCCTAGAGCTCAGATGACATCACAGTGTGGAACCCTGTAACCCCAGGGGCAAAAAGGACCGTGCAAGCAGCAGTGCTTTAGTTGGGCAGGTGCTAACAGGTACTCAGTACCTGCGCTCTTTTCATTCGGTAGGAGTGGTGCCTGCACAGCTCAGCCCTGCGCCAGTGCTTTTAATGGACGAGTATCTGCACTCAACCCCTGCAATGTGTCCGCCCTCATCAGCACTGCCTGCCTCTTGTGTGCAGCTGTCTCGTATTTGTACTTGGACTTGCAGCCTGAGCTCTTCCGGGCAATAACCAGAATTACTGGTTGTGATAAGGTTCTCATCCCATTAAACTTCAGCTGTTCAAACCTGCCCCAACGTAATAATTGAAAAATGCTTTTTAAGCACCGGAACATTTAGATTTAATGTGGTAAGCACCGCAATCCTCATGCTATGCCACATTTTCAGGACAAAATTCACGCAAGGCCAAACTTATCGCACCCAATAAACTGCTTCCAGCCGATCATATTTATTTTAATGCGATACATTATGCATACCTGTCTGGGTAACTCGTAATCAGGCCCAAATTAGTCGGGTCATGAGGGAGCAGCACTGACTCACATCAAAAGGCAAAATGTGGGTTTTTAATGGGGCAGCACAGTGCAAATTATCACTACTTTGCCTCCTCTTCTCCAACATTAAAATGCTTCCCTTTTTTACCTATTTTTAACATTTGCCGTCACTGGGTGAACATTTCTAGAAGTGTTAAAGTTCTCTGCCAATCTCTTTGCTGTTTATTAAATCTTTCTCAGTTGTTACAGACTAGTGCCTGAGGAATAAGGCCTGTGACTAAGCGGGTGGCCATATCATGGACTAAGTTCTGTTCCATTAACGATATTGACATGGCAAAGTTAAAATAATGGCTACTCTGGGACCCTTACCCCAATATTTCTAATCTTTCTTTCTCTGATTCTTGTTTATGTTTTATATTTTTTCATACATTGCAATAAAGCACTTCTGCGGAGGTATTTACAGGCCATTGAGTGCCTTTTCTTTATTGTTGTAGCCCCCCCCACTTGTGCTGCTGGCCTTTAATTAAGATAGAGATAATTTAACTGCAATAGTTCAATGCAGTGGGCTCTAAGAGGATTTCTGTAAAGGTTACAAGCTTTGTATGGTTGTAAACAATCACCATAAAAAGTTGCTGCCATTTTAGTTCAAACTCTGTCATATTTTGAATGCAACAGCTAGACTGTTTGTTTTATCATTCGTGAGTGCTTTGTAGGTTTAGCTAACTGTGTTGCATTCTGTCACTACTGACAGACACCTTCTTGTGTTTGATTGAACCATGTTTAGCTACTATAATATCAACTTTTTTGGGTTGTTGTTCGCTAAGTAGAGGTTTCATGAGAGTGGAATTCAGAAGAATGCAAGACCAGCTGTTGAAATCTTCATGAATCTTTTTGCATAGTGACAGCTCCTGAAATGTGTACTGTTTAGGGATAGCAGTTGTTGTAGCACCACTGGGCAGGTTTACTTTTTCTCACCTTGTCTACTAACACTACACTTCAGGTTTCATATACCTGGTTTTCCAATGGTTCTTGATTGTGCTGAGAGGAGTCAGATATAGGGGACCCAATGTAGTTATCCAGTGAGGACCAGGAATTGGAAAATTGACCTACAAACTAGTAATTAGATTCATATATATAATCCTCAACACTATGCAATACAGATACAGAATTATCACATCTAGACCAAATCTCTTTAAGAAATTCACTCGGTCTAAAATCATACAAACCAATAACTCACTTAGAGCTATGCAGAATATTTAACATTAGAATTTGCTATTCAGCCTATTCAGATTCCCGGCTCTCATTAATACTCAGTTGGAATGCACAATCAATAATTGAAGATGAGACATGGATAGGCAGAAACATGATTTGAGGATGGTTTAGTTTTATCAGTACATTTTAAAAGAGTAAATACATAAATATCAGGCCTTTATTTCTCCTCGGAGTGCAGAGTAATCAAATTTAGTCTTTTCCTGTTGTCCAAAGGGGAGCGTTATGTAGGAGAGTAGGGTCTGCTTTCCTATGGTCAC
This sequence comes from Lissotriton vulgaris, assembly GCF_964263255.1. NCBI lineage: Eukaryota > Metazoa > Chordata > Amphibia > Caudata > Salamandridae > Lissotriton > Lissotriton vulgaris. The sequence continues at coordinate 1,599,538,865 of NC_141693.1, forward strand.
CCCATTTTTTTGCTTTTTGCTTTACTGGTTTACAACTTAGAAAGGCTGTGGTCCTTCTAATCAGACCCACAGCCCAGCTGTTCTCTCTCTAAATTCACACAATGTACTTTAGGTGCATTGCCAATTGGGTATTGGGTCACTCTTGTGAGTCCCTGTATAGTGTACCATAGGTACCCAGGGCATAGGTGCACCCAAGGCCTACCAGGGGCTGCAGCATGTATTATGTGCCACCCCTGGCTGGCCATTCAAATGAGCTGTTGCAGCTATATTGCTGTCCTGCACAAGATATATGTATTTGTACTGAAATTTGATATTGGTGATAGTTTGTGACCTGTTTAGTTGGTTCTTTTGTTGTTTGCAGTTTAAATCAAAAAAGTTTTTTTATTGTTTGTTGTTGTTTGCAGTTTAAATAAAAACAATCTGTGAGGTTTTCAGCATTGTATCTTGAAGTCTGTGATGAAGCTCTGTTGTTATACTGAATAAGCAGCTACCTAGTATGTTATATGACAGCTCTTTAATAATGTAATCCCTGCACTTTCACAATTGCTTTATTAACCTTCTTGCTTTCTCAGATTTGCTTGGAAATGCACCATTTTTCCACTATTTTTTCAAAATTTTCTCGGGGGAAATTCCCCCCGAACCCTCCTTAGGGGTTCCGGGCTCGCTCGCTACGCTCGCTCGCTAATGTGCAGTATGAATATCAGTTTCCGCCTCACCACTTTAAAATGTCACCAGCCGCCACTGCTTATAAATCAGATGATTTGTCTGCCAGCGCATATCTTCAAATCCCACTTCTCCTGTCAAGAAATCACATTACACTTTCCATATTGAAACAGCTATCATGTGTTGGTTGACAAAGCAAAGGAAATACAAGACACCTATTTATTAATACAACCTATTGGCGCAGGCTAAGTTATGTCTTAGTCATTCATTGCAATGCTTTACCGCCTGCTGCCAGAACGCTAGCAAACCATTCTACCACGGACAGTCTAGCTCCTGCTGGTCAGTCCATGCATTTGCTGCTGATTGCTTGTATTTCCTTACTACATTGGGCACACTGGTAGGTCAAGCCAATCTGCAAAACGGTTTTGTCATTTTATCTATTTTATTTTTACTGCTCCACTCTGTTCTTTTAATTGACCCGTCACCATTTTTGATAGTGGGCCTGCTATTCAATGGGGATTCCATGATTCAGAAGTAAAAGTTACTTTTACCATACTCCTACTTCACCAGTGCATCTCTATTTACTGAATTAAGTAACAACTCCTTCATCTTCCTTAATAAACCTAAAGCATCGCTATAAAGTCAGTGATTTAATATTCTTTTTTTTCTCTGGACTTACTTGAGACAGCACTAAACTCTGGGACAGTGAAGCACCTTGAATGTTTAATAGTAACAGTGTCAAAATTACCCTCTGGCCAACTGATGCGCATCTGCCACATTTCTTGCCTCTTCTCCCTTTCAAAACAAAAAAATGCAAGAAGGTGTTTCTGCCTGCGTTTTAATGTATCTATTGATTTAATTCTCAGTAAAAATACTCACAATGATGCCCTTTAGAATGACGTTGGTCTGCACATCAAGAAAAATATTCGATTTTATGAATTTAACAAACATAACCACAACAGAAATATGAGATTACAAGTGAACAGCATTTCCATTTTCTACATTAATGTATTTTTGAGAAAAATGTGCATACTCCTCCAGTCCTCTCTCTTTCTCCTTTAAGTTGAAACTCGCACAACACTACTAAAGAGACATGAAGAAAAGCAACTTCTACATACATATCAATTTAGAAATGCCAGATTAGATCACTCCTGTTATCTTTTCCAATGCAAAATCAACTGCTTTGTGAAAAGTTATAAGCTTTCATAAACTACATGCCTTACCATGCCCATTAAAAATCAACTTTTACACCATCTGCTCAGTCCCATGAATATGTGAAAATTGAGCGCTGGTTGTTCCTCTATTGAGATTTTAGGACTTTGTCTTTGCACTGCATTGATTTGCATGTGTGCTTGTAAATTTCTATTAGGTAAACAGGGTGTGTGATAGGAGGTGGGTGGTAGTTGCGGGGAAACAATGAAGTAATGTTACTCTGCAATAACCACATGTGCCAAACTCTTGTATGGGTGCATGTCTAGCCCTTGCAAGGCGTCAGCGGTTCACCCTCAGGGGAGAATTGCATGAACAAACTATTGTAATGCTGGCTGTAGGCTTTGTCGGTGAAGGGTTGTCCTGCATGCTCTAGCATGATCTTCATTGACAGCTGTGTAACATGAGCTCATGTCGTTGTCACAAATAACAATGGCATTCCAAAACCTGCTACAAACACCTTATAGTAGTCAGCTAGCAGCAGTCTAACCTGTATCTTCTCTGTCCTGCTCTCTTAGGATGGTGGTTGCTGCTGTCCAGGAGATGTCTCCAAAGCTTTTGGTAAGGTGTCCTGCCTCTTTAATTGTGGCACCTGTGCACAACAACCGCAATAGTTAGATATCCTGAGATTGGTGGAGAAAGCTGCCTCCTCCACTCACATTGTAATTGTGTGTGTTGATCTCTAATACTTCTCATGAAGATTTTAAAGGAAACGTTTGTATAGCCTAGGGTATTGTGATCTCCCTGTACTGCTTTGTGGTTTTCATTGATCTTTATGCCCACCAGCTGCAGCACTGCCCATGTGTGTGTAAATTGGCTCCCCAAGCTGTCCTGTGTTCTCCACTAATCTTCTTGTCTCCTATAACAGAGATTTACATGTCAAATAACTGAGCGTGTGCTGGTCTATTTTCTCCTCAGTCCTTGTGCTATCCTGGGACAGTACTGTCTATGTATGTGATGCTGGCTCTCCTTATACTGTTCTGTTATCTATAACTGTTCTCCTTCGGGGGATCTCTATTGATGTTTGTAAGCCGTGAATAGTCCAGCCTATGTGCAGGGATCCCTGAGTACTTTTTTCAAAGTCATATTTTGAATAATATTTTCACCTTACTTTGGAAGGGTCAGGAAGTACATGTGACACAAATGTATAATTTAGCAGCCTAAAAGGCTATATTGCCAATTCCATTTACTTTAAAAGAAGAGAAAAATACATAAAGTTTGAAAAGGCACTAGAATGGAAGAAAAGTGACATTTTAAAAGCATCCTTCACAAACCCTTTTCATTTTCTTTTAAAGTGAATGAAAAGGAAGGGCATGGCAATGTAGCACTATAGCAGAGGTCTCCAACCTTTTCTGTAATAAGAGCTACTAAAGTGAAGAAAAGTATTGTCCTGAGATACTAATGAGATACTAATATTATTAGTGTTGCATTAGTGAACACATTGTACAAGATTACATTAGTGACCACCTCATGCTAGTATATGAGGCAAGAATCCCTCTGATCCGACTCTGAGGATCAAGGCTGCTCACACTATTTTAAAAAACTGCTTTTAATCGGATTTAAAACTCCTAAAACCCTGTGGTATATAACCCAAACTGTCCTGCTGCTAATACTGCTAATTTGCACATTGTCCTGTACAGCGTTGACTACGAACGTTTTTTAAACTGCTGCACTTGATGTTGATAAATTGCTGCACTCTATTGTAACTGTTGTTGCCTACCTGAGTTGCGGTGCCCCCTGTTCCGTCGCGGCTTGTGCCGTTTGCGCGGAGGGGTTAGCACCATCTTGGGAGTGTCGCTTTCCCTGGAATTAGCAGGGTCAGCGTTTCAAACCTCAGACCCTCGCTCGCGGTCCCGCCCACTGGCCCTACATAACCCAGTGCGCCGAAGGCGTGCCAAAGGCAAACCTGTCTGCGCCCGTCCGCTCCCGGCCGACTCCAGACGCCAGAAACTCTGCCTGTCTCTCCCCACTCCTGGCCAGCAGTCCACCTCATACAGCACCACAACATGGGCATCATCAGGTTTACGAATTCAGAACTACATAGCCTTAATCCAGTTAAGCCATCACTCTCTATAACCTAGCTCTCTAGCTTTCAACCAAAACCATCTTCTATCAAACTATTAAAACCCTACAACACCGATTGCGCCCCGAAGCCCCAGCCTAACTTAGTCTGTCTCTACTGCAATGCTAGATCAATAGCCAAGCACTCACTACAAATCTGGGCGCTCCTGGACTCTGTCAAACCAGACGCGATGTTTGTCACAGAAACCTGGTTACAGGAATCATCCGCGCCAGACATTGCAATAGCCCTGCCCCCAGCGTATACAATACACAGACTTGACCGTCCTGGCAATAAAAAAGGGGGTGGAACGGCTATAATCCATAAGTCATCTATAAAAATCTATATAAATGACTCTTACCTCGAATGCTGGGGTGAGATGTTCATTGCCACCATGACTGTGAACAACAAAGAATCATGGAAGATAGCCCTCATTTACAGGCCCCCTGGATCCAAGGCTAATTTCTCTGAGAAATTAGTGGAAGCGATCACCCTATGCCCTTGCTACGGAACATTTCCTTCTCCTAGGAGATGTTAATTATCATCTCGAACAAACTACTGACCCCCATACTATAGACTTAACTACCAGCCTGGAGGCCTTACAATTATGTCTACTTCCTACAGGTCCAACCCACGTAGCCGGCCATACTCTTGACCTTGTATGTACCAACTCTCCCAAGGTAACGATTACACAGATCAACCCAGTTTTCTGGACAGACCATTTTATCATAAAATTTGCTATAAATGGCTGTCAGACCCCGGCTACTCGCTCGCCAAGCTGAAAAAAAGCAGACCATGGAACAGAATCACCATGTCTGCCTTTGACACAACGTTTTCCCCTCCTACCATTTCCCAATGCACTAACCCTAGCCTAGCCGCCATGAAACTTGAATCGACCATCACTCTTGCCTTAGATGACATAGCACCCATGCGCGAATCCAAACCTCCGAAAAACAATTCACCCTGGTTCACGCCAGAGCTGAAGCAAACAAAATATTCTACCAGGATGGCAGAACGGAAATGGCGACATACAAAAAGTGTCCAAGACAGGGAACTATATAAAACTGCACATCGGCAGTATATGAAGGACATTGCCGAGGCAAAAAAAGTCTATCTAGGAAACAGGATTACTCTAGCAACCAACTCACAAAGAGAACTCTTTAACATTGTGAAGGAGTTCACTACTCCACCAGGAACGCATCAGGCGCCCCCCGATACTAAGGACTGGGTGGAATCTGTAGCCTCCTACTTTCATGAGAAAGTCAATGAAATTCATAAACGGTTCCCTCAGCCAACGTCAAATGATGAAACCACCACCCCTTACGTCAATAGGCATAACATCCCCAATAGCCACTCTGTCACGCTAAAACAGTTCTTATTCTTGTCAGAAAAAGAGGTGAACCAGATTTTGTTGAAAATGAAATCTGGAGCAACGGGAGATCCTGCCTCTCCGCTAGTTATATCTAAAATCTCCCCAGTTCTGATCCCCATCTTAACTAACATTTTCAATCAATCACTACAGCACTGTGTTGTCCCCGATCACTGGAAGGAAGCAGTAATCAGGCCTATTTTAAAGAAACCTACGGCTGACCCGGACCAACTTGTAAACTTTCGACCCATTTCCCTTCTGCCACTCTTTCGGAAAGTTATGGAGGCCCTAATTAACAAACAGCTCATTACCTATCTGGAGTCCAACAAACTCCTTGAGCCATCTCAATCCGGTTTCAGGGCGTTCCACAGCACTGAAACGGCCCTGCTGGAGGTCGTGGACAACATAAGACTGTCCTTGGACTCAAAAAAGTCAGCCATACTGATCCTGTTAGACCTGTCTGCGGCCTTCGACACCATCTCGCATCGCTTTCTGTTAGAGCGTCTTGCTGAGGTTGGTGTCGAAGGCGCTGCACTCCAATGGCTATCAAGCTACCTTGGCAACAGACGGTCCAGGGTCCAATTAGGCTCCCACACCTCCAATTTTTACGAAAATGATAAAGGTGCCCCACAGGGATCTATTCTGAGCCCGACCCTTTTTAACGTTTATGTTTCCCCCTTGGCGAAGATCATCAGAGAACATGGTTTTGGAACCGTATCCTATGCTGACGATACCCAAATCCTCGTCACTATCAGCCAAAACCCTGATAACATAAAAAGTAGGTTCAAAAACTGTATGATCAGTATACAAGAATGGATGACCAGAAACTATCTTATGATGAACGCTGGAAAGACTGAGGTCATGCTTTTCGGCAAAGCTGACCAAATCTGGTCATCAGACTGGTGGCCAGATTCCCTCGGTCCCAGCCCAGCCCCCAAGCCCTTTGTCAGGAATCTTGGAGTAACACTAGACGACAGGTTGACCATGTCTGAACATATCAGGAAAACAGTGGGAACTAGCTATGGCCAGATGCGAAGTCTGAGGAAGATCTTTAAATGGATCCCACTGTCAGCACACATGCCCCTGGTCCAGGGACTAATTGTTAACAGGATGGACTATGGAAATGCCCTTTTTTCAGCCATCAACCTAACACTACTGAATCGACTGCAGGTCCTCCAAAACACTGCTGCTAGGCTAGTACTTGATCTACCCCCGCGTACCCCTTCAGCAGCCTGCCTAAGGACTCTGCACTGGCTCCCCATACAAACACGCATAAAGCTCAAACTTTGCTGCTTGGTCCATAAGGCCGTAAATGGCCATGGACCTGTCTATCTCGAACAGAAGCTCAAGGCCCATGTCCCAAGCAGGACGCTACGCTCTTCCAGCAAAGCCCTTCTCTCCGTTCCCGGAGTCCGGACAGTTAGAAACGGAGATAGAGCTTTCAGTAAAACTGCCCCTGAAGCATGGAACTCCCTCCCCATTCAGTTGAGGTTAGAGCCCGATCACATGAAATTTCGAAAAAACTAAAAACCTGGCTCTTCTAGCCAGCTGAGCCTTCCTATTTCCCGGGTCAGTTGGTCATAAGGATCCTGCTACCTGCCAGCGCTCTGAGACCTTCGGGTGATTTATGCGCGATACAAATGAAATAAAATGAAAATCGAAATGAGCAATGATCACATTAGTACATCTGGCAGAATTGCTAGCAGTAATCTGAAAAAGGCTTTATCAATTTGGAATGCCTCTACATGGGTAACACATAACAGCCACAGCTGCACCAGGATAATATGTCTCCCCAATGCCACATAATGTATCACTCAAATATCAGCTTTAACTATAACATACATGGTTGTTAAGTGCATGTTTACCCTATAGGGTATCTTATCATTGAAAATATTATATGTTTTCTTGTTAACCAATTGAATGGTTTGTCTCGAATACACACTTTGAATTTTGGTCTGCATATATTCTTTTTTTTTTTAAACTGTTTTTATTTTGTTTTTTGGGGTTTTAACATACAAAGAAAGAAACCGTGGGTACGCAATACATACTGGATGTTAGACATTATCAATTGGTGCAGGGCAAAAAATACAGCATTGAGTTCCCTGAAAGACAGCATGAGGTTATGCTCAAGTTTCATTCATTTATAATTAATGAGGGTCACACATGAATTATCTACGCCCATCGACAATAGGCCAAGGACTACGGTTTTCCAGACTCACTCCCCGATCTCCCTGTTATCAAATATGATCTCTCCTCCTTGTCTCCCATTTCTAAACCATAGTATTCTATCCATGGAGTCCAAATCTTTCAGAATTTTCGGGGGCATCCTCTTGCTTTATATGTTGTTTTTTCCACCACCATATATAGATCTAAGCACGTTCTCCACTCCTTGAGTGTAAGGAGTTGGTGAACACCCCAGTATCATGCTATGTCCCTCTTAGCCTCCATTAACCCCAAATTGGCCAACATGAGTTTGTTACATGGTAGGTCTACCTTCGTAGGTATTCCCAATAGGCCATACCTGGCTTCCAACTTTAGTTGAGTTTCCAGTATCCTTCAGTATCTTGGTCCAATATGTTTTAATCAGACTGCACTCCCACAGGGTGTGTATGAATGTGCTGCTTTCTGTGTGGCATCTAAGACACTCCGGGTGTGTCCGCTCTTCCCATGCTGTGTAGTTTGGCTCTGTCAAAGTAAGTCCTGTGTAGGAGTTTGTATTGGATAAGTCGCAGTCTTTGTTTAATTGCCACTTCGCGTTGTTGCATAAGGGCGTCTTCCCAGTCAATGTCTTCCATTGGGCCTGTGGTGAGCTCCCATTTAGGTCTAAGCCTACCCAACTTGTCGGACATGTTGTTAATTAGTGTTCTGTATGTCAACGAGAGATAGCCTTGGTAGGAATCTCCTCTTGCAAAAGTCTGCCCTCTAAGGGGGAATATGCCGGCAGTGTTGCGTCTCTAAGCCCCCTGCTCGCCAGACATGTCGCAATCGAAGATAGGCATACGTTTGGGTGTCATGTAGCTGATCTGTAGCTTGAAGCATGCGGATTGCACCAGAGTGCCTTTCTCTATGACTTCTTATAGTTTGGAGATCCCTATCAAATCCCACTGCCTAAAGCCTCTCAGCTTTCCGATCTCAGATAATCTCGTTCCTTCCCACAAAGGAGTCTCCCTCGTAGGTTTCATGTCCCTCTTCATTTGCTTTTCAGCACTTTTCCATCTTCCATCACCCTCTGGTTGGCCGGCAAGAGTCGACTACCACCCTTGCCACTATAGATATATAGTGTCGTTTTGTGCGATCCCGAAATTGAAGTCTTTCTAGTACATATGTGGGATGGTTCCTTGTGACTTGGTTCCATTCATTAATCACAATGAGATGGGCCGCTCTATAATAGGCTCTAATATCAGGTAAGGCCAAACCCCCTTTATATGGGTTCCGCTGCAGCATTATCAACTCTATTCTTGGATGGACCCCATCCCATAGGAGTAGACGGAACTCATTTTTGAGGGTTGCAAAAACTGTCTCTGATATTTTACAGTAGCGGTTTTGCAAAATGTATAGTGGCTGGGGGAGTGTGACCATCTTATACATAGCGGTCCTACCCTTGATCAACAGAAGGACTTTCCTTAATTACTTGTCATCTTCTTAAAAATGTAAGAGGACTCGTTTGATGTTATGTTCTAAACTGGTTGCTAGATCAGTGGTGATGTAGAGCCAAGGTAATTGAACCACTCTGGCATCCGTAGGCAGCTCGAATAATCCCGGGGTTCTATGACGCCTCCCACCGGGTATAAGGTGGATTTGCTCTAGTTAATCTTATACCCTGCATTACGGCCGTACTCTTCACATTTTTGTCAGATTTTGGGGAGTGTCTCAGCTAGCTCCGTAACATATAATAAAATACCGTCCGCAAAAAGGGATATGCGTTCCTCCCCTAGAAGTCGTGACCCATCTACGAAACTGCCCAGCCCCTGATAGGATCTAAAGACATATGCCAAAGGTTCCACTATCAGGGCAAGCAGTAATGGAGACAAGGGACATCCCTGTCTAGTGCCTCACTGAACAGGCCAGCTCACCGAGGTCACCCCATTAACTCAGACTTTAGCCTCAGGTGCAGGATAAAGAAATGTCAACCATTCCAGAAATACTGGACCAAATCCAGATTTTTCCGGATTATGTTTTATGAAAGGCCAATGTACTGTATCGAATGCCTTTTTCGTCGTCAAGTGAGAGGAGCAAGTGGGGCTATCTCTGTCCTGAACCGTATCCATCCAGTTAGCCAGCCTTCATAAGTTAAAACGTGTGGCTCTCTTAGGCATAAAGCCGGATTGGTTTCTATGTATCAGGGGGGTAATAACCGCCAGGAGGCGAGTTGCCAGAATAGTGGCTAATATCTTTGTTTCAGTATTGAGCAGTGATATGGGTCGATAGGACCCACACTCCTCTGAAGGATTCCCTGCTTTATGAATCACTACCACTGTTGCCGTTCAGAGATCCTTTGGGAGAATCCCTTCCTCTTTCGACGCTCTAAAAAGATTTAGTAGATATGGGGCCAGCAGACTGCTATTTTGTTAAAAAAATCGATAGCCTGTTAGGGCCCAGGGTTTTCTCTGACTTTTGCTGGCCTATGGCCTCCATCACTTCCTCGAGAGTTAAATCTTCATCTAACCTGTCCATCTCCTACTGGGAGAGTGAGGGAGTCTCAATTGCTTCTATTGGGCCTCACTCGCCAGTGTTCTGGCTTCATAGAGTTCCGCGTAATACCAGGTAAAAGCCCCTGCTACATCCTTGGGTGTGGTGTGCACTTGACCTCGCTCTTGTATCGATGTCACCCATCTTGTTTCCATTTCTTTTCTGCTCAACCATGCAAGGAGCTTCCCCGCCCTGTCTCCTGTCTTGTATAGCTGGTGGTGGACGGCTAGCTGGCGGGCCTTCGTCTCTTGAGTTACTAGCGCTTGATATCTCTTTTTGTTATTTCTATTTGGCGAAGGGTAGGGCTATTTAGTACGGAAGTTCTGCTGCTTTCCAAACTTACATTCTAAGGCCTCTATCTCTTGAGTTTCTTGTCTTTTTTTTATGGGCAATTATATTTTGCTCTCTATTTCTGATTACTGACTTGAAAGCCTCCCATAAGGTGACCGCCAACTGCCTGAGCCCTCATTTTCTTTAAAATATAGCTCTGAGTCTACTCGGAGTTCCCTTGGCAACCACACTTTCTTGCAAGACCCATGCGTTCAGTCTCCTGTTCATTCCCTCCCTCCGTTAATAAAAGCGGCAAATGGTCTTAAATGCCCCATGCCAAATATTCCACCATATCTATGTTGTCAATCTCCCCCGCAGGAGCGAAAAGGTAATCCAATCTAGAGAACACCCTGTGGTTCCCTGAGAAATAGGAATAGGCACGTATGTCTGAATGGTGACATCACCATAGGTCAGTCAGCCCAAGGACAGCCTAAAATCTTGCCAAATGTGTGGCTCCATGTGTCCCGGGTGTGTCTGAGTTCGGTCCAGAAGGGGTTCAATCATGTTGTAAAGTCCCCCCCTATAATGTGTGTGGTGGGTTCAGAGTGTATTAGTAGCTCAGTCAGTGTATCTAGTGTACGTTGCTGTAACTGTGGGGGAGCATAGGCACTAATAAGTAGACGTTTCTAAGGACTCGAAATCCCCTGTACTGCCACATATGTCTCACAAGGGTCTACCCATTACTTAGTAACACAAAAGGGGGGACTTCTAAATGAGAATCGCCACTCCTCTAGAGCCGTTAGTAAAACCTAGAAAGTTTTGCGTAGCAGTACCCCTGCGCGTCGGTAGGCGTCGTCTGCGGCTCTGCGTCCGTCGTTGGCGCCGGGATGATGTCGTCGGAGTACTAGGACGCCCCCCTCGCGCACTGACGTCAGTTCTTCCTTTTTCCACGCCAGCAAGCGCAGATTCGGAAAAAGCAGTACTCCTAGTCACCTTTTGACTAACTTTTTGATCCTGTTTCGAGTCGTAAGACTATTGGTGCCGGTAGGGATGCCCTGGTTCAAGCCCTGTGCCATTGCAACCAACTGATGTCGGTTACCGACCCCCATCGCCAGTGCCTGTATTGCCTTGGGGCCGACCATGATGACAAGTCGTGCTCCGACTGCCGGGCCTTGACGTCGAAGGCTAGGCGGGAGCGGTCCTGTAAGCTCCTCGAGCTCCGGCAGTCGGCCTCCGGCAGTCGGCCCCGTGCCGTTCACGGTCCAGGTCGAGGAGGAGGTCGAAGGACCGGTCGCGGGGCCACAGTCATCGCAGCTCGGCGAGTCGACACCATTCGTCGGGCTCCAAGTCCTACGGTAAGAGGCAGAAGAAGTCGAAGAGACAACATCGCTCTTCTGTCTCCCCCTGACGCTCGCGCGATGCGGCCGGGGGTTCGGGCGACACCGCTCACGTGGCTCCGCCGGAGCCACAGGGGCCACTGCCAGCTCCATACCCGCTGGTCCCTGGGCTGAACGAGACGCCGGAGGAGATCGATGCCTTACTTATGGGCGTGAAGTTGCTCTCTCCTCCGTTGTGTCCCGCTGTGGCGTCTTTGGACCCCGCGGCCCTGGCTGGGAGCCCAAGCAGGCCCGGTGCTTCAGCGCCGTCGGGTGCTTCAGCCCAGGCGCTGCCGACGCCGCAGGGCCCCACCGGATCCGGGGCGCAGCTAGTCGAACTCACGACCCCTCTGCCGGCGCCGACCCTCAGCGTGTCGCCCCCGACGCCGTCCCCGGACGGCGTCGTCCACGGTCCCTCCCTCGATCCGGATCCGGCGTCGAGCGACGCTGGACAACGCCGAGAGAGGAGCAATTCTTCTATAATCCGGCCCCATCCTTTGCACCTGACTATCAGGAGATGGGAGACGAGGAGGATTGGGAGGGGTCTGAGGACCCTCTGGCACGAGAGTGCCAGTCGTATCAGGACTGGGCAGTGGATCTAGGGGAGGCCAGTGGTTTGGACACCGTCCCACGGATCCGCAGAACCACCACCGGAGGAAGATCCTTCACCTACCTGGCGGCCAAGACCTGGAACACCCTCCCCACCCACCTACGACTCACCCAGGACCATCTCTCCTTCAGGAAGCAACTCAAGACCTAGCTTTTCGAGCAGTAGCAGCTCCCCCCTCCCCCCAGCGCCTTGAGACCCTAGCGAGTGAGTAGCGCGCTTTACAAATACTCTTGATTGATTGACTTCGCCCGACACTGGCTTTGTCTCCTCTCCTACCGTGGCTACGGAGGAGCTGCTTACAATGTGGTGCTGACGAGGGCGGCCAAGTCCTTGGGTCTTGAGCTCCCCGTCGCGGCTGTGAGGGCTAACATCCTCACCGAGGTCCTTAAACCGCCGGCAAGCTCTTCGGAGCCTCTACTGCCGTTTAATGAGGCCCTTTCTGACGTTCTGTTGGGCACATGGTTCAGACCCGCTACAGGTTCTCCTGTAGGACAGAACGTGGCCAGGCGCCACCGCCCGGCCCCGGGCGACCCTAGCTTCCTGTCCACCCACCACACCCCGAGAGCCTGGTTATCCAGGCCTCTAACTCCCAGACCGCATTCCGACTGCTCCACCTGAATTGGAATCCAAAAGGTATGAGCAGTTCGGTAAGAAGCTGCTCTCCTCACTTAGTTTTGGGTTGCGGTCGGTCAACACCGCTTGCCTTTTGGGCCGTTATACCCACTCTCTGTGGAACACAGTCACGGACGTGCTGCCAGCTTGCCCGGAGGAGGCCTGGGTCAAACTCGCTCAAGCCCTTGCGGAAGGGCGGGATGCAGGACGGTACTCTATCCGATGTGGGCTGATAACCATGAACTCGCTGGGCAGGGCGATTTCCACGACGGTGGCGGTTCGCCGCCACACCTGGCTGAGGTCGGGCAACTTTTCGGCTGATGTCCAGAATTCCCTCATGGACATGCCGTTTGATGGCCGTAGCCTCCTTGGCGACAAGGCAGACAGTGCGCTTGAGCGTTTCAAGGACTCCAGGGCTACGGCCTGTTGGGCCAGCGCCAGCAAACTTCTGCCTTTCGCTCCTTTCGTGGCAAAGGAAGGGGCGCTCCCTCACGTCCTGTGAGCCACGGGACGCAGAATAACATCCAGCACTGCGGTGGACGTGGGAACTGCTGTGGCAGTGCCAGGGGACAGTGCCACGGCCAGTCCACATCCACCCCCGCAGCATCCGCCTCAAAGCCTTCCTAGACCGAGCTTTCAGGCCCATTCGACGCCAGTGGGGGGCAGGGTTCACCATCACCTCCTCCACTGGCGCTCTATCACTTCGGACAGGTGGGTGCTGCAAATCGTCCGAAGGAGTTACTCCCTCCCCTTCGAGGCGACCCCTCCAGCCATGCCACTGCAGTACCACCGCGTGTTGGGGGATTACTTGCAACTTCTGCAGAAGGAAGTTACGGCCCTCTTGGCCAAGGGGGCCATCGAGCGCCTTCCTGGGCCAGAAGTAGGGTGTGGTTGTTACTCCCACTACTTTCTGGTTCCCAAGTAGGGCAAAGGGGGCCTACGCCCTATCTTGGACCTGCGGAACGTCAATGGCTTCCTCCGGAAGGAGAAGTTCAAGATGCTGACTTTGGCTCAGGTCTTAGCTGCCCCAGACCCAGAAGACTGGATGGTAACGTTGGACTTGCAAGACGCATATTTTCACATCCCCATCCTGCCGGCCGACCGGCGTTACCTGCGGTTCACGGTAGGCCGTGAGCACTCCCAGTTTACCTTCTGGTGCATTATTCCAGGTGGCGGATGCGGGCTCTCCAGTGGGACCTGAAGTTTCAGTGGGCCCAGCATCAGGGCAACCTGTCCGACCACGTCCTGATCTCGGAAGGCACTGCGAGAGAGTTGCAGTGATGGCTTACGGACCGCGATTGGGTCAGCGGCAGATCCCTCTCCCTACCCCAACCAGAGCACGTAGTAGTGACGGATGTGTCTCTCCTGGGCTGGGGGGCCACATGGGAGAGGTGGAGATCAGAGGCCTCTGGTCTCCGGCGTAGTCCCGGCTCCATATCAACCTTCTGGAGCTGCGGGCGATCCGGCTTGCACTGAAGGCATGTCTTCCCTCTGTCAGGGAAAGTGTAGTGCAGGTGTTCACGGACAACACCACCGCCATGTGGTACTGCTACAAAGAGGGCAGGGTGGGGTCGTGGGCCCTTTGTCAAGAGGCTCTGCGCCTCTAGCAATAGCTGTAACACCAGGGCGTCACCCTGGTGGTTCAACAACCCTGGTGGTTCAACACCTGGCAGGTTTCCTGAACGCCAGGGCGGACAAACTCAGCTGCCGGTGCATGATGGATCACTAATGGCGTCTGAACTCGGATGTGGCGCAAGGCCTCTTTCAGCGATGTGGAAAGCCTTGGTTAGATCTATTCGCCACCGAAGAGAACGCGCAATGTCATCAGTTCTGCGCGTTGGAATTTCTAAGGCGGCACTCGCTCAGAGACGCTTTTCGTCGCGAGTGGAGCTGCGGTCTATTGTACGCCTTTCCGTCTATACCACTTCTGCCCAGAGTGCTGAAGAAGATCAGGCGCGACCGGGCCCAAGTCATCCTTGTGGCTGCGGACTGGGCACGAAGATACTGGTAGCCCGAGCTACTCAGCACGTCAGTCGATCCCCAGATTCGTCTGCCTCTTCAGGAGGACCTTCTGTCGCCGCAGCAGGGGACGGTCCTCCACCCGAACCTGCCCAGTCTCCACCTCCATGCGTGGAGATTGAGCGGCGACAGTTGGGGCCATTTGACTTGCCTCCTGAAGTCTGTGATGTGATTCTGGCAGCCAGGCGTCCCTCCACAAAATCGGTATACGCCTGCAGGTGGAACAAATTTGTGACATGGTGCACAGCAAAGGCTGTGGATCCCCTTTCTGCCCCCCTTTCAGAGGTTCTCCTCTTCTTTCTCTTGCCCAGCAGAACTCTGCGTTAGGCACTATCAAGGGCTACCTCTCTGCCATTTCAGCCTCCTTATGGCTTCCTGATCAGCCTTCTCTTTTCATGTCCCCTGTTGTAAATAGATTCTTGAAGGGCATCACTCACATGTTTCCTCCTGTTCCTTTCGTGATGCCTCAGTGGGACTTGAATCTTGTTCTGACTTATCTGATGTGCGCTCCCTTTGAGCCACTTCACAATTGTCCTCTCCGTCTTCTTACTCTTAAGACTGCATTCCTGGTTGCCATCACCTCTGCCAGGAGGGTGAGTGAGCTCCAGGCTCTATCTTCTAAGCCTCCTTTCCTTTCTGTCCATCCAGACAAAGTTGTTTTGAGAACACGTCACTCTTTCCCGCCGAAAGTAGTCACAGCCTTCCACATCGGGCAGTCTTTCACCTTGCCCACCTTCTTTCTGCCTCTGCATCCCTCGAAAGAGGAAGAGAGGCTCCACCGTCCGGACCCAAAACGTGCGCTCTCATTCTATCTGTACCGCACACGCCAGTTCCAGGTGGATGACCAGCTCTTTGTTGGTTACGTGGGCGCTAAGAAGGGACGGGCGGTGCACAATTGAACCATTTCTCGATGGGTCGTTTTGTGCATAAAGGCTTGTTATTCGCTGGCTAAAAAGGAGCCTCCTGTGGGGCTGCGTGCCCATTCCACTCGGGCCATGGCGGCTACTACTGCCCTGGGTCGGGGAGTCCCCTTGCAGGACATCTGTCAGGCAGCTACGTGGGCCTTGCTGCACACGTTCGTTAGACACTACTGCCTGGACAGCCAAGTCCAGGGAGATGGCTTTTTCGTCCGTTCTGTTCTTTAGGACTTTCTGGTGTGATCATTGGTTCGCAGTCCCTCCACCGGGGTTGGTATTGCTGGGGTATCTATTCTAAGGTAAGAAATCTAACACTAATCTGTTTCTTTCAGATGCACAAGTTACTTACCTTAGGTAACGATATATCTGTAAGAAGCAGTAGTTAGTGTTAGATTTTTACCGCCCCACCCATCCTCCCTGCTCTGCGAACCGATATCTAGGTTTAAGGTTATTCCCTTTGATGGCCCTAGTTTCATGGCACCAGTGTCGGTTTTTATCATGGCTCTGCGTTTCTGGCACGGAAAATCTGTGTATAAGAACTGACGTCAGCGCGCGAGGGCGGCGTCTAAGTACTCCGACAATGTCATCCCGGCACCAACGACGCCGACGACGGACGCGGAGACGCAGACGATGCCCACCGACGTGCAGAGGTACTGCTACGCAAAACTTTCCGGATCCAATCTGACGCCTGGGGATATTCTAAGGTAAGGAATCTAACATCAACTACTGTTTCTTACAGATATATCGTTACCGAAGGCAATAACTTGTGCGTTCGGCGACTCTATGTTCAACTGCTGTTCACATGGAACCCTTCTCCAATTCGGCCTTCAAAGTTCTCGTTTGAATATTTGCTACTACCACCAAGATCTGCAAAATAAATAAATTGACGTTGTAAAGAAGCCAGGGAATCATCACACTTCCATCCCTCTCCAGGAGCACAATTGTTACCGCTTGTTCCCATCCCAATCTCGGTATCCATTCGAACTAAATGGAGGGAACAATCACCCCCCTGCAATAAACTTGCCCCACAGAAGTTGACGATTCCCATCTTGCCCCCCAACATACACTCTTCGCTATCCACACCATTCCCCAATTCATCAACATGACAACTATAGCACGGGTAATCCACCATGAGGTCTGTAACCCACCCCCAACTTAATTAACTATATAGTTACGCAGTATAAGATCACAATATACTTCCCCTTATCGGACCAAAGTTCTACAATGTCGACAAGGCCCTGGGACTGTCTTCCTGTCTTTTGGCGGCCGCCCGGTCCCTGCATCTCAGTCCTTGTCGCCGTTGAATACTTGCTTCTACCAGGTTTGGATCTGGAGGTTCCAACCGCAGGATGCTCCCAAGAAGTGGATGCTCACTATCTTCATCCGCAAAATCTTCTCTCTCCGACATTTCTGTGGTGACATATTTACTTGATCTTCGAAGGGTCTGTGCAGCATGTCCTTGGGCCGTATCGTCTTCAGAGTCCAATATTTGTGACCTGTCCTCTCTGGGCCTAAAAGATCTCATCGGTGTTTGCGTGGTGGTTCTCCATACCTTCAACAACCCGCCTCTGGCGCTTCTCTTTAGGTCTTTCCTGGCTTGGACCCAACCTCTTATCTGCATGGAGGTCTTTTGCTTGGGACGTTCTATGCCCCAACAAGGGCTGTTCCTCGATCCACGACCATGCTTTTTGTGGGGTCTGAAAAAACTGTGCGGTACCTTGGAAGATGACTTTAAGTTCAGCTGGGAATAATAACATATATTGGATCCCGAGTGTTCTAAGTTTCACCTTTATTGGGTCAAAAGTTCGTCTCTGCTTTTGTACATTGTGTAAGTAGTCCAGGAATACCATTACTCGTGTATTTTCATATTTAATGTCTACTTTTTTCCGCCGCTTAGAAAGTATTAGATCTCGATCCTGAAAATTCAAGAAACGGGCCAATCAGGGCCGAGGGGGTCTCCCGGTGGCGGGCGGACATTTGGTATCCCATTCACCCTCTCTATAACGAAGCATGCCCAGAACTGGGCATCTTTTAGAAAGGTTAAGAGGAACTGGCCTGGGTCCGCTCGTTTTGTGCCTTCCGGAAAACCAATAAATCTGAGGTTATTCCTGCGGGCCCTATTTTCGGCACCGTCAACCCTCCAGGCCACTTCTTTCATTGAGGATAAGAGTCCTGTCATGTCTTTACTTATAGTATGAGAGGTATCTTCTATTTATGTGATGCAGTGTTTAGCTTCAGTGACTCTCTCAGAGACTTTTCTCAGGTCATGGTGTAGCAATGTGACCTCTGAGCGTATCCCCGCCATCTTCCCCTCCAAGCTCTCTAGACGAGTGGATCGCCTGCAGTATGGCCGCATTGTCTGGTAGAGGTGTAGTACCTCCTTCCGCCCCTGTCAACGTGGGGAGCACCTGAGCAAACCGATCCAGCTTTCCCTGCTTCAATGATTTAGGCTCCTTATCCTTCGCCATCTTGAGCTATCCGGCACTAGTTTGCAGACAGGCACTCACCCCCACAGTCACTATGGGAAACAGCCCCTTGTCAGCCAATGGGCCGACAATCTTCCAGGTGAGGGAACAATACTCGGGTCACAAGGGAGGGGAACACACACTGACTTTCTTTTGGTGTCTTTCAGCCCCTCTCCCAGGGCAGTGGTGGAACCTGGTCTAGGGAGGCCTCCAGTCGAGGTTGGCACCAACCATTAGATGATCACTCTCGCCCACGGAAGCCGAGTCAGTGTGTCCCTCAAGGCTCTCGTACCACCCTATGTAGCCTCTTCGAAAGTCACACCTTGGTTTCTATTTCTGGCTCCAAGACCAGCGTGCCTGGTGTCTTCTAGGCTGTCTGATCCAGTCTGTAGCACTGCTATTTCCCCCCCCACCAGGCCCGTTTCTCAAAAGGTGCACAGAGGCCCACATTACGAGCAATTGCCCTCGCCTCTCACCTCAGTGCTCCACACAGTATGTACAGACATCAGTGAAGGGGGAAGGAGAGGAATCCGACTGTAGGGCCCCCTGGGCTCCGTTCAGTGGCGTAGTTCCCTCAGTTATTCTTCACTCCCCCCTTGTCCAGCAGCCTCTGACTGTCTGTCACCGCTTGTGGGAGGATTCCTCAAGCCAGACCGACACCGATCAGGCTGCCTCCTGTACTCCCTGCTGCAGCTGCTATTACACGCTTCAGAGTCCGGGATAGGGTCGCAGGCTCTCTGCACTCAATTTCCCTGCTGTGCCGCAACTGCCAAACTAGGTCACCACTGGTGTTGCTGTTTGGAGCCACCCTACCATCGGCAGGTCTCACCCGGCCAGTCCGCTCCGTCTCGCGTTACAGGATCACTGTCCTAGCAGGGCGAACTTTTACCGCTCCGTGTCGCGGCTCTGGGGGGTGCAGTCCGTTCCCAGCGCAAAGCAAGCATCTCAGTTTTCATACAGCACACTCACCTTCTCCCTCTCAGTCCGGGTAGCCTTTCGTAGCGCAGACACTCTGCAGATTCAGTGGGTCTCAGCGATCATGTCCGGTGTGGTGCCATCTTGGAATATGTCGTAGGGTTCCGCTTGAGAGGGGCTGCATCTTTAAAGGCAACTTTAAGGCCAGTGTCCCATTATGCCGTGTAGGTGAGAATTAACTAAATTCCTTTTTCTGGCTCCTGCTGACAGGATCTTGGAGCCCTGAGCTTGGCCTTTGTAAAGCCTTTTTCCTTACAGAACATTCAGTACCTTTTTATAATTGGCTCACTCAGGGTCCTTTAGGATTCGAAATATTTTTCTGTTGTTCTTGACAGAAAAAAATGGCTTTAAAAAAAAAAAGAATTACATCTTTTTTTGCGAAATGCTCAGAATGTGGCAGAAGAATTCCTGTAATAGATCCCCACCGGATCTGTAGCTGATGTCTGCCAGAATCTTATGACCCCTCTAGATGTCATCGCTGCAATTCCCTCTCCAGGTTCATATTGAGATACCATGAGAAGATTTGCTTGCCTCTCCAAGAACAAATGCAAACAAGTCAGGAATCCCTTTCTGGGGAAAGATCTGAGGGGTGAGGAGAGCCTGCTCTTTTTAGCAGTGCTCCGGTTTCATTCTCTGAGGTACTCTTGCAAGAAGCGATCGAAATGGAGAAGTCAAGGTGAGAAGCAACATCTGAAAACCATCATCTCCAGTCAGCATCAAGGACATCGACATCAAGAAAAGGTACATTATCTAAATGCTGTCTGTCGAAGGTTGGGTCGGTGTCGAGGACACATGCAACTAGAAGAAGACCATCAACATTAAAGGGTTCATTGACGTTGAGACATCATTCGATTTCAACACATGCTTTGCTGCGGAAGAGAGGACAGTGGAGTGCCTTTCAACAATTAAGGCACAAAAACAGACCTCGGATTCAGACTTTGAGTATTCCATAGTGTATTCACTTTCTAGACTGGTTTCTCCTGCCCTCATACTTGACTCGCCTTCTCCTCTGCCATTATGATCACCTTCTCCACAGGCAACTGTTATGACTCCACCTCTACCTCCACTGGTAATTCATGCTGAACTTCCTCCAAACATAGCACCTGCAAGGGTTCCACAAAGCATGCAGCATGCATATGCTTCTGAAGAATCCTTGTCATGATGTTCCTGATCTCAATCCCAACATTCCAGCCAGTGTTATAGGTCTAGGTCTGAGCAAACTGACATCCACAGTAGTGACGTACGCGCGATTCCACATACCGATCATGATCGTCAAGCAATTGACTCATGTCAACATCTCCGTGAAGATATTCTCCTACGTTAACTGACTTTTATTCAGTATTGGGGTATCTTTCATAGATTCACATGCCTGAATCATTCCCCGTCGTCGAGATGGGAGTCCCACGGTATAATGTTCAAGCAGTGCCTTAAATCCTTAATAGGCTAACATGGCCCTAGGCCATCTCATTAGTAGCCTATCCATGTCCTTTTAAAAAAAGGACCAAATGTTCAGCTGTCAGCACCCTCTAGAACACTCCCAGCAGGAGCCAGTTCTCTTCAGATTTTCACCGCACGTTGTGTGGAAGGGAGTCTCCCTGAGTGCTACTCAGTTTTTTCTTCTACTCAACAATTACAGACATCATGTGATACAATAAAAGCCTTTTCCCCCCTTGTAAGGCCCGTGGGAGGAAAAGAATACATGTGGATGATCCACACAAAGAATGCATTTATTGCCTACATCCCAGGCATGAGGTGAAAGACTGTAAGATCTGTTGCACCTTCTCAAACAAGACCCTCAAGGATGGAGAGGGAAGATTGTTATTGTAGCCCCAAACCACAAAACAACAGTCTAGTTATTCTGATGAAGAAGACAGCTTCAACATCCCACAAGAGGGCTAGATCTCGGGACAGATCCTCCGGTGAGGGGAAGACACATTTCAAATCTTCACAGGAAAGAGCTTCAAGTAAGGAGAAGGCTGCCAAACATTCTTCTGAACCGGAGTTGTCTGTGCCCTCCACACCTGTAAAGAAGGATAGATATCGCCCTAGAGCTTCTTCTTCTGAACCTGTAAGTACAAAATCTCTGAAGAAGCCATTGCAGACATCAATCTCTCTCTTGTCAACAACGATTTGTGTGACATCGTCAACGCCATCGTCAACGGCTACAGTTACGACGCTTGTGAATCAGTTTCCTGTTCTCTCTACAAGAGTCTCCATCTCAACGAAAGTTCCATCGACGTTGAAGACTGTCAACGCTTCTCCGTCGACTACTATTCCGTCGACGAAAAAAACATTGATGACGAAGACACCGTTGACGACGAAGGCACTTTTGACCACGATACCGTCGACGAATATACTGTCGACGTCGACACCCATGTTGGCGGATTATAGGCAAAGGTTCCCTCCTGAACCAAATGAATCTGTAAACCAAGTTCCTCAAGCGGAAGAATCTACAGATACTCCAGGCCCTCAGTTACCAAGCACTCATGATTTTACCAGACTCGGGGACAATCGACCCAGGAGCAAAAACACTTCCTCTTCAGAAGAATAGGTTGAGGAAGGTGAACTGCCAGATCCAACAACTGCTCCCAACCCTCGGAACGATTACATTATTTCGACACCATCTCCTCCTCTGCACCTTCCTTCAGGCCGAAGGATATAGGGGGTTTCACAACTTGATGCAAAGAGCAGCCAACAGGTTCCATGTACCTATGACAGTAAAGCAGACAGAATGTTTCTTTTCCAATTTCAAAGAGGACACAAGAAAAGTGGTGCGCCCAATTCTTATCGACCATATTTGACAGGAGGGCATCAGAATCATGAAAACGCCAGCATCCATACCACCGGTGCTGCCTTGTGTTGAAAAGAAATATAGGGCTCCGGATGATTCCCCATTGTGCCTTATTGGACATCCGAAGCCAGATTCAATCACCTCCCTGGCTGCACAAAAGCGGTCTTAGAATCCGGCTACCCGGATTACCACCCCCCCATCCCCCAGATAAGGAAGGGCGTAGAATGGACATCCTTGGAAAAAGGTTCTCTTCAATGGCAGCTGTGATAATCAGAGCAGCAAATGCCCTAGCCATTATCGCCCGCTATGACTGCCAAATGTGGTCTGATATGGCAGGGTTAATAGACCTCATCCCGGAAGAAAATAGACAGGATGCACACAAAATTCTGCTGGAGGGTGAACGTGCAGCCTCAGAGACAATCGACTGTGCCCTTGATGTAGCAAACACTGATTTAAGGCAGTTAGCAGGAAGGCCGTACTTCGGCACCAGGGATGGCTAAAAGCAACAACTTTTAGGCCGGAGGTAGAAGCAAAAATTCTTGACATGGCTTTTGACGGTGTATCACTCTTCTGTAAACACATTGATGAGGCTCTACTGGCAATCAAAAATTACACGTACACTGCAAAGTCTTTGGGGGCTTTACAGTACAGGAGAGTACCTTTCAGAGGTGCTAGAGGGTGAAGATTCGCCACTTATAAAGTGAGAGCTCAACAATACCAACCAAACCAATCCCAGTAACGACAATCCTATAACTCTCCATTGCATCAGCAATCTTCAACGGCTGGTTTCTCTTGCCAGGGAGGCTGCAATCGAGCACCCCAACAAAGCTGTGACTCAGACAGAAAGCAATGAGCATGTCAGGGTACCTGTCCACCTTCCCTCCCTACTCGTGGGTGCAAAGATTTCCGGTTACGTGCAAAGGTGGCACAAGATTACAACAGATCGCTGGGTTTTGGACCTAGTCACCAAAGGTCACACACTAGAATTTCTTCAGCGGCCACCAACCACCCCAGCCAAGGGTCCCCCTCTCCCTCATCTTCATTTACTACGAAAGGAAGTTTTGGCTATGCTTCTCAAGGATGCTATAGAGAAGGTGCCATTCACCCAGAAAGGGAAGGGTTTTTAATCTTGATTTTTCCTAATAAAAAAAGAAATCAGGAGAAATACAACCAGCATGTAGTATATCAACAAGCAAGGAGGAACAAAATCCATTACCTTTTCTCAAGAGGCGCAAGAATTTTGGAAATGGATTACACACCATGGCATCACATTAAAAGCAGAGCATGTCAGGGGTCTACACAATACCCTAGCAGACACGTTGAGCAGGTCTCAGTCCAGTTGCCACGAGTGGGAGCTAGAACAATCTCAGCTAGACAAGGTATTTCGAAAATGAGGAAAAGAAACGTTGGACCTTTTTGCAACAAAGGAGAACTCCAAATGTCAGTACTATGCCAGCAGGCTCCCTCTACCGGGGTCAAGGGGGAATGCCCTTTTAATGTGATGGTCAGGGATATATTGCTACGCTTTCGCCCCATCCCGTTAATTCCCAGAGTACAGAGCAAGATGAGATTGGAAGGTTGTCGTCTGATCCTGATAGCTCCACGTTGGCCCAGGCAATACTGGTTCCCTGAACTGCTCCTGCGGTCAAAGTCGAAACCCATTCACCTACATCCGTCCTCAACGATGTTATCAAGGAACAAGGAACAAGTTAATCATCTGGATCCACACACTCTTCATTTGCACGCATGGCTCCTGAATTCCTGGAGTTTAGGAACGTAAATATAACGCAAGAGTGTAGAGAAATCATTGCTAGGTCCTGTGCCAAAAGCACTAGCAAAACATATCATCTGAAATGGAGAAGATTCTGTTTCTGGTGCGAAAGAAATAACATTCACCCGCTACAAGCCCCTGCTGAACAAAACTTACCATATCTTCTCTCACTAGCTAGATCACTTTCTCGTCAGTAAAGGTTCACTTAGCTGCAGTTTCCCATTATAGGCGCTCTCAAGTTCCTTCTCTATTTTCATCTAGTATTGTAAAACAATTCATGAGAGGACTTTTTCCAACATTTCCCCCTGTGCGTGCACCTCCTCCAGAATGGAAACTCAATGTAGTACTGGCGCAGTTGATGAGACAACCGTTTGAACCAATTCACACGGTGGAGCTAAAGTTTCTCACATGGAAGCTATCCCTCTTACTAGCTCTTACTTCTCAGCCCTACCACCATGCTACAAACTATTAAAACGAGATATAAAGCGGAAGAAGGGAGGGGGCACAGCCTTTTTATTTAAAGAGCACCTTACCTGTGTCCCTGAGACAGTTATCCAGACGGGCACCCATGAGATTCTAGCTTTCTCAGTGCTAAAAGGTGAATACAAATTATTCGGAGGGGCTGTTATCTACAACCCTACCAGCCATCATCCTGATTTTAGCTCAAACTTGCGATCACAACTTTTCCCTCTCTTTCTTAAATAGAAACAGTTTTTAATTTTTTGTGACTTCAATAGCCATTATGAAAACTTCACCAACCCGGGGGCCTAATATCTGGAAAATGACATGGCAATAATACAATTAGTTGAGTGGATCAAAGGACCAACCCATATGGCTGGACATACACTGGATCTACTGTTCTCCAACATCGAGACTATTAATGTTCATGACATCAAATTAGTGCATTGGACTGACCACTCCCTAATCTCCTTCTCTTTCAGCCTTCCCGATAAACCACTCCAGGCAAAAACAGAGTCTCAATCAGGGAAAAGAGCATGGAACCAAATCTCCCTTGACTGGTTTGCCTCACATTTCTCCGACTATAACCCTGACACATCTTACACTAACTCTGTTCAAGCAGAAGCTGAACAACTGCAAAAAGAAATCGAGAAAACACTTGATCTGTACAATACTAAACTAAACAATAAATCCACCATAAATCGCGATCCGAAAAGTGGTACTCATTAGAACTAAAACTAATGAAAAGAAAGTGTAGAGCTACCTAACCGAACTGAAAAGCTATCATTGTGCTTTAAAAAAAAACCAAAGAAAAACTATTATACAAAAAGTATTGAAGACAATGGTAATTCATCCAAAGAACTTTATAAAGTAATTCGAGAGCTCTGCAAACCCACCAGTCTGTCTGAAAATATGGCACCTACAATAGACAACTGTGAGTTACTTAACAATTTTTTCACTGACCAAGTGACCAAAATCTATGCATCCTTTAAAAATCAGCCCGAGGGAGATAATATAGACTGCCACCTCATCCCCTGGCTCAGGTCCATCTGGCCTTCCCTCTCAGAAAAGCAGGTAGCTGAAGCTATGACCAAGGTTAAGGCAGGATCACCACTCGATCCCTGCCCTCACTTCATCTTACTTCATCTTATGCAGACTAGTGCCAGTTTTATGTCCCCCTGTCACCAAATACTTTAATCAAACTTTAGAGCTAGCTTCCTTCCCTACCATATGGAAGGAAACAGTGGTATTTCCTCTATTAAAAAAAATCAGGCTTAGAAATTTACGACCCAGCAAACTATTGACCGATCTTGAAGCTACTGGATCTATCCCAAGTCTTGGAGAAATTGGTAAATAGACAACTCCCCACTTTTCTTGAAACCAATAACCTACTAGACCCCTCCAAGACTGGTTTTAGTTTTAACTTTGTTTTTATTGACAGTCTGCAGCAAATAAACAACATACAATTCTGATAGCTTTTTCCCAAGTCCCACTTCTACCCACCACCCAATAACATACTTTCAAACAATATTGTCCGTTGTGTGGGTACAGTCCAGCATGACCCTTCTGAGACATGTGAGGCACTTCTTAGAGTAGTTATATACTATAGTGTAACTTGAAATCTAAAATACGCACAATGTCAAATGGATATTTAAACCCCGCCCCTCTTCTCCTCTCCCGAACTGGTGTGCTTAGGGCCCATCTCAGCTTTGTAAAAGCGTAAAAGTAGTCCAATGCTTTATGATGTCACTGCAACACACCATTTGTGCAAGTGTGACAACTTTGTCTCTGTATGGTTTGTATTCCTAGTCAATCACGCCCCATTGCTGTCGGAGCTGGTGAACGACTCCCAGAAGCTAATGACAGGGAGACACGCTTAGAAGAGAGCAATAATTGTGTTTGTCACTAGTCTAAGTCTGATTCATGTTCTATGAATTTAATAAATATACTGTTGATAGAGAATTGACATTACGAGTAAACTGTTCATCAATTGGTTTTCCTTAGACAAGTGGTTTTGTGTTTGTAGGCTGTGGCTCTTCCTGTGGTGTTTGTGGATGTGATAACAGTTTCTTTAAGCAAGGATGTGGGCGTAGGAAAGTAGGATCTTTCTGGCATAGTTACAACCACCTTGTTGCTGGTGTCAATGTGTTTTGACTGTAGTACACTGGGATCCTGCTAATCAGGACCCCAGTGTCTGAGCTTCCTCTCCTCAATCAATTGGTAAGTACTTCATACACCCCACAATTAATATACTGGTGTATCCCTGTAAGTCCCCAGTATATGGTACTAAGGAACCTAGTGCATTGGTACACCAGGGGTCCCCCATGGGCTTCAGCATGTATTGTGCCACCCATGGGAGCCCATGCAGACTGTGTCTGCCATTGCAGTCTGCGTGAAATGGTGTCTGCACCTTTCACGTCAGATATAAGGTTTTCCTTATATCCCGGTCACTGCATTTAAAACCTATAAGTCACCCCTAAGGCAGGCCTTACACCCCACAGGCAGGGTGCATGTGCAGTGTGAGGGTACCCCTGCACGAGCAGAGACGCTACAAACCACTGAGTCCATTCTCTGGCTTTGTAAGTGTGGGGAAGCAATTTTAAGCTGTATAGTGGACACCTTTTAGTTGGCGCACTGTCAGTGTGCCTCCGGAAATCTTCTTTGCCTCTGTGCCCACGTCTGTAATACGGTGCTGGCGCAGAAGCAAAGGGATTCCCTCATTTCTATGGGGCATGCCTCCCTGCAGATGTCTGAATGCTCCCTGCAGATAGTGCTGGCGCTTCATGTGCATCAGCGATATCGTTATTACAGAAGGGGCCGCACAAGTGTCTGCGACCCCTTCTGTAATACCAGAGAGCCGGCACAGACGCCACTTGCGCCACCTGGGCACTCTTTGTAATACAGTCCAAGATGGCCTCTTGATTCTGCCATCTTGATTCCAAGATCAGCAGATGCCCCTAGGAGCATCTTACTGGTCAGTCCTTCAGAGTAGGGTCCCTGGCTCCACCCTTCCCTCGATAGGTCGGTCACTGCAGAAGACATCCGCCCCCCTTTCTGGGTTACTTTAAGTTCTCCCCTAAGTGTGGGTCCTTAAATTCATCCGGGCTTCTTCTACAAGAACTGACTGGCCTCGCCTGAAGATTTGTCTAAAGACTCTTCTGCTGCTGGACACTGGACTCTGCTGCTGGACTGAGTCAGGAACCAAGACAGACTGCTTCTGGGAGAAAGGCTCCTACTGCAACTTTGTCTCTGTGCTCTTCCAAGTTCTGCAACCTCCGTGGCTGTGCTGTTCTGTTTGCCAAGTCTTGTTGGTGGTCCTGCCGGCCACAGACCTTCCTGCATCTCGCCAACCAACATGGGACGGCTCTTGGACGTCTCCTGTGCCTCTGCAACGTAACCTGGGCTCTGCAGCTTCAAGACCTCTGTGCTATAGTGAAGTACCTCTGACATGGGCAGGCCAATTGTGCTCATGCTCCTCCTGGACACCTCCGGGTGGTTTGGACTCTTTCCCCTCTTTTTGCAGGTACTCCTCGTGCAGAATCCACATCTGGGTTCCACTGACCTGGTCCGCGAGACACTGTAGCATTGACGTCAACACGCGGTTCCGACACTACTTCGCAACTATGCTCCCAGGCTCTCTGGTGTAGGTATCCAGGTTCTCTGGGTATCTACAGGTGGGTGTGCCCTCCAACCACCCTGGGTCCAATGGGTTTCTTCCAGGTCCTCCGGGAATGGCCTGAAACAGTAAAACTCCAACCAACACTTCCCCACGTTATCCTATGGACACTGAGCCGGGGTTTCACCTCTGCACACGTGCGTCTAGCAACTCTTAGTTACTGACCTGTGGTGGTTCCATGCACACTGGTCCTTAGTTCCTTGGGTGTTATTCTTGGTTTAGTACTCACCTCACAGCCCATCTCCCAACAGCAGAAATCTGATAGCCTTTGCGGAACTCAGAACTAACTGATTCGCCCCCGAACTCCGTCTCTTACTGCGTTATTATTGTTGTTGTTCTGTTGGTGTACAGGCTATATTTCCCTCCTATCGTTTCTGATTCTTGTTTTCTATGCTTATTGCCCTGGTTGCATCTCTCTATTTGCTGTGAAGCGCTCTGATACCCTCTGGTCCAGCTAGCGCTATACAAAACTCCAATAAATAAATAAATAAATAAATAAATTTACTTACTATATGGTTTGCCCCCCCCATAGTGGCCCATGTGTTTTATGTGCTTTACATACCTGTTTTGAAGTATATTTTATTGTGTATTGATATCTCCAAGTATATGATATACCAAAGAAGTTTAAGTGTTGGTGTGTAATAAATACAAGGTATTTTTCTAACACTGATGTGGTTCTTTCTTGTGTGTAAGCCTCACTGATTGTCTGTTGGTTAATGCACTTTCTTTACACCCTTCTGGATAAGCTTTAGCTGCTCTCCATAGCTATCTCTTGAGAGCTTTGGTTATCAGGGACCACTACCATTAAGACTAGGGGTTGTCTGGACTTAGTGTACTTGCCTCACCAATAGGTGTACACCATATACTGAGCCAGCCTCCTACATTGGTGGTGCAGCAGTTGGGATAAAGACTTGCATTGCTTTACCACTTTGTCATCAGTGAGGTTTCCACAAGAAACCACTACTAACTTGGGAATACACTATACTGGATAGTTAGTATATTTTACTAAACCTTTGGGTTGAGTGCCAGGGGTCTAGCATAGCCCTTTCTCCAAACCCTTGGAAGTTTAGAATACTAGGTTGGGTAGATACACTACACTAGTATAATGTCCACTGTTGGGGAATTTAGCCAGACTCGGGGGTCTGGGTAATGCCCTTGGGGTCCAAGAACTTAGGGGCCTTTGTAAGACTTGAAAACTCAAGATACATAGTAATCCTACTATTGCTTATCTTTTAGAGATACACTGGCCCGATGACCTCCAGAATCCTGGGAGACACTCCGATCATGGAGACCTTGGTAAGGGGATAAACCCTACAGGACAAGAGCAAGAAGTCTCTGGACATGGCCATGAGAAGTAAAAAGAGACTCTTATGGGCAACTCTGCACCTGTAAAAGGAGGTACTCACAGTACAGAAGGGGGGGTCCCAGCAGTAGGCCAAATTTCTCTCCCCCTGGGTTGCTACAGAGGGTTCATAGGAAGAACATGCCTTCATTCTCCTCATCCTCACTCTTCTCAGCATCTCATGCTGGGTCCATCCACCCTAACATAGAGGGGAAACTTTAGATAGAGAGTACAGCATGCTCAGATTTGAGACTGCAAAGCTCAAATTGATGAGAGAGCAGCTGGCTTGTGATAAGGAATCCCCAGAGGTGGAGAGAGAGAGAGGAACATTTTGGGATTAGATCCCCATGATGGCAACACTAGAGACTCAAGAGGAACACTTTGACACTAGGAATCTTAGCAAAATAGTCCCTTCTTATAAAATTGGGGATGTCATCCACAAGTGGGTTACTGCCCTGGAGAGGGCCTGTAAAGCCCAAAAGGTCAACCAGAGGCAGCGGGCAGCTATCCTGGGGCTCTCCTTTGCAGACAAAGGCAGAGACAAGCTTTTGGCAGTTAGAAAAGAGAATGCAGCCACCTACCAGATCTCGAAAGAGGCACTCATTGAAGGGGTTAGGGCTTACCTGTGAAGTTTACGGAATTAAATGCAGAGATATTCAGAAAGCCACTTCAAAAGACTGGGTTGATTTTATAGACTGTGCAGTTAAGGCTCTGGAAGACTGGTTACATTGTAGTAATGTACAGGACTATGAAGGGCTGTACAATTTGATCCCAAGAGAGCACATCCTTAATAACTGTGTCTGAAAAACTACACCAATATCTGGTGTACTCTGATCGGAACTCTCCCCAAGAATTGGGAAAAAAGGCAGACAAATCGGCTCACACCAGAGTGACCAATAAGTCTCGTAGTGGTGGTGACCAGAAGCAAAAGAATGTCAAGTCCCAAGAGAAAGATGGGGACAAGCCTAAAGATAACAAAAAAGAGTCTTCTTAAGGTCCACAAACCTTTTCCTCTGGAGTTGGGTCCAAGTCCTCCTCTTCATCTAATAATAATAAGAAAAAGAAACCTTGGGGCTTTGCTTCTAAAACTAAGAAACATAAGTCACCTGATGCTATATGTCAGAAGAAGGGCACCAATACTGCTACTGCTTTCCCTAGTGCCACTAGCTGTAGCACTATTAACAGTACTACATCCAAGTGTGTAGCTGGGTTCGCCTTGGGTACTTCAGTGGGCTCTGGCCTAGTCAAGAGTGACGACTGAGGTTGTCCTGATATCCGAGGGTGGCATTGACCTGGCCGCTTTGGCTGCCTAGTTTCCTAATATGAGGAAATACAGGCAGCACCCCCTCATTAATAGCATTGAAGAAAAAGCTTACAAGTCAAGTCAAGTCAAGTCAGAAATTTATATAGCGCGCTACATACCCATAGGGTCTCAAGGCGCTTGAGGAAGGGGGGAAAATTACTTGTCGAATATCCAAGTTTTAAGTTGCTTTCTGAATGCTAGGTGGTTCTGAGTAAGCCGAAGGTGAGTGAGAAGAGAGTTCCAGGTTTTGGCTGCCAGGTAGGAGAAGGATCTACCTCCCATGGTG
The DNA here is from genome assembly GCF_964263255.1 of Lissotriton vulgaris. NCBI lineage: Eukaryota > Metazoa > Chordata > Amphibia > Caudata > Salamandridae > Lissotriton > Lissotriton vulgaris. Next base: position 1,599,569,726 of record NC_141693.1, read on the forward strand.
GCTTTGTTGATGCGAGGAACAGTGGCCAGGGCTTGGTTGGAGGATCGTAGCTGTCGGGAGGGGGTGTAGAAGGACAGTCGTGTGTTGAGGCATTCGGGTCCAAGTTCGTAAAGTGCTTTGTGTGCGTGGGTTAAGAGGCGGAAGGTAATCCTCTTATCTACGGGGAGCCAGTGGAGGTCTTTCAGGTGACCAGAGATGTGTTCTTTACGCGGGATATCAAGTATGAGCCTGGCTGAGGCGTTCTGGATGCGTTGGAGTTTTTTCTGGAGTTTTGCGGTAGAACCGGCGTATAGGGTGTTTCCGTAGTCTAGGCGACTCGTGACCAATGCGTGAGTGACCGTTTTTCTAGTATCGGTGGGGATCCAGCGAAATGTTTTTTTGAGCATGCGAAGAATGTTGAAGCAGGATGATGAGACAGCGTTGACTTGTCTGGTCATTGAGAGTGAGGCGTCCAGGATGACGCCCAGGTTCCGTGCGTGGTCCGTCGGGATGGGTGCTTTTCCAAGGGCCTCTGGCCACCAAGAGTCGTCCCAGGCGGAAGGGGAGGTACCTAAGATGAGGACTTCTGTTTTGTCTGAGTTCAGTTTCAGACGGCTGTGCTTCATCCACTCGGCTACTTCTTTCATTCCTTCGTGTAAGTTGTTTTTGGCGGTGTTGGGGTTCTTGGTGAGTGAGAGGATCAGTTGGGTGTCGTATCACCTGAACAGATCTTACTTGGGCACACTTACCAAGTAACCAGTGCTGACAATATCACAGAGTGCCACCCCATAGCAGTGGTTAACCTTTGGTGTTGGGGGAAGGAGGAGGGTGGGTTACTGGCCCTAAAAAGGTTTTGGTATCCTCAAACATTCCTGCAGAGTGTCTCACGGGCAATGATTTGGAGACGTCATCATGGGCTGAAGTGGAGTTATGGACTCATGCAGATACTTGGTATCTCTGAAAGTGTTTTTGTAGCCACTAGAGAACAGATCACCACTTTGCACCTATGCACCTGGGCTCCCTGGTGTAGGTATCCTGGTTCTCTGTGTATCCACAGGTAGGGGTGCTCTCCAACGTTCCTGGGTCCAACAGGTTTCCTTGGGGTCCTCTGGGAAGGGTCCTGAAATAGTAAATCTCCAACCGCAACTTCCCCACGCTATCCTATGGACACTGCGCCGGGGTATCACCTCTGCACACGGGCGCCTACCAACTCTTAGTTACTTACCTGGGGTGGTTCCATGCTCCCCTGGTCCCTAGTTCCTTGGGTGTTAGTCTTGGTTTATACTCACCTCACATTCCATTTACTTAGTATATGGTTTGGCCCGTCTATAGTGGCCTATGTGTTTTATGTGCTTTACTTACCTGTTTTGAAGTATATTTTATTGTGTATTGAGATATCCAGGTAGGAGATATACCAAATTACTTTTAGTGTTGGTGTATAATAAATACAAGGTATTTTATGAACACGGGTGTGATTCTTTCTTCTGCGTAAGCTTTACTGCTCTTCCAGGGGATACTCATCAATAGCCATAAGCAGTGAATTTTACATATATATACATGCATATATGTATATACATATACAGGTGTATGCTCAGATCATAAAGTAAATAAAAAGTTTCAACCCCATACACCTGCATATGTATGCATACCTACATATATGTAAATATGCAGCCCCATCCAACAGTCTAAAACAAATAGGACAGACAGCCAAGATTACACCAGTTTTACTTGTATAACAATAAGTCTCTCAAGACTGCTTGTAATAGAGACCATACACTATAATGGTTTCAAACAAGACTCCTTTATTTTCCAAAATAAGGAAGTACAGTTAATTGCAGGCAGTTTGGCCCATAGGCTGCATAAGAATAACTGTCTTAGTACAGAAAAGACAACTGGCACCTTGCCTTTAATGCTTACAAGAATCTAAGCACTTTGCCTTTAAGAACCTCAGGGAACACTCTGCCCCCAGCATGCTCCACAGGTGACAGTTAGGTCAGTTCTTTTTTCCGGCTCCTTCTGTGAAGATCCTGGACAGTTTTCTGACTTTTCTGTCAGGAATTGATTTCTTGTTTTTTGTGGTTCTCCTGAGCTGGTAGAAGTTTATCTTCATTTTCTGACAGAAATTCTTAATCTTTTCCTGTCAGAATGCCGTCTCTTTTTCGCAAATGTCCAGCCTGTGGAAAGAAGATGGCCTTTTCAGATCCACATTCGGTGTGTATAGCCGGTCTTCCTTCTAGTCACAAGATAGACTCGTGTTATCACTGCAAGAAGTTTTCTGCGAGGACTCTACGTGATAGAGGGAGGATTCGCCTTCAGGCTGTGCTGGAGAGAGGAACAGCTCATTTGGAAAGTGGCCTTGCGAGTCAAAAGCCCTCCTCTCATCAGGAACATCGATGCCAGCATAATTCTGCCTCTTTAACATCGAAAAACCGGCAGATTCCAGACTGCTCGCCGTCGACATCTTTACCGCCGTCCAAGAAAAGGCCTACACACTGTACGACGTAGAGGCGGCGTGAGTCTCCGTCATCGAGAAAGGCTTGGACGTCGAAGCGGACTACCTCTGGCTTAAGGTATGTTCAGGATGCGGGTCGATCGACGTCTAAGCACCCATCAACGTCGAGGCATTCTCCGTCACCTCACCATAGGTCGACGTTGAGAAGTTCGCTGATGGCGAAGAGACCTCGACATCAGTCGACATCGAGAGAATTGAAGTCGACGTCGAGGTGGCGAGAGCACTCGCCGTCGAGATCACCACTACGACATAGACGGTCGAGGTCCCCTTTGAAGAAGGTGGGGTTGCCGTTGAGGACAGCGAGGTCCTTAACTCCTTCCATGCATCACCCCACGTCAGGGGAGAAGCTTGGGTCGACGTCAAAGGAAATGCATATGTCGACATCGAGGGACAAAGAGCCTGCTGCTGCCTCTGAGGGGGTTGGAGCTGCATCTCATTCTCCCTCAAGGACTTCATCATCGCCAGGTCTCCATATTGTCCAGGTTTCCCTGGAGGGCTCTCCGGTGGTTGGAGAAGATCCTCGGCGTAGAAAGTCTAAGGCCCTCAGTAGCCCGGGTTCGGACTATTCCCGTACCTACTCTCCTTCACGCCAGTCAAGATCTCCATCACATACTGAGGCTCCACAGAGAACACCACGAAGATCAAGATCACCAAAGGTGGTGTCTTCTAGAAGAAGAAGTCCGCGCAGATCGCGCTCTCTGCGTTCCCATCACGTGCGTTCAATGAAAGGTGTCACTCTATCATTCTTCACCGAAGAGAAGGCGACAGAGGTCTCCCACCTGGTCTTCTTCTTCTACAAGGTCCTCGATGAGAGATTATTCTCCAACTTTCATGTCTACACCTCCATCAAGAGTGTCACCAATTGATGATCTTACCACCTTCAATGAGGTACTCTGTAGAGGAGCGAGTAAGTTAAACATTACTATGTTGGTACATACTGTTTCCTCCTTGGTTTTTGAGACCCTCCATCACCGTTCTTCAGTCAGACCTTTGCTTCCTCTTGTCCCTGGCATTATCGAACTTGCTACGCAGATTTTTCTGACACCAGCAACGGTGGGTTCTGTGCCCTTTCCGGATATCGAAGAAATACAAGGCTCTTGATCAAGATCTGCTTTTTCTTCGCTCTGATCCTCCTCCAGATTCCATCATTGTGGCAGTGGCTAGGAAGACGCACTCTTCTGTCTTCCTCCTCGGCACCTCCGGATAGGGATAGCAAATTGATGGATTCCATGGGTAGAAAGATGTTCAACACATCAGCATCTTTCATGAAGGTCGCCAGTGCCTCCGCTCTGCTGGGGAGATATGATAGATCCTTGTGAGATTCTCTTGGCCGTTTTGTGGACAAACTCCCTAAAGAAGATCAGCAAGATTTTCGGGAAATACTACAAGAGGGAGGTCAGATTATTAGTGCTTCCGCTGATTCAGCTGATCTGGCTGCCCACGGGTACTCCCATGGTATCTGTTCAAGGCATTCTGCGTGGCTTCGGTTGACTGGCCTTAAGCCTGAGGTACAGCGGAAGATCACCAATCTACAATTCGATGGGTCTTCTCACTTCGGGCCGCATGCAGACGATGAAATGGCGAAGATGAAAGCAGAATTGGAAACAGTAAAAACTGTGGGGCTGGAGAAAAAGAGAGAATTGTGCAGGCGTTTTCGCTCCTACGATAAACGCCCATTCCAGCAGAGGGGTCAAACTTCTGTGGTCATTGTAGGGTCATCAACAACAGCAGAGGTCTCATTTTCGCCAACGAAGACCAGATAGAGGAAGAGGGAACAATAAGCAGCAACCCTCTACCTCAAAGCAACCATCGAAGCAATGAGGGAGTGCATCCTCTAAAAACATTGTCCACACCGGTAGGAGGAAGTATCGCTGGTCATCTTGAGGAGTGGAAACATATAACTGGCGACCAATTGATGTTACATGTTGTCAAGAATGGATATCTGCTACGATTCAAGACCCCACCACCATTGATTCCTCTGAGTGGAGGACTCCGCTTGTGTCACCCCATTTTACACAAGGAAGTAAACAATCTTCTGAAAGAAGAAAGCCATAGAGTATGTTCCTATTTATCAGAGGCGCCAGGGGATATACTCTCGATATTTCCTGGTCGAAAAAAGAGGCCCTTCAGTGGAGTACAGACCAATTCTGGACCTACGCATCTTGAACAAATATATCCGCAAAGAAAAGTTTTGGATGCTTGCTCTGCACCAGATCTTCCCTCATTTACATCAAGGAGACTGGATGTGCTCCATAGATCTGCAGGACGCCTATTTTCACATTCCAGTGTCCATGAAAAATTGGAAATTTCTCAGTTTTCAAGTTGCTCTACGCCATTATCTGTTCTGAGTTCTACCATTCGGACTCAAGTAAGCCCCACGGACTTTTTCAAAGTGCATGGCAGTGGTGGCGGCTTTTGTTCACAGGCGAAGAATATTAATTTATCCATACCTGGACGACTGGCTTCTGAAGAGGTTCACTCCATCCCTATTTCAGTTGCATCTCTCCTACAGTCTCAGAATTTTGAACAAGCTGGGCCTACGAGTCAATTTAAAAAAATTGATTGTCAACCCGACTCAGAACATTCAGGACATTAGGATCGTCGCTAAACACCGTGGAGGCAAGCGTGTGTCCTTCGGTGGAGAGATTTTCGTCGATCAGGATGAAATGATAAGAACTCCTACAGTCTATCCACCCGACGGTCAGACAAGTGTCCTCTCTCCTGGTGACCATGGCTTCCTGCATTATTCATCGTCCCCAATGCCCGATTACACATGCGTCCCCTGCACCAGGCTCTGGAAGACCAGTGGGTGCAAGCATCAGGCAATTGGGAAGATCGGATTACTCTTCCCCAGTCTGCCAGGGACTCCCTCAGGTGGTGGACAAAGCGGTTGCATCTAATGAAAGGTGTTCCCTTCCATCAGGAGACTCCGACTCAGACCATAGTTACGGACGCCTCTCTACAAGGTTGGGGTGCTCCTATGGATCACCTTCAGTGCAAGGGCTATGGTCGGACACAGAGAGGGCATATCATATCAGCTTACTGGAATTGAGGGCCGTCCAGCTAGCCCTGAAGTCCTTCTTCCCGTCTCTTTGATCCAACTCCCTCTTGATTCAGACAGACAACACCACGACAATGTTTTATCTGAGCAAGCAAGGAGGCACCAGGTCCAGAATTCTGTCCCAGGAGGCACAAGCAATTTGAAAGTGGTTACTGGCAAGACACCTCACCATCACAGCGGTCCACGTGCCGGGCGTTCTTAACGTCCAGGCAGACTTCCTAAGCAGAGAGTTCGTAGAAGCGCACGACTGGGTGCTAAACAACGAGGTAGCTCAAGATATCTTTCGAAGATGGGGGGTTCCGGACATAGACTTGTTCGCAGACGCAACAAACGCCAAATGCCCCTTTAACGCATCCCGGTTTCACCAACCAGGTTCAAGTGGGAATGCTCTGTTGATAAGATGGTCTCAGAGCATATTCTGCGCTTTTCCTTCGCTGCCTTTCATCCCGGCAGTGATCACCAAATTCTACAAGACCAACTCCAGGATATTCTCCCGCTTGCTCTCAGGCTTCCTGGAGAATATCGGATGGTTCGACGAGGCACAGTTTGGCTTCCGCCCCGGGCACGGGACGGAGTCCGCGCTGGTAACCGTATTGGACAATCTTCGCTCGCGTGTCGACAGTGGTCGGGCAGCCTTCTTAGTGCTGCTCGACATGTTGGCCGCGTTCGACACGGTCTGCCACCGGACCCTTATCAGGAGACTAGAGGAGTGTGGGGTCACAGAGGATGCAAGAGACTGGCTGATATCCTATCTTGGCAGTCGGCAACAGTTGGTCTCGCTCCCTCCATTTCGCTCTGAGCCAAGGAAAGTAGGGCAGGGGGTCCCACAGGGCTCGGCCATCAGCCCTATACTTTTTAATCGGTACCTCCGCCCCTTGGTCCAGCTTATAAAATCTTTTGATGTCTCGGCTTTTAATTACGCCGATGACACCCAGCTGGTCTTTTCCCTGGAAGGAAATAATGCGGTCTCGCTGGAGACATTTCATCGCTGTATGGCAGCCATAGCGTACTGGCTACGGGCCAACTCCTTACAATTTAACAGCTCAAAGACGGAGGTGCTCTATTGCTCCACAGATCGGATCCCGCGGGTACTCCCAGAGAACTTCTGGTCTGCCACCTTTCCCGAGCCAGTGTTGGCAGTGGAATCGGCTCGCAACTTGGGGGTGATCTTCGGCCCAAATCTACAGCTTGACATGCACGTCCATAAAACCACTTCTACGTGCATGATGCTGTTACGCATGTTGCGTAAAGTTCTGCCCCTTCTCCCCGCCCAAGCTAGGCCGGAAGTAGTCTGCGGTACCATACTAAGTCGCTTAGACTACTGTAATGCGCTACTTCTAGAGGCCCCAAAAAACCTGCTGGGGAAGCTACAACGGGTGCAGAATATGGCCGCCAAGTTGGCTCTCTCCCGCCCTAGGTCTAGCTCTTCTACTCTAGCTTTAAGAGATCTACACTGGCTCCCGGTACACCTGAGAGTGCTGTATAAAGCCGCGTGTATGGTGTTTAAGGCAGTACATCAACTGGGCCCAGTACCTCTGCAGAACATGTTCGCCTGGTATTCTGCCCCGCGGCTTCTCCGTTCTTCTTCGGCGCATCTGCTGGTAGTCCCGAGGTTTCAGAGAGTCAGGATGGGTGGCCGCTCATTTAGTGTTGCAGCGGCCAAACTTTTGAACTCCCTGCCACTCCCCTTGAGAAGCCACAGGGACTACTTTCCGTTCAGGAAAGCGTTAAAAATGCATTTGTTTCCTAAAATTGTTTGAGCAGCGAAAAGTGCAACCGTTCAAGTTCAAAGCGCCAGGATGCCTTTTGGGTGACAGGACTGCGCTTTATAAGTACACAAAATAAATAAATAAATAAATAATGATTCTGATCGCTCCAGAGTGGCAGCACCAATGGTGGTACTTCTACAACTCTCCGAGGTCCCACACTGGAGGTTGCCTTGCCGTCCGGACCTGCTGTCCAAGAGCCAGGGGAGAGTGTTTCATCCCAACTTTCCTTCGCTCAGGCTGACAGCATGGCTTCTGAAGTCTTGCAGCATGGACACCTAGAATTGCCAGTGGACTGTATGAACATCCTTAAGGAAGCTAAGAGACCTTCTACCAGGGCTTCCTACGCTTTCAAGTGGAAGCGTTTCTACATATGGTGCTTGAATAATGATCATGACCCGGTTAGAGGACAAGAACAGATCATTATGCTGAATATTTTATACCTGGCTAAGTCGGGCCTGCAATTCACATCTATTAAGGTACACTTAGCAGCAATTAAGGCATATAGGAAATCACCTACGCAGGGTTTTTTCTCAAGATGCCAGTGGTGAAAGATTTTCTTAAAGTGTTGAAAATGGTGTATCTATCAGTACAAGCCCCTTTTCCTCCATGGGAGCTCAATGTGGTCCTCCTAAACTGATGGGAGCACCTTTTGAACCAATACACAAGTCCTCCTGCAGCACTTGTCTTGGAAAGTGGCCTTCTTGGTGGCTATTCTGCTGGTAGAGTCAGCGAGTTGCAAGCATTGTGCTGTAAGGAACCTTACACTGTGTTTCATTCAAATAGGGTAGTTCTTACTACTCATCCTAGTTTTCTGCCTAAGGTTGTCTCAGATTTCCACATTAATCAGGGTATCACTTTACCTACTTTTTTCTCTAATCCTTCTACTCCCCCTGAAAGGGCTTTACACTCCTTAGATCTCAAGAAAGTGTTGCAGTTTTATCTGGACAAGACTAAAGATATAAGAAAGACAGACCGACTATTTGTAAATTACGGTCTTATTAATACTGGTTTAGCAGCATCTAAGAGGTCCATTTCAAGGTGGATAGTCTCCTGCATTTTTTGGCTTATCAGTTGGCTAATAAATCTCTTCAGGGAAGGCCTAAAGCACGTCAACCAGAGGAAAGGCCCCTACTAAGGCCCTCCTCAGGAACATTCCCACAGCAGAAATCTGCAAAGCAGCTACATGGCGGTTGACTGTCTGTTTTCAACTATATGATTGTCTTTTTATTTCTAGTGCTGAATTGCTCGTCAGCGAAATGTGGGGTATGGGCTTACTATTCTATTCACTGCTTATGACTATTGATGAGTATCCCCTGGAAGAGAAGGATAAGTTACTTACCTGTAATCCTAGTTCTCTTCCAGGGATATACTCATCAAAGTCATAAGCACCCCTCCCGCCTCCCCGGACAAGCAATGTGAGTACAAGATTTAAAGTGTTTCAGTACGCCTTTACAAAACGAACTGACCTAACTGTCACCTGTGGGGCATGCTGGGAGCAGAGTGTTCCCTGAGGTTCTTAAAGGCAAAGTGCTTAGATTCTTGTAAGCCTTAAAGGCAAGGTGCCAGTTGTCTTTTCTGTTCTACAACAGTTATTCTTACGCAGCCTATGGGCCAAACTGCCTACCATTACCTGTTCTTCCTTATTTTGGAAAATAAATGAGTCTTGTTTTAAACCATTATAGTGTATGGTCTCCATTACAAGCAGTCTTGAGAGACTTATTGTTATACAAGTAAAACTGGTATAATCTTGACTGTTTGCCCTATTTGTTTTAGACTGTTGGATGGGGCTGTATATTTACATATATGTAGGTATGCATACATATGTAGGTGTATGGGGTTTAAAGTTTTTATTTATTTTATGATCTGCTGGGCATACACCTAAATATGTATGTGTGTGTGTGTATATATATATATATATATATATATATATATATTGCTATTTGCTCTGGGATCCTGCACGAGGGCGGGGATAATTCACTGCTTATGACTTTGATGAGTATACCCCTGGAAGAGAACTAGGATTACAGGTAAGTAACTTATCCTGACTGACAGTATGGTACTGTACCCACTTTACACCCTCCTGGATAAGCCTTAGCTGCTTTCCACAGCTACCCTTTGAGAGCCTTGGTTATCAGGAACCTCTATCACTAAGGGTTGCTTGGACTCGTCCAGGGTGCCTCACCAATAGGTGTACACCATATACTGAGCTAGCCTCCTACTGTGGGGTTTTCTTGAGCTGCATATGTGGACTTTCCCATAGCGCTCATTGTTTCTCAGTATTAAGCAGCCTGATCAACCTTCTTTCCCCAAATAAATCAGTTGGTGTTTTTGCCTGTCACAGTTCTGCTCCCTTATTTCTGTTAATACTTGTGTCCATTCTGTAGGAGCAAGATTCTCCTATATTCACTGACCTCTGTGTGTTCATCACTTTCAGGAGCTGGTGCCGACTTTGTGATGCTGGGAGGCATGTTTGCTGGGCACACAGAGTGCGGGGGAGAAACCATTGAGAAGAATGGGAAAAAATACAAGCTTTTCTACGGGATGAGCTCAGAGACGGCCATGAAACGCCATGCTGGAGGCGTTGCAGACTACAGGTAATCAACATGAATTCGCCAGATTGGCATACATTGACAGACTTCATACACTGGGATCACAACACAACCATAGTGCGTTAGGAAGAACTGGAGTACAGTTGTGGCTCTGAAAACAAAACTTCACATAGCACGATTACTGTTCAAAAAGGGCCATACATGTTGAGCCTTGGATACAGACGGATATATGTAGCCAACAGTGCCATCGGATGCATATTGAGGAATCTGACAAAGCCAAAGCTCAGCAGCCATCCGATGGAGTGCCATATTTAGAACTAGCGTTCCTCTGAAATAGGCCTGGGGCTTTTAATAAACGGGATATTTTGGCCATAAACAACATGTATAAATAGACAAGATAACCACTGTGGCCCTTGATAGAACATCAGAGTATTTTCTTAAGGTACACAAATCAGTTGTGGCCTTATTGTGGAGAATCACATAGACTTACAGTAAAGTTCACAAAATGTAGTCATTTTAAAGCACATAAGCTGTGATCATTGTCACTGCATAGTTTAATTGTTTTAAAATAGTTCATATGTGAATAAATAGTGCTTGTAAAAGCGAATGTTTCATTGTGATCGAAATGAACACATATAATGCACTCTGGTGGTAGAGAAATAGTACATAATGCTTTGCGGCAGATAGTAAGTGCAAGGTAAGTTAGGGTGGAGAAGCATCATAATAATCGGTGTCCGAACCCCTTTCAGAGGGCCTTGGAGCAAACTGGTTACCACACCCAACTGTGGGGGTTGGAGCCTTTTACTTTTGAGATCCCGGAGCTTGACTTCAATCAATCAGTCAATCAGGATTTATAAAGTGCTGCAAATCACCCAATAGGGTATACCGGCACTTGCAAGTCTCTGAGGCTTATTCGTGCAGTCAAGTGTTGGGAGTTATTCGGAATTCCAGAAGTGGGGTGATGGTCTGGAGTTGCTTGGGGAGGCTGTACCAGGTTTTGATGCGATTTGGGAGAAAGAGGGTCCTCCACTTCTGCATCTGTAGATGCAGGGAGTATGGGCAAGTGAGAGGGAGGAGGAGCGTAGTCTCATTACCGGTTGGTAGAAGTTCAGGTGGTGGTTAATGTAGGCGGGTCCTTTGATGTATAGAGCCTGGTGTGCGTGGGACAGCAGCTCGAATTGGCACATCTCCTGTAAAGTGAGCCAGTGGAGTTGCCTATGAAGGGGTGTGATGTGGGTTCGTTGGGAAAGGCCGAGGTGGAGTGTGGCTGTGGCGGTCTGTATAATCTAATATGAATTCTATCTAGGAGGTGTGTGGCGAATCCTACCTAGAAGGCATTGCTGTAGTCCAGGCGGTTGGTGATAATGGATTTTGTCACAGTGCATCTCATGTGTCAGGGTAGCAACTTGCAGATCTTCAGAAGCATTTGCAGAGTGAGGAAACAGGCAGAGGAGACGGTATGTGATTTCATGGTGAGCGTGTCGTCAATCATGATTCTGAGGTTTCTGGTGTGGGTGAAGGGAGTGGATGCGGGTCCTAGGTCTGATGGCCACCAGGAGTCAATCCATTTGTTGCTTCTGTTGTCGAAGATTGGTACTTCTGTCTTGTCTGTGTTCAGCTGCGGACAGTTATTCCTCATCCAGTCGGGTACGCTTGTCATGCATCTGTGGAAGTTGGTTCTCGTGGTGGTTGGGTCGTCAGTGAGGGAGAGGATGAGTTTGTTATCATCTGCATAGGAAATTATGATGCGACCATGGGATCTGACAACGTTGGCCAGCAGGGTCATATATGCATTGAAGACCGTGGGGCTGATCCCTGGGTGACACCACAGGTGATCTCCTGGGGTTCGGAGGTGAAATGTGGGAAATGGATCCTCTGTGTTCTTCCAGTAATGAAGGAGGTAATCTATCTGAGCGTGTCCACTTGGATGCCGATGTAATGGAGTCTTTCGATGAGCATGTGGTGGTATATGGTGTCCAAGGCTCCCGAGAGGTCGAGGAGGATCAGAGCTGCTGTTTTTCCTCGGTCGAGGAGAGTTCAGGTGTTGTCTTGGCTGCGATCAGGGCGGTTTCAGTTCTGTGATTGCTGAGGAAGCCAGATTGGGAGGCGTCGAGAAGCTGGTTCTGCTCAGGTGTGTAATGAGTTGCTTATTTATGATCTTTTCCTGTACCTTCATTGGGAGTGGGAGCAAGGAGATTGCCTGGTAGTTTTTGATTTTGTTGGGGTTGGTGGCGCTTTTTTGAGTAGTGGTCTGATTTTGGCATGGTTCCAGGCGCCAGGAAATGTTGCAGACAATCACCGCAGAAAGACCCTCATATGGTCATTGTAATTTTCTAGATGACCCAGGCCAGACACAGTTACAGCCGCTGAGGTGCTTATACTATCTGTTTCCAAGGTAGCTCTCACCACCATTTGAATCTAAAATGTTAACATCTACTCCATCAGGGTTTCCAGTACTTCTAGCCGGTATTGCTGCACCATTTCATACACAGTCTAGTGATCAAGATGCCCAAATCCGCATAAAAAAAGAAAAAGAACACCTATTTTGCGACGTGTAGAAACAGCCATTGGTTCTGGCACTTCTAAGTTGCAAAGATGAAGCTCTCTTCCATGCTCACCTTTCAGAGTGTCCTATGAAAGAGATATGTACTTTGCACAAACCATTAATCAGATGTGCTACAAACGTGAATATTCAGTTTGAGACACCAGAAATCTCTCGATGATTGTGGAAACACATCAATAAAGGTGTCTGCCTCTAGTACCACGATTAGCAGAACATGTAAAAGAGACATTTCTTACAACTATGTCAGATACAGTGACTCCACAACCACTAATGAAGTATAGGCATCCTGAGCAGGTACTGGTGTTTAAGGGTAGACTATTTTCAGGGATTGTGTCTGCAGTAAGGCAGAGCACCATGCACCTACTGTGGAAACAACAGTACCCCCAAATAGGGAGAGTAAAAGACAGGACATTGTAAAGAGTAAGATGTGTAGTTCTGCAGGTACTGATCTTACTGGTGGCAAGGTCTAAAGTTCGTCTGGGACACTGCAATAGAATTTTATGAGTCAATAAAGCTTTTTGTTGAAAAAGTAAAAAGACTTCATTTCACTTATTTATGCATTGTTTATTCCACAATATGTTTACAGTTATAGTTTAAATATCTATAAAACATTTAAATAATTTATAAGGATTATAGCCTATAGTAGCCAAATTAGCCGAGTAAAATAGAGCAATTGGGTCAGACCACTTTTCAGTCTCTTGTTTAAACAAAATAAGTACAATTTATTGTTGACGTTGGGATACTATTCCAAGACAAGGAACAAAACTTGCGTTGGGCAGTAATAAGGGGTACAGTTCCGACTTAGTGATTTAGACTAATGACAAAGTCCAGACCTCCCTTTCCAACATATGTCACCCCGAAAGCAGACTTATCGGGACCTAAGGCAGGGTGCTGTATATTTAAAAGTATGACATATATTTTTGTCTTACCTAACATTAAAAACCCCAAATTCTCGTTTTTACTCTGGAAAGCTAGTAGCTCCATTGGTGAGTATAGGGTTACATGCTGACAACTCAGCAGTGCTGTCTCCTGAATGGGACTAACAAAGTTGGAACTTCCAGGCATCAAATAATAGTTACATTAAACCCAACTTGGTGCCCGAGTCAAACGTAATGTACTTTTCAAGTAACAGGCAACTTTCAGAAAGTTGCCACTCTGTTGCCCAAGTTTTCCAGTGGCCATTTGCAGACAATGGCCTTAAGACAGCCATCTGCCCCCCAGGAAATGAAGCAATAGAGGCCTCCCACTGGAAAAGGTGTCACCTCACCCAGGCAGGAAGCCACTCTAGGTGTAAACCCAAAAGGCGAGCTTCAAACGGAAAGCTGCAGTTGAAGAGCAAATTGTGGACACACACTAGACTGTTCTTTTGCTCTGGTGACTGGGACAGAGAGTGAAAAGCAGTTACCAACCCGATTTTCCTGTGGTTGTGTAGCTACACTTCTAGGGTGAGCTGCTAAGCTGTACACACAGAGAGGGATCATGTCATCTTGTGTGTGGGCAGAATGCTGCATGCAGAGATAGCTTGATGTCACACATCGTTGTAAGTCGTCATACGGTGAAAATGGGTCTACTAGCCCATTGGAAAGTAACAGCGCATCCACCAACGGCACTTTCTGGGCATAAATATGGCACCCAGATGTCAGATCACTTCTGCACTAAATAGAGGACCAAAGAAGGAATGCCCTACTGTTCCCTGGATGTGTCAAGGAGAGGCTGCACCAAAGAAGGACTGCACCTGAGGCAACTGTGCCTGTGGTGCCTGGCTCGTGGGAAAGTTATCCCAGGGCCCCATACAGAAGAGGTGAACTCCATGAGTCAGTTGGCTGACTTCCTATTACAGTTACAGGGCCACAAAAGCTAAAGTAGCCCGCCATGGCAAGTCAGTAGTCACAGGTGCTTGACGGCCGATATGCAGCATGGGAGACAGAGTCCTGATGCTCAAAAGTTACACCCGAGTTTGCTGGGCCCGGGAGATTCATCAGAGTGCAGTATTTTGAAAAGAAGTTGCGGCAGCCAGATAAGTAAAACTTTTTTTTTATTCCAGCAAGACATTAGAGTAACGATGCCCAACCTCCTTCTCTGGTTTCCCCAACCGTTCTCCCTTCTCGAACCCCCAACATGTGGAAGTTCCAGTACACACATCACGAATCGAACCTAACACATCTTTCTCCTATACAAATGAAAAACTAAAAACACTAAAAGCAAATGAATGTAAGAATTAATTACCAACAACTTTTCATAAACAAAAATAAATAAATGGAATGGTAACATGTTATTTCACCTACTGATACATTACATAGTCATGAAATTTGCTAGGTAACTTAGTAGACCTGGAAGAATGCTCACACACGTGAGTACTGTGACTTGTGGTAGTTTGATTAGAATTGTGATGATCATAATGAATTGTGGTCATTAGAAACTGAAATTTTACTTTTATTCCACCACCTTCCATCTTCCAATTGCACAGCACTTTTATTTGTTCTCACTGCAAGCTGAGGATGTGAAAACTTTGATAAACCCTTAGACAAAATTCTAGAACACTTAACTAGCACAAAATCTCCTACCTTTACATTGAGTTGTCTTGTACAAGGCTCAGCTTCTGCTCTCTTCTTACTAGCATCTTGTAACTTGGTTATTGGTACACTGAACGCACCCATCCACCCTCTTAACATTTTTGTAGAAGGAACCCGACCTCCGAGTAAAGCGAAAGGAGAAACCCCTGTGTCAGTGTTAGGAGTAGGGCGTACAGCCCACAATACATTTTTAAGTTTGTTTTTACAATTAAGATTACTAGCCTTGGAGAGTTGCATGTTCACTTTGATTACTCTATTAATCCTCACCACAAGGCTGTTACTCCTAGGGTGATAGAGGGATGTTTTGGTATGCTTTATGTCTATGAATTTTAAAAATTCTTCCAATTCTGAGGAAGTGAATTGTCAACCATTATCAGATATAATTTAATCAGGAATGCCATCCCTTGCAAAAAGGAATTCTAGAAATTCTACGACACTAGAAGTCGTGGGAACCTTTACAAATTTTAATTCTGGCCAATGACTATAATAATCCATAACAACAATTCCATATTCTGAAACACCATGATCTGATAACTTCAAAGGACCAATCATATCAATAGCCAATTTAGACCATGGCTGTGGAGGAACTTACTCAGCTTGAATAGGACTGGGAACAGTCACCTGAGTTTTGTCACTGATGGCACGTTGCAAACAATCTCTCACAAATTGTTCAACATGTTTATCAAGACCAGGCCACCAGAACTGTTCCCTGATCCTCCTCTTCATAGCACATATGCCTTTGTCTTCAATGTCATTATCACTTGGCAATCTAGCTAAACAATCTGCCACAATGTACCTTGTTCCTGGAACGTACTCCACATCGAAATTATGTTCTAATAATCTGTACTGTCATTTAGCAATGCGGGGTGTTGCCTTTTCCCCACCTTTCGTTGTGAACAGTTGTATTAGAGGTTTGTGATCAACTCTCACAGTGAATTTGGAGTGTTTAAAGTGAACAATGGCCCTCCAACAAGCTAAATCTTCGCGCTCTATTACAGAGTACGTTGCCTCTGCACCTTTTAGACCTCTTGAGACAAAGGCCACTACATCATCTTTTCCATTCATGCGTTGCATAAGTCCTGTGCCCAGGCCCTTCTGACTCACATCCGTCATAATTATGGTATTGTCATTAATGTCAAAAGGTTGAAGGGGAATGGCATGTGCAATCTCATACTTAATTCTTTTAAACTCTTTTGTTGCATTCATTACACCATTTAAAAATGACATTTTTCTTAAGGAGGTTTCTCATATGGAAAGTTTGACGAACAATTGGGAACGAATCTAGCATAAAATTCAAATAGTCCCATAAAGGATCTTAATTGGTCTTTGTCAGTTGGAGCACAAAAGTCTTCTATAGCTTTAACTAGACTAGCTTTTGGTTCAACCCCTTTTTCGGATAGTTTGTACCCCAAGTAATCTACAGAGGCTACATTCATTTTACACTTTTCCACACTTAGAGTGTGTGGGGTGGTGTAGAAGCAGACCAGGAGTCAAGGTGTCTGGCGTCTTGAGGGGGAGGCCCTAACCACTTCTTAAGAAGATTTATGTGGTATAGTTGGCATTTTCTAGGAGTGACCTGTATCTTATAGGATGTTAGGCCGACCTTTTCTGTCACTTTATAAGGACCCTGCCACCCCGACTTGGTTTTTCCTATGGCAGTAGGCAACAGAACCAGAACCCAGTCACCCACAGACAACTGTCTCCACTTCTTCCCTTTATTATATAGTATTTGCTGCTTAGTTTGGGCCTTTCCTAAATTGGAATCAGCAAACTCTCTTAGTTTGTGTAGTTTGGATCGTAGACCTCTGGTATAGTCAAGAAAAGACTTCGTCTCTTCATCCTTTTCTTGCTCCCAAACCTCTCTAGTAATTTCCAGGAGACTTCTGGGTTCTCTTCCATACAGTAGTTGGAAGGGAGAACATCCTAAGCTTGCCTTACAGAGCCAGCGGGAGCAACATTTCCCATTCTCTGCCCTCAACAGTTAAGAGCTTCTTTAGTGTCAGTTTAAGAGTGGCGTTGTAGCGTTCACACAACCCATCCGTTTGGGGATGATAGACGGATGTTTTGATATGGGAGATGTCTAGTGTCTTACATATTTGTTTCATCAATTTTGAAACAAAAGGGGTGCCTTGATCAGTGAGGATTTCCCTAGGGAATCCCACTCGAGAAAACAGTTCCATCATTTTTTTTTTTAAATGTTCTGCGTGGTAGGGGTTCTTAATGGGAAGGCTTCCGGATATCTTGTGGCATAATCCACTACCACCAGAGCATACACATGCCCTTTTTTGAGCGTGGAAAGGGCCCGATAAGGTCCATTCCGACCCTTTCAAAAGGGTTGCCTATAACCGAGAGAGGTTGCAAGGGGACTGCTGGGGGTGTATACAGGTTCTTTCTCTGGCAGACCTCACATTCCTGACAGTACTTCGTGACATGTGCAAATACCCCTGCCAGTAAAAATGTTGTAACAACATTTGTGTGGTCTTTTGCGCTCCCCTATGTCCCGCCAAGAGGTGTGAATGTGCGAAAAAAAGGACCTGTTCCCTAAAAGTTTGAGGCCCTACCAACTGAGGATTATCTCCCTGCTTCCCTACTCTATACAACAATTTGTTCTGTACTAGAAAAGAAGGGTAGGAGGTAAATGGTCCCTCTGCCTGTTCCCAAGCTGGTCGAAGTGTTGGGTCGTTCTTCTGGGCATGTCTGAAACTAGTGTCCAGGAGCCAAGGGTCTTGAGTGAGGAGGTTGGTGTTTTGTGAGGGAGATAATGGGTGTTTTAGTAACCGTTCTTGTAAAAGAAACAGAAAGGACGGGTTATCCTGACCTATCATCATCTGTTCTGGGAGGGTAGGAACAACCCCAAGCCTACCAACTAAAGTCTGTCCTGTAGGAAGAGTCACTGGCATCTCTATCAATGAATAAGCCTTTACATCCCCATGGACACATCTGATAGGTACTGTTCCCTTCATTACCACCTGGGAAGGAGGAACTAAGGACTTTAGGATGACAGACTGTTTACAGCCGGAATCAAGGAGAGCTTTTATTGTTGTCCCTTCTACTTGTACACTTACGTGAAAACTAGGACCCAGTTCTGCTGAATATAAAATGGAACGTGGTATACATCCAATGTCCATGGGTTCTTCCTGCGCTCTCCTCCTGGGACAGTTCCTAGCGATATGACCCCACTCTCCACATTCAAAGCATTGTGGGTTGCATAGTGGAGGAGGGTCTAACTTGAAAGGTCTAGGCTTCACAGGCTCTAGAACTGGCTTCACGGGTCCTTTTTCTGGTTTACCCACACTACCTGTGGGTTTGGGGTCTTTTCTGTGTCCCAAGGCAAGGCTCTGGGCTGTGCTCTATAAAACGTTGTGGCCATCTCTACTGCTTGTTCCGGGCTAAGGTGATGGTGTTGTTTAAGCCACCTCTGAATAGGGTACGGGAGAGCCTCGAGATACTGCTCCAAGTATATCATTGCCATGATTTTGTCTTTGGGAGGGGTCTGGGGCTGCAGCCACTTATCAGCAGCTCCCTTTAACTTAAAGTACAAGGTCTTTGGGTTGTCAGATGGCGTACCTCTTTCTTTTCTGAACTTTACCCTGTATGCCTCAGCGTCCATACCCATATGGTCTAGAATAAGATCTTTAATTTCCTTTTAGGAGGCGTTGCCATTGGGGTTAGCCACTTGATAAGCAGCTTGGGCTTCTCCGGTTAATAGAGGAGCAAGGAAAAAAGGCCACTTAGCTTCGGGCCACCCAGAGGCTCGTGCGGCCCTTTCAAAATTGAGAAGAAAGGCATCGGGATCCTCTCCAGTGGCGTATTTTTGGAGTGAGACGTTAGGACCAGTACCCGCTCGGATTTGTAGTTGGGTAGATAGATCTCTACGGTCGTCAGCCACCTTCAGCATCTGGTGGGCGTGGTTTGCTAGTCCATCTTTGATAAGTGCCCGGTCTGCATTGGCAGAGGACATTTGTTTTTCCACTGCCCATTCTAGCTTTTCCTGTCCCCGAATTAACTGCTGAATGAGGTTTTCCATTTTGGAGGCGGCTTAGACTCCCACTTCTGACACCACCTGTGGGGTGGTGTAGAAGCAGACCAGGAGTCAAGGTGTCTGGTTCAATGGGTTTATTAACAAGGAAGGGTTTCTAGGAGAAACAGTTTGTGTCTAACGTCTTTACAGTCTCTCACCCAAGATACAGCACTTTCCGGTGCAAAGCCTTCTGGGACTTGTAGTCGGGATCGAACTCCTCTCTATTACGGTTTCTGGTGTCAGGATTGATGGCCGTCGGTCACCGATGCCCAAAAGGAAAGAAAAACAAAAGAATCCTGTAAGGGGGTGGTTCAGGGAACATAGGTTTTGACGCGGGACGATGGAAGTGTGGGGAGCTGTCACCTTAACCGTCACCAGTGAATCATGCGTGCGCTGCTGCTTTACGCTAAAGACTGGCCCGTTACTCTGAAGCTTCCCCTCCCTTCACTCTCTCCAGTGCATGGCCCCAGACAGAGGAAATGCGCCCCGTACCTTGTGGAGCCACGTCCCTCCAGGGCCGTGGCTCGAGTTGTCGCGTTGCCAGTTAGGGTCTGGCTGCCCGTCTGTTCCGTCCTCGGGTTCTTCACCACTCCGACTCTCCCTCGCGTCAGCTTCTTCCGGGTGTAGGCTTCCAGCGCTGTCCTGCGGTAACACCGAGTAGGTTCTAGCAAACGTCCTCTCCTGGCGTTATTCGTCTGTTGGTCCTGCCGAACGCCTTCCTCCTTCCGCGGCATCCCATTTGAAGGACTCCGCCCCACGTGACTCGTACGACTCCTCCGGGAAGCCTGACGCCTTAAAGGGCCAGCGGTCTCCGGTCTAGCTCTGAAAAAACATGAGAGAAGACGGGGAAAGGTAATGGGGAAAACGTTCCAATGTGTCCAATGTAGGTGTTCCCGACTGTACATCCAGCTCCTCCTCACAGAGTGACACCCTTTTCCTTCAAAATGTTAAAGACTTTACATAAAGTCTTATCATGTTGACTTTGATCCGAACCATAGACTAAAACATCATCCTGAAACGCCATCACCCCAGGGATGTTCTTAAACATATTGTCAACAATTCTCTGAAAAACTGCTGAAGCAGAAGCAAGATCAAATGGCATGCGTTTAAATTGGAACAATCCTTCTGAGATAAGAAATCAGTGTAATGTCGCGAATCGGGATGTAAGTCAACCTGATGATAGGCTGATGTCATGTAGAGCAGACTGAACCTCCTTCCATTTTTAAGGGTGCTAGTCATCTCGGTTATATTTGGCAATGGGTTCTGATCTATCCAGATGTTGCGATTTAACTCACGAAGATCAACACACATGCGAAGAGAGCCATTGGCTTTGCGTGCTAAAACAATAGGAGAAACCCAATCAGAAGACTCTATGGGTTCTATTACATCACACGCACAAAGTTTATCTAGTTAGTTTTGAGTCCTTCACGCAATGCCAACGGTACTCTCCGAAATTTATGTACAAAAGGTTGGCTCCCATCAATTAATTAAATTTTGTGCTTGAAGCCTTTAATTAATCCTAGTTTGTCATTAAAAATCTCAGGATGAGTAGTTACCCATGGTGCATCTTTAAGTGCATGGACTAAAACTAAATCCTTTTTTAGTATAACTTGTTCAGGGTAATTGGGATCTAAAACTATTCCCAGGTTGCCCTGGTCTTTCCAACTCAAAAGACGTGTCATCTTTAGAAACATAAACAATTCCCTTGGTATGGTTACCTTTGAAACATACATCTGCATCAAATTCACCTATAACATTTATGTTTTTTTTTCCTCCATAAGCAATAGGTTTAACAAAAGAGTGTCTTAAAATATGACCTTGTGATTTAAACAAATCCTCCCATACTTTGTCAGATATAACAGTGAATAGGGGATCCTGAATCGGCTTGTACTTTAATGTCCACTCCGTTCACTGGTGGTCGTTTAGACTCTATTATAGCGATGACATCAGCATTCTGGGAATCAGAAAATATGCAAATTTGGTCCTCCTCACTTGAAGCTGATATATCTGAAGATTGTTCAATATTCAAGATTTTCTTCGTGGATGACGTGCTTGGCTTTCCAAATGATGAGGATTTAATATTGGATCTACATGCACTTGCAAAATGACCTTTCTTCTGACATGTACTACACGTTTTGTGAGAGATGTGGACAATATTTATCATTTCCAAGATGGGAACTACTTCCACAACGATAACATTCCCAACGTTTATTGGATCTTGAATTAAAATCAGTGTTGGCATTACTATCTCTTTTTCCTTTATGTTTTTCTTTTGAAGAGAAATTGCATTTGCTTTTAATGGCAGAAACTGTTTGCGATTGAGTATCTGAACTAGAAATAGACATTTGTTCCAAATGAGAAGAAGTGCTTTCAATTCTTACAGCAATCTCCAACGCTTTTTGTAGGGATAATTTTGACTTGTTCAAAAGAGCTTCCTGGACTTTTTTTGTTATTAGTTTTTTCCACAAACTGATCCCTTATCATTTCTTCCTCAAAAGCTTTATAATCGCAGGATTCTGCCAAAACACGTAAAGCATCAACATAACTAGTGGCTGACTCACCGGAAAGTTGTGCTGTTTTTCTAAATGTATGCCTTTCTAAAGTGATGTTCTTCCAGGCTTTGAATCTATTGTCAAGAGAATTAATTGCTGTGGCATACTCATCTTCACCTTCATTATCACTTCCACCACCACTTAATAGAACTATTACTTTTGTGGTGTGTTTGGGATGGTGCGACAGAGCCTCGTCCTAAGGTAAACGCTGGTTTTGTTCTGATCATGGACCAGTGGCAACCAGACGTTTGCTGTATCCACCAGGACTCCAGGGGACTTCGATCCCTGTGGCTAAAGTCATCCCCCCTGTCCACCGCGCAGCATCTTTGAGCATCCTACAGCATCTTCAGCATCCTTTATCCCTTCCGTCAGGACCACTGCATTGAAGTCTATTGTGCTACTCTTATAGAGCCTGGAACTGGACTGGAGACTGCTTTGGTGACAAGCTAACTGTCTCACAACTTCTTACTGGCCCCCTTGGCCTGCTCGAGTGGGTCAGCCAAAGCGGGCTGGAGTACCCAAACACAACTCTTTAAAAGTTTTACAAAGTTTCCACTAACTGTGTTAGTTACCAATGCTTGTTTACATTTGGAGTGAAAAGCTGTGATTTACATTTACATTCCAGTTAAAAATCCATAACTATAACGTTGTGGTCGATTTCGTTAGTTTTGGTGTCAAGAAAATAATATTTTTATATATATTTGTGTCAGATTTTTTCGTACTTATTAGTTTGTTGTTTATGTACTTGTAAATGCTTTTTATAGTTCCTTTGTTTAAGCCGGACTGCTCAAAGCCACAGCTACCCAGGTTCGAGCGAAGGTTTAACAAACGAGCGGGATCGACCCAAGATGGTACTGTGAGTGTATTACCTGGTGATGTCACACAACAACACCATATAATACACCACTTTCCTCACAAGTACTACAAATGTTTATGTTGTTCATGTCCTCTATGTAAGACATCCACCGCTTCCAACTTCAGCCTTAATGCTACAATTGAGCTATTCCTAACCTAGTAGTGCTTCCAAATAGTGGCTTCTACCAGTGACAGTATTTGATAATCAGACCTTTTGTAGCATTCAAAACCAAAAGTACAATTCCTAGTAATATAAACCTTTAATAGTGTATCAACCTTTTCTCTGCCCAAAAACTTAAAACAAAGACTGCTTCCTGTACAGGTAGTTTTAGCTGCTTGTCTCTTGGTAGATTAATAATTTCATAAAAAAACACAAGATAAGTATCTTCTGCAACAGTTTTCATTGGCTGGTTACTAACAACCCATTTTAAACTATTGAAATGGGTTTGCTGCATAAAAAAATTCATCTTTGTTTTTTCCACATGTATAAATAAGTTTTAGTTTTCCAAATGCTTCTGAAATCGTTTCAGTTGATTGTTGAGGTCTTGTGAAAATAAGACCAAATAAAACTATATTATCAGCATGCATTAGTAAATTGAACTTACTCTCATTCAGGGTTGGTAGATGCAAATCTACAAAGTAAAGATTCTGAGGAAATGTATATATAAGGAAAATAACAGAGGAGCCAGGGCACACCCCTGTTTTAAACTATTTTTACCTAGATCTTAATGCAATTGTTAGAGGAACCGAAAAGTATCCTGACCCAGGTCTTAGAGTCAAGTTGAAGCCTCATAAATAGTAAAACTGAGGGGAATATCCTAATTGAACAGTTTAGACTATAGCATAATACAGTCAACCCAATGAAAAGCAAAACAAAGCTTGATGAATGCAAAATAAATGTTGCATGAACTAGGGTTTGGCTTTCCTGGCCACAGGCACCTGAACTTAGTTCATTGCTACGCAAACAAATGATGGAGGGAATGCTGAATTAATCATTCATTCACCTCCAGTCAAGAGATCTGGGTTAAATCCATCTTAGTTCAGAGCACCAATGCACGAGCATGAAAGTCCAGGCTGTTTTAGACCCACACAGCCCCACTTGACATACTTACCAGTGTGGTGTCCGTGCTTTTTGGGTTATTAACAGTCCCATAAAAGGGGTTAGGGACGAAGTGGTAATTCAAACCCAATTTAGTTCTTTACAATATCACACAAGTACTGCACTGAGAAAATGCACTATATATTTTAAAGTATTTATTTCAAGTCGCATCCTGTTGCTTATTTCCTGAGCAGTAACCACACATAATATGATTAAAACAGCATTAATGCATGTCACTTACAGCGAGAATAGTATGAAGATTTCCTATGCATCATAACAGCCTAAAGACTTATGTGCTACATTGTGTGAACATGGAGTAGCTAACTGGCTTCTAGAGTTTCTTGGGATTAGACACACTACATGCCTGTTCACACCAGAGAAGTGATTATCAGCTTTGGCTGCCAGAATGTGTTCCCTAGGAAGGCATACACTCATCAGCTGGGCTCAGTTCCTCTTCTCTCTATCGACTTTCAGAATAAGGACGGATTATACAGTATGGCAGTCTGGCAGGACCTCTTGCAATAACCGGGGGCGAAGACGTCTCTGAATTGTCGTTCACTCTATGGGATTTTTATAGGATTGACCACTAACCTTTACCTTACACTGGGAAACTCCCACTTAGTTGTAGGTATAATTGTTATCCAGTATTGGGGTATCTTTCATAGATTCACATGCCTGAATCATTCCCCGTCGCCGAGGCGGGAGTCCCATGGTATATAAAAAAAGCAGTGCCAAAAGTAAATTATAGTAGTAGGCGTAAGAGAAAGGCCTGAGGCCTAAACTGCAGTAGCCTATCTACCTCATTATGCTAAAAGGACTAAGAATTTTGTCCCAGCCAATCAGCTTACAGCCCCCTCTAGAACCCTCTCTGCAGAGCCAGTTCTCCTCAGATTTTCACCGCACGTCGTGTGGAAGGGAGTCTCCCTGAGTCTCTACTCAGTTTTTTCTCTACTTCAGGATGTCTGACAAGAAGGCCTTGTTTAGACCTTGCAGAACATGCGACAAGAAAAGAGTCCATGTTGATGATCAACATAAGGACCACATCCTTCCTCTCCAGCAGAACCCAGAGCGTCCACCTCCCACCCTTCCGCTCGAAATCCACTGAGATCATCTGCGGCGTCCCACATATCTACATAGCACCACTCGCCCACGTCGCACGACAACATAACCTCAACATCATCTCCTACGCCGACGACACCCAGCTGATCATATCCCTCACCGAAGACCCCCACACCGCCAAAGCTAACCTCCACAGAGGAATGAAGGCCGTAGCCGACTGGATGAAGGACAGCAGACTGAAGCTGAACTCATACAAAACGGAGGTCCTCATCCTCGGACCCACCACCTCAGCCTGGGACGACTCCTGGTGGCCCACATCGCTAGGCGCAGCCCCGGAACCCACAGACCACGCACGCAACCTGGGGGTCATCTTCGACCCCACCCTCTCCATGACCAGGCAAGTCAACGACGTCTCCGCGTCCTGCTTCAACACCCTCCGAATGCTCCGCAGAATCTTCAAATGGATCCCCACCGACACTAGAAAAACAGTCACCCAGGCCCTCATCACCAGCAGACTAGAGTACGGGAACGCCCTCTACTCATGAACTACAAACAAGCTCCTGAGACGACTACAACGAATCCAGAGCGCCTCGGCTCGAATGATACTCGACGTCCCCCGCCGCAGCCACATCACACCCCACTTGAGAGGCCTGCACTGGCTCCCCGTCAACAAGAGGATCACCTTCAAACTCCTCATCCACGCACACAAAGCACTACACAACACCGGACCCACCTACCTCAACAACCGACTCAGCTTCCACACCCCCACCCGAAGCCTCCGCTCAGCCAACCTCGCAATCGCCACAGTCCCTCGGATCCGGAAAACCACAGCCGGAGGAAAATCCTTCTCCTACCTCTGCCAAGACCTGGAACACTCTCCCAACCAATCTACGACAGACTCAGGACCTACTGGCCTTCAGAAGACTCCTCAAGACCTGGCTCTTCGACCAGTAGCACCCCCAGCGCCTTGAGACCCTCACAGGTATGTAGCGCGCTCTATAAATGTAATGATTGAAGGACTGTATTTATTGCGCATGAGGCAAAAAATTGTAAGATCTGCCGCACCTCCCCTTTTAAAATCTTAAGGGATACGGAGACCAGAGTCCTTTTATGG
Organism: Lissotriton vulgaris; assembly: GCF_964263255.1. NCBI lineage: Eukaryota > Metazoa > Chordata > Amphibia > Caudata > Salamandridae > Lissotriton > Lissotriton vulgaris. The sequence continues at coordinate 1,599,595,432 of NC_141693.1, forward strand.
CTCAAATCTTCTTCTGCTGATGATGATGACAGAGCTTCGACCTCCAGTAAAAGAGCAAGATCACAAGATGATTCTTTAAGTGAGAGGAGAAAACATGTCAAAACCTCCCACTCTACTTCTGGCTCTTCACAGAGATCTCCATCTTCTTTCTCCGAAACCTCAGCTCTCAAGGAATCTAAAAAACATAAAACTGTGAGTAAAAGCTGCTCTGTCTCTTCAGCTTTTCCTATGACCACTATCTCTGTTCTGTCTTCTGCCCCTTCGTCGATAGAGACAATTTCTACCACAGCTATCACCTCTCCTATTCTGTCAACTAGGATTTCCATTGTGGCAAAAAGAACCATCGTCGATGATCCATCGACGACAGCCTCGTTGTCGAAGTCAAAGCACTCGTCGACGAAGGTACCGTCGACGAAGCCTCCATCATCGACGTCGACGAAGACATCTACGGTGCCGTAAGAAGCCAAGTCCGTCGACGACGAGTCCGTCAACGATGATGACGTCGAGTCCGTCGACGAAGATTCCATCGACGTCGAGTCCTTCGACGACGATACCGTCGACGTCGAATACGTCGACGAAGCCAGTGATGATGCCTGCAACAATTCAATCACCAATGTCTCCTTTGTCTACGGTGCCACCGATATCAATAGACATCGCTTCTACAAAGCCTCCAGTCACAAACAGGCTTTTTCTACGCCTATTTCTTCAAAGACTTTCAAGCTAAAATCTTACCAGAGGCAAGAAGGTTCTTATATCTCCCCGCTTACGTCCTCTCACCTCCTCGAGACTTATGCTCATGAAGAGGAGGATGACTACGATGATGATGACAACGAAGGAGCGTTTGGGATAGCTCACCATCCCTTGGAGTTGAATATTAAATGTCAGGATGATGAGGAGGATGATGAGTACGCTGAACATTACTATCCATAAGACATTCTAGTTCCTCATCGTACAGTATACCACAGGCAGTCTCGGACTTCAGAGTCCAGCCATCTGCCACCGAGCCTCATCCACGACTTACAAGTCATGTTGGCAGACTATCGACAACGCTTTCCACCACAGCAGGTCGTTTCTCCACTCCAGCCTGCAGCAGTTCCGGACCCAATTCCTCAACCTGAGATTCCAGCACCTAGATCTCCGGTTACGGAACCTCAGCAACCTACTTTGCCTACCCAGACTCCAGGTACTTCTTCGGATGAAGAAGTAGAGGAAGGCGAAATACCAGATAATACTCCTTTGGATCCGTGGGATGATTATGTTATCCCCATGCCGTCTCCACCAACTCCACAACCTTCAGACTCACCACCTGAAGACATAGGTGGGTTTCATAATCTTATGCAGCGAGCTGCGAGTAGATTTCAACTGCCGGTAACAGTGGAACAGTCGGAGTGCTTTCTTCACGATTTTAAAGAAGAAACTAGGAAGGTGTCCAGGGCCATTCCTATTATAGATTATATATGGAAGGAGGGTATCAAAGTAATGAGAAATCCTGCTTCTGTACCTGCCGTGCTTCTACAGATTGATGAAAAATATTGTGCTCCTCTCGGTAGCCCTTCATGCCTTACTGGACACCCACGGCCAGATTCGTTCATTTCGCAGGCTGCACAACAACGATCAAAAAACCCAGCCACTCCCATCACTACGCCACCAGATAAAGAGGGTCATTGTTTGGACCTTATCAGCAAAACAATTTCCACCATGGCTGCCGCCTCAATCAGGGCAGCTAATTCTTTGGCAATCATAGGAAGTTATGATCGCCAAATGTGGTCAGACATGGCTGGTTTGATTGATCTAATCCCAGAAGATAAACAACAGGAGGCTCGGAAGATCTTGATGGAAGGGGAGCGTGCAGCAGCAGAACCATTGACTGCGCTTTGGACATTGCACATACAAATTTTAGACAACTGGCAGGAGCTGCAGTTCTCAGGCGTCAGGGCTGGCTAAAGGCTACACCCTTTCGGCCTGAGGTCCAACTAAAAATTCTTGATATGGCCTATGATGGTGAGTCTTTGTTTGGGAAACACATAGACAAAGCCCTCCAGGCAATCAAAACGGACCTGATACCGCAAGATCCCTGGCTTCCCTGCAGTACAAGCGGGGATCTTTTAGAGGGACTACAGGACGTGGATATTCCTCTAGAGGAAGCTATTACCAACAGAATAGACAATATCAGCCTCAATACCGGCAGAATTATCAGCCTTCCTACCGCCAGTCTGGTGCGGCTAGTTTCTCTCGCCAAGGAGTCCAAAAACGCTCCAACAATCAAGGGCGAGATACTACCAGAAAACAGTGAGGTCAGCCGGGCGCCACCCTTATTTCCTTCCCTCCCTGTGGGCGCGAAAATATCTGGCTTCCTACTCCGGTGATCAACAGAAAGGGAGCAACCCAAAATACCCTTGAGGGCTTGGGTAATTAGATAGAGAGGTATAAATGCCTTCAAGGGAATTTGTTTGGAAAATAATTGGTGATTCAAGCTGATTTTGAAGGATAAATTAATGATCCTTACAAGCAATCAATGCAACAATAAAGTAAATATTTGATTCAGTAAATAACCTCCTATTTGGTCAAGACATGTAAACAACATATAAACAACAAACACAAAAGTGTATTTGAAAAATAGAATTTATCAACAAATTAGAAGGTAAGTGATTTCATATATACAGATGGGAATGATACAAAAATGATTAGGGCTGCAGGTACACAAACAAGTAAATTAATGAGTGACTCAACAGAACCTAAAAACACCTATCCCAAATCAAAATGAATAAAACAGAGCAGGGATGAGATGAAGGTCGACGTTTCGGTCTCCTAAATAGCACTTTCTGAGACCATCTTCAGGACTGATGTCAATTATGAACTGTAAATGACCAAATGTAATCTGAAACATAAATATTTACAGTTACACATTCATTATATATTTACATATTTACTACACCTTTGTGACAAAACAAAACAACAAGAAAGCACTAGTGACAAAAACAAAAACATTGTGATACACACAAGAATGAGCATGATAGAGATATCATATTTTAAACATTATAACTTGTTTAAACTGTCTATTCATAGTAGAAGCACATATGCATATCATGATACCAAAAAGTGTATCTAAAATTTGAAAACGTTACATCAGGAATTGTTTACTGACTGCAAATAAATCATAGAGATGGAAATTCAATTAGAGACATGTATTCAACAAAAACCACTAAGTCTATTTTGGATTTCGAGGTAAATGGAATAGTCCTGTATCATATCTTATATTCATGAAAAACATTTCAGATAGCCCAGTCAACAAATCATAGTCAACAGAGTTAATGCATGATAGCCTGTACACATGAAATATGGAAGAATAATTCTTCTGGTCAATGTATTTGGAACAAAACATTATTCACAAATAGTCAAATGTGAGATTGAATTGGGTTAAAAAGCACCTTAAAATTCATGCGGATGCTTTACGAACATGGGACAATTACTAAACATAATGTATAGGGGATAATGTTACCTCGCTTGCAATGCTGCAAGTCTAGAGAGGTCGTTACTCGATCACGGTTTCATGTATGGCAGAGCTACTGGAACTGCTCCTAAATGCGAGTAACATAATTACTCTGAGATCGAACAGGAAAGTGTTTAAACATTAGTTAAGGTAGAGTATTTTGTACCTAATTCTGTGTGACGCCCACACCTTTGTAAATTATGGTAGGACGGCTGTAAATTTCAATGCCACCGACCGGTAATCTAAAAAATAAGAACCGGATTTAGAGAACATCAGTATACGGAGCTGACAGTTATTTAAGAAAGCGTGTGGAGTTAAGGTGTAGTGACATACCTATCGCTCAATATTGTACGCACATAATCCAGAAAACGAGTGGTGTATTCTTCATAGACCATGGAAATTAAATGGGCAGAGAGTCTGTAAGAGTAATTTATATCGGTTACATACTGTTTGTGTAAGGGCTATCGAATTTAAAGTGACAAAAGGTAAAACTAAAATTAATTACCAAGTTTGACCGCAAAGTCGAATAGACTCATATAGATGTAAATGTAAATGTACATGTATTTATATAGCGCAAATCGCCCACATCGCAGGCATCTATGCGCTTGCTTAGGGAACCCGTCCTGGTATTCCCCTGTGAGATACCCCAGCAGGGTATCCACAAGGTGAAAGCCATGCATCCCGCCGCGAGGGGCTGTTGTGGAGATTAAGCAAGCTATTGCCCAGAGTCGCAGAGTGTGAACCCGTGAGTCGAGTAGGCACCGGAGCGAGAATTATCGAGTCCGTGGAATTATTGAGCCCAACCCCCGTCGAGGCGGGGAATTGAACCCTGGTCCAGGGCCGATCTCAGCTTCTGGGTCTGCCGCCTCTAACCCCTGAGCCACACTTCAAATATTCAGTTTGAATTCTCTAAAGAAAAAGGAGACAGGAAATTGTCAACGCTGCAGAGCGGAACAAAATAAATCGTCTCTGGAGCTACCTACAATGTGTGGCTTACCCAGTATCTCCAAGTGATTCGAGGTGAAAACAACGAGCAGCAAGCTGGATGCGAAAAGCAATCATTGCTGGAACGCCCATATTTAAAGCGCCGTTTGGAACGCGAAATAGGACTACGAGTAAGGCCGCCATAATGAAAGGGTCGGATGGTTGTATAAAGTAAAAAGGACAATATTTCATAATGTGTAGTCACTAAAGCGAAATGCATATGTCACTCGTAGAATCGTCAGTTCATTGCGCAAGTTATCAAACAATTCACACGAATATCATACACTACCTAATGCTGGGTGTCATAGGGGTGATACTGCATCGATATAACGGTGTATTCATAAGTCGCACCAGTAGTATGTTAAAGTTACTTATAACCAATATTGTATCAGATAAATGCTTATGATATATTCTGTGTATGAATTAACAGTTGAAGTGTGTCGGGGCATCAAAAATTATACATACACAGCCCTCATTATATCTAATCGGTCAGTTACATACGAATAAATCTACGGGACACAAAGGTAGAAATAAAAGGTGTCATGGAAATAATGTGACCGTTCATTTGTTCGTAAAACTTCCGCGATCTATAAATTTTGAGGATAACAACACCGATAGAAAAACCTCGGTACATCACATGGTGTATATAGTTTGTCTAGCCTTCAGGCAAAATGAGTAACAGTTTGACAACAACCATTTTCACTATATACAGGGTGCAAAAACAGACACAATTCGTTAAATGAAGGATGATCAGGGGAGGCATGCCGTGAAATTGATGCAAGTATCTAACATGGAAGGTCGCCTTACTTCTAGCTCTGACATCTGCCAGAAGAGTAGGAGAAATTCAGGCTTTGACTATAAAAGAACCCTTCTTGCATTTCTCTCGGGATTATGTCACTCTCCGAACAAATCCAACTTTTATACCCAAAGTGCCTTCTCAGTTCCATTTAAATGAGCCAGTGAAATTGCGAGTTTTCTTCCCAAATCCTACAACTCCAGCGGAAAGAATATTACATTCTTTGTACATCAAGCGATGTATGAAGTTTTATCTTAAAAGGACAAAAAACTTGAGAAAATCAGATCAGTTATTTGTGGCTTATGGCCAAACTGCGCTGTGACAAGCGGTCACTAAAGACACAATTACCAGGTGGATAGCCTCCGCAATCCACTTTTGTCATGTCAAATCCAACAGACCACTGCAAAGAAATTTCAGATCTCACTCTACAAGAGCTGTAGCGGCGTCTACAGCATTGTTCGCAGGAGTGACATTAGAGAATATTTGTCTTGCGCCGACATGGAAGAATGTCCACACGTTTACAAGACATTACTGCCTGCAATCAACAAGAAGATGGGGCAGTTGGTCAAGCGGTCTTAAGTCATTGATTCCTTAAAAACAGCTTCAGGTAACCAGTGTTCATTCATTCTGAGGTTAAAATATGCTTTTCTATATATCTGTGTATTATAAAGATGTGAACATATTTCAGATTTCCTACTTATTATGTGTGATGTTACTCTTCCTGATTAATATCATATGACTACTCTTTGGAATCTAGTCATGTTTTATAATTAACAATGTACTTACTTCACACTTGTTGGTTGGTAAATATAATGGTTATGGGAGTGTGTCACTATAAGTCTCCCACCGCCCACAACCGACTCTTACCTGGCATACTGCTTGCTACTCTGATTCAGGCATGTGAATCTATGAAAGATACCCCAATACTGGATAAGAAAGCAAGTTACTTGCCTGTAACTTCAGTTATCCAGTATTGGTATCTTTCATAGATTCACATGCACCCACCCTCCTCCCCGGAAGTCAGTTCTCTAATTTTTTGGCATTCTCATTTCCCACTTGTGCTAACGAAAATCTGAGGAGAACTGGCTCTGCAAAGAGGGTTCTCAAGGGTGCTGTAAGCTGATTGGTTGGGACAAAAAACTCTTAGTCCTTTTACCATAATGAGGTAGAAAGGCTACTGTAGTTTAGGCCTCAGGCCTTTCTCTTAGGCCTACTGCTATAATTTACTTTTGGCACTGCTATTTTTATATACCGTGGGACTCCCGCCTCGGCAACGGGGAATGATTCAGGCATGTGAATCTATGAAAGATACCAATACTGGATAACTGAAGTTACAGGTAAGTAACTTGTTTTCGTATTAATCAGCATGACAGTTCAAGATAGAACCAGTATGACAAAAGTTCAGACTTAAGTTTTATGTTGTGCTTTCATTGTCTGACCTTGAAACATAGATATCAGGGAACTTCCATCAAACTTATGTCGCCTTTCGTGTTTATCAAGGACATTGTTTGGATGAATTAACACTGCCCCATGTTCTGTGCTAGCTAATGACATGAGGAATATGGGCTAAAGGTAGGCATGCTGACTTGATGAGCTCAAAATGGAATCTGGCCTTGGAGTCTTTCTAACTCGAAGTTAATTTCCTCGAGGATGTGGTATTTTTCTTTAATTGTATTAAATGATATGAAGTTATCAATTATCGACCTGCCAGGGCAAAAGCTAGACTGTTCGAAAGGAATACAAAAATTCCAATTGCCCAATATGTTCTCACTTCCAAAAGACTAAAATGTTTATCAGCATAGTGATGAAGTATTAATTCTGAGACGGCCCTCAACTTCCTTTCTTATAGATTGGAAATACCTAAGAGCCTTTCCATAAAGAGTGAATAGCTCCATCTGCAACTCAGTATTCAGATAAAGAAAATCTTATCCTGGCCCATTCTGTAGGATTAGCTTGAAGAATGGAAATCAGGAAGACTCCTGATGTTAAGGTCCCTGGCAAGTTGATCCTTTGGGGCTACACAACTGACCTACCTGACCTGTCTTTCCACCAGCCTGTTGGTCTCCCTCGATGCCGCTGTTAGAACTACCGCGGCCGCCGAGGAGGGAGACTACAGCCCCCAGGTCTCCCAGCAGTGCTGACGACGCCCACCTCCGCCCACTTCCGCGCCGAAGACGCTTAAAGCAGAGCTGCTCCTTTCGCGTCGCGGGACGCGCGCGGGCAGCGCCATTAGAATCCCGGGACAGGGGCGGGACTGTCCTAGGCCGGGCAGGGCCCCCTCTCTGACATCTGCCCTGAGAAAATGTACTGTGTCATATTACTTGTCTTCAACAATGGTAAAGAAGAAAACCAATGGATCTAAACCAAATGGAGGGGTAGGGGATACTTTAGACTCTTATTTAGTGAAAGTATCCAGCATGCTAACTGAGGAGATTGAAAGAACTGAATGGCGTCTTTCCATGGACCCAGGTCATACCATAACTGCCATTGTTCATGACATTCCAGAAGTCTCGGTCTCCCAGCCATTAATTCTAACTCCAGGGGTACCACAGGATTTGATAGATCTGGAACCAACGCCTCCCCCTCCTATAAGCTGTTATGACCAGCTCCAAAATGCTTCTTCACTAGGCTTTACTGAAGTTGACTCATTTTGTGATTCTCCATTGCCTGCTCAGCTTTCGAAGCGTTGTACTCGAGCTGGTGGTCTGGCACCCCCAAATAAGGATAAGCAGCAGAAGGTAGTAAGGCACCCGAAATCAAAACCCAAATTGATTAAGTAACCTGTCCCTAATAACCAGTCATCTATGGAAGACATATCTAATTCTCTTTGGGTAACATTTACAAAAAAACAAGAATCAATCTTGGCTCCCATCATGAGTAGACTAATCACCATTGAGGAAAGGGTTACAGTTCTCGAGAAAACTAGTGGTTCGGTTTCCTCGAATGATCATCCCATAATTATTGCCCCAGTACCCCGAGAGAATCCTCGCCAGACAGTTATACCGAAGGGCCAGGTTTCGCAGGTGTCTCCACCAAAGGGTGTAGCTCATCCTCCCCTTCATTTAGATAGTTTACCCATCCAGGAAACAGCTCCTAATAGTGCTAACCTAAATTCTAATAACATGCAAGCGAATTTAGAAAAAGGTAACCCTATTTTCACTCTTCCTGTTCCCTCCTCAAAACTACAAAAACTCCAGCAAGAGAAAGAGTCCTTCCAATTCGTACCAGAGGCCACTCCACTAGTTCTTGTCCTGGCTAATGCCCCCCATTTGGGACCAGGCCAAGTGGAATCATCAGCCACCTTAATTGATAAAGCACTACACTGGTTGATTAATAACATGAAGATATCCGAAAGGGGTGGTCAGCAATTAGCCAGGGAAATCCTCATGGCAAGAAGGGTACCATGGGTGGGATACCACGAGAAAAGATTTGGGGGAGATTGTATAGCCGTAAATTTTTCTAGCCCTGAAGTATTACTTAATGTGTTGGCAAATTTACTCCCTCCTCAACAAAGGGGCTCTGTAATAATACCACTAACTCTCGGATTCTTCTATGATAGGACACGTTCCCTAAGGAGAACTATGAGTTTTAGGCCAAATTGTCTGTTCGCATACTTGCCATGCGGGAGGGAGACTCCAACCTTGTTTGATGGCCTTGGTTTGAAGAATTGCTTTGGAGCCTTGACCGATATGGAAGAATGCGACTGACTACAGGCTCACTGGGAAACACTTCATCTAACACACAAATTTGTGAGTTCCCAATTCAAAGTAATGTGGCTACTTACCAAGATACTACTCTATCTGATCCCCTTTTGACCAGCTTACAGGTCAACGATAGGGCCGCCCAGGAATCTAACATCTCTTTATTGGCACTTTCCTGTCCCACTATAGAACAAGGAGTTCTTACTAAGAACTTATTTCCAGTTACTATTCCAACCACTCAACTCACCACAGCCCAGCCGATACAAGAGAGAGAGGTTGACGTTCCAGTAAGCATAGAGAGGCCTTTAAATGTCAGGCAGCTCTTAAAACCACTGAAAATATGTCCTTGCTCTCATGGAACATTGCAGGCATTGGCCATAAACTATTGTCCCCGGATTGGTGTAGATTTATTGATCAGTATGACATATGCCTTTTTCAGGAGTCTTGGTCAGTGGGTCTGTTTTTCGGGTGGGATTTCTTAACTTTTATATCCCTGCAATAAAAAAAACCAAAGGCCGTCCTGCAGGTGGTTTGGGTTCGCCAGAATCTACGTTGTAAAGTTCAGCGTATTAGTGCCCCAGTGAACGATATCTTGATGATTAAGCTTGGATGGAGTCATGATCGCTGGGTGGCTATTTTTAACGTTTATGCTAGGGGGCAAATTGGGGGGCATAGCTCCGAGATAATATCCTCTCTTGACTCACAGCTGGATGCTCTACCAGACCAAATTGTTCCTATCGTGGCCTGGGATTTTAACACCACTTTTGAACCTCTCGGCCAAGAAGATCAGGAGCTATCTGTAGATCAGGATTCCAGATGGGGTATTCCCAAACTTGAGGCACCAGTTGTAAAAAGATGGTCAGCAGCTGCAATTCAATTAAAAGCTATGTGTCTAGAAAGAGAAAGAGATCTTAGAGCTGCAAATGGGCGAACCCCTTCTGACCAGCTCGGAGCGAATACTTTTGATAACGGTTGTAACAGTAGTCGTATAGACTACTTGCTGGTGGATATAAGACTATGGCATAGTCTAATGGATATGGCTGTTAAGCCCCGACTGGAAAGTGACCATAACCCTCTTTGTTCTACATTTCTAATCCAAAAGGGGGATAGAGTTGAGCCACCGGGGGGAGGTGTATCAACACTTGATATTGTCGCTTCCAATAATATGCGCCATGTTAAATGGAACACATTTATTGAAAATCCAGCCAAATTGGCTGCTCTTAAAGAAGAGGTTGTGAGTCAACTGGCCAATCTAAACACTGAAACCAATGGTTTAGATTTTCCTCAAATTATGTTAGAGGCCCATACCCGACTCTTCTCTAGTCTAAAACCTACTTTTCAAAAGAGTTAAAACCGGGCAATCGGGGTGGAATAACTAATGTGGCTAAGTGGTACAACGAGGCCTGCAGACTAGCCCGCAATAAACTGAGTGTAGAATTAAGATCTAAGAACCCTGCTAGAGTAAGAGAGGCAAGGGACTCCTATAGGCATACTCCGAGGGTGGCAAAAAGGGAATGGGACCAAGATAGGTGGAGGGATTTGAAACGTGCCTGTGAAGCCAAAGATTCCAAACAATTTTGGAATATTATTAAATGGGATAGGGGAGGAGGGGCAGAGCCTCCTCAAAACAATGTTGCTCAGTCCCAGTGGCTAGAATTTTTTAAGCCCCAGTATGCCTGCAGTTCATTAGAGGAAGATCACTCTCTACCTCCATATATTTTTTATCAAGGCCAGGTGTTCTCCATTGAAGATGTTAGCTTAGCACTAGATTTTGTGACAAGTGGCAGAGTGCCACTTCCGTATGAATCCGACACACTTGTGTCACATGAGAAGTGCATCCCGCGTTTCCCGCATCCTCATTGGCTGTTACCCCGATCACGTGATCACTGTTAGTCCGTCTTTTGATTTATTAATTTGCACGTAAACCAACTTCCCGAATGCTTGCATTGACGAGAAGAGTAGAGACACGGATTCTTCCAGTGCGCTGTAAGTCATTATAACTTGTTCACTAGTACCGTTACCGACTGTGTGCACTTTAGCACATAGTATTGATCATTTAAAACTGATGCTCGCCCGTAATTTTGAGAGCCCTGCATGTCTTGTATTCGATCATACCAACTTGCACTGCGCGATGCTTCTTCCGAGCACTTTGTTTTAGTTTAAGTAATTCACTACCGGATTAGTATGCACCTCCCTATCCACAAGATCATTTTCCATTAGGTTTGCACAATATTCACGTTGGGCACGAATTCAGAATGTATTGTTATCATTCATTGTTTAGTGGAGTAAGTTATCAGGTCCTGTTTCATTTCTTTACAGACCCCTGACGAAGGGTCCTGCTTTGTTGACCCGAAATGCATTGGGTACTTATGAAAAACTGCAAACAACATTTACTTATTGCGACATAAGATGATTATTATGCCTGCATATGAAATTTAATTTGAATATGGAATTGAATCAAGCTCTTTGATTGGAGTACGAATATTGAACTAAATAAAGTTGAACTTTGTGAAGAAACTCAGCGTTTCATGAGATATTGTGCGCACATTTTGGTGGGTAGGTGACCCTCCCCACACCACGTTTGGATATTTAAAGGCACGGTTAGACGTCGTGCGTCAAATGAAGCGCCAAATCTAACTGACTTAACCATTTGATTAACTGAAGAGAAAATGAGTGCACGGGGATAATACTAATTGCACAAGTGCCAGAGCCCCAGGCATGGATGGCATCCCCGCAGATGTTTTTTTAAGTGATAGATCGACTTGGCACCAGTACTTTGTACTATTGGCCAATTCAGTGGCTAAGGGAGCAGAAATAATTCCTGTTTTTAAAAAGGGAGACAAATCCCTCCCCAGTAACTATAGGCCTATTAGCCTAATTGACTGCACAAAAGGTAATGGGCCGATTAGTACAAAACAAGGTTCAGGGGTGGGTAGAGGAATCTAATATATTATCCCAATTTCAAGCTGGCTTTCGCCCTCGCACCAGCTCTATTGATCAAATCTTTCGCCTCATCACAATTTATTGGAGGAACGTGGTTTTAACTAAAGGGACACTTTATGCGGTCAACTCTTGACCTGAAATCGGCTTTCGATTTGGTCCTTTGTTGCAAAGTCCTAGGGGAATTGGGGATGGCATCAGAATTAGTCACACTTCTCGTCCGCTTACATGAGAACAATTTTGCTAGGATTTGATGGGGAGCACAGGGTGAGGTTACCGATTCATTGCCTGTCAAACGAGGTGTTCAGCAGTGATGTGTTCTGGCACCCACCCTGTTTTCTTTATATATCAATGGAATAGTGGATCATCTTAGTAGATCTCTTACCGATGCCCTCGTGATTGCTGGGGTTCGCGTACCTGTCCTCATGTTTGCGGACGATACTCTGATCGTCTCCAGGACCCCGAGTGGTCTACAGAAGGCCGTCAACGCATTTGGGGAATTTTGTCTTTCACGTGGGCTTGAGGTCAACACAGCAAAAACAAAGTTTATGTCATTTAATCAGCATAAACCCTTTAAAGGTAGTATCTACTTGAACAATACCCCTCTAGAGCAGGTGGAGGCTTTCACCTACCTAGGTATTATGGTTCAGAATAATATGGGTTGGAAAAGCCACTTGGATATGACCATTTTAAAATACCATCAGCTTGTAGGTGTATTATCCTCCAAACATAAATCCTCCTTCACTAAACCAATCACTCTAGCTTTGGAAATATATAACATCAAAGTGATAAGCTCTGCCCTATATGGAGCAGAATTATGGGGATTTAATAATCTGAGTCACCTTTTTAAGGCTGAAAACACATTTTTATGTGGTTTAATTGGCGTCCCCCAAAGTACTCCATGGCTCCGCTTTTACTAGACCTAGGCAGGAAAAATGTGGTGGATATGGCAAGGTTACGCCCACTATTGTATTGGAGGCGAATCTGGACCACCCCCGAACTTATACATTATGCCCAGGGTTTGAAGGATGTGATTCTTGTAGATCGCTTTCACAAAATACATTGGCTAAACGAACTAAAGTCTATTTTGGTAATGCTGGATTTAAAATCATTATGGGATGAACCAGGTACTGCAGTTTTCCCCACAAAAAAAACAATTGAAAGAAAAAATCTGTCAGGTATGAATACTAATCTGACAGGCCCTTTAGATCACAAATACTGGCCGTCCTGTGAAGCATACTGGGATATAATTGAGAGACCCCTTGATCGAAAACTGTTCTTTCAATTTAGGATAGGAACCCTACCAATTAAAGCTTTTACTTATAAATGGGCATCCTTTTCAGATGAAAAATGTCATAACTGTCCAGCCATGGCGGAGACCACATCCCATCTATTTTTTGTATGTCCCCTATCTGCAGCCCCACGACGTAAATGTTTGAGACCCATTTGTTCCTCCCTGGGCACTCGGAGGTGTAGAGAAGCTTTAAGGATTTTAGGATCTGATTGTTCTACCCATATAGCTATTGCTTTTGCAACATTTTTAAGCTGGGCTTGGATCATTCGTACACGCACTTTATTGCCAATTGTTGCTAACTAGCCATAAGGTCTTATTTCTATCCAAGAACTGTTTTTACTCATGAAGTAATTTTAAACATATCTGAATTTTAGTAGCTTCTTTTAACCGACAGTAACTAAATGGAATGTAATGTCTTTTTAATTATGTGCACTGTATATGTATTATTTATTGTGTACTGTGATAGTTTTTAGTATTGTATGTGCTTTTATGACTTACTGTTGAATAAAGCTTTTTGAATGTGAATTTGTCCCACTCACCTGGAACTCAGGTTCCGCTGAAAGAAAGATAGGGCCCTGAACGCACTGGGGTACACCCCAAGCAGTGCCAGCACAACTGTACATCACCATGTCCGCGAGACTTAACTGAGTCATCATTGGTGATACCCTGAAGACATGCAGAATGTGGTATGTCATGGGAGTGGGGGCTATGTGCCTAGTGGGTCATAATATATGTGCATAAGGATGTAAAGGGAGTGGAGGAAATGTGCCTGGGGTGAGTCACATTATAAGTGCATAAGGGGCCAGGTGGGGTGAAAACAGGGCTACCAGCGGATTGCAGACCGCGCACGTCATAACATCTGAACCTTCTTCCATATGCACTCTAGTGGTTTTAATATGCATTAATATAATCTCTTTAGCAAACCAAAGTTGGCCTCTATGTGCAATATTATTGCCCTGTATAGATATGAAAAATAGGATAACCAAGTTGATACCCCCATTGGGACTGGCATTTGGTTACAGAGGCATCAAAGAGCCAAAACTGTCAAGCTTACCCTAATTAACAAATTATATATGGTATGCAATGCCCATTAGAATTTCATCTCTTGTGTTTGCCTATTGTTGATGTTACGTAAATGGCAGCATTACTTTTTAAATCCAAGCAGGCCCCATCTACTGTGCTTTGTATGATTCGTCTCTGAGGCAGTAGCAGTTAGATGGTGAAATACCTCAGTTTAGTATCATATCCTGATTAAGGTCCAAATTTCTATGTTAAATAAGGTGCTAGATTTCTTAAGACATGTTCATTCCATTTTAATATACAGCTAGGTTTTTATGATGACATACAGCATTGAATATGATGGTAATAGGTAATCCCTATGTCTCAGGCAGATCAGTCAAATGTGTGTGTATGTAAGAATAAGCATTAAAAGTGCCTATAATAAGAAAAATTAAGTTAGGATAATTATTAATTATATATGAAATAGCGCCGATGGTCTCATCACTGGTTACCTGATGAAATGCATATATTAATTAACAATATGGTAGTTTGTGTGTCAGTTAAGGACGTGTCCATTTTCTAAGCACGCATACTGTTAAGTTAGAATCAATGGGAATGCAGATCCAGTTAACACTTTCAAGACATTTTTCCAGACTCACTTTGGTGCCCCTTCATGTTTATGGTAGTAATAAAAATCTAAGTTTTTTCAGAGCATAATGATGGGTTAACCAGGTTTCATGAAAACGTTTTGAGTATCAAAAAGATCATTCTCATGCGACCCTTTTATCAGCTTGTGAAGGCTGGCTATATTCCATGTATCGGGCATTTAAATTAGATCTTGAAACAGAGTAGACTTCACTTCTTCCCACTTCAAGTCAATATTAGGAGTCAGAACAATCTGATGCCCTGTATCTGAAGCCACCATTTGTTGGCTTTAGTGTCCCTTCTCTTTGTTGCCTCCTAATTGGCCAGTGCATACCAAGCTTCACTTCTGTTCCTTTCTTTGTGGAGTATGGACCAAACAGAGATTGATTCGACTTAATTAGTGCCCGTATGCTGCTCTTGACGTGATTGAGGTATTATTTTTTCTTACCCCTCACCCGTGTGTGTGGTGATTCTTTCCCCTCCCACCCATCCCTTCTTCTTCTTGCTGCCCCTGTCTGAATGTACTCCCATACCTCCTCCCCGCAGCTCCCTTGTGTTTCTCCTGCCCTCTCCCCATCCAGTTTTTTTTAACATATTGCACAGCAACATGGGTCTAAAAAAATGCTATTACTCTGTCAACACTGGCCAAGTCATAACGCTTTTTTTCTTTGTTGACTTTAAGCCAAAACATTTTCCACAGAAATGGTCACTAAATTTACACAGACATACGGTTTTATTATTAAAACTATATTGCACATAAATGATAATGTGTGGATAAAGTGTTTCAGTGAAAATTATTTGTGCATTACCATTTAAGGTGCCTTGAGTTCTCATTCTAATAAAATAATTGTTTTCATCACACTTCATAATTACAAAAAAGTGATTCATTTTGCTATCCTAACTGATGAATGTGTACAGTTCATTTATAGGTATTTATATTTTGTTGTGTGTTACAAAAAATGACGTCCTAAACCCTTTCCTTTCACACTTCATTTACCCCAGAAAAACTGTCATATAATTTACCCGACTTTTCTTTCTCGGACTGTAAAGTGAGCAAAGTTTGTAAACACCAGTCCCAATGTTAAAAAACCGATGCAGCAATTTGTCAGAAGACACAAACTGACATTTGACCTGTCTTGAAGTTCATCACGTGCAAGATAAATACATATTTTTTTTTTAAGGTTTAAAAGCTTTATTAAAAAATAAATTATAGAAACAAAGAATGCATTATACAAGTATAATCAGTTGAACTTACAATAATACATATGCAAATATCAACAAGTAGAAACAAGTAGAAAGCATTTTACATTTTGGGAATTTATAGAGAAGAAAAGAGGAGGGAGAGAGAAAAAGAATAGACTCTACAACTAAAAGAAGCATGCAATTTTATAGAATAGCAAAGACTAATTGTTCATGTAGCTAGAAAAAACATAACAGTATGAAACAATCTAAAATATAATAATAAATGAGAAGAGAAAGAAGCAATTTACGGCGGTTTAAAATTTTCAGAACGATTAAAACAAACCTTATTTCTAGCAATGGTATTTAGATAAGTAGTTAAGGGTAACCAGTATAACTCTCTATTACCAAGTGGATTATAGGCGGAGGCAAAAGCAATATCCAATCTATTATAGTGACTAACATTGTTCCACCAGGATTTAACAGACAGATTGGTGGAGCATTTCCAATTAAGTGTGATTGTTGGAAGGCTAAAGCCAACATAAGGTCGAATAGGCCTCGTTCATGGGAAAGCAAACCCAGGGACTCCATCAGGCTACCTGCACAGAGAATGTCAGTAGAAAAAGGAGAATTTATTTTAAACATTTTGGAGATGGTGGACCATATGTTTGCCCTTAAAGAGGCAACGTTTGGACAGGAAAATAAAAGATGAAATAAATCTGCCATAGGGGATTTACAGGACCAACAGGAATCATTAGCATAATGTGAGAATTTGGAAATTGAAAGGGGAGTAAGATACAGTCTATGATAAAGTAAAAACATGGATTGGGTAGTAGAAGCCGATCTAGAAATTTTTAACAGACGCTCCCATATTTTATTCCAGAAATTAATGCTCCATACACAACCCAAATCCCCTTCCCAGGACAGTTCTAGTTTAGATTTAGAACGGATCAGATAGGGGTAAAAAGGGATTTATCAATCAGGGAAGGTTTTGGAATCAGTTTTTTAAATGCTCATGGGGGCGCACCAAAATGAAAGTCCAAAAAGAAATAAGTAGAAAAATGTTCTTTATTTATCTTTGTCCAGCTAAAAAGCACATCAATAAAATATGTAGCGAGTTCAGCCAACGCGTTTCACTCCCTACCAAGGAGTTTCTTCAGGGCGCTGCAGATCTTTTCGGTGTGTTGTGTTTGAGAGTTCCCTCTGTAATCACACTAGTATTTCTCCAGTCATTTCTTCATTCCGACATGGTTCTTAAAATTCTTTGAAGTACCTCTCTTCCCTTATCTTCTCACGTTATCACGGACTTTATATATCTTGTCCAAAAAGCAGTTCTGGTACTCCAATAATTACCCGTCCCTGGCTGTATTTGTTCGAGGTGGGTACAGTGCTGTAATGACAGTCGTTCGGTTTCAGCGTCTCGGCATGGCTGGTTCCAGCCCAACCATGCCGAGACGCTGAAACCGAACGACTGTCATTACAGCACTGTACCCACCTCGAACAAATACAGCCAGGGACGGGTAATTATTGGAGTACCAGAACTGCTTTTTGGACAAGATATATAAAGTCCGTGATAACGTGAGAAAATAAGGGAAGAGAGGTACTTCAAAGAATTTTAAGAACCATGTCGGAATGAAGAAATGACTGGGGAAATACTAGTGTGATTACAGAGGGAACTCTCAAACACAACACACCGAAAAGATCTGCAGCGCCCTGAAGAAACTCCTTGGTAGGGAGTGAAACGCGTTGGCTGAACTCGCTACATATTTTATTGATGTGCTTTTTAGCTGGACAAAGATAAATAAAGAACATTTTTCTACTTATTTCTTTTTGGACTTTCATTTTGGTGCGCCCCCATGAGCATTTAAAAAACTGTTCAACTGATCTGGAGAGCACAGCGACGCCAAACAGCAGCTGGTGTCGGGGTTGGCAGCACAATACCAAACCTACTTGATCATTGATTCATTGGCACTGGAGTTTAGGTGCGGCACTCTAAGGTCCGCTGCTGCTTTTTCGTATAAAAGGTTTTGGAATCAAATAAAGAAGTTTCAATAATAGATCATCCGAAGAGACAGAACTTTCTGAAGGTAAGTAGTAGAAAATGTCCAAAATTAACTCCATCAGAGTTGAGAATTTAAGCCAAAATGAGCGAGGACAATTAAAAAGAGCCTGAAACTGAGGAAAAGAACATGGAGTCATACCATCGAATAAGTCACAAACCCAAACAATTCCTTTAACTCTCCAAGATTCCCAGTACAGAGGCCTATTTTTAATAGTAATAAATAAGACCGGTCTAGTCAAGTCAAGTCAAATGATTTATATAGCGCGCTACATACCCAGAGGGTCTCAAGGCGCTTGGGGAAGGGTGGGGAATTACTTGTCGAATATCCAAGTTTTAAGTTGCTTTCTGAATGCTAGGTGGTTCTGAGTGAGGCGGAGGTGAGTGGGAAGTGAGTTCCAGGTTTTAGCTGCCAGGTAGGAGAATGTTCTACCTCCCATGGTGGTTTTGTTGATGCGAGGTACAGTAGCAAGGGCTTGGTTGGAGGATCGTAGCTGGCGGGAGGGGGTGTAGAAGGAAAGTCGTGTGTTGAGGCATTTGGGTCCAAGTTCGTAAAGTGCTTTGTGTGCGTGGGTTAGGAGGCGGAAAGTAATCCTCTTGTTAACGGGGAGCCAGTGGAGTTTTTTCAGGTGACCAGAGATGTGGTCTTTACGCGGGATGTCTAGTATGAGTCTGGCTGAAGCGTTCTGAATGCGTTGGAGTTTTCTCTGGAGTTTTGCGGTGGTACCGGCGTATAGGGTGTTTCCGTAGTCCAGGCGGCTCGTGACCAGTGCGTGGGTGACCGTTTTTCTAGTTTCTGTGGGGATCCAGCGAAATGTTTTTTTGAGATTATACCAGATGGGAGATTGTAAAAATGATTCCCTAGGGGTGATTTTCGATTGATAATGAGATTTTAGCAAAGCGCATGTATGTCGAAATAAAGGAAGAGATATAATACTTAATTTAGTAGTGAATGTTAAAAGTTATTTCATAGGAAAGGAGGCAATCAGGGAGCGGTCCACTGTAGCCCATAGAGGAGTAAATGGAGAGTGTTCAGTAAGAAGCCAATGAGATGCTTGTTTTAGCAAGAAAGCCTTATGATAAAGTCTAAAATCAGGGAATTTCACTCCTCCGATGGATTTCGGTTTCCTAAGATGAGCTAAAGATATCTGAGATCTCTTGCCGCGTCAAAGGAATGTAGAATGAAGGGAGTCCATTTTTTTCAAATATAAAGACGGGATAAAAATGGTTAACATAGAAAGAATATATAACAAAACAGGGGTGAACATCATCTTAATGAAATCAAGATGTCCCCACCAAGAGAGAAAAAGTGGATTTCACAGGGAAAGAAGTTTGGATATTCGAGCTAGAGCGTCTTTCATATTGATTTTGACCGTTTCTGGAATGGATTTTGTGAACCAAATTCCTAAATATTTAATTTTAGAGGAATTCCATTGAAAACCAGCCAAATCAAAATGTTGTTGAAAACAGAATTAAAAAAAATAATTAATTTTTTTCATTTGAAAGATTTGTTTATTTGGAAGGGGAGAAGAAAAACCAATGAAATGAAAAAAGTAAAGTTAAGGATGGGTCACATGATAAGACATATCCTGGATAACTGAAATTACAGTTTATTTTCATAGATTTTTATACAAATTTGTACACGTCTCCAGAATGTGTAAATGCTGACTAGTGACCTGTACTCCCATAACAGAAAGTCGGAAATGGGAAGAGGGCATAATTCAGCTTTTAACCAAAGCAATTCCACACAACTGGATGTCTGAGGGTTAAGAAGGTCTGCCAAATCTGCCTGCACCTGCAGTTTTTTTCATCTAACAAAAAAGATTCTTAATAGCAGAGACTGAGACTTCCTAAAAACTGTGCACCTCTGCCTCTTCCAGGAGATGACCTCAATACTATGCACTAGGTAGTGATTCTGGATCGCCCAAAGCGTGAGGCCCTCTTAGCCAACTGCAAATTAAACCCAAATAACCCAAAATCTATGCTTCTCAACATGGATGTTGCAAAACAACAAGCATCAGTCCAAGGTCGAGAGAAATTCTCCTATGTGACTGCACAACAGGTTTGCTATGCAGCACAAGTGACTCTGAAAGCACATTTACCAAAAAGAAGTAACAAAGTAGAACTTCTAAGAAATTAATGCAATTACTCCCCTAACTATTGCTGGGAGAACAGCAGACAAAGCTTTGCCAAATTAAATGAGTCAAGCAAATTGTTAGAAGGATCACAAATGCAAAATAGTCCCTCTTTACCTCCTATACTCCCCTCTCCACATGTAGGAGTTACGCAGGACTGCTCAATGTCTTAGGCAAGACTTTTCAGTGTAAGCCTTTTAAGAAATTTACTTTTCAATAATGAATGGTTTCAAAGGACGATCCATCCCTTGGTCGAAGGCAGACCACCATAGGCTTCAGAGTACATACCATCAAGAACATCCTAAGCCAACAAAGTCATGCTTCAGTATCAGCCAAACTAATCGCAGTATGTGCTCAGTAGCAGCAAATTAACGCCAGACTTGGATGAAAGACTAAGAGGAACCTTTACTGACTCTTCCCTATCACAGTACAGTTTGGCAAGCCTCTTCTTAATAAATAGTATCTGCATTACAACAGGTTTCAGAAGAAATATGGGCAGAGCACCAGGGGATCGCTATGATGATAGAGATCGTAGGGATTATGATCGAGGCGGGGAGGATTTGATGACTCCCGGGGCAGTCAGAGAGCCTTTGGCACTGGCTACCGGCAGGACTGTGAGAAGAGGGATGATTTCAGGGGCGGTGGAGACCGCTATGGTGATCGATCAGAGCGGCGTGACAACAGAGACAGGTGGACTGAATCCCCCAGGGATGATTTCCGACGAGAGGAGAGAGCAGGCCCTACTCAAAGACCCAAACTGGTCCTAAAGCCTCGAACGGCACACAAGGAGCCAGATTCAGCTGGAGGGTTCACACCCTCAAGCCGGCTGCTTCCATTTTTGGTGGAGAAAAGCCAGTGGACACAGCGGCCAGGGAACGGGAGGTAGAGGAGCGGCTAAAGAAAGAAGAGGAGAAACTAACACGCCATCTGGATGACGAGCACCTGAGATTAGAGCAAAAACCTAGAGAAAGACACCCGAGCTGCCGCAGTGAAGAAAATACCCAAGAGCGATCCAGGACAGGCAGAGAGTGCTCCCAGACTGGTAGCACAGAGACGTCTTCCCGTAGCACACGAAGGAGGGAAAGCAACAAGTCTGTGGAAAATGACGTTTTCTTCCAGCTCCAAAGGTCTAAAAGCAGAGTCCCCGCTTCCCCTGAAGGTGATGAAAATGCCTGGGTTAAGTGCAGCACTACCTCCCCCCCTGCCCGCTCACTGAGCTCAGACTCTGACAAGCAATCGCCCACAAGTGGTATTACTGAACTAGGCCTTAACCATCAGCTGAGCCAAAGAGACTGCAGGATGTGCCTGGAGAGAAGATCAGCCATGCAAGCAAGTATGCTGCTTTAGCGGTTGATGGAGAAGATGACGAAGGGTTCCCAGAGTGACACCTTTCCAAAGAAGTTATACTTTCTCTTAGCCTGTTGCTTTTCCTGAACATTTGGAGAGCAGAAACAATCTTCAGTCAAAGATGAGAAAAAATGAAATACAGAATACTCAAAATTAATACCTCCGGGAGAACTACCTTAATTTTAAACAAAACCCATTTGTTTCTCTTGCATGCTGCTGCAGCCTTTAAAGTATTGACCGAACTGGAAACATTTTCGACGTTTTATTAGGAGGGAAGTGCAGAATTTAATGGTTTAAATCTTTTATTGGCATTTTAGATATAACAAAAGCGAACAGGACCTCCTGCTCCTTCAGGACAGTGCAATACAGACTTCTCAAGTCAGCGAATATGATTTACCAAGTAATTGCTAGGAGCTGGTCAACCAAGAACAACCCACATAAACATGTGGGGAATTAAACAATAAACCTCCACCCCGCCCCCACCCCCCCTGTCCACAAGTTATAACAATGGTAGTATCAAGGAAGCTAGCGTGGTCTGGAGAACTGAGAGTGCCTGGGCCCGCTCTGTTCGGGGATTGGCGTATCTGCCAAGCGAAGGAGCCGTAAATACCAGGGGCAGCTCAGTTCACGGAATTCCCCTGTGAGAAGGGACAGGAAGGGTTGCCACAACTCTGGAAACTCGCTACCTCTACCCGCCTGCGTGAGAGATATTTTCTCCATACCCAGCACCGTCCACAGCCTGTGCAGCCAACCCGAGTGAGGAGGGGCCTGAGGGGATCGCCAGTGTACGAGTATGTTCCGAGTAGCTGCCCCGAAGGCGATGGCTATGAGGCGGCCTCTCCTAGATTTCAAAGGGTACATCAGTGCATTGGGAAGCCCTAACAGGATATACACTGGGAAGCGTGGGAGTTGGGTGTCCAGGTGTGAGTCGAAATCGTCAAGAATTGTGGCCCAGTATTAGTGTAGTCTATCACAGCTCCAAAGTAAGTGTTCTAGTGTGCCTAGTTCCCCACATCCCCGCCAGCATCTGTCACTGATGTAAGGGTCGAACCTGTGGAGGCGCTCCGGTGTAGGATACCAATAAGTGGCTACTTTGGTCAGTGTTTCGGTAAGGCCTGCATGGTAAGCCGAGTACCGGACCCTGTAGTATATACCGCTCCATTCTTTATCGGAAAGAGTTCTCCCCAGTTCCCGATCCCAGCGAATCCTGCCGGCATTATAGGTGTGTGTGGACGCTGCAAGGAAATGCTTATATAAGTCGGAAACCAGTTTCTTGTCGGAGGATCGGGTGATTAGCCATTTCTCATATGGAGTTAAATAACGTTGTGCGCCGGGTCTGATCTGGGGCTGGAGTGCCCAGTGCCTAAGTTGTAAGTAAGGCAGCCTGTCCGACTCTGGAATGTCATAGTCCTCTCTAAGTTGCGAAAAGGAGAGGATGCCCTCGAGATTAAAGAGGTGTCCTAGTGACCGACACGGAGAGGGGCGCCAGTTCGCAAATGATTTAGGGTTCAGTCCGGGAGTGAATTCAGGGTTATTAAACAGCGAGGTCATTGGGGAAGGCAATGACCTCAGCTCGTGTTTGATTGCGGTTCGGTCCCAGGCCTCCAGGATGGTAACGGTGATGTAGGATGCATATAAGTTGAGTGGCCTGAATTGTTTCGGTTGAAAGGGGATTCCCGGTAGAGGCATGCCGGCCACTGCCTGGTCCTGGAATAGCCAGTGCTTTTCAGATTCCAAGCGGTGCCATTCTACCAAGTAGCAGAGCTGCGCCGCGTAGAAGTACAGCTGCACGTCAGCCACCCCAACTCCACCCTGGTCCGGGGGGAGAACCGCAATGGCATGCTTGAAACATGGATTGCGGCCCTTCCAAATGAATTGAGCCAAGTCTGACTGGGTCTGTTTAATCTATCCCGCCGGCGGGATTAAGGGTAGGGTCTGGAATAAATAGAGAATCTGGGGGTGGAGTGTCATGGCTTGGCAGTTCGGGCTGGACTGTTCCCATGAGGCACAGGGTCAGACTGATTTGCATATAGCCATGTCTGAACTGGGGTGGCAGAGTGGGCTAAAGAACGGTGATGGATTAAACCCAGATCTTTTGACTGGGTGTGAGTGTTTGATTGATTCGGATGCTCCGTCCATCACCACCCCCTTTTGTACCGCTTTTGGCTGCCATAAGTGTGGCAGGGTATGCTCAGACGTGAGTCCCTTGCTCACTTTGCCACTGGATTCAAGCAAGCCGGGCTGAAGACGGCTGGAGTGCCAGAAACCGGTCCTCGGAAGCTTGTTTCCGGTCCAGGAAAGACATGGCTTGGCAGTTCGGGCTGGACTGTTCCCATGAGGCACAGGGTCAGACTGATTTGCATATAGCCATGTCTGAACTGGGGTGGCAGAGTGGGCTGAAGAACGGTGATGGATTAAACCCAGATCTTTTGACTGGGTCTGAGTGTTTGATTGATTCGGATGCTCCGTCCATCACCACCCCCTTTTGTATCGCTCCAGATAGGGCCAGTGGACCCTATCAAAGGCCTTCTCCGCGCCTATGGCCAACAACATACAGTCCTTCCGCACGTGCAACGCCGCTTCTAAAAGATGTAGAACCCGTTTTGTATTATCGCTAGTTTGTCGCTGTGAGATAAAGCCAGCCTGATCTGGCTCCACCAGCTGCGGCATATAAGGAGATAACTGCATCACCTGTATGCTCGTGTACAATTAAATATCAATTAAGAAGGGAAATCGGCCTGTACGCGCCACAGCTGGTGACGTCCTTTCCAGGCTTCGGAATGACTGTGATCCAAGCCTCCAGCATCTCCTGTGGGATAGCCCCAGGTTGAGCAAATGAATTAAAAAGATCCCGAAGCAGGGGGACCACCAGATGACAAAAGGTCTTGTAGAAGGCTGCAGAGTAGCCATCAGGGCCAGGGGACTACCTGAGTTGGAGTTGCGAGATGGCCGCAATGACCTCCTCTAGCCCAATCTCCCTAGCCAGCTGCGCAGCCTGGGCCGAGTTCAATGGGGAGAGCCGTGCACCGTCCAGATACTCCTAGCACTGGCGTGCGTCGAGGGAGTCACCCTCATAAAGCTTAGCGTAGAAGGCCTGGAAGGCTTCCGCTATATCGACATCTTCTGTAACGAGCTCGCCCACAGCCGTACGGATGGCTTGCCGCTGTCGTTGTTCACGGAGTTTATGGGCTTAGAGGCGGCCGCACTGATCGCCTCCTACATAGTAAGAATGACGTAGGCGGATGGCTGCCTATTCGGCTTTATCTTGACCTAATGCAGTCAGCTGCTTCCGCTCCGTGCACAGCTGACGCCATGCCCTGGCTGCCCCTGTGCGCTGGTGCATCTACTCCAGCTCCGTGACCCGCTGTGCGAGTTCGGATCTCTTTCGAGCCTGCTCTTTGTTGTTTGCGACGGATATAGTGATGAATTCTCCCCGCAGCACCGCCTTAAGGGCAGTCCACTGTGTCGCCAGGGAAGTATCTGGGTTGGCATTGTGGGCTAGAAATTGCGCGATGGAGGCCTTAACTTGGTCTACAACAGATGGCCGGTGCAGTAGGGAGTCTCGCAGGCGCCAGTGCCGATGTGGTGTCGGGTGGGTGGGAGTAAAAAGGAGGCTGTAACTAGGGAATGGTCCGGTAGAGATGCTGTGAGAATATCAGCCCCTGTAGCTAGCGCCAAAAGTGAGGTGGAGCACAGGAAATAGTCCAGTCTAGCGTATTTCAACCTGTGGTGGTCCTTACATGTCAGGTGAGTTTCCTGTAAGAGGCAAACGTCTGCTTCAGAATGCTCCAAAAAGGATAGGACTGCCCGCCGCTTGATAGGGTTATTTAGGCCCCGGACATTAAGTGTTAATATCTTGCACGGAAGGCGTGGCAAGAGTAGCTTGGAAGTCCCATTCATGGGCATGAGTACCTGGAAGGGATGATGGCCGCCTCCCAAGAGCTGCAAAACTAAAACAAAAGGGAAAAATGTGGACAGGGGGACCCACCCAACAAACACAAAAATCAAAATCAAAAGAAAACCCCCACAACCTCTCCAAGAACCACCCTAGCCCTTCCCAACCCCAAGACAAAACCCGCCCCCAGACACAATCCCACCTACCCAGCTTACACCAACCCCAACAGCCCATGAGCAGAAAGAGTGTTCGAACAAAGTCTGTTGTCCCAGGACGGCCAGAATAAACAACCAAGTGGGGCGCATGGTCCGTCCGCAGAGGGGGATAGACGCCCCACAGCCCGTCACCCGCCCAACCCCAGCAAAGATGCATCAGAAGGAGACTAAAGGTGCCTTCCTGCTAAACCTTCATTTGACATCCGAGTTCTCGCTTGCTAGGGCCACAGTAGCAGTTGCCAGGGCGTCTTGTTAACTTTGTGCGATTTCTGAAGCTGGTGGTTTTCGGTGGCGTTGCCTCCTGGTTTGTTGCTGCCAACCCGACGGGGAGGTAGTGGGTCTCAAGTCCAGGCCATCGGTGGCCTCCTCTTCAGTCAGTCAGGTCTAGCAGGCGACAGGCGTTCGTCAGGGAGCGGAGCTGATGCAGTCTATCGTTAAACCGAAAGATGAGCCGGAAGGGGTGCCCCCAAGAATAGGAGATCCCTCGTTGTCGTATGTTGTCGGTCACAAGATGAAACTGTCTGCGCCTTTGCAGCATAATCAATGATAAGTCCTGATAGAGCACTGGTGAGTGGCCCCGGAAGGATATCAGGTGCATGGTTCTCGCTTTAGACAGAATGTTTTTTTCCTGCACACACACCAAGATATCGGCAGGGGGTGCTTGGGGTCCTCGGGGTGGTCCCACTCTATGAGCCCTGTCCAGGACCACGTCCGCCACGTAGGAGTCGCCTAAGAGGTGCCGGAAGAGGCTACTGGTGAAGTCAAACAGGTCTTTGGTGTTATCCGTATGTCTCACCCCCCGAATGCGAATATTATGTCTGAGGGAGCGTTTCTCGATGTCTTCCAGATGTAGTTGCATATCTATGTTCTGGTCCTGCAGCCGAATAACTTCCTGCTGGAGTGTCGCCAGATCTGCTATCGTGGAGTCACTGGTCCCCTCAAGTGTGGCTACGCGCTCCCCAATAGAATCAACCTCACGGTGGACATCCTTGAGTTCTGTAGCAAACTCGGCCTTTACCGATTGGATATCCTCTCGTGTCGTGCGGAAATGCGACTCCAGAAAGGACTTTGTAATGGGCTCATCTCCAGGGCTTGTATGCTACTTGGGCGGCTCGGCTTCTGGGGCGGCGGTTGCCATATCTGGATTGGACTGGGCCCGACCACAGATGTCCTTTAGAGGCTTCACTTTAACGCTTCGGGCCTTTGACATGCTCCTTTAGTAGCTTGCGGTCGCCGCGTGGGCAAAGGGCAACACCCAGTCGGCACAAGGTCAATGGCGGAGGGCCTCCGTCAGCCGAGAGCGTGTTACCAATGGGGAGGGCACAGAGGGGATCCCCGGGATATACTATGGATTGCAAGAAGCAGGTCCCAGGGCCGTCCCTCGGGGACTGGGCGCGGGGCGCAAATCACACCGGCATGTAAGTCCTGCGAGCTCGAGGAGGGCTCCACTCACCGTCTGCGCAGGCCTCAGTCAAACCCAGCCCCAAGGTGGCCAAAATGACGATAGGGCTCACACTCCGAGCAAGCAGGGCCCCCCTGCCAACGCTCACCTCCCACCTCACCTCTCTGCACGTCGCGGAGCCCAGACGCAGCCAAGTCACGTAAGTTCCAAAGGCAGTGTGTGCCGGACAGGTGCGCCGCCCCCCACTTAGAGGCGGGGGCCCGCCAGACCTAAGCTCACCCCAGGACATGACTCGCGTGTCAAGTCGTCGCGAGCTGCCTGGGTACTGTCCAGCCTGGGGGGCAACGCTATGCCCAAGTCAGCCCTCCTTCGCCCGGGCCTCGCCACGGCCCGGTGCCGCCTCGCTGCGTGTCTCTGGAGATGTGGCACCCAGAGCCGGGGATCTGCGCAACACCGCCCACTGGTGTCCCGGGCCGGCTGCAGGCAGCACTTGACCCGCTCTTGGGGGGGGCCCTAGGTATAGACCCTCGGCAGATTGGAGGCGTCGCTAGACAGGCCCCGCCCGTAGTAGAAGAACTCTCGTTGATTAGCGTGGCAAAGGGTCCCCGAAACTGTCACCAGTTGCCCGGGCTCGCCTGTCGACCAACGGCCCGATGCTCCAAGATGCCAGGGCGCCCACTCACTCCCACCAAGCCAGGGATCTGCGCGCCACGTCTCTGCAGCACAGGCCCCGCGCAGCACTCAACCCAGGTCCGGCGGGGGGGTCCTGCAAGTCCCAGGCCGCAAACGCCCCAGCGGTGTTTCCCTTGCTGGCCAAGACCGTATGTCTGGGCTATGACCCACACCAGGCTCCGCAATGATCGGGCCCCCGCCTCCACACCAGTAGCGGCCCTCGGGCCCCCCCAACAGTCTCTGCGCCCACGCGGTTGAGGCCCAGGGGCGACGCGTGATCTCACGGGAATCACTGCGTCTGGTGGATGCGTCCCTCCACAGGCGCCTCCCTCGTCTGGGCTGCGTACTACTGCAGGGGCCTCGGCGCACCCACGAGGCCAGTCACCAGAGCGGCCTAACACACAGGCCAGGGCCGGGGCCTCCTCCGCGCGGTGCCGTTCAGTGCGGCCGGAGTTGCAGGCTTGTGCTCACCGCTTAGGTCTCCGGCAGTCCCTGCAAGGCGTAGCTCCGCTGCCGATGCGTCTCAGGGGGGGGGGGGGAGGGAACGCAGGCCTCGGTGTCGGTTGCACGGGCACCGCGTTGTCGGGCCCGCGCCTCAATGGCGGCCGGAGCGTTCCCCATATGCCTCGCTCCCAGCACCGTCAGGAGTCCAGACGGGGGCACAGATGGGTCCTCGGGTACTGGGGGAGGGGGGTTCACCACTTCACTCTCCCGCTAAACGGGCCCCCTAGGAGCCGCGCTGTGCTGTAGCAGGTGGGCGGCGGGCAGGAGCTTAGAAACAAACATCCTGTCTCGCCGCCATCTTGGCCACGCCCCTCAAGTGCAGAATTTTAAAGAAATAAAAGGCCCATTTTTGGGAGAGTGACTGCACGCTGTTATCCAGTGTGACACAGAGCCTTCTCTTTAGTGGGAATTAGAAAGCATGCATTCTGTACTGCTTTTGGGGTTGGTTTTAAAAGGACTTTGCAATTCTGATGTGGGTATGAGGGTAGGAAGTGGTATATGGGCACACAAAAGGATTTCTGGAGAAGCAGTGTAGACTGCCTCCCTAGTCTTACCATAGCCTGTTGCAATTTATATGAAGTCGGAATCATTACCTAAAACCTAATTTTGTAATGGGGAGAATTTCAGTCTTATCAGGATTAATCTTGTATCTATAGAAAAATCTGAAAATTCTCACAATAAAGCAGGGACAGAGGTCTCAGGATCTGAAATGAAAAGCAGAATATCTGCTTATGCTGATATTTTAAAATGAGACTCTCCATAGACAAATCCAGATATAGAGGAGTTCTGATGGATACGAGTCAAAAAGGGTTCCACGAACAAGACAAAAAGGAGAGGAGATAGGGGACAACCTTGACGTACTCCTCTTTGCAAAGGAAAAAATTGTGAAAGAAGGCCACTAACTAAGACAGAAGCTGGAGGATTAGTGTAAAGTAAGGAAATACATGAAATGAATTCATGACCAAAACCATGCCGGTGGAGAGATTTGAATAAGGAAGACCAGTCCACTCTATCAAATGCCTTCTCCGTATCGATAGAAATTGCAGCCATAGTATAAGTGAGAGTGGGAGCCTTATTCAGTAAATTGAGAAATAAGTGTGAGTTGTCTGACATTAGTCTTCCCTTAACAAAACCACATTGTTCTGGTCCAACCATGGCAGGTAAAAGGGGTTCGAGACGAAGGGCAGGTAATTTGGCACATTTTTTATAGTCAACATTAACTAAGGATATAGGGCGATAATTCTGGCAAAACTTGGGGTCGCAACCATCTTTGTGCATCAAACATATTGTGGCTTCTAAAAAAATATTCTGAAAATGCTGAAAAAGAGATCGAAGTTTTGGGAGCAATAACTTAGAAAAATTAAGATAAAATTTTACTGGGCCTGGAGTTTTTTCCTTTTTGAGAAGAGCCATAGCTTTAGAAACCTCTGTATCTGATATGTCCCTTTCAAAAGCATCAAAGTTTATATTGTCTCGAGAGGAGGGAATAGACTGAGCAAGTTAAGCATCTAATGAAGATGAAGAAACAGGAGCTTCCGGGGTGTATGGAGATTTATAGAATTTCACAAATTCATCTAGAATATCTTGTTCCTTATATAGATGTGTCCCTTCCGATGACTGAATGGAGTCTATGGATACACGTTCCTTCCGAATCTTGATATAATTAGCCAATAGCTTACCGACTTTTATTTGGCCGCCATAATACCTAGCACTACTGTGTAAAGAATAGCTGAAGCGTTGTCTGTGGTTAGTTTATTAAAATCTAATTTTGCACTAATAAGTTCTTTTGGAGGAGATCTAGAAGAAGATGATTAGAATTGATGCTGAAGCCGTTTAAGGTTTGCTAATAAATTATTATATTGAAAAAGTGTTTTTTTGTTTGCTTTCTGGACACAAAATTTATAATAAAAACGCGAGCAGCTGCTTTAAAGGAATCCCAAATCAATGTTGGGGAAGAACCGGGATCTGGATTCAAAGAGAAAAACTCCTCAGCAAAAGAATCAAGAGAAGTAGAGAAAAGAGGATCCTTTAAAAGAAAATTGTTGAACCTCCATCTAAAAGGGTTGCGAACGGAGCAAATCAAAATCTGCAACAACTAGGGCATGATCCGAAAATGACAATGGGTTCAAGGGAGGAGGAGATAAGGTTTTGGGAGAAAGATTTAGAGAGAAAAATATAATCCAATCTGGTAAGGGAGCCATGAGGGGGGAGAAAAAAGAAAATTCTGTTGTGTCTGGGTTACATAAGCACCAAGCAACAATAAGGTGAGTTTGAGAGATAGTGTTGTGGAATTGCTTATGAGCTTTGTGGGGAGTGAAACGAATGTGAGATTGTTGGTCAATAAAAGGATCCATAATTTGGTTGCAATCACCTCCTAAAATAGAAAAGTCATCTTGGTATAGAATACATTTTTTGGTAACAGCGGGCCAAAAAGAATAATCTGGCGGCTGTGTGGGACCATAAACATTAAAAACTCTTAACGAAATATTATTAACCAGTAATTTAATTATTATCCATCTACCTTCTGAATCCGTTTTCTGAGAAACAACAGGGTATTTCAACTTATTATGAACTAAGATAACTACACAGTTTTTTTATTAGAGGTAAGAGAAACTTGAACTGAGCCAACCCATCCTCGCTTGAACTTCAAAGCCTCCATCTCAGGTAAATGAGTTTCTTGTAATAAAACTAAATCAGGGTCATAAGAGGCTAGATAAGATAATATTCTCTGCCTTTTAATAGGGTTAATGAAACCTTTCACATTCCACGATATAACCCTGAATGTGCGTAATCAGAAAATATAGGAAATAACATGAACAACGATATGTACAATAAAATGAAACCATGGGAAAAGAGAAGAAAGTTGTAGATAGAGTGATTGAATGAAGAGAAAGGAGGGAAAGAAAGGAGAAGAAAAGAAAGCGCAATAAGAAAAGACAGTACATGTTAACAATTGATACAAATTAAGAAGGTGAACAAGAATAGAAATAAGAAAAAATATTGACGACTGTAATACGTACCTTTTGAAGGGGCACAAGATGAAACGGGTGAGAGATGGCAAAACATAGAAGACGACACAACCAATCGGGGAGAAAGCACCATAACAAGGAATCATATGAGACTAATAGGCAACGGAGAGAGGAATAAATCAAAAGAGAACATCTGTAAACAAGTTAGAAAAGAAAAAATATACATAAAGGATTAAAGAGAGCGTATTGTAAAATATCTACCATCAGTAACCTGTGGAGGAAAAAATCTGCGTTAGACCAGACAAGGTGAAAGAAAGCTTGTCAGCTATAAATGTGAAAGTCACAGTATGGAGGACGATGAGGAAGAGAGAGGACAAGAAATTTCCATAGAAGAAGTGGAATGAAGTCGGATACATTTCTTCAGGTCAGCTGAATCATCAAAAGACGAGGTGTTGTTTTGGAAGGTGACCTTGAACAGACATGGATGGAAAAGTCCGTAACGTGCTCTAAGTCTATGTAAGGCTGGGCGAAGATCAAGGAATTATTTCCGTCGCTTAGCTGTTGCTGGAGATACATCTTGCAAAATGAAAAGTTTAGAGCCTAACCAAACAAGCTGCTTTTTGTGTTTGGCTGCGTTTAAAACTTGTAGCAAGTCTGTCAATTTTAAAAATAAAAAGATCACACCTCTTGGTTTCGAGGGAGCAGCTGATGAAGACATGCGGGGCCTAACATGTGAGCTCATTGAATGTTAAGAGTTGTAGAAGCAGGATGGTCAAAAAGTTTTATGAGAAAAATATTGAAAAACTGGATGGGATCATTACCCACCAAACCTTCAGGAAGGCCATACAGGCGTAGATTATTGTGTCTGTTTCTATTTTCAAGATCCTCCGCCGATTTCATCAACATAGAGACCTCCCTCTCTAAAGTAGATAGTTTAGAGGAGAAATTCTGTAAGTCATTGACTTGATGTTCCACATTAGTGATGTGAGATTCCATAGATGTCACTTAGTATCCAACAGCTGCAGAAGCGAGTTAGTTTCTTCAATGAATGGACATAAGGCACGAATTTCTTGAAAGACCATGCCTAAGGAAACCTGAGAAGCCGGTTTCTGTGGAGAGGGAGGGTCTTGTTTAAGGCTTTTGCTGGCAGAAATCGGGGTCTGAATTTTGTTTGAAGATATAGATGCGGTCGAAGACTTTGAAGATCCAGATTGCGCCATTTCAGTACCACCGTTAAGCAAAGAATCAGTATGACAGGATTCCAGGACAGGGACGTGGGCCGAGTATGTCCTGCTGGTAATAAGTAACTTCTTACTCCTACCCATAAAGTGAAGGAGTAACAGACTTCGGTGAAGCAAGGAAGAAACCACCAGCACACAACCACAGTGATTTAGAGAAAGAACGCAACACAGAATGTTCAAATATTTAAAGCACTGCTGAAATAGGAAAAAACTTACTTAAGCCTGAAAGGTCTGGTAATTCATGTTTTCTAACAATAGTTAAAACAAAGGGGTGAAATTGAGGTAAATGTAGAAGCACATCACAGATGAGGTAAATCCAGAAATTGCTGCGTAGCTCATTACCAGTAAACTATGAAAGTCACTCCTGGTCAATGAAAAGAACAATTATTTCCAAAGTAGCAAGTTTTACATCATCAAGAGTCATTTTGTATGTATGGTACCTGAGGTGAATGAATTCTTTGTCAAGGAGGGAAACAAAATGGCAGCCGTGACAGGGTTGCAGTAAATTTAGCTTTTTCCAAAAGAAAAGATGCAGAAAATGCATAAAAAAGGAAGAGAACCGTTCAGGAGCTCTTCCGATTTTGGAAACTCTCAGTTTCAGTATGCAAAAGTTGCTGGAGCCGCGGAAATCAGCGCTGCATTCCCAGCAGCGATACAAAGCTCCGGGGCTAGGCGGCCATCTTGCTCAGTGCCGCGCGTACTCCATAAATACATAATTTAAAGACATCTTTGTTTGGATTTTCTCAGCCCACCAAAAATCTGCTTGTGACTCATAGTTTGGGAAACACTAATGTAGGGGGTATCCCTTCCAGTTAACTGAGAGCCAGGAAAGGGCAGGGGAATCTTTTTAGCTTCAAAAGGAGCCTTGGTCTCCTCACATCCACACCCAAAATTAGGACTTGCTACAAAGTATTGCTGGAATGTTCTGGGAGAACCATGAAATTCCCATTTGATGATTAGACTCTCTACAGCCCTCCTTCTTAGGCGCCACTGGATGTAGTAGATGCCAAAAAGATTCCAATGTAGATGTGGCTGCATGTATCCCACAAACTCCATCTACGCATTCTCCTTGAACTCTGAAGGTGCAACATACAATATCCCCACTCCCAACATGGATGGGTGAAGAATCCGGCTGCAGCGGACTGGCAGACCAGTTTACAAAAAGGTGATAAGAGCCAGTAGGCAACTCTCTCTGGCACGGGTGGGCAAACGGCCTGCTTTGCCAGTTCTCTACATTCCATCAAGCTGACAGTAGTCACGCTTGGTAAGGGGAGTGCACATTGTGTGCCCCTTCAGATCACAGAGCCCTGCTCTGGGGCTTAATTCATATCTCAATGGCCTCCTAAGAGCATGCTTATTCTCGTGTGCTGAAGGGAACAGTCAAGTATCTACAGTTTGCTCTGATGAACTCAAGGAAAGGGTGTATGCTCTTTCAAGCTATGCAAGGGACCATTCTAAGTCCAAAATGATGCTTAATTTGGTGTGTGAATTGATCTATTTTTGGGTCAACCTCTTGTTAGGTCTACCAGTTAACTATGGTATAGAAAAAAACGTCCTTGAAATAATGCTCACCTCTATAATTAACCTATTGGCAAGCCAGTAGGTCTCACCTGTGGGCCTTATTGACTGCTCATTTTTTTTGGCACAGCACAATTTTGGAGGTGGACATGTAGGTTGACAGATGCACGCACATGGATCCTTACACAAGCATACACCTATAAAATGATGCGGGTACAATCTTTTATCTTTATCTGACATGGATTGATTAAACAATGATAATGAAAGTAGGACAGAAGTGCTTTTTAGTGCATGAGCTGGCAACAATTGGCTGCCTAGTACTCTGAAAAATATATAAAATATATTTAAATAAAAGACTGCGAGGGCATTGGTGGACCTGGTTAAGGGAGCAGCGGGGAGTTGGTGGGGGGGAAGGGAAAGCATCACTCAAGGAAGTGCAACCCGGGGGTGAGAGAAACACAAAGCCAAGAAAGCAACAGGGATGAGCGAGATTGGTGGATTTAAAAGCACACATGATGAAGCTTGTAACACAAGGGAGACAGTAGTACTGAGCACCGTATTGGCTAGTTGGCATGGGATGAGAAACACACGAGAGAGA
This sequence comes from Lissotriton vulgaris, assembly GCF_964263255.1. Classification (NCBI taxonomy): domain Eukaryota; kingdom Metazoa; phylum Chordata; class Amphibia; order Caudata; family Salamandridae; genus Lissotriton; species Lissotriton vulgaris. The sequence goes on from NC_141693.1 coordinate 1,599,630,015, forward strand.
TGAAAAACACACACTCATGGAATGCTTAAGAAAAAAAAATCTCTAAAAGTAAGCATTGGAAGGATACCGGTCAGCCAAGCCAAAGAATGGTAAAGAGGATATGCCCCTGGGGAGGGATAAACATAAGATGAAACAAAATGGGCAAGGAAAGCCATTGAATGACAAGACTATGAGTCACAATAATACCAGCCAATGGTAAGCAATGAGCAGACAAGCCCTGTTAGTTCTTGTTAAGCCCGCGGTAAGTTCGTGCCCAGTCTCCTAAGCAAGACATAAAAATGTGACTTCAAAATAAGTTTTATTTATCCAGGTCTTTTTTCAACAACTTTCTATCGCTAAATGGTCTCATTTTAAATAGGCAGATTTCCTTACCATTTTGATTTTGTATATAAATGTTTATTCCCATTACAGTTTGGACTCCTTTTGGTACCAGTGAGAAACATGAGTAGTTTTCTGAAGTTTCCACTCCTTACAGATGTATTTTGCTGCATTGCATGGGGTTTGTGGGGTGAACAGTTGAGGTATTCTGAATCAGCCGGGTGTGCCAATTACTTCTGTGGTTGGAGATTTACCCGCTATAATTACTTTAAGTGCCAAAGTCTTGTGTTAACTGGTTTATGGTTTCAAGTAGTAAAAGCGGTTTTATACACTGCTTCTTGCAGCTTGTACTTTGATTGTCTGCCTGTTTCCCTGTTGAGCTCAGCAGATAAAAGGATAGTGAAGTGATACTTTTTCTGAAAGGAGAGTCTTAGGTGTGCTGCAAAGCAAGAGTTAATTACATAATGTATTATCTCGCTGTTCCGTAGGCAATTTCGGTGCAACTGCATTAGTTAATAAAAGGACAATAAATATATAAAAACGCAAGACTGGAGATACCTCACTCTCTACAGTGCAATGTACACACCCTTCAACTCACAGGTAGAGATTTCCTTTTTGCATGGCACCGATGCTGTGGACTGTGTTTCTAGTGTATGATCACTCATCGCTTTTTTGTTTCACGATGATCTAATTTTAGGAGTCCTACCGTAACAGTAATATGCTTATTGGTGGAATAATTAAAATCATAACAATTAAAGTGCATATCATTTTCACAAACGACTATAACAATTAACAAAGAATGTCAAATGCATTTGAAAACTTGATTAATATAAAGTGCATTAGTATAAAGTGATTAGATAAACAAATCCCAATAAAACAACCGGAAATTATTTAAAATGTGAAGAAATCATTGTAACATTGTTATATAAATGATTGTGGGCAAAGAATCTTTGCTACTAGCACAATTCATTGTGTCAGATAGATTCCTACGCGATTGGTTAGATCATCTACCAACCTGAAATTCCAAAGAACATGGTCAAAGAAGAGATCATTATACCACCTTAACAAGCAGGGAGATCCAAAAAAAACCCGAAGGCTTTCCTTCCTTCTTTTAGGGCAGACAAGATACTGATAAAAAAAAAATAATACAAGCCCTATGCATTATCTACAAAATCAAGGTAACTCATATCCAGGATGCTATCAAGAGTAAGTTAAGCCATCTGGAAATTACTTTTTCCAAGAGGACTGCCCACCATAGTAATTCATCTCCCCGGAATACAGACCAGCCATGCAAACGCCCTCTATAGAGCCTGTGAAGAAAATCACCAGCGACAAGATCTAAGAATGAGGATTTCTGCATTCAAAATCCAGCTACCACAGCAAAGTATTCTACTCCAGATACCTAATGTCAAGGTCAGTAAAGAATTCCTTTTTGGTAAAGTTATGAAAGAATCTACACGCCTTTGTCTGATTCTACTTATGCTATAATGGAAGAGACTGCCATGCAAGCCTAATCTGTTGTTCTGGTACCAGGTGTTCCCCCCTGAATCTAATATCCATTAATTTGGCAGTATGGCTCCTGCTCATATTCAAAATTGTTATGTGAATTTACCAGAAGACTCTATGGGCATTTTCAAAGAAGCCATATATAATGGCTGCACATGGCATTCAGTGGAAATGGGTCTATTTGTGGTTTCAGCAGAAAGGTGAGACCCCTATTACCTGCCAGAAGGAGGTAGCAAGGTTTCATTATCCATCATATAATTATGAAGAGGGTTTGTGGCAGAAGTAATGAGATAATAGCAAATAGATACAAAAGTTTAGGAAAAATCATTATAATTCTAGGCTACCTGCCACAGATGTATGCGGATAGATACAGAGGACAGCCCTTCTGATTCCTCTGCAAATTGATAAAAGTCTGCACAGGTATCATACGCGAATCCTGGTATCAGCATTTAATAAGTCAAAGAGATGGTGTGCGTAGCTCCCTATCCCAAGCCTACTTAGGACTGTCCCCATAAATGCCCACACCAAAGATTCAAATGCCTTTTCTGTGTCCAATACAGAGACAAATGCAAAAAGAACAATTGATGGACAGAATGCAGAACAATGCCATACATTCTTCCCAGTACAGAGATCTGGGCCTAAATCCATCGTTTTTTTGCTCACCATGCCATACCAGTTTGAACCCAGCCATATGCAAATCAGTCTTGACCCTGGGCCCAATGGGAACAGTCCAGCCCGAACTGCCACGCCAGGTCCTCCCTGGAATGGAAACAAGCATCCTAAGACTGGTTTCGGACTTTCAGCCCTCATCAGCCAGGATAGCTTGACTCCAGTGGAATGGAGATCACGGGACTCACGTCTGGACATACCCGTCCCACCCGGGGTGACAAATGCAAAAAGAACAATTGATGGACAGAATGCAGAGCTGATGGTATGAGATTTTGCTTCAGATACATGCTTCTTGTATAATCTTCTTGTGCCTCAGTGAAGTTCTAGATTGCTCCGGAGGATTTTGTCACCATGAGCGTTTGAAAGATCGGAGGAGTTTTCTTTCTTCATTGATATCTTCTGTATATTATAAGTGTGTTCTTTTTCTCTTGTACCCTTTTTCTTTGAAAGACGCAACATCGACCCTTTTCACAGTGAAGGTGTAGTTGAAGTTATTGGTTGCTATATGTACATACTGTTCTGTGGGGGTAGTGAGTGTGTATGTTTTTTTTTTTTTTTTAAACCTTTATTTATAAAAGCACAGTACACAGCGTCTGCCTACAACCCCGCGGGGCCGGCCGCTATGACACAAACAGGATGGATGAAAAGGAAATTAGGAGACAGTACGTTGTTAAAGCAATCTCTTGAGCATACATGGTCACGTGGAACATAGCACCATATCAAATAGGATAAAAAAGGTTTAATTTTAGGATTTTGTCGAAAAGAACAACAACACACAAACACATGGTATCATACTGGCAAGGGTCGTAGGAGGGGGGAAAGGGGGGAGAAAGCAAATAAATAGAGGAACACATCTGGCGAGGGGGGGGGGCGAGCATGAAGGGGAAAAACAAAAGCTATACGGAAAACTGGAAACGGAACGTCAATCATGGAGAAGAGGGGAGAGGAACCTCATAATCAAGTGGAGGGGAGCAAATATCTCCGCGGTACGAATTCCACTGAGCCCAGACCCTGGACCATTTCTTGGGAAGCCCCCGTGCCTCATACACAGTTTTTTCTCGGAACATGCACCAGTCCATATTCTCCTTCCAGGCACTGAGCAGTGGTGGTCTAGGGGAGCCCCAGAGCTGAGCTATATCTCTCTTCGCGACCATGTTGCCCAGAGTAACCCAAAGCGTCTGGGCAGCATTGCAATCAGAAGGCTCCCACACATTAAGCAGGCAACGTCGTGCTTCGGGAAGGAGGGGGATCCCGGTGACACGACCCATAACGTCATGCACTCTAGACCAAAAGGCCGCGATCATCGGGCATTCCCACAAAACATGAAGGAAGGTACCATCCATACCGCATCCACGCCTGCATCGTCCATCCGAAACTAAACCCATTCGTACCAGACGCATTCCGGTCACATACACACGGTGGAGGATCTTCAGCTGGACAAAACGAAGCCGAGCCGGGATAGCCACCTCCTTAGGGGAGGATACAGCAGACTGCCAGTCCTCGTCGTCGAGTTCGAGCCCGTCAGCCGTCCAAGAAGCAAGAAGTTTCTCAAGTTGGTCAGCCCTGTTGTTGATAAGCTTTTTATATATTAAGGAAATCGTGCTATCGGGGACAGGGCCGTCCAAGACACGATCCTCCAAAGGGGAGGACTGCGGAATATCGGTACCAGGGGGAAAGACGGAGGACAAGGCATGTCGAACCTGCATGTATCGGAAGTGCTCCCTGTCATCGAGCCGGTATTCCAGTTTCAAAACAGCGAAGGATTTCACAGCGCCCCGTGCCCATAGATCCTCAACCTTACTAATCCCAATCATGTCCCACTTATCAAACCCTTTCGTCTTCCACAGGTTGCCCAACCGATCCGAGTCATACAGTGGCGTCATACGCGTCAGCTTACCACCCCAGCCCGTGGCTACAGTAGCATCCCTCCAGGCCCGCACTGCACACTTCGTTGGACCTGTAAGGAGCCGGACGGGTGACTTTGAGTACAGAGCCCTATTAAAGTTGCCACCGGGCAATAACAGTTTATCCAAAGCAAAGGCAGGGGCAGGTTCCGAAGAGTACGTCGCATGGTTGATAGCGCTCAGGTGTGAGGCCCAGTAATAGTGTCTAATATCCGGCAATGCAATACCACCATCGTACCATGAGAGGGTGAGCTTGGACAATGCAATACGGGCACGACCATCTCAAATTAGTTGTCGTTGTAGACTCTCGACCTCACGAAAGTAGCGAGCAGGGACAGGATCGAAAAAATTCTGCAGGGCGTAAAGAAATCGGAGGAGCGACATCATTTTGAAGAGCGCCGCTCGGCCCAATGGGGATAGGGGCAATTCACGCCACCGTCGCACATCCTGCTTGAGTCGGCAGAGCGAAGCATACAGGTTCCGCTCATAGCGGACCGAAGAGACCGTAGAGACATAGATCCCCAAATATTTGAAGCCGTCCGTCGCAACCAAAATGGGGAACCTGCGAGGCAGAGGTGGCAACGCCCCGGCTATAACGTAAACACAGGACTTGGTCCAATTGATGACTAATCCAGAGTTCTTACCAAAGGACGTGAGAACGTCAAAGAGGACGTTAAGAGACTTTTGAGGGGAAGTGAGATAGAGAAGGATATCATCGGCGTACAATGAGACGCGATCCTCGAGATCCGGCGACCACCGGATCCCTTTAATCGAGGGTTCCCACCGAAGCCACGCCGCAAGGGGTTCAAGCGCCAGCGCAAATAGAAGCGGGGAAAGCGGACAGCCCTGACGAGTGCCACGGCCTAAGGGGAAGGGGTCAGAGCATCTGCCATTTACCACAACCTGAGCCAGTGGACGTTCGTAAAGGAGCCTGACCCATGCGATAAAGTTAGGACCAAAGCCAAACTTAGCGAGAGCCGCCCAGAGATAGGGCCATTCGATAGTGTCGAAAGCCATAGTGGCGTCCAGGGAGGCCACCACTGCCGGCTCCGCGAGAGTTGGAGCCCTCGCGAGAACACTATGAAGCCTACGCAGGTTAAGGGCCGTGTTCCTGTGCGGAATGAAACCGGATTGATCCGGATGGATCAAGTTGCAAATCACCTTCAACAACCGATTGGCCAGAACCTTGGCCAGGATTTTGGGTTCCGCGTTTAGCAGAGAGATGGGGCGGTAGGAGGTGCAACGGTCACGAGGCTTGCCATCTTTATAAATGACCACTATGGTAGCTAGGCGCTGCTCAAGTGGGAGGCTTCCAGCCTCAACCGCCTCGAGAAACATGTTGCGCAGATGGGCGGCCATCTTGTCCGGACAGAGTTTGTAAAGTTCGATGGGCAACCCATTCGGGCCCATCGCCTTACCCAAGCGTAACGATCGGATGGCAAGGGCAATCTCATCTACGGTAAAAGGGGCCTCCAAAACAAGGACATCTTCCTCCGAAACAGTAGGCAGAGCTATATCACGCAGTAACAGCCTGGAATCAGGCTCATCACGATCACTAACCGGAGTATAAACCTTCCGGAAGTGGTCCACAAAACAATCAACGATCTCGCCAGGGTCAGAGACATTCTCACCAGATTCGCGAACAATAACAGGCACAACACGACTCGCTCGTTCAGCCTTATCCAGCCATGCCAGGAGTTTGCTAGCTTTGTCACCCACATCATACAGCCGGCCCAGTTGATTCGCGCGCATTAACTTAGCAGCATCAGTGACACAAGCCTTGTAGTCAGCCTGTTTTAATTCCAGAGTGTGCAACAGTGCAGGCGTGTCATCCCCACCCAGCTCACTTTCAAGCGCAGTGATCTCAGTCTCAAGGGCCAGAACAGCCTCCCTCTTAACCCTACGCTCAGCAGCAATGAGAGATAATGCGGAGCCCCTGATAACCGTCTTAAAGGCCTCCCACAGAACAGTAGGGGAGGTGACCGAGCCCACATTCTCATCAAAGTAACAGTCAATTGCCTTAACCATATCTGAGCGGAGCCGGGGGTTTCGGAAGTGCCAGGGAGGGACCGGGGGAATCCTGTTGCCGAGCAGACCACCCACCGATATCCTAACCATCAAGGGGGAATGGTCCGAGATACCCCGGGGAAGATGTCGAACCTCCCGGACAGTGGATAGAGTGGAAGCCAGCATAAAGAAATAATCAATACGAGAGAGGCTGCCATGCGCACCAGAGTGGAAGGTATACTGCAGGAGCGATGGGTGTAGTGAACGCCAAACATCCACCAGACCAAAAGTATCCGCCATCTCATTGAGCCACATCTGGGATGGCGGCAGGACTCTAGAGGGCAGCCGATCAAATTCGCCAGACATAACAGAATTGAAGTCCCCGCCCATGATTAACAGTCCATCAGGGAGACCAAGAAGAGTCTTGCCAAGGTCGGCGTAGGTGGTAGCCTGCAGCCCCGGGGGAATGTAAACAACCACCAGCACAATTTGCTTACCCTCCCACCTCCCGGAGACAGCAGCATACCGCCCCCGATCGTCCAATGTAACATCGTCAATAGCAAGGGCTAGGGAGGATTTCACCATGATACCCACTCCCCGGGACCCAGAGGTGAAGCCAGCATGTGCGACCAGCCGGTAACCCCGACGGTCGAGAGCCTTACAAGCATTACCGATTAAGTGGGTCTCCTGAAGGAACACAACATCAGGGGCATGGCGCCTCAGAAACTGTAACACAATGCCACGTTTGATTCTGTCACCCAACCCGTTGACGTTCCATGAAAGAACCCGCATCTCACCCCCCCCCCATCGCAGCAAAGGCAATCTGCCCCAACCCCCCCCCACAACCCCAAGTTCGGAGTAATTGCAATCAGTGAAATACCATGAAAAAGGGAACATGACAAACAAAACGAAACACAACCAAGTCCCAAGAACCAACCCCCAAGCAAGAACCCGTTACAACTCCCCCCACCCTGCACCCCTGCTGACTAAAAAGCCACCCCAAACTGCAGTGTGCCTGTCGCCCCATCTGATCTACAAAAAGAACCCCCCGAGGAGGTAGGGAGAAATCACCCGCACCCGCACCGCCACAGGCATAAACATAGAGCACACAGTTAATTTACTCTGTAGAGTTCGCAGTCTCAAGTCGGACCTCCGGGGGCCCATATCACTCCTGGGCCGTTGCACCACCTTCCGCACCACCAGGGCCACCGCTCTCAGAGTCATCCGTCGGCAACGAGTCCAACCAGTCAGCAGCACGGTCCGGCTGATCAAAAAAATAGGCACGTTCTCTGAACTCAATCCGCAATCGAGCTGGAAACAACATGGCGTACTTCAGTCCCCGGTCCCTCAGGCGACGCTTCACTCCGAGAAACCCAGATCGCTGTCGTTGCACTTGGGGAGTGAAATCAGGATAGATGGAGATAGAGTTATTGTCATATTTCAACGGGTCGTGTTTACGGGCGGCCTGCAGGATAGCGTCTCTGTCTCAATAGTGAAATAACCTTGCGATGATAGGCCTCGGCGGGCCTCCTGGCTTCACTTGTACTCCTGGGAAACGATAGGCGCGCTCTACGGCAAAGAACTTGCTGAGTCCAACCGGAGCGAGTTTAGCAACGATAAGTTCCTCGACCAGTAAATCGATCGAGGCAGCACCGTCACTTTCCGGCACTCCAACCAGGCGTATGTTGTTCCGTCTGGCCCTATTGTCGTAATCCTCCATGCGTTTGAGCAGTAGGTCGTGTGAGGAACGCAGATTCCCAATCTCGGATTGCGCCTCCGCCATGTCCGTCACCAGATTCGACGCCTTCAGGTCTAGTGCCTTCACCCTCTCGTTTGTTTTGGCCAGATCGGCTCGAATAAGAGTAACATCCACAGCCACCGTGTCTATCTTGGACACGATGGCTTCGTATTGCTGACTCATATCGGCCTTAAGTCCAGAGATGGCAGCCAATAGGTCTTGGAGTGACACTTCAGAGGAAGACGACATGTCCGTTTGAGGGCCTTCAGAGCCAACATTGGTGACACCAGGGGAGCCTCTCGGCTGGGTGTAGCGCTCGATCATATTAGACTGGATCGACCCCCCCCCCCCCCCCCCCGAGTTACAGTCTTCCTGCGCTTTTCCGCCTCAGGTTTTGTCGCCATGTTGCAGTCAGCGGCGCCCGAGGACACCAAGGGGCAGCGGGACGATGATAAGTCCGGAAACTCTGAAGTGTAGTTTGAAGAGTGAATACCACAGGCCTCCTTGCCAGCCCAAGGATGGAAAGCGTTCACTGTGAGAGTGGCAGGCGAGGACAGAGTAGGAGGAGACAGAGACGATGAGGCCGGAAACCGAAAGTGAAAGTGGCACACCACCGGTGGGCCAGATGCCAGGCAGCCGTTGTTGTTGCATTACAGCTCGGCCATAACAGGCAGCCGAGACCCCGGTTGCGTCTGTGGGTAGGCCAGAAAGTTGAAGACGACAGAAAAATGGTCCCCCAGGTCCGATTTCGACCAAAAAAGGATCGACAGCATCAGTGAGAGTAGTACTTCAAAAGCCCGTCGAAGTGATCAGGATAATTGCAGGATAGATAAAGAAGGGCGGTGCGGGTCTCGGGAGCTCTCTGCTCACGCGACCATCTTGGATGCCCGCGTAGCTCCTCCTCGGTGAGTGTGTATGTTAAGCACACCTGCAGGACATCTTGGCAAACGTTATTTGTGTCCCTAGCCAACATTTTGGGTCATTCGGTTTGACCACTTGTTTTAGATTTGGAAAAGTAGAGGTCAAAATTGATCGGATACTGATTGACCAGTCAACTGTAATTTGATCAGCAGTAAATAGAAGTCCCTTCCCAAATATAATCAAACTCATCATGGCCTCTTTTCAGTTAGTGTTGCGTTAGTTCATTTTCAAGCAAGAATAAGATTTGTGGAAGTTGAAATTAATAAGACAAAGATAGTGATGGATGGAAAGTACGAGTTGGGGGTTAGAGGAAGTCCATAAATTACTCCACAAATACATTGGTGTTCCCTGATGGGTGGCAGATGATGCTGAGTCTGATAGATTCTATCACATTGGGTATGATCTCTTCTGCAAGTCATTGAAATGCAGGAAGCGACTCTGCATTCATGTGTTTACATGTTTATTTGTGTTTTTTTTAATTAAATGTATGATTGCAAATCTACCACCTTTTTTACTTTCCCTGTCCAGGTGTATGATATATTCAGATAATACATCATTGGCTGGGAAGTATGCTTCCATTAAAAACATTACATCCATATCTAACAGAATCTGTGATCTCGGTTTTGTGTTTGACGATGGGCCTACACTTGTGTAGTAAGCACCTTAAATTGGTTCAGAAGGTGCGTTCTTAAGGTGTGGATATTAGTGGAATTTCCATATGGTTAATTTTGCTTGCACACATGTATATTTTTTTTATTTTTACTTGTGGTATTTGTAGAGCGCAACACTCATCCCGGGGGATATCAAGGCGCTTATACCAGTACTGAGACTACTGCGAGCTGTACTAAGGTGAACATTAAAGTTTAGGGAAGAGGAGGGTCTTTAATTTCCTTCGAAACAGGAGGTGGTTAGTGGTAAGCCTTAAGTCAGAGGGGAGCTCATTCCATTTCTTTTCAGCCAAATGGTAGAATGAGCGTCCACCAGTCCTAGCTTTATATATGCGCTTAGTTCTTGCCAGGGCGGACTGGAGAGAGCGTAGGTTCCGAGTAGGGACGTAGAATTCAATCTTTCCCTGGAGGATAATGGGACCAGTTTTATAGAGGGCCTTGTGGGTATGGCAGAGCAGCTTAAAGACTGACCTTTGCGCATAGGTAACCAATGAAGTTTTCTCAGGCAGTCCGAGGCGGAATTGAGCTTGCCTTTATTGCATATGAGTTTAGCTGCAGAGTTTTGCAGTACTTGCAGACGTGTAAACAGGTGCTCATTCATCCCCACGAAAAGCGCATTACCGTAGTCCAGACGACTGATCAGCAAAGCCTGTGTGACAGCGCGTCTGCAGTCCAGGGGGATCCAGGGAAACAGTCTGGCTAGAAGTTTCAAGATTGCGAAACCTATCCCGCAGAGGACTCGCACATGCTCTTTCATGGACAGGGTGTCATCCATAATGACGCCTAAGTTTCTTGCGTGTTGTTTCGGAGTGGGGGCCATTCCTAATGAGGGTGGCCACCACGTAATATCCCACACACGTTTGGCGCCGCCAAACAGTAGGATCTCGGATTTCCCGGCGTTCAGCTTTAGGCAGTGTGAGTGCATCCACTGGGCCATTTCTGAGAGACAATTGTGCAATTTGGATTTAATAATCTCCGGTTTTTCATCCAGAGCCACCATCAGTTGCGTGTCATCTGCGTTTAAGAGCAGATGCCAATGCCCCACTTCCTTCCAATATCGGCAAGAGATTACATATAAGACATTGAAGAGAGTGGGGCTTAATGAGGCACCTTGAGGGACTCCACAACTGATGGGGTTCGATTTGGAGTTGAATTGTCCCATGTGTACTGCCTGGGTACGATTGCTCAGAAAAGAGTGTAGCCAGTTTAATGCAATGGATTTGACTCCCTTGCTGCGAAGAATGTTCAGCAGGCAGTTATGGGAGACCGTGTCAAACGCCGCTGACAGGTCAAGCAGCATCAGTGCCACCGCCCCACCTCGGTCGAAGATCTGACACTGTCCGACACTGCCAGCAGCGTTGCCTCCGTGCTATTATTGGCCCTAAAACCGGTCTGTGAAGGGTCTAGGAGGAGGTTTGTTTCAAGATATCTGGTCAGTTGTCCATTGACCAGCTTCTCTAGAACTTTGGAAAGGTAAGGGAGCTGGGAGATGGGTCGATAGTTTTCAGGGTTTAAAATGTCCAATACAGCTTTCTTTAGGAGGGTACCACTGAGGCGTGTTTCCAAGTTTCCGGGAAGGTTGCAGTTATTAGATATTTATTAAATAGTTGTGTAATCAAGGGACAGAGTGTAGGGGCAATTTTTTTTAATTTTTTTTTTTTATTGTGTTTATCATGAAAAAAGCACATTACAGAGTTCAAATAGCCATTCGCCTACAACCCTTCTCGGGCCGGCAGTGGGCTGCCTCGCCATATCCCTGACACAGAGGTATAACACATGGAAAAACATATAGATCAATTCCAAGTCATAGCAGAAGTCCGGCCGAAGCAGGTCTCACTCTGTAGGCCAATGCGATCCGAGTTGCTATGTGCACTGTATGTATACGGACGAATCTGTACATTTTTAACATTTTCTCCCAACCAGTTCCCCGCCCCATGAACCCCCCCACCCTTTAACTGGTCCCCTGTTTGTGCTCTTCGTGTTTGTTAGCGTGCGTCCCGTTGATGTGTTGTGGCTTGTGCAGCATGCTACTCTCCATCATTCCAGAGGGTGACTCCCTTGTTCTCACACATCTAGGGATGGGGTGGCTCCTACTGCCCAATGACGTTCTATTGTGTAGGGGAGAGCCCTGTCAGATTCATCCAGGCTCCATGTGCGAGTCACTCTCTTGATCCTCCCCCTCCCCCTCTACTGATACATCCTCGTCTATTCTGGAGGTTAGGTAGGTCTGGTACAACCCCCAGAAGTTCTTGGGTCGACTTCGGGGCGGAAGGAGCTCACTGTAAGATTCCGCCTGGGTGTTACAGTACGTCATGTCGCTGGCCCACCTCTTCAGCGTAGGTAGTGGGCCCCTCATCCAGCATAGAGCTACTACTCGTTTTGCTAGGAGCAAGCCCATGCTCACCAGCTTTCGCACTGAGACGGGTATCATCCTCGTGTAGCCCATTAGAGCGAGGGCCGGGTCCAATACCAAGTCCAACTCCACGATAGTGCTAAGTTCTGCAAATACACAGGTCCAGAACCTCTGAACTCCCGGGCACCACCAGGCTAAATGCAGGAAGTCCGCAACTTGGGCGTGACATCTCTCACAGCGTGGCGTGTCACGGAGGCCGTACCTGTGCAGTCGTTCCGGCGTATGGTATACCCGTTGCAAAAATTTAAAGTGGACCAAGCGGTGCCTCCCGTTCAGGGAAATGCGCCTGGAGGCCGCACAGCAGTACTCCCACATGCTGTCGTCAATTTGGGTGTCTAGGTCAGTCTGCCAGGCTAAGCGCGCCCTCGTGTAGAGCAGTGCCGTGTGCTCATGTCCTATCTTATAAAGCCTAGAAATCAGCTTCTTCGGAGTCTCAGTGGCTATGACGTATACTAGTTCCGGGACTTCAGGAGGTTCTTCCATGTCGGGGCCTAGCTGATCTAGCAGGGCACTTCGTACCCTATGGTACTGGAAGCGCTGAAGTAAGGAGGTGCGCTCCCTCCCATGTGAAAGCTGTTCCCACGTCTTCACCCTCCCCTGCACGAATAGGTCCCCCAAGGTGCGTGCGCCCAGATCGTTGAGGACCTTGTGTACACCAGGTTCCGTCAGTGTTGGGAGCCAAAGCGCCCACTGCATCGGCATGTTGGGTGCGTACATCAGCACCTTGTTCTGCCTCTGCAATATGCTATGCCAGGCGTGGTTAGTGGACAGGAGAGAGTCCAGCATGCCTACTCTGCGATCCTTAGGGCCACAGATGGTCGCTGGGAGCGGGGTGGGGTCTGCGAACAGCCGTTCCAGGATCACATGCGGGATGTCCTGATTGCCGTGAATCCAAGTGTGTAGATGGGAGGCTTGCGCTATCCTGTAATATCGTTCCAGGTCTGGTGCAGCCAGTCCCCCTTGCTCGTATGGGTACCTTCCACTGCACTCTGGGTTGTTTTCCAGCCCATGCCAGTCTCACTAGTAGTTTGTTTATGGTTGCGAAGAAAGCTTTCGAGAGGACCATCGGGAGATTATTGAAGAGAAACAGAAACCTCGGGAGAATAACCATTTTCATCATAGCTATTCTACCCATCAGTGACAGCGGGAGTTTAATCCAGAGCTCCACGTCGTCTACGAGTTTGCTATAGGCAACCCCATAGTTTTCCCTCAGCATAATGTCAGGATCCGTGTGGAGCATGATGCCCAGATACCTTATCGGTTCTGTGGACCATTGGAGCGGGTAGTCCATCTCGAAAGGTTCGGTGATTGGGGTCAGCGGGAAGGCTACTGATTTTGACCAGTTGACCTTCAGTCCCGAGAGTGCTCCATACCTCACCACTTCCCTCAAGACCGATGAAAGATTATTGGCCGGGTCCCTGACGTACAACAGGGTGTCATCCGCATACGTGGATATACCAATCTTGTAGGTGGGGTAGTTGATGGCTTCATAAGAGTGGTATTCCCGAATCGCGCATGCCAGTGGCTCCGCCACCAATGCGTAGAGTAGCGGGGAGAGGGGACACCCCTGCCTCGTGCCTCTGCTGACAGCGATCGGCTCCGAGACTGCATCCCCCAGCCTAACTCTCGCTGTGGGCTTGTGGTAAAGCGCGCCCAGGAGTTGGAGGAATAGCTCCCCCAGCCCTAGCTTCTTCAGTACTTTGCGCATGAAAGGCCACTCCACGGAGTCAAAGGCCTTCTCCATGTCTAGGAAGACCGCGATGGCTTTGGTGTCATGCTTGGTGTGCTGCATGGCTCCCATGACCGTGCGGATGTTGTAAGTGAGGTTCCTAGCTGGGATAAACCCTGCTTGCTCCGGGGCTACCAACTCAGGCGCCACGAGTGCCAGCCTGGTCGCTAGGACCTTCGCATAAAGCTTAGCGTCTACATTTAGAAGGGACAGTGGGCGGTATGAACCAGGAAGATCGTGGGGCTTGCCCGGTTTCAATATCGTGACAATGAGTGCCTCTCTCATAGAGGGCGGCATAACGCCGTACTCACATATCTCGTCAAAGAGGGTGGAGAGGTAAGGTAACAGCTTGTCTTTGTACGCCTTGTAAAAGGCCACAGTCAGTCCATCAATCCCGGGCGCACTTTCCGATCTCATGCCGTCTAGCGCGTCCGATATCTCCTCACGGAGTATAGGGGACATCAGGAATTCCCTCTGCCAGTTCTCGAGGAACGGCATCTTGATATAGCTTAGGTAGTTGTCAATTTGGTCCTCCACCCCTGAGATCTTGTTGGTGTATAGTTCCTCGTAGAATCTCCTAAATTCCGCTAGGATGTCGTCCTCCGTTGTTAGCATCGCCCCCCCCCTGGAGTTTGCATTTCTGTGACTACCTGCCTACGTCTGGTGCCCTTCATTATCCTGGCTAGTAGTGCTCCTGGGCGGTCACCCTCACCATACGTGCGCGCTGTCGCATATTTTCCTAGATGTCTGACCTCCCTGTCTGCCTCCTCATGGAACTCTTTCAGTAGATCCCGCAAGGTTCCATCCCCAGTCGGGGTCGGGTCAAGTAGCTGGTGGCGTTCGCAGTCTGCTATCCGCCCCTCCAGATACTTCAGCCTGTTTCTAATTGCTTTCAGAACACTGGAGTGTTTCGCCATGACTACCCCCCTGACGTACACTTTAAATGCCTCCCAAATCGTCCCAAAGCTGTCCACTGAGCCTAAGTTGGTAGCGAAGAAGTTATCTATGTCCTCCCCCAGTCCAGCTCTAAACGCCTCATCCAACAAGGAGTAAGGCGGGAAACGCCACGTGAACGGGGGAATCCTCTGCTTGGGAGTATTCAGTACCAACAAATACCGGGGAGTGGTCCGACAGGGTACGGGGAAGCACCCTGCAGCCCCTGATCGTGGAGAGTAGTGTGTGTGTGGACAGCCAGTAATCTATCCTGGTATGGATGTTGTGATACGCAGAGTAGTGTGTGTATCCCCCCCTAGCGCTGTGTCTTTCTCTCCAAACATCTACCAGTCCCAGTCGCATCATTTCTGCCTGCATTTGTTGCGCGGCCGCCGCCGGGCGCCGGGTGGGGCCCGCCGATCTATCTAGTTCTGGGCTAAAAGTGAAGTTGAAGTCTCACCCCCAAAGCATTCTTTCCGCGGGCCACTCAGCACAGTGTCCCGCCACTGCCACGTAGAAGTCAGGGGAGTCATAGTTCGGGCCATAGACGTTCATGACCAGTATGTTGTGGCCCTTGCCTACGCACCTGCTCAACACAAACCTCCCTTCCGGGTCCGCCTTCATCAGTGTAAGGGATAACTTGGATTTCGGGTTGACCCATGTAAGAACCCCCCTTGCGTGTGTGGTGAAGCCTGCGTAATTGGAGTTTCCCTGAAGCCCCCTATGCGTGAGCATCTTGCTGGTGTCGGGCAAGTGAGTCTCCTGCAGTAGCGCCAGGTCTATGTGGTGCCTTTGTAGGTATTGTAGCACCTTGCGGAGTTTACGATAGTCATTTAACCCCCTCACATTCCAAGTAATAGCCTTGAGGGTCTCTGTATCACTCAGTAATTCTTCGTGTGTTGTATCAGCCATTGATCGTGAAAGAATACATCAGTGTCAATGCAGTTGCGAGAGCCACCACCCTCCGTACGTAGCAGCCGCCCACCCTCCCTGCGGAACATAACATTTCAGAGCACATTTTGGACCCCCCCCCCGAGCATCCCTGAACCCAGAACTCCCAACTCTCCCCACCTCCCACAGTCAACCAACCCCAACCTGGTGTGACCGAGTTCCCTGCATCCCTCCCCCCCACCCATCTTCAACCCCATTCAACACTTCCCCAAACAGGCTCAATACGAGCCGTAAGCACTGTAAGCACTAGGGCAGAGGTAGCCTACTCAGTCTCTTTATCGTCCACCGTCCTTTCGGGACTCCCGTGTAATGTCCATAAGCTGCCCCTTCGCCCGCGCCCCCATATGCTAGTGCAGCAGTGAGTTGTAAGTACAGTATTCTACCAGCATTTTTGGCCCCCCCCCCCCCCCTACCCCAACCTCTTTGTTCCTTCCATGTGCCGGGCCCCCTCGAGACCACCCCAGCTTAGTGTAACTGTAGCATAGGCAGCACCGCCCCCCATTGGAACCATTGCAAACTGTGCAGATCTCACCCACAATCTCGGATACAGCAGTCCGTCAGCCTCAGTGATTCGCTCCGAGTGGGCTCTTCCTGGTCAGCCAAGTGGGGGGTGTCATATTGACCGGAGTAGCTGAGCCTCCGGAGTGTGTCTCTGCACTCCCCCTCTCTTCAGTCCTGATCCTCCAGGTCCTCTTCGCCAGTACGCTCCTCTGCGCGTGCCGTCGGGCTTCCTCGGTTCTCCTTGATCCACTGCTTCAATGATTTTTGCAGTTCCTTGGGATCGGTGAAAAAGTGCGAATGTCCTTGCCTGTTGATGCGCAGCCGCGCCGGGTACAACATGGCGTAGTCCAATCCCAGGTCTCTAAGTTGTTGTTTGTACGGGACGAATCGCCGCCTCTCCTTCTGTACTTTGGAGGTGAAATCAGGGTATAATGATATGTTCATTCCCTCGTACTGTAGTTTCCCCTTCTCTCGAGCAGCACGGATGGCAGCGTCCCTGTCCCTGTAGTTGAGCAGTTTCGCTATAATCGGCCTAGGGTTCGCGCCTGGGGGAGGCCTTGGTCCCAGTGTGCGGTGGGCGCGTTCCACTATAAACATGGGGGAAAAGGTGTCGTCCCCCAATAGAGTCTTAAGGAGTTTCTCGACGAAGAGTTCCATTTTACCCGTTTGGGTCGATTCCGCCACTCCCGTGATGCGGATGTTAGAACGCCTGGAGCGCGCTTCCAAGTCCTCCGACTTCTCCTGTATCACCTGAAGCAGCCTCCCAAATTGTTTGCGGTCGGCGTCCCATTCTGTTTGCGCCTCCTCCGCCTCCGTCAATCTGCGCTCCGCCATATCCAGCCGCTCCGCATGCTTGTCCACTCTTTCCGTCATCCGGTCCTTCCGATACGCCAGCGCGTCAATCTTGGTGCCAATGGCCGACATGCCCTCCTGCAGGCCTTTCTCCATTGTATTAAGCATCCCTTTTATTTCCGCACACAGTGAGGCACTCGGGTCAGCAGTAGCTCCCGGAGACTGGGCGGCCGGAGGTTCTGGCCCCTTCTGTCTCCGTTGGTCAAACGTGAGTTTCGTCTGTGTCCTGTCCCCCTTGCCCATCGTTCCGGTAGCTGGGGAGGCTGGGGACCACGAGTTTTAGAGTACTACAGTTTCCCAATTGTTCCGTGTGGGTCCCCTCTCCGTCCGCAGGCCGGTACAGGGGGTCCGTCGACCTGGCCGCTTAGTTCGTGTGGCCTGGCGGGCTCGGTGAGGCCTACGGGCCCAGATGGCCGTCCGCCGGTATCTCCTTCACCAGTTTCGCCAGCTCTAGGACACCCCCGGACCTCTTCGGTGTGTCGCTCTTGTGGTGGGGGCCCTCCGTCCTGAACCAGCCTTTCTCTCCCCAAATCTTGCTTCGTACCTCCGAGTTACTAGGGAGTCCTATTAGGTAGAGGGCAGAGGCGCTTGTACCTTCGCGGGGTTCCGCCGGCGCCACGTGGGCTCCACTAACTACCGCGTTGCGATGTCGCCTCTTTCTGGTCCCCTCTGCCTGCCCCGACGCGCCCAATGTCTTTTCTAGGGGCCCTCAGATGTGGTTGCAGCGTATGGGGGAGCTGCGGGGGCCGCCGACAACAGGACCCGTCCAGCTCCGGGACGTCCACACCAGGCGGCCGCGCGTCGGGTGACGCAACTCGGCTGTGCGTTTCAGGAAAGGCCGGGGATCTCGGCCTGGTCCGGCCCACTCCAACCTGTCGTGAAATGGAGGTTTCCGGTGCTCGCACCTCTCCCAGATTTCCGTCGGAGGTCTGTCAGGGGTAGGGGAGTCAGCCCCCGCCGGAATTGCCCGGTGTTCGCTGCTAGAAAAGGATCTTTTCAGGATATTTGGCGGCGCTAGCTCGGAGCTCCGCTCTTACGCGTCCGCCATAGACGCCGGCTAGCTCCGCCCCCGAGTGTAGGGGCAATTTTTGAAAACACGAAATGGGGACATGGATCCAGTGGAGAGCCGGATTTAACTGTGCACATAGTTTTAGGACCTCATCCGTTGTAAATAACTCAAAACTGTCTAAGGTTGGTGTGGGTTTTGAGTCTGGGGAGTCTAGTGCAGTTGTAGATGTGGTCACTGTATTAGGGAGCTTTCCAGTGTTACTTTGGAGGTGTTGGGGGGTGAAGGACGAATACATTTTTTTCATGAAGAAGGTATTTATTCGTTCGCACGCCTCTACTGAGGGGACAAGTATTTGGGAGCTGCTAGCGGGTTTACTGAGCTCCTTCACTATTTTAAAAAGCTCTTTAGCTGAGTTGCAGTTATCATAAATGCGTTGTGAAAAGTGGTTCCTTTTCGCATTTTTTAAATTAAGGTTGTAAAGTTTTCGCTTGAGCACGTAACTTAGCTTAGCTGCACTATCTTTGGACTGTCTCCATAAATGCTCAAGTTTTTGGCATTCTCTTTAAAGATTTTTTAATTGAGGGGTGTACCATTTTTCCATGTGTAATCGGGTTCTGGATTTCCTCAAGGGGGCTAATTTGTTTAATACTTGCAGTATTGCAGAATCTAGTGATGCTGCGTCTGAGCATACCGATGAGTCGTCACGGAGCTCGATGTTAACCTCTTGAAAGTGCGTATCAAAGCTAGCCTCAATGATTAATCTCCAAGATCGCTTTGAGATCAAGTGGGCTGCCCTGGATTTTGGTGATTTAGTTGGTAAATTTAATGTAAAGGCTATGAGGAAGTGGGAAATAGGGAGTCTATTCCAGCCTGGGGCTCATGGGTGAGGGCTTCATTGGCCATGATCACAAAACTTGTGAGCTCATGATTAGGTTTCTTGTTTGTGGTGTGTTGGTAATATTTCAATAAAAAGTCAACTTCTCCATTGCTAAGAGAAGGGTACTCTCTTTGTGCACAAGATAAGTAGTGGAGTTTGAGTATGGTAGAGGAAACTAAATTTTTCTGTACTAGAGAATCGGGTTTTGGGATTTTTGTAGTTAAAAATCTTATTGGGGGGGGGGGGGTTGATAGTGTCCAGTAAGGTCCTTATAGCGAAGCATAGTTTTGAGAGGGCAGCTGCATGATCTTTTGACCCGTGTGATTTCCATGGGACTCTAGGATGAGGGGGATCAGATGTTTGTCCTCTTGTTTATTTGTTAGATGAGGTGGCCAAGAGGTTTTCAGAGTGTGTGAAGTTCCTCATAGGTGTTTCCAGACTAGAGAGAACAGAGGCAAAGAAGCTGCACAAGGAGTTGAGGAGACATGATTGCTGATTATTAAAGATTGCGGGGTGGGGAAGAGAATGTTAGTAGTTGGAGACAAACTAATGAAGGTAGTGTAGGGGTGCACGAGAAGCAAGAGTTTGGAGTTAGTGGGAGGGTTTCAGCCATGTCAATTCAGAAGCCCAGAAGGCCGTAGCAATAGTGTCAACATAAATAGCAGCCACCGAAGTGGCATGGGAACTCTTGGTTCTGGATGGGAAGCGGCTGTTGGAGCGAAGCAGATAGCTTCAGCAGTCCAGTGGTAAGTGGCAACAATGTCTGCTGCCCATGGAAAAGTGGTATGGGTGCAGTTTATTTTTTTAGGTTTATGTTTTATTTTATTTTCAAAAAGAGCTCCAATACTTCGTAAATTCAGGCATCAGTCATAGTAAGGTAGATAAATCGGAAATGTTGCATGAAATAGCGTAATAAACGCAAATGGTGCATTCATCCCTTTTGACAAGAGAGAAATAATTGCACTGTGAACTATAACAATTAAGAATACTGCATTGAAGGACAGAAACACCGGTGATATACCACAATAGTTTGCACTGAGAGGAGCAGTGGCCACTGGATCGGTAGGAAAGGGGGGTTAAAGGATATGTACGGGCAGAGCAGTGTCAAGTGATATGCATGACTGTCAGATGCTGCGGTAAATAATGATACTGCCATTGACCAGTTCAACATAAATGGAAAAGGGGATGCCTCAGTTTTCTCTTTTAATTTACCTTTATTGTAAATACAGACCAAAATCATATATTTTCCTTTATTTATTGTTAAATACGAAAGTTTACGGACAATAAATCTTCATTTGAACAATTCATCTACTGTCAGTCATGGGTGGTATGTCAGTAGCTGCTCAGATTGACAAGTAGGAAGGTAAAAAAAAAAAAGATGTCCTAATGAATTTTAAATATCTGTAGGTGACAGATTTCATTAAAAAATATATTATTATTGACATTTTCAATATAGGCATTGAATACAGTGAGATTTAATCTGACGGTACATATACAGTGGTTTAATATGTAATACGATGGTCCACTGATGGACTTTAATATTGGACAATGTTCTGTGTTAGTGTTGGCTTGTGGGTAATCAAAATACAGAATATCTCGAATCCTTTCCTTTGGGCCAGTCAGTCGCTGACTGCTGACTCTGAATCCTCTTGTGGGGTTACACATTATTTCCACAGTAGGTGTTCCACCTTCCCCTTAGACGTGTCCATTTTTTGGGGCACCCTCTGTGAATATAGGCCGACTTCTCCACTGTCATTGTGTTATCCATGTCTTTGCACCATTGATGAAGAGTAGGAGTGTGTCTGAATCACCAGTGTTGCGCTATATTACGCTTCGCCAGCATCATGCCCAGGGTCACCCAGTCTTGTGCTATATGGCTACGGTCTGTGGGCTCCCATGTATTGAGGAGGCATCTTTTTGGTTCTGGGAGAACCGTAACCGTTGTGACTTGTGAAAGTGTGCGCATGACCGCCCTCCAGTAATTTGCAATCTCTGGACAGAGCCATATGGTGTGGATGAGTGTGCCCTCTGCGCCAGATTGTTGGAGGCAGAGCGGTGTGTCCGTCCGGTCGAGTTTGTATAGGAGCATCCGTGTATAGTAGGTGCGGTGTAGGATTTTTAATTGTACTAGCTTAAGTTTTGACGAAATTGCTACCTCCTTAGCGGAGCGGACGCAAGCGCTTCTTGCCATTCTGTGTCATCTAACTCACCTACGTCTGATTCCCATTTGGTTTTAAGGGCTTCGAGGGGGTCTGGCTGGTTATTTATTATTTTCCGATAGGTTTGGGAGATGGCTTTTTTTATTGAGGTGATCTGTGAGAAGACTATCTTCTAGTGGTGAAACTTCTGCAAGCTGTGTTCCTGGTGTAATTACTGCCATGAGTGCATGTCTGATCTGTATATAACGAAACACTTCTGTTTTTGCTAGCCCATATGTGGCCTGTAATTAGTCGAAAATGACTTTTTCCCCTTTCTTCCACAGATCTCCCACCCACGAGATCCCCATCAGGTCCCACTGCCGAAAGCCTTTGGTGTTGCGCAGTGTACCTAATCTTTTAGTGTCCCACAATGCATTGGCCTGCGTTACTACTACCTCCCATCCTAATGCTACTTGCGCCTCAAACCAGATTTGGATAGTGTGTGCCGTTGGGCCTGTGAGGTTGTTTCTCTTAACATTATTGTATAGTGCACCGATAATCCCTGCAGAGTCTAGTAAGTGTCTATCCATGCGATATGCTGGGTTGTCTTGGGGTATGTGAAGCCATTGGTTTATGACAATGAGCTGCGAGGCCCAATAATATACTTCGATGTTGAGAAGGGCAATGCCGCCGTCATACCAGCTTCTCGTTTGTTTGTGCATGGCTATACGTGGCGTTTCCCGTCCCATAGCAGACTGGTCACTTCTGCATTTATCGCTGTAAAGTATGTTGGGGTGACTGGGAACGGTGTGTTCTGCAGTGCATATAGGAATCTGGGGAGCGCCATCATTTTAAAGAGTGCTGCTCTCCTTAGAAATGGCAATGAACGCTAATGCTTGACGTCACAATGAAATCGCGTCAGGGCTGTGTGAGGTTTTCAGCAATTAATTGTGTTCTATCATGTGTTATGTATATCCGTAGTTACTTAAAACCAGGCGCGGTGCATCCATAGGGGTGTGGGGGCGTAGCCCCCCCGCCCGCAGCCGCCCGCAGGAGACACCGAGGGAGAACTGACAATGCATGCCAGTCAGCATGACGTTGGGAGGCGTCATGTGGATTGACATGATTGTCACCAGGCAGGCAGCAACACGAGTGCGCATGCGTGGGGACGGAGGGTGAATTTTTTACCCGTGCCCACGCATGCGCACTTGTGTTCGTGCTTTTTTGCGCATGCCCATTAGGAGCCCTTCGTTCTCCTAATGGGTGTGCTGTGGGCGTAGAGTAACCTGTGCCCCTGCAGCGCCAGGATTGTCTGAAATATAGAAACAATTAGTGCGGACATGGCAGCCTGTTGACACGAGCTGTGCGAAAGAGTGACCACACGCAAGTAAGGAAGAAAAAAGTGTTTTGACGTGTTTTATTTGTTTAAGATGCCCGACAGCACTGCAGTGCTGAAAGAAGAAAAGTGTGCAGTCTTAAGTAAAGAGTGCACCCTGTACGGATGTGTGCAATGTGGCTATTAATCAACCGTAGACCGTGTGAAAAAAGTTCAGTGGGGATGTAAATCACAAACTGATAGCCAGTTTCTCGCAGACTCCTGTCAGATCAGTTTTCCTCCAAAGAGACCACGGATGTTTACTGTAAGGGTAAAATGAATGTGAATATATTAGATGGTGGGGTTGGGGGACCCAGCTTAAATGTGATTGGCCAGTTTCTAAGAGCCGCAGCAAAGGAAATTGAACAGGGAGAGGGGCTGCATGGATGGATGCATGCATGATGGGTGGATGGATGCATGAATGATGGATGCAGGTTGGATGGATGGGTGGGTGGATGGATGGATGGATGGGTGGGTGGGTGGATGCATGAATGAATGATGTATGGATGCAGGATGGGTGGATGGATGGGTGGATGCATGAATGATGTATGTATGGATGGATGCATGGATGATGGGTGGATGCATGAATGAATGATGTATGGATGCAGGATGGGTGGGTGGGTGGATGCATGAATGATGTATGGATGGATGCAAGGTGGTTCGGGCTCGCTCGCTGCGGTGCAATATGCAAATTAGTTTATGCCTCACCACTTTCAAATGTCACCAGCCGCCCCTGCTTAAAACCTCTATCTGTTTTCTGTATTTTGCACCCCTTTGGGAGCATATAAAGGAGCAACTTTGCCCAGTTTATGGTATAGCTCGAGACCAGCCCATATGATATACATATGTCCAACAGGCAATTAATCGAACGCGCTGGGGATGCCAGGTATAGTAATATATCGTCTGCATATAGCAAGATGCTGTCTTCCCATCCCATGGTCCATTTTAAACAGCGGATAACCGGGTCCTGATGTATCCAGGCGGCCAAAGTCTCCAGTACTAGCGCAAAGAGAAGTAGCGATAAGGGGCAGCCTTGCCGAGTTCACCTACCAAATGGGAAGTTGGTCGATATATGGCCGTTCACCAGAACCTGCACCAGTGGCTGTGAATAGAGTAAACTGGATCCATGCGCAGAACTTGGGACTGAATCCCAGGTGTCGAAGGACTGCAAATAAGGGCCAATCGACAAAGTCAAACGCCATTCGTGCATCGAGTAATAGAATAACTGCGTCTTCCTCTATAGTAGATCTGAGCGCGATGACGATGTGCAGCCGTCTCAGATTAAGGGAAGTGTTCCAATTCGGCATAAACCCGGACTGATCCGGGTGGATCACTGTGGCAAGATGTGGCTGTAGCCTCATGGCTAGTGTTTTTGCCAGTATTTTCACTTCGGCATTGATTAAGGAGATCGGCCTATATGACATACATTTGTGCGGTGGTTTGCCAGGTTTGTGAATTGCTACTATAGTAGCCAGGCACTGATCTCTGGGCAGGGCTCCCTTCTCTAAACGGTCTGTGCATTTATTCAATAGGTGTGGTACGATTTGAGTTGCTGCTTTCTTATAGAATTCCACCGGAATTCTGTTTAGCCCCAATGCCTTCCCAGTGTATAGTGCACTTATTGCCAGCATTAGTTCTTCCGGAGTTAGGTCTTTCTTTAGAGCCTCAGCCGCAGTAGGGGCCAGTGTGGGCATGTTTATGTCTTTGATAAATTCTAGATCCTCTACTATCTTGGTTGTTGGGGTGTAATGTGCTGCTAAAGCCTCAGTTATTTGCTGGGTCTCCGCCGTTAACCTCACATCTTCTAATTGGATCTGTGCCACCCATTTGCTCGCCCTGTCACCCAGCTCATATATAGTGTGTTGCGTTTTGGTGAGCTTAGTTTTTGCCTCTTCCCATATGTAAGCCTTGTACTCCTGTTGTGCCAATTGTACCCCAGGTGTTGTGTCCTCATCTGTGTTTGCAACATATTCCGCCTTCTGCCAGGAACACTTTCCTTTCCAGGCTTACAATTTGTTGTTGCGGAGTCTGTTTATGACCCGCAACTAGGGAGATAGCTTGTCCTTGGAGTACTGTTTTATAGGCCTCCCACAGTTTTGTCGGGATGTGACTGAGTATTGGTTTTCTGCAAAGAAGTTCTCTGTCGTTGTAAGGAGATCTTTCCCAATTTTGTGGTTTTTAAGGTATCCGGGGTGAAGCAGAAACAGCCTACGCCGTCTCAGGGTGGAGGCTGTATATGCAATGAGCAATGGAGAGTGGTCTGATATACCACTGGATAGGTGTGCGATCTCGGTCACCCCTGTACGCCCGGTCGCTAATGTGAAGATGTAATCTAGTCTGGAGTAGCTATTATGCACTCCAGAATGGAATGTGTATTTCTGCTCCATCAGGTATCTGGTACTCCATACGTCCATTAGGCCTAGAGCCTCAGTGAACTCTATCAGTTTAAGATTTGCACTACTAGGTTCTCTAGGGGGTTTCCTGTCTATGGATGCATCCATGGTCATATTGAAATCTCCTCCCATTATCAGTTCTCCGTGTGGGAGTGACAACCATGTACAGATTTTTGAGCTGTTCTACGATCTAAATGTTTTCAGATAATTGCATAGTACTGGAACTTTGTAGTATCCTCTGGACATTCAAACGTAAGTATACTTTTATTAGTTAAATAAATGTGGAAACATACCCATTGCAGCTTCACGTTTAAATGATCTCAAAATAAATACAGATAACTACATTAAAGTAATCAGCCAAAAATAAATATGGATAAGTACAAATAGATTTTTTTTTAAATTATGTTTATGGAGTTAATTTTGAGCCACAATAACATTCACGAGAGCTATAAAACCAAATTGTTGTACATACATAAAAAGAGGGGGTGAGGATGGTTGTTATCCTACAGTGATAGAGTACACAAGCTTAGATCTAAAAGTGCAGGGTGTATCTTAAGCTTCAGACTGTCTGAGACAGGCATGAGAATAACGACTGAGGTATGAAGTCATGACCAGCTGATGATTGCTCAGGATCCCCCTCCAAGGGGCCCATATCTTCATTAACCTGGCTCCCCTCATACTTATCTATTAACATTTCAATGAGACCTGTGTTAAAACAATTCATGTCACCAAAGCATCGGATTAGGGACCTCGACGAGTAGCCAGTGCCAAGCCAAAACTAAGTGAGCCCGAGAGACTGCAAAAAAGTAAATCCCTGCTAGTTGCAGTGGGATAGAAGCAGAGTGCCTCAATATTATATGTTTGGAGTCCCAGGCATATTCGTATACAAACAAGGGGGGCCTAAGGAGTTATATTGGACCAATGAGGGCACACTCCCAATTTAAAGACTCAATACACACAGATTCCTCGAGTCGATGTAATGAAATGCACATCAAATAGTGGGAACAGACAGTCTAGAGAGGGGGTCCCTTTTAAGGACGGTTTCCCTCACACACCAAAGGTGTAATGCTTCATCATGGGGAATCGTCCTCGCATCATGAAGCCTAGTCATGATGGAGGCTACGACCCCCTTGCTGCGAGGGGGAGCTTAGGGATGTTTTCAAGTATGAGGGGTATTCCTAAAACCCAATGTGAGCAGTTGGGGTGATGGGAGACGTGCAGTGCTGATAAGTGGGTGACTAAAACTAGCTACAAGGTTAGCCTGATGCAATTATTCTTGTTACCCGGTGCTGGGTTAAAAACAAATAGCCTGGAGTGCAGCTGCAGGCATTAGATGTCGTCAAACTGAGTAGTGATCAACATGTTTCAGCCTAAGACCTAGAAAGTGTTGTGGCTTTCATCAGGATCTCTATTATAGCGACTGCTGTTCAAAGGATGTTTCCATTACATAGGGGAATGAGAACTCATATGGTCTTGCATAAAGTTGTCTCAGATTTTACAATAAACTAGACTTTTCTTTTGCCTACTTTTTCAAAATCCAACAAACCAGCAGAAAGTTAATTACCTTCCTGTCCATCTTCCTCGCCATTGTCCTACTATGTGAACCTGAGACAGGCTAATCCCCTGTATATTTTGTTTACCAAAGGACCTTTCTAGTCCTTCTATAGTGTCTTACCTCCTCAAACTATAACCCCTTTGAACATATTCATATCAAACCTGATTTTACCAAGCTTTGGTTAAAAGCCTTAACAGTGGGCAGGATGGAATGTTGAAATGTGACAAGGGAGATTTGGATCAAGACTAACTCCTGCTGCCAGATTATTAGAAACATTCAACAATTCATTCAGACTCTGATGTTTAATAAATGTGCATTGTGGAAGCAAGTGGCTGATCGGTAAATTTCTGACAAATTAATCTCCCAGGCTTCTGCACAGGAAGCTACCAGGCCCCTCGCTGAGTGACCCTAGATGCTTTACTGGTGCTTTTCTGACCCGTTGCCTTGTATACTGAATTTATAGCAAATTTTACCCATTTACTTATACACAGTTGAACATTTAGTACCTTTCTCACTGAACTCAAAATTAGCTAACAAGAGAATGGAATTTGCAATAAAAACTTGTCCTTTCAATGTAAATTCCTAACGCCTAGTGAACATCTATAGTACATAATTCATTTGTTTCATGTGAAGGTTTTTGAAAGATTACTGGGAGGATAATCTCTTGCTGTAAATTAAATTGGGACTTTCTGATGGATACATCAACTTGTGGATTCCTCACCTTTTGAATTTACCCTTGCACCAGCATTCCACTGAAGCTTTTTTTCACAGCTCTCCCATGTTGATGAGGGCATCATCAGGGGCGCAACTAGGTCTTAATTTCGGGGGGGGGGCTAACATGGCAGATGAAGGGGCGTGGCTAATGTTAATCAATGGGGCGGAGCTAAAATGGCAGATAATCAGGATCGGTTAATGCTCAGGTCAAGCCGAGAAAAAAATGTGGTGAATTCTGCATTTGAAACTGGACAACAATTAAAGCCCACATTTTTGTTAATTTGATGCATTTATATGCTATTGTCTTATGAAAAAGGAACAGAATGTACTGAATCAAAAGGCCAGTTTAATATATTTTACTACAAAGCACTTTAGGAACACATTATAACCAATTTTCACAATGCCATTTCAAGGCGACGACCCTTTTTCGCCAGTTCATTAACAATTGCTTCTATAGGAGGACAATGTGCACGTGAAATGTTTATCATTGCAAGTCCAGAGAGTCGTTCTTGCCCCATTGTTGACCGAAGATAGGTTTTCAGTCTGCGAAGACAACTGAAGCACCTTTCTGGGGATGCGGTTGTCACTGGCAAAGTGGCAAATAATTTTAGCAGGCAGTATATGTTGGGATAGAAGTCGATGTGAGCATGAGTTAAGGTATCCATTATATTCCCTGGCCTTTCTTCAATAGGTACCTTCAGCCATGTCATTACCCACATGTCATATTCATTTTTAAGATCCTCACGTGTACCAGGTAAATCGTCCTCATATATGTCAAGAGCATCCTTCAAATTTTTAAAAGACTCTTGGGTGACAAATCTTGGTACCAGATACTGCATTGTACAGGCCCTTTTCACATGCTGGCTGAATCTTTGACAATTCATACAATAAATAGTCTATAAATGGTAAAAATATTGAAATCCTAAAGTAAGCTTCAGGATCACTAGTCTTGTAATTGGCCCGTTGTGTCTGCCTGCCAGTAAGGCGTGGCATTGTCAGAGGTTCCCCTGCTGGGGTTTGGGCTTTAACGAAAATCTCATTAAATGCTTCTTCAGCTTTGTCTCTGCTTTCTTGAATCACCTGCTTGACTGTTTCAATCTGTCCTATGCACTCCAACAGATCTGTATTAGGATTTTGGAGTGCAGCTGAAACAGGAAGCAGTAGCCCAGAAAATCATGCCAGGATGTGTAATGCAACAATGAAGTTATGGGACTGAACAGCTGCGAGAAATTGCTCAGCCTTGGAAGAGGCATTGTGATCTTGCCAATCCGAGATCTCAAGCAAAGAGTCAACCACAGCTGGGTACATATCAACAAAACGAACAACCGATGCATTCCTTTCAACCCACTGTGTCTCACATAAACCACTTAACAGTTTCATTTTTGTATCTGGCGAAGTAGCAAATTTCGCCTTTAGGACAGCCATCCTTTTCGCAGAGCCTCTTACAAAATTAGACACTTCTTTAAGTGTTGAAAGACAATTACGGATTTTACGGATTTCACATGAATGTCCAATCACAAGATTCAGTGAATGACTTCCACAATGTACATAAAATGCCTTTGGCACACGCTCTAAAACTAGCGCCTGTGCACCTTTAACAGAACTTTTCATTGCAGCACAACCATCGTATGCTTGCCCACGTATACGATCTAAATTCAGGGCATATGTTTCTAAGGAAGTGAGAATTTTCTTTCCAATTTCAACCCCTGTTCCATCCTGAAGCTCTTCGAAACCAAGGAATTCTTCATACACAGATGTACCTTCTATAAAACGAAATACTAGAACAAGTTGCTCGATAGTGGCACTGTCAGTTGTTCCATCTGCTAAAATGGCAAAAAATCTTGCATTGTTTGCGCGCTCCACCACTCTATTTCTCATTAGAATGTTGCAAGCAGAGATGATCTCATTCTGAATCTTCCAACTTGTATAAGTTGCATTAGAGGGACATGTTGCCAGATGCCATGCCAGAACTTCATCACCAGCTTGAAGTCGTAGGCGCAGAGCAGCACGGAAATTGCCATCATTCTCTTCGGGTTCCTTTGAAGTAATAGGTTGTCCACGGTCTCTGTGTCCTCGAAGAGCTATACCTTGTTTTGCACAATGGAGTACTGATTCCACTATTGGCACAAGTTGTTTTCTGTTTTCCAAAATAGTTTTCTTCCAGTTGCTCTCGATCATAGTTGTAACAGCAACAGACTTGCCTTCAAAAACAGACGAGAAGTCAGCTGCCGCTGTCATACTCTCTTTGTGATACAAGGAAGAAGCATGGAAACGAAAATCACTTTGAGCAGGTTTCCATTTTGTTATGGGCTGAAGCACTAATTTCCCCACAGCTTGATGAGAACCTCATCCAACTTCTTTACGGGCAAAGAGTATACACATCTTGCATAAGGCCCCCTCAAGTTTAGCACTGTAGGCAAGCCATGGGCGATAGGTTTTCAACCATTCATGTTGAAAGCGACGTGCTTGATTTCCCTCTTGAACAACTGGAAACTTGTATGATGTCTCTGGCATCCAAGAAGAGTGCAAATGTTGGTAGCGTAAATCATCTGGGATTGATGATGAAACTGTGCTGAGTCTTGAAACATCTATATATACTCCTATATCTAAGATGGATGAACTCTTTGACTTTTCCAAACATGGACTACTAGTAGCTGGCATACCAGTGGTTGTATATGCAGGAGACTCAGAATGAAGAAATGCTGAATGTTCTTCAGGAGTGTAGCCGGAAGCTGGCAGGGCAGGTTCTTCACCTGAATTAGAACATGCTGTCAAAGGGTCTTGAGCAGCTGGCCGACGAGTGAAAAAATCCTCTATCTTTCGCCGCTTAACATTTTGTGGTCCAAAGCCTCTGGTGTTCAGCATCCTGCTGTATGCGGATAGCGATCTCTAGTGAAATATAAAAAAGGCCCTCAGGTCACTTAATTATTACAAAACTACGGGGGAAAGAATACTGTAATTTTGTACAATAAACCAACATTAAAAAGCCAAGAAATACAAACACCCAGTACCTCACTAAATTATCCTAAAACTCTTTAAAGAAGCAAGCTAGAAGTAGCCTGATTTTCTGTACTATTATGATATCACACACTTACCACATGTCTAAAACTTCAATGAAATGGCTGGAATTTCTTATAATATGAAAATGTCCAATGCAAATCAGCCCCAAACAATTATGCAAAACCACCTGGATACATAATTATAAGATTACAGTTTCTAATGGTTGACGCAAAGACTTCTGCCCTCTATGCTTTCATTGTACGCTTACCAACAGAAAGAACAGGCCTCACAAATATTTAGGCCCAGATTTACTAAGCTTTCATGCACCACAACTTGGCAAGGGAACATGTTGTGCTGTGTTGCATCAAAGGCAGAGAGAAGAAATGTGCCATATTGACAAAAATATGACACATTTCTGCTGTCTCCCTCAACTGGTGCTGCATAGTGCCAATGCAGACATCATGGTGCAACGGTGCCTGCGTTATGAGCAAGAATTTTTCTGTGAAGGAAGGGATACCTGAATGCAGCTCACATGGAAAAAGGAAGCAACAAGGATAAATAAAGATAATTCTCCTTGTAACGCCTAGGCGGCGCACCATTTGGAAGCATTCCCAGGTGTACTGGCCGAAGTAACTGTGGGATTGTGTCAAAATCCAAAGACAGATGTGTGGGAATGCCCTAGCTCCACCCATGGAACAACTTCCCAACGCAAGGTAACTCAAGGCAGCTCAATACTCTGCCTCTCATTACTCTGGAGTTACTAAACCACGCAAAACCACAAAAAGTGGCCTTTGTGTAAGTTAGGTAAATCTCAATTAAATGGGTAAAATTATGGCAGCGTAAAAGGAAATCAGAATGGATGGATACAAGGGTGAAAGTATAGTAAATCTAAATGTGAGGATGGATGCGTTGGTGAAGGGATGGTAGAGTAAATAGATATCTGAGATGGTGGCTAAAAGGATCGGTGTAAGGTTAGCAGAGTAAATTGAAATCAGAAAGGATGGATGGTCGGATTGATGGATGAAAGGATAGCAGATAGTATAACACACACCTACCCGATGTACCAGCAGGTTACAGAGTTCATTGAAAAGTGTGTTTACCAAATGTGGATATTATGCTCTGCTTGACATGCATTTTTGATACACTGCATTACCTGCAGGAAAATCTCACATTCGAAGAGCCAATCAACCTACTTTGGACGTGCTTAAAAAAGTGTGTGTGTTGGGCCTCATCAATAATCTGAAACTCATTGAAACCGAAGAGCACCTGGTTGCGGAAACTTCTTGGCACCCGAAATTAAAGTTACTGAGAGGTGTCTGCATCTATTATGGGCTGAAAAATTAATCACAAACTGGGCAAGCAATTTAAGTCTATAATCGTGCAACTATTATTTTTAGAAAGGTAATCCGGAACTAAATTTAATTTTAGATTATTACGTAATGTGCAGGTCTGTAGTACTAGATAAGAAGTTACCAGACTATGACATATATTAGTTCTGCTAACTCTTGCGGATCCATAAGATCAGATTGAACCATCTACTGCTCCCCCCCATCATAAGCAGGAGCCAGGATCCAGAACACAAGAAATAAACCACCAGCATTATAAAGGGACCTGCAGAGCTAATGAGAGCTGCCAGCATAAAATATATTATAGAAATGGTCTCCTATCTTGCACACTTCCTCATCAATCACACGACTAAGCACGGATTCCCATGGCTCAATAACTGCACCTTGGTATTCATCATGAACTACATGGAGATGCTTTTCACAGAGGCTTAAATAAAGACTACACTCTTCCAACCACACACCCACTAGGTGTAACCTGCTATATGCATGGATAAGTGCTCAGCATCGCACAAATGTATGACAGTACAACACATGCCATCACAATGCATGTCTTTGCAACGCGGTTGTAATAACTCAACAACTCAAGTGCTGTTACAACACAATACCATTACAATGCAAACTCTTACCACGCATATGCCTTTACAACAAAAGCATATGCGTGGTGAAAGTTTTGTTTTAAAATATAACTATGTTACAGTATAAACGCTACATATATATATGTATATAGGTTTATATATCCCTGTAAATGGGTTCTTTTTTTTAGTAACGTGTATATCAGAGCAGAAGCACAGTGCATCGATCCACTTGGAATTTATTTTGTGCTTTATTAAAGGAGCGAACTAGCGCACCCACTTGGGAGTAAGTGACTACAAACACCATGAGGCAGTGGGAGTGCCACACCCACATGGGCAGGTGTTTTAAATTGGAAAGTTTCAGCGCGATTTTTCATTTCTGCAATCTGCCACTGATGAAAGGATTTATGTATCCAGAAACGCGTCTGGCAAACAAATGAGACTGAGAAGCCTGGAGTTTTGCGCAATGACTGTTGGCAAGTGTTTGATTCATTAAATTGAACTTTATCAAGCCCCCTGTGGCCTCCTTCTCAGTGCTTCTGATGTGTTGGGGATATATATATATATATATATACACACACCCACATTTCCTTAAAACCCTACAACCCTTCAACTCATACCAACCCTAAAATTGCCCCCTGGCACCCCAAAGCCCATACCTACCCTGAACCCTAAAATTAACCCAAAACCCATACCGAACCCCAAAATTACTCCTGGCACCCTAAAACCCATTACCACCCTGAACTCTGAAATTACCCCCCTGACACCCCAAAACCCATACCCACCCTGAACGCTAAAATTACCCCTGGCACCCCAAAACCCATACCCACCCTGAACCCTAAAATTACCCCTGGCACCCCAAAACCATACCCGCAGTGATCCCTAAAAGTACACCTTTGCCCCCCAAAACCCATACTCACCCTGAATCTTAAAATTACCACTAGCACACCAAAACACATACCCACGCTGAACCCTAAAATTAACCCCCTCACACCCTAAAACCCATACCAGCCCTGAACCCTAAAATTACCCCTGGCACCCCAGAAACCATACCCATGCTGAACCATAAATTACCCCCTTGCCCCCCAAAACCCATACCCACCCTGAACCTTAAAATTACCCCAGGCACCCCAAAACCATACCGAACCATACATTCCCCTCTGGCACCCCATAACCCATACCCACCCTGAACCCTAAAATAGCCCCCTGACATCCCAAAACCCACACCTGCCCTAAACCCTAAAATTACCCCATGCACTATAAAACACATACCCACGCTGATCCCTAAAATTAATCCCATGGCACCCCAAAACCCACACCTACCCTAAACCTTAAAATTACCCCTGGAACCCCAAAACCCATACCCATGCTGAACCATAAATTCCCCCCGGCACCCCATAACCCATACCCACCCTGAACCCTAAAATTGCCCCCCGACACCCCAAAACCCACACCTGCCCTGAACCCTAAAATTACCCCTGGCACACCAAAACACATACCCACGCTGAACCCTAAAATGTCCCCTGGCACCCCAAAACCCATACTCACCCTGAACCCTAAAATTGCCCCCTGGAACCCCAATCCGTAACCCACCCTGAACCATAAAATTACTCACTGGCACCCTAAAACCCACACCCACCCTGAACTCTAAAATTACCCACTACCACCGCAAAAAATAAATTAATACTACAAACTTACACTACATTTGCATATTTGGAGGGGACTGTCCTCTTTGACGTTTCTATGTATGTAAGTCAAGAACAACTTTCAAAGTAACCTAGACATGCAGGCAGTAGGTAGTGCTGTGCTAAAAAATGCATTAAAGTTACTGGAACTTACATAAATAAAAAACTGCTGCCTGCTCCTCTGATACTATACTGTGGAGGCTGGGTGATCAGCAGCACTGTGTCCTGGCATCCAGCCCCTCGAAGGTCTCAGAGTAGACCGGTGTGGGTCAAATGTCCCCTAGATTCTCCTTGCCTGGGGCTCCTCTGCTTCTTCCCTGGTGCCCTTGGATGCGAAAATAGAAAGATCCATGGCCCTGTTCACCATTTATCTGGTGAGCAGCGCCCTGGATGTGAATTCCATCCAAGTGCACAGACAGCAGAGTGAAAGGGATGGCCAGTGCAGGTGATGCTTTTCCTTTGTAAATTAATTTCTGCTGGCGTCATAGCCCAGGGTTTGCAGTCTGTGCACTTGTATGGAATACACATCTATACAAGTGCACAGACAGCACACCATGGGCTATGACGCCAGCATAAAATCCTTTACAAAGGAAAAGCATCACCTTAACTGGCCATACCTTCTGCCTGCTGTGCACATCTTCACACCCCATGCTCACAACCGATCAAGTTCTTAGATTTCACCTCGCGGCGCCACCGTAAAGGAAAACAAGAGGTGGGGGCAGGGGGTTCACTCACTGAAACAGTACAGAGGCTGGCGGTCTGGCTCGGGCTGCTGGGCCTCTCAGAAAGCATTACAAAAATCATTCTCCGATTGGATGCGCAGCCTTCTTGCACCATTTCAGTGCGTGTAATCTTAGCCAGGGCAGAGGAGGCGACGGGGGGGGGGGGGCCTGAAGCCCGGTGAGCCCAATGGGTGTTGCGTGCCTGGGCATCATAGTACTCAGCGTGACGTCATCGGAGTCCTAAGAAGACCTTGTCGGCGTGCTGACATCAGTTCCCTTTTTTCCGCACTGTCGACGCATAAGATTCTAGGACGCTCCATTTCTTTATAGGTTAACATGGTTACAGTCAATCTGTAGTTGTATCAGTGCAATGGCTACACAGAACAAGCATTTGCAATGCAATAGGTCTCGCATTACTGACAGTTTGAGGTATTGGCTTTGCAAATAATGCAAGACCAATAGCTCATACTTTCATTAATGTTAGATCTAATGATTTGGAAATGCTTGTGCAGTGAGACCGGAACCAGCATTGTATGTCTCAGTGCAGTACCACAAGCTGCTCCTAGAGGTCCCTAGTAAGCAAGGCACCAGCACTGCATGTCTAGGTGCAGAACCGTAAGCTGCTCCTATAGGTCACTAGTGAGTAAGGCACCAGCACTCAATGTCTAGGTGCAGTACCACAAGCTGCTCCTAGTGAGCATCATAAACTACCCAAGCAAAACAGTACACAGCTGCTTGAAATATGAGCAATTATATGTTTAAAGTCGTAGACCGTGGTGACGTCATTGGACAGCTGACGATCCACTATAAAAAAAAAAAACAAGCACACGCATGTTCAGGTAAAAGAAAAGCACGTCTGCTATTATCCCATCTGAGGCGGCCGTGCCGGTTACATTTTTAAAAAGCGGTGAGAGAGAGAGAGCGTGCGTGTCCTGTGTGCAACAGCAGGCAGAAGAAAACTAATTAAGAAAATCGTGCTCCCAAGCTCTAATTAAAGCATACCTGTACCAATCGAAGTAAAAGGGCCAGTCCTCATGGGAGGGTACAAATGAAGACAAGGCGGTACTACTAAGGAGGGACTAACAAGCCTATTAACCAATCAGAAGCAAGCATTTACAAAGGACAATGACACAAGCCAATGACCAATATGGGCAGAGAGCTGGCGGGGCTAGAAGTACATACTGCAATACAGCATGCAGAGCAGCGCATGCGCGCTGACTCTAGGCTCGACCTAAAAAGTAAAGTAAAACCTTGTAGGTAATGTGGGGGTCATATGTCCATCACAACAGACACCCACGAAGATTGCCTTTGGCGACTGTCTGATCATGATGTCGAGGAATGCTCATTTTTCCAATGGATTAATCCGAAGGCTCTTACGGAAAGGGA
Organism: Lissotriton vulgaris; assembly: GCF_964263255.1. NCBI lineage: Eukaryota > Metazoa > Chordata > Amphibia > Caudata > Salamandridae > Lissotriton > Lissotriton vulgaris. The sequence goes on from NC_141693.1 coordinate 1,599,665,897, forward strand.
TGCAAAGCTATTGATGGCCCAGGCGAAGAAGGAAAAGAGAGGACCAGGTCAAAGTTGCGGACCCCGCACACCTCCAGGTCATTAAAAAAATACAAGAAGAAGCGGCGTCATGGGTCCGGGCGTCGTTCTTCGAAGGGCCAGTAATCGAGGTTTGCTTCACCAGTCCAATGGCATCATAGAAAAGATGACATTTCGTCTTCCCCTCTCCTTCTCCGCAGGTGACTCCAGTTCATTTGCCTATTTCGGCTCCGGCGCCACAGCCAGAACCTGCCTTGGACTGAACCAGACCAGGCTGCTCCAGATCCATACCCACCTTTTCCGGTTCCAGGTGCGGATCCGTTGCATTTTCTTAATGCGATGTTTGCCATGTTTGCCAGGGTAGCTAACCCATCCGGCGCGTCGACTTGCCTAGTGGGACCGCTTTCCTATAATTTGGGCATTCCCCAGCATTATGCCCAGGCACCATTCGTGCCTTTCAAGCCGATGACCCAATCATGGCCTCGGTCGACGCCAATCCCGTCTCGGGTTTCTCCAGCACCATCGGGCTCTGGGCCAGCGCCTTCTCGACTTTGTGAGACTCCGCTGACAGCTACTGAGGGACCTCCATCGACGCTTGCTCCGATGTTTCTGACGCCGATTCCAAAGATGTGATCCAGGAGGGAGGCATAGAGGGTTCTGGAAGAGGAGGATTTCCGGGAGCAGGCTGAGGAGGGAGAAATTCTTGAGTCTGTGGATGACTTTGTGGGTCTTCAGGAGGCCAGTGGATTGGACACTTCTCTGGAGCGGGAGCTCTCTTCTCCCAAGGCTTTGCCTTCTCAAGACCTGGCCCCATATTACACAGTTATAAGGAAGGCTGCTGACCTTTTGGATCTGCAATTGCCCACTGCGGTGGGCAGGCCTAACATTCTGACTGGGGTATTGCACTCTCCTTCAGTGGTACAGCCATTGCTCCCATTCAATGAAGCTTTCACTTTATTGGCGGTAGCGCCTCTTTCTTTAAACAAGCCCTAGCTAAAGAAAGGTGCCCGGCTGCCATTAAAGTGAAAGCGCGGCATGGGGTGCTGTCATTTGCACTTTAATAGGTCTTGCATTACTAAACGTTTGAACTATTTGCGTTGTAAATAATAATACAACGCCAATAGCTCAAACTCTCTGTAATGCAAGACCTAATGCATTGCAAATGCTTGTTTATGCATCCTATATAAGTCCATATAAAGAAAGCATGACAGGTGTTTAACTTTGAAGAGGCCTGCCCAGACAGTGTTGGCCTTACAAACAACTGAGGTCATGCAACCTAAGACTTTGTGCTAATTTCTCGGTCAAAACTGATGCTGTCTGAAGATGTGGGAGTGCATTGGAGACATTCATTTCAGATGCTGTGTCTGGAGAGGAGGAAGCAGGTAGTCTTTGGCTGGGAGTCAGTGCAGGTCATGTGACCTATTACAACATTGCTATGGAGCTGTTCTGTGATTGATATTGGTTGTGTTTTTTTCTAATGAGGTTTGCCCCTAAGCATGAGCATTCAGATTTGAATAAAGGTACACATTTTTTTTCCATTTAATTAGAAGACGATTAATGTTAGGGTTATTTTAATATCATTCAATTTAGGGTTGCTTACATTTATGGTGATTCTTACTTATAGTCTGTATGCTGTATCAACCTTGTAGGTAACCTGCAAGCTAGTGATGGTGTAGTAAAATGCTTCTACTAACCATGAAATCCCTTACTTTGATCTCTTTAAAGGATGTGAGCTTGTTTATTTGCTGGTAGGGGATGCTGGAAGGGGTTTGAGGGTAAAAGCAACACTGGTTATCACAGGATAGATACAGGAACTTTTGCCTTTTGTAATTTAAAACTGAATCATACAAAGCTAGGGGGCTATTTTTATCCTAATTGAGTTGGTTGGTTGGTTAGTTTAAAAATATGGTATTCTGTTCAGCGCTGGGGCACTAGAGGAAACTACCAAGTCAAGTCAAGTCATAAAATTTGTATAGCGCACTACATACCCAGAGGGTTTCAAGGCGCTTAGGAAGGGGAGGAGGATTATTTGTCAAATATCCACGTTTTAAGCTGCTTTCTGAACGCTAGGTGATTCTGGGTGAGGCGAAGGTAGGCGGGGAGTGAGTTCCATGTTTTGGCAGCCAGGTATGAAAAGGATCTGCCTCCCATGGTGGTCTTGTTGATGCGAGGTACAGTGGCGAAGGCTTGGCTGGAAGAGCGAAGTTGGCGGGAGGGGGTGTAGAAGGACAGTCGAGAGTTGAGGCAATCTGGTCCGATGTCGTAGAGTGATTTGTGTGCGTGGGTAAGCAGTCGAAAAGTGATCCTCTTATTGACGGGTAGCCAGTGGAGGTCTTTAAGGTGACCAGAGATGTGTTCATTGCGTGGGATGTCTAATATGAGCCTGGCTGAGGCGTTTTGGATTCGTTGTAGTTTCTTCTGGAGTTTAGCGGTGGTACCTGCGTAGAGGGTGTTTCCGTAGTCTAGTCGGCTCGTGACTAGAGCGTGGGTGACTGTTTTCCTTGTTTCGGTGGGGATCCAGCGAAATGTTTTTCTGAGCATGCGAAGAATGTTAAAGCAGGAAGAGGATACGGCGCTGACTTGTCTGTTCATTGAGAGTGAAGAATCCAGGATGACGCCAAGGTTCCGTGCGTGGTCTGTCGGGATGGGTGCTTTTCCGAGGGCTTCCGGCCACCAGGAGTCGTCCCATGCAGAGGGGGATGTACCTAAGATGAGCACTTCTGTTTTGTCTGAGTTCAGTTTCAGACGGCTTTGTTTCATCCATTCGGCGACTTCTTTCATTCCTTCGTGTAAGTTAGTTTTGGCGGTGCTGGGGTCCTTGGTGAGAGAAAGGATCAGTTGAGTGTCATCCGCGTAAGAGATGATGTTGAGGTTGTGTTGGCGGGCGATGGCCGCGAGGGGGCTCATGTATACGTTGAAGAGGGTGGGACTGAGTGAGGATCCTTGAGGTACGCCGCAGATGATTTCAGAGGCCTCGGACTTGAATGGTGGGAGGCGGACTCTTTGGGTTCTTCCGGTGAGGAACGAGGACGTCACTGTACAAAATGATAGCACTGCCCAGATACCTTTACATGCTTCAGAAAACATATGAACTTCCAGATTAATTTTTTCAGAGTGAAAGTGACTCGATCTCAGCTGTGGGACGGAGGGGCCCCAGGCATTCAACTGCAAACCCTGACTAAGAAGCCCATACAAGGGCTGAATAGAATTACCTGACCTTCAGTGGCACTACTGGATGACAACTACTTGTGGTGAATGAGTGGGCCTTCTCTCCCTGCAGGAACCCTTGTTAATGGTGGGTAGACAGGTGATGAAACCGGGAGGGGGTTGTGTGTTGGGGGGGTTATGTGTGGATGTGAACATCCACAGTACAATGATGGGGCTTCCCATCACTGACTATCACTAAATGGTAAGAACTTACCTTCGGTAACACTATTTTCTGGTAGAGAGACTATCTAACCACAGATTCCTCACCTTAGAATATTACCCAGGCCTCAGACTGGATCTCGAAAATCTTTAGCAGTACCCGAATTGATGTTGTCTGCATTGGAAGTGACGTGCACAGTGACTACTTAGGCAGCATCTCGGCACACTGACATCAGTTTATTTTGTGACTATTTCCGAGCCAAAAACACAGAGCCACGACTGAACAGTGTGTGACCAGTGTGGAGATGTAGTTTACAAGCTGGTAGGGTTGTTGAGGAATCTGCGGTTAGACAGCTGTCTCTACCAGAAAAAAAATTACTCAAGGTATGTGACTTGTTCTGATAGAGACTTCTAACTTCAGATTCCTCACTTTAGAATAAGATACTCAAGAAATACCTCCCTGAAGGTGAGTCTGCAAACAGGCTCAAACCAGTAAGTCCTTGTGGACCGAACAATTAAAATGCCCATCTCGCCAGACCTAACTGTCTAAGCAGTAGTGCTTTTGAACATGTGGAGTGTCACCCACATGGCTGCTTGGCAGATGTCCATGAAAGATAACCTGTTTACTAATGCGGTACTAGCAACCTTGACCCTGGTGGAATGGGCCTGCAAGTCCTCAAAGGGCTGCTTCTTCGCTAGTTTGTCGCAGATTTCGATACAGAGTACAGTCCATCAAATGATGGTCCGTTTCTGCACTGCCTTGGCTTTTTTTGCTCCAGGGAACCCAATGGAGAGCTGATAGTCTACCTTGTGTTCTTTGGTGCGATCAATGGAAACAGAGAGGGTTCTTTTTGGGTCCAAACAATGGAGTCTCTCCTCTTCATTAAAATGTTGAGGCAAGGGAAAAAAATGTTGATAGCATGATGCTTTAGCTCACATGGAAAGGAATCGCCACTTTCAGTAGATAGGAGGCACAAGTCTGAAGAACCAGTTTGTCGGGGTAGAAGCTGGTGTATGGAGGTGTAACTAAAAGAGCTTGAAGCTCATTGACCCACCTGAAGAGGTAATGACCATGAAGAATCCGGTCTTAAGGGTCAGTAGCTGCAGAGAACAGATCTGCAGGGGCTTGAATGTGGAACGTATAAGGAACATAAGAACCAGATTTCTGTCCGATTGGGGCGTGACAAAAGGGGAAAGAGGGAACAAATGTTGCATGTCCTTAAGAAAACATCACAACAGATGACTTGAACAGTGAGGGCTGATCCCGGTAGGCGTAAAAAAAGCAGGGATGGCAGAAAGATAACCTTCAACTGTGCCCAAGGCAAGACCGTGCCGGGCTAATTGCACAAACACCAGCACCTCCGGCAAGGAGGCAGAAAGAGGATAAACGTTACAGGAGGAACACCAAGCCACAACGTTGTCCCAATGGCAGGTATATACAGTTTTTGTTGAGGGATGCCATGCTGGATGTCATTGCAGATCAAAGCATTCGACTATTGCCGCTCACTCTCCACACAAGGTGGAGCATGCACAGGTTTGGATGAAGAACCATTCCCTGTTGCTGCAACAAGAGGTCCTCCCGAAAGGTCAGTCTGCTCGGAGGACAGGTGCTCATGTTCAGGAGTTAGATATACCAAACCCTTGTCCCTAGTCCAGAACCACCAGGATGACTTGGGCCCAGTCAGTCCTGATCTTCTTGAGAACCCGTGGCAGGAGTGGTATTGGCAGAAACGCTTAGAGAAGGTGCCAGTCTAATCGAAGCGCATTTTCATGCGAGAGCCACTTTAGAAACTCCACTGCATAGAAGCACATGCTCAGTGGTGGCGAATAGATTGAGCCAAGGTTCTTCTCATTCGCAGAGAAGACCCTTCCTGCCTTCGGATGTAAACTCCATTTGGGATCTGCAAAGCATCAACGGCTGAGTTTGTTTAGCCTTGTATTTAGAGATCCTGCCAGTTGCTGAACGTCCAGGAGGATGTCCTGGCGGTCCAGCCAAGTCCAGAGGCGCAGAGCCTCCTAGCATAGGTTCCACAACCCCACTCTGCTTTTTGTATTACCACATGGTGTTAGTGTTTTCTGTGTACCCCTGAAGCAGCTTTACCTTGATTGATGAGGAAAGCCTTTCACGCCAAGCAAATGGTGTGCAGCTCCAAAATGTTTATGTGGAGCATTTTTTCCGCTGGAGACCAGAGTCCTCTGATCTCCATCTTCCTTATTAGCCTCACCATCCCAGTTGTGATGCATCTTTCACCACCGTCACTTCGGGGTGGGAGAGGGGTTTGGCGTTGACTCAGTCACCATTCAAACAACCACCACTTCAGACTTTTTTCTGTCTCCTCCAAAATCTGGACCAGATCCGAAAGATTCCCCTGATGTGGAGCCCTTTGGGACTTCAGATCCCACTGATAAGCTCACATATGCCTGCTTCACCATCAGGATGTAGGGGCTATAAATTCCTGAAGCCTCTCGGAAATCCAGTACTGAGGCTGCAACATCGGGATCATAGCCAAAATGTCCTGGATACCCACTCTGGGGAAAAGGTGCCAAACTGCATCAACTCCAGAATGGCTCCAATGAAAGGGAATGTCTGAGAAGCAGTCAGGTATGACTTTGACATGTTGATAGTAATCACCAGTGAATGCAGGATGTTTGCTGTAGTCTGGAGGTGGGTGATGACTGCTAGGGGCGAATCCAACAACAGCCTGTCATCGAGGTAGTGGAAGACTGGAACCCCTGACCTCGCTGGTGAGTCACTACCACTGCCATCAAATTTGAGAACACCTCTGGTGCACTGGGGTGGCCTAAAGGGAGCACAGGGAACTGAAAATATTCATGCCCACTGTGATGTTGTCTGCATTGGAAGTGACGTGCACAGTGACTACTTAGGCAGCATCTCGGCACACTGACATCAGTTTATTTTGTGACTATTTCCGAGCCAAAAACACAGAGCCACGACTGAACAGTGTGTGACCAGTGTGGAGATGTAGTTTACAAGCTGGTAGGGTTGTTGAGGAATCTGCGGTTAGACAGCTGTCTCTACCAGAAAAAAAATTACTCAAGGTATGTGACTTGTTCTGATAGAGACTTCTAACTTCAGATTCCTCACTTTAGAATAAGATACTCAAGAAATACCTCCCTGAAGGTGAGTCTGCAAACAGGCTCAAACCAGTAAGTCCTTGTGGACCGAACAATTAAAATGCCCATCTCGCCAGACCTAACTGTCTAAGCAGTAGTGCTTTTGAACATGTGGAGTGTCACCCACATGGCTGCTTGGCAGATGTCCATGAAAGATAACCTGTTTACTAATGCGGTACTAGCAACCTTGACCCTGGTGGAATGGGCCTGCAAGTCCTCAAAGGGCTGCTTCTTCGCTAGTTTGTCGCAGATTTCGATACAGAGTACAGTCCATCAAATGATGGTCCGTTTCTGCACTGCCTTGGCTTTTTTTGCTCCAGGGAACCCAATGGAGAGCTGATAGTCTACCTTGTGTTCTTTGGTGCGATCAATGGAAACAGAGAGGGTTCTTTTTGGGTCCAAACAATGGAGTCTCTCCTCTTCATTAAAATGTTGAGGCAAGGGAAAAAAATGTTGATAGCATGATGCTTTAGCTCACATGGAAAGGAATCGCCACTTTCAGTAGATAGGAGGCACAAGTCTGAAGAACCAGTTTGTCGGGGTAGAAGCTGGTGTATGGAGGTGTAACTCCATAGGCCACAGTCTATGGGTCTGCAGGACGGGGAGGTGAAAATATGCGTCCTAGAGGCCCAACTCTACAATACTGTCTCTGTGATCCAAGGCAGACAACCTGAGCCAAAGTGAGCATCATTAATGTCTCTTTCTGTAGAATGGCCTTAAGGGAGAAGATGTAGGTTAGTACAGAAGCCTCAGCCTTTTTTTGGCCTCAGAAATTACGAGAATAGCAACCATGCCCTACTTCTGATGCTGGCACTCTCTTCCTGGCTCCTTTAACCAGCATAGCTGCACTTCCTGTCGGAGCAACAAGAGAAGGTCCTCCATCAACTATCCGGGGATAGTGGTGATGGGGTTTCCGGGAATGGAAGGGCATAATCCCTCTGCACAATTTGAAGCACCCACAAGTAAGAGGTTATTGCGTGCCTCATCCTGCCACTATTGATATTGGTGTGCTCCACTGAGGACCCATTAAAGAGGTTCAGGTTCTTCAGCAGCCGGAGCTGGGGTTGACCTGGATAGTAGTCTGGGTGTGGGCATCCTTTGTGATAAAGATGGAGAGCATGAAATTGGAGATGTCCTGGATCTGCTTTTGGGTGATAGCTGCTCTCTACAAATCTGAGTTGATGGAGTTGCTCTTTGTCTGGGGAAGCCTGTAGCATACCTAGCCTCAAGCTCCGCAAGTGGAGTGTGGAAACGAGACCTAGAAGTGTGGCGCTTGCTAGGAGAAGTCAAAAAATGCTTTGATTTCTTCATGTGCTTCTTGAACTTAACCGCCTTTGATGGCGACAACTTGGAGCAAGAGGATGATCGTCTGCAGGTTTGGCTCTGAGAACTGACCAGGGATGTCCCTCGGTTCAGGGCCGGCTAGGAGCCTTCTTCTGCCTTGCCACCAAGAGCTACATCACCCACTAGTGAATCGCCTTTGAATGCATGGACTTTTAGTCAGTGCAGGCCTTGGGGTCGTGGCACGACCCCAGGCAAACCAAGTGTGGATCAGAGATAGACATCTGTCTAGTTGTGTCATTCTTCATACGGTTTTAACCCTGAGGTTTGTTGGAAGACGTCTTCCTAGCACACTGGGAACAAGGCTCAAAAAAGAGTTGACAACTAGTCAAAAAAGTAGTCTAGAAATGTCAGAGGTATCTCTCCAGGATGCACGCTGTTGGCTCTGAAAGAAGGACTTATTACGGTTTTTGGACGAAGATTGCCTCGGATATTCATAGAACAGTCCTACTAAGACTGTTTTTTGAATACACAATTTTGAATTAGCCCGTGTCTGGTGACATACTACGTCTTTGCGTTCTTCTTAAAAGCATCTTTAACTACCACGGACCTGATTTATGTGGAGAAGAGACCGACATATTTCGATCTCTCTCCAGTTTTGGTGCTACAAGTTATCTTTGACCTCTCTCCGAGACAAGAGATTTCCCTGAATAATTGACCTGGCTAAATATAAAACATTAAGACACATCTAGACATTTGAGGTCAAAGGAAAACCGACTTTCAGAACATCAGGTCTCCATACTGTGAGGTCAATATCAACTATAACAAGCCCTGAAGAAGTCCCCTGCGAGGGACGAAACGCGTCGGCTGTGTGGTACTCCATTTTGTTGAATAAAGATTGGAAATCCAAAAAAGAAAATCGCCTGCGACTTTTTGTAAAATCTACCTTGACTCACTATTGTTTGTGGTGCACCTTTGCTGTTGTAAAAATTAAGTTTGAATTCCCTAGGGAATAGGCACCGTGACGGTGGGTGCTACTCAGTGTGCACACGATTCCCTTTCTTTAATATTTAGGGAAAAACTGGAAACTTAGAAAGGGCTATTGGTTATTAGGTGCTCCAAGAGCAAGGGATCCCCGTTAGGTCTGTTGAATCACAAATGTAAATAAATAGGATTGGTGTTTTTTTGTTCTTCAGTTTGTAGCTCATTCCCCTGCCTTCACCTTACTCCATTTTATTTCCTCCCAGGGCCCTCTTCCTTTCTTTAGTCTACTCACAGATAACAGTATCAGAATTCACCAATATGAAGAGGATACACAACTGTAACTTCACCCAATGTGAAGCCCAACCTCACCCTCAAGGAACACAGAGCCTGGTACCAGCTTTCTTTTAAAGAAAGTAAAACCGTTTCTTCCACAAGGCGACTTTAGAACTATTGTTCATGATCCAACACTCTTGTACCTGGATGGTGAGAACACCATATACCGTGGTCTCCCAGAAACCACATTGGATCTGCTGTGTATCCTACATGCTGCAGCATGTGTGATCCATGGCCTGAATAAAGATGATCCCATCACCCCCAACCTGATGAAACTTAATTGGCTCCCCTTGCCAGCCCACACCACCCTCAAAACCAGCTGCACCATTTAGAAAGCCATTATGAACAGCAACAATGTTATTCTTTCAGACAAAACTCACCATCTCTGATAGTTCTCGGCACATCCACTGCCAGGACACTTTCAGACTAGGGACTAAGAAATGTTCAAATAAAAAAAAGCAGCAGTTGTCCACCTGTGCACTCAGGATCTGTAACATCTGTGTATCCATCAGGATCACTCCAACGCTGAAGACACCTCTTTAAAGACGTTACATCAAAATGCAGTAACAGTACACCTCTGCTCCCAGAATCCATCGACCCCTTCTATCACTTGTCGACCATATGCCTGCCTCTGACCTGTACAGCGCTCTGCTCCTTTTCACTAGGTTTGCACTATACAAACATACATAGCTGGGAGTATGGTCGGTGAGCCTGGTTTTAGTCACCGGGCATGGATGTGCCTCACACCTGAACCTCAGTCTAAATAAAGGTCTTAGACCAGCTCAGTGCGGAGTCCTGTGCTTCTCCACGGTGGCAAGCTCAGGCGCACCCTAGTCATTCTGGAAACCCACATGGGCGGGTGGCTGGGGACAAGGCCTCTAGGGTGCTCCAAGTACTGATCTGCGGTGTAGTGAGGCATGGGGTACAATGTGTGGGTGGTGTCAGAGCGACGCTTACGGAGTCCTACAAGCCACTGAGTGATCTTAAGTTTGAGAGAAAAAATGGAATAGGCTTTGCATGAGCTTATATCCGTTACAGGTTTGCTGGCGGTCAGTGACTCACACGACAACGTGGAATGATGTACACATTCTGTGATCCCCAGCAGGTGGTGCAAACGCGCTTCTCGTTAAGGAGATGGGTGGTTTAAGCGCAGGTCTGTGGGCAGCTGCAGGTGAGCCCCTGCGCACCGAGATAATGACCTTCAGGGGCTTTGGGCCGTGAGGCTGGCGTCTGAACGCCGGGTGCAGAGGAGCTGGAAGTCCAGGTGTTGTTCTGAATGACATTAGGTGCGAGCCCTGCCACTGTGGGGGTTTCTAGAGAAAGGATTAAGCCGACTCTGGGGGATGCTGAGGCCATAGTGTTGGAGCTGTGTTTGTGAGGAATCGTGTGCGTGTTATAGAAGTGAGGAGCTGTAGAGGATGGTGCAAGTACTAGCCTCTATAATTAGCTGGTATCTTCGTGCGCCCTTTACTTGAAAAAAGGTATTCAATTTTTGTGTCGGCGCAGTCCTTGTTGCACTGTGTCGGTCAGTGCCTTAATAGTATGTAGGTAGAGTGTGGTCTCCTGAACACAAAGGACGCGCACTTTCAACTAGTACCACAATTGGTTTTATCTTTCATTAAATTGTTTTAGTTGCGTGTTTCAAAGGAAAAGTTTTCACACATTTTCATGATCATAGTTGTTATTTTTATTCATGAAGCATTCTTTTTAGAATTTGTAGTCATTTCCAATACGAAGTTCATTTGTAAACAATAGTGATTTGCGACTTTACATTATGCCCAATGTATTTCGGGTTGTCAAGGAAAACCCTTCGTCAGGGGCCTGTGACAAACGAGAAACATACAAGACCTTAGCATTCAAAGAAGAAAATCGTGCGGTTCAAGCAAAACATTGTGATTCATTACAAGCATCTTCATAAACTGTATGGAATTACATAGCATTAGTCATTATTCCAATAATTTGAAAAAACAGATTTCGTGTAATCTAAAGGAGCGTGGGTGGAGAAGAAGAGATGACAGTGGAAGTGGCAGGTTTTACCTAATGGACACAAAGCTCAACGGGAAACTGTAAAAAGGACGAACTGCGTGGTAACTTACGGTTTAGTAACAGTCGCAGGACTCTCAGTCAACGGTTCCGAACGCGGAAGCGAGCGGGTGCTGAGATAGCCTATCGGGTGCAGTTTTGTAGTGTGGTGTAGTGACGGGGTCACGTGCTCATGAGATTGCGGAAGTGAACAGAACTTGCGGAAAAATAAATATAACCGAAACATTTTTTATATAAAATATATGATTGGGGACACGTTCTGAATTTGAACGTATAAATCCTAAACACTAAGTGTTATACTAAGACGCGAGGTCTGAAAAGTGAAAGTAAAGCTCCGATCACGTGATCGAGTTCACGGGAGTGTCATAGGGCGGTGCTAACACGTCCTAGGCTAGGGAAAATCGGATGTATGTAAAATGAGTTCTCATAGAGGATAAATAAAAAGGACTGAGTGAAACAAAATATACTTAGCAGTTGAATGCAAACTGTATGACAAATACAATGAACACAATATAATGTAAAGCTGAGAATATTTGAACATTGTCAATACGATAAATGCAAAAATAAAACAAAGTAAAATACATGAATCATGGAGTTGTCCAGAAAGCATGGTTATGTAGGACATAAAGTACAACGTTGCATATTAATGCTGAGGAATTAGGATCAGCCTTGTAAGTCAGAAGTTGTGGATGTATTTATAAAAAACATGACATTTCTATTCTGTCATTAATTCCAGATGGTTGCAATGCATTAAGTTTTTAGATCCAAAAGAATTTAGCTTGCAGACGCTGTTTAATAGGGTCCATGTCGCAGCGCTGCGGTAGTATCTCAAGTATAGTATATTTCAATTGAGCAATTTGGTGGTTGCAGTCTGACCAGTGAGTCGCTGGAGCAGATTTCATATTTTTAGTTCGAATATTGCTCTTGTGTTCTGATATTCTCGTTTTTATTTTGCATTCTGTCTGGTCTCGTCAATGTTAACCTTTCCTCTTCATTTCTTTTTCTGCTCCAGGGCCTCGGAAGGGAAGACTGTTGAGGTTGTGTACAAGGGTGACGTCGAGAGCACGGTGAAGGACATACTTGGTGGCATTCGCTCTTCCTGCACATACGTGGGTGCCGGCAAGCTGAAAGAGCTCAGCCGGAGGACCACATTCATTCGGGTTACCCAGCAAGTGAACCAGATCTTCGGGCAGAGCACCAACGCGTGAGGGCTCAGTGTAAAGTTCTAGTAGGGCATGGGCGGGGCCAAAACACATCTTCACAATCATTTCCGAATTTATTGCACTGGCGTTCACTGGAGTCTCCTGCGTCTTACTCTTCCTTACCTCCGGCTGCGCACACCAGAGAGTGACAACAAACACTTTTATTATTGTATAGCTGTAAATCAGCCGAATTAGCACCAAACGAATTTGACCAACCATGAGCTGCGTGAAAGCGCCTAGCACCGCTGTCCCCTGTAGCTGGCACGCATGCGCCACCCATTCTATTCCTCCCCTGTGCCAGAGCCAGTTAAGTGCAATTATCACAGGTAAAGGCCTGAAACCACAGCAGCCCTGACTAAGCCCCTTTCCTTTTGAACCCATTAAAATGAGTACCAATAAGTTTGGTAAGAGTAATACCCGTCATTTACGTGTATAAGAAACAACACCAAGTGGTGTGTAACACATTCATGTACACAATCCAGCAAGTTCACTTCACACACGTTTAAAACATCTTGGTGCAGAAAGCATCGAGACGGGAGACTGGAAAATAATGAAAAAGTCTCGACTCGTGATAGCGGGGGGGGGGGGGGGGGGGGGGGGAGGGGTTAAACATATATCATGTGATTTGGACAATACCCTCTGTGATGAAACACAGGCACAATGGGACAGAATAATCTGACACGTAAATATTCTGTGGGAGGCAGGAGAGATTACAATATAGCTGCTCCCGCTGAGAGGAGAAGATGGACACACATTACTGCACAGCTTCGAAACATCTTATTGACACGTCAGTGAGCTCCCTTAAGCCACCGAGGCCCAGCTCTCACCACTGGGCATCACAGGAGTTGTATCCCTCTGGAGTATGAGAGCTTGCACCACACTGACAAAACAAACATTCCACTCTGCAGCATTTGGTCACTGAGGTGCTAGCGCTCACTAAGGACATTCCTTGAAAGTATGAAGCCTCAGCACATGCTTCTGTGCAGCACCTGAGCCCAGCACCTGCTTCTGTGCAGCACGAGAGCCCAAACCCTGCTTCTCTGCAGCACGAGAGCCCAGCACATGCTTCTGTGCAGCACGAGAGCCCAGCCCATGCTTCTCTGCAGCACGAGAGCCCAGCACATGCTTCTGTGCAGTACCAGAGCCAGCACCTGGCCAAGATCTTCCCGTACAGAACTATGGCCCTGAAGGAGTTTGAGGGCAGTGTCTCCTTGTGTAGTGTTAGAGGCCAAGCACAGCTCGACAAACTGTTTGGACCCAGCCATTTTCCATGACACACGAGGGACAACTATATCTCTCAAGTTAATTTTCCAGAACATAAGTTTTTAGTACAAGAGCCCAGCACATCATAACAGTGTATCGCACACACTACCTTCATACTGCAGCACGAGGGCCAAACTATTTCCTCTCAGAGGCCCAACACAGCCTTCTCAGCAGTACAAGCGCAACAGATTACTTTTTGGCAAAATACTCACTCATCTATACTGTATAGCCTCAGCACACCCACTACAGAAGGGCCAAAGAAAAGCCCCTCTGGGGAACATGGGCCCAGTTGTTTATTCCCCTGTAGTATTTAGGCTTGTCACTTAGCCTCTTTAAAGAGTAAGCACTCAAAATGTCCGTCTGAGAAACTAGCTTGAGAACTAGAGGGGTTGGAAGGGAGAGATACTGGGTGGGAGACAAGGATATTCAGTGAGTCTCTATCGTCTCACACCAGCCAGGAGCAAAGACTCTCTCGTGGTCGCTCCAGTGGGAATCAAAAGCCAAGCTGGCCAATCCAACGAGTCTTCTGCCTCCAACCCTTTATTATAGCAGTGTTCCAACTTTCAGGGGGATGGAAATACTGTTTTATGGTGGTAAGCTAGCAGTGATGGCGATCTGCTTTGAGTCTATCCCTTCCACAGCATTGCAGCAAACTCTGATCCCCCCTTTGGGGTAACTCAGTCAAATCAGTAGCCTCCTCATTACTTGGGAGATCCCCAAAGACGGGCATCCTCTCCATGAAAGTCGCTATGTGCAAGAAGCCAGGATCTCACAACTGATACGAATCTCCCCAAGCCTGGTCAAGGTAATTGGAACGTTAGGACAAGGAGTGCGAGGTCATTGTGCTAATTTATATGAGATGAATACCCATGGTACATCTCTGCCCACCACTCTCAGCAAAGCCCTTCCAGTCCTATAGGTAGGCCCGTGGTGTCTTACTGCCCATTGAATCCCTCACTCGTGTAGCATAAATGTCCCTCCTCTTCAGAAATCATATTTGAGATATTACTACAAATCTAAGTTCACCAATGAATTAGATTTGCACTTTTTGGGCAAGGTCTCCAGGATTGCCGCAAACTGCACACATAGAAGTTTTCAAAAGCCCTTCTGGTAGCTGCGTTAGGCAACTGAGCCGTTCACCTGGAAGCCACGATTGCATTAGACTTAAGTTTATATTTAGGCCATACATTCAAAAATTGGTTTTGCTTTGACATTTTAACCAACTAGGCCCAAGACTTCATGTGGTATAACCATATATTTACCACAGGCTTACCCAAGGTCAAAAAGGTAATCGTTTGGCCATATGTGCCATTTTTAGGGGTAGAACATGTGCAGCGGGAGGCTGTTTAGCAGTCTCCCACAACCCAGATTCCAAGTAAGCCTGCCCTTCAGTCCTAGAAAACAAACAATTCTGGTGAGACCATACAAAAACACAAATTTCCTGACAGTCCCTCTCCGCAGTGCAAGCCTAACACGATCCTCTGAAGTATTGGGAAATCGCATGTTCCTCTTGCAGTACAAGAACCCTACAAAAACGGTGGACCCACCATCCACGACCTTAAGTTGTATTAGGACTAATCATGTCCTACCATACACTAGAGGGCCCAATATACCACAACGGTATAAGTGCCTGACACATCCATTGGTGCAGCATGAGGTCCAAGTTTGTCCCTCCCGCAGGACTGGTATCCCGGCAGTCCAAGCGCGGTGGAAGGGGGTAGCATCCCACCCTCTACAGTAACAAGGCATAGTAATGCAGTATGTGACTGCAGTTCTTTAGTCCACACCCCAGCTAGAGTACACGTGCCCCGTGCGTCTTTCTCAGCAGTTCTAGGGCCCACTCCTCCTTCCAGAATGACCCTTTCCAGTGCAAGCACGCCTCACTTTTCCTATGCAGTTTTAGGGTGCCCTCGACCTTCCCTTCCAGAATGAGGGTCCAGCTCTTCCCAGTGTGCGATAGGAGGGCCTAGTGCAGACTTCTGCAGTCAGATCATGCACAGGGATATGAAGACTGTTCAGTAGGAGTCTTGCACATGTCAGAGTGTGGGGGTGAACTGGGCTCTTCTGTCGTATTCCATTAGTGTGGGAGTCTCACCTATTGCTGCAATAAGTAGGTAATTTTGGGTGGGGGAGGTTCAGTTACATTTCATGCACGGGGGGCGAGGAAGGGTGGGAGTCATTTCGGAGGTGGGCATAGTGTCATGCTGTGTGGGGTTTCTTCAGCTCTATTCCATGCACGGTGAAACCGTGTTATGTTCTTCAGCTACATTCCTTGATCGTGAATAATTAATTCTTCAGTTTCCTTCCATGCACTCTTGCTCCTCAATCCATGCACGGGAGTTGGTTTCAGTCTCATTCCTTTAACACATTCTCTGATTCTTTTTCACTTTACCTTTTGCCTTTAAACTTGAAGAATGACTGCCCAGTGAATCAAGGTGTAACATATGTCAATTTATTAAATATGATACAAATAAAATACATCTATAAAACACGTTCTTTGTCCATCTTTAAGTAATCTTGTTTACGGGTTGGGGCAAGGTTCCCTGAAGGATGCTTCTGGAGAGGAGACATGGTGACAACTATTAAAGCAAGCCCATGTGGCCTGACGGCAAGACCACCGTCCCTGTAGAAAATTAGGGAGCTTACTGTATTCTACTAGATCACACACATACTCGCCTAAGTCAGCAGGGTTATCCTCAAGATTACAGTATGACAGGACTGAGTTCAGAAAAGGGATGCAAGATTTCACCAGTAACTGTTCGCCAAAAAGACCTCATCAGACAGAGTGAACAAGAGCCATGCATGGACAGAAGACTGTTTTCAAAGTTGACCCGAGTACATTTAGAGACATCACCCAAGACAAAAGCCACAGATGTTGCACTTAAGGTAAGGTTCTCTTAAACATCACACAAATGTGCGCCACAGCTTAAAAGACAGCGCTGTACCGGTCATCATGTTGACCAACAATGAGAAACACATAAGATTCCTCTGCTTGGCTATCAAAAGATTAGTTCGACTCCACGCTGGCCCTCTGGAGATGGCGAAGCAGGATTCTCAATCTGGAGACAGGAGAACCTCTTGTTTCGACATCACAACATCACTGCTTTGACCTCCTGAGATGCAAAACACAGAGGTTTATTCTCGAATCGAGTCACTTCTGGTACATACGTCTTTCTCTTAGACATCCCATGGGAGCCACCTGTTTATCACAAAGGAAAAGCAAAAGTGAGATTAAAACAGTCAGCTGTTCAAAAGGCACTGCTTAGATCTGGGGAGTCACCTGGCAAAGTAAGTGGGGGTGGACGAGAGATACTCAAATGAATGAGAAGATTCACAACACCGTGTATCCTTTTAAACTCAAATTCAAAAGAGACTTTATTTCGGTTTGATTCAACCATAAAAGTACACATTTCATAGTATACATACGTAAAACATTGGTGAAATATAATTACAAAAATAAATATCCCTATTCCACAGAACTGTAATTCATTAATTTAATTTAAAGGAGTTTGTAGAGCGCCTGGTGACGCCTCCCGGCGTGTCCCCGCGCTGTGGAGAAAGTGTGAGATAGTGTAGAGAAAACCAATCACATGGTAAAGAGGCAGGTTTTCAACTTCTTCCTAAACATGATTTAATTATTCTCCATCCTGATATCCAAAGGAAGGAGGTTCCATTTCTTAGCAGCTAAAGTGCGGAATGTTCTGCCTCCCATTCTAGCTTTTTTGGGGCAGGTAGTTCTGAGTAGACCCGTTCCTTTAGATCCAAGCGACCTGCTAGGTTCATAAACAGATGCCAAATCCGACATATAAGCCGGTGCTCTGTGATGAATTATTTTATGGCACCATAGCATAGCTTTAAAAACAATCCTCTTCCTGATTGGTAACCAGTGGAGGGCTGCTAGAGAGGGGCGTGATGGAGCTCGGCGGGGAAGCCTTAAGACCAGGCGAGCTGCCGAGTTTTGTAAAACCTGTAGCTTTTTGATGTTTTTCTCTGATGTCCCCATGAGCAGCACGTTTCCGTAATCAATACGGGACGTTATCAGTGCTTGCGTCATGGTTCGCCTGGAATTGATGGGTAACAGGTCAAGGGTGCGGTTAGTATATTAACATTCATTGATCGAGACAGATTCTCATTCTAAGAGACATTTTTAACAAGCATTTGCAATGCAATAGGTCTCGCATTAGGAAAGTTTGAGCTATTGGTCTTGTAAATGACAATTTTTTTATTTATGTGTTGTTTTTGAAATTATCTAAATTAATAGCTTTGTCATTTACAATGCCAATAGTTATAACTTTCGCAAACGTGACACCTATAGCATTTGTAATGCAACATGTTTTGTATTTATGTGACTTACATATATTTGATATTACAAATAACAATGGTTTTTAATTTTTTTAAAATAATTAATACTTAAATAAAACTGATTGTAATTTATAATGGCAATAGCTTAAAGTTTTGTAAATAACTTTTGTGAAGATTATGTTCAGTGTATTTTATTGTGACGAAAATCAAAGAACAGGGTCTTTTAGATTAAAATATGCTTCTCTGACATCGATTTTAAAGGTCTATACTATATCAATACTGTACTGATAATCGATGCCTCAGGTTTACGGTTCGTCAATAAACGTCATGCCAACAAACCGGTCTCTGCAGCCACAGTCACGTTCTTAGCCGTCACAATGTTTACTTCTTTATCATCTCAACAGAATCGACCATTCAATAAGAAAAAAACACAGCCGTAGCCATAGAGCGCCACCTAGAGGTAGCACCAAATTGGTACAGAAGGCATAAATAATTGGACTTTTTTCAGATTATGGGTAGCTTTCATCACTCAAAATGTTTTATTGCTTTTAGAATTTACAATGCTTGCACAATTCCTGCAGTTCAGATCTGCTTTTGCAATTAAACCATGATTCTTATCAGTACAGACGAAAATTGTGGCGATTGTTCTAATTGCACCATCCAATCAAATGTCTAAGCTTGGTTTTTGAAAAACACACTTTACAGCTGTGAGGTACAGACACTGTGGTGGACGAATTTTGCAAACACCGGGGTTCTACACCCTGGAACTGCCTCTCAACTCACCCCAGGCCATATTGTGCCACTTTCGCTGATCCCTCCTAGGGAGTGACGTCTAAGGCAGCTCCTGCAGGACCTGGTCCATGCCCGACTCTCAGAATGTACACATGAGAATAGTTTACACTGAACAAATCTAAGTGGAAGTGATCTACATAGTGCTTGACGCAGGAGTCTGGCACGGATCAGGCCCTCCTGGACACCACAGCATTAGGTATTCTTTTTATGTGTGCAGGATCTTAATGCAGCTAAGAGTCTCCCCCTGAGTTCGAATATGGGTGACCTCTTGGGATGCAGACGTGTCACCCGAGACTGCACCACAGATGCACTGCACTGCCCCGCGCACAGATACCGCACACACTTAAGTCTGTGCACCGGGTGCAGAGTGAATGTGTGAATCTGTGACAGCACTAGCAACAGCACATTAGTGAAACATAGATCAGCTACATGAAGGTGCTGGCCTGCCTTTCACTGTGCAGGCACAAACCGGTCTCACTTTTAAAGGGGAGCAGAAATACCCTGCAGATGAGTTCAGTGAGTGACAGCATCCCTCTGTGGGGGTGCCTTCTGGGTCCCTGAGACCTCTATTTCCCGACTCTAGGAAGTGCTCACTGTGTTTACTGATTGTGTACCTCTTTGATAGGACAAAATGTCGGTGCACCCCAAATAGTCTCTTTGCCTGCCCCCTGCACATTACCACCGGCATAGACCTGTGATACAGAAGGGGTTATGAAATGATCTGCAGCCCCTTGGGAAGGGTTTCAACACGCACCTACAAGATCCCGTTGTGCTGTCTGGGCACTGTGCATAACACAGCCCCCGACATAAACATAACGCCAAATGGCACAAGGTGGCTGTCGCAAGGGCACACCACCGATAATGTATGAAATATAGGAAAGGGCAATACCCATAAATTGTATCAAATTTCACATCTGTTAAACTAACACAACTTGGATTTGGAGGAGGAAGAGGTATATGCCATGGCCCCTGCGTAATTAACGATGAATTGCACATTTTCCCGAACTTACCCGCGCACGTTTGTCATTGCTTAGAAATGTGTACTGGAGAGTCAGTATCTACCATATATACAAATGCTAAAACAAGACACTGCTAGATCACCTTTTCACAATGGTGCAACGTTGTGCACAAGTGCAACCGATGACATCACCAGCACCTGGCTCTTTGTAAATTTAGTGCATTTTTTCCCACCATTCGCACAACGAGTTCTGCAGATTTGCACAGGGAGCTGCCCGGACAGAACTTTGATATGTCTGCTCCGGGGTTATATAAAATAGACGTCTTTAATTGCAAAGCACCCCCCTCTATGGGTTTCAATGCACCACTCTCTTCACACATGTGTCGGCGACGTCGTTAGTGAGGCACACAATGTATCTGAAAAACCATTATATAAACTCAAAACAGCATTACCATTTAATAAACAGACGATGTCAGTATATAAATCGGATTTGCTGGTTATTTGCGGAGGGCACAGCTCTGGAATTCTCCGGCAGCGCGGCAGCCGCAGGCACCTCTCGCAGAGCACACAAGCGCGCCCGGCACTTCAGAAAGATACATTACTTAACAAGACGTGCAGGGCGAGTGCCGGTCCGGCGAGAAGGGGCGGGACTGCGAGATCAGATGCCGATGCGCGCCTTCTGATTGGGCTGTGCGACGTCACATGATCTCCTTCAAACGTAGTTATTATGTCCTGGGCGGAAGTCAGGCAGGCCGGGGGCGGGACGTGAAGACACACCGGAAGCCCGGGCGGGCTCCCGTGAGGTGAGAGCCTCGCACGCACAGAAGGATGAGACCGCCGTCCCCTGCAACGAGCCCTCGCCTGGAGACGAGTACCGGTGAGTGGGGGCCTTTGCTGAGCTGCGAGGGCGGGGGGCATGTGTGTGTGCGTGGGGCGGCGGGGGGCTCTGTATGTGTGTGAGCGTGCGTGTGTGTGTGTATGTGTCTTGGAGTCTGTGTGTATGCGTGTGTGTATGCGTGTGTGGTGACTGCGGGGGGTGGGGGGGGAGAGTGTGTGTGTGTGTGTGTGTGAGCGAGCGAGTGTCTGTCTGTGTGTATGCGCATGCATGTGTGTATGTGTGGTGATGTGCACGGTGAATGTGGACGGAGCCGACGTGCTCGTGCACGAGGTCAAATCCACAGGCTAAAGCGCGTGGCACCCTCTTGTCCTAATCCCCCTGAAGTCGATCACTATAGTTGTCGAACTGGACTGGAGCATCCTACGGATGCTAGTCCAGCTCGACCTAAAAATTCAATTATTTGGAGGATACTATCACTGTGCAGCAATTGTAAATATAAAAAGGCTGGTCGTATCGGATTAAAATTAAGTTTCATTAAAAGATCAAGCAAATAGCGTTTACGTGGATAATCATAAAATCTACATAAAAACATAAAATGCAGCATATCCTGTGGAGACTTTCTGTCGCAGCCACAGGATACAGGAAGTTTACTATAAGCATCTATTTTTGGTCTTATAAGCAGGTGATGGAACAAGTTCATTCTAAATCTTGTTAACAAGAACTTTTCATGGGTACTAAATGTGGCGAGTAGGTAAGGCTCCATTGTCATACATGTTTTAACCATGATATATTTCCTTACACTTGTTTTCTGTAACTCAACACCCTCCCTCACGGCCTTCCGTCTCAGGAGAAAAGACTGCCTAATTGCTTCAACATCCCCTTTTACAATTTCAGTCGGACGATCAAATAGTTCAGGTCGACCCAGCTCACAGAAACTGGTTTTTAAGTACTTCAGCCATGGGGTACCCAATGCCTTATCATGAGAAATGAAATCATTTACAATTAAGTGTGTTAGGTGGATGTCTCGGCTTAGCCACAATTTCAGCCAGCAAGTCAATGGGCGTAAGGAGAGAATATCGCTCAAATATTCTACTCCCAACTCCTCATGGACTGCAAAGTTGGAAGTGGCGGCAGGGACACACAGAAGGCGTTTTAAAAATGTATTTTCTGCAATCTGTAATTGTTCACAAGCCATGTAGCCCCAAAGTTCACTACCATAGGCTGCAGTTGCTACTGATTTAGCATCATATAATTTCATCATTGCGAGCGTTGGCTTTTTCCCTAATTTTGAAGCAAAATTAAAAATGGAAGCATTAACCCTTACCACATCACATTTTTTCTTTACAAGTTGTGGACCCCATGACAATTTAGAGTCAAAAAGGACTCCTAGATAAGAGAATGTATTAGAAAATGGAATTACTTCATTATCTAGTTTAAATGTGTAATGTCTTCTTGGTCGATTACCAACTTGCATAATAAATGATTTGGAGTTATTAACCAGCAAATCTCTTTCTTTCATAAACTGTTTAAAAGCATTGAGTAACAATTGAAGATTCAGTTCTAGATATTATGACCGCATCATCTGCGTATAAAAGAACGGAGATACTCCTTCTCTCCACCCTAGGACAGTCAGCTTTCACCTCCTGCAAAACGCTATCAAGCTCATTTATATAAAAGTAAAAAAGGAAAGGGGCTAATATGCAACCTTGGCGCACACCCTTCCCAGTTCTAAAATTCTCAGTTATGCTCAACTCTTGGGAGTACCTGACATTCGCATTTGTATTACTATGTAGATCTACTAGAAAATTGACAATCCCACTGTCCACTCCCTTCTCCCTCATGGACCCCCAGAGCCTTCCCCTGTTCACACAGTCGAAGGCTGAGGATAGGTCCATGAAGGCTAGGTGGAGGGTACCTTTTTGGGCAATACAGTATTTGCTGAGTATTGAGAAAAGGTTTATGCATTGTGTTATGGTTGATCGGCCACTGCAGAAGCCATACTGGGAGATAGACATGATGTTATTGTCCATCACCCAGTCAGAAATTCTCTGCAGTACAATTCTCCCCACTATTTTGACCATGGAATTAATTAGGGAGATAGGCCTGTAGCAGAGTGGACAATCCCTGTCCCCTTTTTTGAAAATCGGGACAATGGTGGAAACCCCCCGGAAAATGGGCACCCGACTCTGGCGGCTGCATTGATAACAGCCTCAACAATCGGTGCCCAGAACTTAGGATCCGACTTAAAAAAGTCTGGGGGTAACCCATCCGGTCCTGGTGCTTTGCCAGCTGTAAGCCCCTCTATTCCTACCATTACCTCAACCTCTATTTACTCTAAAGGATGTTGTCCCATTATCGGGGTCAATATGCGTAATATTGTCCACCGTTCCGCCATATAATTGCTTAAAGTGTTCTACCCACTCATCCTTAGTTATAACACTTCCTAGTCCCTCTCCTGGATCTTGCACCAGAAATGGTTTGACTACCGCCCAGAATCTAGAACTGTTTTTCAGGGTTTGTGGATCCAAAATCTCATTCCACGCCTCGTTCCTCAGATTCTTTGCGAGAGGCAGTAGCTAGTTTCAACTCTTTGCGACACCCTTTGACTGTCTCCTGGTTTCGTGGGTTTGCTGCCAGGGCAGATCTCAGGTTGCGTGCAGCTTTAGAGCATTCCTGATTAAACCAACCATCTTTCCCAGACTTCTTTGCTGGCTCTGCCATTAAGATAGAGACTTTGTCTGTTAGACATTGAAATGCAGACAGGATCTGCATAGGGTTAGAGTCAACCTGAGTGCAGCTGTTAATTTAATCACTACAGGTATCCTTGATATTTTTATATATAAGGTCAGGAGTGCACATGGCCCATTTTAGACGGCGTCTTCCATCCGTTGTCTTTACCCTGCCCATAGACTGACAGACTTGTATTAACCACCCAAGGACCCCTAAGGTGGATAGTCAATGGGTTGTGATCACTAAATTCATTATTTTCAATAGTGAATGAATCTGCAAAAACCTGCATGGGCAAAGTAACTAACATATAATCTATAAATGTCCCTTTCCCATGCCCTTTGAAAGTCGGAGTGTCAAAGCGCTTCATGGGATCGCACAGTGCCATAGTTAATGTAAGATCATGGTCATTTAGTAAGTCATTAAAAGAATCCCCCTCCAGTGTATGTTCCAAATGCAGGCCCTCATATCTAGCACAAAGCATTTCCTGAAGAGTTTTCATTAGAGGGTCCCCACAGGGGTGAACATTAAAATCACCCATGACCATTAGGTTATGTGAGCAGTCCTTCATAGAAGAGCTTACATTTAGATTGTTTGAAGCTGTGCATATATTGGTAGAATTGTAAAAGTTAATCAACCCAACCATACAATTATCTTTTGCTAAGACTAAGCCTAAAATACCCGGGTTACTTGATGCCCTTCTTTGTATTGTACATGTCATAGCTGCCGAAATAAACGTGACCATGACCCCCCATTGGCCTACCCCTGCTTACTGCTCTAGCAGGTACAGAGTATGCCTTGTATCCTTCAATAAAAAGGTCACACTCTACTGACCAAGTCTCTTGTAAACATATAATCTGGAAACATTTAATATATTTAACCCAGTTCTCATCTTGCATTTTAGTGGCCAAATCGGCAATATTCCAACAAATGACATTATTTTTGTGTATTGTGAGCTGTTTTGCCTCCATTGGCTGATCTGCAGGGTTTCGTGCTGTACTTTGACCCTCATGCTCCTCAGGTCAATCACAAGCATCCAGGCCTGAAAACAACTCGAATCTATTCTGTGTGGCCACATTAAACCCTCTCCAACTCTGATTAACAGCATTATTATTCTGTACAGGCATCTGCCAACTATTTACCCCATGAATAGCAGTATTATACATGTATGGTGCTGCCGGTGTGGGTGGTCGAGTTTGAGACATTAGCCTGAAACTTCGAAAGTCTTTGGGGGTAATTGGCCCAGGAGCATAGAAATATCCCAATGGACACACACAGACGCTGTTTGGGCTATATACTAGAGAAGATGCACACAATAATACTGTAGCAACATGTTGTGGATGCTTAAAATTAATTAACACACAATCCCGAGTTGTTGATTTCCTCGAGGGGCCAACCCAGTTGACCCTTTCTGTTGAAATAATTTGGTCATAAAAGTGAGTTGAAAAACCTCAATTTTTGTTTAACCAGGCCACTGTTCTATTTTTCAGTGAATCTTGAGACTCCTCAAGTGGCAAAGCAGAAGTTCTTCAGACCGAGGGACATTTGTCAGCACCACCACATAGGGCACACAGTCAGGCGGGATATTTACATTCCTGGGTCTTATTCTCTGGGTTGGCACTGGTCCACTACTCACAAGAGCTGGCGCTTGTTTTTGTGGCTGGATTGCTGGTGACAAATTATTAACAGCACTGGTTTCTACCGGGCCTTGGGGACACCGCTGCTGCGCACTCTCTGTCCTATCTGCCTTTCCCTTCACAGCTTTGTTGGAATTCGTTTTTGGTACATTCGCTTTTGGGGCAGTGGCAGGAGCCAGATGAGCCGCCAGCAGTCCTCCCAGCCTTTCTACCTCAGAGGCTACAGCATCTAATCTAGTTAATAAAGGATTAACCAGTTCGGTGATTTTCTCCTCCATCTTACTTAGTAGTGTGCTGATCAGATTCTCATAGTGGTTAGAAGTTCAGCTTAACCCTCCTTCACTATTACCCTCCAAGTTACTAACACCTGTTGCGGGGATATCAACCTTATTAGTATTAGTGCGGGAACTAGCAGCTCTTTTTTTGTGATTTTTCCCCCTCGTTTTGCCGGAATCTTTCTACACTGTCTAATTGGTCTTGGTGTTAGAAGGGCCGAGTCTAATTCTTCACTAGAGGAATTATGCAGATCTAGATGCGCCTCCGCATGTACCTGTACCTGTACCACGGTACTAGGGGCCCCTTCACTACTTAGATTAGGGTTCCCTTCTGAAAATCCCTCTGTCCCTTCTATTACTTGAGTGGGCGTATTTTCAGGTGATACAGGAGGGTTACTACGTCCTAAAGAAGCCCTGCGCTCGTTATTGATTTGGTTAACCTTTTTAACCAAGAAGTTGTCCATAGTGTTCAGGCCAGCAACTGGCCTGTCTTTGGTGAGAATAGACATAGCACTAACACTAACAACTATACTCTTGCATTTAAGTTAGTAGATCAGGCCACCAATAACAAACAATTTTTACCGGTAAAATAAGAATTATTAAAACACAGATTAAACCTATTTATAAGTCCAAAGTCTCACATGAATGATGTAGTTCTTGTAGTCTGTGGCCCGTCCCGACCTTTTCCGGTCACAGAGGGCCCGCCCTTTGCCCGGGCTTCGCTCGGGCGCTCCTGCGCGGGGCGAGAGGCGTTGCTCTCTTTTCAGGCGCCTCCGGGCGCAAAGGTGGCGTCAGGGACGCAACTCGGCCGCCGGGGCACCTGGGAGGTGTAGGTCTGACCCCCCGGTGGCTGCAGGCGATGTGGAAGGCAGCCGTTCCCCTCACGGCGTTTCCCTGGACCAGCAAGCGGCAGCCGTTCCCCTCACGGCAGGTAAGTGCTGCAGTTAGGCGTCCCTCTGAGCGCTCGGCGCTCCTCTCTTTTCAGGGGCCTCCGGGCGCAAAGGTGGCGTCAGGGACGCGACTCGGCCTCCAGGGCACCTGGGAGGTGTAGTTCTGACCCCCCGGTGGCTGCAGGCGATGTGGAAGGCAGCCGTTCCCCTCACGGCGTTTCCCTGGACCAGCAAGCGGCAGCCGTTCCCCTCACGGCAGGTAAGTGCTGCAGTTAGGCGTCCCTCTGAGCGCTCGGCGCTCGTCTCTTTTCAGGGGCCTCCGTGCGCAAAGGTGGCGTCAGGGACGCGACTCGGCCGCCGGGGCACCTGGGAGGTGTAGTTCTGACCCCCCGGTGGCTGCAGGCGATGTGGAAGGCAGCCGTTCCCCTCACGGCGTTTCCCTAGACCAGCAAGTGGCAGCCGTTCCCCTCACGGCAGGTAAGTGCTGCAGTTAGGCGTCTTGAGTTCTAGTTAGCCCACATTGACTAAACTGTTTTCCCTTAAGACTCCAACAGACTGTGCAGGTTTTAGATCTATAAACTTTTGGGTACAGCGCTCAATGGAATAACCACTTCAATTCTATACAAGTCACTAGGGAAGCACTGGTAGCAACTACAAAAAGAACCAATGGTGATAAAGAAGTGACTTAACTGTAACACTGGTTTTGCAAATGGAATCTTTCATAGAATTTATAATTGGCCACTGTAGGATCTATTTTCATGGTTACCCCCACTTTTTGCTGGTGTCATTCTGTTTTCTGACCTGGATCCTGCTAATCAGGACCCCAGTCACTGTGGTCTCTCCCTAAATTGGACTATGGTAAGTACTTTGGTACCTTCCTAATTGGCCACTTGTGTACCCAGGTAAGCCCCTCGGATATGGTACTAAGGTACCCGTGGCATAAGTACACCAGGGGTCTCCCATGGGTTGCAGCATGTTTTGTGCCATCCATGAGAGACCACTCAAACTGTGACTACAGGCCAGCCATTGCAGCTTGTGTGAGTTGGTGCTTGCCCCTCTCATAACAGATAGAAGTTTTCTTATATCGGAGGTCAACATACTTAACACCTATAAGTCATCCCTATGGCAGGCCTTCCAGTCCTGAAAGAAGGATGCTTAGTTAGAAGTGTGAGGGTGCCCCTGCATGAGCAGGGCACCTGTTCGAAGTCCAGAGTTGATTCTACAGGCTTTGCAAGTGCGGCCAGCCATTTTGATACATACAGTGACCATTTGTCATTATGTGATGGCTAACTATGTAGTCATAGACAAACTACAGGGGCTGTCCAACTACCCTGAACCAGGGACAGTAAGTTATTACACCTAACAAAAGGTTCAGGTGAAAACAAAATCACAATTAACATTTATACACTAAACAGAGTTACACACAGAATGGAGAGGAAAAAGAAGAAGCCTATATATACACACACATTAAGAAATTTTCAAAAACCATTATAATTTATTATATACATATTAGTCATAAAAAAGTTCAAAAGGGGACAATAACGCTCAAAAAGTTGGCAGAACAAAAACATACAAATCACATGCCAAACTAGTGGCTAACAGGCAAACATTATTGTTACAAAAACAATTACAGCCACAAAATGCGTCAACGGCGTTTCAACCGCATGGAAACTACGCGGTCATCTTCAGGACAAGAACTATGAGCGTACAGTTTGTGTGTAATAAAAACATAAAAATGAATTACATATAAGGGGTAGGTTTCTTCAGAGGAAAAGACTAGAGAGAAGAATTCAGTGAGGATCATACGTCAAGAAAACAGGGGGACCAACACCACAACACTTGTGATACCATCAACCACACAACTAGACCAATATAAAAAAATGACCTTTTTAGACAGCCAACCAATCGGAATGGAATTTGCGAGAGGAGAGATTTCAACCCTGAAATTAAACAGGTATCCATTTAGTGCCCATCTAATAGGCCAAAGAAATTAGAATTGTTACTGAGAAAATCAGTAAAGCACTTACTCTAAAAATTGCAAGTTTGGAACACTCCAATGACTGAACCCAAATTTTCAATATTGTGTCAACATAGCTCAAATTGCCGGAACTTTAATTGTGCCTGTCAGTCTGCTCAATAAATCCGCTGAAACGGAAAAGAATATAATGACAACTTCCATTCCGGAAGGCTTTAAAGACCTATCTATTTCCCAAGTAAATGGTTGTGCGTCTGCGCTGTTTGTGTGGGGGTTTTCTGATCAAAGCGCCAGGATGCCCTCTGGGTGACAGGTATGCGCTCTATAAGTATGCTAAATAAAATAAATAAACTATTACTGCATTATACTCAGATGCAGCTTCAAACAACAACTCACATCAAATGAACATGCCTTCACTTACAACTTTTCATTGATTCAGTTTCTTTATAGATTATGCACATCTATTGCCGTAGAGGCATAGCACTCACTAATCGATGTAGACGGTGCCAGTGCCATAGACAAGTGTCTTACTACATAGCACTCCATAGCTTAAGGTGTAAAATACACCGAGCGGATACCCGTGATGTATTTACGCATGTGAGATAATTATTGCGCCGGTTGCTTAGTCAAAGGAGGGTTACATGGATAACAAAAATTATATCCCACATTATATAACATGACTCACGGGTGCCCTCAGCGTATAAAGGACCTATGGGCAGTCTAGATATGTGTGCCGATTGCTGGATCAAAGGTGCACATGTATCTTACACATTCTGCAATCATCCCCAATGAAGTAAAAGCCATACGTTAGCCGATTCAAAACACATGTATGCGCCCTAGTCGCCTGTCAGTTAATATGACCCACGAGCATAAGGCAGGTTCTAGCACGGCTCGTGAACCGCCACAACTAAAATTTTTCAAAATTATTGCCGTATCAACTTACCAGCCGAAATTGCAGGCGACCGGTAACAACTTTGCCAATCCACCCAAAGGCTACTCTTCCCGATAGTGGGGAAGCGTGTAAGAAATAGAAAACGGGCATACGCCTAGAAACGTGCACGGCGGCCATTTTGAGTCAGGAATGGCCCCATCGAGAGGCGCCATTGCAGAAGGTTAAAAATCACCGCAATAAAGCCTGACATTATTTCCATTGTAAAGTTAGTATTTGCAAACATGAAAAACGGAACAGCCACTTGTAATAGAAATAACACACAAGTGTTCCATAGTCAGATTGGAAACATAAAATTACCAGGAGTACAATTAAAGATTTTGTAGCGAAGACATCACCATACACACACTATTACGAGAACAGTGGAAGAAAACACTGTCGTACATCAGTTTACAACCATCAGACCATGTGATATACGGCCACTAAAAGTGCAGTAGATGATTACAACGAAAAAACTTCTCCTCGGCAATTATGATAAAAAGTGAGTAAAGCCACTGTCAAACTTAATAATAATGACAATATTTCGAACGGTAATTATAAGACATCCAGCACATATGTAGTAAAAGAAGTTATAAGTGTAAGAAATAAATAACCAACCCCCAGTGATCTTGCGCAATAAAAAACTTTATAGGTGGGTCTTGCAAAAGCCGAACAGTTAGCAACATGTACACAGTTCGAAGAAGTATTTTCCTTTGAACAAGTCTAATTACAAATATCAGCAAATCGATGCAACATTAGAGTATACATAATGGGAGTGTCATATATTATTAGCATACTGGCGTAGTCTGCAAGGTAATGGAAGGTTTGTCATCAAATATTACACATAATTACAACAAAAACCCAAAGGACATATGCTGAAAATACATATTGCAAAGAGTTGTACAGGGACTCGTCAGAATCTACATTCCAGAGTTCAACTAGTTACAATCGAGTGGCACTCTTCCATAGAGTTCAGGCCTTGATTGATACTGTTACAGCGTAGCATCCAACGACACTCAATTCTGTTCAGAATGTTCGAGATACTGCCATCCCTACATTCAAGACGAGTTCTTTTCTCAACCTAGGCAACAGTACTCAGATAACTACCCTACTAGGGGGAGATTTAAGAAAAATATCGGGGTTACATTTTCTGAATCATCTGCCAGTTCTGGTGACGACAGTGATACAGCTGCCGCTCCCCGCCCTGGTCCTTCCAATTTGAATTATCCTCCACCACCTCCTTTTTTAGATGCCAGAGGGAGGGGGAGAGGCAGAATCAAAACCCGAGCACCGTTACCCAATCCACAAGTACAGCACTGGAACTTTCAATCAGGGGAGAGGCAAACGCGTCGGAAATTTTACCAGTGGGGCCCCCCGCAATAGCTGGACCCAATGACCCCATTACTAACACAATGCCTATTTTTAACATCTCCTAACATCTACTGTCCTCGGCAGAAGTCTCCTTATTATCAAGGGGACTCAGCTTTGTTCCTACGGAGAAATCCTGTTTGTTCGATATTCAACTCAAACTATTACAGTTCTTTAGAAAATTGCGCATTAAAACGTTTTTTCTGGGAAGAGATCGCATCATTATGGAAAGCTTTTCTGGTTTAAGACCCCCCTCTACCTTCAATCCACCTACTAATGGAAAGGGGCGACCACTCGGTCCCCCCGAACGTATGGCGGAGTGCCTCGATCCCCCCGGGAAGCCATTTTTGGGCGGGAGGCGCGTCTCGGCTGGTATGCCCGAAGCGGCGTAGCCAGGGCACGCTTTTTCCCGCCCTAGAGTGGGCTGGCCTAGACACCGACGTAGCCAGCCCCGCCCTAGGGGCAGGCAGGGGCGGGTTCTCGCCCGCCCTGAAGACGGATAAAAAGAGACGCAAGACCAGATGACGTCCTCTTGTTCTTGTGCTCCGAAGCTGCACCTCCTCGCTACCCGTGAGCTCGGGACAGAACGAAGAGCCAATTTTGATCTTTTTTCTTTGTCTTCTAGATACTTCGTCGGAGAGATGCCCAAGAAAGGCGTAAAGAGAATGACGACCGACCAGATGGTGCGGGCCCTTTTCAAAGAGATGTCCGACATAAAGAAACGGTTGGCGGAGCGAGACGGGGAGGAGGGTTCGGGCCCTGCGCCGGCTGGAGGGAGACCTAAGAGGCCAAAGAGGGTTCCAGCCGGTGGAGACGTCCCGGTTCCCTCTGCCCCGCTCGAGGCGCCGACCCCAGTACCAATGGAGGGGAATCCAATCCCCGTTGTCGTCACACCGACATCCAATGAAGACATGCCCCCCGAGCTGGCAGCACAGCTAGCAGCATGGCTGGGGGATAGTAGTGATGGCGCCACGGCTGCCGAGGCACAGGCGTTGATAAGAGGGCTGCGTGAGAAGAGAGATGCAGCTAAAGTGACTGCGCCGTTGGCGGGAATAGACAAGCCGCAAGCGGCAGAAACAGCGTCCGGTTCAGGTAAGCGGCCATTGCCGATTGCAAGGGACGAGTCAGCACCCTCTCGTAGAGAGAGATTGGGACAACATGTGCCTTTAGCTATAAAGGAAAAGATCTGGGCGGGGGAATATGTGAATATTTTCTCCTTGCTTGTTGATCATTATGAGGTGGAGCATGTTAAGAGTCAGAAGGACCTAATGCACCCGAGTGTTTGGCGCGCAAAAATGGCCGCCTTTAAGATAAATGAGAATATTGGCAACTGGGGCAATGCGTGGGGTATTTTTACATCGATTTTGGGGGAACGTAGGCCCGAGTTGCTTCCTGAGTTTCCCATTTATCAATCTCGAATCATGGGTTACTCGACAGCGTATCAGGGTAACCATTGGTTCTGTTATAACAATCTGTTCAGGAAAGAAAAGGAGCATAACAAGGGTTTGACTTGGGATTGTTACGATTCTGTCACATGGGATAAAATGAAAGAATCAGGAATGTTAAAAATGCCATTGGTTGGGAGCAATGTTGTTGATTACTCCCGCCAAAATGTGGGGACGCCCTTTCGACCAAGTACGAGCACCGACGATTATTCGAGACCCGCAGGCAATACAGGGAGAAAGGGTTTCTGCTTTAATTTCAACAAAGGGAAATGTACCAGGCCTCCGGGATCGTGTAAATTCAAACACGAATGTAGTACTTGTGGGTCATCCCATCCTGAGTCATCGTGCAGAGCCAGAACGAGTGAAAATGGGGGTAAGGGAGGCGCCAAACAGGTCTAAGTTAGTCCGAGGGGCGCCTTTACCAACCCCGATTGATACCTTGGCAATGATCCCCTGGCTCAGCGAATACCCGGATCGTACTTCTGCTGGGGTGCTGCGGAACGGTTTTTCACACGGTTTCCGCATCCCGGTGGGGGACTTTCAGGGTGTAGGGATGTGCAAAAATCAACTCTCCGTTTTACAACATACATCTGTAGTGCAAGAGAAGATTCAGAAAGAGGTTAGGCGGGGACGGGTCGCTGGCCCGTTTAGTGTACCCCCGGTACCGAATTTTGTCTGTTCTCCGTTAGGGGTGGTCCCCAAGAAGGACCCAGGTGAGTTTCGTTTGATCCATAATCTGTCTGCTCCACATGGTCTTTCGGTGAACGATGCAATTGATCCAGAAGTTTGTTCGGTGCGATACGCATCGTTTGACGAGGCAGTAGCCATCTTGAATCGCCTGGGGCCCGGGACGTTGATGGCGAAATCGGATATCGAGTCAGCGTTCCGGTTGCTCCCGGTACACCCAGACGACCAGCGTCTTCTGGGATTCGGGTTTCAGGGGTCATTTTACATGGATAAGTGTATGCCAATGGGATGCTCTATATCATGTGCTTATTTTGAGAAATTCAGTACTTTCCTGCAATGGGTGTTCACTAAGAAAACGGGTTTCCGAAATGTAATGCACTACCTTGACGACTTTTTGTTCCTTGGCCCCGCCGGAAATCCCGAATGTGCCCAGGCCTTAGCTGAATTCTGTGTGTTGATGGGTCATTTTGGCGTGCCATTGGCACCGGGTAAAACTATGGGTCCCACGACTTGCCTCGAGTTTTTGGGGATCGAGTTGGACTCAAGGGGGGGGTGTTTCCGTTTACCAGCTAGCAAAGTGTTGACATTCAGGGCAGCCCTCCAAGTATGTTTGAATGCATCTAAGGTTACACTGCATCAGTTGCAACAATTGGTGGGAAAGTTGAACTTTGCCTTGAGGGTGATCCCAATGGCCCGCCCCTTTTCCCGCTCAATTGCCCAGGCGATGGTTGGCCTGAAGGAGGGTCATCATCGCACGAGGTTATCGGCTGAGGTCCGCCAGGACATGCGGATTTGGTTAGCATTCTTGGCGGACTTCAATGGCCGAGTCGTCTGGAACAAGCCAGCCGTGTCCTCCGAAGAGTTGGGGCTATGGACAGATTCAGCCGGAAGCATAGGCTTTGGCGCCATCTTCGGCACAAAATGGTCTGCACAAAGGTGGCCCCCATGGTGGCACGAGAAGGGGCTGACGAGTAATATCGCTTTCCTTGAACTATTTCCCATTCTGGTGGCCCTGAGAACATGGCCAGAAGGTTTCAGAAATCATTCTGTCGTGTTCTGGTCCGACAATATGACCGTTGTAGAATGCATCAATAGCCAGGCAGCCCGTTGTAAATTGATTTTGAGGCTGCTCAAAGAAATTGTCTTACTGTGTATGCGACTGAACGTGATATTCAGAGCAAAACATGTCCCGGGGGTGATGAATCAGGCTGCTGATGCACTGTCTCGTTTTCACATGCAGGCTTTCTCGGGTTTCCTTCCTTCAGCGGACCCAGAGCCGGCACCCTTCCCCGAAGCTCTCTGGTCTCTCGGTGCCCCGAACTTCGTCACCTCGTGGGAGAGAGTCTAGCACCCAGGACAAGGAAGGCATATGAAGGGGCGTTTCAGGCCTATTTAGCCTTTTTGGGGGCAGAGAGAAGGGGACTTTGGGGTCTGGAAGAGTGGGTAGTACATTTTCTGATGTCACTACGTAGGGCTGGGAAGTCGGTGGCTACGGCCCAAAGGCATCGTGCCGCCATTTCCTTTGTTGCCAGGGCCCATGGCATCCAGGACCCGACAGCGTCTTTTACAGTACAAAAGGCGCTGCGTGGGTGGCAACGCCTAGAGGGTCGCAGAGTAGACGTGAGACGACCGATAGGTCTAGATAGGTTGTCCCTGTTACTGGCCACACTCCCTAACACATGTTCGTCTCCTTTCGAGACCTGTTTGTTCCGGACTGCATTTACGCTAGCATTTCACGGGGCTATGAGGATAAGTGAGCTGGTTGCAAGGAACAAACAGGATGTGGCGGGGGGCTTGTGCAGGGAACATGTTCAGATCAGGGGCGATGCGATGATTGTCTCCTTTCTCAGGTCCAAGACCGACCAAGATGGGAGGGGGGACTGCACGATCATTCGCAGGACCCCCGGGTCATCCATGTGTCCGGTTCAGTGCTTAGAAGATTACCTAGCACGAAGGGTGGCATCATGGGGGGGGACATTGTTGAGGCATGCAGACGCCACCCCGCTGACGAGGTTTCAGTTTCAGCGGGTGCTTGCAATGGCCATTGCCGCAGCGGGCTTGGACCCGGGCGAATTTGGGACCCATTCCTTTCGAATAGGGGCTGCCACTGAAGCTACAGCCAGGGGTCTTAATGTAGAACAAGTGAAACGAGTGGGGCGTTGGTCCTCCAATTGTTATAAGAGGTACGTGCGATTGCACATGTTGTGAAGCTGTAATCATGTACTCACGCTTCTTGTCTTTTGTTTGTTTTCAGTTGCGCAAGCCTACGCGGCAGGGCGGACTGTACAGTCGACCCAACACCAGGCCAGCGGTCGCACATCACCGGCTGTGAGGAAGGAGGTGTGGGTCGTGGGCCACTCATACGTGAGACGGGCCGCAGACGTATTCAAAGCAGGTGACATGATTCACGTACCTGGGGAATACGGGTACAGAGTGTCCTTCTACGGAAGGGGCGGTCTCTGTATTGACCAGTTTCAAGCATTCTTTGAGGGTTTGTTAGAGCGGATGAGGTCACCGCCGTCCATAGTCATAGTACATTTGGGGGGCAATGATTTGGTCACCACCGGTAGACGACTTCTCCTCGAGGCTATGCTTTCCACGGTAAGTTGGTTAGCAAGGAGAGTTCCGGGGTGCATAATTGCGTGGTCTCATATGATCCCACGAAAAGTGTGGCGGGGGGCTATCTCGATCCCTGCTTTGAATCATTCTGTTAGAAAATTGAATAACAAAGTGAGTAGGTTGTTCCGTTCCAAGACATTGCATTCGATCTCGCATAGTTGTATTAATGATGACAGTATGTATTTGGGGGATGGTGTGCATTTGTCGAGGGTGGGGAATGAGTTACTCATAGGAGACTTCTTAGCTTGGTTAAAATCGTTAAAACATGACCTTTAGGTAGGAGTTTTGTGGGGGGTCCGGATAGCCGGTCAACTATCCGGACCTGTGGCGGTAAGGTCATGATCGGTGAGCACTAATTGGTAGATCCCTATGAGTGGGCGTCACCCAACACGGATGGGAGCGCTCGGGAGAGGTGGCCATTGGCCCCTCAATGGGGAGGCGGTCCCGTCTAAGGGCGGGTCGCCGGAAGTAAAGGAAAGGCGGTCAAGGCCCCTTCCTTTGTAGGAGGGGTTACAGCCCCCTCCTGGGGAATTTCCCGGGGCCTGTGTCATCTGCGACGGCAGATGCGGTAAGTTGTGTGGGGTGGGGGGAGGTCCACGATACCTTCTAGATACCACACACAAGTCTTAGAACGACCTTTAAATGGCGTCGAGTCTTAAGTGCCCCCGTCAAGTCAAGGGAAATTGTTAGTAGTTGCACTTGAGGTAAGCCTCTGTGCTGTCGCCCCTCCAAAGTGGGAGGGGTAAGTCTGGTTAGGGATCTTGACACCGGTTATGACCTTGCCGTTGGCCCTTAAACGTTAGGATGTACAATTTCAGTGTTTTAGAGAATGTTTTTGTAGGATGCTAGTTCGGCTAGGAGAACCTCTGTATTAGAGAATATGTTAAGGTTAGCCAAACATCGCAATGTGATAATGAAATTGTACATAACATGAAACGTTTAATGTTTTAATTTTTTGTTTTAATAAATACGGCCGGGAGGGTCACTCCCTCCCACATCCAAAAACTTTAAGAACTGTTTCCGGTTTCCCTCCTTTTGGGGATTGTGTTGAGAGGGGGTGGCGGGTATCTCAGCCATATGGAAAGGGGCGACCACTCGGTCCCCCCGAACGTATGGCGGAGTGCCTCGATCCCCCCGGGAAGCCATTTTTGGGCGGGAGGCGCGTCTCGGCTGGTATGCCCGAAGCGGCGTAGCCAGGGCGCGCTTTTTCCCGCCCTAGAGTGGGCTGGCCTAGACACCGACGTAGCCAGCCCCGCCCTAGGGGCAGGCAGGGGCGGGTTCTCGCCCGCCCTGAAGACGGATAAAAAGAGACGCAAGACCAGATGACGTCCTCTTGTTCTTGTGCTCCGAAGCTGCACCTCCTCGCTACCCGTGAGCTCGGGACAGAACGAAGAGCCAATTTTGACCCACCCACCAGCCCCTGAGGACAGCAAGTTGTTGTGCAATAAAGTGATTTTATAAGTATGTTTTCCGTTTCGTTGACAGGCTGTGAAAGTATCAGTTTGTTGTAGATCATAATAAAGTATGGTGAATATCGTGTAAGTTGTTACGATTAAAATGTTTTGATGTAGTGTTGCATTTTAAGCATGTTCTTTCGGTCGTAGCGACCAATGTTGTCATAGGTTTGATTAAGAATTGTCGTATTTATTTTGGTAGGCGGTAAGGTCATGATCGGTGAGCACTAATTGGTAGATCCCTATGAGTGGGCGTCACCCAACACGGATGGGAGCGCTCGGGAGAGGTGGCCATTGGCCCCTCAATGGGGAGGCGGTCCCGTCTAAGGGCGGGTCGCCGGAAGTAAAGGAAAGGCGGTCAAGGCCCCTTCCTTTGTAGGAGGGGTTACAGCCCCCTCCTGGGGAATTTCCCGGGGCCTGTGT
Organism: Lissotriton vulgaris; assembly: GCF_964263255.1. NCBI lineage: Eukaryota > Metazoa > Chordata > Amphibia > Caudata > Salamandridae > Lissotriton > Lissotriton vulgaris. The sequence continues at coordinate 1,599,702,840 of NC_141693.1, forward strand.
CATCTGCGACGGCAGATGCGGTAAGTTGTGTGGGGTGGGGGGAGGTCCACGATACCTTCTAGATACCACACACAAGTCTTAGAACGACCTTTAAATGGCGTCGAGTCTTAAGTGCCCCCGTCAAGTCAAGGGAAATTGTTAGTAGTTGCACTTGAGGTAAGCCTCTGTGCTGTCGCCCCTCCCAAGTGGGAGGGGTAAGTCTGGTTAGGGATCTTGACACCGGTTATGACCTTGCCGTTGGCCCTTAAACGTTAGGATGTACAATTTCAGTGTTTTAGAGAATGTTTTTGTAGGATGCTAGTTCGGCTAGGAGAACCTCTGTATTAGAGAATATGTTAAGGTTAGCCAAACATCGCAATGTGATAATGAAATTGTACATAACATGAAACGTTTAATGTTTTAATTTTTTGTTTTAATAAATACGGCCGGGAGGGTCACTCCCTCCCACATCCAAAAACTTTAAGAACTGTTTCCGGTTTCCCTCCTTTTGGGGATTGTGTTGAGAGGGGGTGGCGGGTATCTCAGCCATATCAGGTCCCTGTCGAATTATTGGCCTTTGAATCCATGGTCTTAAATGATGTGCGTGCTTTAAATAAGAACTTTGAATACATCCCATATAACATCTCTTTGGCTGAACGACAAGCACCTGCAGAATTAAAAAGTAATCAAAATGTTATAATCAAGCCGGCCGATAAGGGTGGGGGGGATAGTGGTGCAGTCTAAAACTGATTATAAAACAGAAGTCAAACGCCAACTGACTAATCTTGACCACTACCTTTTGCTTAGAACTAGTCCCCTGGCCGAAGGTCAACAATTGATTCTTGAAGTGACCACAGCAGCGAAAACTGATGGCTTTCTAACTCAAAAGGAATTTATATTTCTGAATGCCAAATCCCCTAGAACCCCTGTACTATATACACTCCCCAAAGTGCATAAGAGTGTCTTTTCTCCTCCTGGCCGACCCATTGTCTCTGGATGTGGGTCGGTCTTGGAGCCATTATGCAAGTATGTGGATGTATTCATTAGGGATTTTGCCTGTGCTACTCGCAGCTATGTGCGCGACAGTGGAGACATCTCGCAAGTTGAGGCTATGCAATTCTGCCCAGAGGCGGAATTGTTGGTGTGTATGGACCTTGAGTCCATATACACTAACATCCCGCAGTTGGAAGGGATTGAAGTAATCCGTAAAACTTTGGATTCTCGGGTGGCTCCTGTGCCTGTACCTACTGACTTTATTATCGACCTCTTAACTATTTCTTTGACTAAAAACTTTGAGTTTGACGGACATTATTTACAGATAAGGGAACGTCTATGGGGGCTTCTTATGCCCCCAATTTTGCTATTTTGTTTGTTGACGACTTTGAAAAACATTTCATTTTTGACTGTAACAATAATCCTTTTTTTGATAGCATTCGTCATTGGCGACGCTATATTGACAATGTTTTTTTCATTTGGACTGGAACTAAGGACTTGTTGGACAGTATTCTTATTTGGTTAAATTCATGTTCTAATGACCTTAGATTTACATCTAACTCAAGTAATTGCCAGGTTGACTTTCTGGACCTAATAATTTTTCCATACGAAGGGAAGTCGACTACGAAACTGTTCACCAAGCCCACCGCCCGCAATACTCTTTTAGAGTATTCGAGTAACCATCACCGTGGGCTGAGAGATGGACTTCCCTTCGGACAATTTTTAAGGATCCGGAGAAATTGTTTCTTCAAGGACGATTATTTCCGTGAGACCGAGATTTTGTCCAAAAAACTGTTACAACGGTGTTACCCCCGTAAACTGGTGAAACACTCAAAGAAACGGGCCTGGTACAACCACCGGGATATTTTGCTGAGTCCCAAAACCCAAAACCCCATGCGTGACTACGTTTGGGACACGTAGTAATCATATCTCTGGGATTATCAAGAAACACTGGCCCCTGGTTGTGGCCACTGGAATTACTAATGAGCTACCGTTGTTTTCATTTAAACGGGGCAAACATTTTCGTGACCATCTGGTTCGAGCTGCCTTGCCTCGTGTTGAAAGCCCCACTTTACCAACTATGTGGGGCCTCAACAAAAGAGTGGGACACTACAAATGTGGCGGCTGCCTAATGTGTGTGTCTTGTTTGAACACTAAACAATTTGTCCACGGTCACATCAAACATGATCTTCGCAGTCTGTCAAATTGCAATACGACTAATGTCGTATATGCAATTTGGTGTCCATGCGACTTAATTTATATTGGTCAAACGACTCAGAAAATTAAGATACGCCTGGGACAGCACAAGAGTCGAATACGCTGCCTGACCGAAAATGCTCCCCTAGTGGCACATTATCAACAATTTAACCACGCCCCTGAGGATATGAGATGGCAAGTCATTGAGGTGGTTAAGTTGCCGAAAAGGGGTGGCAGTATCTCGAACATTCTGAACAGAATTGAGTGTCGTTGGATGATACGCTGTAACAGTATCAATCAAGGCCTGAACTCTATGGAAGAGTGCCACTCGATTGTAACTAGTTGAACTCTGGAATGTAGATTCTGATGAGTCCCGGTACAACTCTTTGCAATATGTATTTTCAGCATATGTCCTTTGGGTTCTTGTTGTAATTATGTGTAATATTTGATGACAAACCTTCCATTACCTTGCAGACTACGCCAGTATGCTAATAATATATGACACTCCCATTACGTATACTCTAATGTTGCATCGATTTGCTGATATTTGTAATTAGACTTGTTCAAAGGAAAATACTTCTTCGAACTGTGTACATGTTGCTAACTGTTCGGCTTTTGCAAGACCCACCTACAAAGTTTTTTATTGCACAAGATCACTGGGGGTTGGTTATTTATTTCTTACACTTATATCTTTTACTAATTTTTCACTACATATGGGCTGGATGTCTTATAACTACCGTTCAAAATATTGTCATTATTATTAAGTATGACAGTGGCTTTACTCACTTTTTATCATAATTGCAGAGGAGATGTTTTTTCGTTGTAATCATCTACTGCACTTTTAGTGGCCGTATATCACGTGGTCTGATGGTTGTAAACTGATGTACGACAGTGGCTTCTTCCACTGTTCTCATAATAGTGTGTATGGTGATGTCTTCGCTACAAAATCTTTAATTGTACTCCTGGAAATTTTATGTTTCCAATCGGACTATGGAACACTTGTGTGTTATTTCCATTACAAGTGGCTGTTCCGTTTTTCATGTTTGCAAATACTAACTTTACAATGGAAATAATGTCAGGCATTATTGCGGTGATTTTTAACCTTCTGCAATGGCGCCTCTCGATGGGGCCATTCCTGACTCAAAATGGCCGCCGTGCACGTTTCTAGGCGTATGCCCGTTTTCTATTTCTTACACGCTTCCCCACTATTGGGAAGAGTAGCCTTTGGGTGGATTGGCAACGTTGTTAACGGTCGCCTGCAATTTCCGCTGGTAAGTTGATACGGCGATCATTTTGCAAAATGTGAGTTATGTGGCAGTTCACGAGCCGTGCTAGAACGCGCCTTATGCTCGTGGGTCATATTAACTGACAGGCGACTAGGGCGCATACATGTGTTTTGAAACGGCTAACGTAAGGCTTTTAATTCATTGGGGATGATTGCAGAATGTGTAAGATACATGTGCTCCTTTGTCCAGCAATTGGCACACATTATATCTAGACTGCCCATAGGTCCTTTATATGCTGAGGGCACCCGTGAGTCATGTTATATAATGTGGGATATAATTTTTGTTATCCACGTAACCCTCCTTTGACTAAGCAACCGGCGCAATAATTATCTCACATGCGTAAATACATCACGGGTATCCGCTCGGTGTATTTTACACCTTAAGCTATGGAGTGCTATGTAGTAAGACACTTGTCTATGGCACTGGCACAGTCTACATCGATGAGTGAGTGCTATGCCTCTACAGCAATAGATGTGCATAATCTATAAAGAAACTGAATCAATGAAAAGTTGTAAGTGAAGGCATGTTCATTTGATGTGAGTCGTTGTTTGAAGCTACATCTGAGTATAATGCAGTAATAGTTGTCATTATATTCTTTTCCGTTTCAGCTGATTTTTTGAGCAGACTGACAGGCACAATTAAAGTTCCGGTCAATTTGAGCTATGTTGACAAAATATTGAAAATTTGGGTTCTCAGTCATTGGAGTGCTCCAAACTTGCAATTTTTAGAGTAAGTGTATTACTGATTTTCTCAGTAACCATTCTAATTTCTTTGGCCTATTGGATGGGCACTAAATGGATACCTGTTTAATTTCAGGGTTGAAATCTCGTCCACTCGCAAATTCAATTCCGATTGGTTGGCTGTCTAAAAAGGTCATTTTTTTATATTGGTCTAGTTGTGTGGTTGATGGTATCACAAGTGGTGTGGTGTTGGTCCCCCTGTTTTCTTGACTTATGATCCGAACTGAATTCTTCTCTCTAGTCTTTTCCTCTGAAGAAGCCTACCCCTTATATGCAATTCATTTTTATGTTTTTATTACACAGAAACTGTACGCTCATAATTCTTGTCCTGAAGATGACCGCATAGTTTCCATGCGGTTGAAACGCCGTCGACGCATTTTGTGGCTGTAATTGTTTTTGTAACAATAATGTTTGTCTGTTAGCCACTAGTTTGGCATGTGATTTGTATGTTTTTGTTCTGCCAACTTCTTTTTGAGCGTTATTGTCCCTTTTGAACTTTTTTATGACGAATATGTATATAATAAATTATAATGGTTTTTGAAAATTTCTTAATGTGTGTGTATATATATAGGCTTCTTCTTTTTCCTCTTCATTCTGTGTGTAACTCTAATGTTAATTGTGATTTTGTTTTCACCTGAACCTGTGGCTAACTATGTAGTGGCTGAGTAAAACCTGGGCATTTTTGGCATCAAACAAGCATGTTAGAATCATACCCCAACACCGCTGACTGTGTTGAAGGTATGATTTCATGCACTGGGGGGCTCCAATGGGAAACCACAGGTAACAGGCTTTTCAGCCCCACTGTATTGCCGGTGTAGGAAGGATAGGATCCTTCTGCATGGTTACCAATATTTATTGCCTGATGCTATGCTGTTTCTGACTAGCCTGACAGGGATCCTGCTAACCAGGACCCCAGTCTCTGTGCTTTTTCCCTTAATTTGACTATGGTGAGTACTTGGGTACATCCCAGATTGGCTACCGGTGTACCATTATAAGTCCCTAGTATATGGTACTGAGGTACCCAGGGCATAGGTACACCAAGGCTCTCCCATGTATTTCAGCATGCATTATGCCACACGAGAGCCCACTCAGACTGTGACTACTGGCCTGCCATTGCACTCTATTTGTGTTGGTGTAAGCACCCCTTACAACAGATGTTTCCTTATATCTGAGGTGACTGCACTTAAAACCTATAAGTCACCCCATAAGGTAGGCCTTTCAATCTTAAAGGCAGGGTGCTTGGTTCTAAGTGTGAGGGTGCCTCAGCATGAGCAGAACACCCCTACAACCTTCAGAGCCTATTCTCCCAGGTTTTAAGTGCATCAGCCATTAAGACATATAGAGTGGCCATGCATCATTACGCGATGACCATCTCTAAACTGGCTGTAACGAACTCGGTCGTGTTTGGTATCAAACATGTTGGAATCATACCCCCACAGTGTAAATGGTGTGGGAGGTATGATTCCATGCACTGTAAAGCTCCTCTTGGAGGCCCTCAGTGCTCTTGGTACCAGTCTGATAGACCTGGAAAGCACAACATGGCTGCCGACCAGAGACAAGATTCTGCCCTCATGCTACTGAGCCAAGCTTGAGCAGGGGAAGGCAAGACAATAGTTATCCTGTCACAGGGAGGTGTGACCACTTCCCAGACCGGGTTTGGTGTATTGGGGCAGGTTAGGAGTGCTTGCCAGCGCCACTCAGTCTGCTTGAAGGGCACATTTGGTGCCCTCCTGGCATAGTCCAGTTCAAACCAGTTCAGGGAGCGATTGACTCCCGCTCCGAGTGAAACTGGACATAGGACATGAATATCATCCCCACTGTCCAAACTCCTCCCTTGGGAGGGAACCCCAAATCATCCCAACCCTTTCCTTAGGGTATTAAGGGCTTACCTGTGGGTGGGTCCCTAGATTCGTCATGGGACAAGATTCATATCAAGACACCACTTCTTCGACCATCTGGGCACTCAGGACTTCGCTCTGGGTATCTAGACTGCAACTGGGAAGACTCGTGCCCTGGTCTTGTCGCCCTGCTTGTCTGCTGCAACGTCTTTGTCTGTGCTCCATACAGGAATCTTCCTAAGACCTGTGGGCATCCAAGACACCTGAAGGAATCTCACTTGGAGTGAAAGAGCCACTTTCGTGCATCTGCAGGCCCCGCAATAAAGCAGACTAGTCTGCTGATCCTGGGCTTTGACGGACTCCGAAAGGCTCAGCAACACAGGTGGTGGTTCTTGACATCCCTTGAGGCCTGCCCTGTTGTCTCACCGAGTTTGAGGCCAGTATCCCTTGTCGTAGCAGCAGGAACCGAACCCCTGTGCAACGCATCGACTTGCTGTTGCAAAGTTTTGTTGGCTCTCTTCCTTAGAAATCTTCGGGCTCCAAGTAGCCTCCGCCTCCAGCATCTCCTGCGACCAAGATCTTAGTCCTCATCGCATCCCTTGCACCGTGGGCCTGCATCTTTCATGAGCTACTGGAGGACCTCTCACAAATCCAGTGCCTTTGGTCTGTGGGTTCATTTGAGGATCGTCTTGGATTTCAGCGGGATCCTCTGATTGCTCGGGGCCTGCTCTGACTCCCCTGCTTGTGGTGAGTCACCTGGACCTTGCTGGTCCCGACACTGCAGCCTTTTCACTTTCCACTTTGTGGTTGCCAAGGCTTGTTGGTGCTCCGGACGGACACCGACCACTCAACTCTCAACATCCGATGTGGGACAGCCCGTGAACGGCTCCTGGTCTTTCACAGCGTCGCCTGTTCCGCACAGTTGCAGCTCCAAGGGCACTGTTAACTCTCCTGCAACACCAGATTTCGGTGATCGGTGGACATTCAACGACTTGCCCGCTAGTCACTCCCGAGTGGCATAGACTCTGCCCCCTCTACTTGCAGGTACGTCTCAACTTGAATCCACCTTCGAATTCCACCGGACACTTTACACTTCTTCGCCAGTGGCATCTTCCTTAAGCCCTCCACTGAATTCAACTGCGGTTTCCAACACCACTTTGATCCTATGCACCCGGCTTCCCTGGTGTGGGTATCCTAGTTCCTATGGTATCCACAGGTGGGGTGGCTCTCCAACCTTTCTTTCGTGGGGTTTCTTCATGGTCAATTGGGAAGAGTCCTTCTTTAAAATTGCAACAACGACCTACCCATTGACTTGAATTCAGCCTGCGGTCGTGTTCCCACTCTGCACACAGCCTACGTGGGGTTTCCTGGTTACTTACCTCGGGTGATTGCTTTGGTCCTCGGCATTTCTACGTCCTCTGGGTACAGTCTTCACTCGAGTCGTGGTTAGCATCCCTCTATTTTAGTATATGGTTTGGTCCCCCCCCGACCCCGTGACCAATGTGTATTCGTGCTACTTACCGGTTTTATTTGCACAGTATTATGTGATGGCTAACTATGTAGTGGCTGTGCCAAAACTAGGCATGTTTGGCATCAAACAAACATGTTGGAATCATACCCCAACACCGTTGACTGTGTTGGAGGTATGATTCCATGAACTGCAAATTACTGCTAACAGGCTTTTCAGCCCCCTGTATTCGCGGTGTAGGAAGGTAGAAGGTTTCTACGGGTAGGAGATATTTGTAAGTTTATTGACTTATTTCTACAGGTTTGTATAGCGCGAACAAGACCCTTGCGGGTATCAGATCGCTTTCCAAGGCACAAAAAGGAGATATGATAAATGAATACAAATATAGTGACTTAGCAAATATATATCTGGTAAAAGTTAGCGACTAAACACATAACAAGATTACATCTCAAAAGTTCAGGTGAATCTTGCTAAGAGGATCGCTTTCACTTCTTTTTTGAAGAATGCAGCGGACGGAATCAGTCTACTTTCAGCTGGTAAGGCGTTCCAAATCCTAGGGGCCATTCCTTAGCAGGTACGGTTGTAGGTTTTTTTCTTGGAGAAACGTTGTGGCTTAAGTAGAAGGTTCTCAGAACTCCTAGTTGTTCTGCTACCACCGGATAGTACTAGTTTCTCTGCTAGGTATCTTGGTGTTTTTTGGTGCAATGCTTTATGCGTCATACAGTCGATTTTCAGGTGGATTCTGGCCTCAAAAGGTAACCAGTTGAGGGTACGAAGGTCGGGAGAGATATGGCAATTTCTTCTGGAGCCTGTGATGAGTCTAGCAGCTGTATTGATTGAGGCTCTTAGAGGAGCGGTTGTGGATCTGGGTAGGCCGTAGAGAGCGACACTTCCATAATCCACTCTGGGAATTACTAGCGCTTGGACTGCCTGTTTAAAGTCCTTCGCGGGTATGAATGGTTTCAGTTTTCTCAGGGTGTTCATCTGAAAATTGGCTCCTTTAGTTGCAGCGCTGATGTGTATCTGCATGTTTAAATTATTGTCCAGAGTTATTCCTAAGGATTTCGCAGAGTCAATAATGCAGGGTTGGCCATCTAGTGCAGTTAGGTGCTGCATCCAATTGCGTATCGTGTCCGTTTGGGGGGAGCGATGAGGAGGAATTCTGTTTTTAGTGTGAAGTTTTAGATGGTTGTTTGCCAGCCAAATCTGTGCTGTTCGGTGCGTTGAGTTAAGGGATTTGATGTCTTCAGTAGTGTCGACCTTAATGTAGAGCTGTGTGTCGTCAGCGTACATGTGATATTGGATGTTTGAGGAGTTGAGGAGCTCAGTGAGTGGTTCGATAAACAAGTTGAAGAGTGTAGGGGAGAGGGAGGATCGATGGGGTACTCCCATAGAGACTGAGGTGGGGTTAGATAAGGATTGGTTGGTCTTAAAACTCTGCGTTCTGTCTTGAAGGAAGGAAGCGAACCAGTTAAACACTGTTCCAGATAAGCCCATTCTATTTTTTAGGAGCTCTAGGAGGTTGCTTGTTTGACTGTATCGAAGGCTGAGGATAAGTCAAGTAGGATTAGCAAACATTGGTTTTTTTGTCCAGTATTTGTAGGGCAGCATCGATGATGTGGGTCACAGCTGATTCGGTGCTATGCCCAGATCGAAAGCCTGATAGGAATTGATCTAGCAGATTGAAGTGGTCGATATGGTTACTGAGCTGTATGTGAACGCATTTTTCGAGCAATTTCACCAGGGTCGAAATTTTGGAAATGCGGCAATAGTTGTTCAGGTCTGACGGGTCAGGTGTAACTGACCCGTCAGTTAGTGTTAGTGAGTGTCTTATAATATATACACTGTGTGATTCTTTTTCACTTAACCTATACCAATAAGATTAAGGTCTGGTAAAACAAGCTGCTATACACTCCTTTTGGACTAAGCCTGAAGGCTGCTCTCCACAGCTCTACTTAGAGAACTTTCTAAGGTTGTCTAAAACCACTAAAATCACCATAAGCATTGTCTGGATTAGTGCAGGGTGCTACACTTACATAAGTGAGCACCATATACTAATCCAGCTTCTCACACCCGGTACCAACCTCTCAGGGTCTAACAGCAAGCTAGTGCCTCTGCTGACCACAGACGCGATTCTGCCCTTCTGCTTCTGAGCCAGACTCAAGCAGGTTAAGGTAGAACAATAGGTTTCCTGTCACAGAGAGGTGTGACCATCTCCCAGCCAGGACTTAGTTTATTGGGATGGAGAGGGGGCGATTGCCAGAGCCACCAGGCTGCTTTGAAGGGCACACTTGGTGCCCCCATTGCTTACTCCAGTTGGAACAAGTTCAGGGAGCTGTTGGCTCCCGCTCTGGCGCAAAACAGGACAAAGGACATGGGAGTATCCTCCCCTCTATCCAGCCCCTCTGGGAGGGACTCCTGAATCATCCCAACCCTTTTCTTTGGGTCATTAAGGGCTTACCAGTGGGTGGCTCTTCAGATTCGTCGAGGGACAAGATTTAGATCCGAAACCACTTCATTCAACCGTCTGGGCACTTTAGACTTTGTTGGACTTCGATTTGGGAACCAAAACTGCATCTGGTAGACTCCTGGTCTCATCGTCCTGCCAGTCTCCTGCGTAGTCTGTGCCTGTGCTCCATCCAGGTTCTTCTACAAGTCCGAGGGCCTCAAAGACACCTGAAGGAATCTCCCTTGGAGTGAAGGAGTCACTCCCCTGCATCTGCATGCACCGCAACAAAGCTGACCAATCTGCTGCTCCTGAGCTCCCATGGACTCCGAAAGGTTCTGCAACACAGGTGGTGGTTCTGAAACTCCCCTGAGGCCTGCACTGTCTTCACAGCAATTTTGAAGCCAGGATCCCTTGTTGGAACTGCTGGAACAGAACCCCTGTGCACCGCGTCAACTTGCCGTTGCCAAGGCTTGTTGGCTCTCTTCTCCAAGAGAGCTCCAGCCTCTCTTGCTACCTTCTTCTGCACCGCGGGCCTGCATCATTGGTGAGCTGCTGGAGGTCCTCTTGAGACTTCTGTGTCTCCGGCCTGTGGGTACTCTTGAGGGTCTTCTTTAGCTCCAGTGGGCTCCCCTGCTTGCTTGGAACCTGTTCTGACTCTCCAGCACTTGATTAGTCTATTGGACCTTGCTGATCCAGACACTGCACCTTCTTCATTTTCCTTGTATGTTGCTGCTGCCAAGGCTTGTTGGTGCTCCTGCTGGACCCCAAACCCCTGGCTCTCGACTTCTGACGTAGGACAGCTCGTGAACAGCTCTTGGTCTTCCACAGCGTCACCTGGTCCTCACAGCTGCAGTGACAAGGTCACCGTCAACTCTCCTGCATCTTCCGTCATCAATGGTGATTTGTCGTCCGTGCCTCTTGGTAACTCCAGAGTTGCATAGACACGGTCGCCTCTGCTTGCAGGTACTCCTATGCAAGAATACACCCTTGGATTCCACTGGACTCTTTCACTTTCTTCGCCAGCGGCATCTTCACTGAAGTCCTCCACTGTGGACTACGGCATTTTCCGACGTCACTTTGCACCTATGCACCCGGCTTCCTTGGTAGGTATCCCGATTCCTGGGGTGGAGGGACTACATCCTTTCATCTTGCACGAGGTTTCTTCAGGGTCCTCTGGGAAGGGTCCTTCTTTAAAACTGTAACTGCGACTTCCCCATTGAATTGCATTGAGTATGCAGCTGTGTTTTTACTCTACACATGGCCTCCTTGGGTCCCTGGCTATTCTAAGTCTTCTGGGTCCAGACTCTACTTCGGTTGCAGTTCGCATTCCACTTTTTTTTGTATATGGTTTGGTCTCCCTCTGGAGACCACTGTATTTTGTGCTTTGTTTCTTTATTGCAATTGAAGTTTTATTGTGTATTTGTGTTTATATCTCGTGGTAGGAGATATACCAATGTGTTAGTGAGTGTTGTGTAATAAATAGACATTTGTATATATACACTTTGTGATTCTTTTACAATTCATCTACAATACATGATTAGATCTGGTAAAACAAGCTGCTTTACACTCCTTCAAGATAAGCCTGAAGGGTGCTCTCCACAGCTACCCCTTTGAGAGCTTTCAAAAGGTTATCAAAACCACTGCAATCTCTATAAGGGTTGTGTGGATTAGTGCAAGGTACTTCACATAAATAAATGTGTATCATATACTTAGACAGCCCCCAAAATTCTGCAAATAAAAAAGAAAGCAACTGTGAGTTATAAAAATACATAGCCAATGGTTAGCAATCGAATACCCTCCCAGGGAATCTTTCAGAATGTAAAAAAAAAATAAGTATTTTGCAACCAGACAGATGTGCTTTCTGGTAGGCTTCAACCGAATGAGAAAACTCACACTTCCAAGCCATCCCTGTAGCATGGGGTGACCTGCAATAGTTCAAAATGGCATCCTTGTTTAAGTGTGAAGGTTAATAGGCATTGCTGTCACTGCCATTCGGTAGCAGCGGCAGGAGCAGGGGTGGCAGAATAGACTGTCATATTTTTACAAATTATGCTCTGGAGCAGCCGTGAGACATTCCTGATGGATATGAGGATGCTGTTCCAGAGCCTGGGAGCACAGATGTAAAACAAATGCACAATAAAATAAAAAAGGCATTTACACACTGCAAGCCAGTAAAGATGCAGATGAGTCCAAGAACCAGGAGAGCAGAAACGTTTTGAAGACTATTTATATGCTGGATCTTATATAGGTGTAGTCATATGTAAGTACGGTTAGGTCTAACAACAACTCCCTTTGGGGTATTATATTAGCATACCATGCATACATTCACATCTCGCATACCATTCAAAATCAACTCCGGTCCGTATCTTAGTTATAGGTAAGTCAGTTCCCACTCAGGATTTAGAAAAAATATAAGTGCAAGTTTTAAAACAAAACAAAGAATATAAAAAAGTTTTAAAAAATGTCATTAGTAACCCTAGGTTACAAGTTCATTTACTTGAAGACACAATAACATACTTTGCATCATGATGTACTATTTATAATGTAACAAAGATGTTTTTATGAGTGTACAGTCATTTGAAAAAGCCGAATAAAATCCTAAATGGTTATATATTTTTTCTAAATCCCGAGTGGGAACTAACTGAGTGGGAACTAACTTACTGGTAACTAACTTACTGGTAACTAAGATACGGACCCGAGTTGATTTTGAATGGTATGAGAGGTGTGAATGTATGAATGGTATGCTAATACCCCAAAGGTAGTTGTAGTTAGACCTATCCGTCTTTTTGTGTCCTGTCCCTTTGGAGTGTTGGACCCCTCTCTTTTCTTTAGAGGTCAATTGTGACTAATCAGTAAACTGCTCTAAGCAGTCTTACATCACACAGCAGCAGCATGGCGCTTTAATGAATTTGTTTACACACTCGTCTTCATTGTGGGCGACATTTTGAGCAGGAGGGGACTGTTCCTTAGAAACAGATTTTCTTTACCCAGCTACTTTAATGTTTTGTCTTGTTCTCTTGTGTTTGCTTTGTTAATCTTATGAAAAGAAAGAAACTTCTGAATTGTGGACTTAGAAAAAGCCTAGAATGTGTGCAAACCAAATTCTCCCACGAGGCTGCAGTGTCCTGAAAACCAGGTACACTGGTACTGGCAGGACCACCAGGCAATATTTACCACCCAAGTGGCCTCAGTGACAAAAATAAAGGAACATAAAGAAGCCTGTTGTCTACGGAGTTGATTCCAGATGACAATCCAGGAACTGTGGGGAATAAGCTTCCCAGTCAGGAATGGCGAAGTCTATCAGGGTGTATGTTCTACACAGTTGCGGTGACTACAGTCTTGCGGTGGGTCTTAGCTGGTGAAGAGGTTTGCTCTTAGGTGTTTTATCGAAGTCTATTTTGGCCTCGGACACCTCTGATGAGGGGGGATTACAGCAAACAACTGTTCTGGAAGTGGATACAACAAAGCATGAGGTCATGGCTGTGCCTGTTGAGTAGGAGGAAGTTTAGCTTTTTGAGCAGGCAGTGATGGGATGTTCTAAGTGCAGGGATCGGAGTGTTTCGATGACTTACGTCTGTCCCTTTTCTTTTTTCTATGTACTGTGGGTCAAGCTGCCTTTGGCACTTAAGACTAGATCGACTATAAGGCCTTCAACATATAGAGACCCTCAACAGTAAGTGATGCCTCATTGCTGAAGAGGTCACCAACTAGACTCCAAGCACCAAAGACTCAATGCTGATAGGGTGAGAAAGCAATAGTACTGCTTACTGTGGGCCCCCTTGGAGTATCGTAAGTGGTCCCAACAAGATTTCCTTTTGTTGGGGCGGACCTCAGGTCTCCTGCTTCATTTTAAATATGCAGCTAAGCTTAGTCATCGGGGAGGCCGGGTTGGGGGCTATTTCCCCATTTTTCACCAACCTACAATGCTTCTCTTAAAATACACCCACTCATTAAAGGTGAGTCTTGAAGAAAGACTTTGGAAAATACTGTGCTCTCCCTTCCTAGACTTCTTTACAGCATAAGAGGGCAACTTGTTTCAAAGAGTCAAAGTGGCTGATAATATGTGGAATTCGGTGACTGAAGGAAACGGAACAATCCAGAACTCGGCACCCAGACCGACTCCCCACTTCCCTGGCCACACACCCATCACAATAAGAAGGAGCTCCACTGGCTCCCCATACACAAACTAGCACCATTCAGATTTCTCACCCTCAACTTCAAATCACTAAACAACACAGGTCCAGCAAACTTCAACTGCCTCCCCTTTCACTCATGAACCAAGCACCTCTTCTCAGCCGTATTCCAAAAACAGATGCAGCAGTTTAATGTTTTCCTTCATCGCTCCTAAAGTGTGGAATGCCCTGCCACGATACATCGGTGTCTCCTCCTCTATTCGAGTTCTGCAAGAAGCTGAATACCTGGCTCTTCAAATAGTTCCACGCCCGCCCGCTAGATTAGCTAGATCTGCACCAGCTTAGTGCCAAGATACTGTCCCGGGTGACAGCACGCTGTACAAGTGCTTATAGTCTTAAAGTGTAAAGGAGAAAAAGATCTGTTTGTCAAGGAGATCAATTACAAAATTACAAAAATTTAAGGAAAATAAATGATTTCATCTAAAATCTAATTTAGGTGCTGTTTTAGGCCCCACTCAACCTGCAGAGATTATTTTGAAAGTCTTGAATTATTATGAAGGTACCGATGCTGGTGAATTGATATTGTAGATAATTACATTTACACTTTGTTCTAATCCCCAAGCTCTGCTAAACCAATTGTCCACAACGTGTCACACCCCTCTCCACATATTTCTAGTTTTACAATGGGGACTCACCTGTTTTTTGTTACACCTAAACGTCCTTCTGAAGTGCTCTCGAAATGTTGGTATATAAGTGTTAAACTTAGTCTTGTGATAATTCTGCAAAGATCCCTGAGGATGGAAATTAGATTAAGAGTTAGTCTCAGAGACAGAAACACATAAAATATATCAAGAGAGAAACAAAAAGACACATGTTGCTGCGCAGGAGAAGACCTTTTTGCTAAGGTTGACTGGTCACATTTCTGTAGCTTATTGCTATATTTGGGTGGTAAACTGATACCTGGGTACAACAAATGCCCAGACAGTGTTAAGTTTGAAATCAAAATAATTAAGTAATACTATCACAAAATGTGCTGCATAATTTTCCGTTTCTTGCTGCATAGTTTACTCAATCCTGCTGCATAATTTGTCCCTCCCCTGCCTCATAATTCTTGTGGCCCTGTAAAATTTCTTCTGTTATTTATTTTTTCGTGGACATTGTCACTCATTTCAGTTTAAACCTCTACTTGTGTGACGTTCGACGTATGCCCCAGAAATCCCTCTATGCAGTCGCCATCTTCAGATTCTTTTTTCTTTCTTTGTGCTAGTCAGTCGTCTCTTGAGTTGAGCTTGTAAATACACCACCACCAGTTGAGGTGGGTGGGTTACATGTGAATCCAGAAAATTCTACAAGCTGCAAAAATACTCCTTCCAGTAAGTAACCATTATGTTTTGCTGTGTGAACCTTTTCTGCAGTCACATTCTGTGCATCAATTACAGAGCGTTTTTTCTTTTGTGGGTTGGCTGGGTATTTTCTTTTTTTTACGAGAGTATGCTGACAAACAAATGCTTCAAATACACTTTGTCACACTTCTGCCTGCTCATCTGAATGACCAAGCAATAAGTAGTGTTTAGTGAAGGTATATCGCGATGCACAAATGGTTTCAAATGCTACTCTGCCTAAGAAAGCCTGTGTTTCTCCTTTTTTCCTTGCTGAAGTGATGATGTTCGGAAGCCACACTTCCGTCTGGAATGACACTTAGTGGCCATCGGACCTGGATGAACCCCGAAAGACCACGCCCGCAACATTGGCGCATCATTCTGGACAAACAACTCTCCATGAAACGACAGGTCACGTAATCTATGCATAATCTTCAAATGGCTCACCATCAGCACCAGAAAAACAGTAACACAGGCCCTCATTACCAGCCACCGGGACTCCACCAACGCACTATATGCAGGCACGACCAACAAACTCATGAGAAGACTCTAGACGATACAGAACACAGCAGCTAGGCTGTTTCTCAACCTGCCCAGAAGGACCAACATCACCCAGTACCCAAGAGACCTCCACTGGCTCCCCATCCAGAAAAGATGTCAGTTCAAACAACTGACCCATGCCTTCAATGCTCTCCACGACCAAGGACCTGCATGCATGAACCACTGCCTGAACCTCCACCAACCATCCAGAAACCACTTATCGGCCCACCCCACCCTCGCACAGGCACTCTGCATCCGCTGATGCGGCACCAGAGGACGCTCCTTCTCCCACCTCGCCAAGTCCTGGACCAACCTCTCCTTCCACCTCCGAACATCACTCTGACAGACTTCATGAAGAGATTCAAGACCTGGCTCTTCGACTGAAACCCACAGCCCAGCGCCTGCATACCCTCTCAGGTGATAAGGTGTGCTATATAA
Organism: Lissotriton vulgaris; assembly: GCF_964263255.1. NCBI lineage: Eukaryota > Metazoa > Chordata > Amphibia > Caudata > Salamandridae > Lissotriton > Lissotriton vulgaris. Next base: position 1,599,719,280 of record NC_141693.1, read on the forward strand.
ATACTGATTGAATGGATTTACAATGCTCTTTTGGCTTTTCTGTAAGGGTTACTCCCCTCTGTCTTGTGACAATATTGTATTGTCTGCGCTGTACATCCCCCCTCGCAATGATTCCTTTGGTGCCGCTCGTAGGCGTGGACATTGGGCAAACAGATCCTTCCTTCCCTGTTGGAGCACGGACAAACGGAGGCTGAGAAAGGGAACTTCTTTCGCCTGAGGGGCAGAGCACGCCGGGTCTAACAGCCGATTCCGGACTGCAAGGACCAGCGGGCCATGCATGTTATCATTGGCCACAACTGGTTCCTCTTCCTGCACCCTCCTCCCTGACTGCATATTACGCCTCGCGGCACCCGCTCCGCGGGAGCCGCTCGTAGGCGTGGACATTGGGCAAACAGATCCTTCCTTCCCTGTTGGAGCACGGACAAACGGAGGCTGAGAAAGGGAACTTATTTCGCCTGAGGGGCAGAGCACGCCGGGTCTAACAGCCGGTTCGGGACTACGAGGACCAGCGGGCCTTGCGTGTTATCATTGGCCACAGCTGGGTCCTCTTCCCGCACCCCTCCTCCTACCTACTTTAATAACGCCCAAACCCGCGCACGCGGGACGCACGCGGGACGTGCCAGGGCGGGCCCGTTCTAGCCCGTTCCAGAACGAGTAAGACTGGACTGGGCCACCCCCCTTGTGTTTGCTTTTTGCACGCTCACAAACTGTATGTACCTTACACCAACTTATAGATTGTAAATTGATTGTGTATTAGTAAGGATGTCAACCAGACAAAGTAGAAGCAAGGCTACGAAGGGGGGAATTCAGTTAACAGGTACCCTTGACAATTTCATTACTAGGACGAACTCGGTAATTGATATGGGTATAAGTTTAATGGAGCAGAGGGTTTCACTGGATCTAGCCATAGCCAGAAGAAGGTCACAAGACCCAGTAATGGCTAAAAGATCATCCTTGGGGCATATAGCATCAGCTAGAAGTCCAGAACGCGTAGACAGTGCTGCTCCTTTACTGTTGCAAGCCGATGTGCATCACACCACAGGTCCATCCCTTCAGTCACCAACTCCTCCTATTCAGCGGTCCCTGCAACTACCTAATGAGCATAAACCCCTTCCAGAGCTAGTTGTGGTGGGTAACAACTCACCAGAAATTTTAGAGCTGGAGGCTTCGGAAGATGAGGCTAGCATAAGAAAATTACGTGGGAGGAAGGAGGGTGCAATACCAAAACGAAAAAGCCCCACCGCTCCTGCTTATGCAAGGAAGAAGGTAAAAATTACAAAGATACAGGAGAATAAGACTAGCCCAGGTAAAGAAGGGGATGTAGTGGGAACTGTGCCACGGGCTGTACTGAGTGAACAGGATGAAGCTGGAACTGCTGCAAGTCCAGATATAGCAGAAAGGGTGCTAGATCCCTTAATTCAAAGCAAGGCGGGAGATAGTATAATTGGGAATGTTGACGAGGGAAATGTGAGTTTATTAAGGGATATAGGGGACCTTCTAAAATCATTCTTAAAGCCATTAGAACTAAGACTGACACGAATGGAAAATCAGTTACTTGAGGTTGAAAAGAGCATCATAACATTGGCAAGCCTCAGCATAGTGGGGTCAGCATCTAATCACACCATAGGTGCCACCACAGTACCTTCGGTGCCTTTCGTAGACAACAATAAATCCCAACCACCAACCCAGAGAACTAGTGCGAATCACGCAAATCCAAATAGGGTGATTCCAGTAGGCAGTGTTTCAATAGCCAAAAAAAATCCAGCAAGGGGCACCAATGCTACCAATAACATCCAGCAGAGCCAGAAAGGGCATCAATCAGGAAATAAACCTAGGGGAGGTTATATTAATTTTCCACCAGATGTTAGCCCATATGTAGTTGTCTTGACAGGGGTTCCTGAGCTAAACAATCAACCCAAGGAAAGTTTTTAGACCCTAAAAATCAAAGTCTCACACTGGTTAAACGAAAAGAGGCCATTACCACACCATATAAAAGGCAAAATACTAATGGTTCGTAGAGTCCCCTCGGTAGGACTCACAAGGAAAGTAATCCCAGGAGACTGTGTGGTTGTTACGTTTGAAGATCCACGTATTGTGCACCACTTATGCTCGAGGAATCCAGGTCCTCAAGATGGAAGTACCATAATTGAAATTAGACCACTCATTCTTTTATCCTTCTAATATGTGTTCTGAGGGTGGTGGAAGTTGGTCAGTGGTAAACCATCACACTAAGGGTGGGCCAAGCAGTGGGAATTTGGGCAATCCCAGACAATGGGTGGGAATACCAACCTTTAATAGATTTAGCTGCTTAGAAGCAGTTGACTGACTGAATCCACCAGTGGGTTGTGTTAACGGTACAAAAGCTAGACTATGTAGGCTGAGGCCCATTGCCTTTGCCATTAATGAAATCAGGGGAGGACACATGGAGGGAAATGGAGAGGTGTATGTGGGTGCAGAAAGTAAAAATAGCCACATTGCACGCGCTAACCCTGGGGACATAAGCGCTGCTGAGTCATTAAGTAGTGTTGGAGCAATGGCGGCAGCCTGTGCCCAGGGGGTGAGACAACAAGGTACACCAACCTTAGAATCTGGGAGCACGAATAATACTACCATGCAGGGAGAGCGAGGTAGAACACAGGAAGATCTCAACCCACAAACACAGAGAGCCGTGGTATTAGATACAAGGCCCCCATCTTTGGAGTCACCCCCTACATCTAGCCATAATGTCAGGACACTTAAATTAATATCATGGAATATAGCTGGTGTAGCCAAGAACTTGAGGGACCCCGAATGGGCTAAGTATATTGACTCTAGTGACATCTGCCTTTTGCAAGAATCATGGTCACTTGATACCCCACATAGGGTTGACTTCAAATCCTTTGGAATTGGTGCCATACCCTCTATAAGGAGAAGGCCTTCAGGCGGTCTAATTGCATGGGTCAAGGTAACCTTAAGGATTCAGGTTGAAATCATAGATACGAGCTCACTAGACATATTGGCACTAAAAATTACAAAATGCGAAGGGAAATCTCTCTATTTAATTAATGTCTACAATAGACCTGCCCCCGCATCCAAAGAATCCCTCACCCTTGCTCAACTGGACTCTTTCCTAGGTAAAATAGTTGGCAGGGAAGCTGTCATCATAGCTGGTGACCTAAACTGCAATTATGAACCGGTTCTAGGGCTCAGCGATGTCTTCGAGGAAAAAGACCAAGCTAATAATATTCCTGCATTGGACAATAGTGAACCTGCTAAATGTACAGTCTTGGCAGTTCAATTAGTGAAGTTGTCTACAGAGCATGGTCTTAGGGCCTGTAATGGACGCCTCCCGTCTGACATTTCCAAAAAAACATTTTCTAGAAATAAATGTAAAAGTAATTTAGACTTTGTAATCGTGTCACTGATTATCTGGCAGCACATGATCGATTTTCGAGGTAGAAGACGGGATAGAGAGCGATCATTGTCCCCTGGCTTTGTTGTTTGAATCTTGCTTGGTCATGGGGGTTGGGAATGATGTGTTAACAGATGTACACAGTGGCTCACGTGATGAGATCATTGTAAGTAATAACCGACGAGCATTAAAATGGTCTCATACTGGAGCACGGTGAGATCCTCGCAGAAATTTATTCACAATTTGCAATGTCTTTTGGGGTCTTTACAGGTTCCCTTGTCGAGGATAATAACCCTGATCATTTTTTGGCACTTTACAATGATTTTTCTAAAACACTGAAAGCACTAGTTACAAAAATGCCAAAGAAAAACCAACAAAAATTGAATAATCTGTCTCACAGCAAGCCATGGTATGGCAAGTTATGCAGGGAATCTGAGGGGTCCCTTTTGCTGGCGATTAAAACCAAATCCGCAGAAGATGTTAAAATAGCAAGGATAGTTTCTAAGCAGGTTCAAAATGCCTCGAGGAAGACAGGGGAGGAAGATAGCTGGGCGGACTTGTTGGTGGCTGCTAAAGCAAGGGACACTGCAGGGTTCTGGAGGCTAGTCGCCAATGGCAATCATGAAGGGAGAGTTGCAAAAGACATTTACCTTGATGAACTTACGTCGGTCAATCATTTCACGACCCTATATAAAAAGTATGATACAGACCATAAAAATGTTGGCGAAGAGGAGGCAAGATGGCGACCGTATCGGTCGCGTGAGTAAGCTGCTCCTGCCGGACCTCACGGACATCGGACGCCTAACCGCTGAAATAGGAGCAGACTGACGTTAGAAGCCTGCCGGATTCTGTATACGCTACGAGAAAACCCAGCATTTGCTCTTTTTTGTGTAAAAGAGGAAAAATAACGCTTTGGAAACGCTAATGTGCTCACCTGTAATCGCTGTGCTGATCGGAGCTAGACCGCGGAATCTGCAGAGTCAGCGGTGGAGGCGGTGGGCGGTTCTCACAAGGCGGCTCACCTGGTACATCCCCGTCGCGGCTACTGGCGTTTTGGCTGTTTCACCGCCAGGAAAGCCGGCGTGCTGTTCGGGAATGGCTCCCAAAGGTCGGAGAGGACGCGGCCAGGGGGCCGCTAGTCCAGAGATACAGGGGGAACCTGAATTAGCGCAAAACTCAGTCGCGGCTGCGACTTCTATGGACAACGCTGCAACCCCAACCCCGGCTCCAGTTTCAGCATTAAGTTTAATGAAGAACGCTACTCGTGGGGAGACACGCGCCAAAGAGCCGGACAGAGCAGGGAAAGCTGCATCTCAAATGAAGGAGAGCGCGGCGCTGGAGGTAACCAAGACCACTAAAGGTATTCGAGTTATTTCTCTCAATGAAAAATAAGGAAGCTGCTAAATCTGTTAAGCCCGCCTTGACCATAGACTATGCTAAAGATTCTGTGCCTATTGAGTCTGTAGAGGCATTGATTGAGCGGGTCGAGAATGGGCTGGGGCCATTTTCAGATTGTCTGGAAGGAAGGAGACAAGAGGCCGAAAATATGAGTCAGGATATTACAAACGGCCTGGTGCAGAGATACCTAATGGCGCTCACCTGAGTGAATTAGACGAAGAGGAAGAGACTGAGGGGAATGGGGTGGAAGTGCAGGAAAAAGAGTCAGAAGCAGTGGCAACTAAATGAGAATTCAACCTCAACCTCTACCCAGGCCAAGAATATAGAGAGCACAGACTCAGTTGATTTTTACTCTTTGTCAGAACACTCAGTGTCATCCACTGAAGATCTTGTGCAGCAATACGCTACACACATGAGTATGGAAGAAGGAAGCCTCATAGTAGTTTTGAAGCAGAAGATCAAGGGTCTGACTTTCTGGATGGCGGAACAGTTCGTAGACTGCTGTTAACCCAGGAGGGAGACTACATAGAAGGAAATAAAGGAAGGAATGGCTGTACTACAGGAGCGTCTTTTGCAGGAGATGAGCAAGCTGAAGAAATTTCACTTGGTTTAATATATAAGACTATGATGCTGCACAGAGATGAGCATAGGCAGGACAGTTTAAGAGTTCAGAACTTGTGTGAAAAACATCAAAATTCTGTCAGACGCTTGACCAAATCACACTCTGAATTTCTGGAGAGAGCAAATGAAGCTGAAGTGCGCATTTCTATGCTGGAAGATGAGCTTACGCAGCAGAAGAAAGCATTGGCAACACAGCTCGCCAATAAGGATGACATTAACTAGAAACTCATTGATTTAGAAAACCGCTCTCGAAGAAACAATTTGAGGTTCTTACAAATTCCAGAGGGAAAGGAGGGGTCAGATCCTCGAGGGTTCATTATAGAGCTTCTGAAAAAGTCATTTCCTGAGTCCACAAGATGGGTTGTGGAGCGGGAAGTGGAAAGGGCACCTCGGTTCCCTTTTAACATTCGAGCAAATCATCAGGATCATCGCAACCAAAAACCGAGAGCTATATTAGTGGCATTCAATAGTTTCTTGGTGCGAGAGGAAATATTCACTAAAGCACGACCAGATAAGAAGATTAAAGCTCTTGACTGAGTTTTTTGTACGTCCTGATCTTTGTAAACAATCTGTGGATTTGAGATGGCAGCTTCAACAATTGATTCCAGACTTTCAATCTAAGGGGGCCCATGCTTATTTGATGTTTCCTGCTAAAATGAAAGTTGTGTATAGAGAGCGCACTCATTATTTTATGACGGCACTGGCAGCTAAAGCTTTTATGGATACAATGTAATCATTTAACTGAATGAGCATAAATTGGGCTCTGTTTCTATAGGTCTGTAACTCATGGTATTTTTGCTAGTCTATTATTTTTGAACTGCTCCTTCTCGGTTGGTAGGCGTTTAAATATTGATCTTTAGTGTACATTAATGTGAATAATATGCTTGTGGGCGAAGGCAGGTAGATGGGGGCTAGCTCGGATTAACAGGACCATAAGTCCAAAAGCCTCAGTAAAGGGTCAGGGGGGGGGGGGGGGGGGGGGGGGAGGGGGGGGACACTTTAGTTGGGGGGGGGGTGCAGGGGAGGTGCACATGGGGGGTGTGGGGGGAAGAAGGGGGAGAAAATGTTCTTGAATACAGTGAACTGCGTAAAGAGAATGACACTCAAGACTTTGATGTTGTTTTAAGTAGCCTCAGCACTTCAATATATCTGAATTGTAAGATTCATTATGTTTGTTTCTCTTTTTTTGTGTAAGGACCTCCATGGTTGGGGGAAAAATATGTCCCTGTTGGTTTTGGATAAACTTGAATTATATGATAAATGGCTTCTAAACTATTACAAATTTGCTCTTTAAATGTATCGGGGCTAAATAATACTATAAAAAGACAGAAGGTCGCAGGTGAATTAAGATATATTGCACCACCTTTATTGTGTTTGCAGGAAACTCATACCATGGTCAAATATAGGTGTTCTAAAAGAACTTGGATTTTCATTAGTGATTACTACAGGACAATCCAGTTTGATACGGGGTGTGGCCATCATGTGCAAAGGTAATAATGTAGTATCAGGAAGAACATTAGCTGATAAAAAAGGAATATGGGAAATCGCTGAATTTTTTGTGGATGGTAAAAAACTGACGTTATGTAACATTTACGGCGCTAATCTAGATGATCCGGAAGTTCTAGTTGAGGTAAACTTGGAATTAGCCACCTGGTCTCAGCCTGTTTTGATCTGTGGGGATATGAATATTAATTTGACTAATAGCTCATTGAAAGATGGGTTTGCCAAGTATAAGGGTCGTAAGCCAAACGTATATAAAGCACTAACAAACTTAGTGCAGGACCAAGGGTTGGTGGACGTGTGGGGTTATATAAGACCAGAGGATAGTGGATATACTTTTTATTCTTATCCCCACAAAAAACTGGTCAGACTCGATTATTTTTTTGCCCCGGTTTCTGTAATAGAAGGAGCGATAATTACTGTGTATCCTAGGATTTAATCAGATCACTCCTATAGTATTGGAGATAGGTGTGGGGTTAATTAAATCTAGACAATTTAATTTCACATTTGATAGGAAGCTGGTGGTAAAGTGATTTTAGGGATCATATGAGGAAGTGGATCAAACTATTTTTTCAGGAAAATAAGGGATCTACTACGCAGGACATAATCTGGGATACTTTTAAAGCAGGATTTCGGGGGGAATGTATCAGTTTTTCATGCAAGAATCAAAGGAAGGCGAGACAGGAGCTTGATAGATTGCATTTGCAATTAAGTCAATCTGAAACATTATTGATGCAGGGGATATGTAACGACCAGGTTCTCAAACCAGATGGGATCAGCTCCTTAGAGCACCTCCAACCCAGCCGGAACGTAATCACCTCCCTCCTCAGGACCCATCTATCCAGGCACCTGGGTACCTACCTGAGGATGGGGGACTCGCAATATACAAGCTCATATCATTAGAAACACCACTAAATCTATAGGGATTACTAGGAATACTCACTGATTACTAAGGACGTCCATGCCCTACACCACACTCATACCTCATAGTCTCGTGACCACATGGGTCCAGACTAATCTACCCTGGGGCAGTTCTGATTATTTACCATTACACACGGATCACCCTCAGTGCTCACTCGACAAGCAATCCGGCGTGTCTACATACTGCAGCCCTAGTGCTCTCTTCCTCACAATCCGGTCCACAATCCGGCGGACCTAAGCACTGGTGTCCTCCCCAGTGTTCTCTAACTCACAGCCCGGTCCACAATCCGGCGGACCTACAAACCAGTCTCCCACCTGGTGTTCTCATTAACGCCACTTACCAACGACGACGACCACTTTCCTATGAATACCTTCAGCTCTCTCTCTACCTATGTTGGGAAGTCTCTCTCACTATTCACTAAGGGTTCGCTACTACAATAATATTATGGGATGGCCGAATCACTTAGTGTCAATAATTCCCTAGCTCAGGGGCTCCTCTCTCTCCCTAATTATTCAGTGGCTACTTACTGGATCAGGGGCAGTATCTGTTCTGGCTGTAACACCTGACTAGAAGGAAAGGTTACCTGTGCTTTAAGAACAATAGACACACTGTATGCAAGAGTTATTCCCTGATTTAAACGCTCCTATTTCCTTTTGATCCATCAGTTGCTAAAGCATCTGGTTAGAAGAAAGGCTAGCTTTATCATAAGAATAACACATGCACACTGGTTCACTAAGAACTGGGGTATCTTTATTATAACAATATCAACAATATAATACTGCACTATAACACATAGCCTGAAAAGTAAGAGGGGAATAGACACATACACAGATCTGCGGGGTCTCTGTAACAGGAACTTTAACACACCGCTGAAAGAAAAGGATTAGACATACAATAGCCTAGGGAATAAAGACAAGATTAAGGTGTAAGTGTAAAGCGGACTAGTTTAGACTACCTCACCTATTAGAAGGAAGATTTCTCTCTGTCTCTGGTGGGATCAGGGCTCTCTCTGTCTCTCCCTCCGTCACCACAGCTTCACGCCTCTGGCTCAACTGCTTCAGCTGACAGCCTCAACTCCTCCATCTGCTTTAATGCATTCTGACAAACTGGCAGTCCCAGCTGATATGACTACTCTCTTCAGCTTCAGCAATCATCTGCCTTCTTTCTCCATTCCAGAAAACCAATAGAACTGCACTGTACTCTGCAGCTCCAGCAAACATCCTACTCTCCACTCTTCAAGAACCAAACTGACCACTCCTCCTCTTCTGCACTTCGCTGATATGGATTCCTCTCTCCTCATGGAAATTTCCAACAGAGGGCTGCCTCCCACCGAATTCCTGTGCTAGCTCCAGGGCTCTCCACGCAACCGCAGTGCGCATCTGCATGTTACGTCTGGGCCCAAGAGACAAACACATTCTTCGGATAAGAACCAGTCCTGGCTGGTTTTCCCCTAGCAGACAACAGGCTTAACTATAAACATTACCTTTCCCCTTCAAGCATCTCAGCTCTGCAGGGATAGAAAGCAAAATGGAGTCTCTCTAGTTCTGGGCCTTGTCGGCCTGAGAAGGATGAAATAACCCTTAGATCTGTCAGAGTACCTACACAAACCATACCAATGTGTAATATAAAGTCAGGACCACAGGATCCACCCTCTACTATAGGCAGGATAATGAAAGGACACATCAAAGCCAATAGGCAATAGATGGATTAGAGTCAAGAATAAGGGATCTATCATCATATAAAGCAGCTATCCTCTTCTAGGTCTGGAAAAGGGCTTAAAAGGGCCAACACAAGGTAAGAATACAGTCTATAGGTGTGAGCAAGCTTAAAGTCTTCATCACTCCGAAATAGAGCCAAAAAACCGGTCAAGACAGGATAGTTAGTGGGGGGAGCAATTTAACTAAATTAGAGGGCACAGTCCCAAAGGATAGAGCGAAAGTGCTAGGACTTTGGTCTGTAGAAAATGCAAGGAGATTTCTTACATCTAAGTTGGAAAAATATGAGTATGGTGAGTCAATTGGGAAAAAATTGGCGGCCCAATTACGAATAAAGGAATCAACCAGAAACATTGTTCAAATGATGGATTCCGCTGGGGTGGCTCATTCGGACCCACAAGAAATACTTAAGATTTTTCAACAGTTTTATTAAGAGTTATATGATCAACAGAAAGGAGCTGATGGTGATGGATCGGATTGGGCAGTAATGTTAGAAGAGGGTTTAAAAAGGTTAGACTCAGAGGCACAATGGCTGGAAGACACGATTACAGAGGAAGAGTTGGAAAAAGCTGTGAAAAGCCTCAGGCCCTGATAGGATACCTAGTGAGGTCTATACACAATTTTACCATGATATTAAAGAGGAGTTATTAGAAGTTATGCGAGATGCTCAGCTTGGATACCCACCAAAATCGTGGGCCGAAGCGACTATAGCAGTTTTTTGCAAGAAGGGTAAGCCACCAGAGCTAGTAGGTTCTTATCGACCGATATCATTGTTAAACATAGATAATAAAATATATTCCAAAATATTAGCTAATCGGTTAACGCATTGCATGACCTCCTTAGTTTCATATCACCAACACGGTTTTATACCTAGAAGAGGGACGGTAGAACATGTTAATAAAGTCATCTCTTGATTTGATATGAAAAGGAATGATCTAGCGCTGATTCTGCTTGATGCGGAAAAATCGTTTGATCGTGTGCAGTGGGGATATTTGTGTAAATTAATGAGAGAAATGGGGTTTGGTCAGAAATGTATTCATGCAATTCAATCTTTATATTTACACCTATGGCAAAGATATCTGCTATGGGTTTACTTTCGGATACCGTTAGAAATACACGCGGTACTCGACAAGATTGCCCTTGCTACACTCTTTTGTTTGCCCTTTATATTAATCCTTTTATAGAGTTACTAAGTCGGAATATTTTGATCCCACCCTATAAAGTTGAAGAATACAATTTTTCGGTCTTTGCCTACGCCGATGATATCGCCGTGGCAACCACCAACCCTGATACTGCAATAAAAGAAATTGAGCGACTGGCGAAGGTCTTCGGGACAATAGCCGGATATAAATTGAATGAGGCAAAAACTCAAATTCTTTGTTCTGAGACTGTAGTATGGCAGGATTGTAGGGTGGTAAAGGAAGTAATGTACTTAGGTATTTTAATAAGGGCAAACATGACTGAATTAGTTGAAGCAAACTGAAACACGCTTATGGCTAAAATCAAGTTATCTTTGGATAGGTGGGAGCGTCTATAACTAACCATTATTGGACGATCAAATGTTTTAAAAATGAACGTATTGCCAAAAGTTTTATATCTATTTAGGTCTATAGCTTTAGAAATCTCTAAAGATAAAATACAGGCACTACAGTGAAGGTGTGGGAAATTTATCTGGAGCCCAGGAAGACCCAGAAGGGCAATGAATTATATGACTTTACCACAGCTAAGGGGAGGAATGGGGGTCCCAGATATTTTTTTGTATTATGTAACTTGATTTCTGTTAAAGAGGAGGGTTTTGATCACTGGTGAGCAAGGAACTGAGGTGGCTAATGCCCCGAATATTTTTGATATTCAGTTAGGCGCATGTGCAAAGCAATTTTAGTTAAAGTGATTGATGGGAGTTACTATAAACAAACCAGGTTCAAGGTAGTGCTAGGTGCCTTCAAGGTTTGGAAATGGTTTATAAAAACAATGGGGATAGGGAGAGTATCGTATTATACGCCCCTCAGCGCTCATAGGATTTTACCTGGTATATTTTCCGATGCAATGACTTTAATATGGCAACAGAAAGGAATCAGGATTTTAGGAGATATGATAAACGAGGATGGGATCTGTAAATCTTTTGACGAGATGAAGGATCAATATTTGTTGCCTAGAAGTTACTTCTTTAAATATCTACAAATTTGTGATTATCTAAATCGACGAGGAGGGAACTTAAATCAAAACAAAGTTATTGATGGAATTAGGAGGTCGGTTAAAATTGGAGTGATATATCAATTATTGCTATCTGTTAAGAACGATGATATGGAAAAAGTCAAGCTAAAATGGAGAGACTCTTTAGGAGATTCAGAGTTAGAAATGGAAGACCTTTTAATACTATCTAAGGAGGCCTTAATGTCTGCAAATTTGAAAGCTCAGTTCTTTAAAACTGTATATGATTTATATTACACTCAGTTTCAGTTTATAACTTTATTCGAATGTTTAAAAAACATCATAAAAGTAAACAGTTAAAACATTACATATACATGACAAACAAAATGATGAACAGGGAGAATTTTTGCATATGGTGTATGGTGTGGGAGTTGCTGCACATAAATTTACGGGAAAACCATACTAAGTCTTGCTCTAATGGATTTCAAAATGAAAGTAGCAGTAAAAAAACATATATCTGGACTTGAGAGTGAGAATAAGAGCCTCATAGCGTTACCTGTAGTATACATGGAGTATTTAAGGAACATAGGCTTAAGATAACAAATACGCTGCGCTTTATACAAAGGACAGAGTAGTAAAAAGTGCGGTGTGCTTTGTTTAGTAAAACCGTCACATGGACAAGGAATAGCTGGGTGAGATTTCATTGTGGGGAAGGCAACCAGGTTATGAGCTATACCTAATCTCAATCTTGAGAGAACAAACTGATGAGACTGTCTGTGGATAACATTAAGGTACATGGGTATACCGCGACTATCATCTTTCAGTGAATAATAAAAAGTATGTGTGGAATATTCTCTGGTAGCATTACTTCGTACATCAGATTTCGCCCTCAGATAATCGTTTTTTAGTTCCTGTTTGCTCAGAGAATTCAAACAGGTGGGGTCATTACATATATCCATATCAAAAAGATCCTTAACAGTCGAGATCACATATTTTAACCATGGGATACTTATAACTTTATCCAAGAGTAAGCAGTCCTTAATAATGTCTTTGGTAAAGGCAGTTTCCGTCTTGGTAAAAATGGATTTCCATACCATCAATGGCCTTAATCCGGTTAGATCGGACAGGTAATCCAGGTCCAGTTCCGAATGGGTTAAAACAGTGGATGCCGAGGAAGGAAGGCAAAGCAGCCGTTTGAGGAACTTGTTTTCCACAATTTGCAGGGCCCTTACGTTGCAGTGTCCCCACACCCCCGAACCATACAATGCTATCGAAGTACATCTGTGCTTGTATATAGTCAGCATATCAACAATACGGCGGCTTCCTACTTTAGAGGCAAAGCGGAAGACGCCTAGGGATGCTTTCCCCATTCTGGCTTTGACATTTATCTCCTCTGGGGCCCACGAGCCTTTGTTGTTAAAAGTAACACCCAAATAACAAAAATTGGTAACAGTCTCAATATGGTTTTCCATAAAACAAAAGGGTTTAAAAAGTTTCAGCTTTTTACCACACACCATGACAAAGGTTTTGGAATTATTGATTTTAAGTTTTCTTCTCTGTATAAAATCATAAAACCCGTCCATCAATTTTTGGAGGCCTATAGGAGTCCTGGAGAGTAGGACAGTATCGTCGGCATAGAGTAATACCGGTATGGGAGTGCCTCCTACTTGGGGGGGCATCAGCATGGATTTGCTTTAGCTCTTGCTCAACCGAGTTAATGAAGAGCGAGAAAAGCAACGGGGCCAATACACATCCCTGTCGGATACCAGATCTTACTCTAATCTTTCGTGTGCACTCCCCCGCTGGACCATAGCGAATTTAGGCAGATAAATTAGAATAAAGTGTGGCTAAAAAATGAATAATGTCAGGGGGGGCTCCCATACCCAATAAAGTTGACCATAACAAAGCATGGTCAACCAGATCAAATGCGCTAGAAAGATCCGCGAAGCACAAAAATAGTGATCCTGGTTTGGCCTTGGTATATTTCCCTATTAAAAGGTTCAAGTTGATGCATTGTTCAATTGTACCAAGGCCCTTTCTAAAGCCATATTGGGATGGGGCAAGGATATGATTGTCTATGGCCCAATCTTCCAAACGTGCTAACAGGACCCTGCTCAAGATTTTTAGTGAGGAATCCAGAAGGGAGATAGGGCGGTAGTTCTTAGCCTCTCCTCTATCCCCCTTCTTATAGATTGGAATAATGATGGATTCACCCCAGGTAGAGGGGGCCCTGTTATCCATAGCGGCGTTAAATGCTATGGTCAATAATGGACTCCAAAGGGCTGGATCGAATTTATATAGGTCGATTGGTACCCCATCTGGGCCCGGAGCCTTTCCCCCTTTACTATTCATTATTGCCATATCCACCTCGTGGATCGAGATTCTCGGAATTTCAACTGGGGTAATACAATTAATATAAGAATTATCATTAGGTTCTCCAGTTGGGTCAAAGATCCCTGTGAAGTGTAACACCCAGCCATCTTCACTAACTTGGGCGGTAAGAACTGGAAATTCCTCTTTTTGGAGGAATGGGCTATTGATGGTACTCCAGAACAGCTTGCTATCCCGGAGGGCTGCAGCTTTGCTCAGATCTTCCCAGGCTATTTCTCTTAGTTCTTGTTTCCTGAGTTTTAGCTCATTTTTGTAATTAGCCCTCAGGGATGTGACTGCTTCCCTGTCTCTGGGGGTGGTGGAGAGGGCAAGTTTAAGGGCTTTTAGTGCCCTTGTGCATGCTTGGTTAAACCAACCCTGTGGATCCCGTTTAGTTTGGGCCTTCTTGGTGGTAAAGGTTTGCTTAATTATGGCACCCAATTTCTCAAAGTTATTTACGGATTGTTCCGGTGGGGCTTCGGTATCAAGGCAACTAAGTATCGTATTTAGGCCAGCTTTCACAACACTACGGTGTAGATTCCCTGATTTTTCCCCACACCACTTGATGCGTATCCCATTTGGCCTACATGGGATAATGTCATCAACAACCCTACCGGAAAGCACATTCCTAGAGAGCTCACAGTATATGACCATAGTAAGAGCGTTGTGGTCACTCAGACCGAAGTCTAAGATCTGTGGGACCGAACAATGGGGAGCTAACCGGTTGGAGATGAGCAGAAAATCAATGATAGAGGTAGTATTTCTCCCCGTGAAGGTGGGGGCCAAGTTACCCTCATTGTCAGGGGCATGTTGGTGAATGGATACATCAGACTTTAGCATCAAGTTGTTAAGGGAAGTACCGTAGGGAGAGTGTAGGAAGTGTAATAGATTCTCCCCGTTGTCCCCATCATATCCACATGTAGTTGAGTAGGAGAGAGGGCAAGTTTTGATGTTAAAGTCTCCCCCCCAAACAATATCGTAGGATATAGCCGATTTACAGAGAATTGAGTCCATAACAGATTCCAGTTCGTCTACAACGGTAGTACTGGATGGGTCAAAGATGTTGTTGTAGTGGTTAATTAATAGTAAATTTCTGTCCCTACCGACCAATATTTCCAGGATTTGCGAATGGGACCCCACTATATGACTTTCCCTTACATGTATAGGGAGGTGTACAGATAATAAAATCAGTAGTCCACCTTTGGCCCTCCCCCTTACAGATTCTACCGCATTACAGTTGTATGAAACAAAACCATCATAGAAAATATCTCCCACTGACCACGTTTCTTGCAAACATAGGATGTCGAAGTCCATAATGTGCTCCCTCCAACCTAGGGCTGAAGCTTTTTGCCGCCACCCAGCAATGTTCCAACTCGCCATTAAATATCCCTTTGACCTTAGATCCTGTACTGTATTAGTGTGGATAAATGGGATGGGTGATGTGGTATGGGCCATATCGGAAAGAATCTGGTCCGGTTCGGTGGGAATAGCTGGGGTAGGAAGGGTGGGAAGGGTTTCCAAGCATTGGGTTGGTAATTTATCCGTGGGTAGAGCTTCGGTATTAGCTGGGGCATGGGACGGCACCAGGGAGGAAGAGACGGAGTGTAGTCAGTCGACTCCCTCTAAGCCTTCTAGGCAGCCAAAGCGGTTGTAATCCGTAAAGGGATGGAATTGGGGCACGTATTGAGGTTGTCTGGGTAGTCTGGCATCGTATGCTCGTTGCCTGCCCCTCCGTTCCACAACGGTCCAGTCCCCTCTTCTCGGGTGGTGGCGGAGGTTAGTTGGTGGAAAAAAATAAGAAACTGGAAGGGTCTGGATGGTTGAATCGAAGGATCTGTTAAAGCCTGCACATATGTGGGATACTGTGTGGGGGTCTCTGAAACTAACGATTAGACAGTCACCATTGATGTTTTTAGGGGTCTTGCCTATCCAGGGAACTCTCCTGACCATAATAATTTCGTTGTGTAAGTGGGCCGGGAGGGGTCTATTCCAGTTAAGCCATTTTATTACCTTGCTTTTCAGGGAGCTAAAGGTTTCTGTCTCCCCTGTTTCTAGTGATGGTACTCCAGCTAGGATGACAGTAAACCGGTTAGCCTCTGGTGGAAGATCAGGCCGTCTAGGTCTAGGGGTATTGTGTACCTCATTCGGGGGTCCCTGGTTTCCCTCAACCATATGGACTGATGAGTTAGATTGACTTGGTTGATGACTCGCCACGTTCTCGGCGGTTGAATTATTGGGCATAGAGGGAGTTGGTAAGCACGTATTCAGTGGGGGGATATTTGGTTGGTTCGGGTTCGGGTTAGGAGGTGCAGGGATCGAAGGAGTAGGAATAGTAGGAGGGATATATTGACACTGGGGATTACTAAGGGTGGCTAAAATGGAGGCAGTTTTCTCTACATTGGATATTCTGGAGTATAACCTGTCCAGTTTAGCCTCTAATGGGGATATAATTGATTTAAGTAAAGCCACAGCCCATTCCATGGATATTTCTCTACCCGGGGGTGAGACATCATGGGAGTTAGTAGTGGTCTGGGGTGGCTCACCCCGCACTTTGGCTGATTTTACAGACCTTCCCGTTTTAGTTTCTTTCTTGTTATACACTCTTTTCCGTTTCCTAACTGCACCCTCTCTCTCTCCCCTTGGCTCTTATTTTCGGCAATGCTCACATCAAAGTGGGATGAAAGGGAAACATTATTGCCTACAGGGACACAGTTAATGTCAGCCACAGTGTCGGTTGTGGTAGCCAGGGTAACCAAGGTGCCAGGGTCTTCTCTGGGCGGGGATGTTACCTCCATAATAGCAGACTGGTCGCTATTTCTGCCGGGCGTTTTGGCATTAGCAAGGGGTCCTATGGATGAGCGTTTAAGAGAAATGAGTTCAGTTGACAAACGCTTTTCCAGGATGACTATCTCCTTGTCTATGATATTATTGGCCCTTATGAGGAATTTCTCCATACCTCCGGCGGTTGACAGGCTTCCAGTTAATGAGGATTTGATCCTATTGTCTCTACCAGCCATTGCCCTTAAAAAGAGAGACTCACACAGGTTAGAGGGATGGCCCGGTCCGGTCTCTCCGGGTCACGAACGGCCACAAACGGTCCCGCCCTTGTCCCGGGCTTCTCCCGGCGCCCTCCCGCGCGCTCCCGCTAGCGGGTACTGGCTATCCCTTATATAGATGGACCGTTGATTTGCAGGCAGGGCGTGGTGGACAGGGAGAGCGGCCAGGTGTTGGTGGGCGGGCGCGGTGTGCAGAGGCTTCTGGTCCTAGAAGTCCTGCTCCGCGCGCTCGCAGCCCTGGTCCAGTCCACGCAACTCACTCCTGCTCCCTGCTGACACTGGAGCGCAGCGGGACCCGCGAAGCGGGTTCCGCAAGTTGTAGAGGAAAAAAATAAGGGTCCAGAAATGCCCTCGTCCACGGCAGCAGCAGTCTCCGGTTACATATTACACTCCTAAAAGAATGGCAAAATGGGGAGGAGGAAACGAAGGCAAGTGTTTCTGATGTGGGGAAAATGATGCTGGAGCGATACATATCTTTTATAGTTGTGTTAAGCTTCAGGGTTACATTGAAGACCTTGAACAGTTTCTGTCTTTGATGATTAAAATATCGGTTGTTATCACTCCAACAATGCTGTTACTAGGTAAAATTCCAAAGGACAACACACCGGATCACTTTTTCAATATCGTCATTTTTTTTTTTTTGCAATGTCTTTTGCACGCCTGTGCATAGCTACGGAGTGGCTACAGGAAAAACCACCGGACTTTCATCAGTGGCGTGCTAAAATGCTTAGTCTATATAATCTTGAGTGGAGTTTATTTTCTATTAAAGGACTGAGGAAAAAAAGACTAGGCACAAAAATCTGGAGTGTGTTTAGAGATTATTATGAATAATGAACTTTTAATTGGATGTAATTGTATTTGTTTTGATAATTGTGAGAGATGATGGAAATGTGAATTGATTATTTTGTGTTTTTTTCGCAGTTTTGCTGTATAAGAACAATAATAGAAAACAAATTTAAAAAAAAAACTAAGGCGAAGAGGTACTATGGCTTACACCTACACCTCCCAAAGAATATTTGAAATTTTCAATAGAGGAAACTGAGGCGGCAATTAATGCAGTAAAAAGAGGTAAAGCGCCTGGTTTAGATAAAATACCTGGGGACCTCTATAAGCATGACTTGAAGATATGGGCACCGTATATAAATTATTTGTGTAATATGCTGTCCCATAATGCAGATTTTCCAGAAAGTTGGAGGGGAGCCGAGATTGTTTTAATTTTTAAGAAGGGGGACCGGTCGGAACCTTCAAATTACCGGCCAATTAGTTTAATGGACATCCTCCAAAACATTTATTCGAGACACATTTTAACTCGCGTAAATGAGTGTTCGGATGAGAACACTGTCCTAACGAAGTATCAAGCTGGTTTTAGGAGTAAAGTGAGCACTATCGATCAAGTTTTTCGATTTTGCTGTCTTTACTGGAAATATGTACACATCAAAAAGGGCCACTTATACGTTGCATTCGTAGATCTCAGAGCGGCGTTCGACCTAGTGCCGCAAGATCTTCTTTGGAGGACCCTACATAAGGTCGGGCTTCCTAGTAGCCTGTTGGTCCAGATAATGGAGTTGCATGCCAGGAACTTTGCTAAAGTGAGATGGGGCCAAAATGGGGAATTAACCCAGAAAATACCTATCGAGCGCGGCGTCCGTAAGGCTGCGTTCTGGCCCCTACATTATTTTCCCTCTTTGTGAATGACATCGCAGCACACTTAGAGGGTTGTAAAAATGACTCACCTAAATTAAATGGAGAAAAGGTATCCGCGTTATTATTCGCGGATGATACCATTTTAATTTCGCAAACTAAGAAAGGTCTCCAGGCATTGCTTAATTCTTTTAATGATTATTGTAAAAAGAAAGGTTTAGAAATCAACGGAAAAATAAACTAAATGCATGGCCCTAAATCCTGTTAAACCAGATAAAGGTTGTCTAACTTTAAATGGCCTAAAATTGGAATCGGTTCAAAATCTTTCTTACTTGGGGGTCACGCTCGATTACTATTTTACATGGAGCTCTCAGATTGAAAAAAGCAAGCTAGCATATAAACATAATGTAAAACCTATCCTTAAGAAGCAAAGCTTAAGCACTAGTAAAGCTGTGTCACCTGTAGAGGAGTTATTCAAATTTAAAGTTCAACCAGCAGCCCTTTATGGTGCTGAGATCTGGGGCCCGATGTCAAAGGATGTATTTAACATTATGGACAATAAACTTATGAGAAGTTTGGCAAGGACCACCCCAAGAGGTACTCCCTTGGTACCGCTTCTGTTGGACCTAAATGTTAAAAGAACCGATCACTATACTATTGTCCGACCACTAATGTTTTGGGTGAGAATATGGCAGACACCCGAACTGCTGGACTACAGGAATGGGCTAAAAGAGATACTGTGTTTGGACATATCGAATACCGATCTATGGCTAAAACATGTTAGATTATGGTTTACTAAAATAGGATTAATGCAATTTTAGGAAAACCCAGAAGGGTTACCGCCAAATTCAAAACGGATTGTGAAAAGGGCGTTTTGGGGTTTTATCTATAACCAAATATCTAACGGGAATAATGGGGGGGGACCCTAATAAATACATTTTTAAGTTTCAGGGACGAGTCTTTTTGAGACCTTCCTTGATGAAATTGAGCCCCCACTTGCAAAAACCCTTTATATGAAACTAAGATACGGTAACTGTATGACCAAATCGACCCTGGCACGCTGGGCAAGAAAAAAGGCTGATGGGGTAACAACGACAGATGGAATCTGCACTATGTGCGAGGGCAATTCCAAGGAGGATGATCTCCATATCCTTTTTTTCTGCACAGCCTATTCGTTGGCCAGAAGGAAATGGATTAAACCCATATGTAACCTTTTGGGACTAAGGTCATGCCAAATGGCATTAAGAATAATTAAGACAGACACAATTCAAACTATAGTATTTAGCATCAGCAGATTTCTGCTCTCTATTTACTTTGTGCGTAGAAAAAAGGGCTTAAAGCTATAATGACAAAGGGTTAATTGGTGCGTTTAAGATGCGCTTTTCGATTGATGATAAATAGGTCAATGTGATGATGATCTGTTTAAACACGTTTTAACTATCAATTTTATCAGATTATAACAGCGATAGCTGTTTTTTTATGAAATGATAATTGTGACTCGTATGTGCTTTTTATATGAAATTATTTTGTGATTCTTTTATGGCAATTCAAGCCGAAATAAGGAAATAATGAATGAATGAATGAATGACTGTGAGCCCCATTCTTGTGTGTGCGAGGGAGACAAAGAACTGTTCTCCTTTCCTGATGTCTTTTGTTCTTTCCAAGTAATACATAAATGACCATTGGGCATGTGCATTTCTTTCTCCGCCTGCATCTTAGGCTGTTGACAAAAAAGCCAGTAGGTGGATAGCTTGGTTGATGTGTAATTTCAATATTACCTTTGGTATGAACCTCAGGTTTGTCCTCGTAACCACTTTCCGTTGCTATGGCTCCTGAGTGTGGAGCCCTTCTATTTCACTGGCCCTCCTTGGAGAGTTGATAGCGATGATGAATGCGGTTTTAAAGGTTAGAAATGTAAGGTTTGCATTCTGCATAGGCTTGAAGAGTGGGGTCATTAGTTGGGCGAGTACATTCAGGTACCATGTAGGCACTGGCACGCTTCCTGGGGGTGCTACTTTCTTGGCTCCTTCTAGGAAGCGATTCACTGCCAGCAAGGTAAAGAAAGTCCTACCCAGTATGCCTTTTGTGTACACTACAATGGCTGCTAGGTGGAACATGATAGAGGCATAGGGGAGATGCTTGTCTAGTAGATGCATCATGTATCTGAGGACAGTGGCAGCTGGTGCCCTGTCTGCGTTTTTCAGGCATGTTGCACCATTGTTGAAACATCTTCCACTTGTTGCTTTATCATTTGCTTGTTGTTGGTCGCGTTGCTCTCTTCAAAATCTCCATCCTCCGCCTGGGCAACTGGAGGTGCCCAAAAAAAGTATTCAGGAACCGTTCTACCAGGCTGAGGGTGTTTGGTTCCAGGTGCCATACCTTTCCCTCTTGTACCGTTAACACGTCTCGATGTGCTAGGAGCGCAATGTACTGTCCTTGGGGTATGTCCATGAGGTCTGAGAATCATGTCTGCTATGCCCATTGGGGGCGCTATCAAGATTAGGTTTACCTGCTCTTTTGCACTTTTGGATCATCTTTGGTATAATTGGAATCAATGGAAAGGCATAAGAAAATGTCCCTGACCATTTTATCGACAAAGCATTCCCCAGTGACTCTGGATGGTAGAACCTGTATTGAAAGCATTGGGATTCCATTTTCCAGTGTGTTGCGAATAGGTCTACTTGTGGTGTACCCCCAGATCGGTCTTGACACTTCTGGTTTTAGTTGCCATTCATGTGTGGTATTTGCTTTTCTGTTTAGCTTGTCCACTCCTAGGTTTTCTTTGCCTGGCAGGTGTATTTCCACTAGTGATACCCTGTTCTTTATCACCCATTTCCATATCTCAGGAGCTAGGGTTCATAGTGGATAGGATCTTGTTCCATCTTGTTTGTTCAGGTAGTGCTTCGTCGTCGTATTATTTGTTTGAATTCAAACGGTCCTTCCCATTACATCTTTCTGAAAGGCCTTTAGTGCCAGAAGTACATCTTTAGTTCCAGAGACCTCTGATGTTTAGCTTGTTTATGTGAGCTCCCCATCCAAAGTAGGATGCAACCATTGTGATGGTCACTAAGGGTGTTGTTGGTTTGAATGGCATACCCACTGTTAGGTTTTGGAGGTTCCATCATTGCATCGCTCTCTGAACCTTGTCCGTAACAACCACTGGATTGACCCAACTCCCGGTTGATTGGGACTATTGCTGTTGGGCCAATTCTTGCATTCGTCTCATGTGTATCCTTGTGTGTGGCACCAAGGGAATGCAGGAAGCTATCATTCCCATCATTTTCACCATTGTTATCAGACGTGGCCCCTTCTGGTAGTGGCGAGTACTCTATGATCACTTCAACCCTCTTGTCGATTGGTCTTGCCCTGGCTGTTTGAGAATCCAAGAACGCATCCAGAAATCTTTTCTCTGTGTCTGGGTTCTGTGACGGTTTTTGGAATGGATGGAGAACCCTAGTGTGTTTAACGTTTGTATGACCTTGTTGATGTTCTTACTGCACCGTCTGCTTGTCTTTGCTTTTACCAGCAAGTTGTCCAAGTATGGACAGATGTGTATTCGCTGTTGCCAGGGGCGCCCAGGCAATAGCTAGAATGTGTTGCCTGCGACCACAGCTAGACATTTTGTCAACATCAGTGGTAATGATTTTATTCCTAATGGTAACACCTTGAATTGGTAAGTTTCTTTTTCACTACAAAACGGATAAATTGTCTGTGCCGTTTACTGGTGTTACACCTAGGCGTCCTTGAGGTCTACGGCTGCCATGTAGTCTGTCTCCTTCCCCCATCTGGAGAATGACCGCTTGTAGTGTTGTCATCTTGAATTTTTGCACCTTTATGAACTTATTGGTCTTAATTTCTTGTCTGGTTTTGGTACCAAAAATTGGTTTGAGTAAACCCCTTTGAGTCTCTGGATCAGGGGTACTACTTCCAAAGCTTCCTTGCTTAAAAATTGTAACAGTTCCCGTTGTAGTCATTTTTGTCTATTGTTATCCTCCGTCTTTCGTGGTGTTGTTGGAGGTGATTTTGTTAACCCTAAGAAGTAGTCATTTTATATTTAGAAACTATTTGTCGGAGGTGATCTATTCCTTCAGAAATCCGCAGATTCTTTCTACTATTGGTGACTTGTGTAGGAGTGTTTGTTGTGGGCAGTCACCGGTTTGTGGGGCTTTCGGGGTTCCCCCTCTTCCTTGGCCGCAAAACGTCTGGGTGGAGCTTGAGCAGTACTGCTGTTGCGGGGTGGTCGTGTGCTCACTTTGATGGCTGCCAAAGGCTGTGTGAGACGTTTGTAGTTGCAAGACTTCTCTTGCTGAAGCGGTTCTCTTCCTGTGGGCCATGCATCTCCATCTCTGCAGCTCTTAGTCTACTGCCTCTCCAAATAGACTGTCACCTGTGATGGGCAAATTGTTTTTGGATGATCAGGCTTCCTGCCTGAAACCTGAAATCCTCAGCCAAGCATGTCTGCTCAAGGTTCTGGCATGCAGAGCTTTCCAGTAGCTGTGTCTGGTGGGTCCAGCATGGATTTCAGGCATGAGTTTGCATGTCTTGCCCTCGCCCAACACTGCGCTCGTCCTATTCTTGAACTTCTCTGGCCGGCTTTCGATGAGCTTCTTCATTTTATATCACTGTTGGTGGCATATCTGTTTAGCAGGGCATTTAAGTTGGCTATCTGCCACTGTGTTGCTGCTGATCTTTCCATTTTCCTGCCACCATGTCTACTCACTTGCTTTCCTTGTCAGGAGGTTGTCCCGTAGACATGGGTGTATTTGCTCTTTTTCCTGCTGTTGTCAGAATAAGGGAGTCCGATGGCACGTTCCCCAGATGTAAGGAGGGTCCTTTGATGAGAAGTGATAATTCTTCTCCACCCTTAGAGTTACTGTCTTAGCTGCAGCTGTGTCATTAAAAGATAGCCTGCCCTGTTCCAGAATGCTCGGAAGAAATAGATATCTCTTATGGTCAGGTAGTAGTGCCTCAAGGAGAAAAGATGCTTCTGATTGTTCCTCTTCCAGCAGCCTCCATAAGTGCTTGCCACCCTCTTTACTACTGCATTGTTTGCAGTAATGATGCCTGTTGGTGTTTTGAAGGGTAACACTCCCTTCTTTCATCTGGGGAGTCTGCATAAATGATCTATCAATCATCTGTTAATCCCCCTATCGGAGAGAGGCATTATTGTTCTTCCTCCAGGTAGAACTCCTCCTCTTCTATTTTCTCCAGCAGGTCTGGGGTACTGGGGTTTTCCAGCTCCTCTGGTTCCTCGGTTTCCACTTGCTTTTTTAGTGGAATTCTGTCACCCTGCAGGGAGTCCTCAAATTCCCTCCTTTTCTTAATTAGGGCTTCGAGTTAGGCCTTGAGACATTTACTTTTCCACTTTACCTTGAGATATTTTTTTCTTCGTCAAGTTAATTTCCGTTTGGACATCAATGTCGTGAAACTTTGTCGCTGAGGTGTGGTGTATTGGTGTCTATGCTAAGTGGCTTTTCTGCACCGCTGTGAGTCTGGTCCTCACAGACAGCGTTGAGGTGGTTTTCGCCATCTCCATCCTGTGCTATTGATCCTCACTCTAGGTCGAAGCAGGTTTTGAAGGTTTGCCTCCGTCGGTATGAAACCAAGGGTTTTGCAACATGAAATCTCTTCTAGATTCAGATACTGTGCATATACTGCCAACTAGTGGTTGAAGTCCGAAAGTTCAACGTTTAATTTATTTAACGTTTAATTTATTTTTTTCTCCTCTTTGAGATGGGTGAACCAGATCCTTTGAGAGTAGGCTATTAAACCATCTTTGTGTGGCAAAGACTTGTAATTATTTGTTGCGCTATAGAGCTCAGAGGTGCCTGCTATGCTGCAGCAGGAGACAGAGGGAAGAAGGCCCCAGGTACTAACAATGTTAACGTAGGTGGTAGGAATATGTTGATGGAGGGGAACATCCTGGTTTTGAGTGTTCGGGATGTCGAGACACTTTCGGCTACCATTAATACTTTTTCAATTGTTCTCAGACAATGCTCTCTGAAGCCCTCAAGCAACACTTAATGCCTGTTTCTGCTCTTTGCCAATGCAGTATTTGTAGCGTGTTTGCATAGAAATAAAATCTGTGGTAGAGCAGCATGGGTGTTGCTTTAACATAAAATTAGGAGCCTGTGTGGCTCCTTTGAGGTTCACTCTGCCGTCCGGTGTCGACAATTTCGGCACCACTGCTGGTTTCTTCAACTCCTCGGTTCCACTGTGTCTTGACTCTGAGGGATCATCTTTTGCCTGTGTCCCTCCCTTAACGTATTCTTGTGACTCTTCCCAGCCTGTCCCTCGATCTCCTCGAGGTCTGGTTCTTCTCCTTGGGTTTCCTAGGTTTCCAAGAAATCCTCATGGCTAGACAGGCCCAGTTCTTTGACGGACTCCTGTATTCTCAGCCGTGATGCCATCGCATAGGTTGCCCACCTTGGTTTCTGTATTGCCCTGATGGTCTTTGGCAAGAACTCTGCACCCGCTGCTGCGCTATGATCCTTAGGGAGGCAGAGGTTACAGACATCGTGCATTTACTTCTGGGCATTTTTGTGGTGCCACTTGGGGGAGAATCTATAGGTGGTGTGCTCCATGCCTCCCTTCTCATTCTCCAACGATGCAGTCTTGTTGTACTAGTCTTCTCTCCTCAGTGCAACTCAATGGTTTTTGATGTTTTCTCTGTGCTTTTTGGTGTCCTACATCGTATCAGTCGTATCCAAATCCTCTTCCCTCAACTGTGATTTTCGGAAGAAAAACCTTTTTCTCTTCTTGCAGTTCCTTACTCCTTGACACCAGAGGTCTCCCTAAGTCTTCCAGACCCAATGGCAGGGAAAGGGATGTGAAGATGGGTACGGCGTCAATGGATTTCCTGGGCTCCTCGGGCCGCATCTGCGGCAGAGGTGACTGCAGGAGATCACCTCCAATACAGATGTAGCTGCTGTGGGAAGGCTGGAGGTTGAGGCCGACCCAAAGATAAACATGTGGAGATGCAGACCAAGATGGCGGCAACAAACTCTGACCTGTGAGCTTGGGTTGTGGCAGCAGGGGCAGGAGGATATTGATTGGCACCACAAGGGGTGGCACTGCCCCGCCCCTAATGATACACTCCAGCCAATCGATTAATCACAGGAGGAGCTGTGGCCAGATTGATGGCTACAGGGACCAGGCCTGTAGTCTCTCTAATCTTGGAGGTCCCCAGGCTGAAGCAGTCTTCAAGACCTAACAACATGGAGAGCACAGCAGTATGGTGCTGAGAAGAAGGGCGTATGAGATGTGGACTTTGGGAAGGCGTATGACTGAGCCATTCCTAAAACCCCCCCCCCTCAGAGCAGACATCATATTGGAGCTGCTTTCTTTCCCATAGAGCTGAGTAACCAGGTGATTTACCTGGGGTGTGACCTGTTGATACGAAGGAGACACCCCGAACTAAGTAGAACCTGGAACTTACAGGGGTTACTTCCATTTGGTTTTTGATTTGTTGCATTTATTGAGGGAGACCGCCTGGAGAAAACTGGTGCTGGGTCCGGCGTCTCGTGGGCATTGCTGCTTAGGAGTGGAGGAGCTACATTTTGATGGGGCGGGCTGACCTTCCTCTGCATATTCTCCTTCGGTGTACAAAATGGGACCTACTGCCCCTCAGAACAGAAGGAGCATTTGTCCCCACATGGGTTGGTTCTACTGTGATAAGGACAGGGTGGTTGTACCACCTCCACTCCTCACGCTCGAATGGGCAAGGCAAAGGCTAACAGGAGGCTTCTTCCTCTTAAGGTTTTGCTGCACGTGGGAAAAGGCCACAGCGCTATGCAGGTGAATGGATGGATGTAGAGGGACTCATGCAGGGGAAACTGGACAAGAGCTTAGTGGCTATTGTCGAGATGCAGACCTCACTGAAAGGAAAGATGGATGAAATGGCGCTGGATCTTGGCCTGCAGCACAAAGATCTTTATACATGTATACAAACTGTCGTGGGCATCATTAAGTGGATGGGAATCATCCTATAAATTAGTGAATCCCGCAATAAATTTCATTCCTGTAACAATATAGAGAAACATTTTTAGCTCAAGATACATAAAACAACATGTCTGACAAGGGTTTCGTTTGATGATATATAACAAAGATCTCTGCAATTGTCAATACATCTAAACAAAGTGCAAACGACGCAGTGCTCTGGTGAATGTGTGAATATATGAAAGACACTGTCCACCTAGGTTCAACAAACAGCTTCAAATAAGAACAGGTAGCCAATCATTCCATATCTATCATAAACACACTGGATGTATGAACCCAGGGGAAGATGTCAACGTTTCGACCCAAGATTATTAAACAATGATGCTGCACAAAGCTCAGCATAAATTGCCGGATTGAATACAGAAATGAAATCAGCAAACGAGGCCTACGGCCTCGGAGGACAGACAGACCTAGGGAAGGAGGCAAAGGAATGGATGAACTGAGCGCAGTTTCTGGAGGGCAGGCACGGTGACCAATTTGTGGATGACCGGGGTGCTTAGGGCCGCAATCATAGGAAATTCATTGAACAATTGCTTGCAAAACCTGTGACGCGGCAAGAATTGTCTATGTACTTTGAAGTAGAAAGAACCCACAGAGTCCCTGCAAAAAAACAGAGCCCATCAGGTTGTCCTTCACAACCCATTGTTGCCAAAATACAACATTTTTGAGACTTGGATGCAATCCTGAAAGTGTTTGGGAAAGCGTGCTACTTTTCTTGAAGGTGGCAAGGTTATCTTCCTGGACTTTACAAGTGAGGTCTAGCACCGTTGAGTGACCTTCAAATAGGCTTGAACATGAAATATGCAAGTCTCTTCCCAGCCAAGCTAAAAATAATCCTGGACTAACATACACACTTTTTCACGCAACCTGAAGAGTTTGGGACTGGATTCAGCAGCACTCTGAGCCGTAGGGGTCAGCGGACACAGCTGAACAACAACAAAGATGCATAGGCTCTCAGCACAAGGCCGTTAACTCCCTCAGGTGCAACACGACCAGCAGCCCCCCCCCCCCCATGCAGCACCTGCCTCCTTCTGCCAGAGGTAAGCAGAATCTCCATTAGACTGCATATGTACCCGCTCTTCTGATAGGGTGTCAGACCAAGACAGAGACAGCAAGAGATCGATTCTACATCAAAAGGTCATCACACCACAGATAGACGATATTTTTCTGTGCCCCAGATGTACATGCACTTATAGTGTGGGCTATGGTAGGGTCGGGCATGTAGGGCCAGAAGGCTTGCTGGACTACAGCAGCATTAAAATAGAAGCTAAATTTGGGTGGATCAGCCAAAACTGAGGAGCGCAGGCGGGGAGGGATCATTATGAAGCCCAGTTGCCCACCCTTTTTATTCCTATTTATTGCTCAATAAATCTCGGAGAGGGAAGCCTACGGTCATGAAAGTTACTGGGGGAAGGGATTTGGGGCAGGGATAAACAGGCTCATCTGGGCCTCCCTGATCGCCAACCATATCCATTTAGCAGTCCAACAAGTTCTCCGGAGAGTTACTTTTAAGGAATAGTCTGAATGGCTGGGCATGCCTGCATGCATGCATGCTGCTGGATAGGGGCAGGTGTGGCAATTACAGCGGTTTGGAAACTTGTTTGGTTGCATTCCTTATTTGTTATTGGACGTAAAGGGTGGGGTTCGGGAGATTAATGTGATTGGGGACTGGATTTCGATTTTGGTGAATGCTGGGAAGGGGTAGAGGGGGTGTTGTCAGTGGAAAAGGGGGGACTGGACTACCTGAAAGGTGGAATGGCTCGGGGAAGGGAGAGGGGGGGGGGGGGGGGGGGGGGGGTTTAGTCTGCGTTCAAGCTTTACAAGATTCATTACTTCCTGAAATGTACAGGAGAATCTGTGGCTTTTCCTGCAGAAAATGCACTTCTAGGAGGCTGAGGGATAGAAGTTACAGACCAGGTGACCCGCCTAGCCAGTGGCCACAGGGTTCTCTACTAGGTCTTGTTTAAGACGGATAAACATATTGACATGGAGGTCAGATACTCTGATTGAACAGAGGTAAGACAGCAGAACTATAGTTGTGGGTAGTCTCTATTCTTCCAACTTCAATCAGCCACATTCCTATGCAACAATGTCCAGATTATTAGGAGACTGACCGAACATCACACCATAATTGGGATGATTTGAAAGGCGTCACGAACATACAGTTGAACGGTTAACACCTGGTGCTTCAACTTGCACTAACCAATGTGGAGGATAAAGCTTTGTAACAGTGGTTGAGTCACTGGTCCTGGATTAATGTTTGGAAACCTAGAAATCCAATTGTGCAGGAATATTCTTTCTCCCCCCCCCGCCCCCCGTCTACTATCTTAATATCAGACTGGACCAACTGAAATGTTCCAGGGCCATCGTCTCAGAAGTGCGTAGACCCGAATACTTGGGAAGGACAAAACCCAATCACAATCCACAGATACTAACAATTAAGTAGGGGCGACGGCTGGCACCTATAGAGACCTGGCACTAGTAGATGCGACGCTAGAGGAGCCAGCATTCCACGTGCGTCAATGGAACAAACGTGCTCCTCATTGAGGGTGCAGCATTCAGTCAATTTCAGGAACTAGAAAACTGACGGATATGATCTTGCAAAAGATAGATCAGATCGCCAATAAATACCTTGGAGCATGAAGTGGTGATAGACTACACCAAAATGAAGCCCTTCAGACTGCCAGAGAGTAATACAAAGATGCTTAGACTGCATAACATGCAGCGTGTGGTAGAATGCAGAGGGCAACATGTCTGACAGGCTATCCAGTACGGACATCAGAAGGGTCCATCTGCCTGAGAATAGGAATTCTCACATGGTGCTGCATTACTCAAAGGAAAAAAATTATTTGGTATTCCTAAGTATTAATCTTGGTTGTATGAGAAGCGAGATAAGGATATGGGAAGGACACAGAGCATTATTTGGAAGACATTGCTCTTGCTCAGATAGAGGAGACAGACCGGTATGAGTTGAATTTGCCCATTTCAATACAGGAAGCTAAAGGGCACTGCTAGACTTTGCCCATGGTAATGTGCCTGGCACAGGCAAGTTCACCCAGGAGTTTTATGTTGCATATGTGTATCACTGGGCGCCGAAGCTAGCTGCACCTTAAGATGTGGCCTTTGAGGAAGGTCCATTACAACCTACGACGGGTGAAGCATGAAGTGTCCCTTCGCAAAGCAGGCAGATTCCTCCAACCCAAAAGTGGATGATAAGATATTGGGAAAGGTTCTGGCTCGGCTGCTTTACAACATGCCGACAACATTAAAAACAAAAGGTTTTAATTCCAAGGTGTAAAATGTCTCAGAATGCCAGTTTTTCAGGTGCTAACTGCTGCTTCAAAGGAATGGTCATGGGTGGTGGTCTTGTCTGCTGACATGGAAAAGGCCTCCGACTCCCTTTGTACGGTGCTACCGCCACAGTGAGTGCTTTGGAAATTTGGCTAGAGGAGAGCTAGATAAGCCCACTGCCACAATGAATTGGAAGACAGGGTGGAGCCCTCCGATACTCCAGTAGGTTCATGAATTCTCAAGGTTCATGTACAACGAAAACCAAGCCATGCATAGGGAGGAGGGGGTTTAGGTAATATCCGACATCTCAAGCCTGGGATAAGCTAATGGAAACCTTTATTTCGGCATCCAAGATAGACAAACTTCTGTAGGCGAGGCATCGTAGATGTAGCACTCTATTGAGTTGCTACCTAGGAAGTGCTGCTTGGGGTACGCAGGAATCCTTAGCAGCATCAGTGGGGGTTGGATCACACATACAAACTCACTATATTGGGACAAGCTAGTGCACAGGTGGTTGTAGTGGATCTTTCCCCGGAGACCGACACCCAGCTGGTATCCCCCCTGCTTGATTCTGGAAGAACTTGTTAGCCCCTTCGATGCTCATGACGAGCTCAGCTCGTCATGCAGTACACTGGTCGTGTGCTTATGACGAGCTGAGCTCGTCATGAACAATAGGATTCAAGGATCAACAGCACAGAGGGGAAATTGCTGCAGCAGCGATAGTGTTAATATTCTGTCACTAATACCTGAAACCTTCTCCGCAGTCCCCCACATGATCCAAGAGTCCCCGAGTAAAATGCATTGCACTAGCATGTGGCCCAGGGTTCCTAGTTTGAGAAGTTATTGGAGTAGTTTTTTTTAAATGGCATGGGCAGTGAAAACCGCACAAAATATACAGCTATAACTATTCTGAATGCACAGAATATGTATGGAACATGAGTACATGTGCAACCGCTGTTTACCCATCTCTGGATGTGATATGAAAATGCTAATAAAACAATAAAAGTGATGTATTCATCAAAAAACTGGTAAATGAAACGGTGATCTAAAGCAGCCAAGTGGTGTAATACAAACTCATACTGGGTTACTAGAATTCAAACAAACATTGGCAAAGCCAATGGGTTTAGGCAATGCCTGAGCTATTGGAGGTGTGAATGTGGAATGCGTAGGTGAAGCTGTCTGGACCTTATGTTTTGAAAGTGTTTACCGGAGAAACCCATATCTCAATTGGTAATTGTTATAGTGTATTATTTAAATGTGTTGAATGCGAAAACACCTACCGTGTTGGCCTAGCCAGAGTGCAGCATGGCGTTTGTTGCAACCTCTTCTAATTTGCAGGGCGAGGGGCGCTGGGATTAAAAAAAAAACCAAAAAAACGAAACATGTTGGACACATACTTGCGGATTCTGTGACTGACAGTCCATCAAAGGGGTGATGAAATTGGAAGTGCAGGAGGTGGATGGGTAACCCCTAAATGTTTTTAATCTGAAGGAGACTGGAAAAATCATGTTGTACGTTTGTCTTTCATGTAATGTTATAAAATTGCAGTGAGCAGGATTTCCGGTCAGTGAAGGTTGATGGGCCTGCATTCGGCTCTGACTGGAGCAGTGATTTCTGAAATGAAAACAAAGCACCTGAGCAGCAACTGCCGCAACCCAATGCCCACAGCAGTCCTGTTTTATCAGCTTCATCTATACTGTGCATCGTTGCGACTTCTGTTCCAGAAGCTGGAAGCCTGGAAATAATGTTTAAAAGAGAGGGGCAGAACTCAGAACCCACGTCTGAAAGCACTGAAAGAAAGGAACAGATATCGGTGTGCATGGCCGGCACTTATATGTAGCTCCGTTCATCACTTTCTGAGCAAAAAAAAATGTTGGTGCTCAGCTGCACAGCAGGAGCACTGCTTTTTGAGTTTCTGGATCCAGTCTGGCGCCTTGGGATATTCACAATGTGAGCAATCTGTTGTTATAAGTATCCATCAGAAATATATGTCGACTATAACCACAACCCAAAGTACTTTGAGATCGTAGCCTATCCAGGATAGACTCAATACCTCTCGAAACAGGCCGCCACACCATGAAATCTGTGTGCCAGAGCAGTTGCCTGAGCTAGACGAGAAAGCAGAACAGCAAGACTACCCAAAAACAGACATGCTTTGTAGAGTAAACAGAAGCAAAAGACCGCAACAAAAGTGCTCCTGTGGTCTTCAGGTAACGAACAGAGGCTCAGAAAAAAGCAATTGCTACAGATAAAAAAAAAAAGTAGGCTCAATGTAAGTATACATGGCAATGAATATGCTACTTACCAGTATGCATCTGTTCTTGGCATGTAGGGCTGCTAACATTCATATCTTAGCATTAGATCGCCGCCTAGTGTTGGGTCCGGATGATCGCACATTGTTGTCCTGGAAGAGTCTTCGAAGTATCCTGAGATAGGTGGCTCCTCCCCTGGACTACAGTGCGCATGGGCATCGGCTCCATCCCCAGATTGTTTTTCGCCATTGTGGCAGAGGATGGAGTGAAAAGTGTAAAGGATGTCCATGCTAATGATTGAATACAATAGTATATCTGCAGCTGCGACAGGCACCGGGGAGGAGGGTGGGCGATATGAATGTTAGCAGCCCTACATGCCAAGAACAGATGCATACTGGTAAGTAGCATATTCAGTTCGAGGCATGTGGGCTGCTAAATTCATATCTTAGCATAGAATACATAGCAGTCCCTCCATCAGCGGCGGTTGCCCGTGCCAGCTGCAGAAACCTGAAAAAGTGTCTTGAGAACAGCCTGTCCTACAGCCGCTTGCTGTTTGGAATGTACATCAACACAGTAGTGTTTTGTAAAGGTATGTGGTGTAATCCACGTGGCTGCTCTGCAAATGTCCTCTAGAGGAATGTTTCCTAGGAAAGCCATGGATGCCCCCAATTTGCGTGTGGAGTGCGCCTTTGGGGGTATTGTTAAAGTGCGCTTGGCTTTTTGATAACAGATTTGAATGCACTTAACAATCCATCTGGCTATTCCTGCTTTGGAAATCGGGTTGCCTTTGTGTTGTGGTGAGAAGGCAACAAAAAGTTGTTTCGTTTTCCTAAAGTGTTGTGTCCTGTCTATGTAGTACATCAATGCCCTCCGTACGTCTAACGTATGGAGCATTCTTTCCGCCACTGTTTGTGGGTTCTGGAAGAATGCCGGCAAATCGATAGTTTGGTTGAGATGAAAATGTGACACCACCTTTGGAAGGAATTTGGGGTTAGTACGTAGCACTACCCTATTTGGATGAATCTGAATGAATGGCTCTTGGATTGTGAGCGCTTGTAGCTCACTAACACGCCTTAGTGACGTAATAGCAATTAGGAAAGCAACTTTCCACGTTAGGAATTGCAGTTCACACGAGTGCAGTGGCTCAAATGGTGGTCCCATCAGTCTGGTGAGGACCACATTGAGGTTCCACACCGGAGCTGGCGGTGTTCTTGGGGGAATGACTCGTTTCAGACCTTCAAGAAACGCTTTAATGGCAGGCACCCTGAAGACCGAGAGATGCTGCCTGTTTTGAAGGTAAGCTGCGATGGCGGATAGATGTATCCGAATAGAAGTGAACGCTAGTTTGCACTTATAAAGGTGTAACAGATAGCAAATGATGTTAGGGATAGATGCATCTAGCGGGTTTATGTCATTGTCTGCACAGTAAATGACAAAACGCTTCCATTTTGCGGCATAGCATGCCCTGGTTGACGGCTTCCTCGCCTCCTTGATGATGTTCATGCATTCAGGAGGTAGGTTGAGGTATCCAAACTCTAAGACTTCAGGAGCCAGATCGCTAGGTTGAGCTGTTGCGGATCTGGATGCTGAATTTCTCCATGGTTCTGCGTCAGAAGTCTGGGCGTGAGGCGCAGTCTTTGATGCGGTACCACTGAGAGTCCGAGGAACGTGGTGTACCAGGCCTGGCGCGCCCACGTTGGAGCAACTAGGATGAGTGTCATCGAGTGTTGCCTTAGTTTTCTCGCCACCAGTGGTATCAGAGGTGTCGGGGGAAAAGCGTACGCAAATTTGCCTGACCAGTTCATCCATATCGCATTGCCCTGCGATTGCGGGTGTGGGAACCTGGCGGCGAAGCTTTGGCATTTTGCGTTCTCCCTTGTGGCGAACAGGTCTATGTCTGGACGACCCCACCTTTGGAAGTACGGCTGGAGTACTGATGGATGTATCTCCCACTCGTGCATCTGATGGCTGTATCTGCTGAGCAGATCCGCCATCTGATTGTCCTTCCCTGGGAGGTGTTCTGCCATGAGGAAGATGTTCCTCTGAATGGCCCACTTCCACATGCTCTGAGCCAGGTGAGACAGCTGCGGTGAGTGGGTGCCCCCCTGCTTTTGGATGTAGTACATCGCGGTCATGTTGTCCGTCCGGACTAACACCACTTTGTTGCACAGATGTACAATGAAGGACTTGAGCGCCATGAAGATCGCCATCAGTTCTAGATAGTTGATGTGCATCTTCTGTTGCTGCGTCGTCCATAGTCCCTGCACCGTGTAAGTGAGCAGATGAGCTCCCCATCCCTGGAGAGATGCGTCCGTTGTCAGGATAACCTGTGGCACTGGCTCCTGGAACAGTCGGCCCTTGCAAAGGTTGTGTGGAGTCCACCAATGCAGAGAGTTGTATGCCCGACTGGTAACCAACACTAGGTCTGTTAATTGTCCCTGAGCCTGTGTCCACTGATTTGCTAAGCACTCCTGGAGCGGGCGCATATGCAACCGTGCGTGAGGGACTATGAAGATGCAGGAGGCCATCATGCCTATCAACTGCATGAACACTCTTGCTGGAAGTGAGTGTCTCGGTCTGAACTTCTGGATTAGAGACTGCATGCTGTCTATCCTGACCTGGTTTGGTTGCGCCTTGGCCGTCAGGGTATTGATTGTCGCACCCAGAAACTGCCGGACATGTGCCGGCTGAAGGTGTGACTTTGGGTAATTCAACGAGAAACCCAGGTCGTGAAGGAGGTGAATGGTAGTCGACATGTCCGCGGCGCACTGTTGTTCCGACCTGGCTTGAACGAGCCAGTCGTCGAGGTAGGGGTAGACATGGATGTTCTGCCTCCTGAGGTGCGCTGCTACTGTCGCCAGGCACTTGGTAAACACCCTTGGGGCTGTTGTGACTCCGAAGGGTAGGACTTTGAACTGATAATGCGTGCCTTGGATAGTGAACCTGAGGTACTTTCTGTGGGACGGGTGTAGTGGAATGTGGAAATAAGCATCCTTGAGGTCTAAGGTTGCTAAGAAGTCTCCTTTGTTTAACATAGGAAGAATCTGTTGCAGTGTAAGCATATGGAAATGCTCTGACAGTATATACAGATTGAGGGGACGGAGATCCAGAATTGGTCTGAGAGATCCGTCCTTCTTTGGAATGAGGAAGTACAGGGAATATACCCCTGTGCCTTCCTCCCCCACTGGCACGTGCTCGATTGCTCCTTTTTGCAGCATCACCACCACTTCCTGCTGCAATAAGTGCAAGTGCTCTGCGGACATAGGTCTTTGCCTTGGTGGAATGTTGGGTGGAGTGGATTTTAACTCTAGACAATAACCGTACTGGATAAGTTGTCGCACCCACCTGTCTGTGGTGATGTTGATCCAGACGGGCAGGAACTGCTGTAGTCTCCCCCCGACAGGTGTTAAGTGGTCGGGGGGCAGTGACAGAGAGTCACTGGTTGCTTGGGGCAGAGGAGCGTGAATTGTTGGTCCCTCTGCCGCATCCTTTGTTGCTGTTTCCCCTGTAGCCCCTCTTGTTCTGTTTGGGGTACGAGGATTGTGCTCCACCTCTAGGGAACTGTGACTGCTGACCCATCTGTCCTCTGGTGACTCCACGGGCACCTGAGCGACGAAAACTATTGCCACGAAACTGCTGTGATTGTAGGGCCCCCATAGATTTAGCAGTTTCGGTGTCTTTTTTAATTTTTTCCAGGGTGGTGTCAACATCTGGACCAAACAGTCTATCAGGATTGACTGGTTGATTAAGTATGGTTGTTTGAATGTCAGGTTTAAACCCATATGCGGAGCCACGCCTGTCGTCTCAGCATGACACTGGTGTTAATGGCCCTAGCGGCTGTGTCCGCGGCATCAAGTGCACACTTTATGGCCGCGTTGGAGATTAGTTGTCCTTCCTGTATAATCATTTTGGTGCCCTCTTGAAACTGCGGAGGCAGGTGTTGCACAATTTGCTCTAGTGTGTCGTAATGTGACCTATCATAACGAGCCAGTAGTGCCTGTGTATTTGCAATACGCCAGAAATTGGCAGCTTGCGCAGCCGCTCTTTTGCCTCCTGCCTCTAGCACTTTGGACTCCTTATCCGGGGGAGGAGCTTCACCCGTTGTTTGGGAGTTGGCCCTTTTACGGGCATTTGCGACCACAAGGGAGTCAAGCGGCAACTGTCCCCGAATGTATGCAGGGTCTGCAGGCGCTGGTCTGTACTTTTTTTCAATACGTGGGTTGACCACCCTCGCCCTGGTAGGCTCTTTAAAGATGTCCGCAGCATGCTTGAGGACCCCTTTGAGCATAGGCAGTGTCTTTACAGTTCTTTCCGAGACTGAAAAAGTGTCGAATAGAAAGTCTTCTTCAACTGGGTCAGCATGCATGTCCACATCATGATTAGCAGCTGCCCTCTCAATGAGTGCATGGAAACCTGCAGAATCCTCTGTTGGGGATGCACGTGTACTGAAAGCCTGTGGGTCTTGTCCCACATTTTGGGTGCCTTGGTCCCCAATGTCATCATATGAATCCGGCTGTGCATCTGGTTAATTGACCGGGAAAGTGTATTGGTCATCTTCATCATAGCCCTCACTTTCAGAGTGGTCTGGAGACGGTGTTGGGCTCCTTCTTGGAGGGGGCTGGATAGGTTCCATGAGGCCTGAGGCGTCCTGTGGAAACTTTTTCTTCTTCAGTGGGATGACATAGGATTCCACCGGCTGTGAAGTGATCTTCCTTTTGTAAAGGGTTAATTTGCCCGTGTCTGCGTCTATGAAGCACTCCGAATTTTCTTCTGAGTCGAGTACTCGACCTGAAAATGCCCCTGCCGTAGAAGATTCCGACTTCTTTGGCGTCGATTTTGATGAAAAGGCCTTCGGCGCCACTTTTGGCGGCAGAAGGAAGAGGAGTTTACTTGCGGGCTTGACCGGGACGTCTGTCGCCTTCTGCGGCGATGGCGCCGGCGCCGACGAAGCAGAGGCCTTCTCCCTAATTCTTTGTAGTGAAGAAGCAATGAGAGATGCGTCGGTGACAGTGGCCTTTGGCACCGACGAGGTGGCCTTGCCTTCGGATCCGACGTTCTGTTGGTCTTTTGGAGGGTTGGACGATGATGCCCCGTCCGCCGACCCCGAGTCCTTGGACCGATGCGCAGATGTCGGAGCCGGAGCTGTGTCGCTGGCTTTGGCGGGCTTCGCCGGCGCGCTTGTCTTGTGCGTGCCACCCTTTTTAGAGGATCTCTCCTCCGGCGCCGATTTCGACCCTGTGGAATCGCCAGATTTCTTCGACTTCTGCGGACCGGAGGTCGACGGAGTCGATGAGGCTGCAGGCTTATTCGTTTTTGTTGTTACGATCGCCATCTTAGGGACGCCTGAGTCCTTAAGTTTCGGTTTCGGGTCGGCCATTTTAGGTGTAGTCGATACCGTTGCTTTCAGTTTCGGTTTCGATACCCTCTGCGCAGCAAGTATGTCCGTGGCCGGGCCCGCAGGCGGGGCCGTGGCTTGCGCTACGGGGTCTTGGGTAAGGCCGACAGGCGATCCCGTGACCCGCTCCTTATGTCCGTAAACTTCGGGGCATAGCTCGTCCTCTGAGCTATCTTCCACGGCCCCATAAACCTCTTCGTCGTCCCCTACCTCGTCGACGTATTCAAGGCCTTGACCCACGACTCCGTCGTCGTCTTCCGGATCTGCCTCGACCTCCGTCTCGGGCGGGGAGATTTGAAGATGATGGCTCCGGTCCTCCTCTTCTTGGTCGTCGAAGATGTTTTCTGGATCCGGGGCCGCTTGTTTGGCCACAAGGCGCACCGCGCGCCGAATCGTGAGAGTCTTCTTTGACCTGAAACTCGCACAGGCCCTGCAGCTTCCTTCGTCATGATCTGGCGAAAGGCATTTGTTACAGACCGGGTGCACGTCTATATGTGGGTATTTGGACCCACAGAGCGGACAGAGCTTAAACGGACTCCGCTCCATGTTGGAAAATCGGTGTCGAGTCGCGATGAGAAGGCCTCGATGTCCGAAGAGTGGAAAAACTCCGCTGATTCCGGCTCCGAGAGACGGAAGAACTCGAGACCGCACGCAAACAATACCGACGTAAAGAACACACAGCCTTTTGGCCGTTTAAAGTTATGTTTTCTCGGTTCCGACGGAGAGACGTCGAGACCGCATCCGAACCCAATGGCGGAAAAAACAATCTGGGGATGGAGCCGATGCCCATGCGCACTGTAGTCCAGGGGAGGAGCCACCTATCTCAGGATACTTCGAAGACTCTTCCAGGACAACAATGTGCGATCATCCGGACCCAACACTAGGCGGCGATCTAATGCTAAGATATGAATTTAGCAGCCCACATGCCTCGAACATAAATTATCCTGACAAAGATGGGCAATGCGTTCTTTTTATATCTGATCAAAAGGTACTCTGACTGAAAGGCTAACATCCACATGGTTCATAGATACAAAGAGGAGGGGCTGTTCAGTTTTTCATCCTTGATCACCTTTAGCGATATACTGTGCAGCATATTTGTTTGCTTGGTTTTTTACACCTAAAAGCTATTAATACTACTGAATGTAGGCTATGCATTGATGGATGCGAGTCAAAAAAACTGCTGTCAAATCCTGCTAGAATGGTGCACTGCCAACTAGAGAAGAAATTGAACTACAATACTGAATAAAGAAATGTATATGTAGACTGCTACTCTAATTAAGTGCAATATTACTTACAACTATAGAAAAAGGGAGGAACATTGCGTCATATCCATTTGCTAATCTCAAACAAACATTCCTGAAGAGATCTTATGGAGCAAAAGGCAAAGAAGAATGGAGACCGTCACCTACAAAGTAAGACTATTGCCGGTGAGCATACGGTTGCACAGGAAACAAATATGAATTGTGTTGAATTTGCCTTTAAAAGGCAATCCAGATGATTAAACTCCCGGTACTGGGGAAGGCTTCCTCCATTATTGTCTTCACATAAAGTCCCTAAGGTTTACTCATCTTATAAAGGCTGGATTCCATCTAGACTAATGGAAGCCCCAATCCTCTCCCAAAAAACGGAAGTCACCGTCTTTCACAATTTATGCAGAATCATTGTCATGTCTGCTATTGAACGCAGATGTTGCCTGACCTTATCTTTCTAAGAAATGTGAAAGCGTCAAGCCAATGAGACACATACAACCATCAATGCAACATTAGTCTGGGTCAAATATCTACCTTCCATCATGTCATGGGTAATTAAGAACACATACAGACATATAACCAAACTAGTGTAGTCTGAATTGATGTCCTTTTACCTTATAGGCTCAGAAGGAAACGCCTGGGACGTACACTTTGATGCACATAATCTATGTCAGACATTCTTAAATTTATGCCAGAAATTCCAGTTTCATATACAGTTTGTATACAAGGACTACCACTGGAACACTTGTCAGGAGAGGCCCTTGGCCCAGATTATTGCCCAAGATTCTTACAGCGATGGTCTCCTCAACTACCAGCACACTTAGCAGACTATTATTTGTATTTATTTATTTTTGTGTTTTATAGAGCGCAAACTTGACCAATTAGGGTATCAGAGCACTTTACATAGTCATAGAGTTGTACAAGAGGCATGGGATCATAAGAGTATACCATAGGTTAGGAAGGGGGGGGGCGGGGGGTGCCGAGTACAGGAATTATATACAGTACAGTTAATATTACAGTTGCTGAGGACAGGCCCCAGGTTTTTTGGTGGGGCGAAAGGTCGACTGAGGGAGGCAATAGTCTCTGTGGTGGTTGAGGGACGGGGTTTAGCCGAGGAATTTACCCATGAAGAAGGATTTGGCCTCCTTTTTGAAACGTGGGGATTCTTCTGATGGCAGGTGGGAAGGAGTTCCATATTCTTGGTGCAGCCCCAGCGAACACCTGATTATAGTTTTTTTTTTCCCTGAAAGCGCGAGGCTGGAGTAGGTGGTCACTGGCAGACCGTGAGTTTCTGACTCCTCCGGATACCACAAGTTTCTAAGCAAGATATTCAGGGGAGTTGGAGTGTAGGGCCTTGTTTTGATGCATGCCAGCTTAAGTTGTATTCTGGCCTAGAGAGGAAGCCAGTTCAGCGCTTTCAGATGAGGAGAAATGTGATCAAATTTCCTTGTGCCGGTACGTGGTCTGACGGCTGCATCGAGGCAGGCTTTTAAAGGTGCTAGGGAGATCTTTGGTAAACCAGAGAGGGTGGAACAGCCATATTCCAGCCTAGAAATGACTAGTGCTTGGACTGCCAGTTTTAGGTCTGGAGCGTCAAGGAAGGGTTTCAGTTTCCATAGGTAGGTCAGGTGGAATCTGGCAAATTTGCCCATTGAGTTGATGTGGTCTTACATGTTTAAGTTGCAATCCAAGGTTATTCCCAGAGATTTGGCCGAGTTCACAATGGTCGGTGGACAATTTAAGGCTGTGATGGCTTTAATCCATGTCAGAATCTCAGGGTTGGTTTTAGGAGGAGCAATTAGGAGAAATTCTGTTTCCTTTGCGTTGAGTTTTAGTTTGTTGGAGAGCCATTGGATGGTCAGCTTCAGGGCCTCATTCAGGGAGAGAATCTCCTCGAGAGATGAGATTTTGATGTAGCTCTGAGTGTCGTCGGAGAACATATGTAGGAGATATTTGCGGTGCAAAGGACTTCGGCAAGGGGTTCTAAATAAAGGTTGAAGAGGGTGGGGGACAGCATTGATCCTTGAGGGACTCCAACCGTGACCGAAGAGGGAGCGGACAGGTTGCCGTAAATTAGGAATCTCTGAGATCGGTTTTTGAGGAAGGATGGAATATAAACTATTCAAGGACAGGGCCATCTAATCCCATCCTAAATTTGAGGCGTTCGAGCAGCTTCCCATGGTTGACTGTGTCGAAGGCCGAGGATAGATCTAGGAGGATTAGGAGACAGGTTGCGCCATGGTCAAGGGCTTGGAGGGCGTCACCGACGATGTGGAGCATGGTGGTTTCAATGCTGTGTCCAGGTCGGACTCCAGATTGGCAGTCATTGAGTAGGTGGAAGTTGTTGATGTGATGACAGCTGCAGTTGCACACACTTCTCCAGCACTTTAGCTAAGAGAGGAATGTTGGGAATAGGTCTGAAATTGTCTGGGGAGCCTGGATCCAGCGACAGCTTTTTCAGAATGGGGAGAACTTGGCCCGCTTTCAGAGAGTCCGGGATTGATCGCTGCTGGAGAGAGGCGTTAATTATCGCAGTCCAGCTACGAATAATGGATTGGGCGGCGGCAGCTAGACAGAGGGGAGCGGGTCATTAAAATGGTTGTTCGGGTTTAAGGTGGAAATAAGACTAATGGACTAAGAGGTCCAGGCATGGGGATGAGGAATCATTAAGCCTTGATTCTGGTAGAATAATTGCGAAGTCGAAGTTATTGTTCAGGATGAGAGCAGCAACATCGGCGGCATGCTTTACTGCAGATCGGCAGTGAATTAAGAGACCAGTCAGGGAGGGGTCAGAGGTGGTGTCAGGAGTCGGGGCAGACAGGTGTACAGGCACTAGATTGCTTCTGATCACACTTCTGTGATCAGAAGCAATGAAGATGATAAAGCCAACTCCCAGAGGAATACCGACTGACTGCTAGTGAGGTGGGCGTTTGCCCTTCGCGGGAAACACTGACTCCACAGCGCGTCTCTTCACACTAAGAAACTATAGAGTGCAAGCTGCTCTGCCGTTAGTGTAGGGCTAACCAGGCCCCAGCGCCAGTGTTCTTTCACCTATAAACAAAATGTCTAATTGTAACCCGATAGGCAAGTACTTTGGCCCCCTTGTACGTCCCTAGTAAATGCTACCCCTCGTACCTAGGGCATGGGTACTAAAGAGTGTCCGTAATGTCTTATGCCACCCAAAGTGACCCTTACAAAACCTATATGCAAGCTGCCATTGCATGATGCGTGAAAGCCCTTCTAAAAGTCTGCAATGTCAAGGTACACTGCAGGAACTATATGTAAATTTCCCCTACACTAGGCCTTAAGAGCTCTAAAGTAGCTTGCATTATAGCACCTGTGAGGACATGTCTGCATGAGCAGATATGCCCCTGTGAGGTCTAGTTTTATTAATAGATATTGAAAGCAAACAGGGAAGTCATCTTAAGATCTTTCTGGGCACTGGTCATTACGAGTTACCCAGCTACATAATAACTTCACTGAAAATAACAGTGCTTGGTATCAAACACCTCGTCTTAATAAGTTTATACTGATACCAGTATTGGATTTATTATGGCATGCACCCAAAGGGCACCTTATAGGTGCCCTTTGAAAACCCCGTAGCATCTTAGT
This sequence comes from Lissotriton vulgaris, assembly GCF_964263255.1. Taxonomy (NCBI): domain Eukaryota; kingdom Metazoa; phylum Chordata; class Amphibia; order Caudata; family Salamandridae; genus Lissotriton; species Lissotriton vulgaris. The sequence goes on from NC_141693.1 coordinate 1,599,761,843, forward strand.
GTGCTGGCTGACTGGTATCATCCAGCCTGCCACTATAGACATGTTTCTGACCCACTGCTGGTGAGGCCTTTTCTAGCAGGATGGCTAGTGAAACTACCTACCAAGGCCAGGGATTTTAAAGCCCCTGCCAACTTGGATATGCGATCCCGGATTCACCAAAACCTGGGAGATGCCACCCCCTGACCCATTAGGCTTTACATCAAGGCGTGGGGCACTACCAGGCCACCCTTAAGGTGGACTGCCTGATGTGCCTCACAAAATGAGGATCCCACCATCTTGATTTTGGTGGAAATAGGAACTCTGGGTCAGGGTTATGCGCACACCCCACAGAAAGCCACCCCAGGAGTATGTAGCCCAGTGGCTACTACCTTACGCCCCATAATTGAGTATTTAGGTGGCACCCCAAACACCAGAAACAGACTCCCATGACAAAAAAAGAAGACCCCAAAAAAACCTGAGAACTGCCGACGGCTGGTGGATTTTGGCATGAAACCCTGCCTGCTCCGGTCCTGACAATCGCAACTACCCAACTCGTAAAGCAGCTGTGCATCCTCGAAAAGCCTCAGAGGGCCTCCAGCACTTCGCCAAGCAGCCAGCATCCCCCTTGAAGTGGAGGACCACTTCCCTGCAACCTTCAGGCACCAACTGCAAAGTCCGGTTCACAGTTCTGCTGACCACCAGGTCCACCAATGTAGCAGCAGCACAGGAGATCACTGTACTCCAGGTCAGATCCATCTCCCTACCAAGTGTGAGGACGCGAGTACCAAGTGTGAGGACGCGAGTACCAACCGGAGCCTCCCTGCACCAATACCCAGGGTACCATACCCCTTGCAGCAACCGAAGCTTGTTTAAAGTCCAATCCAGACTAAAGCCCGACCAGCCGACGAGGAACATAAGCATTTATTTTATTTATTTATTTTTATTTTAAAGGTTTTATATAGCGCTAGCTAGACCCGGAGGTATCAGAGCGTTTTACATGAGTATCAGATCATAGTTACAGGTTACATTGTTACACAGTTATTCGAGCATGGCAACATAGTTACTTGTAAGGTGGAGATAAAATATAAGCACAAATACGTAAGGGGAAAAGCAGGCAAATGGAGAGATTCAGGGGAGGCGGGTAGGAGCAGAGGAAGTAGATAATGAAGGTAGGAAAGAGGAGAGAAGGGCGAGAGACACCGCATGGAAAGAGGAGGGGAAGGGCGACGGGGACACAAACCGGTAGACGAGTCAAAGCAACGTTTAAAGTCCAGTAAGCTGTGATCCCAGGGGAAGTGCTATCACTTCCCTATCTCTGTTACGAGAGGCTCCCTTTAAACAGTGGACTCTCTCAGAGGGGTCTCTCAGACTCCAAGGCCTGGATCCTTCCCCAAAAGGGAGAGGGGGTGCTTTGGCAACAGGTGCCATACCATACCTCAGCTGTGAGTGGCTCCCTTGGCGTTGTGGACTCTCTCAGCGAGTTCGCTGAGACTCCAGAGTATAAATATTGGATCTTTCCCCAACAAGGGGAGAAGAAGTGTTTTGTCAAAGGGCACAAAAACAGGGAGCTAGGCGGTGTAGCGGACAAGGGGAAAGATTCAGGGGATAGGAGCAAAGGAAGTAAGACAGATAGGAGACCAGGAAAAAGCAAAGTTATAGAAATATGATCGGGGGGGGGTTGATGTGACGGGGAGAAAAACTGTGCCCAAAGTCCTGCTGGGTAGGTGACGGTCAGGGGATACACCAAGGCCGAGCTCCTCAATAGCTGAACAGAGCAGCTCCACCGGGTGTCATAAATAGTGCATGGACCCTGCTGTCAAGATGAGTTTCGACAGGGGGGGGGGGGGGGGGGGGGGGGGGGCAAGAAACCATGGCCCGAATGAATTCCAGACGCCATCTTGAGGTCAGGCACAGTCCTGGTAGGATTATGTAAGGAAGATTTCAGCGGGGGGGGGATCACAACTGACGGCCATGTTAAGGTCAGGCGCTCCTCAGCTGTGACCCTGTTGGATTGTGAACTAGTAACAGGACTCTTGGAAGGCAAGACACTTGATCAGGATCACACGTCAAGCTTATTACAGAGAGCATCTCCACAGTGGAGCCACCATCTCAGGTATCAGTGAATAGGTCAGTCCAGGCAGATCAGATTTGTGCACATCCAAAGGAGATCATGCTCCCCTCTTTCCACTGCTCTGTCTGTGTTAGTGTCTTTTTGGGTCTACTGGCCGCAGCTTTTCAGAAATCCCTCTCCCAGCTACTTCTCACTGTGCAAGGATGGCAAAATTCTCTTCACCTATGATCTGTGTCGCAGGTTCGCACGCACGAACTCAGCGCCCCCGGGCTTCTCCTCGATCCTCAGGCTCTCTCCATCTCTCCGGTCCAGATGGGTCCTCTGCCTCAGGGGCTCAGTTCATTTCTACACGTCCCTCTGCTTGCCGACCGGGTCACCTCCCTTCGCAGCGGCCCGCACCTGTTTGTTACCCCTCCACGTGTTCCAGTTCCAGCTCAGTGCCCCTGATCCCCGCTTCAGCCACCAGACTCCCCTCACTACTCGGGCGCGCTTCGTCAGTTGTTCCAGGGTAGCTGGAGCTCACTCCGCCATGTAATCCAGTCCCTGGTAGAGTTGTGCGTTAGCGACAGTCAACAGTCTTTCCTACTAGCAAATTCCTTCTATTCAAGATCCACCAGAAGGCTTTTTCAGGTCTACATAGGCACACAGATTTCCATCTTTGTTTTCAAATTCATGCACTCTTTGCCCAACTCTTAAAAAGTGAGTTTTGGCAGCACCTGAGCCCAACACTGTATACCTAGGCCATTGCTCAACCAATGCTCTCCTACAACTAGGATCCAGGCACTATGGTCTTCAGCCATCAGAACCTTGCTTCACTATCCAAGATGGTCTATCATTATGTTTGTTTTATGAATGATGCAGGACGTAGGTGTGACAATTCTCTTGTACTGTACTTTTTAATGTAACTAAAGGATCATATGGCAATGCAAACTTTTACAGCCAGCACATTTTCTATTGGAATGGCCACTAAGCTTGCACAGAGGTACAGTTTTATCAATAAAATTACACTGAACGATAATGTGTGGAAATCGGGTTTCAGTGAATATTTATCATTTGTGCATCACCAAGTATAGTGTTGATTTATTTTGATCGTATTAAAATCCTTGCTGCCATTACGCTTCATTTTTGCTTCCCTAACTGCTGAATGTGTACAGTTTATTTACATTTTGCTGTGTTACAACAAATTGCACCATAGCCTTTCTGATCACACACTTTACCCCAGCAAGATTGTCACTTAATTTACTTGACTTTTGTTTCCCTGACTGCAAAATAAGTTGTTTGTAAACACAAATCTCCTTTTAAAAAATAGGCAGCAATTTATCGTAAGACAGCCTGATATTTTACATCTGCATTTGAAGCAGAGTAAATGTGAAAAGTTAAATATAGAGTTTAAAGGCATATTTATTTATTTCATGGACTTTCACGACTACCAGAAATTGCCTCGTGACCTACAGCTTGGGAAGCACTCGCCTAGATAATAAGTGCTCATGAATATGGGTGAAGACCCCAGGAAGTAAAATGCAGCACCTTCTACTGTACACAATGGCTGCAGAACACATTGTTCCTTATCCGATGGATGTAAGCCTCCGCATACCAGATGGCTAGGAGAGCCCTACACTAACAATTACACCAAGGAGCTTAGGGGATCAAGGAACAGGTCGTCCCCCTCTCAATCTACTATCAACAATACAGGACCTGTTCCTAAAGGTGAAGGAATTCTGCCTGGTCAACGCCAACCTATGCTTGCATTAGGGTGTGGTAGTGGCTAACAATTCTGGCTAACTGTTTCTAGACCGGGCTCACCACTTTCAGAGCTTTCATTAAAAAAGAGAGAGCACTATTCACTACTTTCCCCTATCGTACTCTCCCTCCCCTGCCGACAGACTAGAGTGAGTAGAGAGAAGAATTAGGAGAAAAGAAAAAAAAAGAAAAAAGTGAGGGGAAGAGTGGTGTCGCCTCACAGGAGTAACACCATGAAGGCTCTGCAGGAAGGTACTCGCCTGGCGCCTAGGTTCTCATCATCAGCGTCCACCACTCGAACCAAAAAGTGTGAGATGAAAGAAAGTAAACCGTGAAAAGGATGGTGAAGGTGCAAGGGGGACAGTACCTGCCTGTGCACCAGAATTGGTACACTGCAGGCCTGGACCCAACAGTGCGGAGAAGGGTGACACGAGTAGTGCCACTCTAATCCTGTGAAATTAAAAGTGAGCTAGTACACGCTGGCAGTCTCTACTTAATTCTAGGCTGCATGTTTGCTCGAATTAAAATGCAGACATGTTTCGTTGCCTAATAGGAAACGTACGGTAACTTCTTCAGGGCTTGGGTCTGTAAATCCACCCTGTACCAATTCACTGGTGTTCCGTTTCACATGTTGTGGAGGGCAAACATGTGAGGGCTGCCGAGACAACGCACGGTTCAAGCTTTTTTCCGAGACTGACGGGAGCAGTTCTCAAGAACGGTTTTTAAACAAGTGACACCGACACAACCGGAAAGGAGGTATAGGTATGCCTTCCACAACATGTGAAACAGAACACCAGTGAATTGGTGCAGGGAGGAGTTACAGACCCAAGCCCTGAAGAAGCAAATCCAAACAGGCGAATGGCTGGGTTAAGAATTGCGCATTGTTGTGAGACTTGTAATTTCACTCCAATTAGTCAGAGCTCAAAGGATAAAGTGATGGCACTTCAACATTCACCAGAAGGTATGGAAAAACCAAACCATTAAGTAGAACATAGACTATATCCTGAGCTCAAATCCATGGTTGATTGAAGACAGTATGAAACACGTGTTGGCTAGTGGCAGCTAATTCTGTTTCTCTGACTAAGCACACTAATCGTTGGAATAAAGAAGGAATTTATGAAGATCAACTTGACTCTATGAACTTTTCACTTGGGATTTGAGCTCAGGATATACTCTATGTTCAAGACCTGAAGAAGTTGCCATAGGTTTCCTAGTAGGCAACGAAACATGACGGCGTTTCAATTCGAGCAAACACGCAGCCTAGAATAAAGTAGAGACGGCCAGCGTGTACTAGCTCACTTTTAATTTCACAGGATTAGAGTGGCACTACTTGTTTCACCCTTCTCCGCACTGTTGGGTCCAGGCCTGCAGTGTACCAATTCTGGTGCACAGACAGGTAGTCGCCCTAGCACATTCACTATCCTTTTCACTGTTTACTTTCTTTCATCTCACACTTTTTGGTTCGAGTGGTGGACGCTGATGATGAGAACCTAGGCGGCAGGCGAGTACCTTCCCGCAGAGCCTCCATGGTGTTACTCCCGTGAGGCGACACCACTCTTCCCCTCACTTTTTTCTTTTCTCCTAATTCTTCTCACTACTCACTCTAGTGTGTCGGCAGGGGAGGGAGAGTAAGATAGGGGAAAGTAGTGAATAGCGCTCTCTCTTTTTTAATGAAAGCTCTGAAAGTGGGGAGCCCGGTCTAGAAACAGTTAGCCAGACTTGTTGGCCACTACCCCACCCTAAAGCAAGCATAGGTTGGCGTTGACCAGGTAGAATTCCTTCACCTTTAGGAACAGGTCCTGTATTGTTGATAATAGCCCTACACTACACATAAGCTCACCTTGTTGCTACCACCACTCTCCTCATCTTCAGAGTCCATTATAACTTCGGTATCAGCATGTGGGGGCCTGGCGAAGAGGAGCATGGCGCTCAAAGGGCCACCTGAAAGGCAAAGAAGAAGAGACAAGGACTATCACAGGCGAGATAAGGAGACCAAATCACAGAAAAACGAAATTTCCAGAAGACAGAAAGCAATATCCAAAATTACTGTCCCAAGAAAGGAGACAAGCAAAATAATACAATAAAATAGTAAAATGGCAGAGTGATTAACAAGAACATGACTAGAATAGACCACAAAGTCAGACACATTACTATTACTGGTAACTACTGTATTCTTAGTATTTCATTGCTTTCAGTCTTATGAACAGGATGCACACTCACTGCATTATCCAGGCAGCAGGTACTTTATCATTTTACCAGCAGATCAAACCTAGCTGCTGCTACTCTGATATTGTCAGCGACAATACTTCACCAAAGTGAAAGTTCTGTCCAGTTCTTACGGAGCAAACTCCAGTCTTCTCTGACCCCATTCATGTACTAGAAGGAATCCTGGCTGGAATGGTGTACATGGACTGACTTATGGGTTGTTTCGTAAAAACAATGAAGGACTAAGATACACAAGTTATCACAATGCATAATTCTTATGTAACTGGCCAAGGAGGATGGTACTTGAAGTTATCAGACATGCTTTATAGTCACAGGCTCTGAAGGTGTGTAGGGCAAGATATCTACCTTGCCCCTACAGTATAACTACCTGGGTGTGTAGTCATTTAGTAAAAAATATCTGCCACTGAGCACTTAAATAAATCGCCGGATGCCCACCAATGGGGTTGCGCTACCTGCATTTAAGCAGCTCATACAGAGAAATTCATCTCATAAGAAGTCACAATATGGACAGAGGAGAAAGGTAATAGTGAGCTACATAGATCACCATTACACCCCCAGAGCACAAATAGAGGTCTCTTTAGAGAGGAGGAATAAAACTATTTTGATTGCTCAGATGTAATCTGCACAACTGTTCCATACCCAAACATTGATTATTATGAAAAAGTTAATTGGATTAAATTTGCTGTAGCATTAAAATGTAATGTCTAAAACAAGTTTCTCATTTACTTTTTTGCCTGAAACAGTAGGAAAGGGTTAAGTTGCCACTGTTTGCCCCTTTGGGGCCTGTGAGTGGTGATGCACGAATGGTGGGGCCAGCACACTCAGAGCCTGAACCTATGCTGAAAGGAAGAAGAGGACGCCCAGATTGGCTGAGGAAGAAGAGAGACTAAACAACCCCTGTATCTTAAGCGGAGAGGGTCCTTGTGGAGAACGCGTAAAACGGGGAAAACGGTGAGGACCCTGGTGGCCTTTACTTCCAGCGCAGGGATCACATGTGGGTAGAGGGGAAGACGGTTGGGTCTTCCTCACCCCTCCCTCCATTGCTGTAATATATTAGACAGTTGGCAGCATTCCCAGGGCCCCACCCGTACCCAAAAATCTCCCAGGCGGAGGAAGAGAGCTGCAATATGACCAAGGGAGAGAAGGCAAAGGGGAGAGGCAGAAGCCCTCTATAGCATGAGGTGACATTGTACTCACTGGTGAACACTTGACCAAGAGCACCAAAGGACAATCCACACCTCTTGGGGCGCTTTGGCCTTGAAATCATGCGTTTCCCCAGGGCCAGACACAGACAGTGCCTACCTTCTGGAGTTCCCAAAGGAAGCATAGTAGGTGAGGGGGCCTTGCTGGATAGGCCCTCTATAGACATCTTAACTGAATACAAATTGTGACCCAGAACCTGGGGTTCAGGGTATATCAAAAAACCAGCAGACCCATATTGAACATCTGGAAGCAACTCCGGTTCCGAGGCCACGTCCACCAATTAACAATCCTGTCAGACTGAATGCTCAAAACTAAATTGTACTCCAATGGAATTGCACAGGTTAGCTAAATTTGGGTGCCAGCTTCAAAATATTTTAAAAGGAGGCTAGTGAATATCGATGAACATTGAAGAAACCGATGCAACAGCTCCAAATTGGATCGAACTTACGTTAGAGTGACGGCTCATGAATTTTCTTTCTTTTTATACATTTTTAGAAGTAAAACTTGGTAACTAATAATGTGATCATTTTTTAGTATGATCATGCCATGGTTTTGTAACAATTTTTATGAATTGAATGTATTCATTCAGTATACACTGCAACAAGGACAAAGCTTCCAAGTAAAGGGTTCAGGATCCCACACTGCCATCAGTCGTGGAAAGATGTGGCAATAGTGTTGTCTGAAAGGGCATGCCCAACACGTCAAGAGGCAGAGAGAGGTTGTCCCTTCAATGCTAGGTCAACTTCCCTCCACTCGAGCACACTGATGGGCATATGTAGTTCCGACAGGAACACATGGCCTTGCACTGTCATCTCTCCTAGATAAGCAAACAGGGTCTAGCAAGGAAGTATCCAGAACAAACCTGGCCTGTGATTGCAGACGACTGAAAAGATGGCCTACTTTGATGTTGGTGGTTTACATTTAATAATGGACGTCTGGGAGGACAAAGCAGAACATTTCCATAACAGTAAAGACAGTAATGCTGAAATTAATGTCTGCTGAAGCAACACTATAGGGACTTTATAGACCATTCTGTGAGGTGAGGTAAGGTTTGTGATGGTTGATTGAGAATACCAAACTATTGGGTAGCGACAGGATGTGTTTGAAATGGTTTGAGACCAATGCAAGGCATCCCCCTTCAACAGACAATTCTCCACGCATGGAAACACAGACTTCTGATTTCTTGAGAGAGGCCGCTACCTCATTAAGCACTTTGGTGAAGTCTGGGGTAGTGGTCGTAACACAAAGAGGTGGTACTGCTGTGAAGTGAAAGTAACACTGGTGAACTGGTAGCACTGGAAGTGCATTGCCGCCTTGGTCAATTTGATCACCCAGCAGATCAACCTTGATGAGCTCTTTATTGGCCAGAAAATGCAATACACTTCCCTACCCACTCAACAGTAAACTAATGGTTGGGGGTGGGGCAGAGAGAGACAAATCAAAGTGGTTTTGCAGCAGGAGAACCAGTAGAAGATCTGGTACTGGAGCAAATGCCAAAGTTGGCTATCTTACATCTATCTCTCCTGCAAAAGGAGTCTACGTCAGCTGGAATGCACAACGTTGCTGGGAGAATGGGCCCTGGAAAAGGTGCAAATTCAATAACATTGCTATTAGCATGGATTGGCATTGGAAGACTAGTCGCAGCATGTGAGCCACAGCAAATTATTTTTGAAGCACTACAAGGAGTTGTCTGCTTTCTCACCAAAGAGCCTCTCGTCACCGAACAGCATATCAATTTAGGCAGTCTGGACAGAAGGAAGCTAGTGAAACTCAACCTACCATACAACAGGGAGAAACCACCGTAGCCAAAGACCAGCCCATTGTGTAAGCTGAGTCTGGGCCACTTTTAAGAATTTACTTGGAAGGGTTCAAAAGTACATCACTTATTAAGAAAAGTGTTTCTTCAAGTGGACGCTAAAGTCATGTGCTGTCTGAGGAGTCATGTGCTGGTTAGCAGGGCATAGAGCCAGATTGCCCAAAGTGAAGAGTTGGAATTCCATGGAGTCAAGTTGCTTGGAATCACCTAAAATATAGTAGTGCCGTAAGAAAATCGTTGGGGATTAATTTAGCTGAAAATGTAAATACGCTTGACCCACCAAATCTCCAGAAACTAATGTGTTGATAAGAATTTGGAATAACATGACAGGTCTATGGCATCAAATGATTTGCCACAGCTGAAATAGATTTCTACCAGGCAACTAGCAATAGATCTAGTAAAACTTCGTTGAAGGGCACTGGAGGTTCCAGAGCGGACAAAAGCAACTGGCTCTGAATATGGCAATGGTAAATCTTGCACCGCTGCTACTTCACGAAAAACAGATGTATACAAGCAAATGTCCTCAAAGACAGCTTGAAGGGCGGCGGATCACACCTATTGGAGAGATATGAAGGACACTAGCCATCAAGAAGAGCCCAACATCTTATGTGATAAGGAAAAAGGAAGTTATTAGTCTCCAAATCAACTTTTTAAAAACATCTATAATAAAGATTGAACACATCCAGGGCATTTGAAATAGAGCAGAAGAGTTCTTGGGTACATGTGAGTTTCTGGGCTGTGAGATGCGGGTCATCAAAAGGCTGGTCCTCCAAGGAAGCGTTCACCTTTACTCTAGCCATCCAAATAATTGCTACAACATGTGAGGGGTAAGACACTACAAAAAACAACCTGAGGTACATCATTAGATTCAGGGTCTGATATTTGGACTGGAAAGTGGCACAACAGTGGAATCAACCCACAGGGATGATGGCCAGTCCTGAACATATTTGCTATGATACTATGATAAGCCACAAGGTTTTGACCTGCAAAGGGTCAGTAGATGGAGCTCTCTGCTTTAAGTTCCTGAAGACCCAGGATCAGCTCAGAAGGTGGCAGGGAAGAGACCGGTATTGGGGAACAGTGCCTCTGATTACCTGAACCGTCTAAGAAGTGGAGGTTTCCAAAAATGACGATGCCTTTTCTTTTCTGAAACATTTATAAAGTTTCATATCTGATAACTCTATGGGGGATTTAGCCTAATAGGAAACTTACCTGAAGGAGAGGAGGGGGATCTGTTGAGGGTCTCCTAACAGGCCTGAGCAGAAATAGTTCGGTTTCCCGCACCCCAATTGCTCTTGCGAGCGTGAAGGTACAAGAGTCAGTCACCATGATCAGGTCCCAGGCACCATATTCAAATTTCATGGGGCTCGGAAACAAAAACATGTTTAGACATAGTGGAAAGAGACTGAACCCAGAGACCTTTGGAGAAATAACTGATAATTAAACATCAGGTAAATCAGTAAACAACAAAAACAGATCCAGATCTGTGGCGTTAAAGTACGAAAAAAAGGGAACGGCTGCTTGCACGCTACATGGTGCCATACATATAAGCCGCTGTGTGTGTGTGTTTATATCAAAATGTACTGTTTTGTGTGTTAGGATTTAACATGTCAAATAAAAAACAAACACAGCTAAAGAGATTAGAAAATATTGCTTCCCAAAAGGCTTGTTTTTGTTGCCTTTAATGCACTAGCTGCAGAAATAACATTTTAAAGTAGTCTGATGATCTCAAATGTGTACATGGATATTCTACTGTACATGGATACAGTTTGCTTGCCAATTTTTCACAATGATTTAAACTCCTAATTTTACCCAAACAGCTCTTATGCAATTGCAGAACCACTGAAAGCTCTAAATGCACCCATCCGACATGATAGGCCAACCAGTTTAAAACTGCAGCTTATTCTCAGTGAAGGGCTGTTACGAGCCACGTGGTGGGTGCAAAGATGCAATCACATTTGTTTACAGGATTGGCCTTTGTGTTGTAGAATTGTATTATAACATAGAAGTGTAATTTAATTAGAAAACAGCCTTGGTGGTATACACAAATGGCATAACTCAAAGTCTTAGGTTACTACAGAGTGGAGGTTTGCTAGTGTCACACTACTTAAGGGGCAAATGTTTTCCCACTGATGGGTGCGAATTAGGGCTTTAGGTCAGCAACTTGTGTTAGAACTTAAGTAAATCTGATATAGTACTCATCATCTATTTTTGTGTGCCAAATGCACAGAGCTGCTCCATACCTGTGGATGATTCACAGCAGTAGGTCTTCTGAGGAATTACATCCGCACTGCATAAAGGACTAAGCAGAATGTTCCTGCAGAAACAAAATAAAACCAACTTACAGGAAATCAAAGGCAAAAAAGTCAAGACCTTTGGGGGCATTTGAAGGATCAACCCTCTGGCAAGTCAAGTGCAGGATCAACCATCAGATATCAAGGGAACAGTGTATCCTGGCAGGCACCCAGAAATTGTACTAGTCACAAGTGATAAGGACAGGGCTGCAATGGGACTTGATATGTTACAGGTGAAGGGGATCAGCCATCTAGAAATTTTGGCAACAAATTGGTCCAATAAGACGTATTGGGCTAAGCTCATGGTGAAGTCCAGCGAATGAAGTAGTCTTCATAGGGTTTATCTATCATCTTACGCATGGGTCATTTATTGGGTAATCAAGCAAGTGGATGTCAGCCCTCTGGGACATTAGAGTAAAGGAGCATCCCTCTGTAAAGGACTCACATTCTGGGATATACAGGTATGAGATCTATCCCAGGACTGACCCTGCTAAATAGATTTAGTGAAACCAAGTTTCATCCTGAGTAATGGATCTGCTCTCAGGAATGTGAGGTAAATGAAATGGTCCTATGAAACATCTAAAGGATGGAGTAGATATATGCCAAACTTGACTGGAGGAAGAGCCACTAGATGGGCAGGTCTTCCAACTAACAAGTCAGGCAGCATTACAACCTGTATGGGTCCCCACAATAATTCTGTCCCAGCACAGTTGTCCTCATTCCTAGAAGCCATCACACCAAATCGAATCATCTCTCTCCTAGATCCATGACCCACAAGAAGTACAAACATCTCAGCCTTTCTGCCCACACACTCTGATCCATTCTTTGTCATGAAGCACCTTATCCTACCTCACACATACACAAAGCCTAATCCTTTCTGAATTACCAGTTCAACCTCAGATGTAGATGGAATAGTTACATACCTGTATTCCTAGTTCTCCTCTGAGGGGAAGCCACTGAAATCATGAGCACTAAATTGTCCCACCCACACACAAAATTCCTAAGCACTTTTTCAAAGAATAAATGTGTTAGCAGCAAATTAAAAGGCTACTTGAACAATTTGATATCTTTTCCTTGAAAGGGAAAATAGAAGTATGGGTACTCTGTATCAGAGTACCTGCTTGTTTCTGAGAAATGCTGAAACTCTCCAATTAAAAGTATTATGCCGCTCTTGAGAAGTGCAGGAACTCTCCCTCTCAAAATAAAGTGCAGGTACTCAGTACAGGCCCATTTAAAGCATTCATTTTCCTTAAAATCAATAACCTATTTAAAAGTTGGGAAAAGGTGACAGGAAGAATAAAAACATTTACAAACTATTTTTTTAAAGGAAATTAAGTGAAACCACAGGACTATGTAGCCATATAGGCTGTGCCATGTAATAGTAATAGAGTAAAACGGACCCAGCAGGTTTAATGAATGCTTTCTTAGGTTTTTCTTTTACAAGGCAGACCAAGGAGTACTGCTAAGTAAGCAATCAGCTTCTTTTAATTCTTCCACTGTGCAGGTGGGTGGCTTGCTTATGATTTCAATGCGGATTTCTCTAATAAAGAACTAGGAGTACAGTTAAGTAACTATTCCTCGACAATCTCCATTAGTAATCATAAGCATGTGCTAGAAGAGCTAGTCCATCACCCCTGATTGCAGTGAAACAAAAAAAGGAAAATAATGGACTGCGCAAAGTGGTTTATTAATGGAGTCAGCCCAATTTGGGCATCTGCTCTAAAGGCAGACTCAAGATAGTAATATTTCATAAATGTATGCAGATCTCAGGTAGCTGTTTTACAAATCTCTGCAATTTAAATAATCCTCAATAAAGTAGTAAAAAGCACCTTTAATTTTAGTAGAATGAGCTTTTGGTTTACAAGTCAAAGTGGTACTGGCTTTCCCATAGCATAATACAATGCTAGAGCAAATTAATCTTGTGATGGACTACTCTGAGTAGCCAGTCCTGTGTGTAAGGGACCATAGCTGACAAAAAAAATATTTGGAATTTGTTATATGTTTAGCCACATAAAATAGAAATACTCTCCTCACATCTAATGTATTGTTCGATCTTTCAACTCGGGAAGCTCGACTCTGAAAGAAACTAAGCAAACCTATAGTTTGATTTACATGGAAATCCAAAAGTCCAAAATTTCAGATGCAGCCGCTTGAAAATCCTGTTCTCGTGGACCACTAACTTTCATGGAAACTAAAGGTCTGAATCTAGAAAGCCCAGTGGACAGAAGCGACAGCAACTAGGAAAGCTGCTTTCCATTACAGATGTTGTATGGAAGCTTTGTGAATGAGCTTAAAAGGAGGACCCATAACCTTGATAAGACAATGTTCAACTCTCAAAGAAGGTAAGTCTCCTGATTGAGGGGAAAACTTTAATTCATTCTACAAAGTCATTATCAACTGGGACTTTGGGGAAGAAAAAAAATATGCGTGAAGGGTATTTCTATAGGAAGAAATAGCTGGCAAATTAACATCAACGGGCATCGCCAAAAGAAGATATGATAAAACTTCTTGGCAGGTACTGCAATTCAATAACTCCCAATTACCCCAGATGCAAAATCTCTTCCATTGCAAGGCTTGAAAAGCGGTTGAGTCATTTAGCATCTTTTAGAATGTTATATCAATCAATCAGGGAATTGTAAGTGCGCTACTCACCTGTGAGGGTCTCAAGACGCTGAGGGTGTGGGGGGGGGGGGGGGGGGGAAGAGGAGTGTTCCGCAGATCCGTTTAGCTAAGAGCCAGGTCTTGAGGGTCTTCCTGAAGGTGTTCAGGGAGGGGGCGCGTCTGATGTCTGCCGGTAGCTCGTTCCAGGTCTTGGCTGCAATGTGAGAGAAGGATCTTCCGCCTGTTCTGGCTCTGTGGATGAGCTGGGTTTCGGACAGTGTGAGGTTGGAAGATCGGACGTTTCTTTTGGGTACCTGGAATAGGATTCTGGTCGTTGAGGTTTTTGGGTCCGATGTTGTGTAGGCATTTGTAGGCGTGAGTGAGGATTTTGAAAGGGACTCTCTTCTCCACGGGGAGCCTGTGAAGACTTTGTAGGTGTTGGCTGATGTGTTCATGTAAGGGAATGCCGAGGACGAGTCTGGTGGTGTTCTGTATTGTTTGGAGTTTGCAGAATAAGGACTTGTTGATGCTGGCGTAGAGTGAGTTTCTATAGTCCAGTCTGCTCGTGATGAGTGTGTGGATGACTATCTTCCTTGACTCAGGTGGGATCCACTTGAAAGTCTTGCGGAGGGTGTTGAAGCAGCTGGAGGTGACGGTGTTGACCTGTCGGTTCATGGCGAGCGATGAGTCCAGTACAATGCCGAGGTTTTTGGCGTGGTCTGAGGGGGTATGCGGGCTTCGAGGCCGGTTGGCCACCAGGTGCTGTCCCATGCAGAAGGGATGGTACCGAGGAACAGGACTTCTGTCTTCTCGGCATTGAGCTTCAGAGCTGTTGGTCATCCAGATTGCGACGTCTTGCATTCCTTTCTGGAAGTTGAGTTTGGCAGTGGTGGGGTCTTTGGTGAGACAGACGATGAGCTGGGTGTCATCGGCATAGGATATAATGTTGAGGCCGTGTTGTCGGACAATGGCTGCGAGGGGGGCTATGTAGATGTTGAAGAGGGTGGGGCTCAGTGATGAACCCTGTGGTACTCCGCTGGTGATTTTCGTGGGGTCGGAGAGGAAGGGTGGGAGTCTGATCCTTTGGCTTCTTCCGGTGAGGAATGATCAGATCCAGTCCAGGTCTGTTCCTTGTATGCCTGCGTCGTGTAGTCTGGAGACTAGTGTGCGGTGGGAGACCGTGTCGAAGGCCGTTGATGGGTCGAGTAGGATGAGGGCTTCGGAGTGGCCTTGGTCCAGGAGGGTGCGGTTGTCATCTGTGGCGGTGAGTAGGGCGGTCTCTGTGCTGTGGTGGCTTCCGAATCCAGATTGGGATGGGTGGAGTAGAGTGCTCTCGTCAATGAATCGTGTCAGTTTCCTGTTGACTGTTATTTCTGCAACTTTGGCTGCGAAGGGGAGGAGCGAGATGGGCCGATAGCTCTTGAGGTCAGTGGGGTCAGCTGTGGGTTTCTTGAGCAGGGTCTGACTCCTGCGCGCTTCCAGTCATCTGGGAAGGTACCCGTTTTGAAGGTGGTGTTGATGGTGCGTTGTCGTTCGGGTGCAATGGCGGCCGTGGCTCTGTGGTAGATGTGAGGGGGCAGGGGTCGGTGGGGGCTCCAGAGTGGATGCTTTTCATGGTCGAGGCGGTGTCTTCGGCCGTGATCGGTGTCCAGTTTGAGACGCGGGGCTGGTTGTTGTTTCTGGGGGGCGGGGGCAGTCTGGGGCACCTGGTGGATGGTCGAAGTTGTCATAGAGGATTTTTATCTTGGAAATAGGTTCCAAGTTTGTCGCAGGGGTCTTGGGATGGGGTGGTGTCTGTGGCTTCGCTGCGTGGGTTGGTGAATTCTTGAATGACAGTGAAAGGTTCCTTTGAGTTTGTGGAGTTGACCAGGATTTTGTTGTGGATGAATTTCCTCTTGGGGGCTCTGATCTGGTTGTGGTAGTCTGTTATGGCGTCCTTGTAGGTGGTGTGGTTTTCGGTTGTCTTGGTGTTTCTCCAGTTCTTCTCCAGGAGTCTGTAGGTGCGTCTGGCTTCTTGGAGGGCGGTGGTGAACCAGGTGGCTTTTCTCAGGCGTTGTCTGTCGGGGTTGCGTAGCGGGGCGAGCTCGTCTGCGCAATTGGAGATCCATGTATGGAGTTCTGTGGCTGTGTCGGGTGCCCAGGTGTGGTTGTCTCGGTGAAGTTAAGTTGCTCGTTGGTAACCTTGCTCCAATTCCTTCATGGTGGGCATGGGGCTGGTTTGGGTGCCTTGGGTCTATTGATGGCTAAATGTACGCAGTGGTGGTCGGTCCATGGCGGCTGCGGTGTATGGCTTAATTGGACGCTGTTTCCTGCAGCGAAGATGGAGTCGAAGGTGTGTCCTGCTCTGTGGGTCTGTGTGTTGACGAGTTTAAGTCGGATGCTGGCGAGGTTGTCATGAAGCATAGTGGAGTTGGGGGTCGCTGGTGTTGTCGAGGTGGAAGTTCGGTGATGGTGGTGGCGAAGGGTGTTCAGGGGCTGGGAGTCTGTAATCAAGGGTTCCTCAGAGTGCGCCTTTGGGGGTGGTCTGGATCTGGAAGCGCAGGTGTTCGTGGAGGGGAAAGTTTCGCTGGATGTGGTGAGGCGGAGGGTGCTCTTGTGGGCGATGGCGAGGCCCCCTCCTGGGTGGTTGGGGTGGTCTTTCGTCTGGATCTTGTATCCGTCTGGGATGGGGGTGCTGATGTCGGGGGCAGAGGATGCGTTGGTCCAAGTCTCTGAAGAAGGCAATGTCGGGTAGGTTCCATTTCCATGGCGTGTTTGTTCACGGAGCGTACGTTGAGGAGGATGCATTTTAGGGTGTCTCAGGTGCTGGCGTCGGTGGTGTTGGAGGCCGGGGTGGCGGTGAGGGTCTGGCAGCAGTGGAAGCAGGAGAACTGGCAGGGGGTTGTGTTCGGCGAGGCCTGTTGGCATTGTCTAAGTCTTCCAGGGTTGAGTGCGAAGAGGGTGGTGGTTTCGCAGCGATGGGTAGTGGGAGGTCCAGGGTTCCTGGTGCTGGCCGCGGACGGACGTAGATGGGCTTGCCTTTGGCGCGCCCGCTGTGTCCACTGAGTGACCATGCAGTGGCCGCCATTAAGTAGCAGAGGTAGCAGGGAGGAGAGGCTAGGAGGGAGGAGCGGGGGAATTCCAGGGGGAGGGAGGAATTCCGGGGAGGAATTCCAGGGGGCGAGGGGGAGGGTTTAAGGAGCTGCGGGGGCAGCAGCGACAAAAGGAGAAAGAAACAGGCAGGCACAAGAAAATAAAAACAGTGGTGGAATTTGAGCAAGACACAGATGGGCACATTAACAGTGGCACAACATGGAAAAAAGTAAGAAAAAAAAAAATCTGAGAAAGGTTACAGTGGTTGCAGCAGTCTGGTCCCAGTTGGAGCGGGCAGCAGGTGCAGGAGCGGGCAGCATCCTCGAACCTCCCAAGGAGGAGGTCGGGTTTGGAGGCAAGAGACGGCACAGCAGAGCTGCAGGAGAGAGTGGACCTAGACCAAGGTTCGAGGAAGAGTCATGTGACCATATTGAATGATTTCAGAAGCCAAGCTGCCAAATTCAACAGTAATAGATTGGGATGGAGTATACGACCACCAAACTTGTTAATAAGATCCAGTTTCCACACCAACTTCCTTTGTGGACTCTCCGATAGATTAAAGTCTGTAGACCCCTTATTGCCAGGTCCATTCTGGTGCTATTAGGATCATTCTGGCTTTTGAACTTATCACCTTGATAAAGACCACTAATATTAGAGAGAATCAAAGGAAAATAATAAAATTACATAAAACAGAGAAATGTCCCTGACTAGTCATTCCAGAAGGCATTTCCCTTTTGTCACTGGAAGGGTAGTATGGTTATTTGCTTGTAGTCTACGCTTGCGAAAATATCCAACTGAGGAAAATCCCAGTCATTGAAGATGTTGTGAAAAACAGCATTGCTTGGGGCCCACTCATATGTTTTCTTGGAAGATCCTGGTTAGCAAATCCACTTGAGCATTTTGGAAGCCTAGTTGAAGAACTTCAGTGATCTTGAGGATGCTGGATATGAGCCACATTCAAATCAAGTGCACTTGCTGTGACTTTAACAAGGATTTCTTCCCACCTGCCACTCCACCTCACCTGTTTGTTCAAGTAGTGGTTAGTTGTTACAATGTTCCATTATTCAAGAAGGAAGTTTTTCTTGAGACTGGATGAAATGCCTTCAGGGTTAGGTGTATAGCACTTACTTACAGGAAATTGACATAATAGGACATTTTCCTTGTAATACCATCTCCCTTGAATCTGAAGATGGACCTTATGTGCATCCTAGCTGGTCAGAGAAGCAACAGTCACAATTGTCTGAATTGGGACTTTCTGATAGGTGCACATCACAAATGAAATTCTACAGTCACCACCATCATTATAGAGACAGTCCTGCATGAGGAAAAAGAGTGAGTCTGTCCTATCTGGCTGAGTATTTAGAGACATTGATCCTCCAGGTAGTGCTGCAACAGTCTCTTGTGAAGAGGGCATGTGGAATCAGCAATATGCAGGATGGCATTAAACCTCGAAGAGATTAAATTTGTCTCACAGTCAGATGGACTGTTTTGATAAGTGTGACAATCCTCCTCCGAAAGATACCCTTTTTGCATGTAGTATGTCCAAAACGTTTCCCAGTCATTGTCTGGATTGCACTGTGGTTGATATTGATTTGTTCGTAACTGGCAAGTAACCCAATCAACTCATAGTAGAGACTGCCAACTAGAAATACTTAAGAGTTTGTTTTTAGGTTGAAGCTTGTATCAACAAGTCATCTAGATGCAGAGAGACAAATATGGTCTATCTTCTGGGATGCAACCCCACTACCGCCAAGCACTTAAAATAAGGTCTTGGTATTGACTTCATGCCGAGCGTAAGAACCTTGCTTTGGTAATATTTGTTCTCTTCAATTAATCAAAGGTCCTTCCGACATTTATTTGCAATAGGAATGTGAAAGTTAGCATCCTGAAGATGTGTAGAAAAAAGCATCCTAAGGGTCTATGACACATAGCCACGGTCTTCAATGGAGGCACCAGGAAAACACCCCATGGTCTCAAATTAATGATGTCGTCCTCGCTCACCTTCAACGCTAATGCCACTATCACCCTCTACAGTAATGGTAACCCCCTTATCCACGCCTCTAATGTCAATCTAGCTATGATGGTCAACATCTTCCCTACACTCAAAAAGGCGGTCTCAGCTAAATCCAATGACCCCTACCCACACCCTACCACTACTCTGGACTTAACCAGTCCTCCCCTAATCACAGCTGGGAGGTTACACTCTCCCTAAACCATTCTCCCCCCTTAGATGATCACAGAGCCTCTCAGTCCCCTGTCAGACTGGCCCAATCCACTAGACCTCCGACTCAGAAGGCTGGCGGGCCTACGGGTTCGCTCTACTCACCGTTCTCCATTCCTATACAGGCTGATACTCGAGCTGAGAGATTCCCTCTCACTTTTACCAACCTCTCTATCCAAGCATCCTGGAACACCACAAGTACTCAATGACCAACTCCCTCCTCTCTGGAAATTCGCAATACTGCCTTAGACCTCGCCACACAACCTCTACCCCTCAACCAGCACTCAGACCTGGTAGCTCGCCTCGACGATATATCTCTCCAGCTACACCTTCGCACCGTCGAGCTACATGATTTGAAAGCCCTTTCAATTGAACATCTCCCCTTGATCAGCTCCCTCCTCTCTTTTGCGAATTTGCCCAGAGCCCACGCTAGCGATAGAGCTCGCCTTGGCCAGCTTTCCCCCCCTCTCTATTTCTAAAACCGTACCCCTACCTAACGCACCCTACTGCCCCAGAAGTAGGAAGGCCTATCTGGCATCTAATGAAATTGATTACCTACTCCACTCTTACTCGCTTATTCTAGTCACCAATGAGATTCCTCCGGGGCAAATTAAAAACATTCACGTTAACCCGAACAGAGAACCCCCTCACAACCTTAGAGTCACAAATAATGACAACTTCATGAATGTGATCATACAGACTCCTCCCTCCATTTACCAGTACAACTTAAATGCGTACTAAACTGCAGTTCAGCCAGTAAACACTCCTCTGATATCTTCGACCTCATCCAACACAATTAGATAGACATCATCCTCACTGAAACTTGGCTCAATCCCTCTTCCACTCCTATCCTAGACCTCCTACTCATGACATAATTGGTCTAGACAGAGCTATGAAGCTGGGCGGTGGCCTAGCCTGTATACATCGGAGTACACTCTCGGTCTCCCACTCAGAGTCCTCCTGCGGATACCTTTGTCTCAACATATGAAGTAACAACCTTCCGGTGTGCAAACTACCCACATTTTATAACCTCCGGGGGGAAACCTCCCCTTTATCATACAATTAATGGAAACAATCTCTGGCAATGTCGATTCCATTATGGCCCAAATCTTCCTTGGTGATTTCAACCTTCAATGGTCTAACCCCAATGACCAAGCTGTAACATGCCTCAAATCATTCTTAAGCGATCACAAGCTGATTCAACATTGTGACCAGCCAACTCTTAATAAAGGATAAATTCTGGACCTCATCATCACCAAAGGACACATCATGACACTGGATATCATTACCCCTTGCGGTTCGTCTGACCATCACAGCATTTTCTTTTATATTAACATGGAGGTGTCTTTGAGGAAGGCTCAACCAACAAAATCAAAGATTTGCAAAAAGGGACCTCAGATATACCAATAAAGCCGAACTAGCAACCCACTATAAATATGCCCTCTCCTCCTAAGTTGACATGTCTGAGGTTCATGCACTCACCGACTTCTACAACTCTATCATCTCTAGCATCATGGATTCCATTGCTCTACTCCAACAAACAAATGCCTCAACAAAAATATCCAAACCGTGGTTCAACGGTAACTTAAACTTGGAATCCCGCAACCTTAGAGCAATTGAACGATCCTGGAGATCCAAACCATCCTTGGATCAGCTAAAAATCCTTAGATCATTAAGGCGCTCCTATAACAAACAAATCAAGAATGCTAAGGTTGACTACTTCTGATCCCAAATCAATCAAGCTGCTAATCGCCCCAAGAAACTTTTTGAACTGGTTAAACAGCAATCGGGGAAAGCATCAAACTGCTCCGACTCTAGAGTCAGCCCACCTTTATGCGACAAACTGGCTGCTTTCTTTACTGAGAAATCAAGACTCATCAATATTGAACTTGATTCCAGGAAGGCTCTATTGCCATCCTATGGGTCTGTGCTACCCCCCAACTCTCTTGGAGAAGATCGAACCAATTAGCCTGAGCACCCAGAACAATGCCTCAATGGGCACCTTTACTCCCCTCAGTGAAAGAGACATTAACAAGATTCTTCCGAGTATCAACCCATCTAATCACTTCAGTGACCCGTTGCCACCTTCCATCTTCAAAGAAATCAAGGATTTTGTCACCCCCATCTGGACAAAGATTGTCACTGTGTCTCTGTCACAAAGCACGATCCCGGATTGCCTAAATGCAGCTCAGGTATCACCTATATTAAATAAAACTAACGAAGATAGACACCCCCATTCTAGCCAAACTCCTAGAAAAATGCGTCAATCTCAACTGTGCTCACATCGAGAATTTCCATCATCAATCTGGCTATCAGAGTTGGCACAGCACTGAATCGGCTCTCACTCAAGTTAAGGATTACATTTTTAAAATGCTTGACCAAAATTAATCTTGCCTCCTAATCCTCCTTGACCTTTCCTCTGCGTTTGACACTGTTAATAACGACAACGTCCTATTAATTTTGGAGCACAGGATGGGCCTTTCTGGTCTGGTGTTGCAATGGTTCTCGTCCTTCCTCCACCACAGATCCCAAAGAGTCGAGGCGAACCACTCGCTCGCCCAGCCTTCACCAGTATCCATGCGGGTCCCCCTAAGGTCCGCCCTATCTCCCATACTCTTCAACTTGTTCTTGGAACCATTAGCTAATGCAATAAATTCCACAGACATTCTCTTCCATATGTCTGCGGATGACACACAACTTTATCTGAAAATCTCCTCCTCGGATAACCTCATATCACTCAACACTACCCTAATAAAAACCAGTTTGAAGTAAACTGAGAACCACCTCCTTCTCAACGCATCCAAAACAGAATTCCTTCTCATTTCTCCTCCAAATTACATCCCCAAGTTAGACCTTTGGATGAACTACCCCACTGCCTTCAACTGCTCCCCCCTAATTATTGACTCAGCCAAATCTCTAGGAATCACGCTGGATAAGCATCCGAACATGAAGAATCATATTAGCAATGTGTGATACTCCAGAATCTCAAAGCATAACTTCCACAAGCTGACTTCAAGCAAGTGGTCCAAGCGATTGTTTTGCCGAGGCTAGACTATGGCAGTGCTACACTCTGTGGCCTCCCCAAATATACCTTGGCCCCACTAAGGGCTTCATTGAATGCTGCTACCAGATTGGTTAAGGGAAACCAAAACAAAATGCGCACATTTCCCCAGTTTTAAAATCCCTAAATTGGTTGCCCTACGAAGCAAGAATACAGCTAAAGATTGCCTGCCATACAAAGCCCTCCATTTCAAAACCCCTAGTTATGTAGTACAAAAGCTAGAATTATCCAGAGGGGGTAGACATTCAAGAAGTGCCAACTCTCTCATCCTGAAACCACAGATCTTTTGCAAAAAGAGGCCGTGTCACCGAGCTTTCTCCGGCTCTCCTCGAAGATCTGGAACTCTCTTCCACCGTAAGTACGTAGAACCTCCTCCAAGGTTGCTTTAAAATTGGAAGTTAAAAGATTCCTTGTGAACAAGTTCTGATCTTAAAAGGGTTTTGGATCGTCTGCTCTAATGCATTGGACTTACACCTTTTAAGCCCTGTGCTGGGTGCTATTCTTCTTCTTTTACTAATCATTTGCTCCCCTCCTAGTTTGCTATGTACCAGTTATTGTCTTATTCTTTGTTGACCACTTTTGTTTGGAACTATTTTGTTTGGAATTCTTATTTGAGGCCAGTACTGCAATTGTTACCTTCCTTTCCCTCCAATTGTGAAGCGCTCGGATATCCTTTGGGATCATGTTCGCACTATATAAAACTTTATAAATAAATAAATCTTGAACTTCTCTTTCCATCTATTTGTTTGCTGTTTTGAAATCCAGAAGTAGTGTGAACTTGTTTTTGGATCCTTTCTTCTTCACCAGAAAGTAGGAGTATTACATTTCCAATCATATCTATGGAGGAACCACCCTTCCTATGGCCTGCTTTACAAGAAGATTGTGCAACTCCTGCTGAAGTCTGCCTTGGCTGTGTTGGTGTGACTTTTTTAGAAAAACTTTCGGTTGCATGTTTCTAACCAGAGAAAACACCCATTTTACACAGTATTCCACGCCCACCTGTCTCTAGATTTCCTTCCACCATTTTAGGTAGTTCAAAACACTTCCTCCCACCAATGGATTGGGTAACAGAAGAGGTGAAGTCACAGACTGCCTCCTGTGAGAAATTGTTCGGCTGCCACCAATGGTTGATGTCTATCTTTTCCCAAGGAATTACACATTTGCTATTGATTTGACGGTCTGTTGCATTTGAGTCCCTGAACCCGCTGATGGAAACTACAGCAGTCATTGATTTTGTATGTATGTTTCCTCTAGTCTTTTTTTCTAGCCCTATGACATTTAATGTTTCCATCTTAGCCTTTATGCAGGCCATTCCTTCATCCTCATGGGAGCTAAACAATACATTATCTGAAAAAATGGAGTATCCTTTGTTGAGCCTGTGTCCGGTGCAGCAAGCAGTTTTGAGATTACTGAAATGACTAGCGAAGTGGGTCTTGATGGAGAAGTCTCTATTGGTGCAGTGGACTAAGAAGGCAAGTGGGATCTTGAAGGTGCAGGACCTCTACTTCAACTACTGGCGTAGTGGGTCTAGTAGAGAAGCATTCATGTGAATATTCAATTTGAATTCTCCATGATTTCAGGTTGTGAACCCAACATCAAAAAAGTAGCAAACTTATCTTGCTTCAACGTCAGATCTTGATGTCGAGCAGAACAGCAACGTTTGCTACTAAGTCTCGTTTTGGAACTCCCTCATGGGGAGTTCTCGGAGATAAAAATTGGAGCACTGGTAGCAGGCCCTCCAATTCTACAATCTCCTGACCTTCCAAATCGTCCTGAGAGGACTTCTGAAGTGCATGAAGCTGGATTTTCTCTTTTTGTCATGCAGAAGGTTTACAGCAGTGGAAGCATTGTTAAGGGCAATGGGTACTTGGAAGGTAAATACTACACAGACTTGAGAATCTGTCTCTGCCACATGAGGAGCACTTCATATTTTTTAAGAAGGAAAAATAATTCCGGTCAGTAAATTACAAAAACCTACTTCAAATGAGGAAGAGTAAGGTGTTTTTAAACCAGATTTAAAACAATTTCTAGTGGAAAATTGCCAGAAAAGGCCAAACTCTGTGTTCAAGGACCCTGCCACCAGGAGCCAGACATAAGAACTGGATCAACAGCCACTTAGAGAGCATAATCGAATAGTCCTAGATTTGGATTCCTTAAAGCTGCAGTGCCAGTTCTCCCACCCACAGCAGTTACAGTCTGGATGGCTCTTTTGTCCTATAATTTCCTTGAAATATAGTGTGTGGAAAGGTTTTGGTTTTAATTCTTCTCACCTATTCTTCTACTGATATTTCTAACTTATAAACACGTAATTGATTTCAAAGAAAATATATAGAATAGGCTAATTTCTCATTTTAATAGGCTGCCAAATTGTTTTTAATTAAGGAAGTATGGCTTTTCTAAAAAAAGCAATTGATGTTTTCTTTGAAAAGGTGCTCTGAGATCCTGCAAGTTGGCAAGACAATTGATTGCTCATGATTTTAATAGAGATTCCGCTGAATGAGAACGTAATTTTCCCAGAATGCTTTTCACTCCAAGAAGAATTGTTTCAATCAGTTGTTTCGCACGACTCCAACCAACTTCTGAGCCAATCAATTCCCATGACAAAACAACCATTCAGCCCAATTAAAGATTCTTTCCCGGGAACCATACGGGCTCAAAATGTCTATAGAGAGATTTTTACCCATTCCACCATCAAACTTACTCTTTATGTTCAGCTGCAGGATCCGTCCTAGTTCTGCTCGCCACAAGGAAGGCACTGTCACTCTCCAAGATGCTTGTTTCTGTTGCTCTTAGCTTACTGGACTCCACTGCACCAGGCTCAACCATGCTTGCGTTATACTGCTCTGGCACAGCACTAGTGCTCACGGCTGAGTCTGGGGGACAGTTAATCTCCTTGGAAAGCACTTTATTGCAGTCTCTTCTTTTGCCAACAGGTGATAATTGCTGCATGGGGAGCTCCAAGGATTCAGGGCTCCGAGGACGTTTCCGAGACCACACTGGATATGGACTGTCACTGTTTTTTGTGGAGGAACTCCACATTCCAGTGCCCTCCTTGCAGTCATGAGAGAGCACTCCTGATTGCACAATACAGGGGTCAGTCACTTGGTGGACATCCTGAAGGCAGAGCTTGACAGCATGCTCATTGTTACATTTTGTGTTGCTCATCAATGGTTTTTCTTCTCTCGAACCCATCATCACTGGCTCCTCCAAAATCAAGTCAGCAACTTCCTCGGGCCTGAACAGACGCCTACGCTTCAGCATAGGGGATGGTAGGGCAGGTCGAAGTTGAGTTATAGTTTGGATAGCTTCCTCTCCTACACTTGCAAGAACTGGGATAATACTGCCATAACATAGTACCGGAGTACACTGCTGATCAAAGGGAGATAGATACTGCCTGGTATTGATTCCAGGGGTCAATACCTTTGTAGCTAACTCTTTTTCATGCTCTTTTGTGATCCCTGCTGTTGAACAACCATTTTTCTCATGCAAGCCAGACAAGGTTGAGACTCCCTCAATGGCCATACAGTCAGTCTTCTCTTTACAACCATCAGCGCTTGCGAAGGGCACCGTTATAGGGGAGCAGAGGGTTTGAGTGTCTGACTTCTGCAGAGGACTCACTGGACTTGGATAAACAGTGGTTACTTGGGAATCTGTTGGAATCTGAGAATCAGTCTTCTTTTGGGGGCACTCTGGAGTCTGAGAGCCTGTGATTGTTTCAGAAAGGTTCTGTGGGATATTCTTCTGAAAGTCTGGAATTGAGAGCTTCACTAGAGATACCCTTAAATCCCCAGTGAGAGCCTTACCATTCGAATCTACTGGGGGTAGAGCAACCGGTTTTGTTTCAGAGGCAGCATGGCTAAGCAAGACAGTCTTCCGAGAGTAATGAGAAGGTAGATTTACTAGAGAGACCTTCAAGTCCATAGTCTTCCCTTTACAGCCATTAGCGCTTGCGAATTGCACCGTTAGAGGGGAGCAGAGGGTTTGAGTGTCTGACTTCTGCAGAGGGCTCACTGGACTTGGATAAACAGTGTTTACTTGGGAATCTGTTGGAATCTGAGAATCAGCCTTCTTTTGGGGGCACTCTGGGGTCTGAGAGCCTGTGATGGTTTCAGAAAGGTTCTGTGGGATATTCTTCTGAAAGTCTGGAATTGAGAGCTTCACTAGAGATACCCTTAAATCCCCAGTGAGAGCCTTACCATTCGAATCTACTGGGGGTAGAGCAACCGGTTTCGTTTCAGAGGCAGCATGGCTAAGCAAGACAGTCTTCTGAGAGTAATGAGGAGGTAGCTTTACTAGAGAGACCTTCAAGTCCATAGTCTTCTCTTTACAACCATCAGCGCTTGCGAATGGCACTGTTAGAGGGGAGCAGAGGGTTTGAGTGTCTGACTTCTGCAGAGGGCTCACTGGACTTGGATAAACAGTGTTTACTTGGGAATCTGTTGGAATCTGAGAATCAGCCTTCTTTTGGGGGCACTCTGGGGTCTGAGAGCCTGTGATGGTTTCAGAAAGGTTCTGTGGGATATTCTTCTGAAAGTCTGGAATTGAGAGCTTCACTAGAGATACCCTTAAATCCCCAGTGAGAGCCTTACCATTCAAATCTACTGGGAGTAGAGCAACAGGTTTCGTTTCAGAGGCAGCATGGCTAAGCAAGACAGTCTTCTGAGAGTAATGAGAAGGTAGCTTTACTAGAGAGACCTTCAAGTCCATAGTCTTCTCTTTACAACCATCAGCGCTTGCGAATGGCACTGTTAGAGGGGAGCAGAGGGTTTGAGTGTCTGACTTTTGCAGAGGGCTCACTGGACTTGGATAAACAGTGTTTACTTGGGAATCTGTTGAAATCTGAGAATCTGTTGAAATCTGAGAATCTGTTGAAATCTGAGAATCTGTTGAAATCTGAGAATCTGTTGAAATCTGAGAATCTGTTGAAATCTGAGAATCTGTTGAAATCTGAGAATCAGTCTTCTTTTGGGGGCACTCTGGGGTCTGAGAGCCTGTGATGGTTTCAGAAAGGTTCTGTGGGACATTCTTCTGAAAGTCTGGAATTGAGAGCTTCACTAGAGATACCCTTAAATCCCCAGTGAGAGTCTTACCATTCAAATCTACTGGGGGTAGAGCAACAGGTTTCGTTTCAGAGGCAGCATGGCTAAGCAAGACAGTCTTCTGAGAGTAATGAGAAGGTAGCTTTACTAGAGAGACCTTTAAGTCCATAGTCACCATATTACTCTTAGAGGGTACTAGATCGAGAGGTGCACTCTTGGAGGCAGAAAATATCTTCACCTGTTTATTCGGCGAAGGTTCAAGTTTTTGCTGTTTAGAAGAGTCTCTCCCTGGATTGCAGGAGAATGCTGCTGGGTTAGGCTCAACCTTGTGAACCTGTGAGATCTTTCTTGGGGTAGACAATCTTTGATCGGTTAAAGGTGATAATTTTACTGGAGAACAAGAACCCATCGGACTTTCCATGCTAGGTGGTAACATTTCAAAGGCACAGTTCAGGACATTCTCATCCATTGTGGTGTTATTGTTGTGCTGCATTCTCTTTGAGTGATAGTCCAACAGCTCTACCTCGTTCCTTTCACCTTGGGGACAAAACATCTTTCCCCGAGTCTTTGATGCAGCAGCCAAGCTGGATTCCAAATGCTTAGGGCCTGACTTGCGTAGCCTTCTTGGTGGGGTCTCTGATGCAGTGGGGGTTTCCATCTCCATTCTGAGTGGTTCTTTATCTACAAAAGGATAAACATTGGACCCCATCACCCTCTCACCCCTAGTACAGATCAGACAATCCTGTAGAATTTTTTTTTTTTGCTACCTCAACTTCAAAGCTACACATACTGCTCACCAAAAACCTATGCCCAAGTCTGAGAACATGCAAATCTGTACCAATGCCCTACAAAGTAGTTTAGGTCCACTCTAAACCAGCACACATGCTCAATTTCTAAATCTGTACAAAACTAACACTTTTAAATGACCCTTCAAAACGTTTACATAAACTTACAATCCTAAGTATGAGAATAATTCCCCAAAAGCCTCAAACATAGCCCCATTTCTCGTGATTGTCAAAAAAGTATGAACACAAATTATCTCAAAGTCTGTAAATGTACTTAAAACCTCTATGTACGCCCAATTGTTCAGCATTCGATTTTTCGATAACTCAACATGCTTGAATCATTTTAGAGTATATTAGAATTAGCAATAACAAATATGGACAAATGTATGCACAATATCTGCACACATCTTATTCCTAAATATACCACCTTGCATAGCTTTTAAAAAGCTCTCATTCTTAAAACTTTCTAAACCAGGCACATATGGCGCGAAGGTTTATCACTAATGTCCACTTTGAAAAACCACACATATCAGATTTGTTTCTAAATGGGAAGCTGTCTCAAGTCCATGCTCTAAAATCTGTAAGTGCACCACCTCTCCACTCTAGTTTGTAACAGCAAATAGTGTCTTGAACATGTGCTCGCCATTTCCCAGTCTGAAACTGCCCCAGTTCTTAGTTCTGCATCAGACTTTTTAAGGGCCCTCTTAGTTTTAATGCAAGTCTGTTCCTCAAACCTTGTACACACGATGCAGTCCTCTAAACCCTCTTAGAAGTTCCTCACACATCTGGTACTTTCCCTAAAACATATACAAAAGTCCCAAAACTTAAGCGGAGACTAAAGCTGAGACGGTCTCCATAAGCCCTGGACATGTTCCTTATTCCTGAAAAAATCCATCTGCACTAATTTTCAAAGTACGAGTCTCTAAAACATGTATAGTCAAAACATCCCGAACCTCATTAACCTAATTCAAATCCGGTAAATATTCAATATTCATTCATTCACTCAACTAAAACTTCGACATTAGCTACATTCATACACTTGTTGGAATTGATTAGTGCAGATAGATAGATTCCCAAAACCTGTACTTACAACTCCAATCCTAAGTCTGACCTTGTCCTAAATGCATATACCCACCTTTAAACAAATAAGTCACACCAAATCCTGTATGTATACACCCACTGCACAGGCAGCCACGATAAAACTACAGATAACTTCGAATGCAAAAGTCTGAGTTGATGTTAGAAAACCTATTAATATGCTACATTTCGATGTCAGGGACTGCGCTCCAAATCCAGTACACTCAATTAATTCCCCATTGTGACCCTTACCTGACAAAATCAGATACATGCATAGCATTCATTAATCTGAGAGCGTCTTCAAAACCTATGCAGCCCTCACCACCACAAAGCCAAGTCTATTAAAATCCTAACTTCCCCCAAAAAGTTTTTTTGTTCCATTTCTGATACAGTCCTGAACCTATACATGTACCCAAAGTTCACCATTGTCCATCAAAGCATACACCCTAATTCTTAAAGTGCACACTATACTCACAATCTCTAAATACACTACAACTTTGAATATGACACTATCTCCAAAACCTTGAACATATGCCCGCTCAAAACTCGGGAGACTGTCGATCAAAACAGGTATACAAGCCCCATACCTAGAAAACAACCCCACATCATGTGTACACACCATTTTCTAGGTTTGAGAGTCTTCTCACAACCTATACACTTGCTACATTCATAGACTTAGGTGATCATAGACTTTCAGATAAACCCCTAATATGAAACCAGACTTGCTTGTTATGTAGGCCCTAAGTGCCAAGTGTAACCGTCTCACCCAAAATGCTTACACGTGACCACTCCAGAACCTAAAACAGACTTGAAAATCTTGTAAATGCCACCCTTCCTTTCTAAACCTGAGGCTGTCCAACAAAAAGATTTTCCTCGCTAAAAACTCAATTGCGCAAAGCACGAATTGCTAAAACTGAAGTATCTCCAAAAGTCTAACACTACATCAGACTGTTCCAGAACTCTGGACAGAGATCCCAACCTTCCATCTAGACACTCCACACCCTCAAAAGTACAATATCACCATTCAAACATATTTATCTGAAAAGGTACACCACCAGTAAAAATAGACCTTATATTTGCACATATAAAACCACTCAAAACCTGTACAGATACTCATTTCTAAGCACAATACTGTTAACACATCATAGGCTAATAATTTCAAACACCTCTAGCCTGCTCTCAACAAAACAAATAAATTAAATGCCACAATAGGCTGGACCAGAACAGCCTACATCCTGCTCTCTACAAAAGAAGCACCTAAAACATTACACATGCGCTGCTCCTTATAAAACAAATTACTATTAGAGCGAATTGAAATAGCTATAATGTTGTGCCTTTAAATAACTCCTTAACAGTCTTCCCCTTATGAATTCAACACTCCTTAAAGTTTGCCAAAAACCCACATGGTATCCTCAATCATGCTAGCTCACCCAAGAACCTACTTCTAGATGCGCCACAAAATCCTGTTACTGAACCTATCTCCCTTTACCAGTTAACATGCAACTCACTGTAATTTTAACAGCCTCTAAAGACTGCCCTCAAACATGCCCTGTTCTCAAACTCATCTGTAGTACATGGTTTGATTTATACACAATAAATGAGAACCCAAACTATGAGAACTTAATTATTTTTTTTAATTATCAAATCAAATTTAAAGAATATCTGAGTGAGAACGAAGCCAAACAATACAAACATACAGACCAGGAATTACATTCCAGGAAACAGAACATTGTAATTAAACTGTAAACAAACAAAAAAAGTAATTCCCCCCAAAATAATAATTGGTAGTATGTTCAGACCTACAGAAATATATAAATGAAAAAAGCAGTACCAGAAAAGTAAGGATAAAAAATAGGGAGTGGGAAAGAGGACGTGGAAAATTTGGATGTCTTCATAATGAAGGGAAAAACAACTAAAAAACACATTGCTAGTGGAAGAGTGCACAGGTGAGTAAAGCCAAAGTAAACAAAGATCAATTAATTCTTTTGCAGCAAAAGCCCGAAAACCTCAAATAAGCATTTGAACAAATTGCTGTCAAAAACTTGGCAAATGATTTTAATCCGGAAAATTAAGAGAAAATCGGTTCTAACTAAATTTCCAGGGTAATTTTCTTCACAAGGATCACAGGCAAGCAAAGTCACCATATCTCATAAATCCAACAGACCTATATTTTCCCTAACACACTGCTTCCATCTAGCCCCCAGAGTCTTAAAAACATAGTTATACCACTGCACCGAAAAGTCAGCCGAGCTCACCAAGAAGCCACCAACTCTTGCTTTTCCTGAAATCCTACATCGTGCACTAAATAAATGTAATAATGCCTCCTACCAAAAACATATATCAAAGTCACCTTAAATTCAAAAGCTCTGATTGTCTTTAAAAAGGTTCCACTAGCACCCAATAAATGTAATGCCCTTTTCTGTAGCCATAAAATTACAATCTAGTGCGTCATACAAGTCTTACCTCTGTGACAAGACAACCTCCTCAAGGCCTTATAAAAGCTAAATCATTAAGTCAATTCATTCTTAACGTCCCAAAAAACCCAACAACCTGAGCAAAATGAGGTCTCCCTGACTGATCTCTGCACTTGACTTCACTGCGATGATGGACATGTACCGCATTGTGACCACCCCATGTCCGAAAAGTAGCGCTGAAGAACGCTGAGAGACGAGCAAAGGTCCTTCTTCCTGGAGCGCAGCGAGCGGCCAGTAGACGTGATGGACTCCTGAAGCTGACGGAGAGAGAAAGGGTACAGCATTGATACCGTGTGAGCAACTGCCTCAAAATGTAGTGTCTGATGGTCAGAGTGGACATCATAAGCCAAGGGGAAGCACACCAAAGTCACCGTAAAATAGGGAAGCTGGGCAGCAAGAAAAGCATACAAGACAGACACATACGAAGCAGAGGGGTGAATAGGCAGCAGTGAAATGCCTCGGTGAGATGGAGAAGCAGCAACCTATTGCCAGCACTTAGAGGGCAGCACATGCAAAACGTTTGGGTTTTTGGATGAGGCTAAAGGTGAGCACGTAGATACACCACAGGGTGACCATCAGCAAGGCTGTGCACGAATGTGCAAAGGGACGCATAAGCAATAAAATGGTTGGCCAGCAGAGACACTTCAAAAATATATGGGGTTTATGAAAAGACAGCAAAGAGTAAGCGACAGACGGCAGAGGTGAGTGGGTTTAATGGGGCTTGAGGAGAGAGGGAGAGTGAATTAGGGTAGAAATGAGTGAAGGAGTTGTGTGGAAGTGAGAAAGTGTAGGCAGAAAAGGATGGGATGGGCTGTGCACCATGTTCCCAAGCACTGTCCCAAGTTCCACCATCTTTTTAGTCCACTCTGTTTACTATCCCATACTCACGAAGCACAAAAGGTTCCCACACCATTAAAGGCTACCTGCTGGATGCTGGGACTCTGCATGGTGCTTTCCAAGCGAATAAAGTATTCCCGCAAGAGTTTCTCAAGTGCTGCCAGGAACACTTCACCGTACTCTTCTTCCAACTCCGCCTGTGATTGAGAAAGATTAGTCGTAAGGTCAAATACTTGGTAGGAACTTTGCTTTCCAACAAAGAGCAATCTTCCATAATCTACTTTTCGGTTAGAGTAGTAGGTGCAATGACGCCATATTTAGGGTAAACATTCTTAGATGGAGGCTGGTAACAGTCGTCCAGACCCTCACCTTAATGTACTGCTTCCAGTTGCGCTGGTCTGTGGGGAGGAACCGCAATGTGTCTCTGAATGTCTTCACTACTTCAGAAATCTTAGTGTAGTCTCTCTGAGTCTGAAAGAGGCAAAAGACACGAGATAAGACAGTCCCCACCCATCATGAAAAATCTCAATACAATAAGAATGTGTTCAAGCACATGAGAGGTATGGTTCCTTTCAGTTCTGCAGGTAAAAATTACGCACTGTTGACACCGTGTCCCTGGAGTATGTATTCCCTGCAGCATGCCACGCTAGTGCACAGAGAAAAGTGCATCAGTGACTGGCAGTTATTTGCACTTTCTAAGCACATTCCACTGTAAGGTTCTCCAAGAATCGGAACATTAGCGGCATCCCTGATGGAGGATCGTTTGAGGCAAGCGCGGTGGCACTTTAGCAGGCGGCCGCAGCAAGCGTGAGCCCCTGGCGACTTGCGGAGGCTGCCTGACTAGGCCAGGTGCAGCCAGCAACTCAGCCTCGAAAGCCCCGCTTGCCTCGTTCCCGCATCAGCTCCCTACCACCTCGATATCTCTATTCCATCACAATCCCCTTCACCTCGTCACTTCATCCCCGGCCGCAGTCACAAAGCCAGCCCAGCCGTTAATCTAATCCACCTTAAACCCACTTCAGTTTCTTACCTGAAGTTCCACAGGCTACTATTACCAGCATTATTATCTGCAAACCCACAAGAGGACTGGGAGCAGGAGCCTAGGTGATACCCAGACTTTTCCTCAGCTGTCCCCCAGCAGCCCAGCATCCGTAGAACCCGGCGCCAGGTGAGATAATCATTAAATTTGCTAAATAAGTATAGCCTTTCGCAACCTACAAGACTCAAGATCCTTTTAACAACAAACCACTAGGAAAATGGGCAGCCCCTCTCACCAGCAAAAGCTCCCCAAGAATCAGATCGGGCGAGTGAGGAAAGCCCCAACAAGGCCCATTTAAAAAAGCACAAAGAAGGCTACCCCTGAATGCTTGGCTGTATCCACAGTGGCCCTTATGCACCACCAATCACCAGCAGATCTAAAACCAGACTTTAACTCAGGGCATGAATCTCAATTCAGGCAACCCTTGCTGCAAGCCCAATCCTTCAAAACTTCCCCTGCCGCACCAGGCGGCAGGGGGTGCAGCCGTGGCCCAGGAACACCAGATCAACGAAGTGCCGAAATAGGGCCCTTCAGAACTCTTACAACAAAAAAAGACTTCATAAGGGAATACTATAGGAACTCAGCACCAGCGATAGCCTTGAAGAATAAATCCAGTCCCTCGGATAAGTTTCAGGCTCTCTCTCCTACGATAGCAGCGACAGTGTCGCATTAACTTTTGGTTCAGCTCAAGATCCACGCGGTCGTCGTGGGTTTGACAGCTCATTGCCATCAAGCCCCCCACCAATGATAGAATTCTTTCTCATAGATGCGCTAGACAACAGTGATTCACACCAGGCCTCCGGTTCGTTACCTCCTGACCAGCAGACAGCCCAAGTCAAATGTTCTACTTCTCAAGTTACCATCTCTAAAGATGCCTCTTTGCCAACTTTTGCCAGTTTTCCCCAATAGCACTAAACCTCCCAATCCCAACCTTTCCCGATTACTAAACAAGGAGCACTAAAGTTCTGTCACCACAAGTCATGACCCACCCATGCGCCCACCTCAGCAACTTTAAACTGTCGCATTCAGAAAGCTCTTCGGATACTGCTGACCAAGGTGATCAAATAGTCAACCCATGAGAATATAAAATCACACTCCCTAAAACTGTTCCTTCTTCATCAATGAACCTAAAAAGCCCACCACCCAGGAAAACCCTTCATCAATTGACCTTAACTACCTTTGGTCACAATTACTGCAAACCCTTCAAACCACGACTGCAGCATTAACCTACCATTCAGACAAAATAGACCTGAAGGTGCACCTTTTAAACACACTTGGGGTGTATACCGCCAGGATTGATCAAAAACTTGAGGCCCTTAACTCACTTATTATAAAAGCCCAATCCCAAGTCCAACTGGTTCAATCA
Organism: Lissotriton vulgaris; assembly: GCF_964263255.1. Taxonomy (NCBI): domain Eukaryota; kingdom Metazoa; phylum Chordata; class Amphibia; order Caudata; family Salamandridae; genus Lissotriton; species Lissotriton vulgaris. The sequence continues at coordinate 1,599,796,744 of NC_141693.1, forward strand.
GTATGCTGCTGCTCCCCCATCACGGACTCTCTATCGGCTTTACCTCAATTTCTTTCCTTAGTACTAACTGAAATTAAGAAGCTACCAGTGCCGGGCCACCAGAATTCTTCGTTCCAGGCTCTCAGCTCGGTTCAAGGACTTACTCCTGCGGAAGTGCAACCCCAACCTTTTTCTCTGCATGTCAAGGAGCCAGCAGATTGCAAAGCAATTCCCACCAAACCATCTCACCATCACAATACGATTCGGTTGTCGAAACGGGGAAAAAAAAAAAAAAAAAGACAGCAGAAGAGCCGGAACAAACACATAATGGAAAACAAATCTCTAGTGCTAGTTATTTCCCAAAGATCAATTCAGAGTCACTACGGGAACAGCCTGCCATGTCAGGAGCAAACCCGAGCTCGCAATTAATAGCGCACTCACTGGTGTCTCAAACTGAACTCTCACAATTGAACAGTCACATAGCAGGGCCTCAAGGCTCAAGGCCTACGGCTTTCCTCGCAGCTACTCACCCAAGCAACATCTGGATTTAACCAATTTCCAACAGAGGCATCAGCAACCGTCAAAGGACAACCGGGAACGGCAAATTCCTAGACACTACTTTTAGACACGAGCGCCATTCGCCCATCAACAGTGGGGGTCAACAACCCAGCCCCGCAGCACACAGTTAAAGAGCTTGACAACTCGAATCCGCCAACTTCATCAAGCTACCAACAGTTGGTGGCCACATGTAAAGATCCCACGCCTTACCTTCGATTACCCATCATCGAGAATTGTCCCTTCCATCGCCTGCTATATGGACAACTAACCAGGTCCCCGAAGAAATTCCAAAGCAAACAAAGTTGTTAACCATTGACGAGGTCTCTATGCAAGCATATAAAAGCATATAATATCCCTGGCACCAAGCTGCTGCTAAACCCAGAATAAGTTTCCAGAGGCCCTCACAATATTTTTAATCGAAGAAACATTTTAAGAATTTTCAAATCATCCCAGGATTTAAGCATTTTGCAATCAAAAGAAATAATTGCCATCGAATTTATACCAATCATAGGCACCCAAGCAAGCGAAGCAACCCAAATCACATTAGCATCTCAAGCAATTTGAGAACTTGTTCAGTAAAAAAAACGATCAATTTAAAAACTGGGGCATAATAATACCAATCCCCAGTGTCCCCATCAATACTAGAAAACAATCAGGTTCATGCTCCTAGCTTAACTTTGACTCCTTTTTTCAGTACTAAAGTCAGCAAGAAGCTGTTCATCAGCAGCAATCCCAGAGCATATAACTAATCAGCAAAATCCTGAAAGGGTAGATTGGTCATGGCTATCAGGAGCTTTATCCAGAAGCAGGAACAATTGTAATACCCCCAATCAAAGTCTAACAATATGTCCCTGGAACATCAACGGATTCGGGCAGAAAAATCAATCCGCAGCAATCCTTGGCTTTTTAAAGGAACATGACATCATTCTCTTACAGAAAACCTGGGCAGTAGACAGTATCCCCATCGAAGGCTACCTGGAATTTACGTTGGTTGCCTCAAGACAGTCTAAGTTCGGCAGGCCAAGCGGCGGTCTAACGATCTATGCATCAACTAACTCTCCCAACGCATCAAACAGATAAAATTTGATGTAGACTGGGTCTCCGGAATAGTGTTGGGAAGCCCACCCACTGATAGTCAGTTTTTCTTCTCAATGTCTACGTCACTCCGCATACCCTTGAGAATAAAATCCAAAATGGTCTGTCTGACCAACATTGTTTGTAACCTACTAAGTGAGCACAGCAGCAAGCTTAGCATAATTTCAGGAGATTTCAACACCAACCTCTATTGTAACCCCTCCGAGGACACAGATTGCTTCCCCAATCGACCCCCGCAGGAGATACACCATCTAAACTGGGGGAGAATGCAGTCATCCAGCTCAACAGTGTAGGATTCAACTTATTGAATGGGTGCTTTCACACGTATACTCCTCCCGCCTGGACACGATCAGACAGCTGAATCCACTCCTTTTTGGACTTTTCTTTAGGGAGCAGGGAAATACTTCCTCTGATTGAGAGTTATTATATCGCACCACAAGGTGAGAGCGACCCTCTGCCTCAAATTAGAACTCTATCTGCCAACCTCCCATGTCATCAATAGTTTGCCCATACTCATTCAGGTTGTCATACAAAGAACTTGAGGCGAATGACATGGTCGGATAGTGCGGCTCTCCCTTTGATGGAAAAATGTAGAGCTCTACTACACTCATTACCAGACAAAGATTCTTCCATTATCAGTGGCTGGGTTAGCTTCATAAACCAATTATTCAAAGAAGTTCCACCCGGCAACGAGCATTCCAATTTCGCATCTCACCAGCCACAAAAAAACTAAAGGCACAAAGAAACCGAGCCCTTCGTTTGTCAAGGAAGAGCCCAAGAAATAAAACTATATTCAACAGCTACAAGCAAGCCCAAGCAGCTTTTAATTTCGCAATACATAGTGATAAACAAGCAGCCTCGAATCAGTTTTGGCTGAAGCTTATTCATGAAAGTAACAATCCATATGCAAAGCAATTCTGGTCTCTCGTAAACAGGGGCTTACAAGGCGTAAGCGGCCACGGTAGCACAAACATCAATGCAGACGAATGGAGCCAGTTTTTATCATCTCATTTTAGTGATCGCAACAATAGGGACGACCATCCCAACTCCCTCAGTCCAGCCAACCCTGTGACACCATCTCTAGAAGTTAAGAGCCTAAGTCGACTCGGCCTCAAGCCCCCAGTTAATAACGTTCTAGAAGAATTAACAAATGAGTGCCATGCGAAAAACAATGATTTACTGACTGAGACCATAGTGACATCAGATTAACTAAAAAACAGGATCTTACACTCAATAACGAAAGCCAGGTCTGAAGGAGCTCCAGGGCCAAACGGTCTTCTTCAGACCATGTTCAAATCAGATGTTGAACTATGGTCAGCTTACCTGGCACCCTGTTTCTCCACTGCAGGTTAAATACTACTACTCCAATGTCCTGGAAAGGTGCTATCATTCACCCAATTTATAAAAGCGGGAAGAGAAACGATCCTAATAATTATCGAATAATAGCACTCCTCTACATCTAGTCCAAATATTATGCAAGCATTTTACTGGAAGAGTTGTTGGCCTGGTCCGACCAAACAAAGTGCCTCCCTTTTAATCAGACGGGCTTCGTGGCCAACTCCGGGACAACAACAAATGTACTCACCCTAACTGTCCTGATAGAGAAAGCGGCAGTTCAACCAACTTAACTTCATTGCTGCTTTGTTGATTTTAAAGCGGCCTTCGATCGAGTGCCTCGGGGCCTGCTGTGGCAAAAACTTGAGTCATGGGGAATACCTCCGGACCTCTTACACGCTATAGTTCAACTACACTCAGAAACATGGATTAGAATCAAGTTTGGGTGAAGGCTCCCATGTTTCCAGCAAGATTGGAACCAAAATCGGTGTTAAACAAGGCTGCGTGCTGGCCCCACTCCTTTTTAACTTGTTCATATCGGACTTATCTCCAATGCTTGATAGTGTTAACTGCCACCCCCATCAACTAGATGGAAACCGCATCAGCAACCTGCTATATGCCGATGACCTGGTGCTATTAAGACATACAAGAGTAGGCCTACAGAGGCTACTTGTTGAGCTGCTTCCCTGTACCACAAGAAACTCTTTAGAGCTGAATTTGTTAAAAACAAAAACAATTTATTTTGGGAATCAAAAGAGGCCAAGCGGAGGGTGGTACTTCAATAACGTAAAGCTTGAATCAACACCTTACTACAAATATCTGGGAATCTTTCTGGAAACCATATGTTAATTCGTTAAACAGAAAGTAGTACTAAGGTACAACTAAGGTACAAAGCTTTGTCAATAGAAGCAGACGCTGCAAACTGTCGGAACAACTACTTGGCCCAAGCCTAACTCCTATGCAGAAGGTGATGAAGGTGAAGAGAACTAATTCCCTGTCGTATAGGCAAGAGATCATGAAGGGCACAACAAGCACTTAACTAAATAAACTAACAAACAACATTTTTAAACGTGCGTTCCGCCTGCCAAGATCAGCTTCGCCTGCCCAAGTTTGACTCTAACTAGGCCTACTAGACCACCATGGCGTAGAGGCTGGTGCGTTCATAAAGATTTGTAACTGACTGCGCCATGCCCGGGACGGCTTCCTGGAGGCTAGACTTTGGCAGGACATATTGAAAAGCCACAACGGCCATCAATATCGTTATCACCTGGATCACAGCCTACAATTACTTGGGAGTCAAGGAATTCTGGGGAACAAACCCCTCACAGCCGGTGCTAAAGGTAGCCATAAAGAATAGCGTCCAGCTGTGGTTTTTTCATTCAGAGAGGGCAAAACTGTCAAATAGGAAACACGCTTGGGCAGAGATTTCCAATTTTAAACCAGACGTCGAGTCACCCTATTTATCAAGCACGTTTAAACTTTATTGGAAACAAACGTTTTTAGCTCGGAGGATGGGTGAATGGCCTATTTTAAAGACCCTTTCTGAATGGCGCCGTTCCGGCCACAGTATTAAATGTAGGATGTGCGGCTATCACTTCGAAGCAATGGAGTACATAGTTTGTGTATGCCCCGCAATGCTTACAGTCAGACGATCTTTATTGCAGGAAGAATGGAACAGGCTAGGAGTACGATCATGCCGCCAAGCCTCTGACCGGTGCGATTCGGCCATCCAGACGTCTGCAGTAGTTCTACTCTGAACTCCCGGGTGCCTCATTGCAGGCATACACTGCTAGCGGCACATCCTTTTCATCCCCAAATCCACACTCATCTGGGATCTCCCTGGAATTTTGGTGTTTCTGATTCGGACCCTCCCATACTTACCGCAGCGGTTCCGCGGTAGACTCCTTTCGCGCCAATTAGGTGTCGGAGCCCGGAATCCCCACGTTTATTCATCGTGGACACATTTCCCAAGCTGTCCGAGGCTAATACACAATTGGCCTTCTCTGTTAGTCAGCCTAGGCTTTTATATCCAGGCAATTCATTGGTTGTCCTGATGATGATCCTTGATTTTAACAGGATTGAAACGCCGTCGACAGTACATGTAGTCTAAACCTTAGTTCACTATTATGTGCCATAATTGCGTTATTTCTACATGAGTCAAGCTAAACTGATTACATCTACTTTCTAGCTGCTCACAAATTGTAAATTGCCTGAGAAACTCCCTACCCCTTGTATATTGTTTGTCTAGCCTTGTTGGATACAGGATTGTGTCCCACTGTATATATGTTTGTTTGATATTTCTTCATTACCTTATCGATTAAATTTGAGGTCCAGCTGGACATCCTTTTTATTACAGCCCAGATTGTGGCCTATAATTACTTAACATTGTACCTCCCTTTTGTCAAGGACCGTTGTTGCTCATTAATACCAATACCCTTGGTCCTTGCTTACCGAGTGGGTTCCTTTGTTCCCTTCAATAGCCAAGCCATAATAGCCTCCTTAAATCCAGATAACACGAAGCTGAACATTGGGTTCACTTTAATTTGTTAATAAGGCGTCAAAACTGTTGGGAGATACCAGTGCTGCTAATCTTTCAGCCCAGCAGTGCTGCATTCGGTTCATAGGCTCAATTCCAAAACCCCTGACTGATAACTGCCGATTTGAACCTTACTTTTTAGCCGAACATTAATTGCTTACATGGCTTAAGAGTTTAAAGAAAAAAACAGTTTTGTCGTTTTTTATTCAGTTGTCTTTTATATGAACTAATCGAATGTGTTTTAAATTGTAATGGTTTTAAGTAATGAAAGTCCTACTTTACTTTAATCTCTTTCCTTTACTATCTTTCGTTTGAAAATCAAAACCCAAATGTTAATTCAAATGTTAAAAGTTGGAAGGGATGCAGCTTGCGTCTGACCAATTCCCCATTTATAGGCCTTCTCTCCTCTTTAATGTTTTCAGTGTTAAAAAAAAAAAAAACAGCACCAAACTCATTTTAGCGGTTTATCAAGGAAAGGATAACAGGACCTATTCTAAGACTGTGGCTGCCTCACAGAATGTTTTTGGGGCTCTGCAAAATAATTAATCTCACCATTTCTATTCATAAAAAGATGTCACAAATATCTAAGTGTCCTAAGATAATGTAAAAGAGGACTTTCCACCTACGGACTAGAAGTTTGATAACTGGGGTAGATTAAAAAAAGGTGTGGGAAGTCCCTAGCTAGGAGTAATGAATACATGGGCTTTTATTAGTTTACAATCCGATTAATTTTTTATTTCTGCTGGAGTTCCAAGCCTTATCCGTCACCACAGCCAAGGACGACTGAGCAACCTTGATTTCCTGAATCTCAGAACTGAAATCTCATACCGAGAGCTGGAACGTAAAATACATGGTACCTTATATTAAGAGAAGACGGATGACAGAAAGATTGTATAGGACTTTGCGGCAGGGACAGAGCACATTAAAAATAGTATTTGGAAACTGGCAAACAATGAAGCTGGAACGGATGGGACGTTTATTAAGTTCTATAAGCAAAGGAATGGAAGCATTTTGCACTAACTGTAGTTTTTGGGTTGAGTAAAAAGGAAGACCCACTAATAAAGAGTTGCAGTAGTGTAGTACAAAGTTTATTAAAACGTGCAACAGCATACTCTGGAAGGAAATGAGCAAATAAGCAGGAACCTTCAAATGATGCTTAGGTGGCGAAAGCAAGCAGAATTCTGCCTGCTAAAGTGAACTTCAATAAATTGCCGGTTGTCACAGAAAATCTCTAAATTACGGGGCCTGTTGAGAAGGCATAAGGAGAGGGTCTAGAATGTCGGATCACCACTCAAACGTCCACAATTACAGGTTTCCAAAAATCAAGACCTCTATATTATCCTCATTCCGAATTAAGGAATTGGGTTGCATCCACTTGGCAACTTCACAATGGTATGGCTGCTTGTGTTTTGTCTGCAGTTTCTTCTGAGGGGAAGCATTTTGAGTCTTCTGCTGTTATTAAGATTTGTAGTGGTTTTGGCGAATTCTATTTTCTTCTTCTGACCAATTAAGTGTTTCTGTCTGCACCTTCATCTTGTAATCAAAGCTGCAGGAGGCTGGGGAATGTGTTTTGTATTCAGGGCTATGGTGATCTTTTTCAAATCCTTTTATGGCATAGGAGCCGGCTACCTAAATAAACGCGTATACCACTATATTCCAACTAGATCGCTAAGATCTTCAAATGCAAATCTAGCCCTCGTTCCCAAAACACGCCCAGCACGACGTACTGGGGTAAGATCTTTTGGACTCCTTTGCGCACAGAATCTCTGAGATCAACACAGACATGCTAACTTTTAGGAAGAATCTTAAAACCTGGCTTTTTAAAAACTAGCCCTTCCCCAGCAATATGCCACTTCCCGCCTCCTTGCGCCTCTTTGAGTAGCTGTGCGCTATATCAAATGTGTTCATTTAATTTCAGGGTTCATGTCTATCAGTCGATGCCAGGATGATTCATGAAGTGAACTGGAGTACATCCAATTTGAGAACATTCACAACTGCCAGGTCAGCAGCAGCGCACATGAGCTACTTTGAAACTAGCTGTCCTTCCTCATTGAACTCATTAAAGTGTTGATGCTTCGCTTTTGAAGGATCAGCAATGAATCTGCTTCAACCCCAAATGAAACCCAAACAGCTAAACCTCTGGTCACCTTGATTATTTCAGACTTTTATAGAGTACTACTTTGCCATTCAAAAGACTTTTCATGGCTGCTCCAGAAAAGTACTGAGAAGCAGCCTTATGTACACTGCTTAAAGCATTAGGCATCTAAGCTTCTCAGCTTTGTAATTCAATAAGGTAAAGAGCAAGCAAAGGTACCCAAGATGTTGAGGTGGAAAACTTTAGAAACGATGAAGGCTTGCTTGAATTTTAAGTCCGAGCCATTGGAGATCATTTCAAAATGGATGAACAGGAAAAGAATGACCTGCATACAAAATACTAGTCCTTAGGTGAGCTAGAGAGGATTTAGGAGTGCCCAAAGTATGACATTCTCATCGTCAATTACTGGGATAAGATTAGGGCTTGACTGATATTTTCAATAAATGTAGTTTTGTCTTCTATGGTCTGGTAGAGTTAATTGACTTTGGCAAGCTACGGAAGCAAATTATCTTACATTTGAAACTATTTGATTGTCCTTCTGGATGGACTTTTGGATTTCTTAAGTATTCTCTACCAGTCCTGATGCAAGATCGGGAAGCTCTATTGTAGTAAACTAGGTGCGAGGGCCGCAAGCTCAAAGATGGAAGTCTTGAGTAGAAGGAACTTGCCTTGTAGTCTGAAGAGAAGATATGCTCTGCGCAATAGCTCTCACATGAAAAGGAGATCAGTAAACACCCATTGTGTTAAAGCCATTCTAGAGCAATTAAAAATATCCTGTCTTTGGGGAATCGCAACAAAAATGAAAAAGGAGAAAAGTAGTCTAGTTGATAATCATGGGAAAAGTCACGCACCCTAAAAACATGGTCTATAAAAACAAAAATAAAAACTGACTTAAAAAAAAAAAATTAATAAAAAAGTCAGGAATGTTCAGAGGGCATACCCCCGTGTCCCGGGATCCTGCTCAAAAGAGGCACGGAACAAAGAAAATAAGGTGTAATTTCTAGAACAAGATATTTAGCGTCAGTACAGCTGCTGTCTGCCATAAAAGTACAAGAGTGCCTATTAGAAGCTGTCAAGCTGTAGCCTAACTAACCCCACCTAATATGTAATCTATAAATAGGCACCATAAAAGAAAAATAATTAACCTGCTAATATTCTCTACTGTAAGAAGGGTTTACGATTTCAAATAAATGAAGTGTAGTTAGAGAGGCTAAAGCTGTGTGCTTAATCTGATGGGACATAGATAGTAGAGATCGAACAACATGGCCATCAATTTGACTGTGTTAACTAGATAACAAAAGGTAAAATCAAGGCACAAACCAAAGATCAAATCCATACAAAATTTTTAATCATGTGGACAAAGCACAAGCATGAGCTGTCTGAAAGGTATATTGTTACCAGTCCTTAAAATATACAGAGTGGGTTTTGACTGCCTCAGAGTACCATAGCTCCCTAAACTCAGGCAACTGGCTATTTAGTGTGTCGTTCCATGTCCTATGTAGTGCTTGCCATGCAATATAAATATAGTTGAGACTATTTTACATACCAAGAGTACACTGAATCATCACATTCATTCTTATCTCGTAATCAGAAAGTGGTATTTTTATCTTGCTTTTGTATTGCAACAGGTTCCTAAACATGTTTTACTCATAACACAAGCCATACCCATCGGCTTTCCCATTGCTTGTTTCCAGATGAAGTCTAAGGAAATACCTGGACATCTGTTTGTGCAGAATGCAGAGGCATTCGTTTTTAGAGTGCAGATGGTATAAATGAGGATATTTTGTGAGTCATTGCATACTGGTGTACAGCAACCCCCAAAACATCCATTACAATTATTAGCAGTTCTACTCAGAAGTTTCGACACCGGAGTGATAGACTTCTGAGGCACACCTCAAGTGATGGTGGTGACATGCCGCAAACTGTCTCTGCTGGGAGAACCGGCTCAAGGACAAAGATGTAGGAGTTCCTGTTCAGATTTGCAAGTTGTTGCCCAATTAACCCCAACTACCTTAACTTTCATTGTGTTTCTCCTTTATATGGATCACTAACTGAAGGAACCAGGTAAATATACACCGCTTCTGTAATATATTATTAATATTATTATTATTATTATGTTTCTTATATAGCGCCTGAATCGACCCCCGAAGGGGTATCTCCGCGCTTGCCTTGGGAACCCGTCCTGGCTTTTCCCTGTGAGATAGCCCCTACAGGGCATCCCCAAGGTGAAAGCCAGGCATCCCGCCGTGGGGGGGCCGTTGTGGAGATTAAGCAAGCTTAATGCCCAGAGTTGCAGAGTGTGAACCCATGATTAGAGTAGGCACCGAAGCGAGAATTATCGAGTCCATGGACATTTGAGCTCAAGACCCTGCCGCGTCGGGAATTGAACCCTGGTCCCGGGTCTGACCTCTGCTTCAGGGTCTGCCTGCTCTGAACCAGTGAGCCACACTTCTATATAAAAAGGCACCACGCAATAAAAAGAATCAAAATATATTGTCTCTTAAAAAATGCTCAGAAATCTTGCACAGGGACAGGTTTGCTAAGTCTATTGCTATCACATGAAGAAACTTTGTTTATCTCGTGAAAAACAGACCTTCTACTAAAATTGACCGATATCCATGATGTTATCAAAACCAATTTGATTTGCTAAAAATGTGTGGGATTTATTTCACATTTGTTTTCTGTTTCATATTCCTGGCCCAGTAAACTCAACAAAGCACAACACAGAAACACCTGAACAAAAATGCTGCTTCACTGCTTGTCCAATTATCTGCATTTTCCTACCATGTGCTGGCTTGATTGGCTTTACTTCCTAAAACTGTTTGACAATTAAGTTACTTATTGTATTTCTTGCTGTTTTTTGTGAGCTTTTCCATCAACATTAAAATTGGCATAGTGTGTATGCATATGAGTGGGATCCTGAAACAAATGTAAAATAATAGGATTTTCATGTTTTAACTGGTACCCTATAGAAAAAAGGCAACATTTATTATCTTTAAGGCAAAGCCAAAAGTAATAAAATTCAGCCACCACAAAATACATACGAATCCGAGAGTCTTTACAAAAACAAAGACAGAGTAGTACACCTAGGCATAAGGATTTAGGTGTGAAAAATGGTGTGTTACTGCTACAACGCATCTTTTACAACGTAATGCTGTTACAACGCAGCTATTACATCGCAAATACCATTACAATGCATGCCAAATAACTGAGGCACTTTAAGTATTGCTGAAGGTGCACTATCTACACATGCATAGCAGGATCAATTAGGCTGTTGAGGATCTACAAACCCCAAACATTAACTAGGACCTTGGGAGAGGGAAGTTGTTCATAAATTCAAGGAAAATATCCATGGGGAGAAAAAGCGCTGCAAGTTTGCAGCTTTCTTCTGCATGATTTTCTTTGATGTTCATAAACCGTAACTCAGAATAGCAAGTAGAACAGACTAGGAGAAGGTGGGTCATTACCACATCACGCAAACTCGCTGCAGAATTTCGACCTACAGTCCAGGAATTGGAATCCGTGTGATAATGCTTGGAAAACATACAGCCTGATGTCCTCAGAAGTCAAAATACAAACGGACTCCAATCAAGAAATTGAGGTAGGACTAAGGTCCAAAAACACTTAACAAATGGCGCTCGGGAGAACGCCGGTAACGACGCTGGAGGAAGAGACGAGACCACAGAGACAATTACACATTGCCGGTACTTCAGACCAACTATGGCAGGAATCCTGAGCAGTTTGCCTAATCTAGCATCGCTCTATATCTTGTGGTTTCTTTGGCTTGGGTAATGCTCTCACACCTGACCAAACAGTCTAAGGAACCTGCAACGCGGATGCCCCTCGACTCGGTGGCAAAGCCATTTCCAGTCTCATACACCGATGATGTCCTTGTAAGCCATCCCCAAGTTGGCTTGCAGCGCTTACTCAACAAAATGCATGAGTACGTTGTGGAAAACCACCTTGAAGTGCACCTCAACAAAACAAAAACCCTGACAATTAAAATTGGCAAACGACGGTTCCATACTTGGTACCTAGAAAAAACATCAATTGTGAATACCCTTACCTAAAAATATTTAGGGGTAACCATCAAGAGGGCGGTCAATTTGCCAACCATCTTGAGGCAACCAGAAGGAAGGGTATGGCAATAACACTAAGGCAGTTAAAAACAAAACTCACAGGACCTATCCTTACCCCCCCTCCTCCGGGTAGCACAAGCTAAAATTCTACCCATCATCGCCTCTGGCAGTGAAGCACTGAGTGGCAGGGACGCAAAACTGTTGGACACCACCATGGCCAGGGCCTATCGAGTTATGTTCAATCTTCCAACTTACGCCTCACCAGAGCAGAGTCAGCTAAAGTTCAGCCTAACCAAACAAGTTCTGGCAAGGCTCTTGCATAACGTTTTTGCACAAAATTAGGAACTCTCCCCATAACACACTGAATCACCAGCTCTGGGAAGAACTTTGCAATACATACAACTCGCCGGCCAGACAGTACTTGGAGGATTCAATGGTCACTACCGGGCTATCTGCTCTATGGGAAACTGAAACTACTCATTCAGACTTCAAGCAAGTAGTAAAAAAAGTAATAACGAAAATCTAATCTCCATTGTAGAAGACAAAGCTGTTTTTAACTGTAGGAGTCACACCTGGATGATAAGGAGTGGCTACAAATTACTTGGTCCACAGGCGCATTTTAATTTGGGGTATTCCAGGAAGACAAAAGAACTATTCTTAAAATACAGGCTAGGAATGCTACCAGCTACTCCGCACATCCCACCATGGAAGAGGGGGAAATGTGGCAGCACACGTAGACTATGTGGAAACAGTACTGAGGACATGGCATACCTAATCTGCACCTGTACTAACCTAAAGGAGGAAAGGGTCGGTTTACTTAAAGTGCACTTTAACGAACGAGGGATTCAAACTCAGAGATAGGCTGTGATCGCATGCAACTCCAAGGGCCCACAGCTAAATGGGAAACTAGTGAAATATTTGTCGCTAGTAGAAACTAAGCAAGGGAGTGCTGCGCCCTTTGCAAATGCATAAACAGCATAAAGGAGTTCCATCTCATACAATCGAAAACTTTAGGCACAGCCATTCGAACCTCTTCAGAACATGCCGAGCAAGGCGCCTTTGCACTTGCGACTTTTATTGTTCTTAGAAACATATTTAAAATATCTTTCCCTTTTTTTCCCCTTTCTCTTCTTAACCCCTTCCAGGCTCATGACGAGCTGGGCTCGTCATGGTGTAGCCTCCTCGCACGCTGATGACGAGCCCAGCTCGTCATGGAGCATGGGTTTTTTAAAATCTCAGCATAGGAGAATTCAACTAGCACGGATGTGGTTATTATTTTTCCTCTCTTTTCTGCAGTTTGAAATAGTATGAATTTTTAAGTGTACTTTTAGTAATAGTTTTAATTAACCATAAACAAACTATTACCTGACCAAACAGGATCTTGGACATGAGCACTAGCAAACAAACGCTCCTGGCATTTTACTACTGATAGACCTGAAATGTATCTGAGCCTGATGTTTCCGTAGCCTGTTCGCGGCTACCTTCTTGCTTATACGCATCTAAAACCAGTTGGTGTAATTTAGTTTTAATATTAAATCAGGCTTTCGCTCGCATTACACTATACTTTGCTGTTTATTACTTGGGCCATGCTTTTCACCTGACCCAACAGGGTCTTTGACTTGAGCACAATAACTCATTTTAATAAACTGACGTTATTACTGTTATTGATAGACTAAAACTGCAATGAGCTGGTCGCTTCAGTAGCATGATTGCCAGAAATAACAACCAAAATATTGTAATGCCAGCAGGTTTGCATTAACCAGTGATTGTCTGGGCGACCTACCATGGTATTTAGTCACTATGCCTTGATGCATATTTTCACTAATGACTAAATCACATTAAATTTCATGCACATTCCCCTACATGTAGTTTATCCTCAATGTATTACTTTTACAGACAGAATCAATACAAGGATATATTCAGGACCACAACATTAGAATTTATTCCTAAAGAGGTAATAAACACGTTCTTGAATACCAGTTGACGGTACATAGTTTAATTTAGTATAAAGCACAATTATGTAAAATTCTAGTACAGATTTAATTGAAATAACCATATCTTTACAAATCTTTTCGGGGCACATTTTTAGACCACATAACTACAAGGACTAGGTCAATGAACACCTTTTAATATTACGGCTCGCATGAGATGTATAGTACATTGTACAGAATGTCAATAATTAAATAAAGTTTGTATTGACTAACAGCTTTGAGAAAGCCCTCTTCCCCCAGCAGGCTGTTTGAGGGGTGAATCACATGTTCACTTTAAGCAGAATTGTATCTAATAAACAGTAGATGGGGGGGGTTGGGGGGAGAGAGGAGCTTCGCGCGGTTCCAAGATGGACGCGTGAGCAAAGGGCTCCCGAGACCCTCTTCGCCTCCCGCATCTATCCTGCCACAAATCCTGATTTGAACGACGGGTAATTATTGCTGATGCCCTGCTGATTCGGAGAACTTTTTTCAGAAATCACTTTGGCCGCCGAGATCCGGACTTACTGCACCCTGAAGTTTGCGGCTTACATCGTAGACCAACCCCGGACCTGAGTCTCCGAGGCACCCGGTGGCAGTTGAACAACAACGGCTAGTGTGGCACGCCCGCTGCCCCTGTGGTACTTTCGGTTTCGCTTTTGGTCATTGTTGAAGGTGATCTACGGCCACTCTACACGACTGTCCTGTTCCTGCGGCAGTTCCCACGTGTGCATTGGATTTTAGCCCTCTTGCCCTTGAGGGCCACCGAGAGCGGGACCATTTTAAACAGATCCCACCGGTTCAGTCGGAGCTCATTGCTCACCATGGCGGGCAAAGCGGATACCGAGAAACGGAACGCCAAGGGCACTCATCGTGGTGGAGTTCTTCAAACCCAGACCATAGAGCGCTACACTCGCCCAAAAGGGTCCCCAGGCGGAGCGAGCAAGGCTCTTGAGGGGACCGGAGATGGTCCTCCTTTAACGGAGGAGCCGACATTGAAGGACATCATGTGCGCCATCACCAGTATTCGCACAACTATGGGCCAACAATACGAAACCCTTGCTGCGAAGATCGACACAGTGGCGATCGAGGTCAATCTTATTAGGGCGGACCTGGGTAAAACGAATGAGCGGGTCAAGTCCCTGGATATTAAAACTGCGAGCTTGACTACTGATGTCTCGGACCTTCAGGCTGAGGTTCGCACCCTCCGGACCTCCAACGACCTGTTTGCCCGCCGGCTGGAGGATTTCGAGAGCCGGGCCAGGTGCAACAACGTCCGCATCGTGGGGGTTCCGGAGACCTCTGCGGATGTATCTACGGACCTTCTGGTGGAGGATCTGGTCCTGAAACATCTTATGCCTAAGGGGCTCAGTAACTTTTTCACGGTGGAGCGAGCTCATAGAGTACCCGGTGGGAAGCCCAAGCTGGGGGCCGCTCCAAGGGCTATCATCGCTAAAATTTTAAATTTTCGTGACCGGGACGCTATCCTGCAAGCCTCACGTACTACAGGTCCCACTAAGTTTGACAATGCCTCCATTAGTTTCTATCCAGACTTTACGCAGGCGGTGCAGAAACAACGCATGGGATTCACGGGGGTGAAGAGACGACTCAGGGATATGAGACTGAAGTATTCCATGCTTTTTCCGGCCCGCCTGAGGATCGAATATGAGGAACGAGCGTTTTTCTTTGATCGCCCTGAAGAGGTCAGTGACTGGTTGGACACATTGCCATCAAACCGCACCAGCAGCGAGAGCTCGAGAGGTGCCGAAGGGGGCCTGGCTGAACAGGAGTAGTGAGTCTGCATCGGCGAGCCGATTTCCTTGGACTTATAGCAGGGGCTCTGTGATTGATTCGCTTTACAATGCTGATACCCAGAGGTGGGGGAAAATCGGGTCTCTTCTTCCTCCTCGGGGACTTTTTCTCTCTTCTTGTAGGTTAGTTTAATGGGGCGACAGGGGATGGTGGGGGGGGGGGGGGGTATTTTCCTTTTTGTTTCGCTCGAGGCTACGCTATGTTTTGGCTTTTATCCTGTGTGCTTGGTCTGGGGCGAGGGGGGCGGAATGCCCACTGCCGGGATGGGGGGTGGGGAGCTTAGGGTGCTGAGTTGGAACGTAAACGGTCTTGGTGATAGGATAAAACGGGGGATCGTTTTGCAATACTTGAAACAATGTGCCCCAGATGTGATGTTACTCCAGGAGACACATTTGGTTGGTAACACATACCATGCGCTGAACAGACGGAGCTACCGCCTGGTGGCTCACTCTAGCTTTACCTCTGGTTCGAGAGGGGTGGGGGTCCTGGTTAGAACCTCCCTCCCCCTGGAGATAGATGACGTAGTGTTGGACGACAGGGGCCGCTATGCGGCTATTACGGGTCGGTTGGAGGGAAAAACGATCTCCATTTTGTCTGTGTATGTTCCCCCTGGCCTGCAAACCACTACATTTGCGGATTTGGGTAATGTGATCCTGGGGCTCCCTGACGGCATACTGATAGTGGGTGGCGACTTTAATTCTGTAGTCAGTGGGGGATGAAGATCGTAGCCCCCCCCCCCCCCAAAACTCTGCCCGCGGTGCAGCTTTGGCTCAGGAGTCTCCTGGACACGTTTGGTCTAGTTGATTGTTGGAGGCAACTGCACCCTGGACAGCTCCAATATACTTTCAACTCGGAAGCCCACGGGAGTCGGTCGAGATTGGACTATATTCTTGTACCAGAAGTGCAGATGGTCTCTGTGAGAGAAATCAGACATTTGGCCAGGGGGATCTGTGATCACTCTCCGCTTTGGCTCACAGTGGACATACAGCTGGGTGCCGAGGGACGGGTCGTTCCGATCAACCCCTGGCACCTTCGTAACCCTAAGATTAGGTCGGAGGTGGTGAAGTGTATGGACTACTATTTCACTGAGAATGAGGGATCGGTATCCTCCCCTGTTACATTGTGGGAGGCATATAAACCAGTGATTCGTGGTCAAACCCTGTCCCTCATTGCCAGCGAAAGGAAGCGTAAGAATGCTGCGGTGGTGGACCTGGAGAATGAAATCACTGAGTTGGAGAGACAGATGGAGTCCGGAGTCACCCCTGAGGTGCTTGACTCTTTGGCCCTGAAACAGTCTGACTATAAGGCGCTGGTCACTGATGCGGCTCAGGCGATGCATCGTGAGCAACATGGGCGTTTGTATGATGTTGGGGATAAGGCGGGAAAGTTGATTGCCTGTTTGGATAAGAGGGATAGATTGAATCAGGGGGTTCCTGTTGTTGGATGGTACATGTGTCGTGGACCCGATTGATATAGTCCAGGTCTTTGCCCAGCACTTTCAGGCGGTTTATGCTCCGGTCTCTGATAGGCCGGAGGAGGATTCACATTTATTGCTTCGGGATATCGCCTTGCCTAGCCTGTCGGATTCGGACAAGGAGCTTATGGAGGCGGATTTTTCCACCGATGAAGTAGCGCTCGCTATCCGTTCACTTCGCTCCGGGAAGGCCTCAGGCCCGAATGGCATACCAGTGGAATTATACAAACTAGGCCCCGACAAAATGGCGCCGTATCTTCGTCGGATGCTCCTGTCATCGCGAGATCTCGGATCTCTTCCTCGGGATCAGAGACTGGCATCCATTGTGGTCATTCATAAGGATGGCAAGCCCCGTGATCATTGCTCATCGTATCGGCGGATTTGGCTTTTGAATGTTGAACCCAAAATTCTCGCAAAACTTTTGGCAAATCGGCTGCTTATGGTGATTGCTGACTTGATCCACCCTGACCAGTCTGGATTTATACCCCATCGTAATATTGCGCTTAATCTTCGACGCCTTCATGGCGTCTTGGCAAGGGCGGGGTCTCTTAAGGAGCCGGCCATCTTGGTTTCACTTGATGCCTCGATGGCCTTCGATACGGTGGAGTGGCCATATTTATGGGCAGCCCTTGCTAAGTTTGGTTTCGGCCCTAAATTCATTGGGTGGATCAAGCTTCTGTATGAGCAGCCACTGGCTAAGGTGGTGGTTAATGGCAGGGCTTCGGAACCCTTCACCCTCGGACGCGGTACGAGACAGGATTGCCCCTTGTCGCCGCTCCTCTTTGCGCTTGCCCTTGAGCCCCTGGCCGCGTGGCTTCGTTGGGAACCTTCGCTTAAGGGCATCCAATGGTCGCCAGACTTCGAGGACCGGATATTGCTCTATGCCGACGATATATTGCTATATCTTACCTCCCCCCGTAAATCATTGGGGGTCCTGTTTGATGCGCTACGTTCCTTTGGGAGGAACTCCGGGTTGGTCATTAACTGGGCCAAGTCCTGTATTTATCCACTCACGGACGAGGTGCCCCCTCTCACCCGCATTTGCCCGATACCTGTCTCTAGAGTTGGCTTTAAATACTTGGGGATTTACATCTCACTGGATCCCAAAGCCCGCAATGAGCGGAATTTGCTGCCTCCGCTCTCCCGGCTCCGGTCGGACGTTGCGGCGTGGTGTGGCTTGCCACTCTCCCCTTTGGGAAGGGCGGCCTTGTTTAAAATGATGTCTCTCCCCCGCTTCCTGTATGCCATTCAGAATACACTTGATTTGGTACCTGCCAGCTATTTTCGTGAGATCGAGGGCTTGCAAAGGAAGTTGATGTGGGGTGGGCGACCGCGTATCGCATTGGCAAAATTGGCTCTGCCCTGGTACGACGGGGGTTTTGTGTTACCTGACATCAAGCGCTACTACTGGGCTTCCCAGTTGAGTGCTGTGAACCACGCTATGTACGGCCCTGTCCCGAACCCCGCGTTCGAGATGGACAGATGGCAACTGCCCGGGGGCGACTACAATAGAGCGCTCTATTCTAGAGCTGATTGGAAGCACTAACCGGCCCTACTGCGGTTGCGGTACGAATCTGGGGAAGTGCGACCGCTGCTACGGGTTGGGCAGATAAACTGACTAAATCGAC
The DNA here is from genome assembly GCF_964263255.1 of Lissotriton vulgaris. Lineage (NCBI taxonomy): Eukaryota > Metazoa > Chordata > Amphibia > Caudata > Salamandridae > Lissotriton > Lissotriton vulgaris. Next base: position 1,599,815,302 of record NC_141693.1, read on the forward strand.
CCCTTTGTATGCCGCGGAGGCACTGGGTGGCCTGTGGTCGTCGAAGGGTTTCGACAGATGGGACCTCATTGGCATTAATAAAGTGGGTGACCTTTGGGCTAAGGGCTGAGTCAAGACCTTCGAGGAACTTCAGCGGGAATATAAACTGAGTGACAGGGAACATTATCGTTACCTTCAAATCAGTCATGCGCTTAACTCTGTTTTCCCGGCTGGTACTACGATCCCCGAGTCCTCTCCTCTTGAGGATAGAGTGCTTGACTGGTACGTCCCCGACAGCACCATATCTCTCATTTATAAGAAACTGATCAACGATCGATCGGACCTCCTTTTACAATTGCGGAATGCCTGGACCAGTGACGGGCTGGAATTGGATGATGAAGACTGGCAGGCAGCGATATCCTCCCCCAAAGAGGTCGCAATTCCGGCACTCCTCAGGCTGGTGCAACTTAAGATATTACACCGGGTATATGTCACAGGTCCACGGCTGATGCATATGGGTTACTCTGTAGATGGGTTGTGTAGGCGTGGATGTAGAATGTTAGCTACTTTTTTACATATCCTCTGGGAGTGTCCGGAAGTGGCGGTGTTCTGGCACCGAATGCATGTGGTTATGGGTGAGGTGACGGGTGTTGTGTTGCCTGAGGCCAGACACTGCTTATTGAATGTCTGGGAGCCGACTGATTGCAAAGTTGCTCAAACTCAATGGGTTACGTTAGGTAATATGATTGCTAAACGAGATATAGCTCGACTGTGGGGTTCTCAAAGGCCACAGACACTCCTAGCATGGAACGAAAACATGGACTGGTCCATGTTTAGGGAAAAAACTGTGTATGTCTCCCGTGGCAGACCTAAGAAATGGGGTAGGATCTGGAATCATACCGTGGAGAGATTTGCACTCCCCCATTCACCGATGTTCCCGATCCGCTTTTCCTCCTTTGACTGTGCTTTCCCGATTCTTGGCTTTTGTTGACTGTATTCTATTGTTTGCCCCTGGGCCCCCCCTCCCCTCTCCGGTACTTCTCCTTCATATTGTTGCACATTTTCTATCCGTCTCCCATTGCCATAAGGACAGCCGATCTACTATACAGTAATGCCTCGACCTTCTTAGTGTTTCGTTTGTTGGTTTTTATTTATAAAATATAAAAATGTGAAACCTTTCACTAATCCTATTGATACCACATGCCTTTACAGGATCATGAGATCTCGCTGCCGGACCCCCGGGTTGTCGGCTGAAGAGATGTGTATTCTGATGTTGACATTGATTTGCTTAACTGACCAGCCTCCGTGGTTGTAGGTCTGTAACTGTATCTTCCTTTACAAAATAAAGGTTTAAAAAAATAAATAAATAAATAAATAAACAGAAGATGAAGATCAAGGATATTTTGAAAATTCTAAGTTTGTAAGAAATCTTGAATATACAAGATATTGTGCAGAACTTCATTCCTCCTTGCAGGTGGATGCTTGGAGTAACTGAATTTAGAAACAAACTAGAGCAAACGGTACACTCAGCACAATATAATGATGTCATGATAATTGCTCTATACGTCTCAGCAACTGGAACATTTACTTTATGAGCAGATTTGGCTGCCTTTCCTCTTGTGGATTGGGTCCTCACCAAACCCAGAGAAGTAGGTAGGCCTTCTAGCCACAAGAAAATAATGCAACACTCGTGTGTGCCAGTTTATCTCATCCCACTCGCAGATCTTTAGCGGCGGTCTTCAAATTCTTTGGCTCCACACCCTCAAATTCATTTGTATCCAGTCATCTTCTTGTCACTGCTGTTGTTCCCTTGCAGATGTGAGCTCTAGTGCTTTCTCTTGTGATCTGTGGCACTTTTTTCCCCCTATTTCAATTACAGGGCATCAATTAAGGGAACAGAATGCAAGTGACATATTAGAGAAGTCTGAATTAAGCCAGCATTTATTGCGATTGAAATTCTCAGATCAACTTTTTGACACCGTCAAAACAGCGTCTTGTGTGCTTGCCTTGAGTAGATGTACATTATGCACATTGAGAAGAAGCTTTGATGTATTTTGAGTAGGTGGGCATTTCTAACTTCTTATAATACTGGGTAGTGCTCTCTAACGCTCAGTACCAAGGACATTTTCTCTGGGTGGATGCCAGGTAGAGGGCCTTTTTACTAAGGCTCTTAAAGTCCTCTTCAACGGTTTGAGATTTCAGGTTGTGGCAGCTCAGGAGCCTCAACGCCAGAAAAAGCTCTAGATTTGTTAAATCTAGCATATTTTACCTACCTTTTTCCATCAGGAATGGCCTTCAGCATTTCCTTCTATTACCTACAAATACTTGATATACTGCTGGAGAAATTCGAGGCCTTAGCTTTCAGCCAAAAAAACCAAACTTCTCAGCCTCCTGCACTGCAAGAGTTTTTGCAAATCCTGTACCATGCCAACAGCCTACCCTAGCCTCCAATGCTTACTTAAGATCCCATAACGGTCTTCTTTACTTCAAATGCTTTAATACTGGGGGCCATTGTCATATACTTTTACGTCTCTGTAACATTTAATGTCATTCCGCATATGTTTATCATGCACTCCTGTACTTTGTACCCTTCGTTTGAACCCATTTTAATGATAATCATCAGAGGGGAATTACTTGCTCTATGCTGCTTGTCCATGACATGCTTCATCCACTTTCCTCTTTGTTCAAATGTCCTCCCTACTGTAGCTCTCTAGCTCCCCTGACCATGCAGTCTAGCTTGCCGAGATGGCCCCTATCATCTCTTTATGAGAGAGTCAGCTGGCTGCACAAACTGTCCCCTGCTGTGAGGTAAGAGGAAAGGCAGATCCACTTGCAGGCATTTCATCCATGTCCAAGGCCGCTCTAATCAGCATTTCACACAATGTTTCCATAAAGGCCTACTGCTCCCTCACTCGGCCAGCAAACTCTCGGAGGACTCTACAACATCCGGACCTCATACTGTCAGTCAGTAACAGACAGCCTTGTGACAAATTAATCAATTATTATTTGTATAGTGCAACACTGTCACCTCTAGGGGTATCTGGGGGCTGAGGGTGCCATGTCTCAGCCAAAATGCCAGGTCTTGAGTTTCTTTCTGAAGTCTGCCAGGGAGGGTGCTGTTCTGAGGTAGAGGGGTAGGTCGTTCCAGGTCTCGGCAGCAATGTAGGAGAAGGAGTGGCCCCCCGCTCCAGCTGCGATGGATGCAGGGATGTGAGTGAGGCAGAGCGCAGGTGTCTTGCAGGTAGGTGGAAGTTCATTTGATGTAGAATGGCCATTGATTGTGTAGAGCTTTGTATGTGTGCGTGAGGATCTTGAACTGACATCTCTTCTGGATGGGGAGCCAGTGGAGGTTTCTGAGGTGAGCGGTAATGTGAGTCCAGACCCAGATCATGAGTGCTCAGTACGCACACAACAGTTCCATGACCTCCCTGCTTCTATTTATCGAGCATTTGTCTCGGGATTACAATGTTGTCTTGTTTTCGAGTTTGCCCTTTTTAAAGCATTTTTCATTGATATTAACCACAATTAGGTAGGTCCACTTTATATCTTGATTTTATACATTCCAGTCAGTATTTGATTGGGAGAGTGTTAAGCATCACATACCTGTCTGCTTCCTACCTTTACCACGAAGAACGTCGCTCTGATGTTTATATTCCGTGCACGCTGCGGAGGAGCTTACATGGCTACCAACACATGAGACGCTTGCATCGCTTTTATTCACCCGGTTTCTTCACACAGTAAGAAAACTACCAGTTCTCGGTATCCACCTTCTTTTTCAAAGACGATACATATTCAGGGGTTAACGTTTACCCTATTTTCCCCATTTTCAGTTTGTCCATCTGAGTATTCCACTGTTATACTTTACGACCTAGCTCCACCAGCATTTGGTGAGTGTTTTTTCATCATTTCACTTAGTTCTTCACGCACCCTCGTCTTTTTTACATCACACAGTGTAAATTGGACATGCATGTTCTACTTTTGCATTTTTTCAGACACACAAGGTTCACCTTGTTCACACAGTGTAAATTGGACATGCATGTTCTACTTTTGCATTTTTTCAGACACACAAGGTTCACCTTGTTAGATTATTCATTGAACGTACTCAGGACAATACTGACACTGACTAGGTACGATTACATCTTTATTCTCTTTAAACCAGAATCGGTACGCAGATATACTTGTGTTGAACACGGTATCCTTTCCATGCAGGTTACAGCTTAGTTTTTTATAATGCAGGTACGCCATCTCATCGTCCTCATGAGTGCATTATTCTCAGTACTCCATTTAGAATTCCTGGTGATTTAGCCAAAAGGGTAAGATCACTTCTAGATCTTTTTCCTATGTACATCACACAACTTTATTGACCACGGTTATGAACATCTACTATGCTGGCCTGAACACTCTTTATATCTTATTCTCACCCCTACATTTTCGCACACTTTTTGTTAATTTCAACATTTTTAATTTTTTTTGATTGGACTCATTTCACATTTTGTATATGCATGGGCTTATAACGATCAATTGTTGGACTACATGATTCTCTTCATTTAACTTGCATACAAATGTATAATTACTAATTTGTTTTGCAGACATGTCCCCGAGGAAGGGACCGTAGAGTCCCAAAATGCATCGGGCTTCACATGGTTATGATACAAGCTGTTACTATAAAGTGTGCAACGTCTTGTATACTTTGGTTCAGAATGTAAATCATGATTGGAATTTAAATGTTATTCATTGAATACAGCAGATTGTATGATGTGTTTAATACAATTTGTTTATGAATAATAACGTTGATAAGATACCACACAATGGAGTTGTGTTTATTGATTGGATTTTGTTGAATTTTGGATTACACTCAAGAAATATGTGCAGAAGATATTATAGAACGGTTCTGAGTGAACAGTGTGTTGGATTTTCGGTTTATTAATCGCACGTGCTGTCAACACACACTGCAGTGAGGCACATATAAAATATAATTTAATAAAAAAGCTTGAATAAATAAGTAATTGTAAAAAAAACTCAAAACAGGAGTGCTCCACCATCCTTCAGATTAACAATTCCGTTTGAGGAGGTCCAGGATGAGTCTGGTTGCGGTGTTCTGTTCAGTCTGGAGTCTTGAGGAGCTGGCTGGAAATTGCGGATAAAGAGCGTTGCCAGAGTTGAGGTGGCTGGTGAATAGTGCCTGCGTGAGTCTTTCTGGTGTTGATTGGGATCCATCTTAAGATCCTGCAGGGTAGGTGAAGGGTGTGGAAGACAGGAGGAGGCGACTGCATTGGCTTGTCATTTCATGGTCAGTTGGCTGTTGAGGATGATGCAGAGGTTGCGTGCCCGCTGTCGGTGTGGATGGTGGTCAGATTTCTGCTGGTCAACACTTGTAGTCCCTTACGGAGATGTTCCTCCCGAAGATCAGTTCTTCCATTATGTTGGAGTACAGGTTGAGGCAGGTATCTTTCATCCATTTGGCTATGTCGGTCATGGCACTGCAGAAGTTGGTTTTGGCAATTGAGGGGTCCTCGGTAAGAGAAGGAGGAGTGTCATCTGTGTAAGAGATTACGTTGAGGTTGTGGGATCTGATGTCTGTGATGGGGGTCATGTAGACATTGAACAGGGTGGGGCTCACGCATGATCCCTGGGGGTTGTCGCATAGGATGTCCTTGGGTGTGGAGGTGAAGGGAAGCATTCGGATGCTCTGTGTGCGCCCTGAAAGGAAAGAGGCAATCCACTTCAGAGCGTTTTGCTGTATGCTAGCTGTAGAGTCTGTTCAGTGTGTGGTGGGAGACCATGTCAAACGTGACACAAAGGTTGAAGAGGATCAGGGCCACAGATTCTCAATGGTCGAGGAGAGCTCTGATGTTGTCTGTGGCAGCAATCGGCACGGTCTCAGTGCTGTGGTTGGCACGGAATCCTGATTGAAAGGCATAGAGTAGGTGGTTTTGTTCCAGGTGTTCGGTGAGCTGTTGGTGGGCTGATTTCTCAAGACCTTTGGCTAGGTAGGGGAACCGGGAGAACGGTCAATTTTTGAGGTCGTTTGGATCGGCAGAGGGTTTCTTTAGGAGTGGTCTGGCATCTGTCTGTTTCCGTCTGTCCGAGAAGGTTGTGAAGATGGAGGTGTTGAGGATGCTGCTGAGGGCCATGCTGATAAGGTTCGTTTAGATGTTGCAGAGATGGTGGGGGCATGGGTCGGTCCCCGTAGTGGATGGACGACATGATGGCTGAGGTGGTTTGGGTGGTGAGTGGAGACTAGGTTATTGTAGAGGATCACATTTTCACCTTCACCTGGCAGAAGTCTACAGGGAAGCCAAGCTGCATACCATGCCTCTCCCTAAGCCCGTCCGGGAGCACATCTAGCTCAAAGCAACCAATTCCCTTTGCAGGCTGCGTGCTTTGGTGCAGAACAAAGTGAAGAGTTGACATGGCACATCCCTGTCTGCCATGCCTACAACCCACTGCCCTGGCATAGATCAGTCATCCCTCTAGCTGGAGGCAGTATAACAGTGTTGAGGGTACAGGTGCATGAACCATGTACCCCAAGTGTCTAATGCCATTCTTAGACACTGTAAGTGCAGCACTGCCATTAAGAGTATACGGTGCTGGGAGTTTGTCATTAACTCCACAGTACTATAATAGCTGCACTGAAAATTGAGCAGTTTGGTATCACAATTCTCAGCACATTAAACCCACAGTGATGCCAGTTTGGGATGTAATGAAAAATGCACACAGAGAGCATCTTAGAGACGTCCCTGAAAAACGACCTACCACTAGTGTCCAGGCTGAGTGGTTGCTTTCGCTTCCAACAGACATGTTTCTGGAATTCTGGGTCGAGAGCTTGCTGCTCTTGGGGGGCTGAAACAATGCACATCCTGGGACGAAGTGCTTCCGTCTTCACAGAATTTCCGTACTGCCCTAAAAACTCGCCTCTTCCGACAAGCCTATATGTAAGGACGTTTGTTTCAATTTTGATCGCATTGTTAGGCGCCTTGATACCTGCGGGTTATTGTTTATGCGCATTACAAATTTTTATCATATCATATCATATCATAAGCCTACTGCCCAGGATGAATTTTCCAGAGTGTGTCTTATTCTACCACAGGTAATTGCTTACAGCTCTCTTTATTTAGTTACCGTGCCCTTGCACTATAATACGCATTTAGAACCCCCTCTGTTTAAACGCCCACATGTGATCTAGAGCTCACCTGAAGCCTGTATCACTAAAAGTACTGCTAATGGGTTCCCCATTCCGAGCGGACACCTCTATGTCCTGACTAATGTGCCCCTGATGTATTGTAATAATTAATTTCACAAGCGTGTTTATGGATTAATCGCATATTCAGCTTCTGGTCCCCTTGTCTAGAGGTCTCACGACCCGGACTCCATGGCTTTCATTTTGCTTTTAACTAATGTCACCTCCCTGGTGCACAGTACTAACGACTGTTTAGGTTTTTATTAATTGATACTCCATCCCCTGACACGGGTTTTCATTTTTCAGATAGGACGGCCCCTCCTCGTCCCTTTCCCTTCTACAACGGTCCTGATGAAGACCCCGGCAAAGGAATAAATTGATCCTAGAAATAGGGGTCGAAACGTCGACACCTCTTTACCTTGGGACATCCGGCACATTTCCAGTACTCGATTGATTTGTACACGTGACCGTGGAATGCCCCACCTTTTTGTTAAATTTGCCCAACATTTGCCTTAATTGATGTAGGCCGTTTTGTTTTTTTGGAATAATTTGCGATTCCTTGTTGATTGTGTATATGTACAGTATGTTTAAATCTGTGTACTATCTTTATAACCCTTCACACAACCTTTGAGCACATCCCTCCTTCCCCCCTTTTTCCCCCCCCTTGGGGCCCTTTCAAATTTTTCGATTTCTCGTTTTCATCTATAAATGATTACAAATATTGCTTTAAATTGTTAAACATGTTGTTGTTGAATAAATGACAACATCCCTGTCCTTTGAGTACCATCTCAGTTCTTGTTTAAAAATTTTTTTATTGTTTGTGCAGAAAGAATTTCCCTTCCACGGGGACCCTTCTATACATTTACTACTGCCAGGGTGGGCAGGGTCCATGAAGGGGAAGCTTCAAAGACCTGCCGGACGCCTTTGTGAGCTTTCTCAGGCCTGTTGCTGCTTTCAGAAACTGGCCCCTACCAGTTCTCACCCCCACTTTGGGCGGAGGAATCGGCGTGAAACCCAAGTGAGGAAGAGATGTGCCAATCCCACCCCTCAGGTGGGGGAGGAGAGGTGAAGCACAACTCTCAGTCCCCGCCATCTTTCAGATGGGGAATCCTAGACAACTAGAGTGAGGCATATACCCCCCTCCCACTGGAGGGTGTCATAATAACTGGTGTACCCACTCTCAAAGAAGGGGCCCATTGGTCAATCAATCAATCAGTGACACTTATAGAGCGCGCTACATACCCGTAGGGTCTCAAGGCGCTGGGGGGGGGGGGGGGGGCAGGGGGGGAGCCGCTACTGCTCGAACAGCCAGGTCTTCAGCTTCTTCCTGAAGGAGAGGTGGTCTTGGGTCAGGCGCAGGTCGGGAGGGAGGGAGTTCCAGGTCTTGGCGGCCAGGTAGGAGAAGGACCTTCCTCCTGTAGTCGCTCTTCGGATGCGGGGGACGGCGGCGAGGGCGTGGTTGGCTGATCGGAGGTGGCGTTTGGGAGCGTAGAAGTTGACTCGGCTGTTGAGGTAGCTCGGGCCTTGGTCGTGTAGGGCTTTGTGTGCGTGGGTGAGGAGGCGGCAGGTGATTCTTTTGTTGACGGGGAGCCAGTGAAGGTCTCTCAGATGTCCGGAGATGTGGCTGGTTCGTGGGATGTCGAGGATGAGTCTGGCTGAGGCGTTCTGGATCCGCTGGAGCTTGGCGGTGGTACCGGCGTAGAGGGCGTTGCCGTAGTCCAGTCGGCTGGTGACGAGGGCCTGGGTGACGGTCTTCCTGGTCTCGGTGGGGATCCACCAGAAGATCTTCCGTAGCATGCGAAGGATGTTGAAGCATGCCGAGGAGACGTTGTTGACTTGCCTGGTCATGGAGAGGGAGGAGTCCAGGGTGAAGCCCAGGTTTCGTGCATGGTCTGTCGGTTTGGGTGCGGTGCCCAGGGCGGGAGGCCACCAGGAGTCGTCCCAGGCGGAGGGAGAGGAGCCCAGGATGAGGACCTCCGTCTTGTCCGAGTTCAGTTTCAGGCGGCTGGTCGTCATCCACTCGGCTACCTCTTTCATCCCTTCGTGTAGGTTGGCTCTGGCGGCGGCGGGGTCGTTGGTCAGGGAGAGGATCAGCTGGGTGTCGTCGGCGTAGGAGATTATGCTGAGGTTGTGTTTGCGTACGATGGCCGCGAGGGGGCTCATGTAGACGTTGAAGAGGGTGGGGCTCAGAGATGATCCTTGGGGGACGCCGCAGATGACTTCGGTGGCCTCTGACTTGTACGGTGGTAGGCGGACTCTCTGTGTTCTTCCGTCGAGGAAGGAGATGATCCATTCCAGCGCCTTGTCCTGGATTCCGACGTTGCTGAGGCGCCGTACTAGGGTGCGGTGGCAGACCGTGTCGAATGCCGCGGAGATCTCTAGGAGGATGAGGGCCGCTGTTTCTCCGTTGTCCATCAGGGCTCGGATGTCATCAGTGGCGGCGATGAGGGCGGTCTCGGTGCTGTGGTTGGCTCGGAAGCCGGACTGTGAGGGGTCGAGGGATCCGTTCGTCTTGAGGAAAGCAGCCATCTGCTTGTTGACGGTTTTCTCGATAACTTTGGCTGGAAACGGGAGGAGCGAGATGGGGCGGTAATTCTTGAGGTCGGTGGGGTCCGCTGTTGGTTTCTTGAGTAGAGCGCTGAGTTCGGCGTGTTTCCAGCTCTCAGGGAAGGTGGCGGTGTCGAAGGATGTGTTGATGATGTCTCGCAGGTGGGGTGCGATGATCGCGTCGGCCTTGTTGAAGACGTGGTGAGGGCAGGGGTCGGTCGGTGATCCGAAGTGGATGGAGTTCATCGTGCGGATGGTGTCTTCGGTGCTGATCGGGGTCCAGGCGTGGAGGGTGGTGGTGGGTGGTGGTTGTTCGGTCATGGTGTGCGTTGGTTGGTTGTTGAAGCTGTTGTGTATGTCCGCGATCTTGTTGTGGAAGTATGAAGCAAGGGAGTTGCAGAGGTCTTGCGATGGGGTGATGTCGTTGTTTCCTGCGCTGGGGTTGGAAAGCTCTTTCACGATGTTGAAGAGTTCCTTGCAGTTGTGTGCGTTGTTGTCCAACCGGTCCTTGAATGCTGTTTTCTTGGCGGCGCGGATCAGCTGGTGGTGTTTCCGGGTGGCAAGTTTGAAGGAGGTCCTGTTGTCCGGTGTTGGTTCCCTTCTCCAGACTTTCTCGAGGGCTCGGCAGTTCTTCTTGGAGCTCTTGAGTTCGTCGGTGAACCATGGGGCTTTCTTGCTGCCGGGTCTGCTGGGCGGGGTCCTCAGTGGGGCGAGTTCGTCCGCGCAGTTGCTGATCCACTTCGTGAGGTTGTCGGCGGCCTGGCTAGGGTTCGCTGAGCTGGCAGGAGGGTGCTGGCTCAGGGAGGTGGCGAGCTGGTCTGCTGTGATCTTGTTCCAGCTTCTGCAGGCGGCCTGTTGCTGGTGGTGGTGGGTCGTTGTTTTCTTGAAGGTGAAGTGGACGCAGCTGTGGTCCGTCCATTGAAGCTCTGTGGCGTGGCTGAAGTCGATGTCCTTGCTGGATGAGAAGACAGCGTCGAGTGTGTGTCCGGCGAGGTGGGTGGGGGTGGACACCAGTTGCTTGAGTCCCAGGTTGGCAAGGTTGTCGAGCAGGGTGCTGGTGTTGCGGTCGTTGTTGTTCTCCAGATGGAAGTTGAGGTCTCCCAGGAGGATGTAGTCAGCGGAGGGGAGGGCATGTGGGCTGACGAGGTCGGCGATGTCCTCGCTGAATTGTGTGCGTGGTCCAGGGGGTCGGTAGATCAGGGTGCCTCTGAGGGTGGTGTTCGGGTTGGTGTGGATCTGGAAATGCAGGTGTTCGGCGGTGGTCAGGGAGTCGTCGGTGCTGGTCGTGAGACGGATGGTGCTCCTGTGGATGATGGCGATGCCTCCTCCCATCTGGTTGGCGTTTCGGTCCCTCCGGACGATCTTGTAGCCCTCTGGGATGGCGATGGCGATGTCGGGAGCTGAAGAGGCGTTCATCCAGGTCTCCGTGAGGAAGCCAACGTCTGGAGCTGTGGTGTCAAGGAGGTTCCAGAGTTCGATGGCATGTCTGGACGGAGCGGGTGTTGAGCAGGATGCACTTGAGGTGGGTGCTGCTGGTGTTCGGCTTGGTGGGTGCTGGTGCGAGGCAGGTCCGGATGCAGGTGAACTTGCAGGCGTGGCAGCTGAAGGGTCCGTGGGAGTGACGTGGTGTGGCTTGGTGGCACTCTGGACGTCGGCCGGTGTTGAGAGCGGTGAGGGAGGCGGCGGAGTACGTCAGGCGGGTCGGTCGGGGTCCTCGTGGGCCAGGGGTCCTGGCACTGGGCGCGGTCCAGGCGCGGACGGGCGTAGACGGGCTTACCTTTGGCGCGCCTTCGGCGCACAATCGGCTCCCAACCCTTACTTGCCTTTAACGCCCCTAAATCCAGTATTTAGGGGCACCCCCCAACCTGGCCTCCTCAGACAAACTACAAGAATAAAAGAAGGAGGACCGAACAGCCGCACCGAAGCTAAGAGGAAGAGGACGCCCACTGACTTGTCCCTAGCCCTACCGGCCTGTCCCCACCTCAACCTGCAGAAGTGAAACTCCGGTGTGTCCTGCAGCCAGCAACCTCAAAATCCCAGAGGACCTCCCCTGCCTTCCAAACCAAAGACTTGGTCTCCCATGAGCACCTGATATGTTCACCAACAGACTCCAGCTCAGGCGAAATACACGAGTCTGCACCACTCTGCACCAGACGGCCCGAGTTAGAGTGGCCCAACATCACGAGGAGGTCTCCCCAGCGATTCGGACCGGAGATCCAGTGATCCCTGACCTGCCTCAAACCTCCAGCTGACGCCTGCAGCCTAAATCCAGAAGGTTCCCCCAACCGCGACCAAGAAGATCTGACCTTAAAAGACACCCCTGCACCAGACACCCCACGGCCTTGGGTGGTCCAACCGACTGTCTAGTCAACCCCCAGCATCCCAACTTACCTCTACAAGTGGCGGTCACAGCCAGAAGACCTTCGTCCCGGATCCTGAAGAGCGTTTGCAAACCAGAGAAACCCCACTGAAAGTAACAGGGCGCCTGACGCCAAAACAGCACTTTGCACCCGGCCGCCCTAGTGCCGCTGAGGGTGCACTTTTGGTGCTTTCTTGAACCTCCATTTGCCCTTGAGCTTAAGCCCAGGAGCTTTGCTCCCACAACCTTGTGGCCTGCACGTAAGCAGCCACCAACTGGAGGCCCCCTATCCCCTTTGGATAACATTTGGCCTCAGCACTCTGCATCCGGCCGCCCTAGTGCAGCTGAGGGTGTAACAAGAGGGCACCCTTGACCCTGGGGGACCCCTGACTCTACCCCCAGAATACCAACTCCCACAACCGAATACTTACCTTTGAAACAATAACACTATTTTCCTCCATAGGATGAGATTGACTGTTTTTCTGTGAAAAGTTTTTAAAAGTGTCGAGTTGGGAAATCTATGAAAATCACTAAAACTTTATCCAAATAAAAACGCTTTTACTTACCTGTTTACAGGAAATGTCCCAATGCAGTATACCTGGATACTGCACGGGGACATTTCCTGTAAACAGTAAGAACAGTAATCTGCAGACAAATTTACATGACCTGCTATTGACAAGTCGTTACAAATTATATGTACAATATTCCACGTACTGCATTACCAGTAATTCTAACTGTAACCAAACAAAAGTATACATATACAACTGCATTTTCCTGTAATATTACTGAAAAGTATAAATCCCTTACCTGGGCCAGGCTTGCTAGGTTCTAGGAAATAAAATAACTAAAAAAATATTTTTGCTGATTGAGTGTGTACAACAAATTCTTAGTACTAACATCTGATAAAGCCTTACTGCTCGCCCAGACTACCACAAATAGAGAGTATGGTGCCATGGACTGTGCACACTAGACCTCACTTTGGTATGGTATATACAGAGACAGCATCCTACAACTGTCCCTCAACATCTGCCCATGTATGTGCATTCTGTGTTTCTCAGAGTGACAAACAAGCAGATGACCTACATTCCTTAAACAGACACCAGTTTCCAGCACTTCGCTGGTCAGAACCCCTATGAGCACCTCTGTGTACAGCCTACTGTTTTGTAGGCCGTGGATTGATTATGTCAGGATTGCGAGCTAGGAGTCAAATTGTCTACATCTTTCACAGGAGAATTCTGGATTTAGTCAGCGTTTACATAGATAGTTACACTTTGTGATTCTGTCAGTTTGGTTCAGGACGGAGCATAAAGGAAGTAGGAAGGAATTCAGAACTAGACGGGCTGCCTTCACTTTCACTCCATTTGTACACCTTCTTTATTCAGTCAAATATCTCATCTGGGTACCCAAGTCTGCAATAAAGAGACAACCAATATTGACTTTGAGGGAAGAGGTGTCTCGAGAAACAATCTGTCCTAACACTGTATGACAGTCTCAGGATTTCAGGAACAACTGATGCTCTAGACAATCCTGAAGAAGTTGTGTGTGGCAGCTACCATTTGTTACTACAAAGGTACACAAAGCCATGAAGGCCTAAGAAGAGACCTTTCTGGTGATTAGGTAAGAAGTCCTAATTAGCTTATCAAATTTGAGGAACATATATAAATATAAACTTTTGCGACCTTATGTGCAGGCCCAAGTACCAGAGAAGTCACAAACGTTTGCATTAGATGTATATGGTCCAAAGAGAGTATGGTCAGACATGTGACCTGTAGTTCACTGACAAGTAGCAAAATAATGTTTTAGTAATAGTTTAAAATTATACATTTTTTAAACACAGCATACTTATGGATTTTTCTTCCTGTGGATGTCTAGTGTTGATACAATCCACAATGCACTGAAAAACAAAAGCACTGAAGTTGCAAAGCATTATAGAACCCAGATGTATTTTATAGATCTTTAGTAGAGAACTTACTAAGCAATGGATGAAGGAAATATCAATTAGAATTCATCTGAAGGCAAAAAAAAAAATACTTTCTGAAAAAAGTATAATGTACGAATAAATGCTCCAAATGAAACGTTAATTAAGGTTAGGTGTTTCCCTAAGATACCCAGCAGGACGTTCTGGATTCACCAATCTGTTTTTCCATGTTCTTATATATGTGCTGCCAATAGCGCTAGTTCCTTTCTTCTGCGAATCAAGCATGCTGGGATCCCGCGCTCAATGCTGGTTTTCTCCCGTTTTGAATACTGTGTTTTTTCCACATATTTTTGTATGACACCTAAAACGTCAGGAGCGAAGGCTTGTCACGACTGCAGGCACCACATGTTGTAACCTCACTAAATGGGAGTTCTTCCTCCATAAACAAGTAATGGGACAGATGCAACTATTTTTCCTACCTTACGCTGGATGATTTGATTTTAATATTTGCTAAATCATTGGAATATATGCAGACTGCCTATGCTTGCCTCACCTGTCTATGTATGTCTCAAATGTCTCTGTACAGTAGTAGGACACAGGCTGTGTCCCACTTTGATATTGTACTGAATTGATTGATTATACCTACATTTGTGTTATTAAACCCTGTCCGGCTGGACAGACTATATGGATTCCAATCTTGATCTATATGAATTTTTATATTGTTAGGGACCACTGTTCCTTGAAATAATCTAACAAGAGAAGGCACATTCAACCTCCCATCTTCAGCATGACAAATAAAATGGCCACTGCACAAGGATGGCATGAAAATGATTGAGACATCCCATATTTTCAAATTCAAGAGAATATTGGGCAGTTTAATTTGTAATAAACCATGGGGTGTTTTTATGGGATGTTCTATGAAGAACCAATGCATAGAGCTCAGTTTCTTTCTAGTCCTCTCTGTGCAAAGTGGCTCTACTGTGCCGGTATTCGACTGGGCCTGGAGGTTGATATTGAGGTCACTGTGGGTGCCATGATCAGCCCTGATGGGTGGACAGGGGTGCCATTATGTTCAGACTTACATTAGCTTACAGTTAAATACAGTGTATGTAATATGGACACAATATTAGGCATGTACCTTTACACACCCTCTTAATAGTATAATGCCCAATACAGAATTCCTAAACAAAACAATAGGGGCCACAATCCCCTAATGCCAACTATGGAATGGGGGAGACTGTTCACTTGTGCTCCAGCGTAGATTCTAAGGCCTAAGCACTTAAGGCGAGGCCTTTAGGTCATAAGAGAATAGGTCATTAATTATTTCCCTGATATCGCAGGATTGGTAGGTGACGCAAATTCAGAAGAGGGTACAAGTTGAGTCCATTGCATGGTAAGAATGGGGGTTAACTGAGGGGTGACCCAATTACATAATGAAATGGGATTACTGGAAATTAGGAGAGTCTCTGATCCCAAAACTGAAAGAAGTGTGACCAAGCAACATGATTAGTCAGAGAAAGCAGATTGCCTCCTTTTATGGTTAGCCGGGAAGGATACCTGAGGAGCAGAGGAGCACAGTGCTCACACAAAATGAGATAAATGCCATCTTTCTGAAATAATATTCCCACTAAACCCAGGCATCATGTGCAGCTCAAGTGTGAAATTACAGTTTAATTTGTGAGATCTCCACAATGTTTTTGCTCTGTGCTGATAAACTGTCATCTGCACAAAGGGATATATTGGACACATCCCCTCACCCAACCCGAAGTCGGGACAGCTATCAAAAAACTTGTAAACAGGCAAGTTCGTCCTGTTTGTTTGGCTGCCAGTTGAATTTTACCACGTTTAGAGGCACAGAAGATTTCTACACCGCGGTCAAGCAAAAGGGGTTCCTGCCACCAACCACATTAAGACTTCTACTCGAACCCTGATTCACGGAGGTTCCTCCAGGACAATCAAGGTCGATCACGACGTAAATTTGTCTCATTCTCAGATACATCATCTTCCGGAAGTGACTCAAATAATTCGAACAGATCCTATCAAAACAGGCAAGGCAACCAACAAGATCAGGGACAAAGACAACAACAAAACCAGGCTCCTTTTTTAGGACAAGGCCCACAGAAGACCAGAGGTCGCTCACGACCCGTCCAGCCATGGGAAATGAGGACACGATCCCGGTTCTACAAGAGTTAGATCTCCCATCTATATTTAACTTATCCGATAGAACTTTGACTGAAGCTGAAACATCAATTTTGACAAAGGGTCTTGGATTTGTCCCGTCGAGACCCACAGATTTCATCAAGATGAAGTTAGAAACACTCGAATTCTGTCGCAAAATAAGATTAAAAACATTCTTCTCGGACATATGCGAGGAACATCAACCCGAAGTAACGGGACTAAGAAAGAAATCTACCTTTTGCCCAGCTGGTTCAAAAATACCAAAGGAGATTATTACTTTAGAACGGACGGTTCTATCAGGAATATCAGCCCTTGAAAAAAAGAGGAACTTCGTCAAATTTAATCTTGCAAAAGCTGAAAAGGATGCTTTAATAACCTTGAAAAACGATAAAACAATAGTAGTCAAGCAAGCAGACAAGGGAGGAGCGGTGGTCATCTGGGATATTAATAAATATAAAACGGAAGTCTAACACCAACTTAACGACAACTCATGTTACAGACGCATTACAAAAAACCCCACACTTGAAATTCAAAGTGAATTGTTTCTAACGATTCAGAAAGGATTCGATCTAGGTTTTGTGGGACCTAAAGAACTGGCATTTCTACAGAATAAAAATCCACGAACTCCAGTTTTTTATTTACTACCAAAAATTCATAAGGATGAAGTAAATCCACCAGGACGCCCTATAGTTTCTGGGTGCGAATCCTTATTAGAACCAGTTGCCAAGTACATTGACTTTTTCTTAAAACCCTTCATTGAAGAAATCCCAGCTCACCTTCAAGATACCACTGCTTTCCTCCAAAGAATCAGCACAATATCGTTCGAACAAAGCACACAGCTTCTAGTGACGCTAGACGTCGTTTCGCTGTATACTCAGATTCCCCAAGATCAAGCTCTTGAGACACTTTCATTCTTCCTGGACACACGTGATAGACCGTGTCAGGTCCCTTCAGAATTTATCCTTCAGCTGGCATCTTTCACACTGAAAAAGAATTTTTTTACTTTTAATTCCGAATACTTTCTTCAGGTTAAGGGAGTAGCTATGGGGTGTCCATTTGCCCCGGAATTAGCGGTTATGTTCATGGGTCTCTACGAGCAAAAATTCATTTACAATGACAATCCCTTCAGTCACCAGATTTCGCATTACATGCGATATATAGATGATGTCTTTCATCTGGACTGGGAACCTTGAAACTCTCAATGTGTTTGTTGAATGGCTTAATGGACGTACAAGTGATATAAAGTTTAATTGTACATCTTCTAACCAATCCATCACATTCCTGGACGTACAAGTTGTATCTCGCAATGGAAGCCTGGAAACAACTTTATTTAGAAAATCGACAGATAGAAATAAAGCATTGTTGTTCACGAGTAACCATCCGCGAAGTCTGAGACAAAATATACCATTTGGACAATTCCTCAGGATTCGAAGGAATTGTTCATGCAAAGAGGAATATTTTGAGCATGCAAATTTACTCAAGGAGAGGCTTCTCCTAAGAGGATATCCGAAGAAACTATTAAAAAGGTCTCTTAAAAGAGCATGGTGGACGCCACGTGAGACATTAATGCAGAAGAAAGCTAGAGTGGAGCAAAATCGAGTGGTGTGTGTGTCAACGTTTTGCCCTGCGGCGAACCAACTTAAGAAGTTGATAAACCTAAACTGGCATTTAGTGAAAAACTTGCATGAGGATTTTAGGAATCCGCCTTTGTTTGCTTTCAAAAAAGAAAAGAGCGTGGCTAATCATATTGTGAGGGCAGCCCTACCCATTGAAAAATCCCCGACCCTAAGAAGTCTATTTGGCTTTCCACAGACTAAAGGACACCATAAATGTGGAACTTGCATTTGTTGTCATGAAACCATAGAAGAGACGTTGTTCTCGTTCAATAACATCCACTGGAAGCATGAAGTTTTCACTAACTGTAAAACAAGGAATGTTGTATATGCGATTTTATGCCCCTGTCCCAAGTTATATATTGGGAAAACAACCCAAGAGGTCAGGCAACGCATTACTCAGCATAAATCCAGGCTGCGCAGAGAAGTTGAGAATGCGCCCTTAGTACATCATTGGTTGACTCAGAAGCATGACAAAAACAATTTCAAGTGGACCGTTTTGTCCAAAATTGAAAATGACCCAAGAGGGGGTGATTTGGAAACAAGATTGAACCAAAGAGAAGCTCTGCTGATCATGAAATATGACACAGCGGTTAATGGATTAAATGAAATCTCTGAAATTTATAAAAACCAATTCTTGAATTTGGATAGAGGACTTCATCTCCCATAATCCTTCTGGCACATCATCAACAGCACTACAACTCCCAACACCCCCCGGGGCTAAGCCACACCCATAAGCTACACCGCAGTGAGGCTTCAGTAACTCGACATTGACTGCAGGGTGAGGAGCGAGTACTTCGAACAATTTCAGACTTCTAGAACCGGAGCACAAATCACGGTAAGCATAACACCTTGGCGCCAGTGAGCGCCGACATCCAGCAATTGCCCATGCGACCACCCACGCTTGACGGCAACCCGCGATCTCCGCATTTTCATTCCCCAGCCTTGGTGACGCCGGAACCGTCCGCTCTTGTCTATCCAACGTCTTTCGGTGGCTCCTTTTAGCCCAACTTAAATGCAACGAGGACAAGACTGAGCTGTTGTTTTATGGCAATTTTCCGGCCAATTTTAAGGATCTCATCTGGCCGTCCGATTTTGCTTGCCCCAGCTCTCTTGGAGGCCTGGCTAAAAACTTGGGGGTCTGGTTTGGACAGGATCTTAAGTTTGAAGCACACCTAAAAAAACTTACGGCGACCTGTTTCTTGACCCTCAAGTCACTAAAAAGATTCCTTCCACTGCTCCACAGGGAAGCAAAAGAGACGCTTCTGCGTGCTCTGATCCTATCAAGGCTGGATTACGCCAATGCTCTCTTTAGTGGTCTCCCTAAATACCTCATTAACCGAATGCAGATTATTCAGAATGCGGCGGTTCGACTTCTCTTCTCTCTTCCAAAAAGAGCTAGCGCATCTGTTTATCTCCGAAAGCTCCATTGGCTTCCAGTGGCACAGCGTATTGTGTTTAAATCCTTGGTTCTGGCCTTTCGTGCCCTGCACCAACAGGGACCACAATATTTGCACAAAAGGTTCCTTTTCTATACCCCTCGCCGAGCACTTCGATCAGCTAATCTCCTTCTGATGGACATGCCTAAATTCAGATATGTGAGATTGGGTGGTCAGTCTATTTCTGTCCAAACAGCCCGAGCCTGGAACACCCTGCCGCTCTCTCTGCGAGCGTCAGCGACACTGATAGAATTTAAGAAAGGATTGAAAACTCACCTTTTTAAACTCAGCATCTAGCTGTTTTTCCTCTCTCTTTGGTTTGGCACTGTTTTAGCTCACATATCGCGCCAGGATACTCTGTAGTAGCAGAGCGCGTAATAAAATATTTTATACATACATACATACCACCGGACCGAGCGCAACCCGACTGGGAAGCACCCTTAGAACGAACACGCGCCGCTTTTAAGGTAAGCGCGCAGACCCGCTCTGAAACAACACTAGCCTAGGCACAGTAATGAGTGAAATGCACAGTGAGATTGAGTACACCTTTTTCTTTCAGCATCTTTCGCTCCCCCTCCACTTGGAATGCATCTGTCTCCTCTTGCTTTCTGTGGAGCCTTGACCCACTTGTTGAGGTAGGCTGAGGGAAACTGAGCAATGGTTGAGACGTCGATCTCTTAGTTTTTGGTTAGTGACGATTGTTTCTCTTTCTTTGTAGTTAAACTGTGGTCCTGAAGAGAACCCTAAGAATTACAGGGTTCGAAACGCGTCGACCCGACCCGGTCCCTTGTCATTCTTTTTTCATATGGAATGTGTCAACTAATTGAAAGATTTCTTTCTTCTCTTTTTTTCAAATTTTGAAAAAGTTTGATTAACGTGTAAAAAAACAGCAAATAAGATTGTTTTGTATTTACACAACTGTTTCATGACACTGGGACCAGTATGAATGTGGTTTTGTTATGATTGGACGGCCAAGAATGTGTTGAGTGTGAGTTTGTCTGAACTATGTACATACCAATGTTTGTTTTCTACTTGTATATAAATGTATAATATTTTTCATGTTTTTGTACTCCCATGCACTAAAAAGATAAAAAAGACTAAAAATCACAATAGTCTTCAAAAAAGAATTAAAGTAAAAGTTGCAATTCAAAAAGCAAGTGTTCATGCTATTTTTTCATGTATGCTTCAACAACGGTTGTTCTCTAAAAAATAGCTTCTCAGTATAGGCAAGTTTGTTGTTTCCTCAGTTCATTGTTGGCTCAGCCTTGCTGAGTTTTGAGTCAAGACCCTCTTTTGTTATTCAAACCAACCACATTATAGATTGTCATAGTACTGCCCAAACCAAATAGCTCCCTGGGCAAGGCCCTATACCATCCTCTTTGCATGTTAAGCCTTGACTGTAAAATATTTGGGGAAGATGCTGGCATGGAGGCCTTTTATTTTGGTAATTTATTCGACACCACTTTATAAGAAGACTAATTTCAACCAGTGTCCACATTTTTTGACAGGGAAAACAATTTAGACACACTTTGTGGGATTGGACCTTCTGGTTGAGGTTAAAGGTGTATTGTCTGAATTAAACAAGCATTTGCAATGCAATCAGTCTCGCCTTTGGGGCCTTATAAGTATTACCTACGGGCATCCTGGCGCTGGAACACGGTAAGAAGTTGGAGAGCAAGCTACAAGGGGCCGAGCTGCCGATTACACACTGGGGAAAAGCCAGGTCTTAACTTTCTTCCGAAACAGCAAAAGATCCTGCGTCATGAGAGTGCATACAATGAAGATCAATACATTTCAGTTAGAAAAGTATATTTTTATTTTTCTCTATTTGCATGTGTATGTATGCATGTATGTATACATTCATCGGTATATATCAAGCGCAATGCTAGCTGAGGTGCAATGGTGTTTTATGTAAGAATGTGAGTCCTGAGTAAGGATGGTTTACAGTCGAGCAGAATGTTCGAGGGTAGCAAAGCCTATATTCACTGAATGGGTAGATTTTCAGATCATTTCTGTGCTGTAGCAGGATTGGAACAGTTCTGATGTTGATGGTGATGTTGGTTCAAACCTAGGAGCCTAGATGGAGCAAATGACTTCTGGTTTTCCCTCTTCTTTTTGTAGTCCAATCTTGGATACCCCCATTTCTTATTTGAATTTCCTGACCACTGTACAAAATACAACAGTACACAATTTTCTGCTCTCTGCTCAAACCCAAGCAGACTTCAAGGTCCCCTGAGGTCTCCATCTCGAAAGGGCATAAGCATCGCACAGTCTATGGACCGTGGCTATGGAATACAAGACTCACTTTTTATTAATTTTCCTTTTTATTCAAAACTCAGTGTCAAATACTCCTTGACATAGTTTATCACACAACTGTACAGATTTATTCTGAAGTTACCATTTGATGTTTTTTCTTAATTCCTGAAGCCGACTTTACACACGGGTGATAGATGGCTTGTTTGCACTACACTTATTAAGTGCAGAAATGCAATCACTCTTCTCAAACGCTGTCAAATTGTTGAGGACTGTCAACAATTTCAAGGATGCATATAACTGGGGGCGCTAAAGGGCACGCAAGCAGGATGGCCGCACTGACATGAGGCTCCTGCTGCCTGGAATAAAAATCCTTAATTTATCCGGGACAAATGAGCTACAAAATCGCTGTAACGTTGCCACACTATAGGACTAACTGACCTTTCCACTCGTTGAAAAGAGCGGAGAGATTGGATGCTGCCGGCTCCAACGCCGGATCTGCGGGAAGTGAGTGACTAGCACATGTTTGCTGTGAGCAGAGGTAGGAGAGGCGGCGAAAGCCGGGATTGGCACCCGGGTAGTTGCGGGAAGGATCTGTGCACGGTCATGGCGGGACCATAGCTGCAGCGGCCGACAGCGGGAACAGTGCGGACCGCCGCCAGAACCCCCGTGGGTAGTGAGAGGGAGCCTGTAAAAGCGTTTATTTATTTTATTTATTTATTTAGAGTTTTATATAGCGCGAACAAGATCTTTGCAGATATCAGAGCGCTTTACAGAAACAGTAGGTAGGGAAACAAACTTTTGAAAACAGTGTAATATACGGTAGGGAGTGAGTTGCAAAGTAGGGTAGTACTTGCACAAGAGTATGCACACTAATAACAATCTAGAAGCAATAATATTGAAGCCGTGCAATGACGATTCGAGTAAGATTATAGCACCCCAGAGGGTGAGTAAACACACTGTTGAGAACGGAATAATAGGCAGTAGTGAATGGATTGCAAGTTAGTAGGGCACTCAGGTCACAGTGTACATCCCTAGTAAACAATCTGGAAACAAATATTAAGGCATCCGTGCTATGATTTTAGTCCAGTAGCAGTCGTATAAGAGTCTAATATAGATAAGCAATCAGGTAGCCGGTAGACTAGGAGCCCTGTACGGTCATTGATCCAGTAGCAATAGGGTTCAGGTGAACTTAGCCATAAGGATGGCGTTTACCTCTTTCTTGAAAAGTACAGAGGAGGGGATAAGCCTAGTTTCTGGCGGGAGTGCATTCCAGATCCTGGGTGCCATTCCTGAGAAGGAGCGTTTGTATGTTTTTTCCTTCCGGAATCTGCGAGGTTTCAGGAGGAGATTCTTTGTGCTTCTGTTGGATCTTGAGCCTCCTGATATAGTCAGTTTGTGAGTGAGGTAGTTGGGTGCCTTGTGGTGTACGGCCGAATGTGTCATACAGGCAATTTTCAGCTGTACTCTGGCTTCAAACGGCAGCCAGTTCAGGGCTTTTAGGTCAGGGGATATGTGTGAGTGTTTTCTTGAACCAGTGATGAGCCTTGCGGCCGCGTTCAAGGAGGCTCGTAGGGGCGCCGTTGTTGTTAGGGGGAGCCCGCTGAGAGCCACAATTCCGTAGTCTATGCGAGGAATGACTAGGGCTTGTACAACAGTTCGGAAGTCCTTGGGTGGTAGGAAGGGTTTGAGTTTTCTCAGCGTGTTGATTTGGAAGTTGGCACCCTTGGTTGCTTTGCTAATATGCTGCTGCATGTCGAGATTGGAGTCAAGTGTGATGCCAAGGGATTTCGCCGAGTCCACGATGGTGGGGTGGACATTTAGTGCGGTTAGATGATTGAGCCAGGTTTGGGTGATGGCCTTTTTCGCAGGAGGTGAGATCAGAAGGAACTCAGTTTTCAGAGCAATTATTTTAAGGTGATTGTCGGCCAGCCATGCTTGAGTGTTTCTTAGTGTGGCATTCAGAAGTTTGATGTCTTCAGGGGATTGAAGTTTGAGGTAGAGCTGAGTGTCATCTGCGTACATATGGAAGTGTACATTTGATGCTTGAAGCAAGGTGGTGAGTGGTTCCATGACGAGGTTGAACAGTGTGGGCGATAGGGAGGAGCCTTGTGGGACGCCTAGTGTTACGGGCACAGGCGAGGACAATGCATTGTTGATCTTGAACTTCTGAGACCGGTTGTGCAGAAAGGAAGTGAACCATTTGAGAACCGTCCCAGATATGCCCATTCTGTTGTTTAACAGCTCCAGTAGATTCTCGTGTTTGACCGTATCAAATGCAGAGGAGAGGTCAAGGAGGATGAGGAGGCAGGACTCGTTGTGATCAAGGATTTGGAGGGCGTCATCAATTATGTGTGTCATAGCCGTTTCCGTGCTATGTTTTGCTCTGAATCCTGATTGGTGAGGGTTGAGGAGGTCAAACTGCTCAATGTGTTTTATTTATTTATTATTTATTTATTAAGCAATTTGTATTGCGCAGACTAAACCCGAAGGTATCAAGGCGCCTATCAAAATCAATAAACAGAAAATATACAGAATATAGAATGCCACTAATGCAGAATGCCACTAGGGGTATGCAAGTATGAAAAGATGAGTTTTGAGCGCAGATCTAAAAGTTTGCAGAGAGGGGCTAGATTTTACTTCGAGAGGGAGGGCATTCCACCACTTGGGTGCCAAAAAGGAAAAGGCCTTACCTCCCCATCTTACTTTTCTGACACGAGGTACAGAGAGGAGGAGTTTGTGACCGGAACGAAGATTTCTACTAGGGTTGTGCCGAGAGAGAATGGATCCCATACTTGTAAGGTTGGGTTTAGCAAGAGCTTTATACACCAGGCACAAGGATTTGAAACGGATCCGGTATTCAACGGGGAGCCAGTGCAGTTGTTTTCGGGCTTCAGTGGCAGAGGCACGCTTAGGTAGGTCAAGAGCAAATCTCGCTGCCGCGTTCTGGACCACCTGCAAGCGCTGTAGATGACTCTTGTTCAACCCTGCATACAGCGCATTGCAGTAGTCCAGACGCGAGCCCAGAAAAGCGACAGCAAGTTGCTTTCTTGCCTGGGGTGACAGGAAATGCCTGATTTTCCTCAGTGTGTGGATAATCCCCCAGCAGGTCGAAACAGTCCTGTTGACCTGTTGGCACATACTGAGGTTGGGGTCGATCATAACTCCCAGGTTTTTAGCTGACAGGGTGGGCTCGGGACATGCACCCAGCGAATCCGGCCACCACTCCGCCGACCAGATCGATTCCTTTCCTCCAAAAACCATCACCTCCGTCTTCTCCCCATTCAGCTTTAGTGAATTGTGGATCATCCACTGGCCAACTGCCTCCATGCAGGATCTAAAATTTGCGGCAGTTGACGTAGCTGGCTGGGAGAGAGAGACTAGGATCTGGGTGTCGTCCGCATAGGACACTACCTCCATCCCAAAAGATCTGATAAGTCTGGCAAGGGGGGTTACGTAGATATTAAAAAGGGTAGGGCTAAGCGCTGACCCTTGGGGGACCCCACATTGCACAGACAGGGATGGAGATAGGAATGAGCCCAGCATTATCCTTTGTTCTCTGTGGTCGAGAAAAGAGGAAAGAAGTCCCAGAGCAGACCCGCAGACCCCAATTTCCCTTAGGCGAGATGTTAATACCGCAGGAGAAAGGGTGTCGAAGGCCGCAGTGAGGTCTAAAAGGATCAGGAGGGGTTGTACACATTTTTCTAGCAATTTGGCCAGAGTGGGGATATTGGTGATAGGTCGGTAATTGTTTAGGTCGGCCGGGTCGGCTGTGGGTTTCTTGAGTATAGGCGTGACCTGCCCTATTTTGAGGGAGTCTGGGATGACTCCTTGTTGCAAGGAACAGTTGATGATTTTAGTCCAGAGTGGGAGGAGCATGGGGGTGAGGGCTTTAACAGCGTTGGCAGGTAGGGGGTCTGTGAGGTGATTGGCGGGTTTCAGGTTGCCGAGCAGCTTGTGAATTGATTCTTCAGTGTAGGTGTCAAAGGACGTCCATGAAGCGTTGTTTTTAGGTTGAGTGTTAGTTATGCCTATGGAGCAGGAGTATCGACTTACGTCGTTGATGAGATCAATCCTTATGTTGTCGGTCTTTTGCTTGAAGAAAGCAGAGAAGTCTTCGCAACTTGGAATATCCTTTGCTGAGCGGTTAGGTTGTGGAGGCTGCGTCTTGGTTTGGGTTTTGACTAGCTCGAACAGTTTTCTTGGTCGGTTTTTTGCTTGGTCCAGCTGTTGGCTAAAGAAGCCTGATTTTGATCGTTTGATTTTTCTGAAGTAAGCGTTTCTCTTACTCTTAAGCGCTCTAAGGTGCCGTGCTGAGGGGTCAGATCTCCACGTGCGCTCTGCCATGCGCATAGCACGTCTGTCCTCATTGAGTCTACCATCATACCATGGGTTCGAGTTCTTGGTGGCGACTCTTCATTTGCAGGGGTGCGGCTTCATTGATTATTGTAGACATAGTTTAGTAGTGGTCGGTCAGTGAATGCACATCAGAGACGCCCGTCGGGGGAAGAAGGAGGTTGCCTGTGTGGGCAGGCAAGGAGTTTGGGTTAAGATTCTTCATGTCCCTCTTCCAGATCTTAGTTTTGGCAGGTTGAGCCGGGTTAAGTTTGACCTTTTCGTTGATGAAGAAGGTGATGATGTGGTGGTCTGACCAATCACAGGGTTCGATTGCCTCCAGCTGGGTAGAGTCTTCTTTGGCGATGATAAGGTCAAGGATAGAGCCTTTTACATGTGTTGGACGGTTGCAGATTTGGGTGAGGTCAAGCGCGTTGAGGAAAGTCTTAAGACTATTCACCACAGCGTCTTTCTGGTCGTTCCAGTGGAGGTTGAAGTCTCCCAAGTATATTTGATTGATCTGTCGACCGGCGTTGGTGGATATCGTGTCCATGATTTGTTGGGAGAAGGTGAGGTTGTCCCTGGGTGGGTGGTAGATAACATGAAGGGAACACACAGGTTTGCACTCGCTAGTAATATCGAGGCAGATGAGTTCGCAGGAGGAGAGGGAGGGGGAGGGACCTTCAGTGATGACGAGGTTGCTCCTGTAGATGCAAGCGATTCCCCCGCCCGTCTTGCCATCTCTGTCGAGTCTAATAATGTGATAGTTGGGGGGGACTAATATGTCCATTATAGGTGTGGAGGCTTCAGTTAACCACGTTTCAATCAGAATGGCTAGATCGAGGTCCATTGATGATACGAGATCCGCGATGCTGGCGGAGTGTCTCGGGGCCGATCTGCAGTTGAGCAGGATACACTTTAGTTTGGGGGTGAAGAGAGTGGGTGAGTGTTCTAGGACGAGGGGTACTTTTCTGAGATTACAGGTGACGGAACTTCTATTGCTCCGTGTGGGGGGCCTGAGGGGATTTGTGATAATCGTGGGTATGGGAAGGTGTGTAGTGGGTGGGAGTTTTGTGGGACCTGGGCCATATGAGCGGAGTAGAGTATGCAAGTCTCGGTCAGAGAGGGGGTGTAGGGTGCAACGGGGGCGGCCGGTGGCCTTGCGGTCGGGGATCGAGGGCGAGCGCGGGGAGTGATGAGTGAAGAGGTTTGAGGGGCGAGTGGTGTACTTATTGGGCGCAGATGTGAAGGGTAGGGGGTGTCTGGGGTATGTGAACAGAAGTTCTTTGATGGAGTGAAGATCTTCTTTGACTTGTAGGAGGGTGGATATGATCATGTCCAGAGTAGGATTGGGGATGGTATTGGGAGTGAGAGCAGTGGGTGCGTCATTGAGTGGGGCAAAAGGGTGGGCAGTGGGACGCGTGGGGCGGGATGTGCACGCGATGGTACATGGCTCTGCGGCCGTAGAAGGTGGGGTACAGGGCTATGTGGCCATAGTAGATGGATGAGAGAGTTTGTGAGCAAGGGGCGGGGATGGCGTGGATGAGGACAGGGGGAGGTTAGTAGCATAGGTGATGGCGCAGGAGGAAGGTGGCGCAGGTGAGTTGAGGGATGAGTGTAGGCTGGAGAAGGAAGGGGTGACATTAGGATGGTGGGGGCTAAGAGTGGGGGGGGCTAGAGGGTAGGGTGTTGGGTTGAGGGAGGTGGAGTGTTCCGTGAGTCTGGCTGGTGGGGTGGTGTAGTGGGGAGTGAGAGTGGGGGGGGGGGGGGGGGAGAGGGAGAGAGTTGGTCGTGTAGGGGGGCGTGAGAGATATGCTCAGTGCGGTGTGGGTGTGTTCTGTGAGACTCGTGTGAGGTGGGGGATGGGGGGTAAGGAGGGTGGGGGTATATGGTATTTGTGATGGGGGTGATATTCGGCCGTGCATGAGGGGTGTGGGGAAGTGAGATCGGATGGGTGATCGATTACAGTGGGATCTGAGACATTCGCAGGAGTCGTAAGGTGGGGGGTGAGGAGGGTGGGGGTATGGGGAATGTGCGAGGGGGGGGTGAACTTGGCCAGTGCTTGGGGGATTTTGGGAAGTATGATCGGGTGTGTAACTGAGTACCGCGCTGGACAGAGGGGAGAGGTGTGAGATGTTCCTCTGCTGTGAGTATTGACGCTTGGAGTTGGGGGGTGTTGAGTAACCCGTGGTGTTAGGCGTGGCGGACTGCCTGTTGGAGATATGATTTAGGAAGGTGGGGAACAGATTGTCGAGTAGATCAAGGTATCTATCAGTGGATTGGAATAAGATAATCCCATTGTTATAGATGGAGATGGTCGCTCTGCCCGGGAACAGTTGGGATGGTGTAATAGAGAGTGTTAGGCCATGCGCGGTTTTTCTAGAGGTGGAGATGGTGAGGGAGGCGCGGAGCACTTTCCTCCACTGTGCTCTGCGTGGGGTGTAGAAGATGATATCAGTGCTCGTGGCCCCATTAGTTAGCGAGAAGTAGGTGTCCACAAACGGGGTTTCGGGGTGGGTCTTCAGGAAGTTGTGTTTGAAGCGTTTGGCGTTTTTTTTGGTGAGCTCGGATGGATAGTTAATCTTGTATGTGTGCTCTTTGTGCACCGTGCTGCTGGCGTGTGGAGCACTAGTAGTGAACATTTGAATCCTGAGAAAGCGGGAAAAGGCTTCGTACCCAGAGGCCTTAGGAGGGCATATGGAGAGTGTTGAACTGAATAGGAGCGCTGGGGAAGTGCCCTCCCCCTCCAGCTGCTTACTATGAGGAGCTGGAAGCACGAAAGTGAGTCGCTTCTATGTTTATGCCCATATCGTGAAACACTGGGGGCTGTATAGTGAATCTGACTCCCACTAGGAGTGCCACTTTGGGAAAGGAGCAGACAGGCCTTCGGTTTGGGGGTGAAGCTTCGGTTTGGGGGTGAAGGACAGGGAGTAGCCAGAAGCCAGAACGAGTGAGGGAGCCCTAAAGGTGGCGCAACCCTCTCCTAGGAGATATTGGTCTACCCAAAGCTGCCCCCATGCTGCCTCCTTGATCCCCAGAGATATTCAGTCACCGCAAAGCGGAGACCTAGTTGGCGGAGGGTGGCTCCTGTAGGCAGCGGAGGTTTGGACCCAAAGCCAGCAGCAGTGAACCTCGACAGAAGTGGGCAAGATAGTGCGACCCAGGGCTTGTGCACACAGCTTCTGAGAGACTAGGGGCCACTGTACTGAGGCGTCCTAGCATTCTCGAGCCCAGTCCGACACCGACTGCAAGGAGAGCGATAAACTGCTGGTGAATTAACACAACATATACTTGGAACTGTGCACTGTGGGCGACGTGGGGAAACCTGACACCAGACAACCCAAATTAAATTTTGAAACGGAGAGGAGAGTGAACAGGCCCACGCAAGATGATCGTAACTCAAAGTGCGGAAAATACCAGTGACGGGGCTACCTCGCAGGCAGCGGATATGCACAGTATTTTGCAAGAGGTGCAGCATGGATTTGCGACAGTGGTAGACAAAGTGGATCGCATGTCGTCTGGGATGGATGCTATAGTTCACAAACTTTAAGGCCATGAAGAACGCATCAAAGAGACAGAAAGGCACATATCCGATAATGACGACACCTCTGCCAGCCACACAGCACAACTCACAAGAATGGATAAGCTCTTAATTGAAGCCAAAAATGAGGACTTGGAGGCCCGCAGTAGACGCAATAACATCCGCGTGATTGGAATTCCAGAATCGACCAACACTGGCAGGGCGGAAGAGTATATCGAAAAAATGCTACTGGCGGCCATTGGCAAGGAGTCATTCTCCACGCAGTTCATAGTTGAACGGGCTCACAGAACCCCTAGACCAAGGCAGACACCTGGTAACCCCCCACGGCCCATCATTGCGAGATTGCTGAATTATAGAGACCGCGAAGTGGCTCTTCGTGCAGCAAGAAATAAGCAGACGCTGACATATGATGGAAACACGTTCTCGATATACACGGACTTTACGCCCATAGTACAGGAGGAGAGGCGCAAGTTTATAGACTTCAAGAAGAAACTGCGTGCGGCACGAATTGACTATGCGCTGCTGTACCCAGCAAGACTCAGGGTTACATATCCGGGAAAACAGCGTTTCTTTACTAATCCGCAGCAAGCAGAGGACTTTCTCCGGTCAGTGAAGCGTATGAATCGGAGCGGAGGAGGTCAGGGGTCTTCGCAGCAATCCAACTCCACAAGAGCTGAAGATAATTCGCAATGAGACTCTTCTAAAGACATTATTCTACACTATAAGGTGACAATATTTAGATTGATGTGTAATAACAAACTCTGTGGCTGAAAAGAGGTGAGACATTACCAGTTGACTCATTTGATCTAGTAGTAACGCATTACAGGCTCCACACCCCCCCCAATAGAGCCTGGGCACAACAACAAACTAGGGCTTCTTGAGGGGTGAGGAGTATATGCGTTGCCGACTAGAAATGTCCCCCAATGGGTATTCCCCTATGGATGAACACGGCACATTATGTGCAGGGGGTATGAAAAAGTTCTTGACTGTTGGGGGTTGGGGAGGCGGGGAGGGTTATGGATTCTAGCAAGTTTGGGTTGCTCCAGTGGGTGGGGGCCGGGGTAGAAGTTGGGCTGTTTGTTATGTGAGAATATTTGCGCAAGAGCTTTACCCCTCGGGTGCAGATTGACGGCGGGAGGGGACGTTGAGCAACATCAAAAGTGTGCCACATCAAATGTATATGGTCATATACCAGATTGGGGAAGTATTGCCTGGACAACAATCAGGATGAAGGTAGTGATTGGAAAGCATGGCTGATGCAAACGTTGATACACTAAACATTATAACCTGGAATGTAAGGGGACTGGGCGATCCCAGAAAGAAGAGGCATATATTGTCATACTTAGACACGCATAACGCTATGCTGCAGGAGACTCATTTTGCTCGTCAAAAGCTAACACCTTCGCCAGTAAATGGGCAGAACATAGAATCTTCTCCTCTTATTCCACATATGCACGGAGTACAGCGATATTGATAAGGAAACTGTTGCCGTTTCGGCTGGAGGAAGCCTCCTGGGACTCAGAGGGCAGGTATTGTCTCGTGTGGGGCCGGCTGGGATCTAAATCCGTCACGCTGGCATGCTGTTAAGGGCCGAACACAGATGAGAAGGGGTTTTTTTATACACTGTGGACTAAGGTCTTCGAGGTGGACTCTACCCATTTCATTTGGGGAGGCGACTTTAATGTTACATATTATCCCAGTATGGACAGGTCACACCCCGCGCCACACCATTACACTAAGACACAGACGGTGATGAGAGACATCATCTCTGCTTACCAGTTGACTGATGCCTGGTGGCATACACACCCAAATGCACAAGAAGGTACAAAATTTACATCGCAGGCGCAGTCATGGGCTTGACTAGACTACTACTTAGTATCCAGAGGGATGGCCCAACGATAGCTGAAGTGAAGCACTTAGCTAGTGCTGGTGCTCTCTTCCGCAGACTTTAACACACCACACAGCCTCGGCGACTCCATGCCCCTATCTTATTTGACACAGTGTTCCAGGAGGAGCTGCGGGAGGAGATAAGTGACTATTTTAAGCGGAATAAAGACTCTGTGAATAGTGTTGAGATTATTTGGTAAGCATTTAAGATAACAATACGGGATATTGTATAACTAAGGGGTCCGGAGTTCTAAGGGATATACAGAACACCCTGCGGACATTAGAAACAGACCTTAAAAATACTGGAATCGGAACTTGCAAGGGACCCGAAGGGCTTGACACAAGCTACATTTAGAGATAAGCTCACAGAGTACATGGAGGAAGCACAAAGGGTAGCGAGGTTTCGGGGTTAATATTGGGTGGCCAGGCAATATGGTGGAGATAGGCCTGGGAAGGCATTGGCGCAAAAGGTGAAACAACCCCGCTGCAACAACTATGTAAAGGAAGTGGAGGATCTGGAAGGGGTGGCATGCCGTGATACAGCTAACATACTTAAAGCCTTTTTGAGTCATTACAAAAAGCTTTATTCCACAACTAGAACGAGTGGCCTCGATCTAGATGGCTTTCTGGGGGATGTGTCGCTGGGCTGGCTTAGCGATGTGCAGAGGACCTTTTTATGTGCGCCATTTGAACTGGACGGGGTGCGGGAGGCAATGGGGCTGGAAAGGCCAGAGGGACGGATGGCATCCCTGCAGAATTCTACAAAAAGTAAGTAGACTTGATGGCCCCCTATACTTAGGGAAGTGTATGAGGATGCGCTGGAGGTGGGACACCTGCCTGCCACTATGAAGGAAGCATAATACTATCGCTGGAAGGCATTAGAGCAATGCGACTCTTATAGACTGCTATCACTCCTGAATTGCGATGCTAAAATTCTGTCCAAATTGCTTGCGACGCGCCAGGGATTGCTAATGGAGAACTTGATTCTACCCAATCAATCAGGCTTTGTCCCTCGCAGGGCTACCTCCCACAATTTGAGGACGTTATTTGCTGTCTTAAATAAGGTTTTGCCTGGCCTCCCGCTAGCGGCAATTTTTTTAGACTCTACCAAAGCGTTCGACTCCATAGAATGGGACCATATTTTTGGGGTAATGTTACGCATGGGTTTCCCCCCACTGTTCTTGTCATGGATTAAGCGGATATATTGCTTGCCAGTGGCCAGGGTCCGTGTAAATGGTCGTACATCACAGTCTTTTAGCATTACAAGGGGAACCCGGCAGGGGTGTCCTCTCTCCCCATTACTTTTTGCCATTGCGGTGGAGCCGCTGGATGGGAAACTGCGTCAGCACCCCAATGATAAGGCGTTACGCTGTAACCTGCGCCAAATACTTGTATCCTTATATGCAGATGATATAACTCTTTACATTCGGGGCCCACAGCAAAACCTAAATCCGATACTTGGAGAATTCATAGTGTTTGGGCAGCTTTCAGGGAATCCAGATAAATTGGGGGAAATCTAGCATTTTCCCGCTGACAGCAGCCACGACGCGCTTCTCGCTAGATTATCCCCTGGAGTGTTGTGAGGAGGAACTGAAGTATTTGGGGATAAGAGTCACCAGAGATAAGGAGGAACTTATGAGGATGAATTATGGGACAGCCATAACTCAAATAGCAGACTGTCACACGTTGGGTGGTGCTACCCCTCTCCATGGCGGGCCGAGCGTCCTTGATAAAAATGGTGGTACTCCCCCAGCTGTTGTATCTTTTTTTAAACATCCCGTATTATCCAGGAACACAATTTTATAACTCACTTAAGTCGGAGCTGATACGCCTTGTCTGGGGGGGGGGGGGGGGGGGGGGGTAAGCAACCTAGATTACAGTGGGAGGTAATGACACGACCCTACTTTCGGGGGGGGGGGAGGGGATTTGGAATACTGAACTTCGAGCTCTATTATACGTGTGCGCAAGCCCGCTACTCTTGGTTCTGGGTGAAACAGCCGAGATATAGACCTCAAGTCGTAGCGGAACATTGGCTTGTGCATCCCACGCCAATAGGAGCACTATATACACCAGTAAAAAACAGAGACAGAACGCCCAACGCCTTCACATGCACGATAGCAGCATGGCAACACATAAGACACATGCTGGATGCTCCCATGTTATATTCGCCCTTGATGCCTCCTACTTACCACCTTGACATGCCGTTATTACAGGAGGGTTTTTTTCGAAACTTTCAACAGCGGACCCACATTTGTACCTGGGGTGACCTGCATCATGAAGGCCAATTCCGCAATATCGCCCACATGTTCCAAAATGCTCAGAAGACACCACTAGATGTCTTTGTGTAGATTAGACTGCGGCAAGGGATACGATCACTTACTCCTGATTTCCCGGCAGAACAACAAGCGCTTGCCCCAATACAACTCATACTAGGGAGAGATACGGCTAAAAGGCTGGTTTCACTGATATATAAAACGGTGCATACACAGAAGTCATTACCACGCACATTGTCGCGCACAAAATGGGACGAGGAACTTGGACAAGCCCTGACAGACGAGCAATGGGAGGGGTGTTGTCTGCAAACCGAACGAGTATCGGCCAGAAGCAGATTCCGGATAATACATTATAAATTCTTACACAGGATATATTATACCCCGGCCGAGATATACAAATTCAAGTTGAGAGAGGAGGATAGGTGTGATAGATGTCATGCAGCGGGGCTGATTTCCTACACCTAGCATGGGGTTGCCCTGAGGTGAAAGAATACTGGGATCAAGTGTTTCAGGCTTTGCGATTAATGATATATACACGTGTAGAGGCTACGCCATTGATAGCCCTACTGGGCTGAACACCGTAAATTTGCAGCACAGGTGCTCCTAATGGCCAAAAGGAGGGTGGCTTGCCGATGGGGAAGGGGCGGGCACCCAAGTTCAAGGAGTGGATTGCTGACCTGATAATGTGCCAGGAGCGACTTACGACCTATGCAGAATTGCTACCCATAGCCTCCAGGCCCAGGGATATATGGGCCCCATTGCAGTGCTACTTGATTGCCCATCCGAGAGACGAGAACTAATGGGATACAGGGTATTATGGTATGGAGTGAAATAAGAGTGCGATCTTAGCATTAAGATGGGATGAAGGGGGAAGATCATGATAATAAGTATGCCTAACGCTGCCGACTGTAGTAGAGGACAAAATGCGTCAGACATTTACGTATATAGATGTTCAGTTACACTTAGATGAATGAGAAGTAATATGGAAAAATGGTAAGGAGATGCAGTAACAGGATGTCCAGGTACCCTAATATAAGTGCAGTAATCACTACAATGTTATACCACCAATGTGATTTGCTAGAGAAGTCAAGAAATGTATGTACTGTTGAAATGAACCTGATTTGCATTTCACATGGATGTAAGATGCTAATATTGAACCGGTTAACCTGAAAAACAATAAACAGAAGTTTAAAAAAAAAATGGATGCATATAACTGAAATGTCAGGTACATTGAGGATTCCCACTGCCTTGTGTTTGTGTCTGTCTGAGGTGTTTAAAAGGTGTGCCTCAAAAAAAGAACAGGGAAGGAGGGGGATTTTCTTGACTGATGGGACCAACCAGAGAGCAAACCTCAATAAATTGTAAAACCACATCGTTCAAAACAGCAGATAAAGGTTAACGGGGTGCGGAGGAAAGTATAACCTCAACCTTCCAACTGCCCCATTTGTCTGAAAGTTTCTTCCTGTTCATTCAACCCATTCTCAACAGTGTTAAAAACACTTGTCCATCTACACTCTGAGATTTAAAGACATGACAAGTGACCCGCCCCTTGAGTGTGGTCGTATCTTTTCTATTACCCACCACTTAAGGCTGTCAGGTTGATGCCCCATTTCATTAAAGTGCTCAACCAATGGGGCCCCCTGTACTCTACACCTCGCTGCTCATACGTTGGAGCACCCTAGCCTTCACCTTCTGCCTGGTCTGACCAACGTACAGTTTTTCGCAGGGGCATTGGATTGCGTATATGACATTCATACTATTGCAGTTTGTATGTAGTGGGAGATTGTAAGTCCTATTTTGGTGGGTGAGTGAGGTACCGTCGACTGTTTGGGATCAAGCCTTGTAGCGGCCACATTTGTAATGGCCAGTCAAGGGGGTTAAGTTGACTACTAATGTCTAGTGGTTTGGGTGGTTCTAAGTATTACTTGACCACAAAGTCTGATGTTCTTTCCCTTGAATGCAAAGATTCGGTTCATCCATAGTACCTAATTTGCTTAAAACCAAGTTCCAATACTTTTTCACTTTCTTCTTGATTTCGCTGCTCCTAGGGTTAAAGGTGGTGACACACACGAGGTTTTCTTGTGCTGTAGCCCTCAGTTTCACCTGTAGTAAGGAGTCACGGGGGCAATACCAGGCCCGCCTTCTCCCGTTGGAGTAATCCCAATTGCAAGCCCCTTTCTTTGAGGCAGTTGGTTAGGATCTCAGTCTCCTTAAAGAAGTCAGCCCTCCTGGTGCAGTAAAGGCGGGAGTTGGGCTGCAGGAGTACTGGTAGCAACCAGAGTAGAGGTAGTGCCATGTGTGCTGGAGAGGCATGGACGGCGAGGGCAAAACGCAAACACTGTAAAGCAGACACCGCGTCCGGAAAAAAAGGGAGGAGAACAACGGCCTCCGCAGATTTAACACGCCACCGGCTTTGTGTGGCCTCGGGGTGGGAGGGGGGCAAAGAGCATAATTAAAAAGTAATAGCCATTAAAGTGAAAGCTTGGGGCCGCTTTATAAAAAAATACTTTAGGGTAAATACGAGCCGCATACAAAGAAAAGCACGCGGTTGCCATGAATTAGAAAGCACAGGTTAAAAAAAAAACCTGTTGACACTAACAGAAACGAGCGGGAAGCAGCTATAGCCTATGGAGCTTCGGAATACTTTGTAGTACTCCTCGCTGTAGCAGTCTCTACAACTTCTGAACACGCAGTTGTGACATGCCCTTCCCAGGTCACAAGAGTGCAGCTGCTGGTACCACTCATGCATATGGCTATTGTGAATCCTGGTCCACTGCAATGAAAGCACCGCAGCCAGCCGTGAAGCAAGCATATTTGAAAAAGGAAGTGCAGCTTCTATTTCGGGCGCACATTGGCATAAAGCAAGTGATTAAAAAGTATAAAGCAGTGCAGCCGGCACTGAAGTAGCACAGCACATGCAGTAGTGCTGCACTGTGCTTAAGTAAACAGAGACGTGGTTGGCTAAAGAACAAGCCACCGCCATTGTCCCGGCTGCTTTGCCAGCGGCTGCCACG
The DNA here is from genome assembly GCF_964263255.1 of Lissotriton vulgaris. Lineage (NCBI taxonomy): Eukaryota > Metazoa > Chordata > Amphibia > Caudata > Salamandridae > Lissotriton > Lissotriton vulgaris. Next base: position 1,599,851,818 of record NC_141693.1, read on the forward strand.
ATTAAACAAGCACAGACATGAAAGCGGGTGCCGTGCTAGGCGCAGTACTGTTACAATATCCCTAACACAAAATAAAGGAAGTAGCCCCAAACCAAACCCCTAAACATCTAGTAGCGAAAGATAACTGTAGTCGGTAAGTGCATATTTTTAGAAAACGGAAGCGATGTATAGGTAACACCAACCAATAACGAGCTAGAAAACAAAAGCAGGAAGTAGGCAGGACTAATCTCGGTATACTTTTTACTCCAGGCCTTACAGACAACGCACGCGCGCTGCCTAGGCTCGACCTAAAAACGGTGTGTTCGTTTCATGGCACATGTCTGTACATGGGAGATGTATGTAGTCAGTGAAAATGGGGATATGTTAACAATGACACTTCTTTTTACTGGTGGCGACTCATAGGCCTGTTCTGTAAGAAGGGTTTGACAGGAGTAGCAAAGTTGAGAAAACAACATATCATCATCATCATACACAGATTATATCCCATTGGATCAGTGATACGAGGTCCAATTAAGGATATACAAGGTTTATTATGAATGAACTTAAGTAAATTCTGTCCAGTACCATACTGAGATGACTGAAGTAAAAAAATCACGTGCGCTGCTGGTTAACTGCCATGTTTAAATATCCTGGGGAGAATGTATTATGCTGTAACATACTTAAATCTCTAATAGTGTTATGAGGATTGTTTTCCCCATGAGGTGCTTTCCACTGTCATTCACAAGTAGAATGAAACTGTTGAAAAGGATCACGTTGCCAAGGCTTCCCTAATATTTCAACAATACACTTGTGATCTTACAACATAAGATTTCCAAGGATCTACACTCCCTTTTAACTGACTTAATATGGCTTACAATAGGAAGACAGTAGCACAGACTGCACCAGTTGCAGATCTCAAGCCAAACGGGAGAACCGGTTTTCAAATTTTTACTTGACCATTCAGCTGAAATGAATGATTGAGTGGTTGTTATGAGAGACGTATGAAGAAACACCCTTTAACTAGAACACTGGAGATCTCGAAAGCGGAGGTCTTACTAGCAGATCACAATACACACACTACATTTATCAAGCTGATACATACGGCACTGTTGAAAAAGGTGTCCCAAACAAAGAAAAATATGTACAAAAGGAACCTTCCCAGATTCCAGAGCCTCACGCGAACAGGCTACTCAAAGGTTCAACACTTTGACCTTATGTTAGTACATTGCACTGATTGTCGTTCCTCTCCAGGTGTGCTCTAGACCAATTTCCATGTATAATGAAATAGAAGTCACTAGGGGTCCAAAACCATCCTATTTGTTAAAATGTGAAACAAGAGTAAGAAGAACAGTTTTATTTGAAATCGAAGCCCTTGTCTGCAGCATTCTGCTCAGCCAAGAAACAATCTAAATGTCTGTTGAACTCGTGCCTCACCAAGCGTCACACAATGAACAGTGACACTCCAACATTTCACAGCATGAGTGGACAGTGGTAACCATAACATACTACCATCCCAAACCCAGTGACTGTCAGGATAGCTGTAATGATGGAGGTGTTCAACAGAGCTGTGAAGGCAGCCTGTCTATTTCGAATCTCGCCAACCCTCATGATTCTCTTTTGAAGCTCAAAAAAGAAACTTGTTAAGGTCTTGCTAAAAAAGGTCCTTTGGTGCTATTTCCACCCCCCCCCCCCCCCACCATCCAAGCTGCATATATTCAACAGCATTTGCTAGGAAACAACCAGTCTCATCCTGCTTGTTTACAGTGTTAATTGAGTGCAAGTATTATGTCATTTTCCAAATCAGCACTCTAGTTCTTTAGTTGCACATGTATAACATAACACATTTGTGAAGCACGGAAACATATATACAAACAATGAGGAACTCACCGCATGAGGATGCACCGCAGGGTCAGAATTTGGGAAGAATTTGTTCGCTAAGATAAAAATGCTTCTTCTTGAGTGGTTCTGACGGATCATGTCCACCACAATCTACAGCAGGAAGATACGATACATTATTGTTGAAACTTTCTGCAAGTCTAATACTTTCAACTTCATCCTCATTTTATAAATGTTGAAAAGATGTAAAATTGTGCCATGAGCCCTGAATCAATTATTCAGGTGTATGTGAACATACATATTAAAGCTAAACTTGACCAACGGTGTTGAACCAAGTCAACAGAAGATTAAAATTAATAATTCTGAGTGTTAATGTAATACTGACTTTATTAATTTTAGAACTAGATTACTGAACAGTAATTTAATAGTTAAAGAAGTACATTTTGGCTAACTTCCTATATAAAATATACCTGATGACTGCCAAAATACAAAGGTGGTCATTCAAGATCAGTGGAATTAAAGAACTGCTGTAAATCGGCATTCTACTGCCCTTCAAACCTGTGGTACCCCAGTTCCATTTCAAGGCGGAGAAAACTGACGATTTTCACTGTGAGATAAAGCTGGATCCCCTGGCACAAACCTTTGACCTGGCGGCCCACCCACGCACTACTTAGAGAGGACTACCACCACAAAATGTTCCTCACCGGGGCAGTGATGTGAGACACAGAGGATTCAGATATGGAAACCCATTACGTAAACTCCCTGTGTATGAGAGCAATATACTTAGCTGAGGAGGCACAACACCATGGTGCCCACTCAGCAAAGTTAATAGCTTTTATAGCAACAGGCTGTAATGGTGGCCTCAATGAAGGCTTTAAGGATACTTGGAAGGTAAGAGGGGATCTTCAACAAAGGACTGGGATGGACAACAATAGTTGAACACAGAGCGCCATTGTTCGCCAAGTACATGCTGTTGTATGTTCAGTAACCGTGTCTCTCTGTTCCACGACTAATATACCCTCTGCCCTTGTTTGGTAAAGCTTCAGAACTTCAGACCCACCTACATCCTTTTGATAGGTCTGCACCCAAAGACCACGCACGCTGCAAATCTCCAATGGGTTACTGAGAATTTCAAATACTTGGGTATAAAGCACAAAGGATCTGCAATTAAGTAGGGAACTGAACTACTATTCCGTATACAGAAACACGAGGCTACCTAAAGAAAGCCCTGAATATATTGAGGGCAGGGGGACTGTTTACAATCATTTCCGTGCCCCAGCTACTATATGTTTAAATATACTGCAAAATACCCCAACAAAAGGACTTTCAGATTCTTCTTGTGACTCGATCCCCCCTATAGTACGGTGGTGTCCTAGGATCTCCTATCCTAAATGTACACAACCATTTTTGACAGCGGGCAGGAGATCTCTGATAAGCAACTATACTATTGGGTGACATAGCTATAACGAAGTGATGATTGAATATTCCGTGGCGGATGATCCTGGGTTTAGATTAGCAAGTCCTCTACGTGCTATATGAACCTCCATATTTATTTATTTATTTACAGACTTGTAACGCGCTAGGAACTCGACTCCCTAAGGAGTATCTCCGCGCCTTTGGCAACATCTGTGAACAAAAGCCCTGTATAATGTATATCAATTGCCCTACCAGAGTTAGTAATTGAACAAGAAAGTTTTTAGTTTTTTCGTAAAAGGAAAATGTTCCTTACAAACTCTGATGTCATAGGGGAGATCATTCCAGAGCTTTGGCCCAGCTACTGACAAAGCCCTTCCCCCTTGTCTAGATTTCCAAAACCTGGGGACACACAGCAATTGTTGCTCTCCAGATCTCAGGGACCTTAAGGGGGTATAGGGAATGAACTTTTTGGTCAGATAGTCAGGACCTTTGCCAATGAGGCATTTGTGGATGGTGCAGCATGTTTTAAACAACACCCTCTGTTTTACAGTGAGCCAGTGGAGTTTGTTTAATAGTGGCATTGAGGGAGTACGGGCTGGGGCATTGAAAACCAGCCGTGCAGCTGTATTTTGCACGACTTGTAGTCTTGCCATGACCCCCTCATTGGCGGCCAGCAACAAACCATTGCAATAATCCAGTCTGCTCAGCACTAGCGACTGAATAAGTGTTTTCCTTGTTGTATCGGGTAACAGGAGAAATACCCGTCGGAGAAGGCCAATAACATGGAAGCAGGAGCTTACAACTTGATTAGCATGATGTTTAAGGGCAAGCTCCTGATCCAACTTAACTCCTAGGTCTTTCACTACTACTCTAGGTACAGGGACTGGGCCTAGATCTTGAGGCCACCAGTCAGGAGTCCATAATCGTTTGGCTTCCCCAAAGAGCATAACCTCAGTCTTAGAGACGTTACACTGAAGGAAATTTGCTGCCATCCAATGTGCCACCTCTTTCATTCCCCGTGCAAAGGAGTTGCGCACCTCCGGAGTCATGATTTTAAACGGGAAGAGGAGTGGAGTATCGTCTGCATACGATACAGGGATAAACCCATGAGATCTCATGATGTTAGCTAGGGGTGCCACATAGATGTTAAAAAGCGTTGGGCTCAAGCAGGAGCCCTGTGGCACCCCCTTTGAGATCTCAACCTCCTCTGACTGGTAAGGACCCAGTATGACTTTCTGAGTGCAGTTCTGAGGTGTAGGGTGATGTGAATGTGTTGAGGTAGGTTTAGTGCGAGTCTTGATGCTGTATCTGTAGTGGTAAACGTTTTCCTGGTATTCTCATGTACCCTTTGGTAGCTTTCCACTCCAGTTTTGTTAGTGTTTAATTTAAGGCAGTTGCATTTCATCCACGAGCTTACTGCAGTTAAGCATGTGGCGAAGTTGTTACTTTTAATAGGGGGCTGGTCACAGGGAGAGTATCATCGTAGGAGAGTATGTTGATGTTGTACGATCAGATGAGGTCCGCTATGTAAATATTGAATGTTGGCTGAGGGATGGATCTTGAGGTATTCCAGATAGAAGGTTCTTGTCTTTCGATGTGTAAGACGGCAGGTTGACTCTGTGTTCTTCCTGTGAGACAGGAACAAATCCTGTTGAGGGTGCGTCATTCTATGCCGGTCTCATGTAGTCTTCTGACCAGAGTGGAGTGGGAGACCATGCTGAGGCCGGAGAAGAGGTAAAGTAGTATAAGGGATGCGGTCTTTCAATGTTCTAGGATCATCCTTATGTCGTCGGTTGCTGTAAGGAGGGCAGTCTCTGTGCTGTGGTTTGGCCGGACACCGGATCGTGTTAGGTCTACGAGCTGGTTTGCGTTGAGACAGAGTTTTTTTGTTGCGTGGGGTCTGTCAAAGGTTTCTATAGCAGTGCATTGGCCATCACACGTTTCCATGTAGCCAGGAATCTCTCAAAAGTGATGGAGGTTTTCATGATATGGGTGAGGACTTTGCTGATAGGGACAGCTCCCGTGTTGTAGATGAGGTTGGGGGGGGGGGGGGGGGGGGGAGTCTGTAGGTGCCCCTAAGTAAACTATTCTCATAATGCTGGCTGTTTTTTATGTGGTGTGTATTTCCCAGGCAGGTAGGGGGTTTTCAATGGCTTTTCAGTGTAGGCCAGAGAAGAGGGTGCAAGGGTTCAATCGAAGTGGTCCACACAGGAACACGGTGACCAGGGAGTACGCTGCTTCTCTGCATTCACGCACACAAGACACTTCGACAGAAATTTTGGTTTTCCTTATCGAACTCTCACTTGACTCCGGATGGATACACCTCTTTTACCCATTTAGAGTGTCGTCGTCATTTCCCAGAACACTTACATCGAAAGGTTATGGGCCCTGCTGGGTCGGAAGTATAACCAGCAGAGCGACCTCCTGGTTCTTACACAGCCATGGATAGCCCTGAGGATTCGCATAGGCGATTAAACACGTGTCGGCTGGCTGTCATACACAATAAAGGATTGCATCTGACCACTCTACCATTGGAGAACTCTACAATTTTCTGTTGCTTTGTTTTTGTACATGGTCTTATGATTGTGACACTACTTTTGATTAATTCTATGTGAGTGCATAGGGTACTCTTGTTATTTCCTTGGTTGGTAGTTCTTTCTACTAACTGCGGAGTGGTTCCAAAGGTTTCTCACTCACCCAGTTGCACCACCTTCATACAATACACTTTACATTGATGCGTTCACAGTTGGGAGTGCGCATTTAGCGATTCTGACTTCTAAAACCTTTCAGGTTTTGCAGGTTTTCAATGGCTGTTTCAGGTTATGCCAGAGAAGAGGGTGCAAGGGTTTAATTGAGGGTTGCAATTGTATATGGCTTAGATATTGTCGCTGAAGACTTCTGAGAAGTTTGACATCATTCTTGCGAGGGAATGAAGTATTTGGTGGTGGCGACTGATGAAGTAAAGTCTTTGGTAATTGTAATGGTTTATTTCTGCTGGTGTCTAGGGCCAACTTATTTTTTGATTTGTTGGTGGTAGCATCTTAGGGCTGTCTTATTTTTTGTTTTCTAGGTGGTTTGTTCCATATTTTCTTTCCAGTTGTTTGCAATGCTGCTTGGAGTTCCTCAGTGTACCAGCTGACCTGTATCTACATTATTCTCTATGCATTGTGTTCACGAGGTGCCAACGAGTAAGTGCATTTTGTGATCCATTCAATCAGGTTTTTGATGTCACTGTTTAGGTCTTTGGTAGAGGTGGGTTGATACAGGTGCAGATTGTCTACCCAGTTAAGAGTCCTGGGTGCTGCTCCTCCTTTCTATGGCATTTTGGTGGTCGTGTATCTCATTAGGTGAGACATGCTGATAAGGAATGTATTTATGGGGGACTGGCCATTCTCGTCAAAAACCACTACCAATGCAGGATCAGCCCGTCCTCGATATCTAACTGTGAAAGCATGCACTTCTCCCTAGACTTCAATCCTACTACAACCTTTTCAGGAATTCTGATTTACCGCCCTCCACATCAAATAGGAGATTTCCTGGACTCGCTCCATTCAAAGATCGCTGAATCAGTGATCACCTGTCCCCATTTTTCATTATTGGGAGAGGTTAATATCCATCTGGATGACCCCAGTAATACGATCGCCAGGTCTCTAGTAGATGATTTGGCAGCCCTTCAAATCACACAGAAGGTCTTCCAACCCACTCACGAAAAAGGTCATCTCTTAGACTGGGTATTTAGCAATGACCATAGGCTAGAGGTAGGGACACCCCTGCCCCTGGCCTGGACAGATCACCACCTGGTTCCGATACAATGGACAGCAGCTACCCCAGCACCAGTCGTTACCCGTACTACTCAGCAGGGGAGAGAATGGTCAAAAATCTCGGTAGACCAGTGGATCGAATCCTTATCTCCGGCCCCTTCCCAATTGGGAACAGATCCCACACTACTTTATGACACTTACACTAATTGGTTGTGTACAGCTCTTGACTCTGTGGCACCTTTGAAAACTCTCAAAGAAAAAACCAAATCAAGAAATTCTCCATGGTACACTCCTCAACTCAAAGAGCTGAAAAGAGGCTGTAGGAAACTGGAACGCACTTGGAGAGTTTCCCGCAAAAATCTGGACAAACTTAGTTACCAAGAGGCAATTAAAAAATACAAGGCAGAAATTAGTGACTCAAAAGCCTTGTACTTTGAAAGTATAATTACTAGTGCCTCAAACTCATCCAGGGAAATCTTCAAAATTGCTAAATCCCTCATTGACATCCCCACTACTCCTCTTGACCCCAGCAAAATCCAACTACGCTGTGATAATCAGGCTGAATATTTTTACAAAAAAATACAGAATATCATCGCCACATTTAAACCACCCAAAAGTCCCCCTTTACCACAGTTGGCGCCTTATACGCTGGATGAGTTTCCTCTACTCAATGAGGAGTCACTAGATATTCTGATGCAGAAGATTAAATCTGGCTCACCTACCGATCCGGCCCCCCCTTTTCATTTACTTAAAATTAAAGACATCATTAGGCCTACGATCCTTAAAATCTTAAACTCCTCTATCACCACAGGCACAGTCCCAACAGCATGGAAACGCGCCCAAGTTAGAGCACTCTTAAAAAAACCAACCTTGGACCCTGATAACATGGCTAACTATCGTCCAATTTCACTCCTTCCCTGGATTAGCAAATTGTTGGAGAAACATATTAATGCGTCCGTCACTCAATACTTGGAACATAACCTCCTGCTCCACGATTCCCAAGCAGGCTTCCGCCCAAAACCAGGCACAGAAACGGCCCTTCTGACTGTGACGGAGATGGCTAGGAAACAGATGGATCAAGGCGGCACTGTAGCAATTATGTTGCTTGATCTCAGTGCCGCCTTCGATACCGTCAACACTAGCATCCTCCTTGACCGCCTACGTCACATAGGAATTACAGGGAAGGCCATAACATGGCTCCAATCTTTTCTGGAGGACCGTTCCTTCGAGGTAGTCGAGAACGATGCCCACTCAAAAATCTGGCCTCTTGAGCAAGGTGTACCACAGGGCTCGTCTTTGAGCCCTACTTTATTTAATGTATACCTACAACCTCTGGCAGACATTGTGCGTTCGTTTGGCCTAGATATCGTGACCTATGCCGACGACACACAATTAGTGGTATCCATGAATCAGTCTAATACCTCTCCCCCCAATCTTATGAATTGCTTGGTAGCAATAAATCATTGGATGACCTTTTCACACCTAAAGCTCAATGGTGAGAAAACTGAGCTTATGATTCTGGGTAACTCACCAACTCCGAGCCTTATGCTCGACTGGCCCCCTAGTATGGGGACCCCACCTCAACCTAAGACCCATATAAAGAGTCTGGGCATGTGGTTGGATTCTAAGTTGGACTTCAAGCAACAAGCTACTACCCTATCCGCCACCTGCTTTGGCCTGATGCGGATGCTCAGGAAGGTGCTGCCTCTTCTTCCCTTCCAGGCACGTAGAATCATGGTGCAAGCCATTATCCTGTCCCGTCTGGACTACGGAAACTCATTATACTTAGGAGCCCCTATCTCTACCACCAGAAAACTGCAGATTACACAGAATGCAGCGGCTCGCCTTCTCCTAAACCTGGGCCGACGAGATTCAGGCACAGCTGCATTAAAGAAACTGCACTGGTTGCCCATCAAGGCCAGAATTGTGTTTAAATCCATGTGCATTATGCACAAAGCCATGTGGAAAACTGGACCAGCCATGGTTTGCTCACTTGCAAACCCTTATCTTCCTAAACGAAGCCTGAGATCCAGCTCAGCTTTCCTGGCTACCGTTAACAGAACTAAACGGGCAAGATGGGGTGGACGATCCTTCTCCTGGAATGCCGCGAGAGCCTGGAACTCCCTGCCTGACACCCTCCGTGGCGAGCCTAACCTGTTGAAGTTCCGTAAGGAACTGAAAACGCTTCTTTTCACCTAAACTTGGCTCTTGACTTCTCATGACTCAAACAATGTAGCGCTACAAGGCCTCCGGGTAGTATGCGCTTAACAAAACTCCATTAATAATAATAATAATAATAATTATTTATAAAGTTTTATATAGCGCGAACAAGATCCCAAAGGATATCAGATGATATGGTCAGTTCAGGTGAACAGTGTAGTTACTATGGTTTCAATGTTTTTTTACGGGTGGTGAAGATCATGTCTAGTATGTGCCCGGCAGAGTGTGTGGGTCCGGAGATGTGTTGTGACAGGCCCAGGTTCTGCTAGGCTCTCTAGGAGTCTAATAGTGTTGGGAGTTGCTCTTGTCTTGAAGGTGGAAGTTGAAGTCTCCAAGTAGGAAGTAGTTGCTGGAGTCTATGGTGAAGGAGGTGATGAAGTCAGCGATGTTGGTGAAAAGGGATGTAGGTCCTGAAGGTCAGTTTAAGAGGGTTCCGCTTAGACTGTATGTTGCTAAAGTCTGCATCTTGAAGTACAGGTGCTCCATGTAGGGAGTGGCGGCTTCTACTGTTGTAGTGCAGGTGAATGAGTCCTTGAATATGATTGTGATTCCTCCTCCTGGTCGGTGTTAGCAGTCTTAATGTGAGAGTCTGTATCCCGCAGTGACCGCTATGGCGTGGTCATGTGTCGACTCAAAGGTCAGTCATGTTTCCGTTAAGGAAGAGGTGCTCCGGAGCGTTATTGTGAGGGATGTCCCAGATTTCCATGGTGTGTTTGCTGAGTGATCAGGTGCTGAGGCGCATGCATGAAAGTTTGGCTTGGGATGTGTGTATGTAGGTGGGAGCTGGTGTTATGCAGTTAGTGGGTGGTGAGGCTTGGCAGGTGTTATGTTGCTGGTGAAGTGGCTGTGGGTGCAGGCTAATGCTCCTTCAGAGTGTCACAGTTTGGCGCTGCAGTAACGTGGCGATAGGCACCTAGGTTTCAGAGACTGGAGGTGCTCTGCAGTGTTCTGTGGAAGCAGTCCAGACAGGCTTGCACTTTAGCACGTCCGCTGGGTGCTTCCTCTGTGGCTCCCATTAAGAAGGCCCTGGGGGGGTAGGAGGGGAGGGGTCGGGGCAGTGGATGGAGCTAGATAGGAGCTGCGGTGTGGGAGAAACTGGTATGGGAAAGGGAGGGTGCTGGGGAGGGGGAGCCTGGAAAACGGAGCACAGGGGTAGGTAGAGAAAGGCCAACAGGAGGCTGAAAAAGAGAAAAATGGCACAAAAAGAGTGAAAATGGTAAGAAAGTGCAAGAAAACAGCGAGAAAACAGCAACAGAAGGATGAGAAAGAGGTGAGCGAACGCAAATGCAGATAGCAGAAGGTTGAGAAAGTGAGATAAGAGCAAAAGGCCACAGAAATGTGAGAAAGTTTGAGAAAAGAACAAAAGGCAAAAGAAGGGTAAGCAAGAAAGGCAAAAGAAGGGTGAACAAGACAGGCAAAAGTCAAAGAATTGTCATAAGTGTGGAAACAGAGAGCAAGAGGTGGCAGTGGCAGTAGAGAGCATGCGCAGGAGAGGAGGCGGGGCCTCAAGGTGCCTGAGCAGGGTCCGTGAGGGCCTTAACCGATTGGAGGACTGGTCCAGGTAAGTCGGAGACAGGGGCCTGGGCACCTGCTTAATCTGAAGCGGGCTTCTCAGGAAAAGGAGAACTGTTGCTTTTTTGGGATCAACCATGCTGGTGGCTTAGCAGGCTTCTCAAGTCTCTGCCACATGAAAGGGCATTGCGCTGCTACAGTAAATTGTTGCTGGGAGTTGGGTTACTGGTTATGGGGAGGGGTGAAACCCTGCTCAAGTAGAAGCCACAATTTCTGCCAGGGTGAAGTCACAGGCAACCCCCAAATTAGCCTGTGCTTAGGCCTTGGTAGTTTGGCACAAACCAGTCAGGCTTAACTCTGAGGCAATGTGTAAAGTATTTATGCAGCACTTCAAACAGTAATAAAGAAAAAACACAACATAAGAAAAATCCCACAACATTTAACAAAAATAGAGTCAAATTAAAAAAAATTGAGATTGAAACAACAAAAATCTAATCATTATAACCGGAAATAAGCAAGCAATTTTAAAGATTTAAATTAAAATAGGGCTTAAAGCACAGAGCACCAACTGCAGTTATCTGGTAGCCTGGACCGGGATAAAGTCAACTTCAGGCCAACCGCGATGTTGCGCCTGCCGAACACAGCGATCAAGTTCAGCCAGCTCAACAAAGTACCTTAAATCCAGGTTTATGGAGCATCGCAAGACTCCACGTTGAGGATGTTTTGCGCAGCGGCTGTTCAGAGGAGCTGTGAGGCAGAGTCCTGTGTTGTTGAGGATGCGGTCAACAAGAGGCTTGCGATGCAATGTCCTGCATGGAAAAAGCGCTGCATACCGGTGGTTGCAGGTTGCGGTGCAAGGTCCTTCATCAGGGATGGGTCGAGCTGCGGCAGTTCCGAAGCAGCTGCAAAAAGATGCTTTGCGCTGCGTCAGTCTACTTACAGGACCACAGCTGTGCTGATAGAGAATCTTCAGTCCCACTTCCAAGGGTCAAGGATTGGGGGTAGTACCACTTGGGGGGCAAGACTCACAGCACAGAGTCCATGTGCTGGGTTCTGGGAGGTTGGAGTCCTTTCAGTCCCTGAGGGTCTGATGAGGAGGCCGGCCAACTAACCCATGGAGTCACTCTGGTGGTCCTGGGATGATGATGATGCAGGTCCAGTTCTTTTCACTCAGGCAGCAGGGCAACAGAGTAGCAGGTCTTCTTGCACAGCATCACAGTAGTCCGAGAAGTTGTATCTGAGACAAGGCGGACTGGCCGTAACAGGCGTTTCTCTGGGAGGCTGGAAGGGCGGGCCACTTGTGTTACTGGGTGCCGCTTTTGTTGCAGTGCAGCAGTTTTAAAACAACTGCAGATTTCCTTGTATATCCACCAGTTTTAAGGCAACAATAAACGAGCCAAGATAACTTAGGTGAATAATGTATTGCTTGAGAGAGATCAGAGTTGTCTAGTGGCAGTTTGACTCATCTAAGTAGTGAAGAGGGTTAATATACCTGCTGCAAAGAGCATATACAATGCAGGTCACAGAAGAGCATTATATGTGCATAGCTCAGTGGGGTACTGCTTTTGTCACACAAACCTTCACGACGACCAAGTCACCTTTAGTTCCGGGAGCACACACTGGGGTTTGACATTTTAGACACCCAATGGAAGGAACTCTAGAAAGTTATAATGTCACATTACCACTCTCTAGGACTTTGTGAAGCCCACTATACAAATACTTAAATATTGGTACCTATATTCCACAAAACTAAGAAAGATCTTTCCTAACACTTCAGACTTATGTTGGAGGGGTTGTGGTCTACTAGGCGATTTTTATCATATCTGGTGAGACTGCCCAACAATCCGTCCCTTCTGGACTGAAATCTTAGCCCAAATCAAAGATATGTTAGGATACCCTATCCCAGACATCCCTGACTTTGCACTCCAGGGCTTACGGGATAACTGCCTGAAATATCGAACAAAAAAAGACCAAGCTATAACGTGGCTACAATTTGGGGGAGGGGGGGGACAATGTTTCCTTTTTAACCCTGGCAATGTTTTGTGAGAATCGATAGGAGGGAGTACCATGAATAATCGAAAAACGATGTGCATTGATATAGATACCGGAAGGCTAGAATGGGATTCCATTATTGAAAGTATTGGCATGTTCTATACCAAAAAAATCAATAAAAACACGTTTGGCAAAAAAAATCTCTATTTTCTACAATGAGTGAACCGAAGGAAACATCTATGGGAATTCTTCCATTAGATAATAGCATAAAGTCTCCAAAAGCAAATAAAGTATTACAAATGTATATTTCATATTGTCCAGTGTTGGTGAGAAAATGACCCTAATTCTACTGATACCCAAAGTTCTGAATACGTTTTAGGCATTATTTCAAATGATATATAAAAAAGCAACAATTGGGCGGGGGCGTGGCCAGGCGCCAACTAAGATGGCTGCTTAGCCCGGGAGCTCCTCGGAGCCTTAACCAGTCGCCCTTTTGAAATCCGTCCTCATCCGGTGTGACTACACTTCACCGGCGTCCGTTTACTGGCGAGCGGAAGCGGAGCCGATTGATCAAACTCCGGCCCCGCTGCATGTCCCTGGAGCCGCGCGGCGTGTGGAAGATCCTGGGCCGGCTGCTGGGGGGAGGCACAGCAGTGCGGCTGGTCGGCCTGGACGCTGCGTGAGGCCCCGGCTCTGGGACCTAGCCGGAACTTGCTGGCGTACTGCATGAGCGGCCCCGGAGGTGAGGTGCTCCTACACCAGGGCATACTTGGGCCACTTCCTGCCAGGAGTATATACCGCCGGCGGGCCCGAGCCGACAACGTAGAGAAGGCGCGGCGGAGCCGCGGGACGGCCTGACCGCAACCGGAGGCCCCATTGGGGGGGCTGAATGAAGCTGTGCGGGTGCATTGCCGAGTGGACACGGATTTGAGGCACGCCAGAGCGGGTCCCTACATCTGAACCCTCCCCTACCGGGAGCCCCCTTCTACAGTTTTGATCACTTCCAGGAGGCCCAGAGGAGTGTTGTGTGAAGCTCGACCGGCTGGGGAGGTGACCGGCTCCAGATTGGAACAAAGTGGCGGCCATTGAAGTCGGGTGGGGACACGGCCGCCGCAAGAAGCAGTAAGTGCAAGAGGGAGCAAATTGCACCACGGGGGCTTACCAGAAGCATTCTCCACAGCGGCAGCCCGAGAGAGATTGGACAGAGTCAGGAGCCATAGTGACCCCTGGGTGCATTCCGTGGGTCCCTGGGACTGAGGCGCCGACGGGGCCAAGTGAGTACAGGCTATACGCCCGCCATCGCTGTTGGAGGAGGCCTCGGACGGGCTGCAGCGGGACCCCTGTCCCCTATATAGAAGTAGCGGCTGGTGGAAGAGAGGAGCCGAGTACCGGTGGAGGTGGGGCCTGCCCTGGAACTCCGGTGTTGGCTGACTAGGTCTGTTGAGGTATCTGGGCCCTGCATACTGGCCTGGTGGCGCTCCCGGCGGTGCGGAGTGCGGGGGCAGACCTGAGCGGGGCACTGACTTCCAGGGGCAGCACCTGAAGTTCCGGCACTGTCTGGAGGAGAAACTACGCTGCAACTATGAGGCCCAAACAGTCTACCGCAACTTAGTCTAATAAATTGGACAAGTACACGGTGCAGAAGGGGACACCTCCGGTGGAGGGCGTGATGGGGGACCCGGCAGGTCAAAAAGAACCATCCTTGGCTTCCATCATGACAGCCATACAAACGCTAGGCGCCACTCTGGAGACCAAGATCGATAAAGTTTCTATTGAGGTTAACCTTCTGCGCGCCGACCTCGGGAAAACCTCCGAAAAAGCCAAAGCGAACGAAGTCGACATCCGAGTGCTCCAATCATCCACAAAGGCTATGGAACAGCAGATCAATGAGCCAGTGCACCAGCACAGACAGATGGCTGGGCGCCTGGAGGACCAAGAAGGGAGGGCCCGAAGAAGCAACATTCAAGTGGTGGGTGTTCCAGAGGAACTGGAAGGGCCCAGTGTGGAACTCTTTCTAGAAGATCTGATCCTCAACCACCTCAAATCTAAACGTCTGTCGTAGATTTTCACCACAGAGCGCGCACACCGGGCGCCCATCCCTAAGCCCAAGCCAGGGCCTCCGCCCAGGACAATCATTGCTAAAATCCTAAACTACAGAGACCGGGACGCCATCCTACAGGCGGCTAGGCAGGCAGGGGACTTACATTATGAAAACGCCTCCATTCGTATCTTCCCTGACTTCACCCTTCAAGTGCAGAGGAAGCAGCGCTCTTTCTTAGGTGTCAAAGCAGCGTTGAGGGAGCGAGGAATCAAGTATATGATGTTTTTTCCTTCCAAGCTCAAAGTTATAACCAGGGACAAATCCCTTTTCTTCACCTCGCCATCGGATGTGCAAGACTGCCTTGACCGGGAATCTACGCGAGCTGGGGACCGGAATGGCGCTGCGAGCTGGAGAGGAGCTCAGGCGGTGTCCCCTGCATCGACTGCCAGACGATCGGACACGGACGCACAGAGTCGCCGCTCCTGGAGGTCACAATCTGCAAGCCCCCGATGGGGGACCCTCCGAGAGGGGACAGACCACTGAAGGCGCCTGGACTGCTGGCTTGACCATCCGTTGCTGTAACGTATTGCGGGTACTGGTGTGGGAGGGTGGGCCATGTACGCACCTTTTTAGGTAATCGTGGGGTGGGAGAGGGGGGGGTGCATGAGGGCCCTACGAGGGTGTGGTCCTAGTCCGATCGTAATTTTCCTATGGTCGCCCCCATCCTCCAAAATCTTTTGACTTGGTGGCCCATCTACACCCGTGGGGGACAGTAATATTGGCTGTGAAGGACATGACTCAGCCGCTGAGGGACAGACGAGGGAATTTTTTTTTTGCAGATGGAGTGTGGTCACTACAATGTACTTTGTACTTAATTGGGGTGGGGACGGGTGGCGGCTGGAGGTGGGTCCGGTGCACGCTCCTCGAAGAAGGAACACTAGGGGGGAGTGACGGGGGGTTGGGGCTAGTTTAAGTCCTCCATTCTATTTTGGGGCGAAAGGCGCTCTGCTAATTGGGGATGTGGGTAGTTTGAAACCTACGGAGCAGGGAAGTATGGAGGGGTAGGAATTGTTTGGTGTTTTCACAGCATACCGTGATGATTCTTTTGCAGAACCGTACCTGGGACCTCTGGGCTTTATCCGCAGCTCACACACTATATCACCATGGGGTAGGATAAAAGCCTCAAGATTATGGGCTGGAACGTTAACGGACTGGGAGATAAATTAAAGAGAACCATAGTCGTGCAGTTCATTAAACGACACTTGCCAGATGTGGTACTCCTGCAGGAGACCCACCTCCTGGGGAATACGTGCCAAGCCCTTAATAGATTGGGGTACTCCCTTGTGCTTCATGCTGGCTTTACCTCTGGGTCCCGAGGGGTGGGTATAAAGGAACAACGTAATTTTCCTTTGGTTATAGATCATGAAGATTCTGACGCACTTGGTCGATTTTCCGCCATCTCGGGTAAGTGGGAGGGCCATAGGGTGAACCTGGTCACTAGTTATATCCCGCCCGGGCTTCAAGCCCAGTCTTTTCGGGATCTGGGAAAACTGCTCCTCTCCCTTCCGGATGGGCAGCTATTTGTGGGATGCGACTTTAACGCTGTGGTATCAGGGCACTGTGACAGGCATCCCCCAAGGGACTTACCATCCGGACAAACATGGTTAGCGGACTTAGTTGAGACGTTTAGCCTTACTGACCTGTGGCGCTTCAAACACCCTAGTGCTAGTCAATTCACCTTCTTCTTAGGTCCTCACCATTCCTTTTCCCGATTAGATTAAATTTTTACGCCATTACAACATGGCACTGCCATTCAGGACGCCACCCACTTAGCGCGGGGTATTTCTGACCACTCCCCCCTGCTGGTCCATCTAACTGTCGGAGGAAAGCGAGAGGGTAGTTTAGCGCAGATCAGCGCACGGTAGCTCCGTAATGCTGACATGCGTAAGACTCTTACGCTGGCGATTGACCGTTATTTTGAGGAAAACAACGGTACGGTGGACTCCTCAGTGGTGTTATGGGAGGCGTTTAAAGCCGTGCTTAGGAAGGAGGCCCTCTCGGCGACTGCGAGCAGTCGTAAGGAGCGGGAGGCACCGATGGTCAAAATTGAAGGGGATTCAAGTGACTTGGAGGCGATTGTGCTTGCCAGCGGGGATCCAGAGTTAACCCACCAGTTGCAACTCAAAAGGGCCGAGTATACAGCGCTGGCCACAGATGCCACAAAATCCGTTATCAGAGACAGAGAGGGTAGGGTCTATGACCAAGACGATAAGGCGGGCAAGCTCATTGCACGGCTGGATAAAACCAACAGGCGCAGAAGGTGGTAGCGGAACTTACGACCGCTACGGGGGCAGACTTAACCGAGCCCCGGGAGGTTGTGGCGGAATTTGAAAGGCATTATCGCAAGGTTTATAGCAGTGAGTCGGACCGTCCGGCGGAGGACTCTGTTGACCTGTTGGCAGGTATTAGTTTGCCGCCCGAGGAGGAGCGGCAAACCTTAGAGGCCCCGCTTTCAACGGAGGAGCTGGGTCGAGCCATTTGCGACCTGCATTTGGGAAAAGCCATGGGACCCAACGGGCTCCCCATTGAACTTTACAAACTCAAATCTGCCAGCCTGAGCCCGTATCTTAAACGGATGTTCGAAGAGAGCAGGGACCAGGGAGTGCTGCCCAGGGACCAACGTATTGCCACTATAGTGGCTATCCCTAAGGAGGGCAAGCCCAGGGACTTGTGCCTCATACCGGCCTATTTATTTACTTAACGCGGAACCCAAAATACTGGCTACGGTTCTGGCCAATAGGCTTAAGCCGGTCCTACCTACGCTGGTTCAACCGGACCAGTCAGGCTTTATGCCACATCGAAATACTGCACTCAATCTCCGTCGCATACATGCCGTCTTAGGGCGCTGCCATATCATTCGAGAGGATGCGGTGGTGGTATCGTTGGATGCCGCCATGGCGTTTGATACCCCGGAATGGCCATATATGATGGCAGTGCTGCAGAAGCTGGGCTTTGGTCCTAATTTTTTAGGGTGGGTGCGCATCCTTTACTCTGAACCTCTGGCTCAGGTCACCATTAACAATAAACTCTCTGGAGTTTTTGGCCTAGGTCGAGGGATGAGACAGGGGTGCCCTCTCTCTCCCCTGCTTTTTGCCCTGTCTTTGGAGCCATTAGCTGCCTGGATCAGACCAGACCGCTCGATCAAGGGGCTCCGATGGGCAGACAGATGGGAGGTTTGGATTTCGCTCTACGCGGACGGCATCCTTCTATACCTTGCGGACCCCCGCAAATCACTTATGGTGGCCATGGACATTTTCACTAGTTTTGGTAAAAATTCTGGATATTCTATAAACTGGGGCAAGTCAGTCCTGTATGTCCTCCATGGCGACCCTCCGAGGGTCCCCGGTAATTGCCCGATCAGGATCGCCACTGAAGGGTTCAAATACCTTGGGATATTTATCTCCAAGGATGCAGCCACCCGTTATGACAAAAACCTCCTGCCACCTATGCACTGGTTCAAGAGGAACTATCTCCAGGCAGAAGCTTCAGTTGTCACTATTAGGCAGGGCGTATCTCTTCAAAATGATGGCACTGCCGAGATTTTTATACGCCTCGCAGAACTACCCTGACCTGGTGCCGCAGTCGTATTTTGCATCTCTCGAAACTACACTCAGAGTTACTGTGGGCCAGGGTACCCCATATATCACTTCAGAAGCTGGCATTAGGCTGGTTTGATGGAGGCATAGCACTCCCTGATATTCGTAAATATTACTGGGCTAACCACCTTGCGGCCATTAATCAGGACACGTACTGCGACGGTAATGACCTGGGGTATGGAATGGACCGGTAGCTCCTGCTCGGTGGGAACTATGAGGCGGCACTGTACTCGAGGCCTGGCAAATACCCGCTTACTGGACCCACCAAACATTCGGTGCAAATTTGGCACGTAGCGCAATGGAAACTGTGCTGGGCAGATACTCCGACTATGGCAACCCCGTTATGGGCTTCCGAGAGACTGGGGACCCTGAGCCGCACTAAAGGGTTCCGTAATTGGGACCTAATTGGGATCTCCCACATAAAAGACCTCTGGGGTGCTGGAGGTGTTGTTTCCTTTGCCTCCCTCCAACACTCATATGAGCTTGCCAACACAGAACATTTCCATTATCTAGAGGTTAGACACTCCCTCCAATCCAACATTCCCCCCCGGGACTGTCCCACCAGCTTCGTCCCCCCCTTGAGGACAGGTTATTGGATGGCTACCTCCCTAAACACGCCATTTCCCTCACATATAAAAAAATTGTCAACAATTCCACAGATATATTACAACCCCTTAAGGGAAAGTGGGAGTCCGATGGGCTAGAGATAGACTAGGGGGAGTGGAGGACTGCGCTAGCATCTCCTAAGGAAGTGGCCATATCAGCCAGGATTCGCCTGATACAGCTGAAAATCCTCCATCGAGTATACATCTCGGGGACAAGATTGCAACTGATGGGCCGCAACGTGGACGGGCTCTGCCAGAGGGGCTGTGGCGAAGTAGGGACGTTTTTTCATATTCCCTGGGAATGCCCACTGCTCCAGGTTTATTGGCAACGGATACATCACTGCATGAGGGAGGTATGGGAGGTGGAGCTCCGAGTAGAAGCGTAGAGGTGTTTATTGAATATCTGGAAACCCACTGATCTGTCAACACGAGGGAGACCTGGGCCACACTAGGTTTCGCAATCGCGAAAAGGAACATTGCTAGGCTGTGGGGGGGTGGGGGGTGGCGGGACCCCCCCCCCCCCATCTCCCTCCGACGCTTGGTTCCTGGAAGACTGATATGGACTGGTGCATGCTCCAGGAGAAAACAGTCTACATAGCATGGGGATGCCCGATGAAATGGGTTGCCATTTGGTCCAACTGGAATGCTAATAGGGGCTACATTTGTGAACCCCCCCTGATTTCCTGGACTGATGGCCCACTCCCACTGTCTAGCGTATGATGATGAACTGTATTGCACATTATTATTGACACCCCGCCGCCTATCTTTTGCTTTGACTTCCCACGATACAACCGTATGCTTTTATTTTATATTATGTGACTGATGTACACCACTGTTTTTCTTTTCAAAATAATATATATATAAAAAAATAATAATAAGGAGAATTACAGCTGCAAAGGTGATAAACATAACTCATTACCCTTAAGAATGCAATTCTTCAGTCAAATAGGTCTGTTTACTGCTTCTAGGTTGCATAAAAGGCCTAGGCGGGGCATCAACTTCCATCTGGTCCAGTCAAAAGCCTCCATGATATAACTGAACTAGACACGCCTGGCTCCTTTTTATGGCTGAGAAGCAGCCTTGTTTTTATCCTCCTCATGGCCCAAAAAACGTCTCAACATTGTAGCATTTTAGCTACTTTGCCTGGTGGTTGTTGGTACTGTAGGGAGAGAGTAAATTGTTGAATACGTGCTGGTTTGTATCATCTGAGCAAATTAGCAGTGTATCTGTTCTCGGTACAAAGTGAAGGTTTGTATTTTACCACAGAAGTTCTAAAAATATGGTTCATATTACTCATTGACCGGTTTCTTGCAAAATACACAAACCCAATCTGTACTATATACTGTGGCATTAAATGTAGGCATTTTCCATTATACTGTATAATGGGACTATGCTTGTTTATTTAAAAAAAAAAGGAACAGAGCCCTAACATTCAGAAAGTATAGCTGGAGACAAGTGGAATAGTTCGTCAAACATTCTCGTTACTGATCTCACCAACAAATGCTATCCAAGTACAGGTTTGACAGTTTTCTCTGGTTAATCTTCACGACGAACCGTGCCTCTTTGTTATTAAATGTGCACATCTTCAAAAAAGCAACAATTGGTAAAAGATATGGAAATTAAGAATTCTGCAAATAAACGTATATCTAGTGTCTGCAGACACACTAAAAATTAGAACAGTGTATCTCAAACTATGGGCTGCAACCCACTGGTGCGATCAAAACAGTTTTTACTGAGTCGCAAAAGTCCAAGAAATAAATTAGGATGCCTTTAAATTCTGTATTTATCTTGCCACCTTTGCTGTACTTCAAAACATTAGGCTATGTGTCCTGACAAATTGCTGGTTGTTTTTTATTTGTATGGGAATTGGATGTTTACAAACTCATCTCACTTTACAGTCAAAGAAAGAAATTAAAGTGAATTATGGGAAAATATTGCTGGGGTACAGGAAGTGTGAAAGGAAAGGCTGTATGATTTAATTTTTGTACCACATAGGATGTAAATACCTATAAATGAACAGTAAGAAGTTAGGAAAGCAAAAATGAAGCATATTTTTCTAATTTTCAAGTGTGGTGGAAACAAAGATTTTATAGGATCAAAACATATCAAGAAACTTTTTACCTGGTGATGCATACATGATAAATATTCACTGAAACTCGACTTCAACACATTATTGTTGATGCGCAATTTAGTTTCAGCAGTAAGAAAAATGTATTTGTAAATGTAGTGGGCCATTCAATTGAAAATGTGTTTGTAAATGACCGTGCGCCACAACACCATGTAATAGTGACATTAAAAAAAAAAAACACCGGTGTCAAACGTATTACAGTTAGGTGGCTGGTGACTAGTTATAAAAATTGGGGTGATCTAAAAAAAAAAAAAAAAAAAAAAAAAAAAAAAAAAAGATTTATAATTAATAAAATCCTGTACTTCAAAAACATAAAAAATCTTCTGGCCTGTGGATAATGAAAAAAAGACAGAATCCCATCAATCAGGAAAACAAGCTCAAGGATATAAGAATCATCCCAAAAGAGTAGAACCCAAAATATAGACTCTCCAACCAGGAGACTAGCACCTCAAAAGAGACATAGGAAACAGGAGTAGTTCTCAGCCAGTACTACCAGCACTTAGGATTAAGCTGGATGTTACTTGCCAGAGCTTCTAGAGTCAACCAAAGCCCTGATTAAGTAATTCCAGATCATCATGTAGTAGATCATTTCGATATAGTACAAAAGGGTGAAAAAGTAACAAAAAAGTTACCTCTAGATATACATTGCTTTCCCTATTTAAAAAAAGAGGTTGCTCTTGCTGAAACCAGCTGACCTCCACTCAGTGGGATTTATTAAAGAAGTTGGAGGTAAGGAACTTAACTAAAGTAACTTTTTCCTCCGCTCTTCCTTTTTAGAAGGAATTTTATTTATTTACAACTCCAAGGAACTAATTAAATCTATGAGATTTACCTTACTAACACTGTCCGATTTTTGCTTACCCAATTCTAACTCCGACCATATCCTGATCAACCAACCTTGCAGGTTTGGCACCTGCCAGGGATTATGACCACATCCATCAGACAGACAGATACATGGTTCACCACAGGGTGAGCAATGTCCACATATTTTTGTCACTAATGTGTCTTAAAGATTGTCATTTGATATGAAATCGTCCAAAAGGATGTTAGCTCCAGGAGTGTTTTTAATTTAAGTAATCGCTTTGCTCCAATATCCTCATTTACTAAGGAAGTGGGGATGTCGCTATCCAGTTGGTTCTCAGAGTAAGGGGCTCTCCTAAAATATAAAAATATTCAGCTTGGGTGTCTGCTTAATACGTATTAAGCTTCCAACGTATTAAGCGAGAATGATGTTTAGACCTGTTTCAAGCAATATGGTTGCAGGAGAAAATCAATGCTCTGGCCTTTGTCTCAGTCAACAAGCAATACCTCAGCAGTGGGTGCATACTTCAGGAGGGACTACTAACATTAATTTCAGAAGCGTAAAAACAATGTAACAATAATTGGTGTAGAAACTGAATGGGTACAAGTCTGCATTATTGGTATTAGTTGGAAAGGATGGTATACCAAATTTGATTGTTAAAAATGTGCCTTTACAAAGATGAAAAAACTTCTCTAAATGCTTCCTTAGATAAACTTGTATTGGTGCTATGCAAGTTATTAAAGAACTACCCCAACACTGTTCCTGTAATAGCGAAGGTTTTCAATATGAGGCTTAGGTAACGCACTGGCAGCAACCATTAAACAGAGTATAGAATGGTAGGTAAATATTTTTGTATCCTCTTTTCAATAGATAGCCAAAACCAGAGAAATCTCTGCTTTGAGGAGAGGTTCGGTAGTAAAACATACTTGCATTGGCAAAGACTACAGGTCTCACCTATGCAAGAGCTTTTGGCATGGTCAATAAGTTTTAACCATGTTGTACAGCAGTGTTTAGCCATGTAACAGTTTATGTTGTTGCACCAAGGATATCGTGCTGCATAACTAAATACTTATAAGGTCCCAAAAGAGAGACCTATTCCAAATAAATTATACACAAGGTAAACTATTATGTTTTGGAGTGCCGGTAATATTAATTAAGTAGCAATTTTATCAAAATTGCTTTAATTTATGAAATAAAAGGAAATATTCTTTACCGTTCTTTGAAATGAACAAAATTGTGGACCCCAGTAAAACACTCTGCAGTTCCTACGGCGTAACTATCATCTTTAAAGAGTAATTGTGCATAATTATTGATGTGGGTTCTACTGTATTTAATTAGTTCTAATGTTATTATTTCCGGGTTCACATAACGATGTTGTTTTGCAAGCATGGTCAAATCAGTTTGCTTATGGATAACAGTTAAAGACTGAATCACTTAAAATGAATTTCCATCAATCTGATGTCCGCTCTTCCTCGTTACATCCATTATGACCCTGGTCTCAATTCTTCTGCCCAGCTATTCCGATTCCAGTATTCCAAAGCATGGCGTACAGCCTTTGGTCCACACAAACCTACAATGCTGCTAAACCCAATGACCTATATTGTAATAGTCCAGAAAAAATGAATTGCTACTGGATCTAAGAACCCCATCACCAACAGTTTTCCATTCTTGTGCAGCCCCTGGTGTTTATAATGGTGGACACAAGTATGAGATAAAGCTCAATTAGCTGCTCCACAGATCTCGGTCTCTGGATTGTTTTAATCCCAGGGCTTTAAGTGGAATGAAAAAACTAGCGGGTCTCTCAAGGGGGCGTGGCCGATGTATTGAAGGAGTGGCTTAAAAATATGAACGCTAAATATCTGTGTGCCGCCCAACTGGTATTTTGCTGATCTCTCAATGCACACAGATATATAATACAACAAGTAACATTACACCTATAACAAGTCAGGGCTATTGGCTTTGCCAGTGGGTGTTAGTTGTGGAAGATAAATAAGCAACAACTGTGGCTTCGTTGTATAGAATATTGAAAATGCTTCAGTTCTGAAATGATGAGACAATGAAAGAACTATAGCGAGTTTCTTTGAAATTACTGCAAATGCAGTAAAGGGTGGTACAGCTGCAGAGTTAAGATTTTTTTTTCACCCCGACGGTGGAAGCAAAAATGGAGAGCCCGATAGGGACCCGTCTCAGCAAATGCATTTTTGAACTGCTGGTGCTGAGCACTGGCAGGACCTGGCACACTTAAAGTCCTGCTTATTTCTGAATAGCATAGCAAGGCCTGGGATGAGGAAGAGGGGCATGGGGGCAAAATGCAGTGTTATGAGACATAGGGTGCACACAGTTTTGAAGGAGCTTTAAAACAGGACGGATGCGTTGTATGGTGCACCAAAGGAATTTCTATGACGCACTGAGTTACCTCAGAATATTGAGCCTGGTTTCACTTCTGGCCTTTGCAAAACATGAAAGCATTGCTTGTTTTTTTTTCAAGAGCTTTAAGTTTAAAAAGGAATCCTATAACCCTGCCTATTTCTATTTCATGATATGTATCTCGTGCAGAATACATCAAAGTACTGAGGTCAGAAAATGGCAGCCTCTGTGTTTCAAAAGAAAACTCAATTTTTTCTTCATATGCAAGTTTATACAATACCAATGGGAAAGCTGTATGGTTAGTTTAATGTGAAATATTTAAGAAAAAAGGTATATACTTTCCTTAGCTCAACCCTCCTCTTTGACAGGTCATTGTCTTGTGGATGTCGAGCTGAGACAACATTATATAAGCAGTTTTTTTTTTTTAACTACTTTAACAATCCAGAGCTCCGGCCTCTGAGAACTCAATACCCCTTTTATGGAAAAACACTATGTGATTAAGCATTGGCCAGAACGTGTCTTTCATTGATTTTTTATTTTGATATGGGTATTTTAGGAGCTTTAGGAGTATGGGACCTTGACACATTCCTTTTTAAACAAATGGGATATTTTCCTAATCACTTATAACAGTTTAAAGCACATCGCCTGGCCATCAAGTGACACTTTTGGAAACATACTCTTTCTTCCACCTGCCTGTTACAGTCCAGACACCCATCCGGGTGCCTCTCAGCTCCACATGAGACTCACCATCTGAACCCTGACTCTGTTCCTGCCATGGCCGAGCTGCTGCTTACGGAGATCTGGAGTAATTATCGCCACTCGAGTAGATAACACGTTGAATAATTTACCGGTGGCAGTAAAATGCTTAGTGCGGCGGCTTGTGGCACCTGCTGGCGTGAGGCCTTCTGCGGCGGCGGAAGAGGAGGCCAACACCTACCCGGGAACACCGAGTCTGCAGATCCGCAGATTTGTCAGAGAGGGAAAGCTATCTGTTCATCATTATCAGCCAAAGTGGTTTCTTGTTAGCTGAGCAGCAAGCTGGAAAGGGACTGATTTTGACAACATAATTTACATCTTTGTATAAAACTATTGCTGGCAGCCCAACTAATTTGAGCTGGAATAGGTTGTTTGTCACTGCCGCCGTCTAACGACCCAATCTATCAAGGGGCCGTTTTCAAATATTACTCCGCAACTGTGCCCTTGAGAAGAGAAATTGATCGGGAATATACAGAGCAAAATTACTGCAATAACTTCATCGGAGAGCAAAGAAAACAAGTGTGACCTCCTTCAAAACAGCTTTTGGGTTGCCTCCGATAGCCTGGTGCCGCCGCAGGGCGGATAGCTGCGCCCAGCTGGTCTGTAGACGGTGACGGGGGAGGGGTGTGCAGCAGAGAGCAAACAGTTTCCCATGCGGGAGTGAGTAGGGGCACCATATGTTTGCAAGTTAATTACAAACAGAAGGTTTCAAAGCTTGCTCCCGCAAGGGAATCACCAAACGTTGCCATTGAAATCAATGCAATGCGTGTATGTTTTTGCCCTCAAAACCGAATCAATAACAAGAGGTCTCCTCCTATGCGGCGCATGCGTTCTACGTAGGCGAGACCTAAACAGTGCTATGACGCAGTCAGCACTAGCTGCATCATAGCACTTTTTTCCCTTGACTTTCGGCTTTACTGTATAGCACAATCATCCAAAGTCATATGGAGTGAGACTGATGAAATTAAACAACTGAACTGATTTGCCCCATGTCAATGAAAATAAGAAATGAGAGCGACTATGAAGCCAACTAATGGTAAGTAGTGAGCAGACTCGCAGTCCTTTTTACATTTCTTTTTCCAGAACAAAAGATTGACGCAAGGAGAGCACATGAGCTGTCTCAAGAAATACCCTAAATAGAGCAATTGTATTCTACCTTCCAATCATATAGGCCTCCTTGACAGGTCTATAAAAGCAGTCTCAAAAATCTTAACTTCCACACATTACAATATGCTCCCAATTGAACAAAGCAGATTCCATCCATGAGGAGCACTCAACAAGAGATCACTTATCCGCGCTGTGGTATAATTTGTGAATCCATTTAAATCAGAGACTATGTTGTTGCGTCATGGATTTTAGCACAGCTTTCAATAGGAACAATATAAACCACCACTAAAAGAAACTAACAACTTGGGCTATACAGCTTGGTCTTTTGTGACAAGTTCAGGCCTTACATACTGTAAATTTGGCACAAATTGTACTCTATCCTAAGGGGCACGTCTCTCATAAGTTAAACTGAGAATAGACTTCTTTAAGAAATGGAATTGGGGTGGGTGACTACCCACGTCCAGGAATAATCAAATCCCTTGTCAGGGTGAAACCTCAAAAGTTGCTAAGTTAACCTACGCTCAATCCCCTGTAACTATGGCAGAGAGCTCACAGACACAACGTAGGGCAATGTGTAAAGTAATTATGCAGTAATAAAACATTAATAAAATGTCGAAGTGCAAAACAAGCATTCCAAACAAAATGACAATTCTCCAATTTGTGGAACTGGAGAGAAGAATGTTTTAAGTGGGAATAGCACCAACAAGCATAAAGTCCCAGTAGCAGTCAATTGTCACAGTACGTGTAGACCTAGGCACAATTTGACAGTGACTGCAATGGAGCCCAGGCCAATTAGAGCAACCAGGTTCAACTTGGCCAAAGATTTTACCTTTTGACTTTGGTCCTTAAAAGTCCTCAGAAGTGGTAAGTTTGATTATCAAAAGGGCTCAAGCAGTGTGTAGAGTATTATGACTATAAGCATGGAACCACAAAGCTTTTGTTCACACTTGGCCATCCTAAGGCTTGGTGGCAGGAGTTTATATTTATGGTCTGGAGCTCACCATTATGAAGACCCTTCCTCAAGGGCGCAAACTGGTTGAGATATGGCTTCTGGTCAGGGGAAAGCCGACTTCCCTTTTGCCCGGGTACGTTCATGACATTTTATAGATTTCTGGGGTGTGTTTATATTTTTAGAGATCAGTCCTGTATTTCAGTGCAACGGATGACAAAAGCATAGGTTGTTCTGTTGATTTTTTATGTATTTATACATTACGCATTTAGATAAATAACGTATTCATGAATTCAGATTTTTTAAGCTTTTTCTATGTGTTTTGTCATTGTACTCCGATACGTTCCAATAAAAAAAAAAGGACTGATGTTGTATAGGAAACGTAGCGTGAAGTGTCTCATTTATATTGGTGGCTGGTCACTCGACAGTCTTGTGACATGGGCGATGCCATGTATTGCACATGCAGATTAAAACTTCTCTTCAGTTGCATCAACCCACGAGTTACTGTACAACACTGCCTTTCCTTTGGAGATTGTCTCAGGGAAAATTGGTCTCTTGCACGTTTGGAAAGGATTAGAGCAAGTTACCATAAATATGTGCCATCCTGAACCTGCAAGGTTATGGCCCCTTTGTCAATTAGCCCAAGCCTACAGTAGCATTTAGCATGGAAGGCTATGCTTGGTGACATGCCATTACAGTTTGAAATGTATCACTTTCTTGCGATAAATGATCTTAAGAAAAAAATGTAGGTTCTATCACAGATGTGAGTTAAACTTTGATTTTGATATGACTTGTTCCTTGAAAAAGTAATCAGGGAAGCCATAGTAAGTACCTTGGCTGGACACTCGTCATTACGAGTTCCCCAGCTCCACAATGGCTTCACTGAAGTATGGGATGTTTGCTACCAAACATCTCACCCTAATATCTGCACTGACTCCAGTGCCAGATTTAATAAAATACTGCACACAAAGGCCCCTCTATAGGAGTCTCCTGAAACTTGCCAACTCTTAGTCGATGTTACCTATTTGTATGCTGAATGTTTTCTTCCTTCCATAGGTTTACACTGCAAAGTCTGAAAATTGAACTAAGTGGCCACTTTTAATATTGAAAAGTATTTCTATTGCAAAACATATTTACTCAAGACGAAGTACTGTGGTTCTACAAAATAAATATAGTCCAAGTAATATTTGTATAAATTGGTCTCAGATTTATTAATTCAGTGTGTGTAACATGTATTAACACTTCGTGTACAACACATTCTTAACAGTGCCCTCTGATCAGCCAAAATGCTCGCACCACTACCACAAAAAAGAGCATTACTATGATCTACTTTAGCCTCAGTAAAGTCTCTGGGGATCCACTCTGCACGCTATACCTCTTTTGGTTATAGTATAGAGAGAGACCGCTTCATACAATGAGTGTGTGATGTAAATAATTTACATTTCCAGTGCGGTTCTGTGTTTTGTGGCACTGTATTCTCATCGCATAATTTTTCATTTACTACAAAGAGAATTGAGCGATGCTTCTATTGCACATCATGTCGGAACCCTAATACAGTGGAAACCAAAAACAGACATTTGTCTGGGTTATATTAACCATGTAGTTATTGTAGGGCTTTTACGATGTCAATTACTGTGATGTCATTAAGTAAGATAAGTCATATGACACTTCCTGGAAACATTTGGGGGCAAAGAATGCATGATGTCACGCCCGCTTACCCTAGTATTTTGGTTAAATTCGTCCATGTGTACAGGGCTGCTTTTGCTTATTTACTACTGCAGGCTGAAAGTTGATTGGGAGTCGAGAATTCCAATATGTTTCTTCAGATCACCCTGCCACTGTACAAACCCCAATCAACCTAGCAATACTTGACACCTTTGTACAGCTGAAAGTGACAAACAGTATGCGATGGAACAGTTAAAAAGATGAAATACAAACACCAATCTGCCAAGGCAGTTTGAGTATTGCTGCGATAGAGCACCCCGTCCTCTACTCATAATAATGCAGTAGTTTAACAGAAGGTATCTTTCACGAGATATCCAACCCCCAGTGCATGCCCGTGCAGAGAGGATTCCTGTGCACCCTCAAAATTTCCTCACCGAGGCCTTAAGTCCTAGCGTCAGTTTGGCATAGTGACGATACGCCACCAGATCCGGGGCCACCGCATTCATCATCTCCAAAAACTCCAGAACATGGGGAAAATGGGCAAACCGCCGACACCGTACAACATGCCAGGAAGCTGCCGCCGCCAACTGCTGTGGAGACACATGGCCCAATAAGATCTCTTGAGTCTCCATCAACCTGCAAAAGAACACAAGAAAAAACTCAGCTGTTGAAGGGACAGGGTGCAACCAGCATGCCTTGCATTACAGGGACTACACTTCTTTAGGAGGGAATGTCAATACAAAACAGAGCAATTCACAGGCGAGCCTGCGCGAATTCACAAAAATACGAAATGAGAAAACTAAATTATCGCACTGCGCCTAACAAAAAAGTGCATAATAAGAAAGTTGCTGGACTAAGAACACTTTTGGTACTGCAAGAGATCCCTGGAACAAATAAAGTGGATAACACAATTAAGTTGGAATAAGTGAGGATTGCTGCACAGAGTCAGTCACTGCATACGGCACACAGTGCAAGTGAAAATTCGGTGCGTCGCAAACTTGTGTGCCCAACGTAATAGGATTGTGCCACTGCTCCGAGTGAAAGTGGCCAAAAAATACCAAAGCAATGGGACAGGCTTAGGGATTCAACTAATGTGAAGAAAGAATCTAGGTAAGTAGCTGATCTATTTGGCAGATTCACAAAAGAAAAGAACACAATAATAAAAATTGCAACCGTGCTGAGGCGCAATGCAAAATGCCTCCGTGTTGCAGCATACATTGTCAACCGTCTGTATACATTTACAATTTATGCTATCACCTCCGTTGTCTCGGCTATGAGAAGCTCGTGGTCAAGAAACGGATTTGCATTAAGCTACAGCTGTACTTATCTATGCACATCTTACCTTTCTCCGCTCATGCTCAGTTTCCCGCGCTTCAGTTCCGAGCCATTCTGAATTGAACCGGAAGTGATAACAGTATAGACCGCCTCTGGCAGCTTTCGCGATACCCGGAAGTTCCCCAGAATTCGCCTTAACAACTAGAGCGAGAACTGTAACAGAAAATATGCTAGTACAGGCTGCAGTAATGTAGCGTAAATTCCCCAAATATTTGGTTTTCTTTCACTGGAGTAGGCTACATTTTTAACAAATATTTGCACGTTTAAATATTGTGTACTCAAGTGAAAAACAAACCGTAAAATCAGCTCATTTTTTCATTCCATTTTAAATTAACTATCACACTGTAAAAAGTTACTCTTGGTGCGGTATCAGCAAACTTAATGACGTTGTATTAAACAAGCATTTGCAATGCAATCTGTCGCGCATTGGTGAAAATGAGAAATTTCCTAGTTACCACAAAGGAAAGTTTCAATTCTATTAAGGAGGCGGAGGTGAGGATTTTGCTAGTCCTTTCTCCCTTTTATTGGACAGCAAGTTAGTAGTAAGAAAAAAACAATACACCATGGACTACCCAAACCAACATGGCAGCGGTAGTCCTGGTAACATAACAACCAATCAGAGTCCAACAGATAGCATATAGGGAGTCCCAGCTGTTAGTCCTTCCTCTTTCTTGGGAGCTGCCGCAGGAAAGAAGTCATCCAACCACTAGTCCGCTTTTTGATCGGAGCCTAGGGAAGAGAAACAATAATAATAATATCTCGTCCAGAACAATGTCGAAGAATTCAAGAACATTGCCATGGAGTAAACAGAACGAATTGCAAAGAGAAATTAATCAGCATTGCACAGCTTATCAATGAGAACATTAAAAACACAGAAAAGAGATACTTCCCTTAGACGAAGTAAAATCATCATAGTCCAGTCTCGGGAGGGAAGGCTCGATAAAGCCTGGGTGGGAAAATCCTCGCCTCCGCCTCCTTAATAGAATTGAAACTTTCCTTTGTGGTAACTAGGAAATTTCTCATTCTATGTCAGGAAGCGGAGGCGAGGATTTTGCTTGTTCAAAGCCTACTCACCACCAACGAAGCAGCCTCATGGATTGGCTTAAAGTAGAACTTTTTGAAAGTCGAATCTGAGGACCAATCCGCTGCATTCATGATATCTTCCAGGCGTCCACCTACCTGAATAGCCTTGGAAGCCATTGCACCTCTAGTGGAATGAGCCTCAAAGTCAGTGACGCTAATTCCAGCTTCAGACATAACCCACCTGACCCATCTGGCAATGGTGGGAGAGGAAACTGCCTTGAAAGGTTTCTTGACCGCAATAAGTAATTGTCTCTCGCCCGGAGGGCGGAGCTCAAGAGTAACATCCTCATATGTCTTAAGGCAACAAACAACACAGAGCTTTGGCGAATCTGGGAAAGCCGGGTAAGTTACTGACCTGGTATTACATTTAGTTCTTCTTGAAACAGTAAACGTAACCCCTTCTGGGGTAAAAACCCTGGCTGATATATCCAGTGCACGAACATCTGAAGCACGTTTACATGAAATCAGGCAGAGGAGAATCGCTAATTTGGCCGAAAGCTCCTTGCGGGAAAGGTACTGATTATCCTGCCAGGACTTTAGAAAATTCAAGACCACATTAATATCCCACAATCCTGTATAACGGGGTTCTGGGGGGCGCGAAAGGCGAATACCTTTAAGGAGTTTACAAACCCAAGGGTGCTCACCAACCGGAGAGCCATCAACAAGGGCATGCCCAGCAGATATTGCCGACCTGAAAGAATTAATGGTGCTGTACGCCAATTTATTTTTGAAAAGATCAGCGAGGAAGTTAATCACGTCAGTGACAGAGGAGCCCATGGGATCCAGGTGTTTTCCCACACACCAACGAACCCATCTGTTCCATGCTGATCTATAACGTTTAGTGGTGTTAGGGGCCCAGGCTCCTCGAATGAGGAGCTCAGCGTCTCTCGAAAGCGAGTCACAAGACCAACGTCCCCTGAAATCCTCCATGCCATGAGACGTAGATGGCCCTGGAGAACCAGCGGATGCGGGTGACCCAATGGATCCGTCAGAATGTGGTCGAACGACGGAAGTCGAAGAGGCTTGTCCCAGGACAGTTCCAAAAGAGAAGGGAACCAGCATTGAGCTCTCCAGATTGGCGTGATCAGAATCAGAGAAGCTCTCTGCCTGCGGACCTGAGCCGCCACCCTTTGAATGAAAAGGAAGGGGGGAAACGCATAAGCTGGAAACAGGGACCAGTCCTGTAGGAAGGCATCCACTGCTTCCGCCCCCGGATCCGGTTTCCAGCTGTAGAAGCGGGGCAGATGGGCGTTCCACCTGGACGCGAATAAGTCCATCACTGGAAGACCCCAAAGGTCCGAAATTCTCTGGAATACTGAAGGATCCAGTCTCCAGTCGCTGGCATCCCGGAAATTCCTGGATTGCCAATCCGCTACTGTGTTCAGATCGCCTGGGAGATACTCCGCCGTGACAGAGATCTGGCGAAGAAGGCAATAGTTCCAAAAGTCTTTCGCAAGATCCGCTAGGACCTTGGAGTGCGTGCCTCCCAACCGATTGATGTACCTGACAGCAGTCGTGTTGTCCATCCGAAGAAGAACACAACACGAAACCTTGGTCGAGGTGAAGGAGCGGATTGCGAACGAGCCCGCAAGGAGCTCCAAGCAGTTGATATGGAGGTGAAGTTCCTCCTCCGTCCACCTGCCGCCCACCGAGAGTGAGCCGCAACGGGCGCCCCAACCCTGGCGACTGGCATCTGACTCGATCACAAGATCCGGACGGGAACCGAAAATCGCCTTCCCGTTCCAGGCATCCATGTGATCTAACCACCAAAGAAGCTCCGATCGGGCTTCCAGATTTAAGGAAATCAGTTCCGAGTAAGTGAGACCCTTGCGGAGATGAAATGCCTTCAGTCTCTGAAGAGCCCTGTAATGAAGAGGGCCTGGAAAAATGGCCTGGATCGATGAAGACAGTAAGCCCACAATCCTAGCCAGTTGGCGGAGGGATACTCGATCCCGCCGAAGAACCTTGCGAATCTCCTTCTTGATCTTGGAGATCTTTTCGGAAAGAAGGTGAAGAGTCGCATCCGTAGTTATGATCAGAAAGCCAAGGAAAGTCATTTCCTGTCGAGGAAAGAGATCCGACTTCTGGGCATTGATGATGAAGCCCAGAGACTGAAGAAGGGTTATTGTAACCTGAAGATGGTGAAGAAGGAGGTCTTTGGACTGACACATTAAAAGAATGTCGTCCAGGTAAACAATCAGACGAATCCCCAGGGTACGGAGATGCTCTACCACCGGGCGTAGGAGTTTGGTAAAGCACCAAGGTGCTGAGGAAAGACCAAAGGGAAGCGTACGAAATTCGTAAACCTGATTCGTCCACAGAAACTGGAGGAATCGACATTGCCAAGAAGGCACATTGCCCGTTGCGACCAACCAGCAACGTCATCAACTGACATCGGTAAACCCGGCTCCTTAGAACGTTGGGCCACTTCAATTATTTTAGTGAGAGGGCCCACAACATCCAAGAGTTTATCCTGACAGGCTTTCCATGACCTATCTATACCCTTTTTAGGGTCCTTGATATATTTGGCGAAGAAGGTACACAACTTGTGATCAATCTCAGGGGTGCATGCCACTCTAAAGGGAAGGGAAGGGCGTGGGCACTCAGAACGCAGGCGGAGTCGAACATCCTGAGGTAAAGGCTGTCGAAGCTTAGCTGCGACATAATCAGCTGTAGACTGCTCAGGAAACCACTCCGATGACCTAGGTCTTACAATAGTAGATGGGTCAAACATATTAGGAGGCGCAAGATCACCCTCCGTAAGACTAGGAGCGCTGGGCTTTGGGCGCCAAGACCTGCTCACATCAGAAAAATCCTCTGAGGAAGCGTCCTCATCCTCATCTACGTATTCGTCCTCCTCATCATCTCCCTCAATGGGGAACCCTTCTTCCGGGTCAAGGTCCTGGGTAGCAAAACCACCAGTCTCTCCGGGTGAGTCGTCCCCCCGGTAGGGTGCGCTTCTAAGCGTGCGCGCACTCTTACGGAACACTTCAGATAATTTATTGAAGCCCTCCAGGTGCCCCGCGTCACGCTTCCTGGCCGTACGTGGTAGAGCACACGGAACACCACTGGGCCCTGCCCCACTGTCCCCAAAAACACCAGTATCATTCTTAAAAAACATGGGCTGACAGTCTGTTTACACTGTCCTGCAGAGGTGCCAGGGCTTGAGCTATCGCCGAAGAGAGAAGCCTGTCAACCTCTGCAGGAGGGTGCAAAGGGGTCAGTTGTGGCTGGTCATTAGGAGCCACCACCTCGACAGTAGAAGGACCGGACTGCATTTTAGCAGAAAAACTGGTACCCATACACAAACACCCCAACTATATACAAGGGGAAAACCCTTCACACAGGTACCAGACAGGCTAACACAAGTGAAAAACCTGAAACACCAAAGTTCTGACTGAGATTAAAATAAAATGTACTAAATTCCAGTCAGAAAATACTTCTTGCCGTCGAAAACGGCGTCAGTGTGAGGGAAGAGGCCAAAAAACGAAAGAAGCGCAGTGCCTCAGCGCGTTTCTACTCGAGCGCGAAGAGCGCTGAGGAGAACAGCTGATCGGCGTCAGAAGCCGACACCAAGATCGCGCACGCGCGAAGAAGAAACGCTCGGGCTGAAAGCCTACCACGTTATAAACACAGCCTACAACAAAGGCAAAGTCAATAACTAACAAGCGATATCAAGATAAAGCTGTCTACAATCACAACAAAAACTGCCACGACAAAGATATGAAAAGCGTGACTTATCTTGCCGAGGCAGCAATGGAGAAAGAGGAAGGACTAACAGCTGGGACTCCCTATATGCTATCTGTTGGACTCTGATTGGTTGTTATGTTACCAGGACTACCGCTGCCATGTTGGTTTGGGTAGTCCATGGTGTATTGTTTTTTTCTTACTACTAACTTGCTGTCCAATAAAATGGAGAAAGGACTAGCAAAATCCTCGCCTCCGCTTCCTGACATAGAATTGGAGCTATTGGCCTGGTAAATGATAATGTCTTTTGTTTGCAGTGGAGTTGATGTATGTTGTATGTGGGGGAATTATGTGATTTGAATTGGAATTGTTACTTGTAGAATTGTGTGCGGTGGAATTGTGTGGTGTGAAGTTATAGGGTGACCAGACGTCCCGAATTCCCGGTTTTCCAACGGCTGTCCCGGAAGATTTCGGTAATTTTGGCTCATGTCTTGATTTTTAGAGGAGGTCGACTGAAAACACTGAGAGGCACTTTGTTGGGTGTTATAAAGATGTGCTAGTGAGCATCTGTTATAAGTAAGCAGTTTCATTATTATGTATGATGTTGGTTGTAGAAAGTACATTTTATTTATTTTCTTAATGCCTTTTCTGTGATCTTATGTTGATGAGAACTGTCATCCTGCACCATTCTATTGATGAAAAATTGTAGTCCCTTCTATTTTCCTAAAATCTCCAGGTTTTTGGTTCTCAAGGTCTGGTCACCCTATGTGTAGTGTATTTGTGTAGTGGAATTATGTGGTATGGTGAACAGAAAGGGGTCAGAGCTGTATAAAATAGAAAGTAAGATTGAGAGGGATATGTAGTGTGTGTGTAAAGTGGTGGATGAACTGTAGATAGAGTGGGTTAGCAAGCACGCAATCCCTGGTGACCAATCGCTCTGGGTTTCCCCCTGGAAACGAATAGCCTCCATCCACTCGCCCAAAATAACTGTAGTCTGCACTTCAGTGCATAATTTATTTATGCAAAATAAACATTCAAATGAACCGTGACTTATATTGCTAAACCCTGAAAGCAGTCCATTCAACTGAATTGTCTGTCCGGAATTTGCATGCTCCCTGCGTGACCCCTTGACCACTAGTTTTACAAAGTAAAAACTGTTTTATAAGCATTGGCAAGGCCAATAGGTCTTGGCAATGGCGGAACACGGCGATAATGGTGTTGCCAATGGTATAGGTCGCATAGGAGCTCCAACAAACATTACACGTTTCTGTGCATTTCACTGTAGAAATAGGAACCGTTATTAAACCAACGGCAATCATAGTAAACTGAGATTGGGATGTTTGTTTACGATTTAATGAGGTCCTTAAAAGGCCAATCCTTAAACATGCTGTGCCAACGTGTCAGATCAATAACCCCCAAGTCCCAAAGCTTATGCATTACGACCATGACAGGTTAGGAGGGATCCAACTTGGGAG
Organism: Lissotriton vulgaris; assembly: GCF_964263255.1. Lineage (NCBI taxonomy): Eukaryota > Metazoa > Chordata > Amphibia > Caudata > Salamandridae > Lissotriton > Lissotriton vulgaris. The sequence continues at coordinate 1,599,888,190 of NC_141693.1, forward strand.
CCTCACCACGAACATGCTTGCAGTCGCTGCACCTGTTCACCTTGAAACATTCCTTTCCATATAATGAACGCCTTACAGCCAGGGCCACTGGAATTATGCGGCAGGAGAGGGCTAAATTTTACGGCCGGGTTGAGTAAATTATGCAGCAAGAAAAGAAAAATGATGTGCCATAATGCAGCCAATTTTTTAATGGACATTGGGTGCACCTTATTAGTACCAATGTAATACCCAAATATAGCAATAAGAAATGGAAAGGTGACCAGTCAACCTTTGCAAAAGGCCTTATACTGCGCTGTAACCTGTGCCACTGCATTATTAGCAACTTTAAAACCGTATGAGCTAAAAACATTTTTTTTGTTAAAATCTTCAGATTATGCGCATGTGATGGATTATGTGGCAGATGCGGAAATGTTATAGTTATAGCCGCACAATTGCATAATTTCAGTGGCCCTGCTTATAGCACGAACCTTTAGCTAGCCACAGTGGTTTCATACACCATTGAAATTCTATGGCGTGTTAAACAACAAGTGGCATTTCAAAATGTCAAACTGACAGCACTTTTTTTTATACATTCACAGAACTGCCCAAAAACTACAAGACGGCGGATTGTGAGTTTCTGCAGCAGCAGCGTTACATGCATGATTATATCTTTACAGCACTAGCCCTATAATACACCCTCTGCACAACTGTGCTCACAGCTAAGCTCAATCTAGTTACAAGTGCCAAAGGGGATATTGCACAGCCTCACACCCTATGCAAACAGTAACTGGTCACCTTTTAGTAGCTGAAAATGTCACATAATTTCAAGTGAACCTAAAATTACAGGCACGTAAATAGAATAGACTAGAGGAGGATCGTATATGAGGAGGCGGGGAGGAGAGAGGACTAACAGGAAGCTGGGGGACAGATAAACCAGGGAGAGGGAGTTACGTCAAGGAGAAGGACCTTGATAGACGATGTGGACAAGAGAAAGGAGGGGAAAGAAAGCAGGGGCTTGTCACTACATTCTTAAGGCTAACATATTCACCCTTTCTGCTATTCAATCAAGAAAGCACCTATGTAAAAAAATATACTCATCATCGAGTTGAAGAAACATATTTGATGCTACCGTAAAGTCGGTGATATTATGTCTCTTGATTCTGGGGAGCAAAATACGCTTTGGGTATAAAGAATAGAAATAAGAATGAGAAAAAACGTCGGTTTTAAAAAAAAAACTCACACATCATCCTAGGGGGGTGAGAGTTCTTTTGAAAAACCTTATTGTTTTTTCTCATAGAAGAATTACTGAATGGATTTGTGATGCAGTTTGATTTCTAGCTCGTTCTTGTTGTTTATTATTAGTTCTCAGGGGAGAAGGACGCGCATATGTTGATCCTCATTCTCTCAATTTGTTTAACGTAAAAAATAGAAACCACAAAAAAAGAAAAAGTGCAACATGGATTGGCCTGAACTCCTGTTGCAAGGGCAGGGTAAAGAATCAAGGTTTGGTGCGAAGGTTTACCTTTTCCATAAAATTTACGAAGACTAGCAGACACAAAGCCCTAGGGATAAAAGCCATCAGCACAGCATTCAGCGGCAGCTCCTACGCTAAGACAGAGTAGTGCCGCCCCACTGCTTTAAAGCAGTGCAAAGGAAAAAATAAAATTATAATAACAGAACTTTATTATCCTTTTATTTTTTGTATTGCAGTTACTGCCAGATTATGGTGCGGCGGGCTCCGTTCCCCGCTTCACAGCGAGGAGGAGTGGCTGATGCTTCACCTAAAGTGTGCATGTCTGTTTGGCCAGCCATCTCGGGCCAGCCAAACAGTCGCCCGCACTTTCCATGTTCTCCACCCAGGCTGTATTACAACCTGGGTGGAGAACATGCCCAGGCTTCCACTCCCTCACTGCAACACTCAGGTCAATCACAACGCTGCTATTAGCAGAGTCATGATTGGCTAAGGGAATCTGGAAGCCTGGGTGCTTCCTGTTCCTGCTTCTTCCAGAGAAGAGGTGGCAGCTAGTGACAGCGACCAGCGGGATGTTTTATTTTTTATTTATTTCCTACGTCCCCACCTTCACCTGCCCCCTGCCACCATCCCCTAACAACCATCACTGACAGCATCGACTGCATGCAACAAGGATGGTAACGGAGAACCCTTAACTTTAGGCAGATCAGGGGTCATGGTTAATAAAAGCGGATGAAGATCATTGATATGTAAAATGAATAAAAGTGGAGCTAAGACGCATCCTTGTATCACACTGCGAAAAATACCACATCTTTAGACACCTCGACCTGAGTGTTTATTCTAATTCTAGCCTTCATGTCCTTGTGTAAATTAGCCAAAAAGTGCACCAGTGCTTCGTCAATCCCATATACTAAAATAAAAAATGTGTCCACAGCTTTTAGAGATGAACGCAATCAAATGCAGTGATCAAATCCATAAATGCTAGGTATGATGGAGAATTTTGGGCTATGGAGTATTTCCCGAAGAGCAGATTGAGATTAAGGCATTGCTCCACTGTGCCAACATTGGACCTAAATCCAGGAGTGGTTCCTCCATGTGTGCAGAGGAGTGTCACCTCACTGCTTTCTTGCAGTGCAAGAAGCAGAAACATAAAATGGAATTATAAATACCAATGTATGTTTCTGCTTCTCGCACTGCGAGAAAGCAGAAGGGTATAGTTGGTGGCAGGCGGGTGGGTGGGTCTGCTCGAGGGTAGGGAAGGAGTGAAGTGTCCAATGTTGCGAGCACTGCAGGGGGCCGACCAAACCAGTCATGCGCACTCTCCTTTTTCTCCATGTAGGCCGCATGCAGCCTACGTGGAGAAAATATCCTCCCCATAGACGCCTGTGTGGTTCGTTGTCCCAACTAATCACAACGCTGCCATTGCAGATTTGTGATTGGCGTAGGGGAGGGAAGGAAGGCTGCCTGCTTCCTGTTCCTGCAGAGCCAGGAAAGCAGGAGCAGACTGAGCTGTGGAGACGCAGGGCCCGGGAAAGGTACTTTTTTTATTTTTTAAATCCACCCTCTCCCCGCGTGACCCCCCTTCCCTCGTGACCACTCACCCGTCCCCCCCCAGCCTGCGCTACCCCGCACCCACCCCTCCCTCCACCAGTGAGCCATGCCGGCCGCGACTGCCTAAAACCATACTGGCATGGGTATAAGATGGACTTTTCTTCTGCCCATTCCTTTATCTGATGATATAAGACCCCTCCCTACATTTGTAGGTCGAGCCTAGCTGCAGCGTGCATGCGCTGCTCGCTCTGTGAGACTGCTGTAGAAGAGTATGGGAGAGAAGTCAGCGCCCACTCTCCTCCCATATTTTTCATTGGCTTGTGTCATTGTCTTTTATAAATGCTGCCTTCGGATTTGTTAATGGGCCTGTTAATCCCTCCTTAGTATGGCTTTGTCTTCATTTGTACTCTCCCATGGTGAGAGGCCCTTTTACTTTAGATGTTACACAGGACCTGTTATTTAGTCTGTAAGCACTATTTACTTTATTGAGTTTCTCTTACTGCAGGCTGGACAAGCGCTGCTTCAGCTAAAACCGCTTGTGTTTTTTTAAGCAGCAGGGCTGCCTCCGTAAAACGTGCGCCCGCTTTCAATCACTTTATTTTTATTTTTTTATTTTTTATTTTTAAATGGTGTTTATTGTTTCCAGTCAATTATACACAGCTTGATTGAGCCTACAACCCTGAGGCCGGCCGCGTGAAATGCCATCACATTATAATTAAATACACAGCTTAAATGGCGACATCCCGGGGCCCAGCAGCGTATGTAGAACAAATCGGATTCTATAATAATATATCGTTTCCAACACCAGCAGAAGAAGTGACTAGAAATAGTTACCAGTACAGTCCGCACAATAGCCATTTGTCAGAAACTAAACAAACCTATGTATAACTCCCCCCCCTCCTCATCTGTCAACAGCACGGTCAGTCTGCCCTCATCTAGTGCCACACATCTGGCCTGGCCACACTCAATGGTTTCTCATCTGGGCTAAAATCCACAGCATCTTCTCCCATCTCATGTCCAGGGCTCCCTCACAATATCTCTTTCATCAAGTGCACAGGCAAGCTCCACACCTGGGGCCCTGCATAGCTATGCACGTCACATGTCGACTCACGAACCATGATCAATACCCCCAGACTCTAGCCATGAGACGTATGGTTCCCAGATATCCACTGTGGACACATTTTACAATCGGGGACAAGATGGTGGGTTGTGTAGCACCAATAAACCCGTGGTATCTCCGCATTCCTGCAATCATGGACACACTTACAAAAACACTTGTCCACTATTTCCAAGACAACAAAGGCTCGGTGGACTCCCCCACAGTCCTCTGGGAGGCTTTCAAGACAGTTATCAGGGGACAAGCGCTATCGGCAATCGCCGGGACGCCTAAAGAGAAAGTTAAAGACATGACTTGTATCAAGCAGGATCTCCTCCCCCTGGAGGGGGTAATGGAGGGGGGGAGGACCAAGATGCCCTCCACCAACTAAAACAAATGACAGTGGAATACAAAGCCGTTGTTACAGACATGGCCAAAAACCTGAAGAGAGACAGGGATGGACGACAGTATGACCAAGGTAACAAAGTGGGCAAATTGATCGCATGGCTGGACAAGAAAGAGAGGGCAAAGAGACTGGTCCTGGTGCTCCAGACAAGCTCTGCCACTGTATTGACAGAACCCCAGGACATTGTTCTTGAGTTCACTGACCACTATACGAATACTGGAGGAAGGTGCAGGAGTGCATGAGTACTGTGTGGGGTGTGGAGATTCGGCTGGAAGCCAAGCGGTGCCTTTTGAACGTGTGGGAGCCCACTAACCTCAATAGCAAGAGTAAACTCTGGGCAACTTTGGGCCAATTGGTGGCAAAAAGAAATATCACCCGATTATGGGGAGCGACTGTGCCACCTATGCTGGGAGCCTGGAAAGCAGACATGGATTGGAGTATGATTAGGGATAAAACAGTTTACCGCGCTGCCTCCAAAAATGGATGGCGGTCTGGGATAAATGGAATGTGTATTGTGGCTATAATTGTGAACCTCCTCTTTTCCCCCCCGTGATGTACCCTTGTTGCTCTGATTCTAATGTAATCACTGGACTCATCTCTGCTATGTATATGTCTTGTGGAGAAGTGTGGCTCAAGTGGTTGGAGCGGCAGACCCTGATGCAGAGGTCTGGCCCGGACCAGGGTTCAATTCCCTGCCTCGGTGGGTCTTGGGCTGAGGGCTCAAATTTCCCCGGACCTGACAATTCTCGCCTCGGCGCCTATTCCAATCATGGAGTCCCACTCTGCAACTCTGGGCAATAGCTTGCTTAATCTCCACGACGGCCCCTCACAGCGGGATGCCTGGCTTTCACCTTGGAGATGCCCAGTAATGGGTTATCTAACAGGGGAATGCCAGGACGGGTTCCCTAAGCAAGCGCTTAGAAACCGGTCGGTGATACAGCGCTATATAAATGAATCTACATTTACATTTACCGAATTCATTAACAGAATTGTGCTACTGCAATGAATCTTTAATTGTATTGTAGTGACCTGAACCATTCTCGTTAATAAAAACAGAATACAAAAAAAAAATGAAGGTTACCTGGATCATGAGACATTCTTTCGTACATTGGGCAGTCAGATACGCAGGTCTATGGTCGTAACCTGGGTATGAAGAGCAGCCATCATGAGGTGCATAGGTGGGGTAAAGGAGGGATGGTCTGGGGGGCTTTATTGCTGTGGCTGACGAAGATGATATCACAAAGAGACTGTCCCAATATGTTGGTCCTACACTTGAGCGAAAATGACTTGATACGATTATCGGGATTGGCAATTTTGCAGCACATACAGAGGGATCTGGAGGTGATAAAATGTATTTTGGCTGGTACATGCCTAGTATGGACCGAATGTGTGCTTGCAGAGACATTAAGGTGATTGCTCATGTGTATTTATTTATTTGAGAAATGTTATATAGCGCTGGCTAGACCCGGAGGTATCAGAGTGCTTTACATGAGCATCAGTGGTTTACAAGTTGCATAATTACATCGGTTACAGGAGGCCAGTATAAAAACATGAGATTACGCAATAATAAAGGAAATTGACGTATAGTATAGTCAAAACAGTGGGAAAGGAGGGGGAGGGGGGGAGAGACACAGCAGGGAGATGAGGAAAACCATGTCAGATGTCCGGCTGGGTAGGTGCTGGCCGAGGGGGTGAACCCAAGCCAAACTCCGCTATAGCTGCATGGGACAGCTCCACCGGGCATCGGCCAAGGTTGCTCGGGTACCGCTGTAAGTACGACAAGATTCAGGCATCCGCCCAGGGGGCATTGTCATAGATCCATCAACGCACCGGTCCAGGTGTTGCTGGGAAAGGCCGACTGCTACATCTTCCAACTCGCCCCCAGATCAAGATGAGGAAGATCAGAGGGGAAAGGACCGTTTCAGAGGCTGTCAAGTTGAGGGATAACCCATCCTTCATGTCTACAGTCCTTTTGGCGGGAGGGGTTGTGATTAGAAACCTGATCTTCCTCAGAAATGAGTCCTTTATAGGCTCCCATAGTGACAATGCCGATATGGATCCTAGAGAGCAGATTGTCCCAAATTCAGTATTGTCTCAGGACCATATTGACAGTTTACCCCCAGTGTCCAAATAATATCCACTGAATGGGGATTGAACGCTGCTGGTTGCTAGTCCACTCCGCCATGCACTGCATTACACATCCTAGCTCAGCGCCGTCTTGGAGTCAGGCGCGGGTGAAAAAACGATCTCCAGGGGACTTTACCTCTGCTACCGAAAGTATCCCAACTTCTTGCCACCCTGCCAGCCTCACACACCAGTTGCTCATTTTAATGGAAGCCCGTCCATGGTATATACACGCACTCCCAGCAATCGGCCAACAGTCCCAGCGGCATACTCTGATGGGGCACACTGAGAGGGGAAGTGTCGTGTTTAGCCAGACTGACTAACCTGGATATCCGGTACAGCAGGAGCGAGGCCGAAGCAAACTTCCTTCCTCCCTGGACACGGTACTACAGACGAGCGCAAAACTTGCACTCGCATATAGGACCCCACCCCGGGAAGGGGAAAAGTGGATAAATAAAATATAAAGATGTGGCAGCCAGAAACCATCTACAGGACTTGACAGCAGGGGAAACGCCAGACGTAGAGGTTGTAAGTAGGTACCTGCACAGGAATACAAGAGCAAGACGGTTACCTTTTGCCCTCCCACTCTCGGTCTTTCTCTGTATTAGATAAGAGGACTGGCACTTACTCAATGAGGCTTCCACTCTTGCTTAATGAAAAAGAAGGCAAAATAGAAAAAAGAAAAGAAAAGAAAAGAAGAAAGGATTTGCCCAGAATCCTTATATCAGGAAAGAAGCACAAGACTTCTACAGTACTCTTCAGTGATGCCACAGGCTGGTGAACTACACCATAAGATCAAAAGATCCAATAGGATGTTCCAAAAATCATACTCAAAGCAAACACCAGGTTACAAAGTTCTGGATCCGAGCCACTCAACAGCTCATGAGAATTCCACAAAATGTTCAGCAAGGTACCTTTGCCACAAAAACAAATGTCAAAAATAGTAGAGCAAAAATAATCAGAAGAGTTTCAAAAGCACCCTTCTATCTAGCAACCGCTAGAATACATACGGACTAATGACAGTCACTGGAGTCAATAGAGATAATTAGCACCCTTCATAGTCCTTGCTCCGAATTCAGGGCTCAACTTGTACCCCAGCTCACCCCACGGCTCCACAGCCGATATCCGTGTACTACGCTGCCTTGCTTCCAGCGCGGCTCTCTGTCAGCGCGGCTCCCCGACGCTGCTCTCCGTCTCTCCAACACCCAGCGCGGCTCTCTGTCAGCGCGGATCCTCGACGCTGCTCTCCGCTGATCCTAGCATCCACACTCCAACAAAGCGAGCGCGGAAGAAAGTTTCCCGACTCCGTGTCATAAAACACAATCCAGGGCATGCACGAGATTCACAAGGCTCAGTCCAAAAGTTACGAGGAAACACAGGTGACAAGCACCGCGGCAAGCGCTGAGAAGACATATATAGAAAACGGACTTAGACAGGTAGAGACAGAGACAAAGGACTACAACAAGCATTCTGGGATTTGTAGTTCCCCTATATGGCTTAAATCGTGACAGAACCCCCTCTCAATGACCGACATCTCGGCGGTCCACCAGGCTTCGTAGGGAATGTAGCGTGTAAACGCCGTAACAACCCAGGACAGTGCAAGTTACCAAGAGGTTCCCAAGAACGCTCCTCAGGGCCATACCCCTTCCAATCAATCAGATATTGTAAGGCTCCCCTCACCCTTCTGGAATCCAGTACGGCTTTAACTTCATACTCAACATCCCCTTCCACCGTCACTGGCGGAGGTTTAGCTACAGCTCTTGTCCCTTGGATATATGGTTTCAGCAAGGACACATGGAAAACGGGATGTATGTGCCAGGAAGAAGGAAGCTTTAATTTCATGGCTACTGGATTAATCACAGCAACGATGGGATATGGACCCACAAACTTTGGTTGTAAACGTGTGTTGCCTTTCACTCTCAAGTGTTTAGTGCTCAACCATACCTTGTCTCCCACTACATAGCAAGGTTCTGGGGTTCTCTTTTTGTCTGCCTGCATTTTGTCACGGTTTCTGGCTGCCTCCAATTGCTCTTTGGCTGACTTCAAAACAGATTGAAGATGGGCATGATGTTGTTGTATGGAGGGATGAGAGGAGGGGCATAACTGATCAAATGGCAAAGAATTGGGGTGATACCCAGTGAGACAAAAGAAAGGAGAGCATCCTAACGAAGAGTGAGTTGTGTTATTATAGGCAAACTCAGCCATCCACAACAACGTCCTCCACTCTTCCTCCTGTTGTAATGTAAAGCACCTTAAATACTGCTCTAACGTCTGATTCAGTCTTTCTGTTTTACCATCCGTCTGCGGATGGTAACTCGTTGATAGTCTAGCATCTATTTTCATCACTTCACATAATGCTTTCCAGAACTTTGAAGTGAACTGAGTGCCTCTATCTGTTATTAGAACAGAAGGAAGCCCATGCAACCGTACTACATTCTGTAGAAAGACTATAGCTAATTCACCTGAGGTGGGCAATTTGGGTAATGCAATAAAATGACCCATTTTGGTGAGATGGTCTACCACCACTAGAATGGTGTTGTTGCCGAAACTGATAGGCATTTCCACTATGAAGTCCATAGAAACTGTATGCCATGGATAGGGAGGAACAGGGATAGGACGCAACAATCCAGTGCTTCTTTGATGTTGTGCTTTAGCCTGGATACATATGGGACACTTGGTAACGTATTCTTCAATATCTTTCCGCATGGTTTCCCACCAAAAATACCGGGAGGTAGTCTGGAAAGTCTTGAGTATACCTGGGTGTCCACTCAAAGATGAGTCATGGGTCCATCGAAGGACTAAACTCTGTACTTCATGGTCTGGTAGGAACAACTGATCGTTTCTGAAGAGGAGTTTATCTTTCTTCTGCCGTTGCAGTGGCTCCTTGGCTAGCCAGGCTTGTGCGTCTAAAAGGCTGCTTTTGTCTTCGACTAGTTTCAGGAAATCTGCAGGACCGACAACCGCTGCTACTGTTTGATTGAAGGATGCTCTGTGTAAAAGAAAGGGGGGGTCTTCCATCTCTGAAGGCTGGTTCTTTAGCACTGATTCAGGTCTTGATAAAGCATCCGCTTTGCCATTTTGTGGGCCAGGACGATACTTGATTATGAAATCAAAATCAGAGAAAAATAACGACCACCGCAATTGGCGAGGTGTTAAAGCTTTTGCACTCTTCAAGAAGAGAAGGTTTCTATGATCTGTAAAGATTTCCACAGTGTGTCTTGCCCCCAACAAATGATGTCTCCATTCTTCGCAAGCTCGCTTGATAGCCAATAACTCCTTATCAGTTATGCTGTAATTCACCTCACTAGAAGACAGTTTTCTGGAGAAATAGGCTACTGGATGCAGCTGGCCTGTATCCGGATTCCGCTGGGATAATACACCTCCGATAGCAAAATACGATGCATCAGTTTCCAACACAAATGGCTGTCTGGCATCTGGATGGCGTAAGATGGGTGCCGAAATGAAACATGTTTTCAGGGTTTGAAAAGCTTGTTCTGCAGCTTCAGTCCACTTGAACGTAGCTCCTTTCCTCAAGAGAAGGGTTAACGGCTGTATAATCCTGGAAAATCCTTGTATAAATCGCCGATAAAAGTTAGCAAAACCAATGAAGCTTTGCAACGCTTTTACACTAACTGGTGATTCCCATTGTGTGATGGCTTGAATCTTTTTATGATCCATTTGTAATCCCTTCGGGCCAATGATGTATCCAAGGAATTCTACTTCAGTGGCATGGAACAAGCATTTCTCCAATTTGGCGTATAATTCGTGCCGTTGGAGCCTTTCCAATACTTCCATTACATGTTTAACATGATCCTCCTGCGTGGCAGAGTAGATGAGGATGTCATCAATATAAACTATGCATGATACATCCAATAAACCCCTCAGCACCTCATCCATAAAATATTGAAATGCCGCCGGGGCATTGCACAAGCCAAAGGGCATCACTTGATATTCGTAGAGCCCATATTTAGTGCGGAAAGCAGTCTTCCATTCGTCACCGCGACGAACCCGCACCAAATGGTATGCCCCCCTCAGATCAAGTTTGGTGAAGATCGTCGCATCCTTTAGCTGATCCAATAGCACTGGTATTAATGGAAGAGAATATCTGTTCTTCCTGGTTACCCTATTGATGGCTCTGTAGTCAATACAGGTTCGCAAACCCCCTTCTTTCTTCGGGATAAAGAACAGAGGAGATGATGCGGGAGACGTGGAGGGACGTATGAAACCTGAGGCTAAGAGTTTCTTTAGATACTCCTGAAGGTAAACATTTTCTGACTCTGTGAGAGCGTATATTCTGCTACATGGAATGTTGGCCCCAGGTTCTAACTCGATCACACAATCATAATCCCGATGAGGGGGTAGTTTGCTGGCTTCTTTCTCATCGAAGACGTCTCGATACTGGCTATACACCTCAGGAAGAAAAGAGATGGCATTCACTTCGAGATGTATTCCTGCTCCTGCTAGAGTGCTTGCTGGGGTTTCCACGTGTATGGTCTCATGGATACAAGGGAGGGAACAATGGTCCTTGCAGTACGTGGAACTCAAGGTGATAGTACGAGCAGCCCACTTAACAACAGGATCATGCAAAGTTAACCAGGGCATTCCTAAAATTAGCTTGAACTGCGGGGCATCTATCAAATCAAATGGTATATATTCATGATCATCTTGTCCCACTCGCATCACCAACTGACTTGTATGGTAACACACTGGCCCGGAAGTTAAGTCAGACCCATCCACGGACTTCACAGCTTCAGGGGTCTCTTTCTGGATACAAGGAATTCCAAGTCTTTTGGCATATTGCAGATCAATGAAGTTTCCTGTTGCTCCACTATCCAACATGGCATGTACCATCACAGGTTGACCGCCTGGCCATTGTATTGTAACGCAGACATTCATGTGGGGTACACCTGGCTGCATTGTATTGGCTACGGCATGGTAGACCTCTTGTTCGGTGTCTGAGCTCAAGCAAGGGGTCTGGGACTCGCTTGAGCAATCTCGTTTCCCGCCACGTTGAGGGGATGTTCCACCACGGAAAGAGAACGGGTACCTTTGGTCTTTGCTCTACATTCTCTAATGAAGTGTCCAGATTTCCCACAGTACATGCAGAGTTTTAGATTGCGTCTGCGAGTACGTTCTTCTGGAGATAATGGTCCTCTTACACCTCCGATTTGCATGGGTTCAGGGGTATCGGAGGTTGTAGCGCTTTCTGCAGCAGCCTTAGGTTTTACCATGGGAAACCGGAAATCATACCGATGTTTGTCGCCCCTGCGTTCTTGTAATCGATGATCCAGCTGAACTGTGAGGTCAATCAATTCTTCACAGGTGGTAGGCAACGTGACTACCTGCGCCAATACATCCTTTAATTCACCTCGCAATCCTTGATAGAACAAGGAGATTCTCTTTGAGGTTGGCCAATCAGTTTCAACAACAAGACGATTAAAATTGGTAATATAAGACAACAAGTCTTGGGATCCTTGTTTCAATGTAATCAACTCCCTATCTAATGACAACATATGTGCCTTACGATCAAACAATTTACGCATCTCATCACAAAACCCCTCAAAGTCGTCTAATACGGGATCCTTCCTTTCAATGAGCGGGAATGACCAACTAGCTGCGTTGCCCCCCAAATATGACAACATAAAGGCTGTTTTGGAGTGGTCATCAGGGAATACCGTTGGCTTACATAAAAAATGTAACCTACACTGACCCAGGAAGGTACCGAATTTCTTAGGGTCCCCCATAAACCGTTCTGGAGGCACAAGAGGCAATTGAATTGGTTGTACTACTTGAATGGTAGAAGGCCCTTGCCCTCCTCCCTGTATAGTGGGGTTCTGAGTGTGCGTCGGAGGTTGGAAAGTAGCTTCTTTAATGTAATGGGCTCCTCTTGAACCAGCAGGACTGGTACGTGCCATTCCTGCTACCTCCTGACGTAGAGTACCCATCTCCTTTCTCATTTCATGATTTTCCCCTCTAACGGCATCTACCTCCACCCGTAAAGCGTTAAGGGCTTCTAACATAGATGCCAAAACATTCTCAGTCTCCATCGCTCAGGCTGTAGTAGAACGTAGGCTTGTCACTCTGTCGTGTTTAGCCAGACTGACTAACCTGGATATCCGGTACAGCAGGAGCGAGGCCGAAGCAAACTTCCTTCCTCCCTGGACACGGTACTACAGACGAGCGCAAAACTTGCACTCGCATATAGGACCCCACCCCGGGAAGGGGAAAAGTGGATAAATAAAATATAAAGATGTGGCAGCCAGAAACCATCTACAGGACTTGACAGCAGGAGAAACGCCAGACGTAGAGGTTGTAAGTAGGTACCTGCACAGGAATACAAGAGCAAGACGGTTACCTTTTGCCCTCCCACTCTCGGTCTTTCTCTGTATTAGATAAGAGGACTGGCACTTACTCAATGAGGCTTCCACTCTTGCTTAATGAAAAAGAAGGCAAAATAGGAAAAAGAAAAGAAAAGAAAAGAAGAAAGGATTTGCCCAGAATCCTTATATCAGGAAAGAAGCACAAGACTTCTACAGTACTCTTCAGTGATGCCACAGGCTGGTGTACTACACCATAAGATCAAAAGATCCAATAGGATGTTCCAAAAATCATACTCAAAGCAAACACCAGGTTACAAAGTTCTGGATCCGAGCCACTCAACAGCTCATGAGAATTCCACAAAATGTTCAGCAAGGTACCTTTGCCACAAAAACAAATGTCAAAAATAGTAGAGCAAAAATAATCAGAAGAGTTTCAAAAGCCCCCTTCTATCTAGCAACCGCTAGAATACATACGGACTAATGACAGTCACTGGAGTCAATAGAGATAATTAGCACCCTTCATAGTCCGTGCTCCGAATTCAGGGCTCAACTTGTACCCCAGCTCACCCCACGGCTCCACAGCCGATATCCGTGTACTACGCTGCCTTGCTTCCAGCGCGGCTCTCTGTCAGCGCGGCTCCCCGACGCTGCTCTCCGTCTCTCCAACACCCAGCGCGGCTCTCTGTCAGCGCGGATCCCCGACGCTGCTCTCCGCTGATCCTAGCGTCCACACTCCAACAAAGCGAGCGCGGAAGAAAGTTTCCCGACTCCGTGTCATAAAACACAATCCAGGGCATGCACGAGATTCACAAGGCTCAGTCCAAAAGTTACGAGGAAACACAGGTGACAAGCACCGCGGCAAGCGCTGAGAAGACATATATAGAAAACGGACTTAGACAGGTAGAGACAGAGACAAAGGACTACAACAAGCATTCTGAGATTTGTAGTTCCCCTATATGGCTTAAATTGTGACAGGAAGCCCACGCCAGCCCCAGAGTGTAGAGCAAGCGAGGCCAGACTCCTCACCACCGCTCTCCCCCCGCTACCTCTGATCAGTGCTTGGCTCTTCATCCAGGGCAGGTCTCGCCAGCTGGCGCTGGATGTGCCACGGTCAGCATCTTCCGCATTCTCTGGAACGATGTGTAATGCACGTCTGCTCCTCGTTCCCGCACCTCTAGATGGCGGCCCTCGACTCTGCGAGTGCTGGACCGTACTTCGTTCAGGCAGTTGCCGCGGAACCCGGTGTGCACAGCAGGTTTCTTGAAAGCTTGGTAATGCCTATTATATGATGAAGATGCATGACGTGATCAGTAGTTTGTGGAACAAATCTATCTGGTGGTGCAGGGAAGACTAGGGGGCATATTATCAAGAATGTGTGATAACCATGGCAAATTTAGCTTAACACAACTGTGTATATCGCAGTCTATCGCGAGAAAATAACACCGTCTTAACGTCCAATTACCATCACATCGGCACCATGCGATAGTAGCAGGATAACGCGCTGATGGACTTGCCCCTTCTGGCAGGTTCGGATGTACCATGTTACAACGCATACCATTACAACTACCTACCGTTACAACGCGACCATTACAACGCATACCATTACAACGCATAGCGCTTTGGGGTGCTGGATAGTGGTAAGTATAATTTACTATTCTAACTCCAGTCCCCGTGGACCCTAGGGAAGGTGTTGGATAGTAAATTATACTTATTCCCTATCCTAGAGCGCCCCCCAGCGCAATGCGTTGTAATGGTATGCGTTGTAAAAGTCGCGTTGTAACAGTAGTGCGTTGTAACAAATGCGTTGTAACAGGTGTATACCGCAGGTTCACCCCTAAACTTTTTGCTTTCAATGGTGACCTGGTGATGGTGATTTTTGGCTTCTGCGCACTTCCACTGTGTCCCAGTGGAAAGTGCGTGCGCACTCTGAGTGCGTGGAGTAAGGTTGGCCTGCCCTCCCATAGGAATGCATGGGGAATGTATGTGTCTCTGGTAGTTCCTGATGCGTGGGGTGTACAGGCTCGAGTCTGGTATGTGCGGACTCGTGTGGTTGAATGCTTCGCAATGATGTATGTGGCATGATTATGTCGTGTGTGGAAGTGCCACTTCTAGGAGTTGGCATATTAGTGTAAAATGTGTCTGGCGTGTGATTGGCTGGAGCTGGCTGGGATGCCAGGCTCCATGAGTCATGATGGGTCTGCCCGGTGGTGAGTGTGGAGATTAGCATGCTGATGGCTGGGGAGGAGTGCACCTGGTTCCTGAATAGGGCTGGGCTTTCCCCACACAATGCTGGCTCCGCCCCCTGTGGTGCGTCTAACGACCCTAACCCTGCCAGTGAGTAGAGTGAGGGGCTGAGGACATCAACCAGCTGCGACTGGTTTTCCCCCTCACCCTGTGCCAGAACAAAGGATATAGTAGTACAAGAAGGGGCTGTGTCCCCTAACAAAATGTTCTCTACCAGGAACCTATCTGAGGGGGGCTGCTGCTGCTGGAGGCCAGGAGGAACCGCCACTTGGGACTGCCTTCCTGCTTGGAGGGTCCAGTGAGCTGGCCCCTGGCCCAGCCTTGCCCCCCCCCACCTTGCTCTGCTGAAGGACCCTTGTCCTTGACTTTTGGTGTTTCCTGCTAGTGCCTGGGAGCGCGAAACTTTCACCCCCAGCGCTGGAAGCGCTTTTCCTTCACCTCTAGCGCTGGGAGCGCTGTGGATTGTCCTTTAGCGCTTGGGAGGGCTTTATCTGTTTCAACTAGCGCTTGGGAGCGCTTTATTTGTGAAAGCCCGTGCCCACCCGGTCTTGTCTGCATGTTGTGGCCACTTGGGCGGCGCGGGAGTCCACTCCGCTAATTTGCCGCTTATTGCACATTTTCGTCTGAAACACGGGTGCTCACCCCGCTTTAATTGTCCCTTTAAACCGGGAGCCTACCCCAGATTGCCACCGTCAAAGAGAGCATCCCCCCCCCCCGGGCCGCCGCTCTGCCCACGGCGACAAGGAAGCAGCTAGCTGGCCGGCCAATAGCAGCGAGAAGGGGCCGGAAGTCCCGCCCCCGCAGCCCGAGAGAGAAAGCAGCAGAGGAGTCTGGGCCGCGCACGCCCACTGAGCTGCACCGGCGGAGGAGACGGGAAGTAGAGCGGGGCTCCCATGAGGTGAGGAGAGCCTCGCATCCGCCGACAAGCCACCCAGTAAAGAAGAAACGGGGCTCCCGTGTGAAGAGGAGAGCCCCGTGTGTGCAGTCAGGAGAGCCCCAGCAAACCGACCGGTGAGTCGGGCCCTTGGGTGCACTGTAAGAGAGGAGGGCGTTGGGCACATTGCCGGTGCCCGCCCCTCCTGCCTGTGCTATCTGGAGCTGAGGCTCCACCGGAAAAGGGGGCATAATTGTTTATTCCGAGTCCCCAGAAGGGGGACTCCAACATTACGGGGCAAGTTGCTCTACGAGCCCACGAGGGGCTCAGGGGGCATTACAGTGTCTTTGAGCCTAAGATAAGTTCCGGGGGCAATACTTGGTTGGGAGCCAGAGAGGCTCCGGGGCACAAGACCACGAGAGGGACCGCCCCCGAGAGGAGGCAGTCTTGTTGTAGCGAGGAGCGGCCCCGGTTGGCAGCGGGCCGCTCCCACGAAGAAGGGGTCATTGCCTTTCTGAGTCCCCAGGAGAGGGACTCCAGCTAAGCAGCCCACAGTTGTTTTAGAGCCTGAGAGAGGTTCAGAGTGCCATTCTGTTGGTTAGAGCCCAGCGAGGCTCCGAGGGGACAGTCAGTTGTTTAGAGCCACGAGGCTCTTGGGGTCACGAGTGCTTTGGCCCCATTGCTGTTCTTGAGCCCACGAGACTCTAGCATTGGCCCCATCATTGTCTTCACAGCTGCCCAGCACTTCGTGGGCAGCTGCTACGTTTAGGCCCCTGACATTGGGCCACAGGGCGTCCTAGCTCCAACAAGGCCAGTTGGCCTAGGGACTGTCACAGGTGGTGACTAAATGTGAGTTTGGCGCAATTGTGTTTCCCTGCACCTCTGAATGTGTTGTCTATGCATCATGTGTTTTCCTTCCCTACACCTCTGAATGTGTTGTGATGCATCATGTGTAAAGTGCTTATACCCCTACAGGTATTGTGATACTTAGGTGGTTGTTCTTGCTAGTACAGGTGGTGCTAGTGAGGTCCTGGTTCCCTTAGTGACCTGTTCCTAAGGTTGTTAGGGTTGCGTAGGTGGTACTACTGGTTACCAGTGATTACTGGTTGTGTGCTTTATGTTCTATTCTGTGCTACAGTGATTTATATTCTATGTTCTAAGTACTAATTCTACCAAGTGCTAAGTTCTAAAAGTGCTGATTCCTGACAGTGGTTCAGGTGGCCCTGTCTTGTACATATCCCTTGTAAATTCTACCCGTGCCTATTGGCACATTGTAAAGTGTGTGTTTTTATCTAATGTGTTTTGGTATAATACAAAGGCTATTTTTATATATAACCTTGTGTGGAGTTTCCTTTGTGGTGGGCCTTGGGTGTTGTTGCTGGGGTGCGTGCGCAAATACTTAACTCACATAGCCTCCAAGTTTAGCCTCCTTGCTGCTCGTGCTACGTTACCGAGGGAGTGAGCAGGGGTTATCTTGGCGTGTAACTCCCTTGCCCTGACTTAGGAGTGGTGGTCTCTGACTGACTTTGGCGCAAGCCCTGGCCAGCCAGGGATCCCATTTCTAACACGCGCCAAATGACTGCGCAAAATCCAACGCGACTAACAAATAATGCGAAACATGAACGCCAAAAAAGTTGCGATGCCCCAAAGCGCAATACCAACATTATTGAAAACCAGCGACAGCCCTGCAATCCCACGAGTCATGCGGGAAAACGCACTATAAAAGCCAAAACTAAAAAACACGCCAAAACCAATTCAAACTGCGTACACCATGGATGCAGCCGGGCCGAGTGCAGAGGACAAGCTGAACCCCACAAGCCACACAGAGGACCAGCATGGAACCCCGTGTTCGGGGAAGGGCAAGGAGAAGATGCACAGGAAGACGGGGGTCAGTCCACAGGAAGACCGGATTATCGTCAGGGAGGTGATAGAATACTACTAACAACTGTTTGTCACCTGCACTGCGGCACTAGCAACACAAACGGAAATATGGCAGACCATCGTCACCAACGTCAATGCAGTCGAAGTGGCGAGGAGGTCATTGGAGGTCAATGGAGGAAGTCAAGAGGCGCTGGCATGATGTGCAAATTCAGACCAAACAGAAACTCGCTGCCAACAGGAAGGCAGCAACGGCGACTAGAGGTGGGAGTCCTGCACCACAGGAGGAGCTGGGTGAGTTGGAGGAAATGGTGGCCACAGTCACCAGTGTGCAGACAGTGCTATCCTGGGACCTGACCCAACAGCAACAGGGTGAGTGATGACCAGGGACTGGGGGGACGGAGGGAGATGGGCACAATGGCACACATGCACAATTGTGTAGCACACCGCACACTGAAAGTGGAACATGTCCCTGATACCCTTGGCACACTGCAGCACACATACAAATGCCAAGTAGGCCCCCGTCCACCATGTGAACATATATGCCCCCTCCGATTAACCAACAACACTACCAATCCATGCACATTTGATGAAACCAGAAAAGCAGCGGCTGTGTGAGCCACACTGACAAAGCAAGTAACACTGCATGAACGATAGCATCGCAGCGGCCTAAATAAATGACATGGTGCACAAATCGACATGGAGGTGGCCCAGTGTGGATTCCATCCATAAAGGAGCAGGTCACACTCGGACACATCCACATGCGCCTACAACCCATGCCGTCCAATACACGCAACAGACAAACAATGCACAAAGCCACTAAATCAGTGCAAGAGCACAAATGACCCAAGTCGCAAACATCCCACCCCCGAAAAGCACACAATTCAAAGGCACACCACATCAAAGGGACACGGGTCAACGAAATCAGAGCTGCAGGGTCGACTCCCCCACAATGCAGCACACACACATAGCAACCACAGAACATCACCAATGACAGCAATGTGGGACAAAGTGCAACACCTACACCACAGGACAGAGGACACAACATGTTCCGCTTATGCTTAGTAACTGGACACTCACATCTGTCATTGCCTGACACTGTGTGATGACAATGTACGGGTACTATGAGCTGTGTAAATAGCAATAGGGGACGTCCCATCAGTCACAACAGGGCCCCCTGAGGGGTTGTAGAAGATGTATTCTTGGTATAAACAACAATTCTCCAGTCAATGTTTACTTATTCATATTTATTTTTCTTCATATGAATTCACCCCATTAAAGGTTTTATACATGATATTCCTTTCAAGTTCTTTGTTCATACTCCTCATGCTCCAATGCATTTCGAGTAGAACACCCTTTGTAAGGGAACAAAAAGCTGAAAATTAATGAAAATAAGTCTTAATACATGAGGGGACTCTGTGTGTGACTCAATAATATGGTTAGTGGTGAGAGTTACCGTGATTTGAATTGTGTCATAAATTGAGTCATAGTAAAATTCTCATGCTTGACAGTGATTCGCGTTGTGCGTTATGTGAATCACTGTCAAGCATGAGAATTTGAGCTAAATCTAAAACAGCAGGTAACCGCGAACTAACTCCACTTCCACAAGTTGTTCACGTTTCCTTCTGGGAAGGACATGGCTTTTGTAGTTCGGACTGGACTGTTCCCATGGGGCAGAGGGTCAGAGCTGATTTGCATATCGCCATTGTCTAACCCAGGGTGGTGTGGAGTGCAAAAAAGCGATGGATTTGGGCCCAGATCTTTGGACTGGGGTGAATGTGTGACATTGATCCACATTCTGTCCATCACCTGTTTTGTTTGCAATTACCGCCATAAGTGCGCTGGGGATACTCAGACGTGGGTCCCAGGCACTCCACACCACTGGAGTCAAGCTAGCCGGGCTGATGAGAGGTGTTACCTCGAAACCGGTCCGGTCCTCGGATGCTTGATTCTGTTCTGGGAAGGACATGGCTTTTGTAGTTCGGACTGGACTGTTCCCATGGGGCACAGGGTCAGAGCTGATTTGCATATCGCCATTGTCTAACCCAGGGTGGTGTGGAGTGCAAAAAAACGATGGATTTGGGCCCAGATCTTTGGACTGGGGTGAATGTGTGACATTGATCCACATTCTATCCATCACCTGTTTTGTTTGCAATTACCGCCATAAGTGCGCTGGGGATACTCAGACGTGGGTCCCAGGCACTCCACACCACTGGAGTCAAGCTAGCCGGGCTGATGAGAGGTGTTACCTCGAAACCGGTCCGGTCCTCGGATGATTGATTCCGTTCTGGGAAGGACATGGCTTTTGTAGTTCGGACTGGACTGTTCCCATGGGGCACAGGGTCAGAGCTGATTTGCATATCGCCATTGTCTAACCCAGGGTGGTGTGGAGTGCAAAAAAGCGATGGATTTGGGCCCAGATCTTTGGACTGGGGTGAATGTGTGACATTGATCCACATTCTGTCCATCACCTGTTTTGTTTGCAATTACCGCCATAAGTGCGCTGGGGATAATCAGACGTGGGTCCCAGGCACTCCACACCACTGGAGTCAAGCTAGCCGGGCTGATGAGAGGTGTTACCTCGAAACCGGTCCGGTCCTCGGATGCTTGATTCCGTTCTGGGAAGGACATGGCTTTTGTAGTTCGGACTGGACTGTTCCCATGGGGCACAGGGTCAGAGCTGATTTGCATATCGCCATTGTCTAACCCAGGGTGGTGTGGAGTGCAAAAAAACGATGGATTTGGGCCCAGATCTTTGGACTGGGGTGAATGTGTGACATTGATCCACATTCTATCCATCACCTGTTTTGTTTGCAATTACCGCCATAAGTGCGCTGGGGATACTTAGACGTGGGTCCCAGGCACTCCACACCACTGGAGTCAAGCTAGCCGGGCTGATGAGAGGTGTTACCTCGAAACCGGTCCGGTCCTCGGATGATTGATTCCGTTCTGGGAAGGACATGGTTTTTGTAGTTCGGACTGGACTGTTCCCATGGGGCACAGGGTCAGAGCTGATTTGCATATCGCCATTGTCTAACCCAGGGTGGTGTGGAGTGCAAAAAAACGATGGATTTGGGCCCAGACCTTTGGACTGGGGTGAATGTGTGACATTGATCCACATTCTGTCCATCACCTGTTTTGTTTGCAATTACCGCCATAAGTGCGCTGGGGATACTCAGACGTGGATCCCAGGCACTCCACACCACTGGAGTCAAGCTAGCCGGGCTGATGAGAGGTGTTACCTCGAAACCGGTCCGGTCCTCGGATGCTTGACTCCGTTCTGGGAAGGACATGGCTTTTGTAGTTCGGACTGGACTGTTCCCATGGGGCACAGGGTCAGAGCTGATTTGCATATCACCATTGTTTAACCCAGGGTGGTGTGGAGTGCAAAAAAACAATGGATTTGGGCCCAGATCTTTGGACTGGGGTGAATGTGTGACATTGATCCACATTCTGTCCATCACCTGTTTTGTTTGCAATTACCGCCATAAGTGCGCTGGGGATACTCAGACGTGGGTCCCAGGCACTCCACACCACTGGAGTCAAGCTAGCCGGGCTGATGAGAGGTGTTACCTCGAAACCGGTCCGGTCCTCGGATGCTTGATTCCGTTCTGGGAAGGACATGGCTTTTGTAGTTCGGACTGGACTGTTCCCATGGGGCACAGGGTCAGAGCTGATTTGCATATCGCCATTGTCTAACCCAGGGTGGTGTGGAGTGCAAAAAAACAATGGATTTGGGCCCAGATCTTTGGACTGGGGTGAATGTGTGACATTGATCCACATTCTGTCCATCACCTGTTTTGTTTGCAATTACCGCCATAAGTGCGCTGGGGATACTCAGACGTGGGTCCCAGGCACTCCACACCACTGGAGTCAAGCTAGCCGGGCTGATGAGAGGTGTTACCTCGAAACCGGTCCGGTCCTCGGATGCTTGAATCCGTTCTGGGAAGGACATGGCTTTTGTAGTTCGGACTGGACTGTTCCCATGGGGCACAGGGTCAGAGCTGATTTGCATATCGCCATTGTCTAACCCAGGGTGGTGTGGAGTGCAAAAAAACAATGGATTTGGGCCCAGATCTTTGGACTGGGGTGAATGTGTGACATTGATCCACATTCTGTCCATCACCTGTTTTGTTTGCAATTACCGCCATAAGTGCGCTGGGGATACTCAGACGTGGGTCCCAGGCACTCCACACCACTGGAGTCAAGCTAGCCGGGCTGATGAGAGGTGTTACCTCGAAACCGTCCGGTTCTCCAATGCTTGATTCCGTTCTGGGAAGGACATGGCTTTTGTAGTTCGGACTGGACTGTTCCCATGGGGCACAGGGTCAGAGCTGATTTGCATATCGCCATTGTCTAACCCAGGGTGGTGTGGAGTGCAAAAAAACGATGGATTTGGGCCCAGATCTTTGGACTGGGGTGAATGTGTGACATTGATCCACATTCTGTCCATCACCTGTTTTGTTTGCAATTACCGCCATAAGTGCGCTGGGGATACTCAGACGCGGGTCCCAGGCACTCCAAACCACTGGAGTCAAGCTAGCCGGGCTGATGAGAGGTGTTACCTCAAAACCGGTCCGGTCCTTGGATGCTTGATTCCGTTCTGGGAAGGACATGGCTTTTGTAGTTCAGACTGGACTGTTCCCATGGGGCACAGGGTCAGAGCTGATTTGCATATCGCCATTGTCTAACCCAGGGTGGTGTGGAGTGCAAAAAAACGATGGATTTGGGCCCAGATCTTTGGACTGGGGTAAATGTGTGACATTGATCCACATTCTGTCCATCACCTGTTTTGTTTGCAATTACCGCCATAAGTGCGCTGGGGATACTCAGACGCGGGTCCCAGGCACTCCACACCACTGGAGTCAAGCTAGCCGGGCTGATGAGAGGTGTTACCTCGAAACCGGTCCGGTCCTCGGATGCTTGATTCCGTTCTGGGAAGGACATGGCTTTTGTAGTTCGGACTGGACTGTTCCCATGGGGCACAGGGTCAGAGCTGATTTGCATATCGCCATTGTCTAACCCAGGGTGGTGTGGAGTGCAAAAAAACGATGGATTTGGGCCCAGATCTTTGGACTGGGGTGAATGTGTGACATTGATCCACATTCTGTCCATCACCTGTTTTGTTTGCAATTACCGCCATAAGTGCGCTGGGGATACTCAGACGTGGGTCCCAGGCACTCCACACCACTGGAGTCAAGCTAGCCGGGCTGATGAGAGGTGTTACCTCGAAACCGGTCCGGTCCTCGGATGCTTGATTCCGTTCTGGGAAGGACATGGCTTTTGTAGTTCGGACTGGACTGTTCCCATGGGGCACAGGGTCAGAGCTGATTTGCATATCACCATTGTCTAACCCAGGGTGGTGTGGAGTGCAAAAAAACTATGGATTTGGGCCCAGATCTTTGGACTGGGGTGAATGTGTGACATTGATGCACATTCTGTCCATCACCTGTTTTGTTTGCAATTACCGCCATAAGTGCGCTGGGGATAATCAGACGTGGGTCCCAGGCACTCCACACCACTGGAGTCAAGCTAGCCGGGCTGATGAGAGGTGTTACCTCGAAACCGGTCCGGTCCTCGGATGCTTGATTCCGTTCTGGGAAGGACATGGCTTTTGTAGTTCGGACTGGACTGTTCCCATGGGGCACAGGGTCAGAGCTGATTTGCATATCGCCATTGTCTAACCCAGGGTGGTGTGGAGTGCAAAAAAACAATGGATTTGGGCCCAGATCTTTGGACTGGGGTGAATGTGTGACATTGATCCACATTCTGTCCATCACCTGTTTTGTTTGCAATTACCGCCATAAGTGCGCTGGGGATACTCAGCCGTGGGTCCCAGGCACTCCACACCACTGGAGTCAAGCTAGCCGGGCTGATGAGAGGTGTTACCTCGAAACCGGTCCGGTCCTCGGATGCTTGATTCCGTTCTGGGAAGGACATGGCTTTTGTAGTTCGGACTGGACTGTTCCCATGGGGCTCAGGGTCAGAGCTGATTTGCATATCGCCATTGTCTAACCCAGGGTGGTGTGGAGTGCAAAAAAACGATGGATTTGGGCCCAGATCTTTGGACTGGGGTGAATGTGTGACATTGATCCACATTCTGTCCATCACCTGCTTTGTTTGCAATTACCACCATAAGTGCGCTGGGGATACTCAGACGTGGGTCCCAGGCACTCCACACCACTGGAGTCAAGCTAGCCGGGCTGATGAGAGGTGTTACCTCGAAACCGTCCGGTCCTCCAATGCTTGATTCCGTTCTGGGAAGGACATGGCTTTTGTAGTTCGGACTGGACTGTTCCCATGGGGCACAGGGTCGGAGCTGATTTGCATATCGCCATTGTCTAACCCAGGGTGGTGTGGAGTGCAAAAAAACGATGGATTTGGGCCCAGATCTTTGGACTGGGGTGAATGTGTGACATTGATCCACATTCTGTCCATCACCTGTTTTGTTTGCAATTACCGCCATAAGTGCGCTGGGGATCCTCAGACGCGGGTCCCAGGCACTCCAAACCACTGGAGTCAAGCTAGTCGGGCTGATGAGAGGTGTTACCTCAAACCACGTCCGGTCTTTGGATGCTTGATTCCGTTCTGGGAAGGACATGGCTTTTGTAGTTCGGACTGGACTGTTCCCATGGGGCACAGGGTCAGAGCTGATTTGCATATCGCCATTGTCTAACCCAGGGTGGTGTGGAGTGCAAATAAACGATGGATTTGGGCCCAGATCTTTGGACTGGGGTGAATGTGTGACATTGATCCACATTCTGTCCATCACCTGTTTTGTTTGCAATTACCGCCATAAGTGCGCTGGGGATACTCAGACGTGGGTCCCAGGCACTCCACACCACTGGAGTCAAGCTAGCCGGGCTGATGAGAGGTGTTACCTCGAAACCGGTCCAGGTCCTCGGATGCTTGATTCCGTTCTGGGAAGGACATGGCTTTTGTAGTTCGGACTGGACTGTTCCCATGGGGCACAGGGTCAGAGCTGATTTGCATATCGCCATTGTCTAACCCAGGGTGGTGTGGAGTGCAAAAAAACAATGGATTTGGGCCCAGATCTTTGGACTGGGGTGAATGTGTGACATTGATCCACATTCTGTCCATCACCTGTTTTGTTTGCAATTACCGCCATAAGTGCGCTGGGGATACTCAGACGTGGGTCCCAGGCACTCCACACCACTGGAGTCAAGCTAGCCGGGCTGATGAGAGGTGTTACCTCGAAACCGGTCCGGTCCTCAGATGCTTGATTCCGTTCTGGGAAGGACATGGCTTTTGTAGTTCGGACTGGACTGTTCTCATGGGGCACAGGGTCAGAGCTGATTTGCATATCGCCATTGTCTAACCCAGGGTGGTGTGGAGTGCAAAAAAACGATGGATTTGGGCCCAGATCTTTGGACTGGGGTGAATGTGTGACATTGATCCACATTCTGTCCATCACCTGTTTTGTTTGCAATTACCGCCATAAGTGCGCTGGGGATACTCAGACGTGGGTCCCAGGCACTCCACACCACTGGAGTCAAGCTAGCCGGGCTGATGAGAGGTGTTACCTCGAAACCGGTCCGGTCCTCGGATGCTTGATTCCGTTCTGGGAAGGACATGGCTTTTGTAGTTCGGACTTGACTGTTCCCATGGGGCACAGGGTCAGAGCTGATTTGCATATCGCCATTGTCTAACCCAGGGTGGTGTGGAGTGCAAAAAAACAATGGATTTGGGCCCAGATCTTTGGACTGGGGTGAATGTGTGACATTGATCCACATTCTGTCCATCACCTGTTTTGTTTGCAATTACCGCCATAAGTGCGCTGGGGATACTCAGACGTGGGTCCCAGGCACTCCACACCACTGGAGTCAAGCTAGCCGGGCTGATGAGAGGTGTTACCTCGAAACCGGTCCGGTCCTCGGATGCTTGATTCCGTTCTGGGAAGGACATGGTTTTTGTAGTTCGGACTGGACTGTTCCCATGGGGCACAGGGTCAGAGATGATTTGCATATCGCCATTGTCTAACCCAGGGTGGTGTGGAGTGCAAAAAACGATGGATTTGGGCCCAGATCTTTGGACTGGGGTGAATGTGTGACATTGATCCACATTCTGTCCATCACTTGTTTTGTTTGCAATTACCGCCATAAGTGCGCTGGGGATACTCAGACGTGGGTCCCAGACACTCCACACCACTGGAGTCAAGCTAGCCGGGCTGATGAGAGGTGTTACCTCGAAACCGGTCCGGTCCTCGGATGCTTGATTCCGTTCTGGGAAGGACATGGCTTTTGTAGTTCGGACTGGACTGTTCCCATGGGGCACAGGGTCAGAGCTGATTTGCATATCGCCATTGTCTAACCCAGGGTGGTGTGGAGTGCAAAAAAACGATGGATTTGGGCCCAGATCTTTGGACTGGCGTGAATGTGTGACATTGATCCACATTCTGTCCATCACCTGTTTTGTTTGCAATTACCGCCATAAGTGCGCTGGGGATACTCAGACGTGGGTCCCAGGCACTCCACACCACTGGAGTCAAGCTAGCCGGGCTGATGAGAGGTGTTACCTCGAAACCGGTCCGGTCCTCGGATGCTTGATTCCGTTCTGGGAAGGACATGGCTTTTGTAGTTCGGACTGGACTGTTCCCATGGGGCACAGGGTCAGAGCTGATTTGCATATCGCCATTGTCTAACCCAGGGTGGTGTGGAGTGCAAAAAAACAATGGATTTGGGCCCAGATCTTTGGACTGGGGTGAATGTGTGACATTGATCCACATTCTGTCCATCACCTGTTTTGTTTGCAATTACCGCCATAAGTGCGCTGGGGATACTCAGACGTGGGTCCCAGGCACTCCACACCACTGGAGTCAAGCTAGCCGGGCTGATGAGAGGTGTTACCTCGAAACCGGTCCGGTCCTCGGATGCTTGATTCCGTTCTGGGAAGGACATGGTTTTTGTAGTTCGGACTGGACTGTTCCCATGGGGCACAGGGTCAGAGATGATTTGCATATCGCCATTGTCTAACCCAGGGTGGTGTGGAGTGCAAAAAACGATGGATTTGGGCCCAGATCTTTGGACTGGGGTGAATGTGTGACATTGATCCACATTCTGTCCATCACTTGTTTTGTTTGCAATTACCGCCATAAGTGCGCTGGGGATACTCAGACGTGGGTCCCAGACACTCCACACCACTGGAGTCAAGCTAGCCGGGCTGATGAGAGGTGTTACCTCGAAACCGGTCCGGTCCTCGGATGCTTGATTCCGTTCTGGGAAGGACATGGCTTTTGTAGTTCGGACTGGACTGTTCCCATGGGGCACAGGGTCAGAGCTGATTTGCATATCTCCATTGTCTAACCCAGGGTGGTGTGGAGTGCAAAAAAACAATGGATTTGGGCCCAGATCTTTGGACTGGGGTGAATGTGTGACATTGATCCACATTCTGTCCATCACCTGTTTTGTTTGCAATGACTCAATTTATGACACAATTCAAATCATGGTAATTTTCATCTTTTTGTTCCCTGCCGAAGGGTGTTCTACCCGGAATGCATTGGAGCATGAGGAGTATGAACTAATAACTTGAAAGGAATATCGTGTATAAAACCTTTAATGGAGTGAATTCATATGAAGAAAAATAAATATGAATAAGTAAACATTGACCGGAAAATTGTTGTTTATACCAAGAATACAGCTTCTAAAAGCCCTCACGGGGTCCAGTTGAGCCTGAAGGGACGTCCCCTAATGCTGGGTATGCAGTTCATAGATATTAATGTGTACAAGACCGGAGTACACACCCAAGGAGCACATTAAATTGTTTAAACTTATCCTTAAAAAAGGTATTGGGCGAATTAATCTACATTAATGTATGGGTACTACCACACATCCGTCATGTACTCGGAAAACCCACTGTCTGCCATCGACTAGCCAGCTCAACCAAAACAGTCACAATGTGCATTGCCATGCAGTCTGCATGTAAACATCTGGAAAGTGGCAACATACATGGGAACCTCTGTTAACATGCATATCCCCTTAACATTGCAGGGGGACAAACAACACTTACTCCAGAGCAGACCACAAATCCCATCAGTGATGATGAAGAGGACAACCTGCACATCTGTTCAGACACCCTCCAACGGCTAATGGACAGCCTCCGCACACCACCCCCAGGAGGAGGGCAGCCCAGCTGCCTCGAGGTGATCCCACCACCTGCACAGATCACACAGCAGGAAACACACAGCACCACGGCTGTCTTCCAGGACCCCTTTGAACAACACATAGAATTCCAACACCGTGTGTTGGGTTGCCTGGTGGAGTTGGCTGATCAGCTGCGGGTGGTCTTCGAGCTCATGGCAGCCAAACCCGATGCTATATGTGGGTGTCTGAGTCCCATCAGGGACCACTTATAGTTCTTAACAGACACACACTGTCTGCACCATGCTCCAGGACAATCCTTGGCTGACATCGCTGGGGCCACCTCTCGGTTGCAAGAAATGTCTAGTCAGATGGGCACCAGCGATGACAACATAGAGTTGGCACAGATGCACAGGACAATTGAGACCATGGAGCAGATGCAGGCTTGAAGTATGGCTGCCACGGCTGAACACCAGCGAGATGTATGACTATGTTCACTTAAGTGTGAAAGTATGTATGTATGGACAATGATTGCACAAGAAGGTACACCCTTGTAAATGACATCAACACGCATGTTGAACCCTGAGCCACATGGCCAGTTGGATGTCTGTGAAGGTGAGTACTAGCTGTGGCCTCGTTGCACATTAAAGACAATCTCACAACCCGCCAAGGTAGGCACACGTCCATGTATTAAATAGGGCTGTGTGTAGGAATGACCAAATTGGTAGTAGGCCAGAAGTGGTGTCCTACATCACATGTGACACCAGAAGTTCACTTCGCATACTACTCACACACATCTGTGTGGACACATTCTGTTTTGATTCATAGCATTGCTCCACATGGTGAGAGGTTGGACACCATACTCACATTGCCGGAGACAAATAAGTGCTCAGGCCTGCCAGCAACTATCCCAAACACAGCATTTGGCTCATAGAGGTTAGCAGTCAAAAGGGACCCACCCCCATTGTACATGCGTCACTCAGTCCCTCCCTGTGTAGGGATGATGCTCATTGTGGCAATTTATACATCTAATCAACACTCATCACAGTTGGACATGCTGATGACACCCAGCTCCTCTTTACCTGCTGGAAGGGTGAAGAATTTGATGGCGAAAGTATCCGTGAGTGCCTTGGGGCTGTTTTTAACTGGTTCCAACTGAACAGCCTCAAGTGCAACTCAGATAAATCCGAGATACTTTTTTTTGGATGTCCATCGGAACCGGACTGGCAAGGGTGGTGGCCTGCCGACATGTTCCCTCCAACTCATTCATCCGAGTCAGCCAAGAACCTGGGTATTAAAATAGACAACGGGCTCACGCTCAAATCCCAGGTGCTGACTCTCACAGGAACATGTTTCGGCATCCTCAGGATGCTCCGGAGGTTTTTTCCGTTACTTTCTGAGGAACATAGGAGAACTATTGTTCAGGCCCTCATTGGATCCAGACTGGTTTATGCCAATATCCTATACCTTGGTCTTCCGGAATACCTCCTACAGCGCCTGCAGGGGGCTCAGAATGCGGCCGCTCGAGCCATCTTCGGCCTGCATCGGCGAGCGAGCGCCTCGAGTTTACTGCAAACTCTACATTGGCTCCCCATCCGGAAGTGGATAATATTCAAGGCCATGACACTGGCCCATAAAGCTCTGCATGCGACGGGAGCCCAATACTTGCAAAAGAGGCTGGCTTTTTACCTTCCGGCACGATCTTTAAGATCGGAGTCTCTCGCATTGGCAGTAGTCCCCCGAATAAAGAAAGCCCGCATCGGAGGACGGTCTTTTAGGCTGTTGGCCCCTCAGCTGTGGAACTCTTTACCTTTGTCTTTGCGTTCCACGTCCAACTTACTCGCTTTCAGGAAGAGTTTAAAGACCTGGCTTTTTACCCGCTAGAGATTTTCTGCCCCATCTTAGGTTCTTGCCTTTTTACCTTTTCACTGTTATGTTTTGTCTGTTCTCTCTCCTAGGTCTGGAGCACAAAGCGCCGGGACACTCCTTTGGAGTAGCCGCGCGCTATAGAAGACCTATAATAACATAACATAACATAACAGTAGTGAAGTTGCGGATACTTTATTGGCATGTGCGTGTCAGTACAGACAAGGAAGGGCCAGAACATGCAGGGACATGCTTGAAACAGTTACACGCAGCATGGGAACATGTTGAGGTGCAAGACATGGCAGTGCAAAAATGTACACAAATCATTACGGATGGCAACAGTCTCAGCCCACCTTGCCTTGCTGGACGAGTCATGTGATGGTTGGCGTCTGCCCATTGCCCCGTGTGAGGGGACACGACCCACAGCCCATGGGGTCTGCATAGTGCTGTGCCACCGGACTGCGCCGACTGTCTGATCTGCTGACAGTGATCAGGTGGAAGGACCTGACAAGGTCACATGTCGTGCTACATTGCCATGTGTGTACTCCCCCCAGCAGTATGTCCGATTTGGAAATGTTGCCAAACGACGCTGTGCTGCTCCGACCATGGAAGGGCCTCACCTTGCACAGGTGTGTGCACACACGCTAGTTCCACTCACATGCATTCTGAGTCCAGACGAAGGCAGACATGTCCACTGTTGTGGTGGGGTATGTGAGTATTCCCCACAATGTAACAAGGTGTTGGGACCTGTGCTGTGGGTGACAATCCGATGTGGCTGGAGGAACGTAATTACTTGTCCATTAATGCCAGCGCAGCTTCATAGGCAATGTGGTCCAATAGTACGTTGTTGTCGTGTTCAAGGAACACCAGGGTGACCCAATCCATTAACTGGTCCAGGCAGATGTGCTCAGTCCACTCCGTTTCCCCAATCTGCAACATAGCCCAATATGGTAGTGCCTCGATGTGGTCACTGCACACGAGTAGTTGTGCAATCTCCCAAGCTCAACTCCCAGCACATACGCCAAAGGTCAGTGCATCCCATGCATGGGTATCCCGGTAACACACCTGTTCGTGGGCCAACAGGGGGCGCACTGTCAGGTCATAATCCAATTCAGCTCCCGTTGCGTTGGATAGGTAGACCTCCATGGGTCACTCGAATGTGCATGATCAACAGTGGAACCAGGGCTGGACGCAGGTGATGTAGGCAAGACGGAAACTCAGATGGTAACTGATTCGCAACACTGCCATTGATACATATCCCAACAGATGCAGCATTCGTGCATGGTACAGTTCCACATGGCAGGGGTTGTACATGTGCCCAGGAATGCCTGCCATTGCGTTTGTTTGTCTCGTAGCACCGGTACTCCTCAGACTGGCGGCAGTTCTGTGGACGATATGCCGCAACTCAGGGCAATGAGCCGTATGTGTGTGCAACGTTTGGACGTATGGGTAGTTTTTGACCAATGTGTCAAGGGCATTCCTTTCCGGTGTAGGTCATGCAGGGACAAGTGTTTGTGGGGTGTGGGCATGTTGGGTTTTCATTAGTGCTGTTCGTGGTGTGGGAGTCGTTGGAGGCTGGTTTGGTATCTCACGCAGGATGTGCCAGCCGCATTCAGGACCAAGGTAGGGGGGTCGGTTGGCCTTCTGCCTTGTGTGTAGTGACAAAGGAGCTTTCATTCCTAATTTTAGTCTGACTACTGCTTGCATTTCTGAGATGTGATGTGGCCTTCGCGCTGACTTTGATGCCAGGTCTGTGATTTGGGGTGCACGAATTTCGAGACTCACGCAGCTGTTGGCATGTTTGCATGAAACAAGGGCCTGATTGGCATTGCGCTCCTTGTTCAGTCTCTCTCTTACTCTCTCTTTCGTTCTCTCTCTCTCTTTCTCCCTCTTCCTGTCCTTTAATGGGTGCCTGACACAACTTCTTACCTTAGATCTTGTCTTGCAGACTGTGACTCACAAATTGTCAACGGTTGGCCCGCCATGACTCTTCACAATAGTTGTTTGGAGACTAACTATTATCTGACATTTTGTTTTGTCTTTCAATGGTGCATGAATGACTCAGGATTTCTGTACTCACATGTGTGTTGATTGCTGCAATTGTGCGACAACAGGCGGCTGCTTTTTTCCATGTTTTCAGGCCGTTGATGTGCAGAGTCTTATTCTGGAGGCAGTGGGGTGTGCCCGGGGTGGGACCCGGGGGGTGGGATGTTGGTCCTGGGGGTGGTGGAGGTGTGTGTTGTGGCCCTCTTGGGTGTCCTGCCTACATGATCAGTGGCTCCATGGCATCTTTTGTTCTTCAGGTTTGGCTCTGGGCTGGGATCCCTTTGTGGTGCAGGCTGTCGTCCGACTTTGCACCAGGTCTGAGCAGGTGTTAGTTTCCTGCTGCTAACGCGCCATATCGCATGTTTTGTGCTCTTATCGCCGATCTGGCTGGTTGTTGAGAATGTTGCGGAGTGGTGTTGTCGCTGCTTTTTGCACGGTAATGCCTACTCTGCATCTCATTAGCGATAGTTGCCGGGGTCGTCCGTGGCGATGTATTTTGTGGCTGCTATCGCAGATAAACTGGTGATGTTTGCTGTTAGCGGCTGCTTGTGAATGGGGTGATTTTATTGCAACTTTGGCTGCGATAAAGTGGCGTTAACTCTGTGATAGCTCCTTGAAAATATGCCCTATAAGAGTGAAGTGAAAAGTGCACAGGAGAGGGGAGGGGCAGTTAACAGCCATACGGGGTTCCCTGGTTGGCAGTACTTTGGAGGGTGGGGAATCACAGATGGGCACATCCACCCTCCGGGTGGAACAGGTGAATGATGGTGGGGTGAGTGTTGCAAGAGAGCGACTGCAGGAGATCCAAGAGAGGATGTTGAAAGAAAAATGAAGACGAAAATAGAGAGATGGAGGAGGTCGCAGAGTGAAACGGGATGAGCGCAACAGGTGTGAGCCTTGAGGATGGATATAGTGAATGAAGGGGTTGCTGATGGGAAATGTTATAGTTATTTATGTTTTGTTTAATGTGATTTGTTACAACCTTGTTCTAATAAAATGGCTTTTTACGCTTCAAGTAACAGCGTGGAGTGTAATTATTGCGCAAACAGGGACAGCTAGAAGGGCATTTAAAATAAAGCCATCTCCATAGAAGGAGAATATATCTCAGGAATGAAACACAGAAGTTCTCAACAAACCAGGTGAAGCTCTAAACAAAAAAAGCAGAGATATTTCAAAAGGACAGAAAATATAGCATTAATCATGACACACATTTAAAATACATACACTGTACATTATATACAAAACATGAACCATCACATATTACATACAAAATTGCCAATCCAATGTGGGGAGATTCTCATTTTTTGATTAGAGAATGTTTTTCCACAAGTTGGGATTTCCTAAGACATAGCATGTGTAGACATATAAAAACAAAGGGGTCATATACATGGTTGAGGGACACATAATATCTCAGGTCCCAACAGAGGCGGTCTAGAAAATATCCATGACAGATGATTCAACCATTATTAAGAGTGGAGACCTGTCTGAAAATCTCCTTGTATTCTTTTAAAGACCTTGCAACTATGTCTAGATTGTGTATCCATGTGCACTCTCGTAAGCTCAGGATTTTAGCGAATTCCCCCTCTAGGGCTGGCACTGACCCTTTCTATGACCAACCATTTCAAACTTTCTGCAGTGTGTCCAAATGTATTGAAACGTTTGACAAGTGGTGCCCCCCTGGACCTGGCCTACATTTTAAAAATCATATAGGCACATGATAATATACACCAGATCAACGCTGTTACAATTGGTGTGGCCCTTGAGCGTGTAGATACGATTGCACTCCTTGGAGCAATCTTGATGAGAATTTTATTTTAAAATGTATGCGTTACCAGAACGTTTTTGAAAATATAAAGTGGATTTACTGTTTCAAATAACCTCACATGTGATCTGTTTTGTATGTCTTGCTCTCGCCAATTTTGCAATACATGAGTGAATATTGTATGTTTTCTCCTAAATAAATGCCAGTAGGACCATACTGTTGCATGTACCATACATTACCCAGGTCTCAGGGCTGGTTTTGGGTTACCCCGTGAGTCTATAATGGCTTATTGGACAGATGAGATACACATCACTGTTATAAATATTATTGGAATGGTGTAAAACACAAACAATTCAACCATGTTAATTGTTCTTAATGTTACTCCTAGCAATTACCATTACCCCAACACTAGTGAGAGCATGGTGGGAGTACCCTTCTGCCAGACTCTGTAGGAATGATCTAACCCCATACCCTGGTGTAATGTCTCAAGATGCTGGCATCAGTGCATTAACAAATACACTCCATCTCAGTGTGTAAGCCTTATCTCATTCTGCGAGAGACACAGAAAAACATCTTTTACTTAGAAAGGGCAAAAAGAGTCATCAACTACCAGCAAAAAAATAAAGTAAGGGCATCGCATTCTAGCATGTGGGCCCTTGGAACTAACAGTGCAGACTACAGAACAACATTGTCTACCAAAAATAAATGTGTGCGTGATATTTTCTTGTGTTAGTGAAAAAGTTGTTCAAACCACCATCTTATGAAGATGCTAAGTTAAAAAAGAACCCTAAAATGAAGAGTAACTAGAATCCCTATAATAACATTGTAAGCAGATCATTTTTCAGCATGGCGTAGAGCAAGGGTGTGGCACTAGGATCCGAAACATTTTTCTACAGTGGTCAGTTTCAGTGGTGCACTATAAAAAGATGGGGCCCTCTGCAGAATATGATGAGGGGCTCCGAGCCTCCCATAGATATACATTGACCTTCGGCTGAAGGGGACTCCCGGGAGGTATGGGTTCCCTTTAAGGGTTGAGAGCCTACCTGCGCTGCGGGGGCCTGCATTATGCCGTCTCTTTGTCCCTAATTTCCTGTCCGCCAAGTTCTCACCTATGTTAGAATCACAGTGACTGGTACTGAGGAGCATTTTAGCTGGGCCATAACTCAGCACTTGCAACAAGAAAATATTCATGCAAGGTTTTATTTTTTATTTACTTATATTACACTCGGAATGGAATGAGGGCTCTAGGTGCCTCATAGGATGTGCAAGCCTGGAGGCCAGAAGCACTGAGGGGGCCCTTTTTGCACCCCATGTCAGATTACTGTGTAAAGGGCAATGAATGACCAAACCTGCGAAGCAACATTTTGTATGTAAGAAACCATGCATTCAAGCGCCCATCCTCTACTGTTGATGTTTTTCATGCTGCAGTAAAGAGATTGAGAATGGATAGGAGCCAAAAAAAATAGAGAAACTCACCATGCCATCAGCCATTGGTGAAAGGTGTCTTTCTCTCTTCATGGCGAGGCTCATGTCCACGTACAGCTTCTACCATATCTGGCTGCCTTGATTTTGAAGTCACAACGATTGGTGACACCGATAGGTGGCTACTTCTACTGGTACAATTTGTGTCCTCCTGAGCCCTCAGTTCTTTCTCTACTTCGGGTCGCAAGTAGAAGGCCACTCGTTGATGTCTCAGGGCTGTGATTTAGAAGGTAGGGTTGATGGGAAGGCTTACTGTTTTCCGTTTCAAACATTCAATTCCCTGAAATAGCTCTGGGGATTTATCAAGCAACCCTTCTGGCTCTGCAGCATGTAAATGGACTGATGAGCTGTAGCTCATCAGCTTTGTGGTCACTTAGCAGCAGGACCTTGCCATCTTATGTGACATTCAAATTTGCCACCTATGCTTGACTGGCGTGTCGTTCATAAGCAATGTCAGCGATCAACATACTCACCATTGGAAGTAGTTTAGAGTGCTTGTGGGCCTAGACTCTGACCCGGTATGCAGACATAATATCGAGTTTTTAACATCGCCCTACACTAATATCGAGTTCTAAATATCGTAGGTGACCACAATATTGACATTAAGGTAAGTAATATCGATTTTTTTTATATCAACGTAAGTAATATTGAAGTAAGTGATATCGAAGTAATGTTGTTTGCAAAAATATCGTTGTTAATAATATCAATATTTATATTAGTGTTATGTATTTTAGTATGTATTTTATATGTATGTCTTTAACATATTTTGTAATGTTTTTTCATTATTTTTAAATATATGTATTAAATGTTTTGAAATTAGTTTTTTTTTTTAAAGTAAATTTTGCGTTTTAGTATCAGAGCAGGTTGTGGGTTTATAGGAAAATAGGGTGGGAAGTAATTTAATTAAAATATATTAATTAATATGTTGTATGTATTGATTTTTGATGATTAATTTATTGTTATTAAATATTTAATTGGTAATTAATTGAATAATGTATAATGTTTTTAATTATAATGAATAATTTAATGTTTTATGTTTATTAATTTATTGTTAATCACTTATTAATTGGTAATTACTTTTTATTAATTGGTTAATTGATTATCAAATTAAATGTGTTATTTTTTATGTGTAGCGGGTTGTGGGTTTATAGGGGAATAGGGTGGGAAGCAATTTAATTATAATTAATTAATTAATATTTTTATGTATTGTTATTGATTATTAAGTTATTGTTATTTAATTATTATTTGGTAATTCGTTTTTATTAATTGATTATTTTATAATGATGTTAATAATGATTTAATATTTTTAATTATGTTTTATTAATTAATTTATTGTTAATTACTTATTAATTGGTAATTACTTTTTATTAATTGATTATTAAGTTAAATATAATTTGTTATGTGTAGTGGGTTGTGGTTTCATAGGGGAATAGGGTGGGAAGTAATGTATTATAATTAAGTACATTTTATTTTTTATTAATTGGTATTGATTATTAATATATTGTTAATGAATTTTTAATTGGTACTTACTTTGTATTAATTTATTAATTGATAATTACATTAATTGTGTTATTTTTTATTTGTAGTGGGTTGTGGGTTTATAGGGGAATAGGGTGGGAAGTAATTTATCATAATTAAGTACATATTATCTTTTCTTAATTGGTATTGATTATTAAATTCTTGTTAGTAAATTTGTAAGTGGTAATTAATTTCTATTAATTGATTAATTGATAATTACATTAATTGTGCTATTTTGTATGTGTAGTGAGTTGTGTGTTTATAGGGGAATAGGGTGAGAAGTAATTTAATGCTATTTAGGTAAATATAAATTTAATTTTATTGGTATTATTATTAATTTCTTGTGATTTATTTTACAAAATGATTTAATTAATAAGTATGTTAATTTAACCCCTACGCTATCTAACACTTTCCCTACTGTTGCACTCAGTAGAGTGGGAATAGTCATTTTAACCCCTATGCTATCCAACACTTTCCCTACTGTTGCACTCACTGGAGTGGGAATAGTAATTTTTACCCCTACACTATCCAACACTTTCCCTACTGTTGCACTCACTAGAGTGGAAATAGTAATTTTTACCCCTGCGCTATCCAACACTTTCCCTACTGTTGCACTCACTGGAGTGCGAATAGTAATTGTTACCCCTACGTTATCCAACACTTTCCCTACTGTTGCACTCAGTGGAGTGGGAATAGTAATTTTAACCCCTACGCTATCCAACACTTTCCCTACTGTTGCACTCACTGAAGTGGGAATAGTAATTTTTACCCCTATGTTATCCAACACTTTCCCTACTGTTGCACTCACTGGAGTGGGAATAGTAATTTTTACCCCTACACTATCCAACACTTTCCCTGCTGTTTAACTCACTAGAGTGGGAATAGTAGTTTTAACCCCTATGCTATCCAACACTTTCCCTACTGTTGCACTCACTGGACTGGGAATAGTAATTTTTACTCCTACACTATCCAACATTTTCCCTATTGTTGCACTCACTGGAGTGGGAAAAGTTATGTTTACACCAATACTGTCCAACACTTTCCCTACTCTTGCACTCACTGGAGTGGTGATAGTAATTTTAACACCTACGCTATCCAGCACTTTCCCTACTGTTGCACTCACTGGAGTAGGAATAGTAATTTGTACCCCTATGCTATGCAACACTTTCCCTACTGTTGCACTCACTGGAGTGGGAATATTCATTTTTCCCCTACGCTATCCAACACTTTCCCTACTGTTGCACTCAGTGGAGTGGGAATAGTAATGTTCACCCCTACTCTATCCAACACTTTCCCTACTGTTGCACTCACTGGAGTGGGAATAGTAATTTTTACGCTATGCTATCCAACACTTTCCCTATTGTTGCACTGTTTGTAGTTGGAATAGTAATTTTATTCCCTCCGCTATCTAATATTTTTTGTATTATATTAGTTAATGTAGTACGGCGGTACTCAAAGTACGGCCCGCGGGCCATTTGCGGCCCGCCAGACCTTTCCTTGCGGCCACAACAGCAGTCACGGACTCAGCGCCATTACTGCTGTTGTGGTGTCTCCTTGGGGGACGCATTTGCTGAGAAAAGGTCATAGGGCATGTGCAGAAAATTTTGTGGAGGGCCAGGTCAAGGCCTGTCACGTGGATGCTGGGCCGCTGATAAAGAGGACACAGACACAGGATTGCTAGTTAGCCGGAAAGACCTCGAGCGGTCTTCCGCCTTCTTTTTTTATACCCCGGTGCGAGCCCGCCCCGGGGTATGCGTGGATGTGTGTTAGCTTTGCAACATTGTAGGGGAGAGCCCGTGTGGCTCTCTACATCCCTCCTTCAATTTAGTCTGTTCTTTTCAGGAATCAAATCTCCTTATCTTAGGGAGATGTCCAGACAAAGTCTCTCAGCTTCTGGCTGGGTCTTGGGTTGGATCGCAGACTGTACCGCTGGCTCCGGGCAAACGGGGATACTGCAACCCCAGCCGGGGTTGTTTCTTCACTCTCACTGCTCAGGGAAATGCTCGGTTGACTGGACTCGACAGTGGTGTTTTGCGTCGCCGCCCTGGGTGAGCTTCCTCCGTAATGCCTGGCCACCGGTGATCCTGGGAACCATGCCCCAAGATCCAGACCTCCATCCTCTCCCATCTCTGAATGTTCTGTTATTTCGTGGCTTGTTGTCGGTTCTCTCGTCTTCTTGAAATACGACACGTTTGCGTGTTACTACCTGCCCATTCCGCCAGGCGGTGACCATGGTCCCTTGAATCCAGTCTACAACCCACACATCGGGCTCATAGGGTGTTCGGAATTTCCATCCCGGGTGTCGATCCCGAACCACCACGGTGTCTCCGACTTGCAGTGTAGGCTCTTTGGCGTGGCGTGCCTCGCTCGCCTTCTGATTGGTGGCTTGCCTCCGAGCTTGAATGGCCTCGTCATTCCTGTCTCCAGGCACCCTCGTGCTGTCCGTCGGGATGCTGTCTCGGGGTGCTCTCTTGAATAGTATGTGTGCTGGGGCACATTTGGTGGTACTATGCAGCGTTTGCCGATAGGCCCCTAGAAACTGATCAAGGGCCGTTTCGGGATCCTCTCCGTGGTCTACTGCGATCCTCAGGGCTTGATTGAGTGTCCTCATCAGTCTTTCGACCTCCCCATTTGCCTGGGGCAACAGAGGGGTAATCTTCCGGTGTTTGATCTGGAGACTCTCGAGATAGTTCTGAAACTCTCTCCCTTGGAAGGGTGGCCCATTGTCCGATTTGACTTCGTCCAGAAGTCCCATAGTGGCGAAGATGCGATTCAGGGCCTTCTTGACCTGGGGAAAAGCCGTAGAGGATATTACTTCCACCACCGGGAATTTGGAAAACGAGTCAACCAGGACTAGCGTGTGCCGTCCGTCAGGGAAACTTCCAAAATCGATGCTGAGGTGTGACCACGGCGTCTGGGTAGCATCTTCTGTGATCACTGGTGCGGGTGCCGGATCGCTGCCGGTGATGGTGCAAGCGTGGCAGGAGCGCACCATCTCGTCGACTAAACTGTCCATGGCAGGGAATCAGACCTTGCTTCTCAGGCGGGCTTTCGTCTTGGCCATTCCCTGATGACCTATGGGAGCCAGCGCTAGTATCCGCTGCTGAAGGCTCTCAGGTATTACGATCAGATGTCCTCTAAGGATGACCCCTTCATCTCCCCCGCTTAGCTTGCTCCTGACTTGCCACAGCTGTTGGCGCGTGTGTCTGATCTCTGGCCGAAGGGTCTGCGCTCCGTCGAGGAAGTGTGTCCAGCGGTTTCCTTCAAGAGCGTGGCGCACTCTGGATAGCGTCTCGTCCTGTGCAGTCGCTTCCCCTATCTCCTTCAGCATCACGGTTTCTGGACACGCGGCTTGCGATATCATGTGGACGAACTCTTCTGCCTCCGTTCCATCTTCCTGTGGCGGACCTTGACTGGCGGCGTCGGGGTGCCGTGATAAATAGTCAGCTGGGTTATGTGCTCCAGGTCGGAAGACAATCTTGAAGTTGTACCCTTGTAGTTGGACGGCCCAGCGCTCTATCCATGGGGGCGCCAGCCTGGAGGACCCCGCGAACAGTGGCAACAGCGGTTTGTGGTCCGTCACCACGGTGAATTCTTGGCCACACAGATAAAGGTGGAAATGCTGACACGTCCATCTTATGGCCAGTGCCTCTCTTTCGATTTGGGCGTACCGAGTTTCTGTATCTGATAACGCCTTGCTTGCGTACGCTACTGGCTTCCATACCTCCGGTCCGTGTTCCTGTAGGAGTACTGCTCCTAGGCCCACCGGGCTGGAGTCCACTATCAGCTCTGTTTTGCGACGGGGTTTGAAGTAGGCCATCACTGTCGTGTCCTGGAGATTTGCTTTTATGTCTTGAAATGCTTTGTTTGCTGACGCCGTCCACTCCCATTTGTGGTCCACACGCATGAGGGCTCTTAAGGGCTCTGCGAGAGCTGCCAGGTTCGGGATGAACCGGCCACAGTAGGTAGCCATACCCAGGAAGCTGCGCACTTCTGTGGGGTTCCGCGGAGTGCTGGCTGCTTTGATCACTTCCGCCTTTTTGGGGTCAACCTTCAGTCCCTCTCTCATGAAGGTATACCTGAAGAAATCTATAGACTCCTGATAAAAGGAGCATTTGATCGGTGTAGGGTCAGTCCACAGTCCACTAGCCTTTGGAGGGTCAACCTCAGGTGTGCATGGTGTTCTTCCAGTGTTGCCGAGTATGCCAGGATGTCGTCACTGAGGTTGATCACTCCACTCAGCCCGGACAACACTTCACATATGGCATTTTGAAATACCTCTGCAGCGGAGGACACGCCAAAGCTCAGCCGCTTGTAGCGACGTAGTCCTACATGGGTCGAGATGGTAGTTATGTACCGACTCGCTGGCTCCAGTTCAAGTTGATGGTATCCCGAGTTGAGATCCAATTTCGAGAACCATTTGGCCCCATTCAGGTCGGCCACTATGTCGTCCATGGTAGGGGTGATGTGTCTCTCCCGCTTGACAGCCACGTTAGGCAACCTCATATCTACACACAGCCTAATCGCCCCAGGCTGTTTTGGCTTGGGCGCTACTACCAACGGGGACACCCAGGGTGTCGGGCCCGACACCTTTTCTATCACTCCCAGGTCTTCCAATCTCTGGAGCTCTTCTTCCACCTGCGGTCTCAGATTGAATGGCACTCATCTATGTCGGAGGGCTACTGGTTTTACAGAGGTGTCGATGTGGAGTTTGAACTTTCTCCCTTTTAGTTTTCCAAGGCCTTGGAACAGTGCTGGGAACTCTTTCAATAGGATGTCTGCATGTGCCTGGTGTACCTGGTTCGCAAAGAACACTAGCCCAAGGTCCTCTGCCATGTGGCAGCTCAGCAGGGTTCCTTTCTTCCCTTCTGTAATGTGAAAGCGTGTTTCCGTTGAGTATTCGCCATTTGCCACTGTCGTTTGGATAACCCCTCTCAGTGGCAGCGGCTCGGTGCCACCGTATGTGTAAATCCTGGCGTTAGAAGGTGCGAGAGGAGGCTTGGGAGACATCTTTTCGTACTGGTCTGAGTCCATTACGTTTACTGAGGCCCCCGTGTCTATGAGGGCTTCTATCTCGGTGCCTTCTATGGAGACGGAGCACATGGGTGGCGGTCTCCTCTTGGTTGACGCTCTGCTGACATATGAGATGACATATACCTCATTGTCCTCGTCATCTTCATATCGGGGTCGTCTCCCTTGGGCTTGACTATCAGGAGGAGGCGGTTCTTGGTCCAGCGACAGCTGCCGAACGTGTTGCGTCACAGTCCTGGGCCTCTGACCTGCTGGTCTGTACTTTCCACCTCGGCACACTGCAGCGAAATGGTTTAGTCGACCACATTTCAAACATGTCTTTCCTTTCGCCCCACACGTCGCCGTTGCAGGGTGGTCTTCTCCACAGTATCCACACTGGCTCCCTATGGGGGCGGGGGCCCGGAAGCGGGCTGTCTGGGGTCTCCTCTGGATAGCGTTGACCTTCTCCTCCTTGATCGGCGTTGTTTTGGTCATAACCGGCGCGACCAACGGTGTTCGTAGAGCGAGCTCCATTTCTTCCGCCCTTGCGTCCGACAGTTCGTGTGACCTCGCCAGGATCAGTATCTCATCCAGCGATATGCCGGGTTGTCGGAGAATAAGTTTCCTCAACAGTTTGGAGCGACACCCCACTATTATCTGGTCTCGGATTTCTGCTCTCGGGTTGGTGAACGGGCAGGTTTTGGCCAGCCGGCGCAGCCGGGCGTAGAACATGTCCATTGACTCAGATTCAATCTGCCACGCCCTTTTGAATTTGAATTTTTCGAAGTCGTTGTTGAGTTGAGGATCAAAATGATCGTCAAGTGCAGCGACCGCGGCATCGTAGTTGTGCTCTGGTCCGGTGTTGGGGAGTGTCTCAAACAGGTCGTAGATCTCTGGACCCCCGTACAGGATGAGGAGCGACATCTTGACTGTCCCATCGGTCTCCCGGGTGCCTTTGAAGTAAAGGTTTAGCCTTCCTACCCACGCCTTCCATCTCGGCGCCGCCGTCGCAGGGTCTGCCGCCTCACTGAATGGTGGAATCGGCGCTGCACCTGAGTGCATGTGGCTGTGTGGCATGGGTGCGATGGCCCCGGCCTGGTTCTGGCCCGGTGACGGTGGT
Organism: Lissotriton vulgaris; assembly: GCF_964263255.1. Lineage (NCBI taxonomy): Eukaryota > Metazoa > Chordata > Amphibia > Caudata > Salamandridae > Lissotriton > Lissotriton vulgaris. The sequence continues at coordinate 1,599,931,034 of NC_141693.1, forward strand.
GCGACTACCACGGGTGGCGGGGCGACCACCACGGGTGGATTCTGTCCTGCCCCGGCTTGACCGGTTCCCGGTGCTGTATTGGACATTATTCAGGCACTTCTCTGGTCCTCTGGTACCTGCCTGAGGGGTCCTGGCGCGCGGTGCCCTCTAGCCAAGACTGTTGACTTGTCCAGTGCTTGTTTGTTTGGCAGAGAGGGTCGAGTGCTGTCTGTGTCTGTTCTCCCCACGTTTTGAGCTGAACGCTGAGCTGGGTTGCTGTGGGGATAGGGCCAGGAGTGTCTGTGTGTGCCCTTGGATTTGCCAATGCCTGTTGCAGCTGTGGGGTATGAGGCCTCTTCCCACCCCTACTGGCACTTTCGGCGGTTTCTTACTGTTGGGAGGGCGTTTCCAGGGCCTCCCTGCCTCACTGCGGCGCTCTGGCGCTTCTCGCCGCGCGTCGCTCCTCCCCTTCGGTTTCGAGGGACTTGCCGCATCTCACAGGCCTCCGCACAGCAGGGCCTTAAGCGCCGCGGAGAGAGCACACTGGGTCAGGTAGGCCGCAAGAGGCTGCGCGGGCGGGGGCACGAGGGGGTAGACTCACCCGCACTTGCTGGAGGCTGGACGGCTGCGGGAGGGACTCACGGCGAGCCCCGCCAGCTGAAGGTGCTCCCGACTGGGAGACGCGTGGGCGGGCCTCAAAGCCGGAGTCAGCCACCGGAGTGAATGCAGGTGGGCTCCGCAGCCGGGAACAGACGCGCTACGGCTCCGCAGGCTGGGGGCGGCCAGGCACGCGTGTGCACAGACCGTCCTCGTCGCCAGTGTGGAGGGCCAGGTCAGGGCCTGACACGTGGATGCTGGCCCGCTGATAAAGAGGACACAGACACAGGATTGCTTGTTAGCCGGAAAGACCCCGAGCGGTCTTCCGCCTTCTTTATTTATACCCCGGTGCGAGCCCGCCCCGGGGTATGCGTGGATGCGTGTTAGCTTTGGAACATTGTAGGGGAGAGCCCGTGTGGCTCTCTACATCTTAGTGTCTCAATGCTCACCTGCGCATCCCCCTCATCTGCCCTCGTGAGGTCACAGCAGGACCTACTTCGGACTCATGCCAATGCAAGCAGTGTGTGCCCAGCTGAAACCGAGCCGAGATTCATTGCAACCTAGCACCAATTGCCACGTCTCCTCGCCTTTGAAAGCGGTAAGTGTATGCCAATGCCAGAATTGTTATTGCTGGGCCCCCATACTTTGTGGTTTTCTGTTGCTAGACCTTGTTTATGCACCACACAAAAGTTAAAGATATAATTTGGGGTTTTCCAGGGCGCTTAAAATCTTGGGCAGAAGAGTTATTAATTTAAGTGCATGCGACAGTAGATGGTGCTGTTGCCATATTCTGTGACATATTGTGAGTTAATCATCGGCTGAAATGTACTTTTTATGCGAGTTTGTTCTCCCCGAGTTAGCAGGCAGGGCTGCTGAGACGTGTAACTATTGGGGCTCCATTTTTGCCTTCAGGATGAAAATAATATATATCAACGCATTCTCATTATTATATACAACAAAGCCATAGTTTTTGCTTATTTATCTTATGCAACTAACAACTACTGGGCTCTCCATTTTCGCCCTCAGGGTGAACCAATAATATCTCATCTCAATACCAGCTTCACTGCTCAAAGATTTTGATGTAATTCAAATAGACTTGTTTTAGATCCTTCATAGTCTCATCATTTCAGAACTGAAGCATTTTCAATATTATAATATATATACAACAAAGTCATAGTCAACAAGTCAACGCCGTCTCATCCTCCTGCTTCAACGTACTTCGTATGCTCAAAACAATCTTCCGTTGGATCCCCTCCGAGACAAGAAAGACTGTCACCCACGCACTAGTCACGAGTCGACTGGACTACGGAAACACCCTCTACGCCGGAATTACAGCCAAGTTACAGAAAAAAGTCCAACGCATCCAAAACGCATCAGCGAGACTCATTTTGGACATCCCTCGCCAAAATCACATTACCGGCCACCTGAAAGACCTCCACTGGCTCCCCGTCAACAAGAGAATAACATTCCGTCTCCTCACCCACGCACACAAGGCCCTCTACAAACTAGGGCCCGAATGCCTCAACACTTGACTATCCTTCTACACACCCACCAGCCAATGAAGATCCTCCAATCAAGGCCTCACCGCAGTTCCGCGTATCCAAAGATCCACCATGGGAGGTAGATCCTTCTCCTACTTGGCGGCCAAGACCTGGAACTCACTCCCCACCCACCTCCGCCTTACACAGAACCACATCTCCTTCAGAAAAGAACTTAAAACCTGGCTATTCGATAAATAATGAACTCCATTCCCAAGCGCCTTGAGACCCTTTGGGTGAGTAGTGCGCTATATAAATTCTTGAACTTGAACTTGAACTATAGTTGTTTCTTAATTATCTTATGCAACTAACAACCATTGGCAAAGCCAATAGTTCAGACTTGTTGCAGGTATAATGTCACTGGTTGTATCTGATATATCAGGATACAATGACAAATAGCAAAATACCAGTAGGGTGGCAAACTATGCTAAGCACAGATTTTTTGTTTACATGAGAGAGAGACTGACTGACAGAGAGAGAGCGCGAGAGACTGACTAGCTGACAGAGAGAGAGAGAGAGAGAGAGACTGACAGAGAGAGAAAGACTGACTGACAGAGAGAGAGAGCCTGACTGGGGGAGAGAAAGAGAGAGAGAGAGACTGTGATGGAATTGAGGTCAAAATGTATATGAAGCTATGCAAAACCTCTTAAGATTGCTATTGTCTGCTAATAAAAAAGTATTATCAAAATGTGCTCTTTGTAGTTACATCTGCTTTCGAAATACAACATTATCGCACTGTGTAATGTTTTGAAATGGGTTTGATTTTTTTTACTCTAGCCCGGCCACCCACTGACCCTGCCCCCCACTGATTCCACCCCTACCAGTGCGGCCCTCGGCCACAAACCACACTGTAATTTTGGCCCCCGACAGAAAGTTTGTGAGTACCCATGATGTAGTATATAATTAATTTAAAAAAGATAAAACATATTGGTAATTTTTCTTAATTTGTTATATATATTCATTTAATTTTTATGTACATGATTGTTTTATGTGTATGGATGTATTTGTAATCCATAAGATATTTTTGAACAATTTATACGTTATTAAAATAATTATTAACAAATAACAAGTATTTATATTATATGTATATGTTTAATTTATTTTTACATGATATATATTAGTTATAATTTTTTTAATTTGTTAATTTTTTTTAACTATGTTTATTTTAATTATATGTATTATTTACTTTATTTTACATTATTTTTGTAACTTAAAAAAACACAATATTTTAACAATATTATTGACATCAATATTTTTTTTCAATATGCCTGTGCTTACCATAATGTAGAGAGGATGTAGATATTCTTGTCTTTAATATTTTTACGTTGATATTTCTGTAGGTCGATATTCTGACTCTCGATATTCTGTCAGTGATTACTTTGACCCTAGTGGGCTAGTGGGTTGCAGAGTCGGGTGGTTGCACAAGATGTCATACATTTGCTTGGCTGTCACATTGATAGACACCCCATTTTATGATAGCCGTTATTGGCCAGCCGCCCATCTGAATCTGACATTTGGCGGTGACCGGAACTGGGCTGATAACTGGCCAGCAGCACAGATGGTGTGAACTCTCCCTTAGGCCTAATCATCAACGATGTCACCATCTCCTGAGTCAATGGTGGGGAAGGTGACAGCATTTACAGCTTTCCGAAATTTTGCCTTTGAACCTCAAGCTAATCGACATACTTTTGCAGTCATTCATCTTCCTACAAGCGGAGTATCCTTTTCCAGTGGCTGGGCAGATGCCAGAGTGGGAAAATGATCCTCCACAATGGTCATACGTCTCAAGTTGACTCTGGCAACTGTCGGCTTTCAGGGTTGTAATTCTTTGGTGATCAGACTTGTGCAAAGCAGCCTCCATGTGGGTTGCCTTGGGTATCAACAGATCTTGCACTGCTACTGAGTCAGTATTCCATGTAGCAACCTGGCAGGTTCCTGTAGAATCTGCCCCCTGAGCTTTGCAAAGGGACACCCTTGAATGAATTGTGCCCTGTCTGAGCTCCTCTGGATCTTGCTGAAAGGTATATGTTCTGACCAGCTCCATGAGCCGAGCATAAAACGCACTAACTGACTCCTCCGGGCCCTGTTGTGCCTGTCGCAGTAAGAAATGCCCATAGTCAAAGGCAGCCATGGGTCTGAAGTGGCCATGGAGGGCTGCGGTGATGGTAGCATTGGTGAAAGGGGGCCTACTGCAGTATGATTTCGGCACAGCCGGTAGATATCTTCTTTTGCCAGGTGTAACAGTTGAGGGCGTTTCTTACTGTCCTCCACTGCCATGGTCACAAAGTGCATCTACCACACCCATTCTTTCTTCCTCTTACTCTACTGTGGATGTGCATGTGTTCAGATGAAATATCCTGGAGTGTGGCGCCCCATCTCTTTGGCTCTTGTGTCGTGGTACTGGTTTCCTCAAGCATAAGCTTTATTGCCGTTGGACAGTCAAACTGCCTTTGTAACATGCCAGAATTGGCCCTCAACAACCAATCATCTCCTTTTCTTGATGTACTTCTGATGATTCGACCTGGGTTTAAAACGGCAGGTGGCGCTTGCAGGACGGGGCCTGAGCAGTGCTGGACCTCCAGGCAGGCGCGGGCTAAACTGCAGCTTTCACCTCCTGTGCTCAGTCAAGATGGTTGTGTTGAAGTACTGTGGTGCCCTCTACTGCAGTAGAGATACAATTGCGTCCATGCGCAGTTTGCAGTCGGCCACCTCATGGGCAGAGGAAAGACATACCATAGTAGCAGGATGACCTTAGGGCTGCTGCCTATGCTGGTGTCCACCGGACACTCCCTGCTGTCCCACAATCTGTGTCACAAGTAACATCATACCTACAACAAGTAAGGACTATTGGTTTTGTCAATGGTTATTAGTTGCATAAGATAAATAAGCTGCAACTATGGCTTGTTACATATAATATTGAAAAAGCTTCCAATTAAAGCCCTGGTGACACTACCACAATATTGCTGCTCCAGAGTTTCAAAAAGAGAAGGGTAATCCAGAAAGAAAATGACTCTTAAAGGATTTCCCTTCCCCCACAATGCCCACCTGGCATGACATCATGCCGTAACTTCTCCACTAGTGAGAAGTGAGCAGTGTGAGCAGCTCACATCAATGTGCTTGCTGTCTCAAAACGGGTCTCTATCGGGCTGTTTTGCGCCCTGGCACTTTTTTCAGGACTGCAGTGACAGCAAACTGCTGTCACTGCAGTCCGGGAAAAAAAACGGACCGCCTGTGCCAGGGCTCAAAACAGAGCCCGATAGAGACCCATTTCGAGGCCCCCTTTAAACAAGCATTGGCATTGCCAATAGGTCTCGCTTTTGGGACCTTATAAGTATTTAGTTATGCAGCACAATATCCTTGGTGCAACAACATCAACTGTTGCATGGCTAAACGCTTATAAGGTACAAGGTTTAGCCATGCAACAACTGATGTTGTTGCACCAAGGATATTGTGCTGCATAACTAAATACTTACAAGGTCCCAAAACGAGACCTATTGGCTATGCCAATGCTTTTTTTATTGTTTTCCTGCCATTGCATGCAGGTATATACAATAGCAAAACTCTGTACAGGTAATTGCAAGTGGAGACAGTATATATATATATATATATATATATATATATATATATATATATATATATATATATATATATATATATATATATATATATATATATATATATATATATATACTGGTAATGAACAATTGGAAAGCTGAGCTGGTTTCACAAAATAAAGGGTTCTGTGAACTTATTTTTCGTGGAGTGGCGTCCTTAAGCAGCAGGCACTTTTGTTGGAATTTTCATACACGGTAGCCTCACCGTGGAGGATGCACCGCCATTAAATGATGGGTCTGCAAGGTTGGAACTGTGCTTAACCTGTCTGCAGCACGAGGAATAAAATAAATAAAAGGAACCTGCATGCCTTTCTGAGGCCCACTGGAGGGCTTAAAATAACCGGATAATGAACACTGTTTTAAAAATTTCATCTGCAAGCAAATACACAGACCCCACTGGAGGGGAAGAATTGGGCACAGCACAAAAACTTCAAACCCCAGAATGCACACAAATTTCCACACCTGCTTAAGTGAGGCCTCTGGGGAGGTTAATTGAAGAAAAAAACGAACTGAAGGCTGGAGAGTGTGCTGTGCAGATCTGTGGCTGACAGATTGTGTTTTCCCTTTGAAAAAGAAGCATGTTGCTTTGAAACGCGTCAGGGAAGGTAATGAACAATTGGAAGGCTGAGCTGGTTTCACAAAATAAAGGGTTCTGTGAACTTATTTTTCGTGGAGTGGCGTCCTTAAGCAGCAGGCACTTTTGTTGGAATATATATATATATATCTTCTCTCCTCCTTGCCTCGGAAGATCGTCACCGCCTCCAAACCAACGGGTGTCTCGCCTGGAACAGAGACCTCCGATGCCGGGTCTCTTTGAATTAACACAAGCAACGAGTAGAAACACCACACGCTGGCGAGACTGTGTACCAGACAAATTAGTTTATTTGTCAACCCTCGGACGCGTTTCGCCTGTCCCGCAGGCTTGTTCACCAAAGTTGCATTACAAACATTCACCTTTTAAAGTGCAAGAGTGTTGGGTCACGTGATCGGAACCAGACTACAACAGTGGCAATGGAAGAAAGACTTATGGTTCCTCCTATTACAAACTTATTAAAAACACTGTTCAACAATTCATTATTAATACAATCAGCAGTTTGAATATCAAATATTATTTTAGCATATTTTAGTATCTTTGTCGCATTGTAAAAAGCCCGCATAACGAGGACAATTTTAGCAAGAAGGAAGGCATTCCGACAAAGGGGAGCACTAGAGAACACTTCCAAGTTCATAGACGCTTTCCTCTGCCCCTTGGTTAAGCAACTCCCCTCTTATGTCCAGGATTCTGGAGATTTCCTGCGCAAGATCTATGATCTGCCTTGGGAAGATGATTATCTCCTCATGACCATTGACGTCACAACACTCTACACTAGCATTAGACATGATGATGGCCTAAGGGCCATCAAACATGCACTTAGGGCAAGACCAATAAACCTATGGTTACATTCACAAATGCTACTGGACATGGCATCAGTATGTCTAAACAACAACTTTTTCCTTTTTGAGTCCTCTCTGTACAAACAAATATGTGGACCCGCGATGGGCACCTGCTTCGCCCCCAGCTATGCTAATTTGCATATGGGCTGGTGGGAGGAGCAGGTGATCCGAGCGGAGTACCACATCGAATGGAGGGACAACATACTACAGTGGAGTCGTTACATAGACGACCTATTTGTAGTGTGGAGAGGCACAGAAGATAGTGCACAGAAATTTGTAAAGAAAATACAGGCCAACAATCTTAATCTGAAATTCACCAGTGAAATCAGTACCACTTCCCTAAACTTCCTAGATTTAACAATCTATGTAAAAGATGGTCGACTGCATTCTCAGTTATTCAGGAAACTCACAGCAGGGAATACACTGCTACACGCGGACAGTTTCCACCCTAATAGCCTCATTAGAAGCATCCCCTATGGGGAAAGTCTGCGTGTCATACGTAATTGCAGTGATGCTGAAGGTCTGGAAAGGGAGCTTAACACCCTTGAGAAGAGGTTCAAATCCAGAGGTTACTCACACTCTAATATCACAAGTGCTATACGAAAGGCCAAAATGAGAAGCAGGGAAGATATTCTGTTTAAGAAACCTCCCAATGGCAGTGTTAAGGATCAATCCGTGAATCAAATCAGGATGATCACGACCTATAACAAACAACACAAGGCAGTGAGGGGCATAATCAGTAGACACTGGCATCTTATAGCCAATGATCCAGTACTTGAAAAAATGGTAAATAAGAGACCCGAGATTACCTTCAGAAAAGCCAGATCCTTCAAACAAATGTTGGTTTCTAACATGCTACCGGCAGCACCTCTAAAACAAAAAAGCGGGGCAGACTGGCTTAAAAAGAAACCAGGTTTTTTAAAATGCTCAAAGTGCAAGGCGTGCACTGCGGGAATAAATACCCGCACATACCAACCAGGAATCTCAAAAAGAGTAAAATCAATAAAAGGTTTCTTTAATTGCAAAACGGACTATGCTGTCTACGTGCTTCAATGCCCTTGCGGGTTGAGGTACGTGGGCAGCACAATCCATCCAGTCCATGTCCGTATTTTGCAACATATGAGAGCCATTAAGCATGCAGACCAAGCGTACCTGGTGGCTCGACACTTTGAGGCATTCCACAATTAGGATGTAGCAGGGTTCTGCTACTTTGTTATTGACTCCATTCCGAATAGCATACGGGGCGGGAATCGTCTTCATAAATTGAGACGCTTGGAATCCAGGTACATCCTGGAACTCAATCCCAAGGCCCCTGGGGGCCTTAATGTGGAAGAAGACTTAAAAACACATAGGGGATCTATCTAAGATGTGTTTGAGTTTTCATTGACATAAGAGAAATTGAAAAATTGACCTATGGGATCTGTACAAATTCTAGGAAATGGGGAGAGGCAGGTTGATGATTCCCGCTCCTCTTATGAAGTTGTTGTTGATTTTAATTTCACAATTTGGGTTAAGTGTGGCATATGTATTTTGGGCAAACATCGGTAACCAGTTTAAATGTAACTGCCCACTTGGGCTGTATTTTTGTAATATCGGTCAGCACAGATAAGGTCTAGTTCTGAAATATATTGCATTGTAATATAATGATTGCACTAATTGTGGGGTTATTTGCCCACTTGGGCGTTAGCCAATAGGACAAGGAAGTCCGAGCAAGATTGTGCGAGTATTGAATGCACGTTGAAATGTTCCCTGGGGACATTACATTTTTGGCAACCAGGAGGGGAAAAAAAGAAGGAAAAAACATTAGCGCATGAACCGACGGCATAGACACGCCTTTGTCGGAATGCCCTCCTTCTTGCTAAAATTGTCCTCGTTATGCGAGCTTTTCACAATGCGACAAAGAAACTAAAATATGCTAAAATAATATGTGATATTCAAACTGCTGATTGTATTAATAATGAATTGTTGAACAGTGTTTTTAATAAGTTTGTAATAGGAGGAACCATAAGTCTTTCTTCCATTGCCACTGTTGTAGTCTGGTTCTGATCACGTGACCCAACACTCTTGCACTTTAAAAGGTGAATGTTTGTAATGCAACTTTGGTGAACAAGCCTGCGGGACAGGCGAAACGCGTCCGAGGGTTGACAAATAAACTAATTTGTCTGGTACACAGTCTCGCCAGCATGTGGTGTTTCTACTCGTTGCTTGTGTTAATATATATATATATATATATATATATATATATATATATATATATATTACCTACTGGCGGTCGCCAGTAGGTAGTTATAGTTAGGATTTTTTTCAATGTTAAATCTCAAAATTCTATTTGGAATAACTTTGGCACCGGTTGACGAATCTGCCTGAAAATTTCATGAAAATGGCCTCGTCGAGCTCCGGTCCTTCCCTGAAAGTTTGGGGGGGATACAATAAGCGGGGGCCGAGATAAAAGGGGGGTCCCAAAACGCGTTTTCCCCATGTTAATTTCCATAGGGCGGTCGATTTCACTTTTAGCCCGAACGGCTGAATGGATTTACACCAAACTTGGCAAAATTGTAGGGACTGGTAGCCCGATGTGCCTTTGCTATGTCTCAAGATATGTGCTCCAGTGGATTTTGAGTAATTTAGGTTCAAAAAAATATATATATCTATAGCAGCGCACCGGTGCGCGCACCGGAGTGCGCTCCAGGCGCGACACGCGAGGTGCGCATGGAAAGCTGATTGGCTCTCGGGTGTCTGTAAACATTCCAAACAGTCCAGAGCGGTCGCCATCTTGTGTCTCGGTAAAATCGAGACATAAGAGGTGGCTAAAACAAAGTGGGAACTGACCATAAGGCGTCAGGGATAGACCCCTTTGACCCCCTAGGTTTGATGTGGGGGCTATAAAAGGGCCCCGCGGGGCATTTAAAATATTTTTTTTTTTTTCGTTTTGCGCGGGGGAAGCGCTCGGTGCGCGCACCAGGTAGCGCACCGGGGAGCGTAAAATGAGGGAAAAAGATGACAGAGTTTTAAAAAAATGAAGTTTTTATTTAGAAATTGGAGGTAGTTCTTAAAAGAACTTTTTTTTTTCTTCTTTTTGTTGTTTTATATTTTTTTTGTGTTTTTGGAACTTTTTGAACTTTTTTTGGCTTTTCAAAACAGTTTTATATATTTTTTTTGTATTTTTTAGGGGGAGAAACAAAAAAAGGGAATTGAAACTGGCTCAACTGGAGCAAAAAAACAAAAAACCCCAAAAATTATTTCTTTTTGGGGCACTTGTGATTATCACCTGCAAGGACGATGAGCTTAATACTTTGTTCCCCATAGGAGATAAGCTTGCCACAAGCAGTACAAGTAATTTTAAAATCAGCAAATCTCGGCTGAATGCAAGGCATCACCTCAGATGTTTCTGGTTGCGAGGAAGTGGGTTGGTTTCTTTGGGAGGGGGTCCTTGATGACTGGGGGAGGTTACTGGCCAGTTCCCGGAACTCTGCACGAGAGTAGTTGTTTGGATGTTTTCTTGTCATGTGCCGAATCATGGTATAGTTACCAAAAGAATATTTCTTGTTTGGGTTGCCCCGTGAAAGTTCATCATTGCAGATGAGGCAAGTCACCTTGGGAGCATTCACCTTTTTTTTCCCCTCTGGAATTGAAAAAAACTGCCAAACAATGTGTGGTTTGGGTTTGTAAGGTGTATTTTCTTCTGGCAGCCATCTTCTTCTCCCCTCCTCCTCTTCCTCTTCCTCCTCCTCCTGTTCTTGACCACCAATATAATTTGGAGCTGGTCCTCTTGGTGGTGGTGGTGGTGGTGGTGGGGCAGATGCACCAGCTGATGCTACTACTGAAGCCATTATTTGGAGCAAAAAAGTAGAGAGAGCAACAAACAGGTCTTCCTCAGTCAAAGGACAAAGTCAGAATAAGGAAAAAAGGTGGGGTCTTTCATCATTTAGAAAAAAAAACTGTCCTGAACCAATGAGAAGTGTTATTTTCAGGTCACAAGACCAGGGGCTTCATCATTATGAAACTAAAACTGTTATGAACCAATGAAAAGTGTTATTTTCTGCTCACATGACCCGACGCGCTTACGCTACGCGCACGGGGGCGCGCAGCGTAAGCGCGTCGGAAGTTTACGTTTTGCGATCGTATTCGCTCGAGTACTTCCGGGTGCGCTTACGCCGTGCGTATCACGCGGTCGCGGCTACGCGATACGTCACGATCATGTTTTCGTTTGCGATATTGGCGCTCACGAGACGCTCCCCGGAGCGCGCCCGGGGGCGCTTTTCAGAAATACGCTTTTCGGGGCGCACTCCGGGGCGCGCTCTGGGAGCGCTCCCCCCAAAAATTAAAAAAAAAAAAATGGGATAATTGTAGAGACAGGTAGCCCTATTCTGAAGTGGTTTGTAAAAAAATTAACTTTATAAAAATATGTATTGTGCTACATTGGGCTTAATATATGTTAGAGCCAAAATGTAGCCCAAATGTAGCCCAAAGTAGCCCAATGTAGCCCAAAGATGGCCACCAGAGATCAAAAATTGTAAATGTAGCCCAAAATTCAACTAGATGTAGCCCAACTGTAGCCCAATGACAGAATGTACCAGAGTGTTAAAAAGAACAACTAGAGTGCTAACAGTCTTATTTATAAAGTGAAACTTATAGTAAGGAATTAGCATTAAAAAAACCTTTGAAATTCACTGAAAAAAACCATAGGTTTCACACCAGTTATAGTTAGGAATTAGCATTTAAAAAACCTATTAAATTCACTGAAAAAACCATAGGTTTCACACCAGTTATAGTTAGCTGGAAATTTTACTGATATAAAACCATTGAAATTCCCACGTTATAGTTAGTCGGACTCACTATAACTTGCGCGTGCAATGCACTGCTGATGACATCACATATTACATCACTCATGACATGGTCAGTGACATCACTCATGACATCACTGATGACACCATCCAGTGAATATGTGTCTTTCTGAAAAATAAATATTAGTGAGTTATGTTTAAATATTTAAATACATATATTAGTGTTTCACTTTGTGTATAAGTGGCTACATGTGTTGATAAGTAGCTACATGCGTATGTATATGGGTTATTTGATATTTTTAGTAGTATCAGTATGAGTGTCTATGTGGTTTGGTGGAGGTATTACTTAGCACATAGATGCATGAGTGACTGACTCTTTGTTTGTATGTGTTTTGAAGACAGCATATGTACAGGACTGTATGGGTGGATGAGTGTCTATATGTGTTTGTTAGTGAGTGAATGACTGTCTCACTAGTGTCTTTATCAGTAACTACATATGTTTTAATCTAGTATATATGAATATTGATGTATATAAGTGAGTATATGTGAGAGTAAGAGATTGTAAGATTTCCTGTTTAAATAAGTATGTGTTTCTATAAGTGATTGTTTAAGAGAATAAATATGTGTAATTTTCAGTAGAAGTAAGGTGGAAGTGTGTGTATAACTCTATATTCAAATAAATGGTTGTTCAATAGTTTATTTGCACGTGTGAATATGTGTGTGAGTAACTTTTGGATGAATGTCGGTGTGTAACAGGATGTATAGGTGTATCTCTTCATATGATGAGTGAGTATATGTATGAGTGACTATATAGAACTGTTGGTGAATGAGTGGATGTGTATATAGATAGTGGAAGTACAGAATTGCTTGTTGTAACTGATATAGGTATGTCCATTTTTTAAAAATTTCAGTTTCTATTTTTGAATATGTGTCTCAAGGGTTACTTTACACTGAGAGGAGGTCTGTGACTGTGTCACAAGGATGGTGTCATCAGTGATGTCATGAGTGATGTCACTGACCATGTCATGAGTGATGTAATATGTGATGTCATCAGCAGTGCATTGCACGCGCAAGTTATAGTGAGTCCGACTAACTATAACGTGGGAATTTCAATGGTTTTATATCAGTAAAATTTCCAGCTAACTATAACTGGTGTGAAACCTATGGTTTTTTCAGTGAATTTAATAGGTTTTTTAAATGCTAATTCCTAACTATAACTGGTGTGAAACCTATGGTTTTTTTCAGTGAATATGTATATATATATATATATATATATATATATATATATATATATATATATATATATATATATATATAAATATATATTTATATATTTAGTATCGCACAGCGAAAACAGAAAGGAAGAAACCAAGGAGCATGTGGGAAACAAACGGGCTCAATACAAAAGGAAGTAATAATGGATGAAACACAGGTAAATCAAACAATAGTGAACCTATCCACGAAAGAAATTAGCAACAAGGACAAAAGAACTTTGTGTTTAGGCCTCTCATTTTGTCCATCTGTGCCCATGAACTATGTAGAGGATAAAATAGATATTTTTAAATTTTGTGGGAAATCGAAACTAAAGAAATGGTATAAAATGAACCCAGGTCATAACAGACATAGCCAAGGTGGCGAACACTTTGGCGAAATGGAACAGATGATTGACATTGATACCATGGTGGCATTAGATGAACTTAACAATGATCATGGAGATCCTAATCTAAGCATTGAAGCCATACGTATCCTTAATGCCCTTGATATACAATTAGATCAAGCCCCGGGTACCAAATTTAAACCTAAATCCACATTTCTGCCCAAAATGAACCACGATAATATCGATACTTTTCAAGATCAGGTAGGCAAGGAACTTCTTGAACTCCAACGCCAAGAATGGGCGGAAACAGACTAAAAACTTCAGACACAACTTAACAGTTGCCCAGAAACAAGCTATGAGAGAGCTAGCATCCAACAGCAGTATTGTGATCAGGCCTGCTGATAAGGGCGGGAATATAGTAATCTTGCCAAAAGATATGTATATAAGAGAAGCAGAAAGACAATTAAATGATCACAATACCTATACCAAATCAAATAGATCGGATTACAATACCAGCATTAAAGTTATTTTGGACAAATTTACAGAATGGAAGAACAAAGGTTGGATTGCATGGGAGGAGTTTCGTTTCCTTAAACGTGATTATCCCATGCTTCCCATCCTGTATCTCCTTCCAAAAATACACAAATGTAGAACTAACCCACTGGGTAGGCCTATTATCTCGTCATGAGGATGTGTACTCGAGAATGTTTTGAGGTATGTGGATCACTTTTTGCGTGAATATGTAATGTGTTTGCCCACATATGTAAGAGACACCAAAGACATTTTAGATAAAATCGAAAAGTTGGTAAGGGAGAATGATTATCTACTAGTTACTATGGATGCCAACTCTTTATATACCGTGATTGAACATAAACAGGGACTTGAAGCGTGTGCTAGATTTCTTAAAGGTAGAAATATTGAATACTTAAGGCACTCCACCATGATAATTGACATGATCAGACACTGCTTAGAAAACAATTTCTTCTTGTTTAACAATGAGATCTTTGTTCAAACCCATGGCACCGCGATGGAGACATGTTTTGCGCCGAGTTTCGCAAATTTGTTCATGGGGGCATGGGAACATGACATCAGAAACAGCAGGGAATTCCAGGATGACTTCAAGAAAGTAATAACTTGGTTACGCTACATAGACAACATTTTTGTCGTCTGGAAGGGTGAGGAAGACACAGCCCTTGATTTTGTCAATAGACTCGATCAAAATGAGTTGAATATAAAATTAACATGCAACGCAAGTAAGCTTGAAGTTGCATATCTGGATCTGGATACCAAGGTGCAGATAAGGCAGAACACTATCCACACAGTACTGCACCGTAAAAGTACAGCTGGCAACACCTTACTTCATGCTCTGAGCAGCCACCTGGAAAATCTTAAATGGAGCATTCCATATGGTGAGCTGCTCAGAGCAAAAAGGAATTTTAGTTCAGAAAATGACTATAATAAGGAAGAGGCAGTAATGACACAAAGATTCTTGGCAAGGGGATACCCAGCCTGGGTTACTAAAAGGGCTAGTGAGAAGGCCAAAAAAGTGAAACAAGAGGATCTTTTGAAGGATTCCATCAATACTCAGAGAGAGGAATCAGAATTGAACTCCACTAGAGTCATCTTAAACTACAATGGCAATTCTAACCAGATTAGAAAATGTATAGTCAAAAACTGGGGTATACTTAAAGGAGATACCAATATAGGTGATACTTTACCAGATAGACCCAGCATAACCTACACACGGGGTCGCAACCTCAGTGACCTCCTAGTCCACAATGACATTAGTGACAGAGCTATACACAGGGTTATTGACCTTCAAGGCTTCTACCCCTGCGGCCACTGTAAGGTCTGCTCTAATAGTCAGGTGGTCAGGGAATATTGGAACCCCAGCGGTCAAAAGATGATAAGTATCAACCAATTATTTACCTGTACAAGCATGTTTGTGGTATATGTGTTCCTATGTCCATGTGATCTTAAATACATGGGCAGTACCACACATATGGCCAAAAAACGGATCTTAGAACACAGCAGTTCGATTAATAAGAAAGACAAAATCTACCCTGTAGCCCATCATTTCGAGACCTTCCACTACTCTGACCCATCTAAGTTATCCTTTTTCATTATAGAACAGGTTAATCTAAACCAAAAGGGGTGGTTACCGCACATTGAGACTCAGACAAAAAGAATCCAAACATATCATCAGTCTATGTACACGTACCCCTAAGGGCACAATATGGATGAGGAAACGAGTGTACATTTACAGGAAGAATAACTACTCATTATCATGAAGATTAAGCCTTTATTTGTCATGAAAATGAACTGTAGCATGGCATATATCCTTCTAATCTTAATCTGTGGTTGTCTTCTTTTTCTCTCCTTTCCTCACAGGAAGAAAGGGAGGGACACTGTCTCAAGCTTGTGGCACCTGTACCCTAATCCTTTCTCAGTGGGTCATCTTCTACTCTCTCCTCATGGATGTAATGTATATTTGTATATTCGCATATATAGTTTAGTAATTGTGCACTTTATTTATTCACTATGAGAAAGAGTTGCCGCTAGGTGGAGATGCACTTACAGGTAGGAATTGATGCCAGCGCAAGGGCGCGAGCTGCTAACAGAGTCCCTTTCCTTCCAGACGCGTTTCGGGCCAACGCCCTTTTCAGTTGCAGCACATGTGACATGACGGCAAGCTGCTGGCACCAGTAAATACCCTCAGTAATTATGCACAGGTGTAAAACCTGAAGCAATGCTCTCTGGGACTGGTGGTTCCGTAAAACCCAAGTGGGTCGCCGCCGCCATTCGCATGCAAAAAAAGTATTAAAGGGATTGCCAATGTCCCCGCAAGCACCCCGCAAGTTAAGGCACCTCCTGTACCACAGAAAGCTGCCCAAGTAAGGCAGCTGTGGACCCGCAGTTGTAAGCGGTAGTGCAACCCCGCGACCGGGCAGGCCGCAAAAAATGGAAAGAAAGAGTCGCCGCTAGGTGGGGATGCACTTACAGGTAGATATTGATGCCAGCACAAGGGCGCGAGCTGCGAACAGAGTCCCTTTCCTGCCAGACGCGTTTCGGGCCAACGCCCTCTTCAGTGGCAGCACATGTGACATGACGGCAAGCTGCAGGCACCAGTAAATACCCTCAGTAATTATGCACAGGTGTAAAACCTGAAGCAATGCTCTCTGGTACTGGGGGTTCTGTAATACCCAAGTGGGTCGCCGCTGCCATTCGCATGCAAAAAAAGTATTAAAGGGATTGCAATGTCCCCGCAAGCACCCCGCAAGTAAAGGCACCTCCTGTACCACAGAAAGCTGCCCAAGTATATATCCTCGCTCCGACTGCATCTTTCGACAGCGCAAAGATAGACGGGTGCTTTAAACGCGGCGGTGCATGCCGCAATAATATAACAGCTCAGTTCCACTCAAATTCAGGTACCAGGGAAAAGCACTCACGGGGTCAGCTGCAGTTCTTAAGGCTATTTATTTCATTTCCTATGCGTAAAAGCATGAAAAACAGACGCGTTTCGGCGATGCCTTAGTCTTATGTTTCTCAAATTACGCGCCCGTAAAGCAGACATTTTTAAGGCTTACGTTTCATGGGTCACATGATTAGAGTGTTCATGATACTCAAAAGAGGACTAGCAAAGTCTATGTGTAGCGGCCATTTTTGGATAATGCAATTCTAACTTTATCAACTTGCCACATTCATGACAAATAGCACGGCTATGCAATTATACATCATCCTAATTTTTGTATATTACAGGAAAATTTTCCATAGCGAAAAGACAGAATTACTTCATATGCAAGAAATCACGCAGTGTATCGGCTCAGTCAACTGACATTTACTATTTGTAAATGATTAAGCCATCTATCGGCAAGTCCTCAAAATTATTTTTTTTAAAAATAAATTACAAACTAATCAATGAAACACAAAATTGCACACAATTGACAGATATCAAGGAGCAAAATTACAAACAACCACTGGGTCCCTAGTCTCCCAAGTGAACTGTCATCTCTTCACTCATGTTCATTCCCTTGGGGGTCTTTGTGCCCAGGTCTATTATGTATCGTGACTCCAGTCTACGAAGTTTCCTGACTCTATCCCCTCCCCTTATATTCTGTGGGACATGATCCAAACCATAATAACGCAGTAGCTCCCTATTGCTATTATGTTTCTTGGCAAAATGCCTTGCAACTGGGTAGTTCACATCACCCTTTGTTATGGCCCTCATATGTTCCAAGATTCTTATTTTTACAGAATGGATGGTACTGCCCATGTAGCATAGGCCACATGGGCATTGAAGGCAGTATACCACATAATTGGTATGACACGTGAGAAACTTTGTTATAAACTTGGGTTTGGACAGACCAGTTACCGTATAGGACAATGTACGCTTGCTGTTAACACACGCCTTGCATTTACTGCAGGGATAAAAAACCCTAAGCTCCCTTACTGTCCCCAGTTTTTTACTGTCTGCATGCAAATGGCTGCGTACCAAATTGTCTCTCAATTGTCTCCCTTCTAAAAGTAATCAAAGGGGCTGGGGGAATGTCGGGACCCATGACATTATCAGTTTTGAGAATATGCCAATTACGTCTCATTATTTGTCATAATTCATATTGGCATTGTTCGAGAAAGTTGTAATAATTCGAAAACTGTTTTGCTGATGTCATTAGATTAATTTTTCTTTTTCTCCTTATTCATTAGGGTATCTCTGGGTATCTTTCTAACCCTATTTAGGGTCTCTTGTAAAAATTCACTTTTATACCCCGTTAGCAAATCTATCTACACTGTCTTTAGCTGCTATTTCAACTCCCTGGTACTGTTGCGTTTTAATCTAAGGAGTTCCCCATAGGGGATACTCCCAACCAGACTCAGGGGATGGTTGCTAGCTGCGTGTAAAATAGAATTGCCCGCAGTTGGTTTGCCGTAAAGAGACACATGCAGAGAATTTTCCGACACACTAATCTTGAGGTCTAAATAGCTCACGGTTTCAGAACTAATGTCCCCACTAAATTCCAGATTCACCACATTCTTCTTTTTTCTTTTTTTTTTTTCTTTTTTCTTTTTTTCTTTTTTTTTTTTCTTTTTATCCTCATTTGCGTGCATAGCTCCAATCTATCCAATCCAGAATATGCCACAGAGATAGGAAGAACCGGCTGTGCTTCAATACCGTCTCAGCATAAGCTGGGAGGGAAATCTTAATTGGGGGGAGTATAGACCAAATCCCATCAGTACATTCACACAGACCTGGAAATTCCCATATAGGGCTATTCGTTGGAAGATAGTGCCCGTGACACCGTAGCCCCATATGTTCCTTATTAAAAACAATGGTTGGAAATGCTCGCATTAATCATAGGACTCCTGGGGAAAAAAAAACAAAAAACCCAGGCTCAATATGACCGTGCCAACTGTAACCAAAAAGCCCTACGACTTATATTTCCACCTCTAGCTAGATCTAATTTAGAGATGTGAAGCACCGAGGTTCGCCATTCTTGAATTGTAGGAGGCTGGGCATCCTTCCAATGTCTACAGATTTCTCTCCGGGCTGCCAAGATGGAGTAAAAAATGAGGTTTGAAGCTGCGTTCCGTACTTTGTTCTTCAGGCCAAAAATGACAAGAGCAAGATCTATAGAAAGATGAGAACCCAAGGCCAGGGATAGATCGTTTCCTATTGACTCCCAGTATGATGTAATTTCTGGGCATTCATAAAACATATGAATATCAGATGCATCGACCATCTGACATCTTGGGCACGAAACCGGGCCTGTCGATGAAAATTTTGACAGTCTCAAAGGAGAATAATAGGCCCTGTGAATAGTGAAGATGTGATTACGACGCAGCCATGCTGGCTTCACCAGGTCCCACAGTGTTTCACATGAAGCTAACCAAAGCTCCTCCAAGTCAACATCCGGCAATGCGTCGGCCCATAGTGTTACTGGGAGGCAAAAGTTACCATCTATTTCCTCCATTATCTTCTTGTACCACAAAGCAACTTCCCCCAGCTTGGGCAGAAGACACTTTAACCCAACCATTAAGAGTAGCAGGCATCAACACCTGGGGTGATTTGTTCATGGACGGTATACTACTGCCGTGGGACTACTTAATAAATAAGGTGGGCCAAATTTGTCCAGATTTAAATATATACAAATTTCAAGCTGGTCCACAGCATATAACACACAGACATCCCGAAATAGCAGATTACCTATTGGAGTCATCAGCGATTTAGTAACGTGTCTGCTAGACAGCCCCCCTTCAAAAAAAAAACAGATTCACCACATTCTTATTCATACAGTTGATGAAATTGGAAGCCGAATCATATGAGCCATTCCAGATTATATATAAGTCATCTATGTATCGGTACCAGGCAATCACCCTGCTCATCTCAATGCCGCCTGGTGCTTTGGACACCTGCTCCTCCCACCAGCCCACGAACAAGTTTGCGTAGCTGGGGGAGAAGCAGGTGCCCATCGCTGTACCAGAAACTTGATGGTAATAATTATCATCAAATACAAAGGTGTTATTTTTTAAACAGAATTCAGTAAACTGGAGAATCATTCGATTTTGTTCCGTAAACTTCAAGGGTTTCTTCCGTAGGAAGTATGACACCGCTTCCAAACCATGTTGGTGTCTGATTTTAGTTTATAAGCTAGTGATGTCCAACACTTATACTCTGTATTCCACTGTTGGTTTTCTACATGCATCATAAAGTCCTGTGAGTCTTTTATATATGCTGGTAAAGTTTTAACTAAAGGAAAAAGAAAAGAATCAATGAAGGTAGACAAATGTTCAGTGAGACCTCCTTGAGAGGAAACAATTGGTCTTCCTGGTGGATCATCCCTATTTATATGAATTTTAGGGATGTGATAAAACGTTGGAACCACTGGGTTAAGAAATCTGAGGAACAAATATTCTTCCATGTCCAGCATAGATTTATCCAACCATGCTTTGATCATCTCATGGTATCTCTGAATGCTATCCAAATAAACCTCTTTAGAAATTTTTCGGTAACAACTCTCATTGAATAACTGTCTGAGGGCTTCCTTCTTGTAATTTGCTCTGGTCTGCAGCACAATATTTCTACTCTTGTCTGTTGGTTTGTAAATCAACGTTTCATCATTACTAAGAGTGTTAATAGCCTCACTTTGCTCTTTGGTAATGTTAGATTTAACTCTTGAGTGTATCACACGTTGCTGTAATGCAAGAAGATCTTTATTAACTGCCTCTGAAAAAACATCAATAGCATCCAGAGGTAATTGAGGCAAGAATTGTGAGGTCGGTTTAAATTAACTTTGGTCCTTTTCCTGTGTCAATCTCAGTTGTCGAGCTCTTATCACCTCATCTTGGGTATCCGCATTGCCAAAGTCAGTGTCTTGATCTAATCATAATAAATGCATTACTTCTATGTCTGCAAGATCTTTACCTACTAGAGCATCTGTCGCTCTCGTTGTTACTGGTTGTTTTTTAGGTTTCTGGGAAGTAGGTTTAGTTTGAAAGTACTTGTAAAGTTTGAATTTTCTGGTCAGTTTGAAAAGATCAATCTTTGTTTGAGGATATTCCAGGTTATTCGAGGGGCAAAAGGTTAGGCCTAATCGAATATATATCCCAAACCAAACCAAAGTCTCATTCAAAGGAAGGCACTGACTCCGTGAATAAACTTCAGAGTAAGATTCCTTTTATTCCGATACAACGACCCAGACGCGTTTCAACAGTATTCACCGCCTTGCTCACTAGGCGGTGATTATCGCCTAGTGAGCAAGGCGGTATATATATACGGACAAAGGATAGGCCTAGGGCCCGGAGAATCGCTGGGGCTATGCTGTACTACCAAAGGATAGGGAGCAGGAGGCCCACGGGATGCGCGTGCAGTGTCTTTACACGCACGCAAGTTACCATAGAGTTATAATTGGAACGAAAGAAATGGAAACTAGTTCTTTTAGATCACTTCCGGATGGACAAGGAGAAAGCTACTTGAAAGTTAGACACTAGGATAGTAAATACCCACAGGAGCACCGAAGTTCCGAAGTAGGTGTCAAAGTGTGTCGGGTTTCGTCGCTGATTCCTATGGAGCCTTGGAGAAAGAAGCTGCAGGTGACCAGGAGGTAAGTGTCCGGTTGGATCCAAGGGCGGATCGAGGATGAAGAGTACCTGAAAGCAGAGGGGACAGAGTCTGGGTCACTAGGCAGTGACCAGGAAGGAACCAGGCAATGTCGCGAAGCAATCAGGTGATGTTGTGAAGATTGTCTCTGCAGCCACTTGGACCAGGAGGTGTCGACGACGACCAGGCGCTGGATACGGATTGTCCCACAAGGGCTCTCGCTGTCGGCGGTGTCAGCTTCCGGATTGGAGTCAACAAGCCTTGGCAAAGGCAACCCACGCAGGAATCGAAGATGGCTTCTTGATCAGTGGGCTTCTCTTTTTCAGGGAAGCAATGGCCAGTCTGGAGCAACCAGACCAGTGGTGTAGATTCAAGGTTTCATCGTCACAGAGGCCACTAGCCAACGGGCAAGTGACTGGACGGACGCGTTGAGCAGGAAAATGCAGAAGGGCCCCACGCAGAACTCATGGAGTATGGAGGGCTGATCTTCGGTGCAGTTGGTGCTCGGGCTGGGGCTTTTCAATCCCCAATGCACAACTTCGAGGGTGCCTCTGAAGTTGCACGGGAAGCAATTCGCTGGCTTTCCAAGATGGCCGGTCCCACGACTCTCGTCGCCTCCACGGGTCTCAGCTCTGCTGTGACTGTGGATCGGGCTGTTGGAAGTCTGGAAGTCTGGGTCTTGTCAGGCTCTGTGCTCGGGCTCCGGCAGGACGTCGACAAAGCAAACCGTTGATCGCTTGATGGTGCCTGCTTGTGCAGGGTGGTCACTCCTTGACCACAAGGGAGATTCTTCAGTCTTCTATGTCGAGTAGAATGTCGAAGCTCCAGAGTTTCGTTGGAAGTTTCAGTCAGGATACAATCTAAAGTCGTGGGACTCAGCTCCTACCTATATACAAAATTTAGGGGCTGGATTACCTGCTAGGTCCCTCCTATGGGTGGGACCCAGGAAGGGGGTGGTTACATCCCTTTCCCTTTGTCCAGTTTTGCACCAGAGCTGGGGCTGGAGTGCCCCAGCACCGGTTTGAACTGGACTATGCATGGGACACCTTGTGTGCCCCAGCCAGTGTCTCATTTCATTCAGCCCTCCCTGCCCCAATACACTATAGCCTGTCTGGGGTGGTGTTCGCACCTCCCAAGACAGGAAACCTATTGTCCAAGCCTCCCTCGCTGGAAGGACTCCCAGCAGCAGGAGGTCAGACTGGTGTCTGTGGCAGCAGCATCCATTTTGTGATGCTGAGGCTCTGGTTAACTTTAACCGGGATTAGCAGGAACAACATGTCTTCTCCCTCTAGAAGGGTGGAATGCTACCCCCGTCACCAGAACTGGCGAGGGGGTAGTATTCCAAAGCGTATGACACCTTACACGACATGTTTTGATAAAGCCAAACCAAAGTTAGCATTTAACAGTGAGGTTCATAATTCACTTAAGAGTATATGGTATGGCTATATCCTAAAACAGCTATAAGGACATGGTTCCGAAAGCTGCAGACAGGCTCAGCTCATGCTAGAGCCTCATCTCACATAAAACCAAGCACTCTGCCTTCAGGATTGTTAAGGCCTGCCATAGGAGTGACTTATAGGTGTATATGTGTCTAGATATATGGTTAGATATAGGAATACTATATCTAAGCAAGGGTTGATTACACAACCTTGCACCAGCTGAGTGATCAGCCAGTTGTGTCAGTTTGGATGGCCAGCCAGGAGTGGCAAAAGATATGCTGCAGCCCCTGGTAGGCCTTGGGTGCACCTATGCCCTGGGTACCTATGGTACACTGTACAGGGACTCACAAGAGTGACCCAATTCCCAATTGGTGATGTACCTAAAGTACATGGTGTGAATTTAGAGAGAGAACAGCAGGGCTGTGGGTCTGAATAGCAGGCCCACAGCCACATCTAAGTCGAAAACCAGTGAAGCAAAAAGCAAAAAGTGGGGTGACCATAGGAAAGTAGACCCTACTATCCTACAGCGTTTCACAGCCTCTGCGGCTCCGCCAAGTAATTGCTTAGCTATAGCCTGCTCTACCATATAGCCACTGACCGGAACAGCGTGGGCTAGGCTCGCAGTCGGAGCCTCTGAGAGCACGGAGAGTCCCGGAGACCTGAGCGGCAAGCCCCAGGAGGGGAGAGCTGACTGTGGCCTGCCCGGAAAGGAGTATAAGCTGAGGCCTGCGGTGCGACTGCATGGGCCACCATGGCCTGAGAGGGTGGGCCTTAACCCCCTTGCACTGCAATATACTCCCCGCAACTTTGAAAGTGACCAGGGCGAGAGCGAGTGAGCACTCCGGGAGCAGCGGAGACTGGCCCTGAGCGAATCGAGTGCAAAGCAGCGCACTGTCGGTCAGGCCCTGACACCGGCCTTGCTGCGAGGAGGGAACCGGAGCTCCCAGAACTGAAGACATAGGAGCCATGAGTTGGGCGACTCCAGATCGTGTGCGATTGCAGCAGCGACCAGACACATAGATAGAATTGAAGCGGTGCAAAGACATACGTTTCCAAATGGCGAGTGCCCGGTTAAAAGAAGAGTGCTCTGTCAAGGAGATACTGCTGAAACAGCCCTCACAGGGAGCAACTGGGACTTTGGCTCAAGATGAGGAGGGTCTACAGGGAGGGCATGAGGGAGCCGATGCCCCAGCCACAAAGGCCTTTACGTCCCTGCGTGAAGATCTGAAAGAACTGAAAGGGCAACTCTCAGCCGATCTAAAAAAACTAAAATTGGACATAGAAGAAATAGACGACGGCATAGCAACTCTAGAAGAACACGAAATGGGAAGGGATGAGGAGCTGGAAATGATGCAGCAAGAAATTATTCGGCTAAAAGAGAAGCATATTGAGCTACATGGCCAAGCGGAGGACTTGGAAAACGACTTGCTCTTAAATAATGTACGCATTAGCGGAGTACAAACAGGCGCGGAGGGAGAGGACATCAGGGTGTTTGTGCTGGCCCTCTTTCGACATGTGTTGGCCGACGATCACACGACCGACATTCAGATTGACCGGGTAGGTTTGCAGCGGAGTGGAAAGGCCCCTCCAGCAGACATTTTAGTATGTGTACATGACTTTCAGCTGAAGGAGCTGATCATTAAAATGGCGAGAGATGCACACCCAATACAATCTGCGGTCACTCTCAAACATTATTCTAAGACATATCGGCTTCCACCCTGTTCAATCTAAGAGAATTTCATCCTATCACACTGCACCTGAAGGAGAAAGGAATAGCATTCCCATGGAGGCACCGTTTCTGGATCATCTTCCACTACGAGGGCAAGATCCAACAGCTACACTTGCTTCAGTGGGCCAGGGAGGTCATGGGGATTGCAAAGCCTGTGTGCCCAAAGGTGCAATGCAATCCATCTGAAAGGCAGAGACACACACAGTCCGCTGCCAATAAAGTGGGGAATCCCTCCTCTTTCCACAGCAACTATAGTCAAAGAACGGGAGGCAGTCATTTCCTCATTGACCACTGATCCAGTCCAGTCATCCCCCTGCTGAAAGTTTAAAGAGCACTTGAAGGGCACATGAGTGTGGTGGAGCCGGAGACTGCCCTCACCTTACTTTGAAGGACTGCCTTGGGCTGTCGCCCCCTCGAACAGTTCTACTCAGATGAACTTTTGTCTCAAGAGTTTTTAGATTTTTTGACATCCTGAATGATGGGAGACATTAACCCCTTGCATGCTCATGACGAGCTGAGCTCGTCATGAGCTACAGTGCTCTGGTGCTCATGACGAGCTGAGCTCGTCATGGCCTTTAGAACGCTCGCACGCTGGGCTAATTCCCCTGCTGTGTTGAGCGTTCTAAAGAAACGGGTGCGGCCGTGACGAGCTCAGCTCGTTATGAGCACAGGAGCACTGTAGCTCACGACGAGCTGAGCTCGTCATGAGCATGGGCGCGCTGTGCGCCCCCCCCCCCCCCCCCTCAGCACAGTGGGGGAATCCTGCCAGCAGGGAAGGGGTTAAACTGTTAATATGCTTTGGGATTATACGTTTTTGAGAGACCTGCACTGGTCACTGTATTATTAGATACTCAAATGCATTGACACACACCATTAGATCAACCCCACACCATTCATCCTATCATGAATACACCTCAGAGCGCCCTGTTGACACCTGTTATGTCCCATGGGTAAAGGCCTCAAGATTATAAGTCTTAATGTATTTGGCATCAATCACCCAGTAAAATGCTCAGCTATTCTCTCCTTGTTGGAGAACTCTGGCAGAGATATCTGTATGCGCAAGAGACCCACCTCTAAGACAGAGACACCGCCTGCATGCACACAAGTCGATTCCCACACCAATACTGGTCCTCTAGCGCTGCTAAAAAGAATGAAGTAGCTATCCTTTTTGTAGCTAAATTCAAGGGCAAAGTAATATCAACGCTCTACGAGGTGAAGGAACGGTTGCTCGCACTCAGAATTTGATGGGGCTCCACACATTTCACTTTAGTCAACATTTATACCCCAAACACGCAACAGGAACTCTTAATTGTTCGGTCCTTTCAGGGGGTTTAGCAGTGATCCTGATGGGTGGGGATTTTAACTTAGTGATGGACAATCCAAGGATCGCTCATTCCAAAATTCTGCGCAAATAGGGGGCTCTCGCCGGAGGTAGGCGGTGGTTCGAAGACAATGGTTTGCAGGATGTTTGGTGCCAGCAACACCTAGAGACACAAGACTATACACACTACTCGGCTGCACACAAATCTTATGCGTGACTAGATAATTTTCTAGCTTTAACAGCTCTGCTACACTAGGGTGAGAGAGGCAACTATCGAGCCAAGATCCCCCTCGGACCATGCAGGGATCACAGTCACCCTACAACCAGATGACGTCCAACATAAATTCACTAGATGGCGCCTAAGAGAAAGACTGTTGCAATCCGCGAAAACAGTGAAGGAGATACTCACAAAACTAGTAGAATACACCACAATGATAGGGAGGACACACCCCTGGCTGCGATCTGGGAGACATTGAAATTGGTAATGAGGGGGAAATTTATGGCAGTATCATCAGCCGACAATAGAAGATGCCGGAAAACTCGACAAAGCATAGAGCAGACGGTTAGAGAGCTAGAGACTATTCACAAGCGCACAGGAGCACCAAGGGTATGGAGAGAACTGGCAAAAGAAGCGGCTCCTCCTAAAACTTCAAGACCTGGACAGGGTAGAATACGCCCTACTTCGCTTGTGACACAAATTCTACCTGAGCAGTGACAAATACTGGAGAATGCTTGCTCAAAGGCTCAGAGCTAAGGAGATGGTGTCGGCAATCTCATTGATCAAGCAGCCTTTGGGTGAGGAAGTACACACTGACTCTTAAATAGTAGAGACCTTTAGGCAGTTTGACCAATCTTTATATGGCGAAGATGAACAGGGGCACCAAGAAGCTTGTGCTTATCTGGAGATAAGTAAGTTAATACTCCTCCCTGAAGCTCTTGCGAGCCAACTCGACAATCCAATACACCCTGAGGAAGTCATTTCGGCTATTGCTTGGCTGAAGTTAAATAAAGCCCCTGTCCCTGATGGGTATACTGCTTAGTTCTATAAAACCTTCTGTATGGAGTTGGCGCCAATGATGACGTGTTTATTCAATTCCTTCATGGAAAGCGGTGCACCGACTCCATGGCAGAAGCTTTGATCTCTTTGATTCTCAAACCCCATAAAGACCCCAGCGCAGGCGGATCATACTGCCCAATGTCTTTACTTAATCTAGATGCAAAAATCTTTACCGGGATATTAGCTGCTCGACTACACCCGTTGATGGCGGGCCTCATCGATTCTGACCAGGTGGGATTCATCCCCACGTGTTAGGGAGGAGATAACACTAAGCAACTCCTAAATCTTATGGATAGTGTTCACAGATCCCACAAAGAGGCTTTATTCCTGTAAATAGATAAGATGAAAGCGTTCGACAGAGTACGGCGGAGCTATCTTTTTGACACGCTCCATTGTTTTGGCCTCAGAGAGCAATTTATAAAATAGGTTGGATGCCTATACCAGGCCCCTCAGGAATTTTTTCCGGGTAAATGGATCATCTTCAGAAACATTCCCAATAACACAGGGCACGAGGCAGGGATGCCTGCTTTCGCCCCTCCTCTTTGCTCTATACATGGAGCCCCTTGCCCAAAAGATCCGGGACCGTCCGCAGATAGGGGGCTACGATTTACGAGGTGATATACACTAAGGGCCCGATGTAGGTAGCCCTTTACCGATCCGAATCGGCCGAAAATACCGATTTTCGGCCGTTTCCGATCGGTAAAGGGCTACCGAGATGTAGGGGCACATTTTCGGTAATTTTACCGAATCGGTATCATTACCGAATCGGTATATTTACCGAATCGGTATATTTACCGATTCGGTAATATGTACCGAATCGGTAAAATAATTACCGATTCGGTAATATTTACCGATTCGTTAAAATTACCGAAAAAGCAATGTAGGTAGAAATGTTACCTTTGGCACATGGCTTACAGAATCGGTATTTTACCATGGAATACAAATCCATGGTAAAATACCGATTCCTGTGTACATGACCATCTGTGCATGTACACATGTGCCATGTGACAGACAGACGTGCCCTTAGGGCATGTCTGTGTGCCACATTGCACACATGCCCGTTTTGGGGGTGCTAGAGGGTGTCAAAGTGACACCCCCTGCACCCTTGTGAATTCTTTAATTACCGATTCGGTAAATACCGAATCAGTAATGCCTAATCATTCCTATGGGCTTCAAAGCCCATAGGAATGAATGGGCATTACCGATTCGGTATTTACCGAATCGGTAATTAAAGAATTGTTAAGGATTCGGTAACGAATCCAGATGTTGGGACCTACATCCCATTTACCGATTTTGAAATACTGATTCGGTAAGATTCGGTATTTCTAAATCGGTAAATGGGATTTACCTACATCGGGCCCAAGATCGGTCTCTATGCGGATGACGTGATTCTATCGCTTTCTGAACCACTCCCTTCCTTGTCAGTTCTCCTGAATGAGCTAGATGACTTCGGAAAAGTCTCGGGATTCAAAGTAAACCTGAGCAAATCACAGATCCTTGACCTATCTTCCCCCCAGGCACATGAAGAGAACTTAAGGAAACGATTCCCCTTGTAATGGACAAAGCAATTGGTAACTTACCTGGGTATCCTCCTGGCTCCTGGTCCTGTCTAGGACGCTGGCGCTGAATTACTCAGCACTGGTGGGACAAACAACGAAAGCCTTGGACGGGTGGTCACGACTAAAGCTGGCCTGGTTTGGGTGTATAGCAGTGGTAAAGATGACGGTGCTACAGCGTATTCTATATACTTTTCAAACATTACCTATGGTCTCCCCTCCGAAGGCTAGTGGCACACTACAACTAGCTATTAACAAAATGATTTGGGATGGGAAGAAGGCGCGATTATCTGTATCCCAAATGAGGCAGCCAAGCATGAAGGAGGTGTGGGCCTACCGTTGGTGGACACGTACTTGCAAGCCTCCCACCTCCTCTATATTGTGGAGTGGAACCGGCCACTCTCCGAAAAGCACTGGACCTTCATGGATCAGGCAGTAGTTGGAGCAAATATCTGGCGGGAGGTATGGCTCCCACACAAACAGAGAGCCTGGGGTCTTTACTCTTCCCCTGTTACTGCTGCGACACTGAAAGTGTGGGATGCCATAGCACTAAGGCGGGGCCTAACGACATTCCCCTCCCTAATGTCCCCGATAGTATACAACCCCGACTGTCCACCAGGCTGCAAATCAGAGGTCTTCCAGAGATGGAGAGAAGCGGGATGCAATAGGGTGGGTTCTTTGTGTGATTTAGAAGGCGTACTCCCATATGAACAATTGAGAATAGATTATTACCTCCCCAAATCCGATTACTTCCCTATTTACAACTTAGGCACTGGGTCACATCCACGACCTATCTCGCGAAGGCCTCTCGGTAGCTGACTACCTTCGCGAAATGGCTTGTTTGCAAAAAAGATGATAAGCATCTGATTTCAGAACTGTAAACCAAGCTCGCCACAGGGAAGAAGGGAGGGCCTAGCAAGGGGCAATTGCGGTGGGAGGAAGAGCTAGGTAGGGCCCTGACAGACAAAGAGTGGGAGAACATCCATTATAGAGTGCACCATACAGCACATAGCACAGCGTGGGCCGAATCTGCATACAAAGTCATATCCTATTGGTACCTCACCCCGGCCTGCATACAGAGCTGGGACAAAAATCATACTGCTAAGTGTTGGAGGGGATGTGGTCTCTCCGGCTCTTTAATGCATTTACTTTGATATTGCCAAAAACTGGGCCGCTTCTGGGAGGGGGTGTTGAACAATATCAACAAGGCTTTTGATAGAGAGATCCCACGCTTCCCGTCATATACACTTTTGGGGCTACCAAATGCACTGACATTCCCCTTACCATCACTGAGGGGAAGGCAAATGGCAATGGCACTGCTTGCGGCTCGACAAACAGTCCTTGCGCTCTGGGGCACCACAAATGCCCCAGACCACACGCCTGGCTACACAGATTGTGGATTACTCTCGCTATGCAACGCCTCTCCTTGACTCTGGACTACAAGGGCGAGACCTATGCTGAATGGTGGGCCCCCTTCATTCAGAT
The DNA here is from genome assembly GCF_964263255.1 of Lissotriton vulgaris. Lineage (NCBI taxonomy): Eukaryota > Metazoa > Chordata > Amphibia > Caudata > Salamandridae > Lissotriton > Lissotriton vulgaris. The sequence continues at coordinate 1,599,961,259 of NC_141693.1, forward strand.
GCTGTCAAAAGAATTAAGGGAGGCAACATGCCCCAAATAACTACAGATATTACAGATCCCTGGGGTGGAGGATGTATCGACGAGCCCCGCGTAGGGGCTCAGATCTTAGAAGAGGCCTAAAAGATTAATGTGCCTGGCATAAGTGCTTGTTAGATTATGGCCAGTGCAGGACCTTTTTCTTTTCTTTTTGGGGGTGGGAGGGAGGGTTATTTTCTTATACTTTGGTGTTTTATTTATTGCTTAGGTCTCTTTTCCTTTCTTAGGTTTTTATTGTATAACACAATCCAGACATCGCTGCCAGTCCCTGGGTTGTAGTGCACTGAAGCTGTGTAAACTTGCTTACGTTCAATTACCCCACGCAGCCGGCCAATGTGGTTGTAGGCACACAGCTGTGTATTGCCTTAAGGATTGTTTATCAATACACATAAAAAGATTGGTTCCATAAAATTGGGCACTATAAGGTTGGCTACTGAGGAAGATCGAAGTGGCCTTGAAGTAATGTATCTAACAAATTGTTTTTTAAAGTAGTCAGGACCTTCTCATATAAGGCTTTAAAGGCGATACAAAGCACTGTAAAGTCTATCATTTTCTCAACTGGCAGCCAATGAAGTTCCAATAATGTCTTAGAGACTGAGTTTTGCCTGCGTATTCCAAGCAACACGCGGGCTGCCGAATTCTGCAAGATTAGTAGCTTATTCTGTTGCGGGTCTGTAGATTGATGTGTAGCCCGTTACAGTAATCTATATTGAACAGGGCAAGGGTGGTTACTGCTAATTTCCTCAGCTCCAGTGGGATGAAAGGCAAAATCTTTCCCAGAATTTTTAATATGAAAAAGGCACTGGAAGTGATAGCACTTGCCTGTTTGTCAAAAGACGGGTGGCCATCAAAAATCACCCCCAGATTTTTCACCTTTGTTACTGAGGTTGAAACTATTCCAAGATCAGCTGGCCACCAATCAGGCCACCAAACATTGTTTCCCAGTAGTAGTACCTCCGTCTTATCAGAATTAAGCTTTAAGCAGTTGCACATCATCCACTTGTTAACTTATTGCATGCAGTTGTAGAAAATGGAAGCTGATTCCTGGTGATTGCTAGCAACTGAGATGACAATTTGGGTGTTGTCTAGCTCACTACCGAGAAGCCCAGATTTCTGATCAAGGTGGCTAGAGGAGTGATGTATAGATTAAACAGGGTCAGGCTCAAAGATGATCCCTGCGGAACACCACAAAGGAGATAGACGGAATCAGAAAGGTAACCATCCATAGATACAGATTGCACTCCCTCAGTGAGGAAAGAAGAAAATAACGCTAGGGCGTAACCATCAATGCCCAAAGATTCAACACGGTCACTCAAAATCTTATGATTGACCATGTCCAACGTCGCCAAGAGATCAAGAACAATGAGGGCTGCGGAATTACCCCTATCGAGTGATTCCCTTAATTCCTCTGAAGCAGTGATTAAAGCCAATGCTGTGCTGTGTTGGCTGCAAAACCCAAACTGTGAATGATCCAGTAAATCATTTGATTCCAAGAAGAGAGTCAATTCCTTGTTGATTGCCTTTTCCACAATTTTTTCAGGAGAGGGACGCCTAGAGATAGGGCGGTAGTTATTTGCCACATGGGGATCCAAATGCAGTTTCTTTAACAGCGGGAGACCTAAGTGACTTTCAGGTCTTATGGAGAGGAGCCCTGCCTGAACATTTCGATAATGATTGGCGTTAATACACCAGCTATAGTCCCGGATATCGAATGATGGGTAGCCAGGGGGCAGGGATCGAATGGGGATCCAGAGCAAGTGGTAAGAATTAGGTCCTGCACTTTGTCTGTCGTTAATGGAGAAAATGACAGGAGGGATGAGAGGGAAGCTATACTACTGACAGAGACCCTCAGTGAAGCCTGCAATGGTGATTGAAAGCTTGTTGCCCTATTCTTCCCACATAGGTCGTCACAGAAGAGTACAATGACATTATAGCCTTCCAACATAGGTCGTCACAGAAGAGTACAATTACATTATAGCCTTCCTGGGTGCATGCTTACACTCTAAAGGGTTGTGCAAAAGCCAGTCAATCAGTGATGGCCATTAATGTAAGCAGGGAGGATGGTCGGGAGACACACACGCACACACACACACTTACTCTCACCCATCTACATCCACACACACTCACACTCCATACCGCCATTCACACTAGGGACTCACAAAGACACATACATTCATACATACACACACATACGCATCAAATTAAAAAAAATATAACACCTTACCATCTGCAGAAGCCTTGGTGGTTCCAAAAGGGCTGGGAAGCTGCCTTCTCTCTCTGGCTGACCATAGGACAGCCAATGAGAGAAGACAGCAGTTTTTTCTTTTTTGTGGAGTTTTATATAGCGCGAACTAGACCTGAAGGTATCAGCGCGCTTTACATGATCCTACCTTGTCACAGAGTGGGATGGAAGCCAGTGAGACTGATGACAGCCTTATATTCTGTGATGAGACGTCAATGATAGACACTCAGCCCTGGGCACTTCAGGGTTTAAAACCGAAGCGCCAAGGTCCAAGGCTATCTGTGATGCCCTCCCTCGTCATGAGGGGGAGGGCCTCGAGGCATTTTGCCAGGTCAAAGAGGTCACGCCCGCTAGCTGTGACATCTTTAGCCTAGCAAAGTTCAACTTAGGCTACTGGGCGCCTGTGCATTTAGTGCATATCAGCTCCTGGCTGCCTGACCTGAAAATAAAGAATTTCTGTCCTGACTTTGGGTCAACCGGACAGACACTCTTTATATTGACCAAAAGGTGTGCGGCGGAGTGCCTCTGCCATATAGGACAGGCCACTGCTGCACACAAAAATGACATCTTGGAAACATACATGCAGCACTGCTTGGCAACTAGGTCCAGGTTTTCCTCAAACGTGTGAAAGAAACAAACATAGTAACTTCTGCAAAATTTTATTTCCACCATTAAAAGTTTTCCTTCTTTTTCATCCCCGACAACCTCAAGCAACCAGCGAACACCAGCCAAACGATCGCCACCTGGTCACCGCCCTCACCATCTAAGCCATTGTGTCTTTCATCCACTCCCAAGCACCCACCGACCCCTTCCCCCACCACCTCTACACCCTCACAACGAACCCTATCAGTATCGCTAGCATTCTCAACACCTCCATCTCCACAGCAACATTCCAAAACATGCAGACATCAGACCCCTCCTAAAGAAAGCCTTCGCTGATCCCTATGATCTAATAAATTATTGTCCGATATCCCTGCTCCCCTACCCGGCCAAAGTTCTTGAGAAAACCATCAACCAGCAGCTCACCTAATTCCTGGTTCAAAGCCACTTACTTGACGCCTCTCAATCAAGATTCTGTGCCAACCACAGCACTGAGACAGCACTGATCGCAGCCACTGACGACATCAGAACACTCATCTACCACGGAGAAACCGTGACCTGGTTCCTCCTCGACCTCTCCACGGCATTCAACACAGTCTCCCACAACACCCTCATCAACAAACTCCATAACACAGGCATACAGCACGTAGCTCTTAAGTGGATCACCTCCTTGCTCATAGGATGCACACAGAGCATTCGACTGCCTCTCTTCTCCTCCGCACCCAAAGACATCATAGGCGGCATTCCAGAAGAATCATCCCTCAGCCCCACCCTGTTCAACATCTATATGTCCCCTCCCTTGCATACATTCTCAGATTCCATGAACTCAACATAATCTCCTATGCAGACAACACTCAATTGATGCTCTCGCTCACCGAGGACCCCTCCAACGTCAAAACCAACTTTTGCAACGCCGTGACCAACATAGCCACATGGATGAGAGACAACTGCCACCAACTAATCTCTGACACAACCGAAGTGCTGATCTTCGGGAAGAACACCCCTGCATGGGACCACATCTGCTGGCTTGTAGAACTCGGACCCACACTCACACCGAACGACCACGCACGCAATCTCAGCATCATCCTCGAAAGTCAACTGACTATGAAATGACAAGTTGATGCAGTTGCCTCTTCTTGCTCCCACACACTTTGCATGCTTCACAGAATCTTCAAATGGATTCCAACAAAAACCATAAAGACTGTCACCCAGGCCCTCGTCATCATCCGCCTCAAATACAGCAACGCCCTCTAAGCGGGCATCTCCACCCAGCTACTCAGAAGACTCCAGGCCATACAGAACGCTGTAGCCAGACTCATCCTGGACCTCCCCAAAAGAACACACATCACCTCCCACTTGAGAAACCTCTACTGTTACCCTATCCAGAAAAGATGCCAGTTCAAGTTCCTCACGCACACCTACAAAGCCATCCACGACCTAGAATCTGCCTACCTCAACCACTGACTCAACTTCAACCACCCGCTAGACACCTGCAATCCTCTTCACTCACCCTCACTAACACTCCCCGCATCCATCAGAGCTGCAGCGGTAGGCGCTCTTTCTCCTACATTGCTGCCAAGACCTGGAAAGACCTTCCCCTCCAGCCCAGTAAAGCCCCCTTCGCTGGAAGACTTCAGAAGAAGACCCATGACCTGACTCTTCAATGGAGACAGAGCGACAAGAGACCCCTGGGGTGACAGCGTTGCGCTTTACAAACTCTGATTGATTGATTATAGGAATAAAGGTGTGCATCCCAAGGGAGAATGGCAAATGCAGCACTATTTTGGAATTACTCTAACATCCTGGATTTTTTGTGCACACAATGAATACATGTCACTTCAAAACCAGTGTACAGTAAATAAGCGAAATGGCTCCAAAGCTGCTGCAGTTTCACAAGTCAATACGTGTCTTGGGTGTTATCGAAATTGCTGATGACACCCTACTATCTATAGGGACTGTCAGTCACTGGGAAGCACAAGTGTCTAAAAAGTTCTATGCTTGAGGGTCTATTTTTTTTTTTATGTGCACATGTCCAATGGCAAAATTCGGTCACTCAAGGGGAAGGCATCCAATGACTAAAGTGGGTTGGTCTATTGACTTATACTTTGAGCTATGGCGGAAGAAAGCATTATTTAGGCAACAGTTCAACATATCAAAGGCAAAAGAGTGTTGATTGAGAGCCTGTATATATGTATGTATATTTGAATATATTTTTGGAAAACAGGAGTCTAGCAAGACAGTTAAAGCTAAAGCTGTCTGTAGGCTAGACCTTAAAAAAAGGTCGAACACAGAGGAAAGATATTGTTCTGAGTGAGTAGAGGGGGCAAAGAAAAGCTCGTGACTGCTCTCTGAAAAAAAGGATCAAGCAGAAGCCACGCTCCCACAGAGTGCTATACAATGAGTGGGGGAAAAATGGAAGGATGCACACTACCCAATCAAAAGCAAAGGTAAACAAGATATGATCCCGAGGCGAGACAAAGGTATTATAGGGAGGAAAGCTATCAAATAACAGCAGGGAATTGTGATTGACAAGAAAGCCATCTAATCATGACACATAGCTCACTTTGTCTATACCGTGCTGTTTGCTACAGATGGTGGACGCTGACTGTATAGCAAGACAGAAAATAAATTATCATAAAAAAGAATAAGGAGGGCATAAGGTGGCAGAAGATCAGGGCGAAACTTAAGAGGGAGAAGAGGTAACACTTGAGGGACAAGAAGAAGGTTAATAAAGCATAATAATAAATATTAAGGCATCCGAGCCAGAACGCAGACAGACATAAATAAAACAGAACAGGCCACTTGCACACCGAGAGCTACAACAAAGGAAGATATACAGCACAAATAAAGCAACTAAACCAGTCAGCAGAAAAATAAGGCGGCATTTAATTTTCCATTAGCATAAAGCAAACGGGGCGGTGTCCAGGGAGATAGGAGCCTTTCAAGATGTGACTCACTGTTTTTGATAATTACTGCGGCTGAGAGCTACAATTAACATCATTTGTTTATAATGTGCGCCTCGTTCACTTACTATGAAATCTCAAAGTCCTACTAATGCCTTCACACATGCCCTCCTGACATCCGTCAACCCTGGTCTAAACTGTGCCTCAAACATCCTTGATCGGTTGTCATCAATCACAACAAATCCTAAACATGTCACTGCTTAAAAACCATGAGCCCAGGAGCCGCAGCAAGGAGGACAATGACTAGTTTCATGACACGCTCAATTGAATGAAACACACTGCACAAGTGCTCGAGTGACACTTGAACACGTCTCTACTGCGGATGTACCATGTTACAACGCATACCATTACAACTACCTACTTTTACAACGCGACCATTACAACGCATACCATTACAACGCATAGCGCTTTGAGGTGCTGGATAGTGGTAAGTATAATTTACTATTCTAACTCCAGTCCCCGTGGACACTAGGGAAGGTGTTGGATAGTAAATTATACTTATTCCCTATCCTAGAGCGCCCCCCAGCGCAATGCGTTGTAATGGTATGCGTTGTAAAAGTTGCGTTGTAATAGTAGGTAGTTGTAAAAGTTGCGTTGTAACAGGTGTATACCCTCTACTGCCCATGGAACCGGTTGAGTGTCAGTCACAAGGCCCTGCAAACCTGCTCCTTGGCAGAGGAGGCCCATTTCTAATTCTGTATTCTGGAAACTCCACACAGGAAGGTCAATACTTACTCCAAATAATTAAAATACTTTTTGTTTAAAAACAATGGTTTCAGAACAGTTAATGCGACCTTGAGTTGCCTCAGGCTGAAAGGGACAGAGGAGGTCTCCTCTACTGTGAAGTGAGGGAAGGGACAGGCAGCTAAAGAAGAAACAAACATTTTCTCCAGGGCCCCTGCCACCTGAAAGAAATGTGTGAGTGTAGTTTGTTATTCATTACATCTAATGGCTGCTTGGAAGCCAGTATAGATAGGCTTTAATTGAGAGAACCATTTGACGCTCTCAAGCAAGCCGGGCTGAAGGCGGCTGGAATGCCAGTAACCGGTCCTCGGAAGCTTGGTTCCGGTCCAGGGAAGGCATAGCTTGGCAGTTCGGGCTGGACTGTTCCCATGAGGCACAGGGTCAGACTGATTTGCATTTAGCCATGTCTGAACTGGGGTGGCAGAGTGGGCTAAAGAATGGTGATGGATTAAACCCAGATCTTTTGACCGGGTGTGAGTGTTTGATTGATTCAGATGCTCCGTCCATCACCACCCCCTTTTGTACATACATTTGGCCGCCATATGTGTGGCAGGGTATGCTCAGACGTGAGTCCCTTGCTCACTTTGCCACTGGATTCAAGCAAGCCGGGCTGAAGACTGCTGGAATGCCAGACACCGGCCCTCGGAAGCTTGTTTCCGGTCCAGTGAAAGCATGGCTTGGCAGTTTGGGCTGGACTGTTCCCATGAGGCACAGGGTCAGACTGATTTGCATATAGCCATGTCTGAACTGGGGTGGCAGAGTGGACTAAAGAACGGTGATGGATTAAACCCAGATCTTTTGACTGGGTGTGAGTGTTTGATTGATTCAGATGCTCCGTCCATCACCACCCCATCACCACCCCATTTTGTACCGCTTCTTAGTGACAGGATACTGCAAAGGTGTTCTGGAATGTGCCCTTCTAGGCTTATTAAAAAAAAGATGTGCACTAAGCTCAGTGAAATTGTGTATTAATAAAAATATAATTTTTGAGAGTGCTTGAACACTGAATAATGTTGCACATTTCGTCGTAGCCCATCTTATACACTGTGCAGCCTTATCTTATTTGTGCATAATGCATTTTACAAACTGCAGCAGCCTGTCTTGTACTGTATGTAATACATTTTTAAACTAATGACTTACATAGTCACAGTGGTTTATGTAGCAGGGTGGGACCACCTAGCACTATAAATACACATGCCTCTATTCCCCAAAGCACCAACCAGGATCCACATCTGCAACCCTTCAGTCACACCCACTGACTTCTGAAGTGATCACTTTAACCAACTGAGCTTTCCTACTAGAACAATGCATTGCTCACAGATTTGTTTGACTTGCATGTATTTTTCAATTAAAATGGGTATCTTATATTTTATATGAAGTTACCTATATATGAAAGACCAACACAATAGTTACAAAATATTGTATTCTTATAGCCACGTCTCTGACTGTGATGTCTTCCTGTCTGTGGAGGGGAAGGACAAGGACAGAGTGCAAAGCGTGGTGAAACAAGAACATGTTGCAAGAGAGGGGTGTTGAGGTCTCACCTGGCCTTACATTGGGGTTCTGTGAAACAGACAAGCCATATAGCAAGTCAGGGTTCATGGTGGTTCATGATGGTAGACATGCTCCTTGGGGGGAATAGAAGGCGACCGGATTTTTTTCAGCCTCCAGGAAGAGCATTTGCCACCTGTATCCTGGAGAAGTTCTCCTTCACCGGCCTCCTCTTATCTTGCCACTTTTTCTTTAGGTCTCTGACAGTGCATTACTATACCACCAATGAAGTGACATAGTCTGCCAACTTCTGACCTATGGCTGCCTTCTCCACCCAACTCACAGTGTCTGAAAGCAAGCCATATACTTTCTTGTAAAGATCATTTACATGGTCTACCTCCTTGTCAGTGAAGTGCCCCTTCCTCTTGAATGGGGCAGCCAGCATATTCAGCCATGGCTAAATCCCCACCTCCGAGCCGGAAGCTCTGCCTCCAAGCCAGAAGCTCCGCCTCCGGGCCACAAGCTCCGCCTCCGGGCCGACATTTCCGGCCTGAGTGCGGATGTCAAGTTATTAGTCGTAAATCCATTCTGTGAATACCAAAAGTAGTAGGTGCATTCTGTGAATACCAAAAGTAGTAAGTGCATTTTTTGAATACCAAAAGTAGTAAGTTTAGGATTTTGTCTTAAGTTACTTCTGTGAATCGGGCCCTAAGTGATTTGTGGGAGAGGTGTTTTTTTGACCATGCATTCTAAGGAATATACACATATGGGTTAGAATCAGGAAGTTATTTCTGTTTATGTATTGACTGCTCATGTAAACATCTGAGATGATTATTCTTGTGAATAATTAAGTTTAAAAATCGTTATGTGGAATAAGTCAAGGACAGCGAGTGATGGTAAGAATTTGCAATTTGGCCCTATTTTTCTCAAGCCATAAGAAGCACTGGACATCCTTGCTGGTTCTTTGTACTCTTGAATTTTAAAGATCGGAAATGAACAAAAGTCAAGACCTTAAACGGGTACCTTGTTGAATCGTATATTCAATAACGTTTATATATTTTGCCGTGTTATACAGTGTGCATGTGATCCTGAGGTGTCAAAAAAGCTATGCAATAACATCAGGAATGTTACAAAAAAGGATAAACAGGAATTTAAAAAACGCAGGGTTTCAAATAGTTTACGTAACCTTGACCAAGAAAAGAGGACCAATCCTATTTATAGAGGATTAGGGCTTGCAATGCAAGCTAATTTAGAAGGTAAATTTCAATCACTAGAACTTTTAAGTATTCTTCGAACAAGCACTTTTTGTGCAATAAGCATTGGAGTGATGCGTTTGAAGCAACTAACTTCTGTGATCAGTCTTGCTGCATTATTTAGGATTGCTTTCATCGAAGCCAGGTGTATTTTGGGATTTCTGTAAGCAGTGTATTACCATGGTTGAGTCTTGAGATTATTGGGGATTGAACCACTGTTCTAAAAATTTGCTTTTGGAATGAATAGTATGTTGTTTCTGAGAAGTCCAAGTGGGTTCTGCGAATACTTTGTTATAAGGTTTAAGTGCGCTTGTAGGTTCGAGAATCTTGTCAAGAGTGATGCAGAGAGATTTTGCGCAGTGGACTGCACAGTAGCTTTGAGGGGGTATGATACCTAGGAAATCCCTTTTCAGCAGGTTTAGTTTCAGGGGGTTGATGGACAACCAGGTTTAGTTTTAAATTTGGTCTTAAAAGAGTATGGGGCAGATGTATCAACAAATGTGTTAGTCGCAAACGCGGCGAATCACAAAAAAATAGTGTTTGCGACTAAAAAATAGGAAAATGGTATGTATGTAAGAATTCGCATCGCAATGTAAGGAATCGCTATATTTGTGATTCCTTAAGTTGCGAGAACAGCTTTTCTGCAATTTATTTGCGATTTCTTATTTTGCGAGGTACTTTTTTTACGAAATTCGCAAACAAGAAATCGCAAAATTAGAAATCGCAAGGAGATTTATGAAAAATTCGCAAATTACGTATTCATGAAAATCGCATTTTAAGGAATCGCAATGAACACCAACTACATGCAGGTGGTAACCAGGTTGAAAGTATAAAAAGGATCCCACAATGCAATGGGAAGTTCCAAAATGGCTGGACTATACCTGACAGCCAGGAGGCTGCGTATCCATGCCCTTGCACAGAGGAGACAGAGACAAAGGCGAATATTCAGACTGCGCATCATGCTGTTCCAGTAGACTGAAGAGGACATCTATGACAAATACAGACTTCACCCACACACTATCTTGGATCTCATTAATGTATTGAAACCTTTTTTGGAGCAACCAACAGGCAGGACACAATCAATTACTACCCATGTGCAGGTATTGTGCTCACTGAACCTTTTGGCTTCAGTGTCCCAGAGTGCTCTTTCGCGCTTTTTCCATGCCTTTCTGGATGCAATGCTGAACAGGCTTCAACATCACATCTACTTTTCATACACCCAACAAGCCTTGCAGGAAACAAAACTGGATTTTTACCAAATTGCACGTTTTCCACATGTGATTGGTTGCATTGATGGCACCCATATTGCCATCACACACCACCAGCCACAGAATATGTGTTTAGAAATAGGAAAAGCTACCATTCCCTCAACATCCAGATTGTGTGCAATACCAAATATATCATCAATGATATTGTGGCAAAATACCAAGGCAGCACACATGACTCCTCCATTTTCCGACATAGTGGAATTCATAGACATCTGAGTGCTGGACAGTTTGGAGAGGGATACCTGCTAGGTAAATGAATCTCATCCATCCATCCATACATTAGTAAATTATCAATGAAACACACAGTCACTCTTAATTTTCTTCCATGCAGGTGACAGTGCCTACGCAGTGCGAGACTTCATCCTAACGCCATATTTGAATCCTTCAAATGCAAGTGAGAGAAGATACAACAGGGCACAACGGTCAACGTGTGGCGTCATTGAACGCACATTTGGAATTTTAAAAAGCCGTTTCCGGTGCATACACAAAAGTGGAGGTGCATTGCAGTACAGTCCAGAAACATGTTGTAAGATTGTAACTAGTTGCGCAATGGTACATAACATGGCAATGAGAAAAGGCAGAGACATTGAAGTAAGTGACTCAGACACATCTGATGATGATGCCATAACTCCACCTAAAAGGGCAACAGCAAGAGTAGGAGCAGCGGCTGGCGAGCAGAGACGGTCTGAGATAACACAAAATTACTTTTAGGTAAGACAAGTACTCTCACAACATATCTGTTTTTTGCAAGTGATGTGTTTAATCACGAAACAAAAGCCTTACTACTGTTTTTACCCATGACATGTTCCTGCACAGTCATGCTAATGTCCCATTAATGAAAAAGAAAGACATATGTGATAATGCAGAAAGGAGAAAGTATTGCAATGTACATGTTCACTTTTTGTGGTGGCGGCTAGGTGCAGGGTGGTGTTCACATTCCATGCTCTCCAACACAGATGTAGTTCCAGCATGTCTTCCACTTCTGCGCTGCGTGAGTTGAGAAGCTGGAGTGGGGTTGTTGCTACTCCTGCTGGAGGTGTCCTCGCTGTCTGCTGAAGCCATTAGGGCGCTGGCACCAGAGTTTGCAGTTTGTAAAATCTCAACAGCAGATGTAACCTTGTCCGGGCCTTTGGCAATGTTTTGAGTGCATTCACTCATCTCCCTCTGCATGTTGATGCTGCGCCTAGTAAAGTTACATGTAACTGTACATAGCCGGTTAATGTCCTTTGTATATCCATGCATTCTTCCATGTGCACGGTGAGCAGCCCTGTTCCGAGATGTCTCTGTGCGTTCAAGTGTCATGCACAGTCTGTCAATTGAAGCTGCCATACACTTCATGCCCTCACCCATTTATTAATTGACCGTAGGGCCTTATGTTGCAGGCGCTGCACATGAAGCATATCCTGCTCTAAACCAGCAAAACTGTGGGTGTTTCTGGATGAACACTGCTGCTCCTGGATCTATCCAATCTATATGTACGTGAACTTCTTTACGTTTGTTGTTGGTCTTGGCTATCAACAGGGACCACTCTATCAAGGTCACTGACTCTTGTATCCCCTTCAATGTTAAGGTCATCTTCCAAAGGAGGCAGAGGGGCCACATGTCTGCTCTTCCTGCGCGCAATTGGAGTAGAGACAGTCTCATTACCACTTCCTCCTCCTGCCCCAGAGCCAACATGGAGTGGTGATTCATCGCCCTCTGTGTGATCCCTTGATTCCCTTGATTGTGCTGTGGATGTAGAGTGAGACATATGAGTTTGTGTTTTGCTGTGCAACTTGAAACAAATAACGTTTTTTGATTTCAAAATCTGACATTCTTCACACTCTAATTCTGACTACCAACAACACCACAATGTGGGCCTGAGTTTCATTGATGTAAGATTAAAAATATCCTTGTAAAACTACAACTCCCATGATGCATTTCTAAATGTATGTTAAGCAGTGTACCACCTGGACATAGAAATTCCTTGCGCTGAGTACATGTATCAGAACTGTGCACATGCATTACCCACTAATTTTGGACTTCATAACATGCATCTTACCTTGTGAACTTTGTGTAGGATTTGAGCTGTCTATATCAGCCACTCCACTCACACTCTCAGGCAGGAGAGTGGCCTCCACAAATTCTTCGTGTGGTGTAGTTTGCTCTGCTGTGGAAGTTCCACCTCCAGTCTTGTGTGGCTCCTTTATCCTTCCAGCCACCCTTTCTTCTGATATCTGGTGCATGTCGTACCATCTTTTCCTAAGTTCTTCTATGGTACGGTTGGTCACTCCCACTGCATTCACTTTTTGCTGTATATCTAGCCAGATCTTCCTTTTTCTGGATTCAGACACTTTTAATGCTTTTTTTTTCCAAAAAGCAGCTCATGGCTGCACACCATCTCCTCAATTATGATTTCTTGCTCCTTTTCTGAAAACTTATGTTTTCTCTTTCTTTTTTCACCAGCCATTCCCTCCTGTGTGCTCTGGGACTCCATTTCACAGCAAGCAAGTTTCTTCAGCCTCCAAACAGTCTTCCAACTGCCACTGGGTGTCGCTCAGGCAAGCAGGTGCAGGTAATCACTCCCTCTTCCTTGCTGTGATGTCATCAACCTGCTCCTGCATTGCAGATTCCCGTTTTTTGCGATTTCTTAATTTGCGAATTTTTAAGAAATCGCTAAATAATCACAAAATTCTACATACATCCCGTTTTGCGAATCTGCAATTGCGAATTGCAAAAAATCACAATTATAGATTTGCAAAACCCCATCTTGATACATCTGCCCCTAGGTCTTCTTGAGATGATACTTTTAGGTAGAACTGTGTATCATTGGCATAGAGTTGTAATACAAAGTTTAAGTGTTTTAGGACTGTCGCCAGAGGTTCCAGATTGAGGTGGAAAAAAGTAGGGAACAGAAAACAGCCTTGCGGAGCACTTTGGTTTACAGGTGCCAGGCCTGATAGAGAGATGTTTAGTTGTATTTGGTGAGAAGGGCTTTCCAAGTATGAGGAGAAACAACTTAGTACTTGTTCCATCAATTCCTTTGCTTGAAGGGGTTGAGTGGAATGGAGTGACTGATCATGCTGAGCGCAGCAGACAGGTTGATGAGGATGGGTTGGCACGATTTTATGGCATGACAGGAGACTAGCATTATGCATTAACTTTCATTTACTATGTAAAAGCAGCAAACACTTCAAAGTTCAAAATTTAGAACACTGTATAAAACACAAAAACAGAACGTTCAGTGCATAAAACCCATCAACATTCCATCTTCTTCCTCTTTTGTTTGCTGCTTCTGAGCAGATAAGTACACTCTAATACTTTACTCATGCTTTAATTTAGTTAGATTTAAAGGTTGATTTTGAGATTATTCCAATCTATAGGTTTATGTATGAGCATGAGTGTGTTTTGTGTCGATTTTCTTGATTTATGAGGTTTAGGATGGCTGGAAAAGAAAATACGTTAATTTATTTCATACAGGAAGGAGTTTGATAAGATGGTAATTGCCAGATTATAGTGCAAATATCAACTAGGAAGAGAAATTATCAATTAACCTGTGAGGAGGATTTGTTTCTTGGATTTGATATGATGTAAAAGACTTTTAACGGCCCTGCTAGTGAGCACTGTCTGAAAGATGCATCACACGTGCATAGAACGCAGTTTAATGAGTAAGGGCAATAGTTCTTTTTATACTACATTTTTTATTGACATTTTGGATGAAAGAACAATTTAATACATTCCAGTAGGATTTGATGGTACATATAGAGTGGTTCAGTAAGTTATACAATAGTTCACTGGCGGACATATAACAGTGAGAGAGGTACGTGCGGGCTCTAGTTCGTGGGCAATCGGTATGCATGACATCTCGCACCCATTTAGGGTAATAGTTCTTGGTAGGCTTTAATTGTATCCAGAGTGAAGGCGTCCATTTTATATATGGGCAGACTCTACATTGACTCATTTATAAGGCTGGTTGGCCTTGTTAAATGTTGTTTGCCTTTCTTTGTAGGCGATAGTGTGTGTTTTGTTGCAGATGATGCTGTTTTCCTAAGTGAGTGGGTATGTTTCTTGTTTGAAACACGTCTGTATGAAAGAGGTAACACGATTGATGTGCGTTGTTATGTTATGTTATGTTAACTGTTCTTTTATAGCGCACGAATCACCCTGGGGCATCTCGGCGCTGCCTAGAAGACAGTCCAATAGCAGGAAGAAAGGGGCGGTCTTTTTAGAACAGGAAGGCTTTTAGGTTTTTCCTAAAAGTACAGTAGGTGGGAATTTCCCTCAGGGCCTTGGGCAGACTGTTCCAATACTTTGGAGCCAAGTGCGAAAAGGCTTTACCCCCAGTGCGGCTCAAGCGTATGTGAGGGATCTGAAGAAGCCCTGGAGAGCCTGATCTCAGATTTCTGCCTGGAATGTATTTAGTCAATTCCCTTCGTAAGTAATTAGGCGTTGACTAATAAGGCTGTTAGTAGATTAAACGTGACAACAAAATGGATCAATTATAGATTGAATAGTACATGTTAGGAATAGTTATTTTTTACAAGAGATTTAAGGGATAGGTAAGTTTGTTAGATTGAGGAATAGAATTGTGTTATTAGCAGGAGACTGAACTTGGTGGAAGTCAGAGTAATGAACAGGAGAGGGCTAAAGAATTAATAAGGTCGAGCAAAAGGATACAATTGAAGGAACAGTGAAGTCCTTATTAACAGACAATAAAAAGAGGAGTTCAGTTTACGATGAGGATGAAGAATACTGGTCTTTATCAGATGGTAAGGGTGTCTCTAACAAAGGACTAGGTGGTAAATATCTCAAGAAAAGAGATATTTATCTTTCGAAGATGAGTCTGGGTCCTCGGGTTTGGAGTTACAAGCAATTTGAAAGAGAATGGTGCCCGAAGCAACATTAGAAATAGGCAGGATATCCCTGAGAAAGATTGGGTGTTAGGACATATTGATGAAGACAAGAAAAGATGGATCAATATATTTGTGATCTGGATAACGCTGATTACTCAGGAAGTGAGTTTGGGAATGTTGAAGAGATTAGAATTCAGGAAAGACTGTTCAAAGACACTTTGGTTAAAACATTATGTAATCCTAATGATGTGAAACATCCAAGAAGTTGTGACTGGTGGCCTTTAAACCATGTCAGTGAGTATATTAAACACATAGGGGCCGATTATGATGGCGGACGGACCTGAGTCCGTCCGCCACCATAGAGTAGGAGGGAACCTTCGCATTGCCTGCGGAGTTCCCTCCTGTGCAATTAGGATGTGATCGCCACCCTGGCGGTCACATCCTCAATCTTTAACATTGCGGCGGGTGCAGCTTCAAGCTGCACCCGCCGCAATGTTAAAAATGCATGCACGGCATTTGCTTGCACAAAGCAGCAGGCACCGCGCGGTGCCTGCCGCTTTGTCCACACAAATGCAGGGGGGTACCATAGGTAGTCAAGTCAAGTCAAGTCAAAGGATTTGTATAGCGCGCTACATACCCAGAGGGTCTCAAGGCGCTTGAAGAAGGGTAGGGAGTTACTTGTCGAATATCCACGTTTTGAGTTGCTTTCTGAATGCTAGGTGGTTCTGAGTAAGGCGAAGGTGAGTGGGAAGTGAGTTCCAAGTTTTAGCTGCTAGGTAGGAGAAGGATCTACCTCCCATGGTGGTTTTGTTGATGCGAGGTACAGTGGCAAGGGCTTAGTTGGAGGATCGTAGCTGGCGGGAGCGGGTGTAGAAGGATAGTCGTGTGTTGAGGCATTCGGGACCGATTTCATAGAGTGCTTTGTGTGCGTGGGTTAGGAGCCGGAAAGTGATCCTCTTATTGACGGGGAGCCAGTGGAGGTTTTTCAGGTGATCAGAGATGTGTTCTTTACGCGGGATGTCTAATATGAGCCTGGCTGAGGCGTTCTGGATGCGTTGTAGTTTTTTCTGGAGTTTTGCGGTGGTGCCGGCGTAGAGGGTGTTTCCGTAGTCCAGTCGGCTCGTGACCAGAGCGTGGGTGACTGTTTTTCTAGTTTCGGTAGGGATCCAGCGAAATTTTTTTTGAGCATGCGAAGAATGTTGAAGCAAGATGAAGAAAAGGCGTTGACTTGTCTGTTCATCGAGAGTGAGGAATCCAGGATGACACCCAGGTTCCGTGCGTGGTCCGTCGGGATGGGTGCATTTCCAAGGGCCTCTGGCCACCAAGAGTCGTCCCAGGCGGAGGGGGAGGTACCTAAGATGAGGACTTCTGTTTTGTCTGAGTTCAGTTTCAGACGGCTGTGCTTCATCCATTCGGCTACTTCTTTCATTCCTTCGTGTAGGTTGGTTTTGGCCGTGTTAGGGTCTCTGGTGAGTGATAGGATCAGTTGAGTGTCGTCGGCGTAGGAGATGATGTTGAGGTTATGTTGGCGTGCGATGGCCGCGAGGGGGCTCATGTAAACGTTGAAGAGGGTGGGACTGAGTGAGGACCCTTGAGGTACGCCGCAGATGACTTCAGTAGCCTCTGACTTGAATGGTGGAAGGCGGACTCTCTGGGTTCTTCCGGAGAGGAACGAGGTGATCCATTCCAGTGCTTTTCCTTGGATTCCGATGTTTTTGAGGCGCTGTAGAAGGGTGCTATGGCAGACTGTGTCGAAGGCTGCGGAGAGGTCGAGGAGGATGAGGGCGACTGTGTCTCCATTGTCCAGTAGAGTTCGAATGTCGTCTGTTGCTGCGATGAGGGCGGTTTCGGTGCTGTGCTTGGCTCGGAAGCCGGACTGTGAGGAGTCGAGGGATTTGTTGGTTTCGAGGAATGCGGCGAGCTGGTTGTTGACAGCTTTCTCGATGACTTTGGCCGGGAATGGAAGGAGTGAGATAGGGCGATAGTTTTTTACTTCGGTGGGGTCAGCTGTGGGTTTTTTCAGGAGGGCGCTGAGTTCGGCATGTTTCCAGCTTTCCGGGAAGGTTGCGGAGTTGAGGGAGCAGTTGATGACGTCTCGGAGGTGCGGTGCAATAATGGAGTCTGCTTTGTTAAAGATGTGGTGAGGGCAAGGGTCAGTGGGGGATCCTGAGTGGATAGAGTTCATCAGACGGATGGTGTCCTCAGTGGAGATTGGCTTCCAGTCATTGAGGATGTTCAGGGGGGATGGGGGTCCTGCAGGGGGTTGGGTGGGTTGGTCTCCGGGTTGGTTGTCGAAGCTGTTGTGGATGTCTGCAATTTTGTTGTGGAAGAATGAGGCTAGGGAGTCGCAGAGGGCTTGAGAGGGGGTGATGTCGTTGGAGTTGGCCGAGGGGTTGGTAAATTCCTTGACGATGTTGAATAATTCCTTGCTGTTGTGGGCGTTGTTATCTAGACGGTCCTTGAAGGCTGCTTTCTTGGCATTTCGGATTAGTTGGTGGTGTGTGCGGGTGGCGTTTTTGAAGGCGTCCTTGGTGCTGGTGGTTGGGTCTTTTTTCCAGGCTTTCTCGAGGGAGCGACAGAGTTTCTTGGATTTCTTAAGGTCATCGTTGAACCAGGAGGCCTTCTTGCTGCCTAGTTTGATTTGTCGTTTTTTCAATGGTGCTAGGATGTCGGCGCTGTTGGATAACCATTGGGTGAGGTTGGTGGCTGCTTGGTCTGGGTTTGAGGAGTGGGCGGGGGGCTTTTGAAGAAGCGATGAGGAGATCTGGTCGATGGTGATTTTGTTCCAGTTTCTTTGCAGAGTGGGTTGGGGGTGGTTGTTGGATGTGGGCTTGTTGTAGGTGAAGTGAATGCAGCTGTGGTCAGTCCAAAGGAGAGCTGTGGTGTGGCTGAAGGAAACACGCTTGCTGGAGGGTCGAGTGTGTGACCTGCGATGTGGGTGGGGGTAGTGACAAGTTGGTTAAGTCCGAGGTTTGCGAGGTTCTCCAAAAGGGTGGTGGTGTTGCGGTCGTTGTTCTTTTCAAGGTGAAAGTTGAGGTCTCCCAAAAGGATGTAGTCCTCGGAGGGGAGCGCGTGTGGAGTGATGAAGTCCGTGATGTCTTCACTAAATTGAGCTCGGGGTCCTGGTGGCCTGTAAAGGAGGGTGCCTCTGAGTGTGGTCTTGGGGTCGATGTGGATCTGGAAGTGAAGGTGTTCTGAGTTGGCGAGATTGACGTCTGAGCTGGTAGAGATGCGGCTGGATTTCTTATGGACGATAGCGATGCCTCCTCCTGTGTGGCCGGTACGGTCCTTGCGAATGATCTTATAGCCTTCCGGGATGGCAATGGTGATGTCTGGGGCTGAAGAGGCATTCATCCATGTCTCTATTAGGAAGGCGACGTCCGGAGAGATGGTGTCGAGTAGATTCCAGAGGTCAATGGCGTGTCTGTGGACCGAGCGGGTGTTGAGCAGGATGCATTGTAGGTGGTTGGGATTGGATATCTGTTGTGAGTTCGTAGATGAGGAGTTGTTCTTGGTGCCGTCGAACTTGCAGGAGTGGCAGGAGAAGGGTCCATGGGTGTGTCCAGGAGCAGCTTGGACGCAGTTGAGGGAGCGGCCGGGGTTGAGGGCTAGGAGGGTGGTGGCATCGTAAGAAATGCGGGAGGGGTGGACTTTACGAGGACCAGGGGCTCTGGCGCTGGGCGCGGTCCAGGCGCGGACGGGCGTAGACGGGCTTACCTTTGGCGCACCTTCGGCGCGGATTGGGCGCGATCGCTGCGCGTACACGCTGCGCGTTGGGACAACTGTCATAAATGGAAAGTGGAGGGGGCGGAGCGTGGGAGGGGTAGCTGGGAGGCGTTAGCGAAGGGGGAGGGACGGTCTGCAGGCACAACAAAATGGAGGGCACAAATACAACAACAGGACGCTATGGGAGGTCAAGCAACAAACAAATAATCACAAGCGAGGATTACAGCAGCAGCGCTAAGCACATATGTCATCAAATGCAATACTTAAGCCCAGAAATGGTAATCGGCAGTCAGCAGCGCAATGCTCGTAGGAAATAAATGACACCAAATAGCTACGCAAATGCGGAGCGCTACGCAGGGAGCTGGGTGCTGAATAAGGACTGGGAATGCCAAATAGTGAATAAAAGCCAGAGGATAGGCAGCACGAACGATACCACAGAGGCGCTTGTAGGAGGTGGGCAGGACCAACCGCTTCACGTGTAGTGCAGCTGGTCACAGGGGCTCTTCAGCCGAGTTGGTCCTAGTGCTTCGTGGGTGGGAGGGGTAGCTGGGAGGCGTTAGCGAAGGGGGAGGGACGGTCTGCAGGCACAACAAAATGGAGGGCACAAATACAACAACAGGACGCTATGGGAGGTCAAGCAACAAACAAATAATCACAAGCGAGGATTACAGCAGCAGCGCTAAGCACATATGTCATCAAATGCAATACTTAAGCCCAGAAATGGTAATCGGCAGTCAGCAGCGCAATGCTCGTAGGAAATAAATGACACCAAATAGCTACGCAAATGCGGAGCGCTACGCAGGGAGCTGGGTGCTGAATAAGGACTGGGAATGCCAAATAGTGAATAAAAGCCAGAGGATAGGCAGCACGAACGATACCACAGAGGCGCTTGTAGGAGGTGGGCAGGAGCAACCGCTTCACGTGTAGTGCAACATGTGCAACCCCCCCTTCACCCAGGGGGCCCGCAACGGGCCCCCGAAGTGAAGCTCCGTATGCTTTTCCACGGCGGAAAAGCCGCCGTGGAAAAGCATACTTTGTACTCCATCCTAATATGGATGGCGGTGTCTCTCTTTTCATCAGTTTTATTTTTATCTTAGATAACTGAAGCTGTACTTCAACCATATCTATTATGAAAACTACAAAATTAATTTTCTTTGAAGGTTGAAATGTTGATTTCTCTTGATTGACAATGGATGGAAGGTGTACATTTGCTAAGGGATATTTTACAACAATCAGATTGGATGGTGAATCTGGACCCAAATGGATGTAGAGAGTCAGACATTTCTTCAGTTCAGATTGGAAAGTCAATTATTTAAGTTCAGACGTCTCCTTTTTGGACTATTTTCGACCCCATGGTATTTTACAAAATACCGCCGGCCCGGAGGATGCGGGAAATCCGCCATCGTAATGACCCCCATAATTAGGAAATCCTTGGAGAGAGAGGAGATTGGTATATTCTTAACCAATTGTTAGTGAGAAGAAGACTATGGCGCCAAATTTAGATACAGAAGTTTAAGCTTACCTGATTAAATTAGAACAAGATCCTAGAAAAGAATTGGAACATTCATTGAAGTAATGTTAAGAAATGTTATTGGATATTCAAGGCCTTTTGGTCAAAATATTTGATCAGGTGGAGGAGGCATATGTAAAGGGAAGTGACATTGACGTAGGTCTTTAAACAGGGTGGAGACAGAGAGAAATTTGCCTTCTTGGTAATGCAAATGCGAGCCTTATAGCAGAGAGAAGGAAAGCAAATGCGTATAAACTCTAAATTGAGAGATTAGCCAGAAAGGAGTCAACTGATGATGCAAAGGGCCTATTGTTTGGTACAGAGATGGTTAGCACCTTTGGCAAATATGTATCAATTTTTGCAGCTCTGAATAACGCTCAGCATTCAATGAAGAAAGTATCTGGTGGGAAAACTTTATATGATAGGGCCGGATGAAGAGGGTAGCCTTTTGGTCAAGGATATTTTAACTCCCCTCATAACCAAGGAATAAGTGCATATAGGGAAAGTTAAGGTACAGCAGGTTTTTTCCCCATATATGCAAAGGTGGAAGGAGAAGAGCTCCAAGGGGAAGTGGTCAACAATCCTCTTCTAGACAAGGTGAGTATGAAGAGTATTTCTGGTTGTACCTACGGGAAGGCGGGAGTCAGATTGAGGCTTTTCCTGCAAGAGTGGGAGAGCTTGACTCAAGACCCTTGGGTTATTGCAACAGTGAAGGGATATCTAATTGGGGGGAGGATGTAGCCTTATGGCTAGAGAGGTCGACCTCGATGCTGGGGAACTGGGTTCGAGTCTCAGCAACGACGCTCAACATCATGTGGTTCTGGGCAAATCACGTAATCTCCCGGTGCCTAACAAAAATTAATGTGTCCTCTGTAACAAAACTGGTGCTCATGTAAAGCGCTCTGATACCCAATGACATGAGTCTAGTTCACGCTATATAAAACTCTTACAAAAAAAATAGAGTCTGAGAAAACTCTGTTTCAGGAGATAGAACCAAGAGAGTTGGTTTTCAAGTAGGATCAAAAGAATATTGTGAAGAAGGAAATAAAAAAGATGCTAGAAAAGGATGCAACAGTAAAAAAAAAGCTATGGAAAAAAACCTCTGTAAGTACTTTATTTCTGATAGAGAAAAGGGCAAAGGTTGGAGGCCAATAATCTATTTAAGATCTTTAAATCATTTTGTAACATACCATAATTTCAAGATGGAAGGTGTACATTTGCTAAGGGATATTTTACAACAATCAGATTGGATGGTGAATCTGGACCCAAATGGATGTAGAGAGTCAGACATTTCTTCAGTTCAGATGGGAAAGTCAATTATTTAAGTTCAGACGTCTCCTTTTTGGACTATTTTCGACCCCATGGTATTTTACAAAATCACTGATGCCAGTACTGGGGTTGTTGAGAGAGCAGTGTGTAGGAATGATTATTTCTTAGAACAATATTTGTATCTTGATTCAGAAGGAGATTTTAAAGGAACATTTAACAATGAGAAATGATCTGTTGAAATAGCAAGGGTTCATTGTCAATCAAGAGAAATCAACATTTCAACCTTCAAAGAAAACGAATTTTGTAGTTTTCATAATAGATATGGTTGAAGTACAGCTTCAGTTATCTAAGATAAAAATAAAACTGATGAAAAGAGAGGTACATCATATGAGAGGAAGACAGGAAGTGACTTTGAGAGAGCTTGCACATGATTGGTCATCTGTACTCGTGGATTCAGGATATTTTTTCAGGACCCTTGCATTACAGGGCTTTTCAACTCTTGAAGAGGTCTGGTCTGCTGAGGGGTCTTTTTTATAGGAACAAGGTCAAAGTGACAGAGGATGTGAAGGAACAATTTACCAGGTGGTTTGAGGACTTGGAAGCTTGGAATAGTAAAGCAGTTTTTGGGACAGTTCCAGATGTTTGTGTTAGATGCAGATGCAGGCAGTTCTGGCCGTGGTACAATGTGTTTGGATCCATAAACGGGAGGAAGGTAGAATTTAGAAGAGAAGGATAAGCATATATATTGTTCAGAAATGACTGAAGGTCAGTTTGCTTTTTGCAGTTTCAAGGACTATTTGTGGGAATATTCAGTTTTAGTGGGCATGGACAAAATAACAGTTGTAGATGTATATAAACAGTTTGAGGAGAAGCATGTCAAAGAAGTTTACAGAGATTGCTAAGAAGTTGTGGGAATTTGGAACATTGACATCAATCTTCATGGTTGGGTGGGTATGATGTATAATAATGTCAAATAGTCTGATGTGGTTTCTCGCTTGGTGTAACTTTGATCTGAAGAAGGAAGTTTTGGCATCAAAGACATAGCTTTTTTACCTTTTCCTTTCATATTGAAGATTGGCCAGATTCTTTGTTGAGGGGGTTTTGCCACCATTTTAATTCAAACCACCTAAGTTTCTTTTCGTAAATATGTGTATTTATCCGTTTGCATCATATAATGGATACAGCTTTATTAGAAAAGATTGCACAGACAAGTCATATATCACGTCCTCTAAGTGGCCTGTGCCCTCGCAGAAAGAGTGAGGAGATCTACTATCATCACTATAAAATGAGGCAGTTGAAGCGAATGATCAGTATACAATAACAAAGGGAACATACAACTGGTTCTGGATCCTGGGGAAGCAGGTGCAGAAGTATCAGCTGTGACTTTACCTGTCAGACCACAGAGTTAGGTGAGGAGGTACCGGTTACATCTTACTGATTACATCAGTCAGCGGGGGAGTGGGGTGGTCATGTCATGTAGTAACAACGGGACCGTCAGACCTGCAATGCTCCATTGTGGAGAGAAACTCATTCCACCAGAAACCACCCTGCAGGATATCCCATCTAGGTGTCTAGGGGAGTCGTTCATAAGTCTTAACCTGAATTGCCATCAGAATGGACGGCCCGGCCTTATCTCCCACCTCATAGAGGCGGTGTAGTGTCACCAGAAGTAGTTTGTTGGCATTATCTGTGGCCAGTTGCTTATATTCCAGTCTTAGTTTATGAGTCTAGGGGACAGTTTTGGGGCGCTGTGCAATCTGCCTATCTAGCTTATTTATTTTGTGTTCCAGATCCAACAAGCCCTTGTCCTTCTCCCTTTTTTCCCACGCTATTCGGTTTTGTGCTCTGTCCCGCAACAGTCTTGTACGCCTCCCAGACCATCACTCCGGAGGGGACAGAGTCCTGGTTTTCCAGGAAATAGATTTTGGTGTCTGCTTTAAGCCCTCTAGCAATTTTGGCATTATTTTGGTCCCATGGGCTTAGTCTCTAACTGCGGGGGGCTCTCCCGCTCCCTCAACCCTAGCTCGACCAAGAGCGGGGAGTGGTCTGAAAGGCCTCTGGCAGTATAGTCTGCATGCCATACGTGGTGTAGTTACCCCTTAGGAATAAATATGTAGTCCAACCTGGAGTGTGTATTGTGCACCCCAGAATAGTGAGAAAACTGTCTAACTAGGGGGTGTTTATCCCTCCAGGTGTCTGTCAAGCCCATCCTTATGGAGAAGCCCTGTAGTGGTGTATTCGTTATAGATCTATCTCGAATCGGTCCAGAACTGGGTCCATGACGTCATTAAAGTCGCCTCCTACTACATGCAGATCAGAGGGTGTCTCAGTCAGATTATCCATCACTTTGGTCATGGTGGGCGCTTGCAGCCTGGGGGGTGCATATACACATATCAATGTGACATCCATCCTTCCCCATAGCCCCAAAACTCCCACGTATCTGCCCAAGGGGTCTTGCCAAAGGGGTGAGGTTTCGAAGGGAATGCTTTTCTTGATCAGGATCCCCACCCCTCTTGACCCAGATGTGAATCCCAAGTGTGCCAGGACCTTGCAGGCCCCACAGCCGATAAAACCACACTGTGTACCCTTGAGATGTGTGTCTTGTAACATTGCGACATTGGGATGCAGCCTCTTGATATGTTGGGACACTAGTCCACGTTTTATCTTATCCCCCAGCCCGTTAACGTTCCAGTTCATGACCATCAAGGTAGGTTGTCTGGTCATGTTGTTTCTAACGACATTACATCAGTAGCACTACAATCTATGGGCGGTGGGGGTAAAATGTACCCATGTCTCTTGCTATGCGGGTGTTTCCTGTTGTGCTTACCCTTGTGCTCAACAAATTAAAGTGTAAACATGTAAACCCCAACTGTGCGAAACCCCTCCCCTCCCCCACCCCACCTCCCTCCGTCTCCACTCAACCCTCTGCCCCCCCATCTCTGGAAGTGGCCCAGGGCCGGTGAGATTAGGTCGGTCTGTCGTACCCTCCCCCCCACCCAGTTATATACCCCAAAACCCCACTTCTTACAGTTCTCTGCTAAAATGTCCCAGCTGTCTGCCGTTTGAGGCTCAGGTCTCCACAAAGAACAAAAGAGAAACAGAGAAAAAAGGGCGGGACTGCGAAGGGGGAAAGAGTAGAGAGGAGCAAAAGAAGGGGGGGGTAAGGGCTAATTCACAAGGCCATCCTGCCGGTGTTCAGCATGCAGCACCCAATTCAGTTGGATCGCTTTCTGTATGTGGGGCGTTCTTTTTCGGCCTCTCTTCTTCCTCGCCTTGATTGCCTTCTCTGATGGATGCCTTGATTCTGGACTGAGGGACATATCAGTGTCGTCAGAATCTAACTGTTGATTGGGAGATCCAGTTCTTTGTGCCGTGCCATTTTCAGATTGAAAGCTTTCGCCCCCGCGGTGGTCCTGACTCCCTCTGTCCTGCGTAAGTTTTGCCGTAGTATACAACGTCCCCTTGCGTGTTCTCTGCAGTCAGCCCACAGTCGTGTGACTCCTTCGTCGGGGGAATCCATTCCCGTCAGCGCCAGACTGCAGCTTGCGATTGTCCCGAGGTGATCCCCCAGGGGGCATGACACCGGTCTTTCCTCAACCCAGGCCCATGCCTCCTCCGGGGTCTGGAAAAAGAGAGCCTTCTCTTCGAACATGAAATTTAATTTCGCCAGGAGTAGGAGCATGTACTGGATCTGAAGGGCCTGTAGTTTGGCCTTGATCGAGTCGAAGGTGCGAGTTCGTACATACCAAACTCGCCCCTGCACTTCCCACACATCAGGTACTACCATGGACACACATATTCCCCATGCATTCCTATGGAAGGGCAGGCCAATCTCACCACACACACTCAGAGAGTGCACGCACTTTACACTGGGACCTAGTGTCAAAGTACGCAAAGACCAGATATCACTATAATTATGTAATATTAAAAAGCAAAAAGTTCAGGGGTGAACCTGCCAGAAGGGCCAAGTCCAACAAAATATATATATATATATATATATATATATATATATATATATATATATATATATATCCAAGCTCACTGCTCCAAATTGCGGGGCACTCTCGCAGCGGGTGCAAGTCTGAGCGCGTCAGAGCTTCGCGCTTAAAACATAAAAGCTCTCTCCCTCCCGGTCCCGGGTGGAAAATGACGACAGCACTCGTGGGAATTTCGTTATTAGCAGTCTTTACTCGCACAGACGCGTTTCGGAAGCAACGCTCCCTTCCTCAATGTTTACACCGAAATGCGCGAGCTGGCGCCATTTTATTTCAACATTACAAACAACACGTGTTGGTGGGTGTAGAGAGAGGACTGACGCGAGGGCGCCATCTTGCTAGTACAAACAATCTCTGTATTAGCATGTATGAAATAAAAAGTCACATTTCATTTGTGAAGTTAATGACAAATTAAACATTTGAAAAACCCTCATATATTCTAACGAGGAATTCACAACATAATTGTGCCGTGGATCGGCAAGTAACCCTCTCTCTTGTACAGTGGGTAATGGACAGAAATCTTGCCGTGGATCGGCTTGTGGCAACTCGAGGGTTGCCATTTAGATTTCCATTAGCCCAGTGTCCAAATTCGATCCCCCCACACTGTTGGATGTTAATAAACAATAGATATTAAAACATTGACTGAAAAATGAAGTCATGATCCAGAAGTTACTCAGAATACTGAACAATTATCAAAATATATATTGTGCCATGATGGTGAGAAAAGCTCTTAGTTCATCCCAAAGCACACTTATTCACAGAAGAACACATATTGTGAGAACTGAAATCCTAAAGCAGCAATACCATCAATATAGTCCTCACTTCGGATACTGCAGTCTTGGCATTTAACTCCCCAGATGTACAGTGAGTTCCTCCCCACTATTGAGTCCCAAAGGGGCCTTAGTCTGGCAGTCTATAATATAACGGGATTCTAACCTACGAAGTTTCTGTAGTTTATCCCCACCCCTGATATTTTCAGAAATTGAGTCCAAGCAGAAGTATTGTAACAGATTCCGGTCGCCCTTATGTTTAATAGAAAAGTGTCTTGCGACCGGATATGTAAAATCTCTTTTCTCACCATCATGGCACAATATATATTTTGATAATTGTTCAGTATTCTGAGTAACTTCTGGATCATGACTTCATTTTTCAGTCAATGTTTTAATATCTATTGTTTATTAACATCCAACAGTGTGGGGGGATCGAATTTGGACACTGGGCTAATGGAAATCTAAATGGCAACCCTCGAGTTGCCACAAGCCGATCCACGGCAAGATTTCTGTCCATTACCCACTGTACAAGAGAGAGGGTTACTTGCCGATCCACGGCACAATTATGTTGTGAATTCCTCGTTAGAATATATGAGGGTTTTTCAAATGTTTAATTTGTCATTAACTTCACAAATGAAATGTGACTTTTTATTTCATACATGCTAATACAGAGATTGTTTGTACTAGCAAGATGGCGCCCTCGCGTCAGTCCTCTCTCTACACCCACCAACACGTGTTGTTTGTAATGTTGAAATAAAATGGCGCCAGCTCGCGCATTTCGGTGTAAACATTGAGGAAGGGAGCGTTGCTTCCGAAACGCGTCTGTGCGAGTAAAGACTGCTAATAACGAAATTCCCACGAGTGCTGTCGTCATTTTCCACCCGGGACCGGGAGGGAGAGAGCTTTTATATATATATATATATATATATATATATATATACAAGCTCCAATTTCGCCCAGTATGGAGAAAATAAGCATTCTTGGGTGGCGTTGAATGGATTTTTTTATTTCTTGAACAAACGCGTATCGGCGGTCTGCCTTCCTCGGTGTTACCGAAACACCACAGGCAGACGACTTTTAATTATTTACAAACACAGAGATAGACAGAGGACTTAGTAAGCCCATACATTGAATTATAAAGCTTCCACCATCTTAAAACTGTTTTTTCAAATGAGATTTACAGCCTACATGACTCTCAATCAATGTACATTCATTTATATCCTGAAAGTGTAACTCATCATTTACACATTTATCTGCCCGCAATTACATGTCACCATACTAGAAGGGGGATGCAATCATATCTGTGAGGCTCTTAATATGGGGCTTTGTATTCAATGAGCATGACGTATTATGTCCACTGTGGTTTTCATGGAGTGGACTGTTGCCGATTCACGGCCAGAGTGTTGTTGCAACATATTGAACTGGATGCTTTATTGAGCACGATATATACGCACATACTTTTACAGGCCTGTTATGTGTGTGTGTATTCCTAATTTAGGGGTGGGCGTAGTTCGCGAAGTAGAGCCACGCAAAGTGCACTTCACACTACGCGACGCCCCCCTAGAAGGAAAAAACATCCACTGTGATCTTCATTGCTGTTGGGGAGGGCTCTTCTTTTGTTGTTCGTGGTCAAACCCGCAGTGTTCCAGGATCTCCGTTCCTGGTTTAGAGCTCGCCCTGCAGGACCGGCGACCCCAGCAAAGCGGAGGTGTTTTTTTGTGATGTTTATCGAGGGGGCATGGACCGCTCCTAGCCGCTTGCCAGCAACAATGGACGCACCGCAGCAATATGGCAAGGACGAAGGAGAAAGGGTGAAGAGAGAGGGCGATTCCTCTCTTTGGAACAGTGCAGATGCGGCAATTATTTCACCATCGTGGAGCAACAACCGGCACTAAGCAGCAGTAATTAAATGCGCCAACTTGGGATAATATTGCACAAGAATTGTATATTATGCTATCAAGCTGGAACTGATCTAACTTGCACGATCCTAAAGACACTGTTGGTGCATTCTGGGACCTGAAGTAATCGGCGCAGGCACATACCACATGGTTTTCATATCACGCTCACCTGTGAACAAGACGTCATGGACGTCGAAACGCGTAAGGAGTAGGAGCGTAAGTTGCACATGAAAAGACGAATAAAGTCAGCTGCATCATCAGTCACTGTGGGGCTCTTCTTTTGTTGTTCGTGGTCAAACCCGCAGTGTTCCAGGATCTCCGTTCCTGGTTTAGAGCTCGCCCTGCAGGACCGGCGGCCCCCAGCAAAGCGGAGGTGTTTTCTTGTGATGTTTATCGAGGGGGCATGGACCGCTCCTAGCCGCTTGCCAGCAACAATGGACGCACCGCAGCAATATGGCAAGGACGAAGGAGAAAGGGTGAAGAGAGAGGGCGATTCCTCTCTTTGGAACAGTGCAGATGCGGCAATTATTTCACCATCGTGGAGCAACAACCGGCACTAAGCAGCAGTAATTAAATGCGCCAACTTGGGATAATATTGCACAAGAATTGTATATTATGCTATCAAGCTGGAACTGATCTAACTTGCACGATCCTACAGACACTGTTGGTGCATTCTGGGACCTGAAGTAATCGGCGCAGGCACATACCACATGGTTTTCATATCACGCTCACCTGTGAACAAGACGTCATGGACGTCGAAACGCGTAAGGAGTAGGAGCGTAAGTTGCACATGAAAAGACGAATAAAGTCAGCTGCATCATCAGTCACTGTGGGGCTCTTCTTTTGTTGTTCGTGGTCAAACCCCCAGTGTTCCAGGATCTCCGTTCCTGGTTTAGAGCTCGCCCTGCAGGACCGGCGGCCCCCAGCAATGCGGAGGTGTTTTCTTGTGATATATATATATATATATATATATATATGTATATATATATACAAGCTCCACTTTCGCCCAGTATGGAGAAAATAAGCATTCTTGGGTGGCGTTGAATAGATTTTTTTATTTCTTGAACAAACGCGTATCGGCGGTCTGCCTTCCTCGGTGTTACCGAAACACCACAGGCAGCCGACTTTTAATTATTTACAAACACAGAGATATACAGAGGACTTAGTAAGCCCATACATTGAATTATAAAGCTTCCACCATCTTAAAACTGTTTTTTCAAATGAGATTTACAGCCTACATGACTCTCAATCAATGTACATTCATTTATATCCTGAAAGTGTAACTCATCATTTACACATTTATCTGCCCGCAATTACATGTCACCATACTAGAAAGGGGATGCAATCATATCTGTGAGGCTCTTAATATGGGGCTTTGTATTCAATGAGCATGACGTATTATGTCCACTGTGGTTTTCATGGAGTGGACTGTTGCCGATTCACGGCCAGAGTGTTGTTGCAACATATTGAACTGGATGCTTTATTGAGCACGATATATACGCACATACTTTTACAGGCCTGTTATGTGTGTGTGTATTCGTAATTTAGGGGTGGGCGTAGTTCGCGAAGTAGAGCCACGCAAAGTGCACTTCACACTACGCGACGCCCCCCTAGAAGGAAAAAACATCCACTGTGATCTTCATTGCTGTTGGGGAGAGAGGTACCCACATTAATTAGGAAAAGGTGTTTGTTTAAAGAGACTTACCATCAAAGCCTCCCGAATTGACTGTCCAATGAGTTTTGTTTCTGTGGCCAGTAAGGTGGGACACCACATGGTGTTTGGGGACTTAATCACTGTATGTAGGTCCCTGCAGCGGCTCTTTCAAAACCCGGAGTGGACTGGGATTGGGACCTGCACCTTCTGCAACCAAGGGGAATGGGCGTTACAACTAACTCCAATGGGAGTGGACTGCCATGTATATAATCTGGCCCCCAGGTGTGATTTCAGCGCGTAAGTGAAACCAGCACTGATCAAAGGCGAATGCCTGAAACGCGTCTGCCCAGCGTTTCACTGCTGTAACGATTTATGCTGTGCGCTGATGGAACTAGCAAATTAAAGTCTCTTTACCAACACCGAGCATGTGTCGGCCCCTTCTGTTCTGGGAGAAATGGATTGGCTCTGATGTTTATCTTGGGTTGCAAGCCCCGAGTACCGGCACTCCCTCTCGTTCTGGATCTTTGCGCCAGCTTGTGAGAATCTGGTCAAGTATTGAAAATACAGCGCGACGCCCCCCAGCAGGAAAAAACATCCACTGTGATCTTCATTACCTTTGGGGAGAGAGGTTCCCACATTAATTGGGCAAAGGTGTTTGTTTAAAGAGACTTACTTACCATCAATGCCTCCCAAATTGACTGTCCGATGAGTTTTGTTTCTGTGGCCGGTAAGGTGGGACACCACATGGTTTTCAGGGACTTAATCACTGTATGTAGGTCCCTGCAGCGGCTTTTGCAAAACCTGGAGTGGACAGGGATTGGGACCTGTGCTTTCTGCAACCAAGGGGAATGGGTGTTACAACTAACTCCAATGGGAGTGGACTGCCATGTATATAATCTGGCCCCCAGGTCTGATTTCAGCGTGGAAGTGAGCCGGAACTGATGAAAGGCGAATGCCTGAAACTCATCTGCCCAGCGTTTCACTGCTGTAACCATTTATGCTGTCGCTGATGGATCTGGCAAATTAAAGTCTCTTTACCTGCACTGAGCATGTGTCGGCCCCTTCTGTTCTGGGAGAAATGGATTGGCTCTGATGTTTATCTTGGGTTGCACGCCCCGAGTACCGGCACGCCCTCTCGTTCTGGAGCTTTGCGCCAACTTATGAGATCTGGTGAAGAATTGAAAATACAGCGCAACGCCTCCCTAGCAGGAAAAAACATCCACTGTAATCTTCATTACTGTTGGGGAGAGAGGTACCCACATTAATTGGGGAAAGGTGTTTGTTTAAAGAGACTTACCATCAATGCCTCCCAAATTGACTGTCCGATGAGTTTTGTTTCCATGTCCAGTAAGGTGGGACACCACATGGTGTTCGGGGACTTAATCACTGTATGTAGGTCCCTGCAGCGGCTCTTGCAAAACCCGGAGTGGACAGGGATTGGGACCTGCGCCTTCTGCAACCAAGGGGAATGGGCGTTACAACTAACTCCAATGGGAGTGGACTGCCATGTATATAATATGGCCCCCAGGTGTGATTTCAGCGCGGAAGTGAAACCGGCACTGATGAAAGGCGAATGCCTGAAACGCGTCTGCCCAGCGTTTCACTGCTGTAACGATTTATGCTGTGCGCTGATGGAACTGGCAAATTTAAGTCTCTTTACCTGCACCGAGCATGTGTCGGCCCCTTCTGTTCTGGGAGAAGTGGATTGGCTCTGATGTTTATCTCGGCTTGCAACCTTGTATTATCTGAAGTTCTTATTAAAATAACTATGAAAAAGCCAACAACCAAAGTGATTACCAACTTTGCAAGAATTGTTCTTAAGTCCAAAAATGTTACTTTCAATGGTAAATAGTATCTGCAGATACAGGTGACTTCCATGGCTACTCACATGGCTCCATCCTATGCGAATACCTAAATGGGTACACCACAGCAACAAATACTTGCTACTTCTGCGATACATTAATGACATATTTATAGTGTGGAATGCAGGAAGTAGAAATTTGAATAATGTACACCTTATATCAACAGTAGCCAATCTACCATCAAATTCACCAGAAGCAATGCTAAACACAAACATAATCTCCCTTTTCTGCATGTGCTACTCACCTTTGTTTGTGGCATTCGTGTTATGGGGAAGACATTTCAGCAATAGAGAGGTGGCCTTTAATATAGACATCATATCAGTTATAAACAAAATAAATGTGAATGGACAGTCGAACAGGGTTGTCAGAGTGCTGAAGCTGTTGGAAGGGTTCAGTTAGGCAACTTTCAATACAGCTTAGTTGTCAGAGCACGTCATGTGACAGGGATCAACAGTGAAATTGCACATGTGTTGTCTTGTTTCAAGTGGAAGGGAATCCATGATCTTATTTATTTATTTATTTATTGAAGTTTTGTATAGCGCTAGCTGGACCCGAGGGTATCAGAGTGCTTCACAGTATGTACAGTTATGAAAACAATGAAAACAATAAGAGAAATGAAAACTATGAAAACAATAAGAGAAATAAGAGTCAGCAGCTCATCCACTTGCGAGCAACGAGGAACATAGTTTGAGAGCGCCAGGTTTTGGGAGGGAGAGAAAGCTGTCCTACCCCCAGACAGAAGCGAGAATCACGTTATGTCAGAGAGCATTCTAGGAAGAGGGCTTTGAGTAATGTCTTGAATTTCAGGAAGGAGGTGGTCATTCTGATATGGGGGGGATGGAGTTCCAGACCTTGAGAGCATTTCCTGAAAAGGATTTGTTTGGAGTTTTGTGCTTTTGTGATTTGAGTGGGATGAGAAGAAGTGTGTTGAAGCTTCTGAGGTTCCTGGCTTGACCAGCCCTCTTGTTGAGTTTCGCAGCCAGGTATTCTGGTTTGCCTGTGTGCAAGGCTTTGTGCGTGAGGCAAGCTGTACGGAAGCTGGCTCGCTGGTGGATAGGGAGCCATTTCAGTTCCTTGAGTGCCACTGAGATGTGCTCGTATTTCTTTGTTCCTGTGACCATTCTTGTTGCGGCGTTGAGGGTAGTGGAGAGAGGACCTAGGTGCAATGTTGCTGACCCGGTCAGTGTTGCGATGCCGTAGTAAATTCTGGAGGGCACCAGTGCCTGAGTGGCCTGTTTAAGATCTTTCGGGGGCAGGAAGGGTTGTATTTTGTAGAGTAGTTTCAGATTTGGGAACGTACTTTTGGCGGTCTTTGAAATGTGTTTCGCCAAGTCCAGTTTGGGGTCAAGGGTAATCCCTAAGGATTAAACTGAGTCAGTTGTCGTAAGGGTGCCGTTAAGGGTGTTTAGGGCTTTGAGCCATTCGACGATTTGGGGGTTTTCGTCCCTGTTAGAGATGAGGATCACTTCGGTTTTCTCTTGGTTAAGTTTGAGGTGGTTGGTTGAGAGCCAATATTGGACCTCAATGAACGTGACATAAGTCTCTGAATGTCTGCGATCGAGGAGATTTCCAGATAGAGTTGTGTGTCATCCGCGTAGAGGTGGAAGGGGATGTTTGAGTTTCTTAGCAGTGTGGTGAGGGGTTTCATATAAATGTTGAAAAGTTGTGGGGAGAGAACTGACCCTTGAGGAACTCCTTGGCTAACTGGAAGGGGGTCTGATTCAAAGTTGTTGATATTTATTCTTTGTGTACTGTTGTGAAAAAAGGAGGAGAACCATTTTAGAACCGTCTTTTCAATGCACACTCTCTCCTGGAGGACTTTGAGGAGCAGGATGTGGTCAACAGTGTCAAACGCGGCCGACAGATCTAGGAGGATGAGAAGGCTACATTGGTCAGAGTCAAGTGACATGTGAAGTTCGTCTAAGACATTTAAGATTGCTGTTTAGGTGCTGCAGCCCTTTCTGAATCCTTATTGGTGTGGGTCTAGTAGTTTGATGTTCTCCAGGTGTTGGGTTAGCTGTGGAAGAACACATGTTATGTTATGTTATGTTAAATTGGGACTTGTATAGCGCAACGGCTACTCCAAAGGAGTGTCCCGGCGCTTTGAGCTCCAAACCAAAAGTGGGATAGGAAACATAACAATAACAGAGAAAAGGGCCACAGAGGGGAGAGTTATCCGGCAAACAGCCAAGTTTTCAAGTTTTTCCTGAAGACAAGCAGATTAGAAGTGCTCCGCAGGGACAACGGCAACGAGTTCCAAAGCTTAGGAGCAAGATAGCTAAAGGACCGGCCGCCTAGCCGAGCCTTTTTGATACGTGGGACCCGAGCCAAGGCCAAGGTTTCTGACCTAAGGGAGCGTGCCGGTCGATAAAAATCAAGCCTCCTCTGAAGATACTTGGCCCCAGTGCCATATAAGGCCTTGTGGGCGAGAGTCATGGTCTTAAACAGTATCCTCTTCCGCACCGGGAGCCAGTGGAGGGATGCAAGAAGATTAGAGGCACTAGTCCGACGATGAAGGCCAAAGATGGCACGCGCAGCAGCGTTCTGAGTGATCTGCAGGCGTTGGAGGAGGTATTCAGGCAGGCCCAGATATAGAGCATTGGCGTAGTCCAATCTGGACCCTATGAGGGCCTGAACAGTGATCCTCCGATGTTGCTCCGAAAGTAAGGGGAAAAACTTGCGCAACATTCTGAGGATGCCAAAACAGGTTCCCGTAAGGGTAGAAACCTGGGATTTGAGCGACAGCTCATTATCGATTTTGACTCCCAGGTTCTTGGCCCACTTAGATGACTGTGTGGGAGGGAACTTGTCAGCAGGCCACCAGCCTCGCCAGTCTGGTTCAGAGGGGCATCCGAAGAATAGTATTTCGGACTTATCCGAGTTGCACTTGAGGCTGTTTTGTGAAAACCAGCTAAAAACAGCCCCGAGGCACTCGCGGATCCCTTCACCATCAAACTCTTCACCCTTACGACAGGTGAAGAGGAGCTGAGTGTCGTCAGCATAAGAGACGATCCGGGCCCCATGGGACTCCGCCAATGTCGCCAGAGGGGTCATCAAGATGTTGAAAAGAGTGGGGCTCAGGATAGAGCCCTGAGGCACTCCGACTCCCAATGGCGGCATCTCGGCGGATCCGGGTGGAACCCAGACCGTCTGGCGGCGGCTGGCCAAAAAGGAAGAAAACCAATTGAGCACCGTCCCCCCTAGCCCGATGTCATGGAGCCTAGTGAGGAGATCCTCATGGGGGACGGTGTCAAACGCCGCCGACAGGTCTAGCATGACTAACAACACCCTGCCTCCCATATCCAGCACCTCTCTGATGATCTCCGAGACTTCCAAGAGCGCCGTCTCGGTGCTTAAGTTGGAGCGGAATCCCGATTGGGATTCATGGAGCAGATCATTAGACTCCAAGAAATTGGAGAGCACGCCATGGACGTGCTTTTCCAAGATCTTGGTCAGTGCTGGGAGGAGCGAGATTGGTCTATAGTTGGAAGGTGCCTCCGGGTCAAGATTGGGTTTCTTGATCAGAGGAATGACCATGGCTTGCTTCCATGTCGGAGGCAGAGAGCCCTCGCTCAGAGATAGATTAAGGATGGGATTGGCTATAGGATTTATAGCATCAGCCACTCTCGCCAGAAATTTTGCCGGGCAAGGATCTAATGGTGAGCCCGACTTAAGGTTCCTCATCAAGGTTAAAGATGTGTCAACCGAGAGAGGAGGAAAATCGAGCAGAACTGGGCCCGGTGGAGACAGAGGCGCTGCCTCAATCGGCCTCACAGACACATTATCTGGATCTCTCTGCGGAAAGGAGGCCTGGATTTGCCTGATTTTGGTGGTAAAAAAGTTGGCAATAGTGTTAGTCCAGGTCTCTGTCGGGGCACTCTGAGTGGAGATAGACCGGGGGCCAGTGAATTCACGCACGATTGAGAAAATCTCCTTACAGGAGTTGGCAGCGTCATCAATCCTTTTGGCGAGATATCGTTTCTTGCTCTGAAGAACAAGATCATGGTATGCCTTCATCGTTGTTTTATAACGTTGTTTAGCCTCAAGCTCATACTGGGCTCTCCATGCACGCTCTACCACTTTACAATGCCTGCGGGCAATGGCTAAGTCCTCCGTGAACCAGGGAGCAGAAACCCGTCGAGCAACGGACCTGGGTGGCTGGAGGGGAGCGAACTCATCGAGTCTGGCAAGGAGCCATGATTGTAAGCTCTCCAGATCTTCCTCCAGATCCCCAGTGCAGACCACAGGGTGATCAATTAAGGCATGTGTGAGCATGTCCGAGGTCACCCTGTGCAATGTCCTGTAGTTGCTGCCCTGCTGTCTCGTGGTTCTAGCAGGGGGGGCCGGGATAGAATGTATTTCAAAGTGGGCCAGGAAATGGTCGGACCAAACGATTGGCAAGAGTGTGACATTCATGATAGGTGTGGTGGAAAAAACCTGATCAAGTGTGTGGCCTTTATCGTGGGTGGGACCAAAAAGATAAGGGGAAAGACCCAGGGTAGATGAAATATCCAGCAATTTGATGGCATTTTGATCATTGTGGTCGTCCATGTGAAAATTAAAATCGCCTACCAATAAGCACTGCTCCGATCTCAAGACAAGGACCGACATGGCCTGTTGGAGGTCCTCGAAAAAAGAGCCGACAGGACCCGGGGGTCTGTACACGATCATACCCTTCAATGCTTGTTGTGGTGATAGAGCGATGGTGAAGGCTAATGAATCGGCCCCTTCGATAGTATGAGTGTGCATGACTGTGCACGGAAGAGAATTCTTCACAATCAGGGCGACTCCGCCTCCCCTACCCTTGTCTCTATCCTGTCGATGGATAGTGTAGTCAGTGGGAATGGCAGCCACTATGTCCGGATTAGAGGAATCATTGAGCCATGTCTCAGTAAGCATCAGGCAGGTGGGACTGATAGTTGACAGGAGATCAAAGATCTCTTGAGTGTGGCGATGCAATGACCTCGTATTAAGGAGTAGACAAAGATGTTTAGAGCTACTCTCCTTACCAGGCAAAGGGGAAGAGAGGGTGCGAACAGGATGCCAAAGACAGGCAGGGCATTTATGCTTACCCCTATACCGGCTGGGGAAGACTGATAGGCATGAAGTATAACAATTGCGCAACGATAGAAGCTCCTGAGCGGAATAGCAGTACATAGTGGTCAGAGGTACCTGCCACGCCGAACGCCTCCGGGACGCTGACGGGCGCAGACGGGCAGGACTCTGGCACGACTCCGGCGCAGATCCGGCGCGGCCGCAGAACGCGTCCGCTGCGCGGAAAGAGAGGTGAGCTTTTTATAGCGCTGCTAGAGCGCGCGTGTGGAAGTCCTACCCCCAAGATGGCTGCCAAGATGAGATCCCAGCCCTCGGCGTCAATACTCAGCCGAGGGCGGTCTCAGAGTCCCAGGCAATGGAGGGGGGGGAAGCAAAGCGCTTACAAGCGCTGGGAGATCGAGAAATAAGCAGCACTGTGCTCCAGCACGCTTTAAACACAAGCGCGAGCACAAACTGCAAGAGGCACACAATGAAAATGAAAATTTTAAAATACACGAGTCAAGTGTTCTAAATAAAAGAAAAGTAGGGAGACCTCCCGGCTTCCGCCTCAGGAGGGGAAAGTAGGTTCAAGGCAGATGGTAATCACCTGCAGAATGCTCCGGTTCCCTTTTATAGCGCTGCTAGAGCGCGCGTGTGGAAGTCCTACCCCCAAGATGGCTGCCAAGATGAGATCCCAGCCCTCGGCGTCAATACTCAGCCGAGGGCGGTCTCAGAGTCCCAGGCAATGGAGGGGGGGGAAGCAAAGCGCTTACAAGCGCTGGGAGATCGAGAAATAAGCAGCACTGTGCTCCAGCACGCTTTAAACACAAGCGCGAGCACAAACTGCAAGAGGCACACAATGAAAATGAAAATTTTAAAATACACGAGTCAAGTGTTCTAAATAAAAGAAAAGTAGGGAGCCCTCCCGGCTTCCGCCTCAGGAGGGGAAAGTAGGTTCAAGGCAGATCTTTCTAGAATTTTGGAAAGGAGAGGAAGATTCGAAACCGGTCTAAAGTTGATCATGTCCTTTGAGTCGAGGCCAGGTTTTTTTAATAGTGGCATGACTTGTCCAATTTTGAGGCAGTCTGGAATGCAACCCTCGCTCAGTGAGCTGTTGATGATCATGCACCAAATTGGGGCTAGTGTAAGCTTCAAGTCTTTAGTCAGTCTCAAGGGAAGCTGATTGAAGGCGTGGGAAGAGGGTTTAGCGGTGGCAATCAGATTGCTTACCACTTCTTCCTGGACGGGACGGAAGGAAGACCAGCGAGTAGGCGTGATCATTGGGGTATTGCTATTGGTTGCTGGTGTCGGGATGTCCAATGGGATGGCTGGCTTAATGCTGAGCGATCGATCGATTTTGGCGCTTTTTTCGTTGAAAAAGCTGGCAAAGTTGTCACAGTGGATTTTGGACGCCTCCATGTTGGCTGTCACTAGTTTAGATTTGTATTTGTATTTGTATGTGGATTTATAGAGCGCGATTGCTGCCCGGGGGCGTCCAAGCGTAAAGAACCAACAGAGGAGAGAGATGGAACCGGGGGGACTGGCAAAGCATTATTGTGGGGAGTTGAAGAGAAATGTTTTGAGCTGTTTCCGGAATGAGGAGAGGTTGGGGTTGGCTCTCAGATGAAGGGGCAGGGTGCTCCATGTCTTGGAGGCATTATGGGTGAAGGTCCTACCGCCAGATCTGGCCTTCTTTATTCTGGGTGCTGTGGACATGAAGGCCTGGTTTGATCAAAGGTTTCTGCTTGGTTGGTAATGGGAGACTAGGTTACAGGTGATATGGGGACCTGTGTTCCAGAAGGCCTGGTGCGCGATACATATGGCTTTGAAGTGGATTCTTTGGCGAACTGGTAACCAGTGTAGTTTGATCAGACCGGCTCTGACGGATTGTCGACGAGGGAGCTGAAGTAGTGTGCGGGCTGCACAATTCTGCACAGTTTGAAGTCTCCGCAGTGTATATTCTGGGGCAGCAAGGTAGAGGGCGTTGTTGAAGTCCAGGCAGGACTGAATCAGACCCTGGATGGCTACCTGTTTGGCTTCCATGGGTAAAAGATGGAGAACCTTCCTTAGCATCCTAAGAAGGCCAAACCAGGTAGCTGAGAGTTTGGTGGCTTGAGTGCCAAAAGAAAGGGATCTGTCCAGCCATACCCCGAGGCTCTTGATGTTGTCCTTGGGGGCGGGGAGGGGTGCCCAGACAGTGTGGCCATTGAGCATTGAATGAGCTAGGGTCAGCAGGGCCCAGAAGCATTAGCTCTGTCTTGTCCCCGTTCATTTTGAGTAATGAGGAGGACATCCAGCTCTTTACCTCCTCTAGACATTTTCTGAGCCCTCCTCTCTTTGGCATGTTGGCTTCCTGTGCCAATGAGACCACTAGCTGAGTGTCGTCAGCGTAGGAAATGATCTGAACTCCAAACGGACGGACAACCTTAGCCAGTGGCCTCATATAAATGTTAAAGAGCGCCGGGCTTAATGAAGAGCCTTGTGGTACTCCGCATCTTAATGGTCTGCTAGTGGAGATTGACTCACCGTCGAATACCCGGAAGGATCTGTCCTTCAGGAAGGACTTGAACCATAGCCATGCCTTGTCTTTTATACCGATATTAGTCATACGGTCCAGCAAGATGTCATGGCTGACCGTGTCAAAGGCCGCGCTTAGGTCAAGGAGGATCACTGCCACTGATCCTCCTTGGTCCAGTATGATTCTGGATTTCTCGGTGACCATGAGGAGCGCGGTTTCGGTTCCATGCTTGGGTCTGAAGCCTATCTGGGTAGGGTCCAACAAGTGATGGTTTTCTAGGTAGGCGACTAGTTGGCCATTGATGTGTCTCTCTAAGATTTTGCTCAGCCAGGGCAGTAGAGAGATTGGCCGGTAGTTGCTGAAGTCTGAGGGGTCCAGGCTAGGTTTCTTTAGCAGGGCTCGGACCATGACTCGTTTCCATTCCGGCTGGACTGTGCCGCCGGTGATGGAAGAGTTTAGGAGGTCCATTATGATGGGCAGAGTGACTTGGGATGCTGACATAACGATGTCTGGCGGGGCTGGGTCGTCAGGGGAGCCTGATTTGACTTTCCGAGCCACGGATTCCAGGGACGCAAGATTGAGGGAGGGAAAGTGGTCCAGTGTGGGAGGAGGCTGAGATGAAGGGGGTGTCAGGGTAGAATTGGTCTGAGTTGGGGGTGCGGTGGGCAGGGAGGGGAAAGATTCGTAGATTTTATTGATTTTTTGGAGGAAGAAGTCTGCCATCTTGTTGCAGTGTTCTGTGGATTTGGTCTTAAGCAGGCTAGGTGGCAATTTAGTAAGATTTTTCACAATTTGGAAAATTTCTCTTGGTTTTGATTTGGCTGAAATAATTTTATTAGAGAAGTGTGCTGCTTGGCTGGCTATGATTTCTTCTTTGTACTCTTTGATTAAATTTCGGTATTGAGTTTTATTTCCTGGTGACAAGTCCAGACGCCATTTCTTTTCCGCTTGCCTACACTGGCGTTTCTTTGCCCTAAGGGCTTCTGAATACCAGGGAGCGGATTTGTGGGAACGTTTAATTGTGGTTTTTCTTTTGGGTAGGGAGTGATCGAGTGATTGAGTGATCCATTCTTCGTATGTCTGGTTTGCTAGGCAGGGGTCCTCATTATGAAGAGGTGGGTTGCTAGCCAGTTTGGTGGTCCATTTTTCGGTTGAAAGGCAAGGTCTGGCTATTCTTACTGTGGGTCTGATGGCTAAGGGCCTAGGTGTGGTCCATGAAAAGGGGACCAATAGGTGATCAGTCCATGGGAGGGGGATTGATAGACCAGTTTCCAGATCTACGCAGTTGCTAAATACTGGATCCAGCAAGTGACCCTTAACGTGGGTTGGAGAGCTGACAGATTGGTTTAGCTGCAGAGCTGCTAGGTCATCTGTAAGTGTGGTTGCCGTGTGGTCTGCTACAGAGTCAAAGTGAAAGTTAAAATCACCTAGCGGGGGGAAGTTAGAAGAGGTGCTGACTCGTTCGGCCACAATCATAGCCAGATGGTTGTGGAATTGCTTGGGGGGACCTGGGGGGCGGTAAATTAAAGTACCTGAGAAGCAGTTGTTAGGGCAGAGTTCAAGGCTGAAGGCTAAGCTCTCGCAGTCCGGGATGGTTTCTGGGATGACTCGGCAGAGGAACTGCTCTTTGACAGATGATTGCTAAGCCTCCTCCTCTACCCTCAGGCCGGTCCTGACGAGTGATTTGGAAGCCGGGTGGAAGGGCTGTGACCAGGGCCGAGACGGAGTCTGAGGTGAGCCAAGTTTCCGTCAGGAAGACAATGTCAGGCATACGTTCTTCCATCAGGAGTGCAAATTCCTCCCTATGTTTAGGTAGGGATCTACAATTTAGCATGAACATGCGGTACTCGTGGGACTGGTCTAAGGACGGCTTGGGTTTGAGGGTTGATTTGCAGATAGGGCAGGTTTGTGGGAGTTTTTCTACGTGAAGCGGATGCTGGCTGCACTTCTTTTGATGGAGCCTTAGTTCCAGAAGATTTGCGGCACTGTACTGCCTGGGTTTTGCGGCTTGGGGTGTAGGGGGGGTGGCCCTAGGCCCGGTCTTGGCGCGGACGAGCGCAGACAAGCTTGCCTTAAGCGCGCCTTCGGCACGCAATCGTCACGCCCGCTGCGCTCGTCCGCTGCGCTTCCTCCACATACACATGATTTATTGAAGGTGGTGGGGTGAAGGGGGGTGTGGCCTCGAGGGGGGCGTGTCCTGTGTGCACGCCGGAGATGGCGGCAGCTGAGGGGCTTTGCAGTCGGGCCGCGGCTGCGATAGGATCCGCAGCGCGGTATACCAGCGAGCGCCAGAGAGGCTTGGTGAGTTTTAAAAAAAATACAACAGCAACAATTTGTGACTCGCAAGTGAAAGTATTTCAAAGATTAGCTAAGCAGTTAAAAAGCTCCCGGCTTCCGCCTCAGGAGTGGTGGTTCTTGATGATGTTAAAGAGTTCTTTGGGGCGGTGTTTGGCGTTGTCTAAGGCGGAGCAGAAGAAAGTTGTCTTTTTGCTCTTGATGAGATCATTGTATTTTTTGCGTGCTGCCTTGAGTTGATCCCGGTGGAGGGAGGAGGTGCTTTCTTGGGTTCTGAGGTGTCTTCTTTCCTCTTTGATGTCTGTGGTGAACCAGGACCTGGAGGGGGTGCCTATGGGTTTTTTTAGTTTCAAGGGAGCCAGCCGGTTTAAGGTGAGCACAAAGTTAGAATGGTAGAGCGAAGTGAGTTCAGTGGTTGGACGGTGATCCGCCATGTTAGGGAGGAGCGTGCTTAGATCTTCTTCCAGTTTTTCTCGGGGGACTCGGGAAGTGATCCTGATCCACAGAGGAGCGGCCTGAGTGGGTGGTTGGGAAAGGGCCGGTTGGTTGATATGAAAGAGTATGATGTGGTGGTCGGACCAGTCCACGGGGATGATGAAGTCGATAGTGATTGCATTTTTTTCCGCGATGATTGCATCCAGGATGGCACCTCTGTGGTGTGTTTCCTCTGAACAGTGTTGGATCAAGTCGTTATCTAGCAGGAGGGTTTTGAGAGATTGGATGAGCGGGTTTTTTGTTTCGTTCCATCTTAGGTTGAGGTCACCCAGAATTATGTAGTTATCGTTGGTGAGTGCGGATTGGGTGATCAGGTCCGATAGCTGCGCACCGAATTCGATGGAGTTGCCTGGAGGGTGGTATAGGAGGTGGCATTGAAGTGAACTGTTTGTGGGCGATTTGATGCTGACCGAAAGGCATTCAAACGAGTTGTAGAGGCAGGAGGGACTTTCTAGGATGGACAAATTACTTTTGTGAATAATTGCTATGCCGCCCCCTTT
Organism: Lissotriton vulgaris; assembly: GCF_964263255.1. Classification (NCBI taxonomy): domain Eukaryota; kingdom Metazoa; phylum Chordata; class Amphibia; order Caudata; family Salamandridae; genus Lissotriton; species Lissotriton vulgaris. The sequence goes on from NC_141693.1 coordinate 1,600,004,214, forward strand.
GTGCTCTGGTCTATCTTTGTGGATAATTGCGAAACCGGGCGGTAGCAATAAGTCCATGTTGTGGTAAGACAGGAAGCTCAGCCAGGTTTCCGTGATGAAGGCTACATCCAGGTTGTGAGAGAGGATGGCTTCTGCTATTTCCGTTGCATGTTTGACCGCAGACCTGCGGTTGATAAGCATACAGTTGATGGAAGGTTCATCATTTCTTTTTGAATGCCCGACTTGGCTTTGGGGATAGAGGAAAGTTACGATGGGGGTCTGGGGGCTCTTCGGTGGGGAGGGTCCCTACCCAGTCCCATAATGAATTGGATCAGGGAGGTTAGAGTAGAGTTTAACAGCGAAGCCCGTGCTAGCTGGATATTGGGATGATCGTAAGATGCGGTGAGTGCAGTTGCTTCCTGGGGGAGAGGGTGGGCCTGGTTCTGCTGGGTCTGTCTGCTAGTGATTCATTCCAGGGTTTGGAAAGAGATGGCAGAGAATCTGGGGGGGTCGGAGACTGGTTGGGGTGAGGTGAGTCATTCCTACTGGGAGGTGGTGGGATGGGGGTGATGGGGAGTGAGGGGTGGGCAGATGGATTTTCTCTAGGGAGGATAAGGTTTCCTTCAGGCCATGAATCACGGTTCTGAGCTGCACTTCCAGAAGATCGAGGCGTTGCGTCAGCTTGTCTGAGGGGGTGAGGAGGGGAAGCTGGGCGGGGGACAGCATTCTGGGTGAGGGGCCGCAAGTCAAATTAGATCTGGTGGGGTTGGGAGGAGGAGGGGGTGTTGTTTCTGGTTCAGAGTTCGACTGTGGAAAGGTATAAGGGGGAGGGGGGGATGGGAGTAGAGTTCCTCTCTGAAGCGGTGGCTGAGTACTTGAAGGGAAGGGGTTATCAGGGGGGGTGTGAGTCGGATTTGCTAGGGAGTTGGGATTTTCCATGGACAGGTGACTGAGGACTGGGAGTGTTGCGGATGATGGGGGGTGGGGGCTGAGTCTCGGTTGGGGTTGGGAGGGGGGCTGTGTTCTGGGAGGCTGGGAGAGATGGGAGTTGGAGGAGGGTCATGTGATAGGCGGCGCTATGGATGAGGGAGGCGCGGGACTGGTGGATTGACGAGAAGCGGGGGATGGGATCTCTGTGTTGGCGTAAGCTGGAACAGATGGCTAGAAGGTTGTAAGGTGCTGCTAGGGGGGATAGAAAGGTGTGATTTGTGGGAAGTTGCCGACTTTAATGCTGGGAAAAGGGAGTCGAATGAACTTGAGGTTCTCGTCTTTGGCCTGAATTAGGATGGTACCGTTATCGAAAATGGTAATGGAAATGTCTCCGGTCAGGGACTGTTGTTTCAGGGGGGAGATGGTTAGTTTACAGGTTGTGGTCTGTGATGGTAGTTTCGGAGACGGGGAGGTGAGAGTTGAAGATAATGACCCAGAGATCAGGTCTGTTGGTGTGGAAAATGAAGCCCATTTTCTTCTGCCCTCTAGAAGAGCAGTGGTAAATGTCAACGACTAGGGTGTTGCCTGAATAATTTCTGTTTAAAGCATTTTTTCGCTTAGCGAAGGTGTTCAGTCCGTGAGGTGTCAGGAAGTTAAGAGAAGGGCATGAAAAAGAGTCCAATTGCATGGCCGGGGGCATCTTCGGTGGGTGGGAGGCGAGGGTCCTCGGGTGTAGGGGCGGGGGGGCGTTGTGACGGGTGGTGGCTGGGCTGTTCGATTAGGGGGGTAGGGGGTATAGCGCACTGAGGTTACTCTTCAGGGGAGGACTGTTGGTGGGAGGGGGAAGGAAGCGGATTGTCGAGTAGGAGGGAGGGGGAGTAGTAGGAGTGGTCAGGGGACCACTCTGGGGGCTCGGCGGTGTTGGGCTGGGAGTGCAGAGGCCCTCGGCTCTCCTGGTTAAGGGAGTAGGTAGGGTCAGGGGCCTCACTAACCTGGAGATGTTGAGGCGTCGAGGTATTACCTTACCAATGTTCCCTTGGGGATTTCATCCAGGAGGGTCCTCTAGTTGGATTGCAATGGGGCACTCTGGTCACCTGGAAGATGCAGGGGGAACCGTTGTTCCTGGGATCAAAATGAGTTGCAGTGAGGAAAGGATGCTATACTGATCCCTTATAGGATTAGGCGGCCCCCTAGAGTTGAAGCACGTAAAGGCGCCAAGTCCTCGGGGGAGTCTTAAAGTTAGAAGTTAAAGGCAGACAATGGTGAGCTTCCCACTCCAAGCTTGAGCCTTTGGTGTTTGAAACATGGTGGCCATTTTAAGGCCAGGCAGACACTTTGCCTAGAGGGGAGTTGGAGCTTGCTATCCTCAAGTGGTGCATTTAGTTAGTGAATTTAGTGTCCCCTTGGGTCGTAGCGTGGGTCTGCTTTCCCCGGTCCGTAGCAGGCGTCAAAAAGGACCGATCCGGTCGGGGTGTCCTCAGTTTTTGGCTGTTTGAGGCAAGCAGGCGGCCATTTTGAGGGCAGGCAACCCCAGAAGAGAGTGGCCCCACGTTAGACCAATGATGAGGCCGGCGTTTACTTGTGGAGGGAACTCTGCAGCTGGGTCGGGTGCTTACTGGGGTCGATCTTCAGCTTACGACCTCTGCTGGGCCTTCGCTGGGTGGCTGGTGCCCATGCCCTTTGCTCTTTACTTGAGCAGTAGATGTCTGGAGTTGGCGGCCATTTTACAGTCAGGCGGCCTTAGATGGGAATCCAGTTGGGGGTCGAGGATCTGTTGTGTTGCTTACTTCTGTACTGCTCCTTTAACCACACACATTCTTTCCTATGTCATTGCTGAATGTAGAACCTTGCATATGTCATCTTGATGTGCATCCTTTGTAAGGTCAGTTATCCATTGATGCTGATCTATGCTGGATTAATTGTACTGTGCTCTTCGATTAAACAAGCTTCTACCTTAACCATCCTTGGATTCATCTTCATTTCACTGGCGACGGGATTCGAAGAGCAGAACCCACGTGGATACCTGATCTAATTTGGGAATTTTATCTGATTTCCTCATTTCTCTAAGAAGGACATTATTCAACTTTGGACTTGGTAATTATACTGTAGACTCCATTTACCTTTGGATTAATCTTATGCTCTTGCATATCATAAACTTTGAGCGTTTAACTTTAAATACGAGCTTTTTTGCGAATAGAAAAACAAGAACTTTAACTTCTCTTTAAAAATCAGCCTTTCGTTAACTGGAATGACATTGTGTTAATGGAATTGGTAACTTAAAGAAAATACTTTTACCGTTGTTATTGAGAAGTGTCTTAACTTGTATAAGCGTTACCGTTATGCTATACGCTTTCCAACGCGCATTCAGCTCGCTCCAGCGCTCGCACCAATTCTGAACGTAAACAATTCTGAACGACGAATTTGCTCCAGCGCTCTTAATAATCCCGAAGGTAAACAATTCTGATCAACGAACCTTTGTTGTTCCACGGCGTTCCCTCATTGAAGCTGCAACAACGTGCCGCTGTGAATTCTGGGAGTTTACGTGTGACGTCACACGTTACAGCGTAACGGCGGCCATTTTAGTAAAACTTGAAGGCGCGAACACCGCTGTTTCAAGTTTCCCTTACAACGTCAAACAACAACGTCAAACAAACAGTTCTATCTCAGAAACGGAGTGACTAATTTAATTATTTTAACAGCGGTTTACCCTTACGGTGATTCGCACACCTTGTCCTACCTGATCATCGTGTTACTCGCAAAAGAGAAGAAAAGGATTAAAGCAATTTCAACAGCGTGTCACAAGTAACAGTGATTCGCACACTTTCTCTACCTTCAAGCGAGTTACCATCCACGGTGATTCGCACACCTTGTTATTTTGAGTATTTTATTATTGATTTACAGTACATTTTAATCTGCTGATTTACAGTACATTTTTATTTGCATAATTTTCATTTTAATTGTGTTTTAGCACAGTTAGTGATAGATTTAAGCATCTAATCCAGCATTTTTCTCCATCTAGTTTCTTTTAATTATTGTAGCAGTAGGTTAATTTAGGATGACTCAACCTAACTACAATATTAGTCCTCCTCAGGCATTTTGGGTTTCTGGTAATGAACCACCACTTAAGTGGTTGGAATGGAAGCCTTATTTTTGTAATTACATTGATGCATTAGATGAGGATGGAAAAATGTCTCATGCTCAAAAAAAGAGACTTCTTCTTCATTCTTTAGGTCCTGTTGGACTAAAAGTTTATGAAACTATGACTAAACCCTCCTTTCCTGGTGATTTAAATGTTTATATGTTAGCACTTTTACATTTAGACACTTATTTCGCTCCTAAGGTGTGTATTGGCGTAACAAGGTATACATTTTTCTCTAGGAAACAGACTAAAGAAGAAAATATTGATCATTTTTTAGCTGATTTGAAGAAATTATCCTTGGATTGCAAATTTGGTGTTATACAAGAAGAGTTAATTAGAGACCAAATCGTTATGCATTCTTACAATACCTCCATACAGGATAGGTTATGGATAAATGGGGACTCTCCTCTTGATGATATTCTTGCCATCGCACGCAAGGCAGAAATGTCTGGCAGATGCGCTAATGTGATAAAGAATGATAATAGTGCAATGTCTAATGATGTAGTTTGCAAAATTAACGCTACGGACAGGAAAAAGTATAACTATAGTTCTAGGCAGTCTTTTGGTTCTAACAACAAATTTTCTAAACATCCTCAGTCTTCCTCAAATGTTAAACTTAAATGTTATAGATGCAACAGTTTAGACCATTTGGCTGACTTTAAAGGATGTCCTGGGTTGAAAACCAAATGTTCTAGTTGTGGGTTGAAAGGTCATTTGACGAAAGCATGTAATAGAAAAAAGAGAAGCAAAGTAAATTTCGTGAATGACATTGATGAGGAAGAGAATTTTGAAAATGATGTTGAAGATAATCTAGTGATGAATGTCCATGATAAGTTGGTTCTAAGAATAAGAGACGAGGACATGGTTAACAAGCCTATTTGTACAATGAGTATTGGTGGTGTAGTTGTAAAAATTTATGCCGATTCGGGCTCACCTTATACCATTGTTAATGAAGATATGTGGAAATCCTCATTTATTCAACAGGTGGGGGAGAAATTATTACCATCAGATATCCACCCTGAAGGTTATTTAGGAGACCCTATTTCCATCCTGGGTTTTCGTTGGTTTGTTTTCAGGTTCAAAGACAGGGAATGTAGAGGGAAATTGTACATTTCAAAGAAAGGACCACCTGTTTTAGGGTGGTTCGACCAAAAACAACTCCACATTATCTTGGATCCTAATAGTAAAGAACAAGTCTTAGTAGTTGATGACTGTTCTATAGTTACAGATAGCATTTTAAAGAAATTTCCAAAGGTTTTTAGTAAAACCTTGGGGAATTTAGTTGGTTTTGAACATAAAATCATACTAAAGGATGATGCTTGTCCAAAAGTGCACAAGTGTAGAAATGTGCCTATCTTAGTGAGAGATGAAGTCAGTAAAGAACTGGATAAACTTGTGTCTACTGACATCATAGAACCTATTGAGGCGAGTGAATGGGTTTCGCCAATTGTCGTCGCAAGACGGAGCAACGGCAAAATCAGGTTGTGTGTAGACCTAAGGTATTTAAACAACAACATTGTGGTTGATAAATTCCCACTTCCCAAAATCAATGAGATGGTCTCTAGTGTTGGTAATGCCCAGTGGTTCTCTACCATAGACCTGTCATCTGCATACCACCAGATCTCTCTGTGCCCTGATTCAATGAAGTTTACGTCTTTTGTGACGCCTTTTGGGTGCTTTCGTTATAAACGCATGCCGTTTGGCTTAGCCTCAGCGGCTGCTGTTTTTCAACGGCTTATGTACCAATTATTCGAGGGAGAAAAAGGTGTCAGATATTTTCAAGACGATATTCTGGTCTTTGGAGATGATGAGAATGAGCATTTATCGAGGCTACATAAAGTTTTGAATATTCTTGAAAGCAAGGGTCTTACAGTTGAACATTCCAAATGTAAATTTGCTCAGAAAAGTGTAACTTATTTAGGACATATCATTGACGCTGAAGGGGTTAAACCCAAACCCTCTTTGGTTTCAGCTATCTCCGAGGCTCCTATTCCTGCAAGTAAAGATGACATCAAGTCGTTCTTAGGAATGGCTGAGTTTTGCTCCAAATATGTTCCTAATTTTGCGAGTGTCTCATACAATATTCGGCAACTTTTAAAAAAAGGTGTGAAGTTCGAATGGTCAAAGTCTTGTGATGAAGATTTCTTGAATATTAAGAATGCTATTGCCCAGACCACTGCCTTGCACAGTTTTGATCCATCTTTTGAGAATGTAATTACCACAGATGCAAGTAACAAGGGTTTGGGAGCGGTTTTGGTGCAGATTGATGAGAAAGGGAAGGAAAATATAATAGCCTATGCCTCTAGATCCCTTTCTCCTTGTGAAGAGAAGTACCCTATAATAGAAAGGGAGGCCTTAGCTTGTGCCTGGGCACTTGATCATTTCAAGTCTTTCGTATGGGGCAAAATGTATTTGTTACGAAGTGACCACAAACCATTAGTAAAGATTTTGACTACCGAAGGAGTTATCAACGCTTCTGCTCGCCTGGCTAGGATTTCTATGAGGTTACAGAATTTCATATACAAAATTATTTATGTACCAGGTAAAAGCAACGTTCTTGCCGATTTTCTGTCAAGAATGCCCGTAATGTTAGAGGAAGTTGATAATAATGAGTGGAATGAATTACAAATAGCATATGTTCATGATGAAGGACTTTCAGCCTTTAGCAAGGAAGAGTGGAACAAGGACTATCTCGCTGATGAATGCTTACAGAAAGTTATCTCTTTCACCATTGAGGGTTGGCCAGATAAAAAAGATGTTCTTGATGATAATTTAAAGCCTTTTTGGGAGATTAGGTCCGAACTCTCTGTTTCTCATGACACCTTATTAAGGGGTGAAAGAATCGTTCCCCCTGGTGGGTTGCGGGAAGGAATCATTGAACTTTGCCATGAAGGTCACCCTGGAATTGTTAGATCCAAATCCTTAGTAAAGAATTTATTCTGGTGGCCGGGTTGTGATTCTCATATAGAAAAAGTGGTTAGAGACTGTACCATTTGTGCTTCTGCTGACAAAACTTTGCGTACCTGCCGTCCTCCTATGTTGGAGTGTTCTCCTCCAGAATCTACTTGGGAATCGGTTTCCGTAGACATTATGGGTCCTGTTCAGGATCAGGATGGTTCTCAGAGGTATTTAATTGTGATCATTGATTTGTTTTCTAAATGGCCTGTGGTCAAAGTTGTAGAAAGAGCAGATACTGATTCCGTTTTAAGTTTTCTGGATGAAACTTTTGTCACTGAAGGTATTCCTTCTTGCATTCTCACCGATAATGGTGTTCAATTTTTATCAGTTAAGGCAAAAAGGTATTTTAGCAAACTTGGTATTAGACATAGGACTACGTCCCTTTACAATCCTGGTGGCAATGGTGTTGTGGAGCGTTTTAACAGGGTTTTGAAGAACACTATTCAACTTTCTATTAGTAACAATCTGGATTGGCAAACTCAGGTTGGAAAAGTTGTTTGGAACTATCGCATTACTGTGAATGACTCTACAGGTATTTCTCCTTTTGTTTTGATGAAGGGTAGGAACCCACGTTCTAAAACCATTCCCACTTGGTTATTTTCTGGTGAAATTGATCCCTACTCAAAAGATTTAGTTAAGGCACGGTTAGTTCAAGTCCACGATAAAAGTAAAAGATATCATGATTCGAGGCATGGATCAAAGGAGGTGACAATAAATGTTGGTGACTGGGTTAGAATTAAAAAACCTTTCAAGGTACAGAAGGGTGAGTCTTCCTTTTCTGAACCCTTCCAAGTTTTGGAAGTTTTGAAAAATTCTGTTAAACTTAGTAATGGGAAAGTTTGGAACTTAAGTAGAGTTGCCAGATGCAATCCTGGTTCTTCTTTTAAGGTTGATGTTCCCAATCGAGTGTGGAAACCTGAAGATTTGGAGGTTGATGACTCTAATGGTGATTTGGATTCTTCCCATGGTTCTGGAGTTGTTAGTTGCCCAAGTTCGTGTGAAGTTCCAGATCATAGTTTGGTTGTCACTGGAAGCAATAACTCAGATTCTCCTAGCGGTATTTCTGAGGAGTCAGTTGTCACTCCTAGGGAGGATTGTTTGGTTTCTGGTGAGGATTCTTCTCTCCGCCATTCCTCAAGGAAGAGGGTGGTTCCTTCGTGGCTTAAAGATTATATCACTAGTAACAGTTAAAAGATTATATCACTAGTAACAGTTAAAGTCTTATCACAAATTTTGTTAGTGTTTGCTGTAGTTGTTTTTATTCATTATATGTTCTTTCTTTTCTTTTCCTTTTTTCTTTTTATTATAGATAGGGGGATGTGTTGTGTTGCTTACTTCTGTACTGCTCCTTTAACCACACACATTCTTTCCTATCTTCTGCGGAGTCACGGGTTTGGCACCCCCTAGGAACGGCACGCGGACTACTCGCCGCGCTCCAGGGCTGGCAGCTAATTGGGGCCATTACCGATTGTATGGCCTCGCTTTTTTCCCTGGGTGGTTTGAGTTGCGGGCGGCCAATTTGGGGGCAGGCAGCCCCGGTGGTGAAAACGAACGCAGGACCACCTGCGATGCCCGCACCCTCCCGCCGCGGGTCCCCTCCTCTGTTCCGCTACACTGGGAGGACAGCGCTCACCCGGCGCCTCCGCTGCGCCCTTGGATTCCAATGGGCGAAAGGGTCCTGAATCGCCGCTGCTCGTGGCCTCAGGGCGCTGCGAGCTTCGGCTCGTATAGTGGCAGGTGAGTTGCTGAGAGTAGTCCAGGTAATATAAAATTCCTTAGCAAGGCTGATGTGGGGAGCCTATCAACCAGTGTCGGTGGAGTTCTTGGTCTCTGGAGAAAGGCGTCAACAGGAGGGCACAGGTTATCGGATTCAGAGGTGGGATGATGTGGTGAACCTCATTGTGGATCAGCAGTATTGTCTGCAGTGAAATTAGAGCTACAGTCTAACAGTTATGGAAATGGATAGGCTGATACTGGAATGTTGTGCAAGGGAGACATTGTTTAGTGGGAGAGTGAGGGGAACCATTTACAATGGCGTTATTGAAGCGTTTAGTCGGAAATTTGCTTACATTATGTTTGGATGAGAGCGAGGTGATGGGATTTGTATTATCCATGACTTGGTTGTTTATCTGGGTATTTAGGATATTGGAACTGCTGAGAATTAGGAAGGAAGGGGGAGTTAAGGAGTGAGTAAGTTATGGTAGGTAGTGTGGGAATATTTGTGTGACTGAGGAAAGGAAAAATAGATCAGAGGGGTTGGGGGAGAGAGGTGTATCTGCAAATGTATTTGGTGTATAAGGCCTGCCTAGTGTTGAGGTGGAACGCATACTGGGCAGTTAGTGTTGGCCATGCTATAAAAGGTGTTTAAGCATATCAATGAGGCAGCATGGTCCAACTTCTATTTGTTGCAAGTTCGGAGGAAAACTATATTGGATGTAGGTTTGCCTGTGGCTGCATGTGAGGTACATTCTTCTACAATAGGGGCATCAACATAGGTGAACATTAGGAGTTGTCCCATTGAGCAGATTAAGGAATTAACTGGACAGGTGGAGATCAGATAGCTATACAAATATTTAGGGCCTGAATGGTTGCCCTGGAACTTTTCCTTGTAATCTTCCATTGCTGTTTCTTCATAGGTTGTGTTTCTGGCCTTATCGCCTCAGGTTTAATTGTATGGATGTACAGACATACGTTTGAAAATTAGGCAGAGAGATAAGCAAAACAGAGAGGTTGGAAGGCAATTCCACTTTAACAACGCCCAAGTGGGTTTGGGGGGAGTGGCCGACCGCAGGGAGGTCCCCCCTGGGCAGTTTGGGAGGGGCAGAGGCAGGGGGGTTGCTGGGCACAGGCCAGACATTTTGTTTGTTGGGCTTCATAAAATTATAGCTCAAAAGTAGCCCAATTGAAGCCCAACCATAAAGGGGTTGGGCTCCTGCTCCCAGCCACCATTTTGGGTTTGGTGACCTGGTGGCTGGGAGCTTAGGTGTAGTGTTTTTTGTTTTTAGGATAGTTAGCGTGGTTAGTGGGGTGAATTAGTCCCTGTGTGGAAGTTTTTCAAGCGACAATGGCGCATGAGGATTACCGTGTTCTTGAAGCCCTCCGGCTGCTCTCTGAGGCAGGCCGGATGGACCTCGTGGTGGGTGAAGTGGCGGGCCCGCCGCGGCCCGCGCGACAGGCCACCGCAGGCGTGGCAGTGGCTGCATGCCAGTCCCCCAAGAAACTCCAGACTTCGCCAGTGAGTGAGCGGGGCTGCCAGAGAGTCAGGAAGACAGCCCCTGCTGTTGTGGTGCGGGCGGGGTCTGAGGCAGCGTCTAGGGTAGCGGGCGGGTCTGGGCACGGGGGCAGGATGGCCACGCTTGCAGTGGGCGGTGTTGCCGGGCAATTTGTAGAGCCTCCACCACCTTCTGGCCTTCGGAGGAGGCCCGCTTCAACACCCGTGTCTCGGGGGGAGCGCGCGCTAACAAGCAGCGCTTCCTTTTGCTGTCCTTTGTAAGCAAGGACTCCGAGGGGGATACAGGGAGGCGGGGAAGCGGAGCGATGGGGCCGGAGGGCAGACTCGGGTCGGGAGTTGGTGGAGTGACAGCGGGGATGCACCCCCCCGCCAGCAGGCACACACATTCATCTCGAGGCAGGCAGAGGCTGGGAGGGTTTAGGGGGCATGGTCGGGGGTTTTATCCAGGATGGCATGGGGGAAGTGGCTGGTATCAACACCCCAGTCATGCACGATTTCAGGAGCCTTCTGGGGGGGACATGGGGGACTCTACAGAGGGTGTGGCATATAGCCCCCTTCTTTTCTCCCCACAGGGTAATAGTAGGGGGGAGAGGATGTCAGTGGGCGGAGTTCCTTGGAGAAGGGGGAATACGCACAGGTGGGAGGGTGGGAGATGGTCTCAGGTTGGTCTGCAGCAGAGCCCATAGTTTGAACAGGACCTCGGCTTGCTCCAGCGGTGGGCTGGGGGGAGGGGCCCGAACCCGGTATGAGTGGGGGGGGCAATGAAGAAGAAGTGGGAGATGGGGGTTTGTTGTGGGGGGGTGAGGGGGACGAGTTTGGGGTTTTGGAGCCGGCTGGGGGAGTTCGAGCCTGGGAGGGGTTGGATGTTTTTCCCTCATGGTCAGAGACAGCGTTGAGAGGGGGCATCCGGCCGGGGGGCCCCATTTTTCTGGCGGGCGGGAGCACACGTTTCCCCGGATCATCTGGGAGGTCTCGGGGCTGAGGGGAGGGCAAGGCCATGGGGGGTGCTTGGGCCTGTCTTGGGGCCTATCATCGGTGATGGTACATGTCATGTTGGATTGGAGCGAGGATGAGGAGGTGGGGGACTCGTCGCAGGGGGGCGCATCAGGGGTTCTGGGTTAGTGGGGAGCAGGCCAGGGGTTGAGGGACCTGGGGGCGTTATAGAAGAGTAGAGTATGGGGCTCAGCACGTCAGTCCGAACTTTTTCTTTACAGGGTGGGGGGCGTCGCAGCATGTCAGACTTGGTAGGGCGGGGTGCGGCCCAAGGAGAAGGGAGGGTAGAGCCCAGCACGGTGCAGCATGTACTGGCGAAGGACCCCGTCGCGGCCAGCACACGAAGGCCCGGCACGGCTTTGCTGGCTCCAACGTCCAGGGGAACACGATGGTCAACTCTAAAGCGGATGGAGAGTCACACGGAGGTCAATGCAGGGGGGAGCACCGGCGGGTAGAGTCGGCTCCCATGCCCGGAGGTTACACAGGGGCCATTAGGGCCGAGTTGGGACCCGGTAACGCCTGGGGGTTGATGTTGCAGCAGGGGCACGCTACAAGGAGGAGGCTATGTGCTTGACCATGACGATGATAACCCAGAGGAAGAGGAGCTGAGGGAGGTGGATGAGGGGGGGCCCTCTCATGTTTCTCATAGTGTGTTGCAGGCACCAGCGATCAGGAGGGCAGCGACGGCTAGGTCTACGAGAGAACACGGCCCCGTAGTGAGGGCTCCTCGGCCAGCGGCTTACATAGAGGAGGCGGCGAGGTGGTCGGTGCCTGTCTGGGCACCCTCTTTGGAACCAGGTGAGGTGAATAAACCACGGGCCAAACCAAAAATGGTGTCTGTGGGGACAGGGTGTGAAGGGGATTGGGGTGGTGCCTGAGGGAAGATTACACAAGGGTAAGTTTGTTAAAGACACAGGAGTGGGACTGGAGGATGGAGGGGCAGGTCAAGGTGCTAAGGTGGAGAGCGGGACAAATACAGATGAGGTTGGGGGGGACAAGGACTCTTTACCTAGCAAGAAGTTGAAGATTAAAAAGCTACCATATATGGGGGTCACCAAACCCTTGGGGCACATCTAATGTTGGCCACCAAAGAACGTATATGGAAGGGGGAATATGTAGAGCTCTTGAAGCTATTGCATAGGGAGGTAAGGGCTAAGGAGGGCTCGAAGGAGGAGGAGTACGAGCTGGTAAAAAGGCCTAAGGTGCCGGTGACGGTTGAGAACTGGACCGCGATGTTTTTAATATACGCCAGTGAGTGTGTACTGTGAGAAGTTTCCGGAGCGCTGCGTAGCCTTATTCAAATTCATGGATGTCATAAGGAAGGTGCAGATCACGGGGGGATACGCGAGGGTGCAGTATGATGAGGAATTCAGAGCATGTATGGCGTGGGACACAGAGGCTAAATGGGGCGAACTGGACACGGATTTGTGGCAACATAGCATGAGGTCAGCCACAGGCGGCAAGACTGTGTTTACGGCGAGCTGACTGCCGTTGGTGTACCAGCCCTTTCAGGGTAAGCCCACCCAGGAAGGGGTGGGAACCCCAGGGACATCACAAGCGGGGACAGGAGCGTGCTGGGACTTTAACAAAGGCCTATGCACTGCACGAGGGAATACTGCAAGTTTCGTCACAAGTGTTCGAAGTGTGGGAAGCACCACCCCCTCATTAAGTGTTGGGGAGTCAAGCCACAGGGAACTCAGCAGTGGCAGCAGGTGGGTAGCAGCACCCCTGGGCCCTCTCAGCAGTTCCAGAGCAATGGGGGGGGGGGGTGGGGGGGGAGGCAAAGGGCCGCAAGGCGCTGGGCCGGAGAGCTCCTACGCCAGTTAGGTTGGAGAAGCTGGTTGAGGGGCTGAGAGGGTACGGGGACCAAGGGGCAGGGAAGGTTCTGATTGACGGGTTTTAATGGGGATTGCATTTGGGGTATCGGGGTCCGCGGCTGAGCAGGTGGACGGACAACTTGAAATCAGCGGCGGAGCACAGGGTGGTGGTGCAGGAGAAACTGGACAAGGAAGTGAGAGAGGGGAGTATGGCAGGCCTGGCTGATTCACTATCTTTCATGGCCGGAGGGGTCATCGGTTAATGACTTTATTGATGAGGAGGCGGCCTCAGTGTCTTATTCCTCAGTCGATGTGGCCATGTCACTAGTTGTAACCACGGGCGCGACTGCAGAGATGGCAAAGTGTGATGTAAAGTCAGCTTTCTGGTTGTTAGCGGTGCACCCGGATGACTGAGATCTTCTAGGGATCCATTTTGAGGGGAAATGGTATGTGGACAAAGCACTGACGATGGATTGTTCCATGCCATGTGCTTTATTCAAATGCTTTAGCACATTTCTGCAGTGGTACGTCACGCGATGCACGGGGTATACATTGGTGACGCACTACCTTGATGACTTCTTTGTTGGTGTGCCGGGCTCCATGGAGTGCCAGGCAGCCCTGGAAACTTTCCATGAGCTCATGGGTGACATGGCACCTGAGACGTAAATGGGTCCGTGCACGGCCATGTCTTTCTTGGGAATAGAGATTGACTCTGTGGCAATGCGGGCTTGGCTTGGAAGGTATGTTGTCGAAATGGAAGGGGACTGTGATGGAGGTGCAGGTGCTCCTCGGGCATCTCAACTTTACATGCATGGTGGTCAGAGCAGGTAGGACATTTTGCAGGCGGTTGGGTAGGGCGTTGGGTGGCCAGCACTTACCCCACCACCATATTCGCCTGTCGGCAGGGGTGAAGGAGGACTTGCGGATGTGGTCAGTTTTTCTGAAGTCTTTCAATGGTGTGCCGTTGGCCAAGGAGGAGGACGTTCAGTGTTGTGTCAAATCTTTTCAGATGCAGCAGGCGGCGATGGTTTTGTTGTTTACTGGCAGGGCAGGTGGGGGCCGAGTAGTGGCCACAGCAGTGGAAGGAAGGTGGGAGGAGTATTGCTTTCCTGAAGCTTTTCCCGTTACTGGTGGCACTTTCCCTGTGGGGGGAGGAATTGGCACATAAGAAGGTCTTGTTTTGGGTCGACAACATGGCGGTGCTGGAGGTCATTAACAGACAGTCTGCAAGAGATGAACAAGTTCTGAAGTTGCTGCAGGTTTTTGTGCTTGGCTGCCTGCGTCATGACATTGCTTTTAGGGCGTTGCATATACCAGGTGCGGACAATGACATAGCGGATGCTTTGTCTCGTTCACAGTGGATGAGATTCTGTGGGCTTGCCAAGGAGGCGGACAGGACACCGACCCCAATGCCGGAGCATCTGTGGTATGTAGGCAATGTAGGGTGCTACAACTGGTGGTAGGTTCCCTCTCGGCTTCAACAAGGACGGCGTACAAGCTGGCGTGGAGGGATTTCCTGGCTTCTGGGGCACGTAAGCGGACAGAGCTTTGGCGACGGTCAGAGGATGTAGTCCAGTTCATTTTAGTATTCATTGCCATTGCTTGAGGAAGGTTGCCATCGCGGGAAAGTTGGCGGGTATCGCCTTCATGGGGAAACTCCTATGGGGGTACACTCCATCGGCGAGTGAAGTGGGAAGGAGGATGTTAGAAGGGTGGGCTAGGGAGAGGGGGGGAAGAGAGTGGCGCGTACCCTCCTCAGGGCAGAAACCATTGCGGATCTTAGCGGCATTGCCGGAGGTATGCAGGGATGAATTTGAGGCCTGTTTATTCTCCACACTCATGGTGTGGGTGATCTTTGGGTCTGTAGGAACTGGGGTCACCAGTTCCCTGGGGGGGTAGCTTGGCCCGAGCAGACAGGTACCCAGAGGTATAGGTGTAAAGTGACCACACAGCACACACATCCAATGAAACGCACACAATGACTGAGACCACACCAGTAAGTTTGATTCAAATCAATAAGTTTTATCTAGATCAAGGTTCAAGGAAAATCAGGAATCAAGGCATCAGCATCTCCTTAGTACATTTCATCAAATTATTTCATCAAAGCATGTATCAATAACCATTGCATCAGGGGAATAAAGGCTTCATTACTCTGCAGTAAACATCTCATCATATACCTGTAGGCGTTCAGGGAAACACTGCATTAGACAGGGTTAGAACATTCCTTGAAGCGGGAGTAAAACATTTCATCAGGAATAAGCATCTCATTATGCTGGTGTAACTACCTCATTAAGGAAGGCAAACAGTTCCTTAGGCCAGATTAGACATTTCGTTTAACCCGAATGAGCATTTTCTCAGATAAGGCTAATCAAACTCCTGAGGCGGAAGCCGGGAGAAAGCGAGAATTGCATTTATTTTAAAATTTGTTGTATTGTCTGTGTTTTATCTACTCACTTACCCCTCCTGGGCACTTGCACTTTATTCTATTTACGATCTGGGCAGTCCCGCGCAGCTGATTGCATAGCTGCAGCGGGCCACAACATCTTCGCCGCCATTCCCCAGAGGCCACTGGCCACGCCCCCTCCAACAGGCCACGCCCCCCCCCCCCGCCGAAGACATTTAAACGCCCTGAATGCGAGCGCGAGGCAGAGGCTAATCAAACTCCTGAGGCGGAAGTCGCGAGAAAGCGAGAATTGCATTTATTTTAAAATTTGTTGTATTGACTGTGTTTTATCTACTCCCTTCCCCCTCCTGGGCACTTGCACTTTATTCTATTTACGATCTGGGCAGTCCCGCGCAGCTGATTGCATAGCTGCTGCGGGCCATAACATCTTCGCCGCCATTCCCCAGAGGCCACTGGCCACGCCCCCCTCCAACAGGCCACGCCCCCGCCGAAGACATTTAAACGTGCTGAATGCGAGCGCGAGGCAGAGGCTAATCAAACTCTTGAGGCGGAAGCCGGGAGAAAGCGAGAATTGCATTTATTTTAAAATTTGTTGTATTGACTGTGTTTTATCTACTCACTTCCCCCTCCTGGGCACTTGCACTTTATTCTATTTACGATCTGGGCAGTCCCGCGCAGCTGATTGCATAGCTGTAGTGGGCCACAACATCTTCGCCGCCATTCCCCAGAGGCCACTGGCCACGCCCCCCTCCAACAGGCCACGCCCCCTGCCAAAGACATTTAAACGCGCTGAATGCGAGCGCGAAGCAGAGGCTAATCAAACTCCTGAGGCGGAAGCCGGGAGAAAGCGAGAACTGCATTTATTTTAAAATTTGTTGTATTGTCTGTGTTTTATCTACTCACTTACCCCTCCTGGGCACTTGCACTTTATTCTATTTACGATCTTGGCAGTCCCGCACAGCTGATTGCATAGCTGCAGCGGGCCACAACATCTTCGCCGCCATTCCCCAGAGGCCACTGGCCACGCCCCCTCCCAACAGGCCACGCCCCTCCCACCTCCTTTCTTATTAATAATGTGCTTTCCCCGTCCGCGCAGCGGACGGGCGCAGGGGGCGCGCCGTCAGAGCGCCAAAGGCAAGCCCGTCTGCGCCCGTCCGCGCCCTTTCGGGCCCAGGGGCCATACCCCCTGGTCAAATTGTGCGCCCTCGATTATGCTACGACGCTGATCAGATCCTCGCTCTTAGACCTACAAGGGATCATCTGACGGCTACACTTAATAAGTTAGATCAGTTTCCACAATGCTGCCCTCATTGCCCCTTCCATCTGGATACTCCACAACGATGTTGTAGTCTAGTTTCCCGAGTAGTAACTCACTCCCCTTCAAGTTACACCTTCCTCAGCCTGAATTGCCGTTCCCTGCCCAAACACAAACGTGAGATTTTCGATCTCCTTACAGATTAATTCCCTGACGCACTTTTCATTACAGAAACATGGCTTCGCGATAGTTCTGGACCAGACATTGCAGAAGCCCTCCCTGCTCAATATGTGATTGTAAGGCTCGATCGCCCCAGAAAAATAGGAGGCGGTGTGGCAATAATATTCAAAAATATTTATCAATGCCATCTCGATCCAGCTCCGTTAAACGGCTGCGAGGCAGCGTATTTTAAGCTGGCTCTCCAACCTAAAACCACCCTTTCGGGCTTACTAGTGTATCGCCCTCCAGGTCTCGCTAACGCATAGCAGTTACAACTTTCTGAACTTATAGCCTCGGCTCTGTCTACATCTAGTAACTTTTTCGTCATTGGTGATCTGAACGTTCATTTGGACGATCCTAATGACAGTTTGGCCTGCAACCTCATTGCGGACCTTGCTTCCATGAATCTCATTTTACATAATAAGGGCTCCACCCACAAGGGCGGACATTTTTTAGACCAAATCTTTTCTAATAGTATCCATGTCAAGTGTTCCGCGGCGGTGCCAGTTATCTGGTCTGATCATTTCTTAATTAAATTTACCGTCATTAACAATGAGAACACACCCAATCACAAACCTGATACTAACATACAGAAAAGGGACTGGAAAAAGTTTGACTCTACTGCTTTTAATAAAATCTTAACTGATCTTAAGCCTGAAAATATATTCGTGTCCAATGATATGGATGTGATGGCCAGTGCCGCTAATGACTGGCTTCTTGAAGCCATAAATACCTATCTTCCCACTACCCACAAGAAAGGGATAATTCACAAAGCCCCCGCTCCTTGGTACAATGAGACACTCCGCATGCACAAATCTAAATGTAAGAAATTAGAACGTTTATTTATTTATTTATTTATTTATGCGACTTTTAAAGCGCGCAACTACCCGTGGGTGTCTCGGCGCTATAGATCAAAGTAGTCAGACAGAAAGTGGTTGAACCGAAAGGGCAATTTACTGAGTAAAAAGCCACGTTTTCAGCTGTCTCCTGAAGGTCATGAGGGTGGGGCTGGTTTTGATGTAAGTGGGGAGAGAATTCCAAAGTTTGGCGGTGGCTATGACAAAGCATCTGTCTCCCCAGTTAACTCTTCGGGTGCGAGGAATATTGACACAATGATAGGAAGAGGAGCGCAGGGTTCTAGGGTTGTTTTTAGGTTTAAAGGCCTCTCTGAGAAAAGCAGGACCTATGTTGTTGATTGCTTTGTATGCTATGCAGAGGGACTTAAATCTGGTGCGGTTTTTGATGGAAAGCCAATGAAGGTTTTGCAGGTGGGAAGAGATGGATTGAAATGTGGGAATCTTGAGAAGGACTCTGGCTGCCGCATTCTGCACTAGCTGAAGTTTGTTAGTAATTTTGGCCTGTGCATTCAAAAAAAGAGCATTGCAATAATCTATACGTGAAAAAATCAAGGAGGTGATGAGTGTTTTAGCATGAGTACTGGGGATATAAGGTAGTAGCTTTTTTATTTTCCGTAACATAAAAAATGAAGAGGACACCACATTGTTCGCATGGTGGGTAAATAGCAATTTGTCATCAAATATTACCCCTAAGTTCCTCACCTTGGTGACCGGGGTAGGGGGAGGACCCAACTTGTCAGGCCACCAAACGGGAGACCAGATGGGTTCCAGTTTACCGAAGACCATTATCTCTGTCTTGGAGGAATTCAACTTTAAGCAGTTGGCAGCCATCCAGTCGCTTATTGCTAACATACCTAATTGAAAGTTAGCGGCCACCTCAGCGCCATCTTGATGGATAGATAAGACGAGCTGTGTGTCGTCGGCGTAGGTTGTAAGGCTGATATTGTGGGCTTTGATTACCCTCGCCAGGTCCGACACGTATATATTAAACAATGTCGGACTTAGCGAGGATCCTTGAGGGACGCCGCATGGAAGTGAGAAAGTGGGCGAACAAAATTGTCCTAGTTTGACTGTTAGGGATCGATTCTCAAGGAATGAAGAGATGAGATTTTTTGCTTTGTGTGTAATCGCCAAGGCAGAGACACGGATGACCAAGGTGGTATGGCCGACCGTGTCGAAGGCTGCGGACAAGTCCAATAATATCAGGACCGCCGCTCCCCCTTTGTCCATAGTAGACCTAATCTCATCAGCCGCTTTAATGAGTGCTGTTTCTGTGCCATGTGCCTGTCTGAAACCAAATTGTGTGTCATCTAAAAGGTCGTTGGTTTCAATGAAGTTGGAGAGTTGTGTGTTCATAAGACTCTCAAATATCTTAGACGGAAAGGGTAGGCAGGCAATAGGCCTGTAGCTAGCTGGATCTCCAGGGTCTAGGTTAGGCTTTTTAAGAAGTGGGCGTATGACTGCTTGTTTCCATACTGAGGGGTATATTCCTGTACTGAACATGATGTTACAGATGTTGGCAATTGCTGGTGTAATAATGTGTGCGATCGAAAGGATGGAAGGTGGACATGGGTCAGTGGGGGAGCCGGATTTGATTTTGGTTATAAGGTGTTGGATGCACTCTTGGGAGGTTTCTTGAAAATGAGAAAATGTGACTGAGGTGTTTGAAGGGTCAGGTGAAGATGTTGATGAACCAGAATGAGTGGATGGGGAGAAAGTGCTAAAGATTGACATAACCTTGTCTGTAAAAAACTTGGCAAGAGAGTCACAGAGTTGTTGGGATGTGTCCTCCGGGGATACCGGGGGATTGGAAAGTTGGTTCACTACCTGAAACAATTGTTTAGAAGAATTTTGTGCGGAGTTAATTTGTGACACAAAGTAGTTAGTCTTCTGGGTGAAGATTATTTGTTTGTAATTGGTTAAGGCTGATTTATAAATTAATTTGTCGGATGGGTAATAATGCTTGCGCCATCTCCTTTCTAGGTTTCGGCAGTGTTGTTTTTGCCTACGGAGATCCTCCGAGAACCAAGGTGCTGATGGGGTGTGACGATTTCTATTGGAAGTTTTGAGGGGGGCGAGAGTATTGCACGCCTGGGTGAGGTGTGTAAGATAGTTATTGGATGCTATGTCAGGATCAGAGTAGGTGTTTTGCAGTAATTCCGTTAGCATTGTGGAAAATTCAGGGATGTTAAGGTTTTTCCAGTTCCTTGATGTCGTATGGGGTGGTGGTTTGGTTGGTGCTATAGTCATAGGATTCAGTTTGATGTTAAAATATACCACCGAATGATCAGTCCATGTAAGAGGTTCTACTCTAGAGACCGTGATGTCATTATTGTTCGTGAATATCGCATCCAAAGTATGTCCTGCAATATGGGTAGGGGCTACAACTAATTGATGGAGGCCGGCCGCTAGGCAATCATTTAGAATAGTGATAGAGTCCGTATCATCTGTTATCTCCAGGTGAAAATTTAAGTCACCCAAGATGGTGTAATGCGTCGATCCTATAGAATTTTCCAAGATGGAATGGAAGTTGGCAAGAAATTTAGTACGTGGACCAGGGGGACGATACACTAGTGTCCCAGCGAATGATTGTTTTTTAGACAAGGTGCAGCTGAAGGCCATGGCTTCACATTCTTTGAGGGATAGGGGTGTAGTATGGAGGGGGATTTCTTCTCTGTGTACTATGGCTATTCCACCACCCTTCTGTCCTTTTCTGTCCAATCTACTTACACAGTATCCTAAGGGTAGAGCGGCCGAAAAAGTCCGGTCCCGATGATAGATCTGCCCAAGTTTCTGTTAAAAATAATAAATCCAGGGATTTGGACGATATGAGCTCTAAAATGTCCCATTTGTGTCTAGGAAGGGAACGGGTATTGAGGAGAGCGGCAATAATAGTGTTATGAGCGGGAGTGGGTGGGTGGGGAGTGCAGGTGTTACAGTTAATCGGCCCACATAAGGTATTAGGATTAAGGAAAGTAGGACAGGAGTGGGGAAGAAGTAGAGGTTGCCTAATGGAAAGTAGCTGATCCCTAGAGTATTGGTATATATGTAATGGATTAGTATGGAGTACATCAGGGTAACGGATCCGTGGTCCGGCGGTTCCGGCGCGGACGGGCGCAGACGGGCATGACTCTGGCGCGACTCCGGCGCGCAGACGTCGCGCCCGCTGCGCACGTCCGCTGCGCTTGACTGGGAGCATTGGCTTTTATGGCCGGGGTAGGCGAGGCACTAGAGTGCTGACCTGCCGCTAGTGTTTGTCAAAACGGAAGTGGGTGTGCAGTACTTCCTTTTAGTGGCGCTAGTCCCCTCCACACAACCAAACTTTTGGTGGTGGAGTAGTGAGACTCGCCGTGTGCCTTACAGTTAAGAGGTAATGTGCAGCAAGTGATTAGTGACAGCGTTTTTATTTTAAAAAACAGTTCATACAATTTTTTAAAAGAGCATAATCATCTCATGCTGGCGACATAAAAATGCAAGTTGCTTTACATTAGTGCTCAACGCTCGCTGGGCGCTTCTTCAGCCGCCGTGCACGAGGGAGCAGATAGTGAAATAAAGTTTAAAATGAGTGCTCTACAACTCACTGGGCGCTTCTTCAGCAGTTTATGGAGGAAAGATTATTCTCTCATATCTGGTACTGCCTATAAAACAGAGCTGAAATGCTATCATAAGACGTGTGCTACAACAAGGGCTATCCACATCAATAAGACTATCAACAAAGCAATGAATACATCAAAAACTCTGTTTAACGTGGTGAAGGAGCTCGCTGGTTCACAGACCACGCACCACCTCCCCAGTTATCCTGCACGAAATGCGATGAGCTTGCCCAGTACTTTATTTCCAAAATTGTTAATATACATCAGGACATTTTTGCTCAAAGCAACATAAATAATTTTACGACTTATCCATAGGCTAGGGAAGAGGCTGTCAACTCATTGGTGTCACCCTCGCCTCAACTGTTGTCTTGGCCGGATCTCTGCCCGGAAACTCTTTCGGATACATTGAGCAAAGTCAAGTCAGGCTCTCCGCTGGACCCTTTGCCCGCCCCGATACTATGCTCTCTGAATTCTTCACATCTTTCCACTATTTGCAAAATGTTAAACCACTCGTTGGATACTGCAACCGTTCCCAGTTGTTGGAAGCATGCTATGGTCACCCCGCTCTTGAAGAAGCCACTGGCGGACCTTAAGGTGACCGGCAATTATCGTCCCATTTCTTTATTACCGGCATTTTCGAAAATTTTGGAACGACATATCCATGTACATCTCTCAAAATTTGTAACAGACAACAGCCTTCTACACCCATCCCAGTCTGGATTTCGCCCTGGCTTCTCTACGGAGACTACCCTTTTGGGCGTTACAGACAATCTGCGCTTGCTCTTGGACCGAGGAGAAACAGTTGCGCTGATTCTACTTGATCTCAGCGCAGCTTTTGATACTGTGTTACACAGTATCCTTCTCAAATCCCTCGCTGCCATCGGCATTGGTAATAAAGCCCTGGACTGGCTCGCATCCTTTATGTCTGACCGTACTTTTCAAATCTTCTCTAAGTCATCCTCTTCTAAGAGCTATTCCTCCCCCCATGGTGTACCCCAGGGGTCAATCCTTAATCCTCTTCTTTTTAAAATGTATGTTACACCTTTGGCTTATGTTGCACAATGTTCTGGTTTAAACCTTTATTCTTATGCTGATGATTCGCAAATTGTTTTTTCACTATCTCAAATTGATCCCACGGTTCCTTCTCCTTTGCAAGCGGGATTCAGCAAAATATCTGGATGGATGAATAGCAGCCTACTCAAATTAAATGGCCGAAAGACTGAGGTCTTGGTCCTTGGTAATAAACCTGACCTCTGGAACCTAAGACATTGGCCTACTACCATGGGTCCCCTGCCAACTCCATCTGAACAAGTGCGAAATCTGGGAGTAATTATCGACAGGGGACTATCCATGAAAGATCAGGTCAACAAAGTCGCAGCCACCTGTTTTACCATCCTACGATGGCTACGTAAAATCTTTTGTATACTCCCCAAAAACACCCAGAGATCTGTTGTGAATGCCTTGATAACCTCAAGGTTGGATTATGGCAACGTGCTCTACCTGGGGTCTGCCAAGGCCATCACACGGCGCCTTCAGCTGGTACAAAATGCCGCAGCTCGGCTTCTCTGTGGCTGTCGGAAACGTGACCATATTACAGAACGCCTGAGAGAGCTACACTGGCTCCGTGTTGAAAATCGGATAAAGTTTAAAGCATTGAGCTTTATGCATAAGATCAAAATTGGATCAGCTCCCCTCTACCTTCAGGCCCTTGTCAGTCCCTACCTTCGTGTTCGCTCTCTTCGTTCTTCATCCCATCATCTCTTCAATGTACCAAAGTTCAAACTCACCAGAATGGGCGGTGGTTCCTTTGCGAACTTAGGACCCAGACTGTGGAACTCACTTCCCTTGGCCATTCGGATGGAAAACTGTCATATGCGATTTCGCAGAGAGGTGAAAACCTGGCTTTTCGATCTCTAAATCTTCTGCTTGATGTTGATGATTTGTCTCTTAGCGCCGGGAACCCCTTATGGGTAGCTGTCGCGCTCAATAAATTCAATTAATAAATAATAAATAAGAATAAACAGTTCCCTAATAAGGAATAAACATTTCATCAGGCATTAAATAACAGGGAACCCAGGCAGGGGTTAATTTGTACCAGATGAGGCCCCCACGATGTCTTGAGGGGCCCTGGCCCAGGTCCAGTGCTGAAAGGGGCCAATTAGGGCCAAGAGGGCCCATCCACAGTCTTCCCGAGGGGAGGGGCGGTTTCGGGGCTCCTTCTTGCTCCTGGGAGGTCCCGCGTCTGTACAGGTTCTCCGCCCTCCCCCCGGGGCTTTACCTGCTGTTTCTGGGCCTTTCCAGGGCCCCTTGTGGTAATTGCTGCCGGAGGGAGAACTCCCACTCTCTGGAGGCACTCACTCGGCTTGGTGCGGACGGAAAGGCTCACGGGTCCTGCGGAGCCCCCACGCCACAAGCGAATTGATCCCGGGCCTCACGCTGACTCCCGGGGCCCGGGGTACAATCCGGCACAACTTCGGGGTAGGCGAGCCCGCAGCCGCCAATGTCAGTGCGGCCTGCGGGGCGGACAACCAAGGTTCACTGAAGCCGCCACGCCAGCGGGGGCGGAGCCCAGGACGCGCCCCATCACGTGACGCGGGAACAGGCTTCTGGGCCCAGCGCAGCCCACTTGATGATCGCGGCGGCCTCCCCAAGGCTCCGGGGGTCGCCGCGGGGACTGCACACAATCGGGCCGGGCGCAGCCCACAGCAACGCAAAAGTAGCCCAATTGAAGCCCAACCATAAAGGGGTTGGGCTCCTGCTCCCAGCCACCATTTTGGGTTTGGTGACCTGGTGGCTGGGAGCTTAGGTGTAGTGTTTTTTGTTTTTAGGATAGTTAGCGTGGTTAGTGGGGTGAATTAGTCCCTGTGTGGAAGTTTTTCAAGCGACAATGGCGCATGAGGATTACCGTGTTCTTGAAGCCCTCCGGCTGCTCTCTGAGGCAGGCCGGATGGACCTCGTGGTGGGTGAAGTGGCGGGCCCGCCGCGGCCCGCGCGACAGGCCACCGCAGGCGTGGCAGTGGCTGCATGCCAGTCCCCCAAGAAACTCCAGACTTCGCCAGTGAGTGAGCGGGGCTGCCAGAGAGTCAGGAAGACAGCCCCTGCTGTTGTGGTGCGGGCGGGGTCTGAGGCAGCGTCTAGGGTAGCGGGCGGGTCTGGGCACGGGGGCAGGATGGCCACGCTTGCAGTGGGCGGTGTTGCCGGGCAATTTGTAGAGCCTCCACCACCTTCTGGCCTTCGGAGGAGGCCCGCTTCAACACCCGTGTCTCGGGGGGAGCGCGCGCTAACAAGCAGCGCTTCCTTTTGCTGTCCTTTGTAAGCAAGGACTCCGAGGGGGATACAGGGAGGCGGGGAAGCGGAGCGATGGGGCCGGAGGGCAGACTCGGGTCGGGAGTTGGTGGAGTGACAGCGGGGATGCACCCCCCCGCCAGCAGGCACACACATTCATCTCGAGGCAGGCAGAGGCTGGGAGGGTTTAGGGGGCATGGTCGGGGGTTTTATCCAGGATGGCATGGGGGAAGTGGCTGGTATCAACACCCCAGTCATGCACGATTTCAGGAGCCTTCTGGGGGGGACATGGGGGACTCTACAGAGGGTGTGGCATATAGCCCCCTTCTTTTCTCCCCACAGGGTAATAGTAGGGGGGAGAGGATGTCAGTGGGCGGAGTTCCTTGGAGAAGGGGGAATACGCACAGGTGGGAGGGTGGGAGATGGTCTCAGGTTGGTCTGCAGCAGAGCCCATAGTTTGAACAGGACCTCGGCTTGCTCCAGCGGTGGGCTGGGGGGAGGGGCCCGAACCCGGTATGAGTGGGGGGGGCAATGAAGAAGAAGTGGGAGATGGGGGTTTGTTGTGGGGGGGTGAGGGGGACGAGTTTGGGGTTTTGGAGCCGGCTGGGGGAGTTCGAGCCTGGGAGGGGTTGGATGTTTTTCCCTCATGGTCAGAGACAGCGTTGAGAGGGGGCATCCGGCCGGGGGGCCCCATTTTTCTGGCGGGCGGGAGCACACGTTTCCCCGGATCATCTGGGAGGTCTCGGGGCTGAGGGGAGGGCAAGGCCATGGGGGGTGCTTGGGCCTGTCTTGGGGCCTATCATCGGTGATGGTACATGTCATGTTGGATTGGAGCGAGGATGAGGAGGTGGGGGACTCGTCGCAGGGGGGCGCATCAGGGGTTCTGGGTTAGTGGGGAGCAGGCCAGGGGTTGAGGGACCTGGGGGCGTTATAGAAGAGTAGAGTATGGGGCTCAGCACGTCAGTCCGAACTTTTTCTTTACAGGGTGGGGGGCGTCGCAGCATGTCAGACTTGGTAGGGCGGGGTGCGGCCCAAGGAGAAGGGAGGGTAGAGCCCAGCACGGTGCAGCATGTACTGGCGAAGGACCCCGTCGCGGCCAGCACACGAAGGCCCGGCACGGCTTTGCTGGCTCCAACGTCCAGGGGAACACGATGGTCAACTCTAAAGCGGATGGAGAGTCACACGGAGGTCAATGCAGGGGGGAGCACCGGCGGGTAGAGTCGGCTCCCATGCCCGGAGGTTACACAGGGGCCATTAGGGCCGAGTTGGGACCCGGTAACGCCTGGGGGTTGATGTTGCAGCAGGGGCACGCTACAAGGAGGAGGCTATGTGCTTGACCATGACGATGATAACCCAGAGGAAGAGGAGCTGAGGGAGGTGGATGAGGGGGGGCCCTCTCATGTTTCTCATAGTGTGTTGCAGGCACCAGCGATCAGGAGGGCAGCGACGGCTAGGTCTACGAGAGAACACGGCCCCGTAGTGAGGGCTCCTCGGCCAGCGGCTTACATAGAGGAGGCGGCGAGGTGGTCGGTGCCTGTCTGGGCACCCTCTTTGGAACCAGGTGAGGTGAATAAACCACGGGCCAAACCAAAAATGGTGTCTGTGGGGACAGGGTGTGAAGGGGATTGGGGTGGTGCCTGAGGGAAGATTACACAAGGGTAAGTTTGTTAAAGACACAGGAGTGGGACTGGAGGATGGAGGGGCAGGTCAAGGTGCTAAGGTGGAGAGCGGGACAAATACAGATGAGGTTGGGGGGGACAAGGACTCTTTACCTAGCAAGAAGTTGAAGATTAAAAAGCTACCATATATGGGGGTCACCAAACCCTTGGGGCACATCTAATGTTGGCCACCAAAGAACGTATATGGAAGGGGGAATATGTAGAGCTCTTGAAGCTATTGCATAGGGAGGTAAGGGCTAAGGAGGGCTCGAAGGAGGAGGAGTACGAGCTGGTAAAAAGGCCTAAGGTGCCGGTGACGGTTGAGAACTGGACCGCGATGTTTTTAATATACGCCAGTGAGTGTGTACTGTGAGAAGTTTCCGGAGCGCTGCGTAGCCTTATTCAAATTCATGGATGTCATAAGGAAGGTGCAGATCACGGGGGGATACGCGAGGGTGCAGTATGATGAGGAATTCAGAGCATGTATGGCGTGGGACACAGAGGCTAAATGGGGCGAACTGGACACGGATTTGTGGCAACATAGCATGAGGTCAGCCACAGGCGGCAAGACTGTGTTTACGGCGAGCTGACTGCCGTTGGTGTACCAGCCCTTTCAGGGTAAGCCCACCCAGGAAGGGGTGGGAACCCCAGGGACATCACAAGCGGGGACAGGAGCGTGCTGGGACTTTAACAAAGGCCTATGCACTGCACGAGGGAATACTGCAAGTTTCGTCACAAGTGTTCGAAGTGTGGGAAGCACCACCCCCTCATTAAGTGTTGGGGAGTCAAGCCACAGGGAACTCAGCAGTGGCAGCAGGTGGGTAGCAGCACCCCTGGGCCCTCTCAGCAGTTCCAGAGCAATGGGGGGGGGGGGTGGGGGGGGAGGCAAAGGGCCGCAAGGCGCTGGGCCGGAGAGCTCCTACGCCAGTTAGGTTGGAGAAGCTGGTTGAGGGGCTGAGAGGGTACGGGGACCAAGGGGCAGGGAAGGTTCTGATTGACGGGTTTTAATGGGGATTGCATTTGGGGTATCGGGGTCCGCGGCTGAGCAGGTGGACGGACAACTTGAAATCAGCGGCGGAGCACAGGGTGGTGGTGCAGGAGAAACTGGACAAGGAAGTGAGAGAGGGGAGTATGGCAGGCCTGGCTGATTCACTATCTTTCATGGCCGGAGGGGTCATCGGTTAATGACTTTATTGATGAGGAGGCGGCCTCAGTGTCTTATTCCTCAGTCGATGTGGCCATGTCACTAGTTGTAACCACGGGCGCGACTGCAGAGATGGCAAAGTGTGATGTAAAGTCAGCTTTCTGGTTGTTAGCGGTGCACCCGGATGACTGAGATCTTCTAGGGATCCATTTTGAGGGGAAATGGTATGTGGACAAAGCACTGACGATGGATTGTTCCATGCCATGTGCTTTATTCAAATGCTTTAGCACATTTCTGCAGTGGTACGTCACGCGATGCACGGGGTATACATTGGTGACGCACTACCTTGATGACTTCTTTGTTGGTGTGCCGGGCTCCATGGAGTGCCAGGCAGCCCTGGAAACTTTCCATGAGCTCATGGGTGACATGGCACCTGAGACGTAAATGGGTCCGTGCACGGCCATGTCTTTCTTGGGAATAGAGATTGACTCTGTGGCAATGCGGGCTTGGCTTGGAAGGTATGTTGTCGAAATGGAAGGGGACTGTGATGGAGGTGCAGGTGCTCCTCGGGCATCTCAACTTTACATGCATGGTGGTCAGAGCAGGTAGGACATTTTGCAGGCGGTTGGGTAGGGCGTTGGGTGGCCAGCACTTACCCCACCACCATATTCGCCTGTCGGCAGGGGTGAAGGAGGACTTGCGGATGTGGTCAGTTTTTCTGAAGTCTTTCAATGGTGTGCCGTTGGCCAAGGAGGAGGACGTTCAGTGTTGTGTCAAATCTTTTCAGATGCAGCAGGCGGCGATGGTTTTGTTGTTTACTGGCAGGGCAGGTGGGGGCCGAGTAGTGGCCACAGCAGTGGAAGGAAGGTGGGAGGAGTATTGCTTTCCTGAAGCTTTTCCCGTTACTGGTGGCACTTTCCCTGTGGGGGGAGGAATTGGCACATAAGAAGGTCTTGTTTTGGGTCGACAACATGGCGGTGCTGGAGGTCATTAACAGACAGTCTGCAAGAGATGAACAAGTTCTGAAGTTGCTGCAGGTTTTTGTGCTTGGCTGCCTGCGTCATGACATTGCTTTTAGGGCGTTGCATATACCAGGTGCGGACAATGACATAGCGGATGCTTTGTCTCGTTCACAGTGGATGAGATTCTGTGGGCTTGCCAAGGAGGCGGACAGGACACCGACCCCAATGCCGGAGCATCTGTGGTATGTAGGCAATGTAGGGTGCTACAACTGGTGGTAGGTTCCCTCTCGGCTTCAACAAGGACGGCGTACAAGCTGGCGTGGAGGGATTTCCTGGCTTCTGGGGCACGTAAGCGGACAGAGCTTTGGCGACGGTCAGAGGATGTAGTCCAGTTCATTTTAGTATTCATTGCCATTGCTTGAGGAAGGTTGCCATCGCGGGAAAGTTGGCGGGTATCGCCTTCATGGGGAAACTCCTATGGGGGTACACTCCATCGGCGAGTGAAGTGGGAAGGAGGATGTTAGAAGGGTGGGCTAGGGAGAGGGGGGGAAGAGAGTGGCGCGTACCCTCCTCAGGGCAGAAACCATTGCGGATCTTAGCGGCATTGCCGGAGGTATGCAGGGATGAATTTGAGGCCTGTTTATTCTCCACACTCATGGTGTGGGTGATCTTTGGGTCTGTAGGAACTGGGGTCACCAGTTCCCTGGGGGGGTAGCTTGGCCCGAGCAGACAGGTACCCAGAGGTATAGGTGTAAAGTGACCACACAGCACACACATCCAATGAAACGCACACAATGACTGAGACCACACCAGTAAGTTTGATTCAAATCAATAAGTTTTATCTAGATCAAGGTTCAAGGAAAATCAGGAATCAAGGCATCAGCATCTCCTTAGTACATTTCATCAAATTATTTCATCAAAGCATGTATTAATAACCATTGCATCAGGGGAATAAAGGCTTCATTACTCTGCAGTAAACATCTCATCATATACCTGTAGGCGTTCAGGGAAACACTGCATTAGACAGGGTTAGAACATTCCTTGAAGCGGGAGTAAAACATTTCATCAGGAATAAGCATCTCATTATGCTGGTGTAACTACCTCATTAAGGAAGGCAAACAGTTCCTTAGGCCAGATTAGACATTTCGTTTAACCCGAATGAGCATTTTCTCAGATAAGGCTAATCAAACTCCTGAGGCGGAAGCCGGGAGAAAGCGAGAATTGCATTTATTTTAAAATTTGTTGTATTGTCTGTGTTTTATCTACTCACTTACCCCTCCTGGGCACTTGCACTTTATTCTATTTACGATCTGGGCAGTCCCGCGCAGCTGATTGCATAGCTGCAGCGGGCCACAACATCTTCGCCGCCATTCCCCAGAGGCCACTGGCCACGCCCCCTCCAACAGGCCACGCCCCCCCCCGCCGAAGACATTTAAACGCCCTGAATGCGAGCGCGAGGCAGAGGCTAATCAAACTCCTGAGGCGGAAGTCGGGAGAAAGCGAGAATTGCATTTATTTTAAAATTTGTTGTATTGACTGTGTTTTATCTACTCCCTTCCCCCTCCTGGGCACTTGCACTTTATTCTATTTACGATCTGGGCAGTCCCGCGCAGCTGATTGCATAGCTGCTGCGGGCCATAACATCTTCGCCGCCATTCCCCAGAGGCCACTGGCCACGCCCCCCTCCAACAGGCCACGCCCCCGCCGAAGACATTTAAACGTGCTGAATGCGAGCGCGAGGCAGAGGCTAATCAAACTCTTGAGGCGGAAGCCGGGAGAAAGCGAGAATTGCATTTATTTTAAAATTTGTTGTATTGACTGTGTTTTATCTACTCACTTCCCCCTCCTGGGCACTTGCACTTTATTCTATTTACGATCTGGGCAGTCCCGCGCAGCTGATTGCATAGCTGTAGTGGGCCACAACATCTTCGCCGCCATTCCCCAGAGGCCACTGGCCACGCCCCCCTCCAACAGGCCACGCCCCCTGCCAAAGACATTTAAACGCGCTGAATGCGAGCGCGAAGCAGAGGCTAATCAAACTCCTGAGGCGGAAGCCGGGAGAAAGCGAGAACTGCATTTATTTTAAAATTTGTTGTATTGTCTGTGTTTTATCTACTCACTTACCCCTCCTGGGCACTTGCACTTTATTCTATTTACGATCTTGGCAGTCCCGCACAGCTGATTGCATAGCTGCAGCGGGCCACAACATCTTCGCCGCCATTCCCCAGAGGCCACTGGCCACGCCCCCTCCCAACAGGCCACGCCCCTCCCACCTCCTTTCTTATTAATAATGTGCTTTCCCCGTCCGCGCAGCGGACGGGCGCAGGGGGCGCGCCGTCAGAGCGCCAAAGGCAAGCCCGTCTGCGCCCGTCCGCGCCCTTTCGGGCCCAGGGGCCATACCCCCTGGTCAAATTGTGCGCCCTCGATTATGCTACGACGCTGATCAGATCCTCGCTCTTAGACCTACAAGGGATCATCTGACGGCTACACTTAATAAGTTAGATCAGTTTCCACAATGCTGCCCTCATTGCCCCTTCCATCTGGATACTCCACAACGATGTTGTAGTCTAGTTTCCCGAGTAGTAACTCACTCCCCTTCAAGTTACACCTTCCTCAGCCTGAATTGCCGTTCCCTGCCCAAACACAAACGTGAGATTTTCGATCTCCTTACAGATTAATTCCCTGACGCACTTTTCATTACAGAAACATGGCTTCGCGATAGTTCTGGACCAGACATTGCAGAAGCCCTCCCTGCTCAATATGCGATTGTAAGGCTCGATCGCCCCAGAAAAATAGGAGGCGGTGTGGCAATAATATTCAAAAATATTTATCAATGCCATCTCGATCCAGCTCCGTTAAACGGCTGCGAGGCAGCGTATTTTAAGCTGGCTCTCCAACCTAAAACCACCCTTTCGGGCTTACTAGTGTATCGCCCTCCAGGTCTCGCTAACGCATAGCAGTTACAACTTTCTGAAATTATAGCCTCGGCTCTGTCTACATCTAGTAACTTTTTCGTCATTGGTGATCTGAACGTTCATTTGGACGATCCTAATGACAGTTTGGCCTGCAACCTCATTGCGGACCTTGCTTCCATGAATCTCATTTTACATAATAAGGGCTCCACCCACAAGGGCGGACATTTTTTAGACCAAATCTTTTCTAATAGTATCCATGTCAAGTGTTCCGCGGCGGTGCCAGTTATCTGGTCTGATCATTTCTTAATTAAATTTACCGTCATTAACAATGAGAACACACCCAATCACAAACCTGATACTAACATACAGAAAAGGGACTGGAAAAAGTTTGACTCTACTGCTTTTAATAAAATCTTAACTGATCTTAAGCCTGAAAATATATTCGTGTCCAATGATATGGATGTGATGGCCAGTGCCGCTAATGACTGGCTTCTTGAAGCCATAAATACCTATCTTCCCACTACCCACAAGAAAGGGATAATTCACAAAGCCCCCGCTCCTTGGTACAATGAGACACTCCGCATGCACAAATCTAAATGTAAGAAATTAGAACGTTTATTTATTTATTTATTTATTTATGCGACTTTTAAAGCGCGCAACTACCCGTGGGTGTCTCGGCGCTATAGATCAAAGTAGTCAGACAGAAAGTGGTTGAACCGAAAGGGCAATTTACTGAGTAAAAAGCCACGTTTTCAGCTGTCTCCTGAAGGTCATGAGGGTGGGGCTGGTTTTGATGTAAGTGGGGAGAGAATTCCAAAGTTTGGCGGTGGCTATGACAAAGCATCTGTCTCCCCAGTTAACTCTTCGGGTGCGAGGAATATTGACACAATGATAGGAAGAGGAGCGCAGGGTTCTAGGGTTGTTTTTAGGTTTAAAGGCCTCTCTGAGAAAAGCAGGACCTATGTTGTTGATTGCTTTGTATGCTATGCAGAGGGACTTAAATCTGGTGCGGTTTTTGATGGAAAGCCAATGAAGGTTTTGCAGGTGGGAAGAGATGGATTGAAATGTGGGAATCTTGAGAAGGACTCTGGCTGCCGCATTCTGCACTAGCTGAAGTTTGTTAGTAATTTTGGCCTGTGCATTCAAAAAAAGAGCATTGCAATAATCTATACGTGAAAAAATCAAGGAGGTGATGAGTGTTTTAGCATGAGTACTGGGGATATAAGGTAGTAGCTTTTTTATTTTCCGTAACATAAAAAATGAAGAGGACACCACATTGTTCGCATGGTGGGTAAATAGCAATTTGTCATCAAATATTACCCCTAAGTTCCTCACCTTGGTGACCGGGGTAGGGGGAGGACCCAACTTGTCAGGCCACCAAACGGGAGACCAGATGGGTTCCAGTTTACCGAAGACCATTATCTCTGTCTTGGAGGAATTCAACTTTAAGCAGTTGGCAGCCATCCAGTCGCTTATTGCTAACATACCTAATTGAAAGTTAGCGGCCACCTCAGCGCCATCTTGATGGATAGATAAGACGAGCTGTGTGTCGTCGGCGTAGGTTGTAAGGCTGATATTGTGGGCTTTGATTACCCTCGCCAGGTCCGACACGTATATATTAAACAATGTCGGACTTAGCGAGGATCCTTGAGGGACGCCGCATGGAAGTGAGAAAGTGGGCGAACAAAATTGTCCTAGTTTGACTGTTAGGGATCGATTCTCAAGGAATGAAGAGATGAGATTTTTTGCTTTGTGTGTAATCGCCAAGGCAGAGACACGGATGACCAAGGTGGTATGGCCGACCGTGTCGAAGGCTGCGGACAAGTCCAATAATATCAGGACCGCCGCTCCCCCTTTGTCCATAGTAGACCTAATCTCATCAGCCGCTTTAATGAGTGCTGTTTCTGTGCCATGTGCCTGTCTGAAACCAAATTGTGTGTCATCTAAAAGGTCGTTGGTTTCAATGAAGTTGGAGAGTTGTGTGTTCATAAGACTCTCAAATATCTTAGACGGAAAGGGTAGGCAGGCAATAGGCCTGTAGCTAGCTGGATCTCCAGGGTCTAGGTTAGGCTTTTTAAGAAGTGGGCGTATGACTGCTTGTTTCCATACTGAGGGGTATATTCCTGTACTGAACATGATGTTACAGATGTTGGCAATTGCTGGTGTAATAATGTGTGCGATCGAAAGGATGGAAGGTGGACATGGGTCAGTGGGGGAGCCGGATTTGATTTTGGTTATAAGGTGTTGGATGCACTCTTGGGAGGTTTCTTGAAAATGAGAAAATGTGACTGAGGTGTTTGAAGGGTCAGGTGAAGATGTTGATGAACCAGAATGAGTGGATGGGGAGAAAGTGCTAAAGATTGACATAACCTTGTCTGTAAAAAACTTGGCAAGAGAGTCACAGAGTTGTTGGGATGTGTCCTCCGGGGATACCGGGGGATTGGAAAGTTGGTTCACTACCTGAAACAATTGTTTAGAAGAATTTTGTGCGGAGTTAATTTGTGACACAAAGTAGTTAGTCTTCTGGGTGAAGATTATTTGTTTGTAATTGGTTAAGGCTGATTTATAAATTAATTTGTCGGATGGGTAATAATGCTTGCGCCATCTCCTTTCTAGGTTTCGGCAGTGTTGTTTTTGCCTACGGAGATCCTCCGAGAACCAAGGTGCTGATGGGGTGTGACGATTTCTATTGGAAGTTTTGAGGGGGGCGAGAGTATTGCACGCCTGGGTGAGGTGTGTAAGATAGTTATTGGATGCTATGTCAGGATCAGAGTAGGTGTTTTGCAGTAATTCCGTTAGCATTGTGGAAAATTCAGGGATGTTAAGGTTTTTCCAGTTCCTTGATGTCGTATGGGGTGGTGGTTTGGTTGGTGCTATAGTCATAGGATTCAGTTTGATGTTAAAATATACCACCGAATGATCAGTCCATGTAAGAGGTTCTACTCTAGAGACCGTGATGTCATTATTGTTCGTGAATATCGCATCCAAAGTATGTCCTGCAATATGGGTAGGGGCTACAACTAATTGATGGAGGCCGGCCGCTAGGCAATCATTTAGAATAGTGATAGAGTCCGTATCATCTGTTATCTCCAGGTGAAAATTTAAGTCACCCAAGATGGTGTAATGCGTCGATCCTATAGAATTTTCCAAGATGGAATGGAAGTTGGCAAGAAATTTAGTACGTGGACCAGGGGGACGATACACTAGTGTCCCAGCGAATGATTGTTTTTTAGACAAGGTGCAGCTGAAGGCCATGGCTTCACATTCTTTGAGGGATAGGGGTGTAGTATGGAGGGGGATTTCTTCTCTGTGTACTATGGCTATTCCACCACCCTTCTGTCCTTTTCTGTCCAATCTACTTACACAGTATCCTAAGGGTAGAGCGGCCGAAAAAGTCCGGTCCCGATGATAGATCTGCCCAAGTTTCTGTTAAAAATAATAAATCCAGGGATTTGGACGATATGAGCTCTAAAATGTCCCATTTGTGTCTAGGAAGGGAACGGGTATTGAGGAGAGCGGCAATAATAGTGTTATGAGCGGGAGTGGGTGGGTGGGGAGTGCAGGTGTTACAGTTAATCGGCCCACATAAGGTATTAGGATTAAGGAAAGTAGGACAGGAGTGGGGAAGAAGTAGAGGTTGCCTAATGGAAAGTAGCTGATCCCTAGAGTATTGGTATATATGTAATGGATTAGTATGGAGTACATCAGGGTAACGGATCCGTGGTCCGGCGGTTCCGGCGCGGACGGGCGCAGACGGGCATGACTCTGGCGCGACTCCGGCGCGCAGACGTCGCGCCCGCTGCGCACGTCCGCTGCGCTTGACTGGGAGCATTGGCTTTTATGGCCGGGGTAGGCGAGGCACTAGAGTGCTGACCTGCCGCTAGTGTTTGTCAAAACGGAAGTGGGTGTGCAGTACTTCCTTTTAGTGGCGCTAGTCCCCTCCACACAACCAAACTTTTGGTGGTGGAGTAGTGAGACTCGCCGTGTGCCTTACAGTTAAGAGGTAATGTGCAGCAAGTGATTAGTGACAGCGTTTTTATTTTAAAAAACAGTTCATACAATTTTTAAAAAGAGCATAATCATCTCATGCTGGCGACATAAAAATGCAAGTTGCTTTACATTAGTGCTCAACGCTCGCTGGGCGCTTCTTCAGCCGCCGTGCACGAGGGAGCAGATAGTGAAATAAAGTTTAAAATGAGTGCTCTACAACTCACTGGGCGCTTCTTCAGCAGTTTATGGAGGAAAGATTATTCTCTCATATCTGGTACTGCCTATAAAACAGAGCTGAAATGCTATCATAAGACGTGTGCTACAACAAGGGCTATCCACATCAATAAGACTATCAACAAAGCAATGAATACATCAAAAACTCTGTTTAACGTGGTGAAGGAGCTCGCTGGTTCACAGACCACGCACCACCTCCCCAGTTATCCTGCACGAAATGCGATGAGCTTGCCCAGTACTTTATTTCCAAAATTGTTAATATACATCAGGACATTTTTGCTCAAAGCAACATAAATAATTTTACGACTTATCCATAGGCTAGGGAAGAGGCTGTCAACTCATTGGTGTCACCCTCGCCTCAACTGTTGTCTTGGCCGGATCTCTGCCCGGAAACTCTTTCGGATACATTGAGCAAAGTCAAGTCAGGCTCTCCGCTGGACCCTTTGCCCGCCCCGATACTATGCTCTCTGAATTCTTCACATCTTTCCACTATTTGCAAAATGTTAAACCACTCGTTGGATACTGCAACCGTTCCCAGTTGTTGGAAGCATGCTATGGTCACCCCGCTCTTGAAGAAGCCACTGGCGGACCTTAAGGTGACCGGCAATTATCGTCCCATTTCTTTATTACCGGCATTTTCGAAAATTTTGGAACGACATATCCATGTACATCTCTCAAAATTTGTAACAGACAACAGCCTTCTACACCCATCCCAGTCTGGATTTCGCCCTGGCTTCTCTACGGAGACTACCCTTTTGGGCGTTACAGACAATCTGCGCTTGCTCTTGGACCGAGGAGAAACAGTTGCGCTGATTCTACTTGATCTCAGCGCAGCTTTTGATACTGTGTTACACAGTATCCTTCTCAAATCCCTCGCTGCCATCGGCATTGGTAATAAAGCCCTGGACTGGCTCGCATCCTTTATGTCTGACCGTACTTTTCAAATCTTCTCTAAGTCATCCTCTTCTAAGAGCTATTCCTCCCCCCATGGTGTACCCCAGGGGTCAATCCTTAATCCTCTTCTTTTTAAAATGTATGTTACACCTTTGGCTTATGTTGCACAATGTTCTGGTTTAAACCTTTATTCTTATGCTGATGATTCGCAAATTGTTTTTTCACTATCTCAAATTGATCCCACGGTTCCTTCTCCTTTGCAAGCGGGATTCAGCAAAATATCTGGATGGATGAATAGCAGCCTACTCAAATTAAATGGCCGAAAGACTGAGGTCTTGGTCCTTGGTAATAAACCTGACCTCTGGAACCTAAGACATTGGCCTACTACCATGGGTCCCCTGCCAACTCCATCTGAACAAGTGCGAAATCTGGGAGTAATTATCGACAGGGGACTATCCATGAAAGATCAGGTCAACAAAGTCGCAGCCACCTGTTTTACCATCCTACGATGGCTACGTAAAATCTTTTGTATACTCCCCAAAAACACCCAGAGATCTGTTGTGAATGCCTTGATAACCTCAAGGTTGGATTATGGCAACGTGCTCTACCTGGGGTCTGCCAAGGCCATCACACGGCGCCTTCAGCTGGTACAAAATGCCGCAGCTCGGCTTCTCTGTGGCTGTCGGAAACGTGACCATATTACAGAACGCCTGAGAGAGCTACACTGGCTCCGTGTTGAAAATCGGATAAAGTTTAAAGCATTGAGCTTTATGCATAAGATCAAAATTGGATCAGCTCCCCTCTACCTTCAGGCCCTTGTCAGTCCCTACCTTCGTGTTCGCTCTCTTCGTTCTTCATCCCATCATCTCTTCAATGTACCAAAGTTCAAACTCACCAGAATGGGCGGTGGTTCCTTTGCGAACTTAGGACCCAGACTGTGGAACTCACTTCCCTTGGCCATTCGGATGGAAAACTGTCATATGCGATTTCGCAGAGAGGTGAAAACCTGGCTTTTCGATCTCTAAATCTTCTGCTTGATGTTGATGATTTGTCTCTTAGCGCCGGGAACCCCTTATGGGTAGCTGTCGCGCTCAATAAATTCAATTAATAAATAATAAATAAGAATAAACAGTTCCCTAATAAGGAATAAACATTTCATCAGGCATTAAATAACAGGGAACCCAGGCAGGGGTTAATTTGTACCAGATGAGGCCCCCACGATGTCTTGAGGGGCCCTGGCCCAGGTCCAGTGCTGAAAGGGGCCAATTAGGGCCAAGAGGGCCCATCCACAGTCTTCCCGAGGGGAGGGGCGGTTTCGGGGCTCCTTCTTGCTCCTGGGAGGTCCCGCGTCTGTACAGGTTCTCCGCCCTCCCCCCGGGGCTTTACCTGCTGTTTCTGGGCCTTTCCAGGGCCCCTTGTGGTAATTGCTGCCGGAGGGAGAACTCCCACTCTCTGGAGGCACTCACTCGGCTTGGTGCGGACGGAAAGGCTCACGGGTCCTGCGGAGCCCCCACGCCACAAGCGAATTGATCCCGGGCCTCACGCTGACTCCCGGGGCCCGGGGTACAATCCGGCACAACTTCGGGGTAGGCGAGCCCGCAGCCGCCAATGTCAGTGCGGCCTGCGGGGCGGACAACCAAGGTTCACTGAAGCCGCCACGCCAGCGGGGGCGGAGCCCAGGACGCGCCCCATCACGTGACGCGGGAACAGGCTTCTGGGCCCAGCGCAGCCCACTTGATGATCGCGGCGGCCTCCCCAAGGCTCCGGGGGTCGCCGCGGGGACTGCACACAATCGGGCCGGGCGCAGCCCACAGCAACGCAGCGGCGGCCCTCTCCTGGCACCGAGGGCAGATGACAGTGCTTCACGGGGCTGCTGCGGTGATTTTGCGCTCACTGAGGAAGAGCTTGTGAAGCAGACTTAGCTGTGGTGAGTTGACCGGCCCACGCTTCCCTTCCCGCAGCGCTGGCCGGGGCACACACGTGGGGACAATCGGCGCTTCGGCCACAGGCAGCAGGTCGGATGGCCCTCAATGAGAATAGCGCCTCGGGGCTCAGCAGTTCAGTCAGCAGGACAGGTAGTTCAGGGTGCTAGCACTAGGCAGGCATTGCGCTTAGACGGTAGTTCAGTTCAGTTAAAACAGGTCAGGGCCACACAGGGGGCACAGGTCGAGCAGGGGAGCGCAGAATGGATACAGCGCTGGTACCTGGTTGATCCCTGTGGTCCTGGTGGCACGAAAAAGTGGGCTTCTCGGCGCTTGGTGGTTCTTGCGCCCTTTGTGGAAGCAGGTTCTTGGTTTGTTGAAGGGGGGGTTTGAGTTGAAGGCTGCTGACAGGATTCCTCAGTAGGTCACTGCAGGTGGTCCCTGGGTTTCCCCCCCCCCCCCCCCGCCGGGCCAGATCAGTGGGCTAGTTCAGAGGTCCTTACACAGCTTGGTGGGCAGCACCTAAACCCTGTAACCTCCAGTGGTATAGGTTTCTGACTAGGCCCTACCGCCTACATCTCCTGTGTAGGGTCCCCCAAGCCAGTGATGCCCCAACTGACTAAAAAGTTTCCCTCCTTTCTTTATATACAGACTCCGCCCCTATTCTAGAAGGTTCCAGGAGCTTCCCTAGTCTAGCTATGGGCAGGCCAGGCAGGCTGGTATGGCAACAATGTTTAGGGGTTCCAGCCAGCTCTTGGCAACTAGAGTGCGACTAAAAAGACCACGCTGCAGTAGCAGGGGCCAGTGGCAGCCATGTTGGGGGAAGAGAGCACCTGCACCTTAGCATTGATTTGTAATGGAGAGGCGCTCGGAGACCTAAGACCAACAAAAAGAAGGTGGGACAAATGAGGCAAGGGCAAAATAAAATAGGGAAAGACCACCCTAGGGCTGACAGGTCTAACAGGGTCGTTTTGGGTGTCTGAGCTCCTGGGTACTAAGCGGAAGACGGGGCTGAGGTGGGCAGATGTCGCCATAGGAGAGGAGGGGGTACTTATTTGGTTGGCTAGTTCGAAAACAGACCAGAGAGGATTGGCAAAGGAGTGCATTTGGAAGCGGAAGTGCCAGCTGCCACATGCCCATTAAGATGAGTTCTCCGTTGGTTTACTATGTCTCAGGGAGTGGGATCGGAGACGGTTTTCCGGCATGCTGATGGGAGGAGGGTGACAGACTATCAGCTGTGCATGGTGTTGAGGAAGGCATTGGGCATTGTGGGTTTGGATGGGGCAGAGTATGGGACAAATTCTTTTAGGATCAGGGCAGCCACTGAGGCACATAACAGGGGTTGGTCACTGGGATATATTACGAGGTTGGGGCGCTGGCCGTCTGATTGTTATCAACGCTATATAAGGCAGAGTGCGGATGAGGCGCATGCGTCATCCTCTTTTGCTTGAATCTCAATTTGTCTTTCTCGTTACAGGTTCGGTGGCTGGGCCCCACTCAACGGAGCTGACAATATGGATTGTGGGACATTCTTTTGAAAAATTGGCTCATTTTCATGCATGCCGGCGTTACTTTGGTGAAATGTTGGGGTTTAACGACCGAATGTATCGCATTGTTTGGAAGGGTAAAGGAGGGATGTTGTCGAAATAATTTATCCCATGCCTTAACAGATGGTTGGTAGGGGGCCAGTGCCCAGATGTGTTGTTGATTTATTTGGGTGTGAACGACCTGGTAGGTGTGAAGGGTGAGGTGTTGATGAGGGCCATGAAAAAAGATTTGTCACGTTTGAGGGAGCAATGGTCTGGGTGCCATGTTTTATGGATGAGTTGGTGCCGCGAAGAGTGTGGAGGGGTGCTTTGAACCCGCGGGCCATTGACAGGGCCCGGAGGAAGGTGAACTCGGAGATTTCTCTGTTTTTTCGTCATCGGGGTTTTGGCAGGGTAGCACATAGGGAGCTTCGGTTTGAGGCTGTTGAGTTTTTCAGGGGCGATGGGGTGCATTTGTCCAGACTTGGTATGGACCTTTATCTGTTGGAGATTAGGGAAAAGTTTGATCGGTGTTTGCAAATTCAGGCGCATTCCAGTTGAAGAGAAAGCAGCATGTCTATTTGGGGGGGGCAGAAGGGGGGGTAGTTGTCTCCCCCCTTCTTTCTGGGTGGTGGGGATGTTTGAATTTTGACAGGGTTAAAAGAAGTTTGGGTTATTGTTGGAGTTGGATTATCGTCAGGGAATGGGTAGGCAAGTTATGTTATATTAAAGTTGTGCAGGTTTGGGGGTTGGACAGTGATAAAGAGGCAGGGGAAGTTGTTTAACGAAAGGTTGGTATTTGGGGGATGATATCATTTTGCATTGATGTGTAATGTTGTAAGGTTGGAATGTTGGAATGTATTGGGTGGGGGTGGGTTCAAGAAGATTTTAGGGGCGGGTCCGGGGGTCAGGTATTTAGTTGTTTAGTGAGGTTTAGTTTTGTAAGGCATTGCCAAGGTTTTTATTATGTGATGTGCACCTGTTTCAATAAAGCAACCTTTTTCACACATCACTGGGTTTGTGGTCTGCTACTCCCCCCACCCCTCCCTCCCAAGGAGGCTTGGGGGGAGTGGCCGACCGCAGGGAGGTTCCCCCCCCCCAGGCAGTTTGGGAGGGGCGGGGGGAGAGGGCTTGCTGGGCACATGCCAGACATTTTGTTTGTTGGGCTTCATAAAATGATAGCCCAAAAGTAGCCCAATTGGAGCCCAACCATAAAGAGGTTGGGCTCCTGCTCCCAGCCACCATTTTAGGTTTGTTGACCTCGTGGCTGGAAGCTTAAGTGTTGTGTTTTTGTTTTTCCCGCCTTCCCACCCTCTCTTTTTAATTTTTGTGGGGTTCATTCAGCGAGTTAGGGGATTATTAGGTGGTTTTTATTGGGACAGGTGCGCAGGGTAATGGCTTTGTCTTGTTGCTTGGAACAGGTGCAGTGCGGGGATGTTTGAATTTTGACAGGATTAAAAGAAGTTTGGGTTATTGTTGGAGTTGGATTATCATCAGGGAATGGGTAGGCGAGTTATGTTATATTAAAGTTGGACAGGTTTGGGGGTTGGACAGTGATAAAGAGGCAGGGGAATGTATTGGATGGGGGTGGGTTCAAGAAGATTTTAGGGGCGGGCCGGGCCAGGGCTGGGGGTCAGGTATTTGGTTGTTTAGTGAGGTTTAGTTTTGTAAGGCGTTGCCAAGGTTTTTATTACGTGATGTGCACCTGTTTCAATAAAGTGGCATTTTTCACACATCACTGGGTTTGTGGTCTGCTTCCTCCCCCCACCCATCCCTCCCAAGTGCAGATGCCGTCTTGGTGATATAGGTGGCTTGTGTTAGGGGCAGGTGCTGTCTTTGTTGAAGAGTTTGATTAAGGGTAGGGGCTGCCTAGATGTGTTATTATTTGGGGAGAGTTGATTCCCAGGTGTGTATCAATGGTGACTTTTAAACAGGAAGCTATTGATGGGATGCGAAAAAAGGTGGATGGAGAAATGAGCAAGTTGTGTAGAAATGAAAATATGTGCAGATCCAGTTTGAAGAATAACAATATTTTAGGGTTGACAATAGGCAGCTGTCCTGTATGGGGATTGCACTTTATCTGTTTGAACTGAGGGCCCCATTGACAGCGATATTGAGGGAGAAGGTTTCGTTGTGAGGGCTGGTGTAGGGCTGGTGTAGAAATGTCCTCCGTACGAAGGGTTTTTCTGAGTGGCAGGTTGTATGGTTTGAGAATATGGTGCACTCATGGTTGGTCTTGCTACTGTTTGGGCCGATCAGCGTGAGGGAGAGAACAAGATATTGGGATGGGGCATGGTGAGTGAAGAAGAAATGCGGTTAATGGAGTATTTGTCTTTGAGAGCTGATGTCGTTGACGGCTATTTTAAAGGATAAATGTCAGGCTGTCAGCAGCACAAGTTTGTAAACAACACCACTAACCTTTCTCTTGTCACCAGCAGGGGCGATGGTAGTTTCTTATTTCCCCGACATCCCTTTAATCCAACCCCTAACAGAGGAACGGGAATCCTGCTGTGTGGAATCAAGCCCAGGGGAAATGGGAAAGGGATAAAATAACAAACTTGCTGAAAGCGCTCTGGTATTTTCAGGGTCTGATCTAGGAGATTGTATGGCACCAGTATGGAAGCGACCCAGCAGGATAGGAGAAGAAAACACAACAGATGAATGGGAGCTTACTCTGATGCACACTGTCAAACTGAAGACTTGTGTACCCACTCACCAGAAGCTCAGCAGCTGGAATACCTAAAACTATTCACCACATAATAGAGATCCAGAACAGTGAATATAGTATAGTATAGTATAGTATAGTATAGTATAGTATAGTATAGTATAGTATAGTATAGTATAGTATAGTATTTGTTTATTGTTTCAATTAATTAAAATTGTTACAAAAGGAAACTGGTTGGGTTCGATCATAAATAAGCATGGGCATTTCATTTAGCAAGACTGTTAATCATGAGGTCTGACAGAAAACAACATAAATAGTAATAAGCCACGGAGGAGATCTCGGCCACTGAACTCGTAGCATCTCATGTGCCTCCTGTGCTAGTAAATGGTTTGTCTGTTTTTGTCAAAGAAAAAACAATAAAGACCAAGCAAGGTTTTTTTTAAATCTTTTTTTATTGTTATTTATGAAGAACAAAAGAGACACAATGAACGTCATCGCCACGCAGGGCGGTTATTGTATCAAGTCAAGTCAAGAATTTTTATTTGTTTTGGTACTCAATTGAGGACCACAGATTTTAAAAATTGCGCACAGTTTGCTATACAATTCAATACATTTTCAAAGAAACTTTTAAAAATGTATATATTTTATAGCAAACAAATTCATTCGGCGGCCGTTTGCATAT
This sequence comes from Lissotriton vulgaris, assembly GCF_964263255.1. Taxonomy (NCBI): domain Eukaryota; kingdom Metazoa; phylum Chordata; class Amphibia; order Caudata; family Salamandridae; genus Lissotriton; species Lissotriton vulgaris. The sequence goes on from NC_141693.1 coordinate 1,600,047,467, forward strand.
TAATAGCAGATCTTTAGCAGTGACAATCCTACATGTCCGATAGATGGGATCAAGGCATGTTAACCGTGCATTTACAACTTTGGCATTTGGGCATATAAATTAGAGATGCTCGAGGTTCTGGTTACCCCCTGACAGAGAGAACATAGCGGAGAACTGTCTGGTCTCCAAGTTGAGGTAAAAGTTAACACGGGTAGTATACCCAGACGCAACATCGTAATTGACCGCCTTGCACCGTGTGCAAGGGAATAGTCTAAGTAAGGCTGTTCATGCTTGTACTCCAGAGACTCAGCATAAGATTTGTACAGAGATAAACTAATACAGTGTAAGTGGTCAAGCTCAAAACTCAATTTGGGGGTAAAGTTTTTTATAAAAGTTTGAGTTGTGCAGGTGACCAAGATAACAAAATTTCAGAGCTAATTTTTGCTAATTGAAATGCCGCTGTCATATTTCTGAAAAAGATAAAGTGAGAGGTATCCTTATCAAATGTCTCTATCTTTAACAGGCGTCGTAAAGTTCCTTCTTTAGAGTGGAGAAGGTTATAAGCCCACCTGATGATGTTTGCTACGGCTGTAGCGTAAGCACTGGTGATCGAAAATTCGAGTCTTAGTGCCTGCACTGGTGTGGATGTAGAGACTTTCAGTATTTTCTTTAGTATTTTACCTTCTTTTAAATCCATGTAGGACCATTGTTTTAAGGCAATGTGTTCAGAGGCATACGACAGAACCGGAGGAATCTTTGCTCTGTAAACTTTTATAAGTGCAGAAAAATGCCTGTTTCCAGTAGCTGAGTACAGTCGCGACATGGCCCCAGGATGTAAGTCACATTTCCTTTTTAAATGGTTTATTTGTTTGGTGTTTTTCATGTTATGTGAAAATATCCTGCCTAGGTAGGTATATTCCTCTACCTGCTCTAACCTCTCTCCACCCAACTTCCAGCAGTACTTAACGCCTTTTTTCTTTCTTGAGAATGCGACCACTTTGGTTTTATTTATATTGGGAGTTAGAAAATTGTCTTTAGAATAGTTATGTAGGATATCTAGAAGGCGTTGTAGTCCAAAAGGCGTTAAATCAAACATAACTATGTCGTCCGCGTATAACAGAGCGTGTATGCGTTGAGCGGCGATCTTCGGAGGCGTACATAACCCTTGTTGCAGATGAGAGGGTAGGTCACTTAAGTACAAAGAAAATAAGATCGGGCTAAAAGACACCCTTGTTTGAGGCCATTAGACGTACATATTATCTTAGACAAACCCTTGTCGCTCCTCATTTGAACACGGCACCATGTGTTACTGTGGAGATTCACAATTACTTGAAGTAGTGGTTCAGGGATTCCCATCCTCCTTAATTTATTCCACAGGGTTGGTCTGTCCACTCGGTCAAAGGCGGTGGAATAATCAATAAATGCTGCGTATATGGGTTTTGATTTCCCTACTGTATATTTATCTAAGATGGTCTGGAAAATTGCTATGCTGTCGGTAACTGAATGATTGGGTCGAAATCCGGCCTGAAACATGGGTATTAGACCCTGTGAAAATGCCCAGATTTTTAGTCTGTCCAGTACTTCCGCTGCAAAGATTTTCCCGGAAGCGTCCAACAGCGCTATTTGTCGGTAATTTCCCGCTATATTTCTATTTCCTTTTTTATATATAGGAATAATTGTACTTCCCTGCCAGGACTTCGGTATTTTGCCAGTGTCAAAGATGTAATTGAACAAAGGCGAGAGCGTCAGGCTCCACTCCTTAGGGTCAGCTTGGTAGACCTTAATAGGGATCTGGTCAGGGCCTGACGCGCCCGTGCTTCTTGCCTTTCTTATGTTCGTGGCAATGGAAACTGCCGAAGTCTTGATGATTTTGGTGTCTTTACTTTCCGTCTCATGATCTAGAACCTTCCTTTCAGAAAAAGATGAATTAGATTTATATAGGTTGCTCAGGTAAATGTCCCAGTCCTCCGATGATACAGGGATAGCTTCCAGCTTCTTTTTAGATCCAGTCATTTTAGCAATCAAAGACCAGTATTTACGCTGATTACGTTGTTTGGCTGCTAATTGGATGTCAACCCAGTTAGAGTCCTGGATCTGCTTTTTATGTTTAGTTTTCTCTCTTTGTATTTGATTCTTTAGTTTGTTAATTTCCACCCTATTTGCCGTAGAGAAATTCAAATACTGGGCTCGGATAAGTCTATTAAGTTTTTTTACAGTTGGTTGATTCCGTTTTTTATTCTTATTGATGATTTACTTTTCGAGTGTCTATGCTGTTGTAATTTATTTTCGAGCGCATTCTTAAGATTGTAGACTATATTTTCATAGTTCGTTATAGGATCGTCTGAATGGATGTTAGTCAGCAATTGGGTGTGGGCAATTAAAGCTTTTATATAGTCCAAGTTTTCCGAGGACCAATAAATCCGACGCTGGGCTGTATTTACTTCGATTGTAGATTTTTGAAATATTGGCTGATAGGCGAAGGTGGTGGGTGCCGTCCAGAGAGTTGTTAGATGTAAAAGAGCGTGATCGCTCTCTTCTGTAAAATGGATTGTGAGGTGAGTAATTTGTTCCTTTTCATCCATCCCACAGATGAAATAATCGAGAGTAGAAGAAGTTCCATTTCCCTGTCTAGTATGTGATGCTGGTATATCTCCTTTAGTATTACCATTTAGGATTGTCCCGTTTATGCTGGGGAGGAGTGATAGTAATGATCTTCCTCTCTTATCTGATTTGGCTCCCTTGGGGAGTTGTGGGAGGGACGTTTCGAAAAATTCTTCTTTAAAAAGTTTTGCCCATTTCTCGATTTCACTATTTGAAATTTTGCCATTCAAATCGCCCATTATTATGTATGGCATGTAGGAGGGATCGTCAAGTATGTGGATAATAGTTTCCATTAAGTGATCAAATAGGGTATCATGTTTGTTACTCGGAGGAGCATAGATGTTAAAAAGCAATATTTTGTTCTGGGCGGCTGTTGATTGAGTTTTAAATGACACCTTAATGCATTGCAAGTTATCTAAGTTTGTATCTATGATTTCTTGAGACCAAGAGTATTCCTCGCGTAGTAAAATTGCCAAACCACCCTTTGCGTGGCCCCTATTGGATTTTTTTGCGGGAATTTTGTACACATAGTATCCTTTTTGAGAGAAGGTTGTGGTTGACCATGTTTCCTGTAGAGCAAGAATATCCGGATGATTTTTTGTGGCTTCTATCATTTTTTTAGTAGTTTACAGGCCATATTCCATGTCGTAATCGTCAAACCTTTGCTAAACCCAATGTTGTTGAAGGTTAGCCGTTTTTTTACAGTTTAAAGTCTCCGATATCCATGCCCAAGATTTTATAGTTTTTCCAACGTCACTTCGTTCTGACTCTTGGGACCATACTGTCCTTTCACCTTGAGTTACTTGAATTTTTAGTGTGTCATTTCCCATTGCATTTGGTGCAAGGTCTCCCCATTTGGTATGAAAATTTTTTTTTCTTTGATCAAATAGTCCAATTGATCCGTTATTTTGGATACTTTTTCTAGGTTCAGATATTAAAATCACATCATAGCCGTTTTTATGTAGGATTTCCTTCTCTCTAATTATTATTCCTGGGAGTACTGGAGATAGAAATGAGACTAGTGCTAGTTTATCATTTTCTTTGTTCGGAAAGAACACCAAGTCTATTTCGTTACTTGTAAGAGATTGTAGAGATGGTATTTGTTGTAGGAGATTGATTATTCTGCCTCGATTAAATGGCAGATTGTCTGTAGGAAAAAGTTCTTCAATTATTACATGCTTTGATGGTGTTCCTTCCCACGGCTGGGATTTGCTATCATGTATTTCTTTTGTGACATTGATCTTTGGCCCTGTTGTTTTTGTTATTGGGGCCGGACGATAAACTTCTGCTTTAGGATTCAAAGTTTTCACCATCGGTGTTGTTTGAATAACTGAAGGTTCCGCCAGTGTAGGAGTAGAAGAAATTGATTCGGCGTTTTGGACCTTTGCGGGATTGATGAAGATAGTAGATTTTTGGAATTTAAGTTTACCCCCTTTTTTCTTTTGAATTCTTCTTAATGGCTTTCTTCTCCTTTTGTTGCCCCTGGCTTCTTCCAGATCATTAGTTCTTGGAGTCTTCTCCTTTTGGTTTGATTCCGGTTCGGTGTGGACTCTAGTTATCTCTACTTTATTATCGCGGACAATTGGATCTAAGTCAGTATGATTAGTGTATTTTGAGAAAATGGGGTACTGTTTAGTTGTATTTTTAGGAGTATTTTTAGGATCTTCTCTGAATAGTCTCTTAAGAGAGTAAGTGATAGGAGATTTTTTCTTTTTTCTTAATTCCTTCGTTTTTGACTCTATTATTACTACTTCCGTAGTTTGTGAACTTGTTTCTCGTTTTTGTGGAGACAGAGTTCGGTTTTTTGGGTCATCTTCCAAATGTGGCATGTTATCTGTTTCGTGTTGTTTTGTCAATACGTTAATTAGATCTTTTTTCCTTTTTTCTTCCACTAGGAATTTAAGAATACCTATTTGTACATCGAGGGTGTCATCTGAATTTGCTAGGATTTGACCAAGATGAGTGAGGACCGATTCCAAAATTTCCTGCAGGGAGAAAAGAGCTTTTGACAGGGGAGAGACAGAGTTTGCAGAAGTTAAGTTTGGAAAAAAAGGATCAGTAAAGGTCGCATGATTTGAATAATGATGGGGTGATTTTTCAGGAGAACTGGTAAATGGCTGTTTTTGGCTTAATGGTAATTCCGATTTTTTATTTTCTGTTTTCGTGATATTACATGCGTAATCCTCTAGGCAGAATTGACTTTCCAGAGGTTTTATAGGGGTTAAGGATTTTATTTAAAACGTCTCATGGGCCGATTTTTGAGGATCCTCTGCTAGAGAGATCTTTGTTTGATTACTCTCAGAAGTTATGGAGCTTTGGTTGTGATTACATTGGTGGGAGGAAAGTAGCGACTGATTTTCGACCTTAGTATCCATGAGTTCGAGCTTATTTTCTACTTCAGGAGTGATGATTGATGAATGATTTTTCAAAGGTAGAGTGGAGAAATATTTATTTATAGCTGATGTACAGGATAATTGACCGGGTTTTAGTGCTTTATCGGATGATTTTTTGACAGCTTCTTCAGTGCCCATACGCCTCATGTATATTGTGCGTGATCGTAACTTTTTTAGTGCCATTAAGGAGACCAGTAAGTCTACTGAAGGTTTTATGAAGTTACTCTTGTTTCGGAGAAGAATTTTAAGGTTGACTTAGGTAACAGGTTAGGGCCAGTTGGAAGAGTGAGAATGTATTATACTAACAAAGAGTGAGTAATATAGTAATCCGCGTTCCTTGGCCTGTATCAACTCCTAGATGAGTCAGTTGTTAATGTGCATGTCTCACCTTGGATATTTGCTGTTTGTTCCCGTTACTCATGAGGTCCAGAGCAATAAACGAAAATGGGGTGGCCCGTCCCGTCCTCGTTCGTCCCCGGACGGCCAAAGACGGCCCGCCCTTTGCCCGGCCTTCGCCCGCGCGCGTCCCGCGTGAGCGAGGCTAAGTTGAGTAATGACTTGTTTTACAATAGGGGGCGTGGCACTGGAAGGGGGCCCGGCTCTCACGGGAAGAGGATCCAGCAGGGAGTGTTGTTTGCTGGTCCTCGCAGTCCCGGGGCCGGCGCCTCTTCCTCCTCTGCAGCCACAACGTTGATTCCTCGGTGTCAGGCAAGGTCAGCAAAGTCTTTCACCTTATTAGCAGCTTCTTAGCAGGAGCAGGTTAGAACGCGGATCCCGATGCTTCTCTTAGACGAGCGGCACCCGCAGAGCGGGGGCCGCAAGAAGTTATCGGTGCTGGCTGGAGGTGTGGCACTGGAAGGGGGCGCGGCTCTCACGGGAAGAGGATCCAGCAGGGAGTGTTGTTTGCTGGTCCTCGCAGTCCCGGGGCCGGCGCCTCTTCCTCCTCTGCGGCCACAACGTTGATTCCTCGGTGTCAGGCAAGGTCAGCAAAGTCTTTCACCTTATTAGCAGCTTCTTAGCAGGAGCAGGTTAGAACGCGGATTCCGATGCTTCTCTTAGACGAGCGGCTCCCGCGGAGCGGGGGCCGCGAGAAGTTATCGGTGCTGGCTGGAGGTGTGGCACTGGAAGGGGGCGCGGCTCTCACGGGAAGAGGATCAAGCATGAGCGGATTTTGCGGATTGGCAATCCGCGAATTTGCGGATTTGCGAACTCGCAATCCGCAAAATCCGCGAATTCCCGCGAATTTGCGGATTTTTTTTTTTTTTTGTGTTCGCCCGTGTTTCTGCCAGTTCGCGAGGGTTTTTACAATTTCGCAATTTGCGAACTTACCTGTCGGGTCGCAAGTTTTGCGAACTTGTTGTTTCTACGTGTCCAACCTGTTTGGGACACTCTTCTTCATCACTGCCACTCTCTGTCACCACTGCCACTCTCTGACTACTCATGCCACCCTCTGGCCCACCCATGCCACCCTCTGTTTCATCACCACACCCTCTGGTTGTCCAGTGTACATTATTTTCGGCAAAGCAAAGCACACCTTCCCTGCCTCAAGTGACCTGAATTAATTTGGGGCTGATTAATGTGTCACAGAATATTTTTTTAGCTGGCACCTGCTTCCTTAGTGCGCCCTGATTAGTGATCTTTTGCACTTGCTAAGTGCTTTCATTGTTGCAAAATTAGTTACAACACCTGCCCTGCCCCAACTGACAATAATGAATTAGGGGCTGATTAATGGATTTTAACTTCCAGCCTGGCTCCTGCTTGTCTCCCTTAGCTGTAATTCATGACCTTTGTGGCATATGTGTAACTATTCTGAGGTTCAGAGCAGGGTCACATAATAGTTTCAACTGGCAACTGAACTCTGGAGGGGCCCCTCAGGAAGCACTACAGGAAATGGCTACTAATGATGTGCCTGAACTTTTGAACCTGGTAAGTAGTTACTTTCAGTTTTGCTTAGATCGTATTTCTGCAATTTCGCACTTATTCGCGGGGCGCGAACTCACGCGAACAGTGCGAGCAGTGCGAGCAAAATCCGCTGCTCGCGGATTTGCGGATTTTGCAGGAAATTCGCAAATCTCGCGGATTGCGGATTTCCCGAAAATCCGCAAAATCCGCGAGCGGAACGGATTTTCCGCCCATGCCTAAAGAGGATCCAGCAGGGAGTGTTGTTTGCTGGTCCTCGCAGTCCCGGGGCCGGCGCCTCTTCCTCCTCTGCGGCCACAACGTTGATTCCTCGGTGTCAGGCAAGGTCAGCAAAGTCTTTCACCTTATTAGCAGCTTCTTAGCAGGAGCAGGTTAGAACGCGGATTCCGATGCTTCTCTTAGACAAGCGGCACCCGCGGAGCAGGGGCCGCGAGAAGTTATCGGTGCTGGCTGGAGGTGTGGCACTGGAAGGGGGCGCGGCTCTCACGGGAAGAAGATCCAGCAGGGAGTGTTGTTTGCTGGTCCTTGCAGTCCCGGGGCCGGCGCCTCTTCCTCCTCTGCGGCCACAACGTTGATTCCTCGGTGTCAGGCAAGGTCCGCAAAGTCTTTCACCTTATTAGCAGCTTCTTAGCAGGAGCAGGTTAGAACGCGGATTCCGATGCTTCTCTTAGACGAGCGGCTCCTGCGGAGCGGGGGCCGCGAGAAGTTATCGGTGCTGGCTGGAGGTGTGGCACTGGAAGGGGGCGCGGCTCTCACGGGAAGAGGATCCAGCAAGGAGTGTTGTTTGCTGGTCCTCGCAGTCCCGGGGCCGGCGCCTCTTCCTCCTCTGCGGCCACAACGTTGATTCCTCGGTGACAGGCAAGGTCAGCAAAGTCTTTCACCTTATTAGCAGCTTCTTAGCGGGAGCAGGTTAGAACGCGGATTCCGATGCTTCTCTTAGACGAGTGGTTATTGTATCTAATCTAACAATTACATATAATCACATTAAACACTGTCATGGCTAGTGCATCATCCCTGCAAGGATACGACAAACATGCACTGTTATTTTATGATCATGATGGAGATAGAGACAACGGGCTCAAACTGTCTCCAATATCAGGGGCCTCTTCCACTTGAGTCTGCTGTAAGAGATATTGCAGCAAGGGTACCCAAATGTCCTTAGGCTTAGAGGATGTAGGAAATTCTTCCGTGAATATTTCAAGATTATCTTTACAGTGAACCAGATCAAGGAGCCAATGTTGGAGACGGGGAATTAGTGTGCTCTCCCAGGTGAACGCTACACGTCGTTTAGCCAATAACAGTGAGAGTTTAACAAATCTGCCGAGCACTCCCTGCAGTTCAGGAACATAGCTAAGCAGAAACACCACAGGTGTGCACTCCATGGTAGCTCCGGACATTCGCTGATTGCAATTCAGTACGTCAATCCAGTATTTGGCCACCGGTGCACAATACCACGCCAGATGCCAGAAGTCAGCATCCAGATGTCTGCATCTTTTACAGTTACTCGCATCTCGAAGGCCACACGTATATAGTTTAAGAGGAGTGGGGTATCCCTGGTGGATGTATTTGAAATGTATAAGTCTCAGGTTTCCATTGGAAGTGAGTTTGCCTGTGAGGGTGCAAATCTGTTCCCATTCGATAGGTGTCAGTGGTGGGTCAAGCCGCTCGTTCCAGCGACTTAGGCTTCTGTCAGTGCAGCTCTCCATTTCCTCACGCACTGCCCTATACAATTTAGTGACCATCTGACGCCGCGTGGGAGCTACCAGTAATAGCAGCAGGGCTTTTGAGGTATCGGGTTCAGCAGCGAAGGAGGTATAGTGTTATTGGAGTGCAAGTTTCAGACAATGGAGCGTGAATTGAAATGAGAGACTGATTAACAATGTGTTGCATGTTTGCGGCCGTGAGAAAATGTTCATCAGGATATGTGTCCCGCATATGATCTAATCCCACCTCCTTAAGCAGCTTCATCGACACTGACTCGTGCGTCACCGAAAGCGCTGCATGATGTGCTAGTGGTAGTGCAGGTGCATACAGGGGGAGCTTATTCGTAAGTTTCCCAATCGACTGCCAGGCTCCTATAGTGACATCCAAAGTGTTGATTTCGGCCCTTGGTGTGCCTCTACGTGTGTGTGTCAGCACTCCAGCAACTGGAACAGGGTGTGCATCCCCATCCTCTATGGCTACGTAAGGTGTGAAAGCGTGTGGGTGATACCAATGAAACGCATATTGCGCTTGGGCACATAAATAGTAAAGATAGAAATCTGGGGCGTTAAAACCTCCCCTTTCATAATCAAGCGTGAGTGTCCTCCAGTTTACCCGGGCTGCCTTGCCTCTCCAAATAAGTCTTAACAATTGAGTGCGCACCGCGGTGAAAAATTGGGCCGTCAATTTTATAGGAATGTTACTGAAAAGATACAAAAAGCGAGGCAGAATTACCAATTTAATCAAGGCGATACGATCTCCCAGTGAAAGAGGCAATGCCGACCATCTGTCCACCTGTTGCTCTAAGTCCGCGAATGCCCTGCCGTAGTTTCTCTTATGACCAGTTCAGGATCGCGGTGTACCCCCACCCCCAGATATTTAACCGGCCCTGTGGACCACAATAGTGGGTACTCCATGCTAGGTGGAGTGGTGATTGCCGTCAAAGGTATTATAACCGATTGATCCCAATTTATGTTGAGGCCTGAAAATAAACCGAACTGGATATATTCCCGCAGTACCTGAGCAAGGTAATGCTGTGGCTTCTGGATAAATAAAACCATATCGTCGGCGTAAAGGGATATGCCCACTGGGCGGTGGTGAAAATTGAGTGCCGTTGCCCTGTGCCTTTGTCTAATTACACAGGCCAAGGGTTCGAGCATAACGGCGAACAATAGCGGAGATAGTGGGCATCCTTGTTGTGTGCCACGTTCAATACAAAAAGGTTTGGAAGTAAATCCCTCTATCCGAACCATCGCTGACGGTTCAGTATACAATAGCTGCACCCATCGCAGGAAGACAAGCGGAAACCCCATGCAAGTTAAAACATGGCTCCTGTACGGCCATTCGATCGAGTCGAAGGCTTTCGCCGCGTCGAGCATGACCGCCGCTGCAGGGAGCTCCGGACTGAGCACATGAAACATGGCAAATATGGTCCGCATGTTATGGGATGTCGATCTTTCAGGTATGAAGTCTGATTGATCCGGTAAGATCAAAAAGGGCATTAATGGTTGAAGTCTTGTAGCTAATATTTTGGCAAGAATTTTTGCATCCAGATTAATTAATGAAAGGGGACGATACGAATCGCACGCGGACTGAGGTTTATTTTTCTTAAGCAGCGCTATGATTAAGGCCGAGAGGTGTACATTGCTTTATAAAAATCTCTGAATTGGTCCACTATATCCAGGGGTGCATAGTACTCTGTACCCTGCTCATCCACTATTTTAGAGATATGATGATGAACAGTTCTGAACTTCAGTTTGAAGGCCAATTGTCTGCCCGGCCTACCCCCTTCCCCGTATGATCTGGCAATGTGTCTACTTGAGATATAGTTGACCTCTTGTTGAGCCAGTGAATCATGTTCCCGAAGCGCCTCATGCAGTCGAGGTAGGGTGGATGTGCAGGGTGCGGATGCATATTCCCGTTCGAGGACCGTTAGCGAATATTCTAATTTCTGAAATTGACCCCTAATGTCCCGTAATATTCCAGCTGTGGTGCTGATACAGACCCCGCGTATAGTAACCTTGAAGGCCTCCCACAGTGTGGCCACGCTGTCAACTGTACCCCCGTTAAATTCAAAATACTGCGTTATCACCTTCCGAATAGTGCTTTCATAAACAGGATCCAGGAGAGCTTCTGCGGCGAATCTCCAGTTAAATTGACGTCGCAGGTTCGAGGGAATAAGGAGCTCTAGCCGCACCGGGTTTTGATCGGACAGTGTGCAAGGCAGGATCTCAACCCCCGTGACCCAGTCATTGGCTTTCGCACCCAGGAGCCAGTAGTCCAGGCGGGACCAGCTGTGGGGTGTTGGTGTAGCATGGGTACCTATGCAAGTCTCCGTGGGTCTGGTGTGCCAGACGTCCAGTAGCCCAAATTCCGTCATGGCGTTTAGTTTACAGTGAGCTACCTTGAGTTTGCGAGAAATGTGGGGACTTGATTCATCAAACAGTGGATCCAAATGTGTATTAAGATCTCCCCCACCCACAGTATTGTGGAGTCCGGCCAGTGGCGGAGTTCATGAAACATGCTGTGAAATACCTGTGGTTCATCCACACCCAGGCCGTAAATGTTTACAATCGTGATCAACGTCATACCTAGTTTCCCATGTACCATGGTACAGCAGCCTTCGTAGTCAGTATATGTATGAATGGGTGTAAATAGTATACCCTTTTTAATCAGGATCAGAACTACTCTAGAGTAGGCGGAGTAAGATGAAGCTAATTTATACCCGGCCCATCTACGTGCTATCCCCTCTTCTGACATGGTGGTGAGGTGGGTCTCCTGTAAAAGCGCAATGTGTACCCCCTGTCTATCCAAATATGCAAATATTCTTCTGATCTTTTGAGGAGTTATGAGGCCCCGAACGTTCCATGTAAGAAGAGTACAGTTGTCACCTAACACCATATTGGTGATGTAGTCGTAGCCTAAAATTACAAATGAGCATGCAACCTAACAAAACAGTACTTGAACATTCCAACACCATCCATAGTGCAATCCAGAAGAACACAGTCCAATAATAATTGGACCTATCCCAGATTCCCCCCCCCGCCCAGCGTCATGAATAGACCACCCAAATGCCTCTCTAAACGGTAATTCCAAATACCCATCTCCTCTTCCCTCCACCCACTTCAGCAACCACAACCTGCCAAAGCCATCCCAATATTTGTCCCAAAATAACAAAAAGAAAACTTGCAAAGTCAACAGTTTTGGGGATTTCCCAGTGGGGCGCATAGGGACACAGTACTCCTCCCCAATAGGTACGGGAGGTGGACAGAGAGCTGGTCAACTGTGTTCCCGCCTAGGCACATGAAGGTCAAATGTCTAAGTAATACAACAGTCCCCCAATAAAACTGAAAATCTTAACTGACAGTCCAGCAGTCAGGACGTGGCCTGCAGTGTCAGCAATCAATCCACCCGAACTCCCGGCTGAAATGGATAGTCCGTCTTTTGCTGTTCACCGGTAGCTACAGAGGAGTCATCAGCAGCGACAGGTAGTTATCGTCCGTTATCACTCCAAACTCTGTTGGTGCGCTGAGGAAGGATGTCACCTCTTCTTTGCTGGTTGGGGCCGGGTCATCGCAGATTGCCTTCATGTTGGCATGCTTGGGCGTGATGCCGTGTTCTCCGATCTCGTGCCCCAAGTATGTGACCGACGTCATTCCGAGTCAGCACTTCTCCCATTCTGCTGTTAGCCCATTGCTCTCTAGGACTCGAAGCACCATGCCCAGCTTCCTATCATGATCCTTCCGATCTTTTCCCATTACCAGTATATCGTCCTGGAAGTACTGTACCCCCTCGATGTCTTTAAAAAGGCAGTGCATCAGTTTCTGAAAAACGTCCGCTGCTGATGCAAGGCCAAAGGGCATGCAACTGAATTGGTAACACCCGAAGGGGTTATGAACGAAGTCAGTTTCTGGCTTGCTGGGTGCAGGGCTATCTGATTATAGGCCGAAGCGAGTTCAATAATGGAGGACCACTTTACCCCTTTCGTCTTGGACAACATTTATTCGATGCGTGGCAGCGGGAATTTCTCCACTATTATGCATTTATTCAGTTCTCGAAGGTCTACACAGAGACGAACCTTGCCATTTGGTTTCATTGCCACCACCAGAGCGCCAGCCACTCTGAGCTATTTATTGGCTCGATGATTCCGTGGGATATAGGCCTTGAGTTCTCCTTGAGGTCTATCCTGTGTGTGAATTTTTCCAATTTGCCGACTTTTCCACCAAACACTTTAGGAAACTCGCTCTTCATCTTCTCGTGTCCGGCCGGTGCTCCAGGGCTGTCATCAACACTTGCTTGTCTCCTCCAGGATCCAATTGTATTCCTAGGTCACCTTGGTCCATCCATCCTAGAACCGACGGTCCTATCTCTGCCACGTACAATTTCCACTCCGCACTCCGCCCTTTGAACTCAAACGTTAGGACTCTGTAACAACCATCTTAATGGTCTCACCGGTGTACGTGACCGGTCTTATGTCGGGAGGTTCTAGTCGCGTGCCCAGGCTTGGTCTGAAATTCTCCTCCCACACTGTCCTTTGGACGATGGCATACGGGGATCCCGAGTCCACTACGATTTTAATCTTCACTCCTCCTATCACCATGTCACACTGTGGCTTGCCGGAGCGCTTGCAGTCAATGCCCAGTACCTGACCTTCTACACACAGCACGTTGTCTTCTTTGTCTTGTTCTTCTTCTTCATCCTGCTGATCCTGCTTCACATACTTCACCGTGGGTCTCCTCACTTTGCGGCGGCACACCTTTTCATAGTGACCCACTATGCCACAGAACATGCATTTCGCCCTGAATGCTAGACATAGTTTGTCATAGGCCGCATGGGACTGGCTTCCACACCGGTAGCACGTGGACGTGCTTTCTTTGTTCTGCTTCCTCTGCTGTCCGGGTTTCTCCGTCCACCTGTTTGGCCCTTTACCTTCCTCTGTCGTGGTTTTGCTCCTTCCTGGTAGTTCTGCATCATCTACCTTGTTCACCATAGGCCTCTGGACAGGTTCTCTCTTGGCTGCATCAGCGCACCGTCTTGGTAGTTCAGCTTTTTTCACCATGGCAATCATCTCCTTCAGTGTGGCGTCTCCGTTTATCCATAATTTGTCTTGTACTGTTATGTTATGTTATGTTATGTTAGGTGGTATTTTGTATAGCGCTCGGCTACTCCGAAGAGTGTCCTGGCGCTTTATGACCTACAACAGAATCAAAGGGGCAGGCAAAAAAGGAACAGGGCCTACTGAATAAATAGCCAGGATTTCAGGTCCTTTCTTAAAGCCAACAGATTGGAATTCTTGCAGAGAACAATTGGCAGGGTATTCCAGAGCTGAGGCGCCAGGCGCTTGAAAGACCGGCCCACAGTCCGTGCTCTTCTTATAGCTGGGACCACAGCAAGAGACTGCGACACTGACCTCAGAGATCTAACAGGAAGATAGAGAGCCAGCCGTTTTTGAATATATTTGGCCCCAGAGTCATGGAAGGCCTTATGGGCCAGAGTAAGTGTCATAAAAACTATCCGTTTGCGGACAGGCAACCAATGTAGAGACTGCAAGAGGTCAGATGCTTTGGTACGGCTATGTAAGCCAAAAATGGCCCGCGAAGCCGGATTTAGGACCACTTGCAGCCGTTGCAGAAGGTCCTCCGGCAGGCCCAAATACAGGACGTTGGCATAGTCAAGCCGCGACCCAATAAGGGCCTGCACCGTAATCTTCCTATGCGCCAGCGGGAGCAGAGGAAGAAACCTACGGAGCATCTTCAGAAGGCCAAAGCATATTCCTGCTAAGCCGAGAATCTGGGGCTTCAGTGTCAAGCCGTTATCGACTTTCACTCCAAGGTTCTTGGCTATCGTGGTTGCGGCCGATGGAGGGAACATATCTACAGGCCACCAGTCCTGCCAGCTCGGATCAGACCGACAGCCGAAGACGAGCACCTCAGACTTATCTGAGTTGCACTTGAGGCTGTTTTGCTGGAACCATTTAAAAACAGCCTCAAGGCACCCTCGGATGCTCTCTCCGTCAAACTCCGACCCCTTCCCACAAGTGAAGAGGAGCTGGGTGTCGTCGGCATATGAAACGATCTGGGCCCCATATGACTCCGCCAGTGTCGCCAGAGGGGTCATAAAGATGTTAAAGAGAGTAGGGCTCAAAACAGAGCCCTGAGGGACTCCGACTTCCAATGGTGGCACTACAGCGGAGAAAGGGGGGGCCCGCTAGAAAAGATCTAAACCAGCTGAACACCATCCCCCTCAGACCAACCTCACTGAGTCTGGTGAGGAGACCCTCATGGGGGACGGTGTCAAAGGCCACCGACAGGTCGAGCATCACCAGCCTGGCCTTGCCTCCTCTATCCAGTACCTCCTTGATTGCCTCCGTAACTTCCAATAGCGCCGTCTCGGTGCTCAAGTTGGTACGGAAGCCGGATTGCGTAGAATGTAATAGGTTGTGGGTTTCAAGGAAATTAGAGAGGGATATGTGGATATGTTTCTCCACAATTTTGGCCAAGGCAGGCAGAAGGGAAATGGGCCTGTAGTTGGCAAAGACCTCAGGAACCAGGCTTGGCTTTTTAAGTAATGGAATAACCATCGCCTGCTTCCAGACAGAGGGGACCACTCCAGTACTGAGAGAAAGGTTCAACAAGGGATTGACAATGGGATTTATAACCTCCGCCATTCTAGGCAAAAACTTGGCTGGGCAGGGATCAAGCGGGGGACCCGACTTTAATTTAGCTAAGAGCTCCAAAGATGTACCTACGGGTAAAGATGGAAATTCCGAGAAAGAGGGCTCAGCGCTAACTCCAGATCCTACCAGGACACTAGCGCCCGGGCCTGTCACTGCCCCAGCTGATACAAAAGAGTCCTGAATGGTCTTAATTTTGGTGGTAAAAAAATTAGCCAATGAGGTCACCCAGGGTTTCGAGTGCGCACGTAGCGGCGTACTCATTTTAGGGGTGGTAAATTCCCTCACAATGGTAAATATCTCCTTGCAGGAATTAGTGGCCGCCTCAATTCTCTTAGAGAAATAAGTTTTCTTTTCAAGCAGAATAGCTTGATGGTAGGCTTTGATGGAAGCTCTGTACGCCAGCTTGGCCGTGGGGTCGTACTGACGGCGCCAGGCCCTCTCTGCGACCTTACACTGCCGCCGTGTCAAAGCCAGGGCTTCTGTGAACCAAGGAGCGGAGACACGTTTGGCAGATTTTTGAGGAGCAATTTCAGGGGCAGGTTCCTCTAGCCTTTCAATAAGCCAAGTCTGCATAGAAACCAGATCCCTCTCCAAATCCCCGGACAACGGACAAGGGAGAAGCAAACAAGCCTGGGCCAACATTTCTGGGGATACACGGTGATAGGCCCGTGGGGCCTGACAAGGACGTAAGGGAGTACTACATGGTGGGTTGTTAGTGCATAGGATACAAAATTTAATCAGATAATGGTCCGACCACAGCACCGGAGATGGAGGGGACATGTCAATTGGAGCGGTGGAGAACACCTGGTCCAGGGTATGACCTTTATTGTGAGTAGGCACAGTAAGGTAGGGGGAGAGACCGAGGGGGGAAGTGATATCACAGATTTTAATCGTATCCATATCCACTCCCTCGTCCATATGGATGTTAAAATCCCCCAGTACGATACAGTGCTCTACCCTCAGGCACATTGCCGCTGCCACTGCCTGCAACTCTTTATAAAAAGAGGCCGTAGGTCCCGGCGGTCTATAGATCAATAACCCTGCACATGATTGGTGTGAAGACAGCGATATAGAGAAAGCCAGGGATTCGCAACCTGAAATAACCTCAGTGGGAATAATAGAGCATGTTGCAGACCTTTTTACCACAATTGCCACCCCCCACCCCTGCCTTTAACCCTATCCTGCCTAAAAATAACATAATCGGGGGGGATCGCCATAGCAATGTCTGGATTCGAAGCCTCCCCCAGCCATGTCTCGGTGACAAACAAACACAAGGGCTCCTCTGTAGTCAGGAGCTCATGGATATCCAGAGCATGCCTGCTCAGCGATCTTGTATTGAGGAGCAGACACAAATGCTTAGAAGAAGCCGCACTGATAGGAGAGACACCGGCGGGGGCATTTCCCGGGATCCAGCCACAGCCCGAACATCGTCTCTTACCCCTATGCCGCCCCGGAAAAACCGTGCAGCAGGAGCTCCCTCCTCTTCTCACCCATTTTCTAAGAGCCAATAACTCTACAGCTGTATACCTCAGCATGGTACCAGGAGATGCCCAATCAGGAGTTACCTCCACCGCATCCGTCCGCCTCCGGGACGCTGACGGGCGCAGACGGGCTTTCCTTTGGCGCTCCTTAGGCGCGAATTAGGCGAGTCCGCACTGCGCGTCCGCTGCGCGGAGAGAGGACCCACCGGTTTTATGCCGTCTCAGCCGAGAGGGGTCAGAGCAAAGCGCCACACTAGTCCGCCGACCAGCATGCCAGACTCACCCCCAAGATGGCCGCTCTCGCTCCCGCTTCCACTACACTCCTCCTACGGGTCCCAGAGACCCCAGCGGCACCTAATCGGCCGTGAGGATGGGAAAACACCCGGTGTAAGCTCCTGCGCGGCGGCGCCGACACAGTAGGGCAGAGAGGAGGACTGGGCGAGGCAGGGCGAGCAGAGAACAAAGGCAAAGGCAGATCGAGAAGTTACCCGGCTTCCGCCTCAGATAACGAAAAAGGAAGTAAGGTGAAAACAGAAACACAATAAGTTTGGCACATTAAAAGCACAGTGCTAAGGTAAAAATACAGCGCTAGCAATGTCTTGTTGGTGGTGTGCATGACTATCTGGTCTTTTATGAATTAGTAGTGCAGAGCACTGAATTTGCATGTTATCGCCAGCTTCCTCAACGCAGCGACGTAGTCGTCTATGGTTTCGCCCGCTTCTTGTTTCCTCTGCTGGAAATTGTATCGGTCTATGGATGTGCACACTGCTGGACAATAGTGGTTGTTCAGATCTTCTATTGCATGTCTGAATACGTCGCCGTCTGCATTTGGTCTGGGCGTGGGCACAAGATTCTAAAATGCTCTTATCCCTTCCGGGCCTAGGTTGTGCAGGAGTATCCTCCTCTTCCTTATACTGGGGAAGGCTTCTCCGTTCTCGTCTTCCAGTGCTACAATGTAGTTCATGAAGTACTCTTTCCAGTCCTCCCACTTCATTAGAGGCTCTCCAGGCTTGGGTAAGAACGGGATCGGCGTCGTGAGTGAAGACGCCTGCGCACTCATTTCGGCGCATCTTTCTGGTTCCACCCCTGGACATTTCGGGCTACCCGGCGCGTTTGCACCCTCACCCTGCACTTGGTTCAGTTGGGGTCCTTCTGCCCCCCTTTCTCTGCTCCTCGCTGACTCCACCAGGGCCTCGACAGGGTGCAGGTAATTTCCTGTATTCACTGCCCTCGGTGTCCTTCCTCCGCCACTGTGCGCTCACCCTCTGGGTTCACCGTGAAGTGCGTCCCTTACTACACACTCTTTCTTTTTTTTGCTGTCTTGTGCCCCTGTGTCAGGTATCTCGATGTCCTTGTGCTGCTCACCTCCTTTTTTTTTTCTTGCCTCTGCCACGCTCTCCTGTTTTGTTGCTTAGTGCTTGGTACCTCCTTGCTCGTCTAGTTGCTCCTCGTGGTGGCCCACCAGTCTGTGTTTTTGCCTCTCCTTTCTGGGTCAGGTCCTTTATGCCATTTTATCATTCGCTTTCCTCTCCTAGGGCATCCCGCCCTCGTCGCCACTGTAAGGAAGCTATTTCCACTGAGAAGAACCACCAGTGAGGCAGATGAGGGGGAGCTTGGCGTTTATTATATTTATTAACATTAACAGGAGAGCGCCGGGCGTCCGATGTGCTCCGGTCGTTTCTCCCGACTCGCGCATGTGCAGTGCGCTAAAGAAAGGGCTGCTACGCCGTGACGTAGCGCGCATAAACTAGAGCACAACACTACAAAGGTTTGTACAACAAAGTACTAAGCACCACCAGCCGGTAATGCAATCAGGATTATGGTTCCGCCCACCACTGCAGCAAAACCAGGTTACAAGAGGCAGACGAGGCAAAGAACAACCAAAAACAAAGTTTAAATGTTTTCTTGGAACAGCTGGAACACGCTCCAGTGTTTCTTTGGTACGAGCAAAAAAAACAAGGTAAAGAAAAACGAGAGCCGCGGAAGGAAAAGAAAACGCGCCTGAGTTTCTTTTCACGATACAGGCGGCTCTGACCAGCAGTTAACAGAGAACACAGGGAGACACGGTATGAAGCGCACGCTTCTTCCTGTTATTACCTGGACCGCCCAATTGCTCGGAGACGATCCAAAACACGGGTCCAACTAGTGGGAGAAAAGTATCCTCGTAAAATTCAGGAAAACGCTGAATGTGCTTCACTCTGGAATCCGGCGGGGAGTACCATATGACATGACGAGCAATCCAAACTGATTGTCAAGCACCGGTCTAGGATGAAGGAGGTGCTTATGAATGGCTTGCCCTCTGCCTTCCTCGAACTTGCCCCGCTGCCTGCTGGGAATTGAAGTACATTGGGCCCTTTCTCACTTTAAACCTCGGAGCTGGTGTGTAACTTTTGCGGTAAATAGCCTATATACTTATCTTCAGGTGGGTAATCGCTACAATAAAGGAAAGTTTGGTGATAGAAAGTTTATTGGGGTTGGTTAAAATTGGGGGGACTTGGGTAAGTGTATGTCAATGTATAGTGAGGTTTCATGTAGTCTGTAAGGCAATTGGCAGGAATTTTTGATGATTTGTGATATGCACTTGTCTCATTAAAGATTCCTTTTTTCCCATTCAAGTAACATTGTGGTTTCTGTGTGTGGGTTCTTAGGGGGTGGGGCAGTGATAAGTGGGAACACTCTCCTTGGTCTTTTGGAGTGAGGTCTGTGGGTGGGTGCCATAGCTGCATAGAATATACTGGGCATGCCGTGGGTGGGTTCTCAAGCCATTTCTTTAGTAGGGCCCAAGACTAGGAACTTCTTTCGGCAGTACATAGTGAACTGCTACCAGTGGTGGTGACGTCTTTCAGAATTTTAGGCTCCCTCCTGCCCAGTTAAGATACGTTGGTGAGTAAAACCTTTAGGTTACAGGGGGCGATGAGTTGTACTAAGGGGACTTTGCCTTTGCTCCTGTACAGATAGTTTAATACAGGTCATGGAAAAGGGATTTGGTTGTTTTAAGGTGGTAATGTTGACATAGGAGCATAATTGGGGGAAATGAAGTTGTGATTGTCACTGATAAATAGGTAGGTGCTATAGAGGTGGCAGGTTATAGGCTTTTAGGATAGGTTACACTCATGGTTGGTCTCCCTACCAGTCTGTAGGATCAGCTCAAGGGAGGCAAAAGAAAGTGGGGTTGTGGGGTGGATAGAGTTATTAGGCCATAATAGCGAGTTGAAAGCAATTGTGGTTAATGGAGTTTTGCCCTTGGGGGCTGGAATTATTGACCACTGTTCTAAAAGGTGAAGGTAGTTTCAGCACAGAAGGTTTGTTGGGTTGATTGAAGGTTAGGAGAGTTGGACAGGTTTATGTTATTGTATAGTAAGGTTTCATTTAGCATATAGGCAATATCCATGATTTTTTTGCCGATTTGTGATATGCGTCTGTCTAATTAAAGCAGTCTTTTGCACATTTAGGAGAAGATGTGGTTCCTATGTCTGCACTGTCGTGTCTTAATTTGCACTGCATTATCCTGCAGCCGTTCCAGTTCAGCTTATAATTTCTGCTTGTTTTTAACTTTTTTTAAATTGGTTCCATTTTTTGTTTGCAGTTTTTTATAGCACACATTTGGCCCAAGGGCATTGGAGAGTACTAGTCTGGTACTTTACAATAGTACCAGAGTAGTACACTATTTTTTTTAGAAACCTTCCCCATACAATTTTACTCCATACTGGTTTTTCTTCAAACACATCCTTAATTGCTTGTGGCACCAGCAGAGCTGTGGACTACCCTGGAGTGGACTCTTCGAGGCCGCTGGACTGCCTTGGTCCTCTGATTTCTGGCCTCCTTCCACCTGCCTTGTGCTGTGACTTCACCCTCTGTGGGGTGTGCTAGGTCGGGAATACCTCCGGGTAACTCCAAGCTGTCCTGCAACACTTAATTCCTGTGCCAGGGTCAGACTGACTGTGCCCCATGTGAGACCATGACATCGCCCTGCGGTCCCTCGGCAGAGGGCCTTTGCACAGCTATTGTGAATCACCTATCTCTCTCCTGGGGCTGTGACTACTGTTTTGGGCTCCGCGGTCTGCCCTTCAGACCGGGGTAAGCGACGCTCTATTGTGTCCCACCCTTCTCCTGCTGCACTGCTGCATATGGCTCACGACCTGGTTATGGATAGCCGCCGCCAAGCAAACTGTTCACCAGTGCTTAATTTGAGCTGGTGGTTCCCGGTGCTCAGCACTGGCATTTAATCATCAACACCTGCGCATTTCATTAAGGACACATTCATTTATGGTAGGCACATGGAGATTAAGTGATTTGCCCCGAATAACATGATGTTGAGCGGATGCCGAGACTCGAACCTGGTCCCTAGCTTCGAGGTCGGCAGCTCTGGCCATTAGGCTACATCCTCTCCCCACTTTCATGGTTACTAATTGGTTCTGTCTTATACGGCGCTAAGAGAAATGGGCTGATGCAAGCTGCCTCCTGACGAGAGCACCAACACTTATTTTTTTTACAAATTAATCACTGCTGTCCACTCTTCACCCTGGACCTATGAGACCTGGTGAAACCGCGGGACCTGAACCCTAAGCACACCTTCTACGCTATGGGGACCCTACCCCGTACTCTCTCATATCTTGCAGGCGTCTGCTTATCCCGGGGCCTGCTCTATACCCTTTAGAATACTCACCCTGTCAATTAGCAGAATCCTAGGGTGCTCTTACAGCCACAAGGGGGTTACTGTGGATCCCCCTGCCACCGTACAGTCCCCCACTACTAAACTGGACACCATTTTAGCTGCCATAAGCTCCACTAGAGATGCATTTGAAAAGCAAAATAGACTCATTAGTGGTGGACATGGAGCTGCTACGGGATGACCATAGGAAGATGATGGACTGTGTTCACCAGGTGGAGCCTGAAAGTTTGCTGCTAGGCCCTGCATCTAAAATGCATGCTGAGGACCTGAGGACACTGATGGGCAGGGTCAAGACTCTAAAGGCTTCTATTGACGACCAGGAGGGTAGGGTCCATCAAAATAACATCAGATTGGTGGGCCTACCAGAGTGGATTAAGGGGACATAAATACTCACATTCCTAGAGGACTGGCTACAAGGGGTGATAGCCCCAGGGGGCTTGCCGAACCATTCTGTCCTGGAGCATACACACAGAGTACCAGCGCCTCCCCCAAGCCTGGAGCCCCTCCACAGCAAGTGGTGTCCAGACTATTACACTACAGGGATCTAGACTTTCTTTTACGAAAGGGATGCAGAAACTTTCCCTTTAAGGTGGATAATGCTGGGGTCTCAATTTTCCCCGATTTTATAACTGCAGTTCAGAAGCAGAGAGCTTCCTTCTTCACTGCAAAGAAGAGACTCTGAGATCTGGAAGTCCCTTACGCAGTACTGCTCCCAGCTAAATTACGAGTTTTTCAGTATGGGAAATCTGTCTTTTTCTCTACTGACCATGGCAAGATGGTCAGGCATCGACCCCACCAATGGTGCTTAGATAGAACTTTGTTCGAGCAGTTTGAACAATATGCATTGGTGTAATCATTCTGAGTGGGTTAATTTGGGGTTTGTTCTTGAAGTTCCTTGTTTTTCCCTACAGGGGAACACTTTGAGTGGGTTGACCTGGGGAATGGAGTTATTGAGTGGGAGCGTGGACACGTGGTTAGACAGCGGGATCAAGTACCATGGCTAGTGCAGGCTCCCCCATCAGGCTCCTCATCTGGAATGTGAGGAGCCTCAACTCCCTGAGAAAAAGATATAGGGGCATATTAGCAAGGCGGGCGATATGAAATTATCGCCGCTTTTGCAGCTGTTTTCGGCCGCAAAGCGGCGATAATTTCATTGCCCTATTAGCAAGCTGTCGCTAACATCAGTTAGCAACAGCTTTTAGGTGATAGCGAGCGGTTTGGGGCCCGCTTTGCATGTCAGCGATATTTATGGCTAATGACATGCAAAGTGGGCATACCCAACCTGTTAGCGACTGAAAGCAGTCGCTAACATCGCTATCGCCTATTATCAACGCAGGCGTAGCAATGAAAAAATTTGCGCTAAGCGCGAATATCGCTGAAAACTAACGCCTGCTCAGATCACTTCTTAACCTGTATATCCAATGGGAGTTGGATATTCAGGTTAAGACCCTATTGGCGTTAATGCCTGAATATCGCTGGATTTCCAGCGATATTCACGCATTAAGCCGCAATCGCCGGATATTTTATCGCATTTGAAATAAACGTTGCTAATAGCACGTTATCTCTGCGATAAAATCTGTCGATGCACTGCAATAGAAAAATTGTCGCTAAGCTTATTTAGCCATAAATGTTGCTAGTTGTTGATAATATGCCCATAGAGTCATGGCCTACATTAAGAGACATAAAGTATAGCTCACATTTCTATCACCTAACAGAGGTGGATGGGCATGCCCTACAAAACCAATGGTGGGATTGAATATATTATACAACCTCTCCCTTCTCCCGAGGAGTCTCATATGGATACTGGCGGGGGTACCCTTCCTGCCACAGTCCGAGAGTGTCGATCTAGAGGGCTAGTATGTAGCATTGGGGGCCAAAATGGAGAGAAAAGATATTGCATTGATAAATCTTCCTCTCTTCTTTTCTGTGCACCTCTCAGCACTCCTACATCACCCACTGATTAAAGGGGGCAACTTCAGCTACATAACAGTTGCGACCTTGAATAGATCCCACCCGCCATTGCCCACCTTCCCTACCCATGCTATGGCAACATTTCTTAGGGGCTGGATGTTGTAGTGGGCACTAGTAGATACTTGGAGGGAACATAACGTGCTACTCAAGGAATACTCATCTCACTGGGTTTTGCATGACATCTTTGTTCGCCTACATACAATATTTTGCAATGGACTCTTATGCAACAGGGCAAACCACTCTGAGTGCCTCTGCTAAGACACACTCAGACCAAACCCTTTCTTATTGACCCTGCGCTGGGATTCTCCTAAGCCACCGATTATGACTTGGAAACTCAACACGGACACCCTAGAAGACCCAGTTTTCCCAGACTCCCTAGAGACTACTCTCCTCAAGTATCTTGCAGAGAATGAGGGCACGCATTACTGACTGAATGTGAGACACTCAAGTTCTTGGTTCCTGGTTCGCTAGAGATACTCTCAGAACTCCATCGCAAGATTGCACAGCAAGAACAGTTGCTTGACACACTTGACATGGCGGGCCCCACAGCTCCTCTGTGCACCAGCAGGCTAAGCCCGAAAGGGAGCAAAAGGCACACAACTGATGGACGGAATGCAGAACAAATCAAAACATTCACCCCCAGTCAAGAGATCTGGGTTAAATCCATCATTCTTTTGCTCACCGTGCCACCTCAATTTAGACCTGGCCGTATGCAAATCAGTCTTGAACCTGTGCCTCATGGGAACATTCGAGCCTGAACTGCCAAGCCAGGTCCTCCTTGGACCGGAAACAAGCATCCTAGGTGCGTGAGGGGGTGTGAGGGTGTGTGAGGGGGTGTGTGAGGCTTAGGGGTGTGTGAGGCTGAGGGTGTGTGTGAAGCACAGAGGGGATGGGAGGCTGAGGGGGGGTGTGAGGCTGAGGGTGTGTGTGAGGCTGAGGGGGTGGGTGTGAGGCTGAGGGGGTGGGTGAGGGGGTGTGAGGGTGAGGGGGGGTGAGAGTGAGGGGGGTGAGGGTGATTGAGGATGTATGAGGGGGAGAGGGTGTGTGAGGGTGAGAGGGTGTGTGAGGATGAGGGGGTGTGTGAGGGTGAGTGAGGGTGAGTGAGAGTGAGTGAGGGTGAGTGATGGGGTGCGAGGGTGGGTGAAGGGGTGTGAGGGTGGGTGAGGGGGTGTGAGGGGGTGAGGGTGTGTGAGAGGGGCAAACTTAAGGGGTGGGATAGCCACAATTTGGGCAAGCCAATGGCTGTCAGGTAAGCAAAACCTAAACATGATTTGTACATTTTGCGACATGATGAAACGTGAATTTGCATGACCCTTTTTTTTTTAACTGTCTCCAATACCTGTGGCTTTTAAGCTAATTGTTAACAGAAATTGTGCTGAAAAAGCCTGTTATACCAGAGTATTTCAGTGTTGTCTTGAGGAGGATGATAACCCCGGGCTCTTGAAGGGCGGGTATCAGAGTCGTGTTAACGCACCATGAAGGAAAGTTTTGAAATATTTCATAAGTGCCCCTTCTTAACCTATGGCATTTTAACATGTTTTTGGGATGACAAGCGTGCCTCAAACTGCATGCTTAAGTTTCTTTATGAATTCGATGCTGGCAGCTATTCCACACCATTTTCAAGGTTCAGAAACTCTGCTCTGTTTTGCCTCACCATTCTCCATGGGACAGTGGTCGAGCGTTGCAAGAGCCCGCATCGAGCCTTGCCTGAGTTGCATGTTTCGATTTTAAAGCATGGGAATATGTCCTTCCTTATTATCGTTGTGAGGGCACTATTCTTGTAGAAGTAGGAATCCACAGGCTGCCCGATCAAGAACTTGAAAGTAACCCATGCTTTGCGAGGAACCTGATTTACCGTTGCGCTGCACAATTGGATAAACATGTTTCCTAAAAGTGCAGGTCTAAGAAGCCCTCTTGCCAGGTGCACTCAGTGTCGCCAAGGAGCCCCTGGATGCGGCCTGCTCCCACGGATCTCTGAGGGAGTATGTGGTTTGCGGCTGCGGAGCCTTTCTGGTGGCGTGTTTACACGTGTTGGGAGGCAGCCAGGTGTTTACCTTCCTGCGGCTGCTCTCTCCCTCCTCATGTCCTGTGGTGATGTCTGTGGGGGGAGGGAGGGGGGCTGCTGGGGCAGTCTCCCCGAGGGTGTCATGCCTGTAGAGGGAGGCACGGCCCGCCATCATGCCGCAGAAACAAATAACCAGGCAAGTTCTTGGGACGGCTTCATCTCGGCAACGATTCGGGAAAGATGGAAAGGCACCAGACCACATCTTACAGCCTTTGTGTA
The DNA here is from genome assembly GCF_964263255.1 of Lissotriton vulgaris. Classification (NCBI taxonomy): domain Eukaryota; kingdom Metazoa; phylum Chordata; class Amphibia; order Caudata; family Salamandridae; genus Lissotriton; species Lissotriton vulgaris. The sequence continues at coordinate 1,600,073,145 of NC_141693.1, forward strand.
AACTGGCTATTTAAACTGCTCTTATTTTTGATGCATCATTTAGAATTCTGAGGCTGTGCTCTAAGAGCAAGTGCAAGTTGAGTGAGAAAGGCACTAAATAGGACCGGGGGGTGGGAGGGCGGAGAAAACACAACTGGGAGACAATAAGAAAGAACAAGAGGGTGTAAGAGGGATAAGGAGAGGAAAATGTGGATAAAGACAGAGAGAAGGAGCGGGCCAAAGACGGAGAAAATTCAGTGAGACATACAATGGGAGAGAGAAGAGGGGGCGGGGAGGGGGTTTACAACCGACAGAGGGAGGCTCAGCTGCAGCCCTTCTGCCATTCAGCTCCAGTGGGTGTGAAGTGCCGGCGCCTGTGAGCGGGACTCTCCACGCCCTCGGGACAGCCCCCACCCAGCGGGAGACGGCAATCCGCCGTAATTGCCAAGATAAAACATTTTTTAATCTCAACACTAATAAAAACGACACAGCTGTGTTATGCTCTAGACCTCACTGCATGTGCCATAACTCTTCAGTACACGAATGTACACAAAGCAAGCCACGTGTCCCCGCAGACGAACACTATCATTTTCCACTTCACATTTTCAACCGCGCGCAAGAGCTGAAAAACGCTGCATGATTACAGTCAGCTTTGATGTTTTGTAGCCTGAGCGCAACAATTATAACAAGCATTTACAAGTGGGGCCGGAGACATGGACATCAGGAGGGGGGGCGGGAACGGGGGCACGGACAGCGGGAGGGGGGCGGGAACAGGCACACGGACAGCGGGAGGGGAGCACTCACCTGGACTTCTTACGGCGGCAGTCGGCCTGGAGGAATGACAAAATGACAAAAAAAAACCTCTGAAGAAAAAATAAATAAACAACCGCCCACCTCCGCATGACGTTCTAAAAGAGGCAGGATGAGTAAAAATCTACGGAACGCCCACGAATCTGCTGCCACAATTACGGACAGATCTCTCTTCCAATGGCTAGCCTCCATTTATGGAGCTAGCCAATGGAAGAGAGAGGCGGGACAAAGCCCCGTACTGGTAAACATAAGATTTCGCCTACGCGAACACTGCTGCGCAGTGCTACGCCAGGCAAAACCTAAAAAGGTGTTCCCTATTGTTGAAAAGAACAAGAGTAGGCTTTCCAGAGGCTGAAATTGGCATTCACTACACCTTTTGTGGACACCCTAACATCATGTTACCATTCATAAAGCTGCTGCTTTGTTCACCACTAGAGCAGTGTTGTCCCAGATGTGTAAACTCAAGCATTACATTCTGTGGCCTGTTTCTCCAGGAATGTCTCAGAAACAGAGGTCAATTATGTAATTTACAATTGTGAACTATTTCATATTAAGAAGGCCTTTGTACACTACAGACATTACTTGAAAGGAGAACATCACAGAATAATGGTCTGAGATTACCATAATAATGTACTTTATCTTACATCCATACATTGGGTGGATATCATCCTTCTCTATGTTAGACAACTTAGTTACCTATGGACTTGGACACTAACGTGGCAAAGCAAATACCCCCTCAAGTCAGAAATGCCTTTTGACCCTCCCAACATACCCACCGCTATGACAGAGAAAGTGAATGAATTAACACAGTTTCTAGATTTAGCATAAACAGCTTAATCCAGTATTGATACCCACAATGGATTAACCCCTTGCGTGCGGTGGGAATTCCCCGCCCATGCTGACTCCGCCTTGCGCAGGCGGAGTCATGACGGAACGGTTCCGTCATCAGCACAGCTCACCCGTAGCTGATGACAGAACCGCTCCGTCATCAGCATGCAAGGGGTTAAACAGATTATGGAAAATTGTAGTTATTATGTTAAAGAAAAGCCCTCTGTATTTCTAACACTGCAATGCAATTACATGGAATTAAATGGTGCCATAATTCACATCAGGACATCCAGAATTGAGGAAGATGTAAGAGATCATTGGTAGACATTTTGGTGGCCATATTTAAAACTATCGGTTGATCAATATGTACCACAGTGTTCTGCGCACAAGCCAAATTCTCACATAGTGCTCCAGCTGTATTACTTTGCCTCTTACCCGACTCCCACACATCATGAAGTATGATATTATTGGATTTTATTGTAAATCTGCCACCTTCAGATGGGATCTGTAGGAAAATACCTATATTTGCCCTTTTTATGTGGTCACCCCAGTGTTTCCTAGATTTCACTGCTGATTTTTGGGCTCTGCACACTAGGGCACTACTGTCCAGTGCCCAGTGTATGTGTTCCAAATCCTAAAAAGCTGTTGAATTGGCTACACTAACTGGCATACTTAACTTACTTATAAGTCCCTAGTAAGTGTACTTGGGCTTGTAAGTTAAACGTCACTGGTGGACTTCAGCACACACAGTGCAACTACTAAAGTGAAACTGTAAAAAAGGACTGCAGACCTTGTTGCCCATCTATACACTTTGAAAACTTCAAATTCGACCGGCCAAATAACCCCAGTTGACAGGCCTTAACCCTCCATTTAAATATTAATAAGTCACCGCTTAGAAAGCCTTAACTGCCCAAAAAGGCAGGGTGCATGGTATTTAAAAGTGGGAGATGTAAAAGTTTAATGGAAAACATGCCCTTACAGTGATAATGCCCCCAAACACTTTTTACAATATCGCAGGGTGAGCTGTTCTTTAGGACAGCATTAGGAGTTATTATTAATGTATTTCCGCCTAGGAATCAGCTAAAAAGTTAATTCTTGGACTTTTAAAAATATTTATTATAAGTCAAATTCATTTGTAAAGTCAGATTTCTCCTAAAAATGTTAAAAATGTATTAAAAAAATTCACATTTTGCCTGCCTAAGCCTCTAGATTCTCATTTTCACAAGCTTCGACTTTCATCCAAGAGGCAAATACATTCTTGAGGTGTGGATTTGCTCCCAGAGCTGAAATAAAGGCCTTAGGTCTGGGGAGGTGTTTCTATGAGAGGATGGTCATCTGGGCAGTGCCCAGGAGTTTAAGTATCTTCAAAGAGCCCCACTGTTGGCATATGTAGCTAACGCTTGAGCCTGCCTCCTCTTTTGTTCCTGCCCCCAGATGGGCACACTGAGCTTTGCACAATGGTAGGAAGGTTCTGCCATTTTGGTTTTAGGTAGAGAGGGACACTGTAGTATTGATTGTAGTAGGGCAAACTGTAACTGCTGCAACTCTGGGTAGGGAACTTTTTCCACATTGGTTAGGGAGGGGCCAAGTGTCAGCCCCATCCGCAGGCTAGAGCCAGGTATAAACGTGGCACCCCTGGGAACCCTTCTCAGAACACCATTAACCCTTTGGAAGACAAACGAAGAACTACACCTGCTGTTGAGATGTGAAGGGAACCCTAGGGCTGCCCCTGCTCCCACATGTACCCAGGACAAAGAAGTAAACTCCATGGGTCAGCTGACTGGCCTCCTGTTAAGCTACAGGGGCACAAACACTTCAAGAAGCCCACTTTTATTGAATGACAATTTTTTTACTGGACTTGCTCTAGGCCCTGCAGGTGGCTTCCCCTGGAGCAGGTCCTGACGCAAGTGCTGTTCCCGAGGTCCTCAAGCTCTTGGCAGGTGTTAGAGTGTACTTCTTCTACCTAGACCTAAAACCTGGGACTGAAAACATTTTAAAGACTTTTTTCGGGTGCACCACCAGGGAGCCTGACTTCACCGTAGCACCAACTACGTTCTTTTCTGCTGCAGCAAATCCCTTTCAGCGAGCCTGACACTGACTGTCATCCAACAACCTTAAACCCTCCTTGGCCACATCACTCTTGTCCTGCTGGAGCAATCAGACGTCCAGAAAAGCAACTAAGTCTAAAGGTCAAGCAATCAATCAGCATTTGTAGAGCGCTGCACTGTCACCCCATGGGATATCTGGACGCTGGAGAGAGAGGTTTCTGTCAAAAAGCCAGGTCTTGAGGAAACGGCAGAAAAAGGCAAAACAGAGGGCAGAAAAATGAGCGACCTGAAAAGGCTAAACAGAGGATAAACAAGCATTTACAATGCAACGGTCTCGCCTTTGCCAAAGTTAGAGCTCTTGGCATTGTAAATGACAACATTTTTATTTATGCATTGGATATCTTAATCTCTCGCAAATGCGAGACCTATTGCATTTGCACCCACACACACACAGACTCACACACACAGAGACTCCCACACACAGAGACTCACACACACACAGAGCCCCCCACACAGAGCCACACACACACACACAGCGATACTCTACTCCATTAAACTCTGCTCCACTGACACTCTACTCCACTCCATTCTATGCCACTACTCTACTCTATGACTTTTATATAACTCCTTCTATGCCACTTTATTATTATTATTAATAAACATTTATAGAGCGCATGGCTACCCTCGGGCATCCCAGCGCTAAAAAACTGAGTAGAGAAACCGATATTTTTAAGCAGCTATTTGTTAGAATAACCATAATTTTAAAAGCTTCCGGAATGGTAGGATGTGCATCAGCACGGATGTGTAATGGAAGCATGTTCCACAGTTTCGCCACATTATAGGCAAAGGATCTTCCTCCGCATCGTGTCCGCCTGATTTTGGGAACAACTGCAAGATTAAGGTTAAGCGATCGCAGATTCCTCTAAGGGCTTCATGCCACTTGACTCCACTCTGACAATCTACTCCGCTCCATGCCACTCTACTCAACACACTCTCCTCCACTCTGCTCTACACCACTCCACAACACTCAACTCAGTTCTGGCACTTTATTCCACTCAACACTACTTAAGTCTATGCCCTTCCACTCTACGACACTCCACGCCACACTCCTTTACCCCGCTAACAGCATACACTATGATGTACAACATTGCTTTCAGTGCTTTAATGCAGTCTGGGCTAATGCGCTCTAGAAATGCTACAATTAAAACATTGGAAAAGCCAATAGCTCTTGCATAGGCGGGACCTATTGGCTTTGACACTGTTTGTTTCAAACATACCTTAAGCGATTTTTCTAATGCATATATCAAAGCAGGCTCCACAGTAGGCTTCATGTAAGTGTTATTATTGTTACTTGATGAAACTACTATCCTCAACGGAGGCACCATCGTGATACTGGTATTTTGCACAAAATGCACTTGATTAGTAGCAGAAAGTCAGAGGTCATAGGTAGGGGTCAGTAGAGCACAAGTTAAGAACTTCTGGTTTATAGTGGTAAATGACGGCATCTCTTATTTGGGCCCACGTTCCCTGCGTTTTGAGGTGAACATGATATTCTGTTTTTGTAAAATAATACTTGGCTGTCTCGATGTTGAAATAACCAGAAAGGTGTCGGGTGATTTAGCGGGTATTAATTTTGACGACATCCGAAGGATGGAAGGCTAATTGGCCCTTCGTGAAGTCGTACCTGTGGTTTTCGGGTTAAATGCGGATTTCTGCAATGGGTGCTTTAATCCTCTGAGCCATTGTGTGCTGCGTGGGCTCAGTTTTATATCCGTATTTACCTGCACCGAGGAGTGGAATAAACTATTCTGGAGACATAACGCAAGCTCTGAGGCAGCGTACTGTGCAATTCACCCTTAATCTGCAGCTACGTGGCCCGAAAGACGGTTTATGTTGCTGCTTCGTGGAGTTTGAGGGCAGCTGTGACCTCATGGCAGGTAATGTGCGACTTCGCCTCACATTGCCTCCTGACACATTAAAAGAAAATACCATTAACGAAGCTAGGCAGGTTATTGCATTTCAGGAGTTCTCGCCTGCAACAAGAAATTAATTTGAAGGAGTTTATTAGTCTAATGGCCTGTACATACTGTGAGAAGTTGGCCTGATATGTGATGTCCACTATTCTAGTGGGCACCCTGTATCAGTCCAAACAACCCTTATGGTGATGGTTGTAAAGTCAACCTTATAGACCAGCTATCCTAGTGGTAGCATGGACAAAGCAGTCTTAGGCTAAACTCAAGAGGGCATGTGAAGCCAGCTGTTTTACCATATGTAACCCCTTTAATACCAAATGAAAGGACACCACACAGGTTAGATATATAATATGTATATATATATATATATATGTATTTATTACTAAATTAATCCTCTGAACTCTTTATGAGGTCAGAGGTACAAGCACATAACAAGAGACTTAATTAACATACAATAAGATGCACAAAATACAGTAATGCCCTAGGGGCACGTAAAACCATATACTAAAATAGTGGTATAAGAACCACATCACGAACAAAGGATAGGCATAGAGCCTGGAGAATCGCTGGGGCTACGCTATACTACCAAAGGATAGGAAGCAGGAGGCCTACGGAATGCGCGTGCAGTGTCTTTACACACACGCGAGTTACCATAGAGTTAGAATGGGAACGAAAGAATTGGAAACTAGTTCTTTTAGGGCACTTCCGAATGGACTAGGAGAAAGCTACTTGAAACTTGGACACTAGGATTGTTAATACCCACAGGAGCACCGAAGTACTCGCGTTACCTCACCCACAGGAAGCGGGTGCATAGGTGTCAAAGTGTGTCGGGTTTCGTCGCTGAATCCTATGGAGCCTTGAAGAAAGATGCTGCAGGCGACCAGGAGGGAAGTGTCCGGTTGGATCCAAGGGCGGATCGAGGATGAAGAGTACCTGAAAGCAGAGGAGACAGAGTCTGGGTCACTAGCCAGTGACCAGGAAGGAACCAGGAAGAAACCAGGCGATGTCGCGAAGCAATCAGGTGATGTTGTGAAGCTTGTCTCTGCAGCCACGTGGACCAGGAGGTGTCGGCGACAACCAGGAGCTGCATATGGACTGTCCCACAAAGGCTCCCGCTGTCGGCGGTGTCGGCTTCCGGATTGGAGTCAACAAGCCTTGGCAAAGGCAACCCACTCAGGAATCAAAGATGGCTTTTGGATCAGACCACCAAGGTCTGATGGGCTTCTCCTTTTCAGGGAAGCAGGGGCCAGTCTGGAGCAACCAGACCAGTTGTGTAAATTTAAAGGTTGGTCGTCACAGAGGCCACTAGCCAACGGGAAAGTGACCGGACAGACGCGTCAAGCAGGAGAATGCAGAAGGGCACCACGCAGAACTCGTGGAGTGTGGAGGGCTGATTTTCGATGCAGTTGGTGCTCGGGCTGGGGCTTCTAAATCTTCAATGCACAACTTCGAGGGTGCCTCAGAAGTTGCACGGAAAGCAATTCGCTGTCTTTCCAAGATGGCCGGTCCCACGTCTCTCGTCGCCTCCACGGGTCTCAGCTCTGCTGTGACTGTGGATCGGCTGTTGGAAGTCTGGAAGTCCGGGTCTTATCAGATTCTGTGCTCGGTCTCCGGCGGGAGCGTCGACAAAGCAAACCGTTGATCGCTTGATGGTGCCTGCTTACAAAGGGTGGTCACTCCTTGACCACAAGGGAGATTCTTCAGCCTTCTATCTTCAAGTAGAACGTCGGAGGTCCAGAGTTTCGTTTGAAGTTTCAGTCAGGTTAAATCTAAAGTCTTGGGACTCAGCTCCTACCTATATACCAAATTTAGGGGCTGGATTACCTGCTAAGTCCCTCCTATGGGTGGGACCATGGAAGGGGGTGGTTACACCCCTTTCCCTTTGTCTAGTTTCACGCCAGAGCTGGGGCTGGAGTGCCCCAGCACCGGTTTGAACCGGACTATGCATGGGACACCTTGTGTGCCCCAGGCAGTGTCTCATTTCATTCAGCCCTCCCTTCCCCAATACACTATGGCCTGTCTGGGGTGGTGCTAGCACTTTCCAAGACAGAAAACCTATTGTCCAAGCCTCCTTCGCTGGAAGGACTCCCAGCAGCAGGAGGTCAGACTTGTGTCTGTGGCAGCAGCATCCATTTTGTGATGCTGAGGCTCCGGTTAACTTTAACCGGGATTAGTAGGAACAACATGTCTTCTCCCTCTAGAAGGCTGGAATGCTACCCCGTCATCAGAACTGGTGAGAGGGTAGTATTCCAAAGCATATGACACCTTACACAACATGTTTTAATAAAGCCAAACCAAAGTTAGCATTTAACCGCGAGGTTCATAATGGACTTAAGAGTATATGGTATGGCTATATCCTAGAATAGCTTTAAGGACATGGTTCCGAAAGCTGCAGACAGGCTCAGCTCATGCTAGAGCCTCATCTCACATAAAACCAAGCTCTCTGCCTCCAGGATTGTTAAGGCCTGCCATAGGAGTGACTTATAGGTGTATATGTGTCTAGATATAAGGTTAGATATAGGGATACTATATCTAAGCAAGGGGTGATTACACGTCCTTGCCCTAGCTGAGTGATCAGCCAGTTGTGTCAGTTTGGAAAGCCAGCCAGGGGTGGCAAAAGATATGCTGCAGCCCCTGGTAGGCCGTGGGTGCACCTATGCCCTGGGTACCTATGGTACACTGTACAGGGACTCATAAGAGTGACCCAACATCCAATTAGGTATGTACCTAAAGTACATGGAGTCCATTTTACAGAGAGAGCAGATAGCCTGGGGCCCTGATTAGCAGGATCCCAGGCCAACTAAGTCGAAAACCAGCTAAACACAAGGCAAAGAAAATCTGTGATAACCATAGCACCTACACATACCTCCGCACTGTAGCGCCCGTGCGCCTTGAGACGCGCTGCAAGGCGCTGATAAGAGCTGAGCGGGAAGTTGTAGCGTTGGCTGGCGGGGGATTAATATTTCACGCATCTTTGAAATTGTGCAAATATGGTTCCTTATTAGCAAGGTGGAAACATTGTGCAAATGATGGAAAATACACTCCGCCTTGCATTGCCACTGCCTTTTTATTTCCTTAGTGTGTATTAAACAAGGGTTTACATAAGCATTTGGTGGCCTGTCATTAGTAATGAAGGTGGACCTGGAGTAAAGAAATGGAAATAAAATGCACATTACACCTCCCCCCCCCAAAAAAAGCAGGCCATCTGGTTATTGTTGAGCCTGGCAGGGGCAAGGGGGAGTCAAGGTGGTAGGGGGTGTCGGTCAGTGGGAAGGGGCAGTGGCGTAACGAAAGTTGTAGGGGCCTCCCTGCAAGGTGCACAGAGGGGCCCGCTCCGGATTTAATCCGGAGCTCTCTGGTGTGAGTACAGTGCTGAGGGGGCCCCCTGCAGCCCCTGGGCCCCCCCGCACTGCGGGGGATGCGGGGGCCTGTGTTACGCCCCTGGGGAGGGGTTGTTGGGTGATGTCTGGGGACGCACGGGCTCTAGGACCTGGAGGGAGCCCGCCCTCCGAGGGCTCCCCGAGAGCCACCCTGTGCCACTCTCCCCGAGGCTGGCAGGCTTGCGCTGTACCTCTTGCACGAGGTGGGCGCCTAACCTGCTCTCTCCCCTCTAGGCAAAGGGTGAGTGCAGAACATTAAGGTGTCATTTCACGAGTGTGCACGAGGGCGCATGTGCGCTGGGTATGTGATGGTGAATGGGCATCACCTCTTTTCAGAAAGGACAATGTGTAAGAAAATGCTAAATAATTGTATATGTGTATCCATGGCACGGAAAGTAGAAACATCCCAATAACACGTAATTTACACATCCGTGCTAGGGAAGCGCACGTACGCATTGGTAATCGCAGTGCAATTGTAGGATGTTATCACCACAGTACGGTTCACTGCCTCGTATATTACATATCGTAGTGATTTTACATAGAGAGCATCCGTGACGTCTCGTCCAGAGTTTCTGACTTTGAAACTTGGGAAACCCGGTGGGAGTCTCGGCGTCTGTTCGACATCCTGTGATTCTGGGCAAATCACTCCACCTCCTCTTGCCTTTCAAAAAAGCAACGTGCCCTTGGGTAATGTAACTGGTGCTCGTGTAAAGCGCCCCGATACCGTCGCGTCGAGCTCGCGCTATATAAAAGTTAAAAAAACTATCAGTCGGTCCTCTTCAGTTTCATTTCTACTTAAACACATTCTCAGCAGTGCAATAACTTGACAACACTTCTAATTTAACAAGCATTTACAATGCAATGGTCTTGGCAGCAATAAAGGTAGAGCTATTGGCATTGCTCATGATTATTTTTTTTAATCATAAATAAATGGCATTGTCATTTACATTGCCAATAGCTTCATCACTTGCATATGCGAGACCTATTGCATTAGCACCCACACACAGAGTAAGTAGTAGAGTGAGAAGTTGATCGTGAGTAGGAGAGAGTTATTAGTAAAGAGTATTATAGAGCGCATCAGAGCTGTGTGAATAATAACAGCTGTGAGCCTGTGCCTGAGGTGCATCATCAGAGCTGTGTGAATAATAACAGCTGTGAGCCCGTGCCTGAGGTGCATCATCAGAGCTGTGTGAATAATAGCTGCGTCAGCCCCGTGCCTGAAACCATCCCTTTTAAAAGTTGGTTTAACGATGCGGCGCAAATAGGGTTGAAAATATCAGCCGCGATGCCCTGTCCTCTCCTCCCCCGTGTGTATGTGTCTGCGCTCCTGGGCCGCTCACAGTTAACGTTACTTTCTATCAGCTTTTAGGTTTCGGTTTCTTTCTTACTCATGCGGGTGCATCTGGCTTTCGAATATTTACGGCGTGAGCTGCAATGAAGTGGCGCCTCGCTGTCGGCAGCAAGTTCTTTCTACTTATACCCCAAAGAAAAAAAGCTAATAATGTTATTCAATGTCACGTTTCACTTCTGTAGATGTACAGAGTAAAAAGCGTAGCACGGCATATAGGCGCTTCTATGTCCAATTATTCCTAGCTGCTCTTTTAGAAGTTGCAGCTCGTGAATAGATGTCTCGGAAAAAAACATGATGCCGAAAGCGAGCCGCATTTAAAGCTCTCCTGGTCTGTGTTATCAGAATCCCGGAGCATTGCTGCCCACAAGCACAGAGCACCCACTGACACACACTGCACTGCCGGACTGAAGCGTCTTAAGCACGGTGCTGGGGTCGTCCCCAGAAACGCATTGCACATTGCACTTTCCTAGCTCGATAACATCTTCTTCAAGGTACCCTCGCGTATCAGACACTCCTTAACTACTCACACATACACAAGAACAACCACACTCCTCCGACGGACAGAACCGGCGCCCTCAGTACGGTGCCGGAATTGCCTCTAGCAACAATGTTCTTGTTCCTACCATGAACACATCTCCTTACAGGCGCCTTCAAGTTATCTCACAAAAAAACACTACCCATACGCACCCATGAACAACCACGTGCCTCCACCAGGCCAGAACCGAAACATTCTCGTAGCTCCACAACATTGAGTTCGCGGCATTGTCTATGGCAGAGGAAGATTTCGACGTGCGCCTTGGGATTGGGTCGCGCGCGTGAGCTGTCAACGTTACAAGCTCACGCGCGTGACCCAATCCGAAGGCGCGTGTCTGAATCTGCCTCTGCCATAGACAATGCTGCGCGCGTGGCCAGCTCTTGTTTCCACTCGTTTGTCGGCTGAGCCGACGACTATAGTTCTCGGGGAGAACGCGCTTCGCGCGCTTCTAGCCGAGACCCAAAAAACAACTGTTTTCTCCAAGTGTCTCATTTAAAGTTATCACACTAGACAAAATTGTCTTTCTGGTCGTTAATTTTTGTAACAAAATGCTTATTTTTTTCTGCCACCTTATTTAGAACTCACTAGTACAGCGCAAAGGTGAAATTTAAGGTTGTTACAAGAGTCCCGCCTAATTAATGTGAGAAAACACTGCTTACTGCCTCATGCCGGTTACAGTGATCGAACAGAGGAGAAGTACTCTTTATTAAAGGCAAATGGCTCTCCAGTGTCCTCCTGTTTTGCTGCGCGCAGTTAACCCATTTTGCCTCGATGTTCTGGTAAAAATACCTTTGTTTATGACGTTTATACACGAAAACGGAGCGCTATGTAAACCATGTATGGAGAGTCATTGGCAGTCAATTATTCATGACTATCGCATTCATGGTTCCTCCCCATACTCAGCATGGTAATAAATATCGAATTACACTCCGGGCATCTGCATACCTATCAATCAATATAATCATTATTTCGCTATTACATAAATACCTGTCATTATCAGTAGATATAATAAAAAGTGATTCGTGAACTGGTCTCAGAAACGGCCAAACAGGGGGCAGAAAAGGCAAAACAGAGAGCACAAAAACGACATGCAGAAAAGGCAAAACAGAGGGCAGAAAAGAAGGCAGAAAAAGGCAAGAAAGGGCAGAAAAACTAGCAGAAAAACGTAAAACAGAGGGCAGAAAAATGAGCAGAAAAGCAAAACAGAGCAAGGAACATGCAGAGGAGGCACAAACAGAGAGCAGCAGGTAGACAGGCAGCATAGGGTAGCGGACTGCAGGCATGCTTGACAGGAGAACAGTCGCAGGGGGAGCTGGCACAAGGAACTTCTCAGTGGGGTCACGCTGCATCTTCCATTAAGTAGGTCCTGAGGGGATGGCAGGAAGCGGGGTGGCTGGAGGAGTGAAACAGCAGGAGGAGGAAAACGGAAGGAAGGAATGAGCAAAAAAAAGTCAAAACAAAGGGCAGAAAAACAAGCGGAAAAGGCAAAACAGAGGGCAGAAAAACAAGCAGAAAACCACACAGAGCAGAAAAGGCACAACAGAGGACAGAAAATGAGCAGAAAAGGCTAAATGAACAGAGCATGCAGAGAGCAAACGGGGCAGAAGAACAATTAGAAAAGGTAAAACTGAAGGCAGAAGAATGAGCAGAAAGGCAAAACTGGGCAGAACAGTGAGCAGGAAAGGAAAAATAGAGCAAGGAATGATCAGACGAGGCACAAACAGAGGACAGCAGATAGAAGAGGGTAGCGGACTACGGGCAAGCTGGACAGAAGACTCCTCCAGAAAGCTTCACCGAGCCTGACGCCAAGCAGCAGCCAATCAATATTGATGGCTTCCTGGGCTCGAAATCTAGACTTTTCCAACCTTTGTAGTCGGCTTCACTAAGAAATCGCAGTACGTCATCGCTTTGTTGACGAGCCAGTCTATGGATCCAGCATGCAGCCTTACCTGCTGAAGACTCAGAACATTTCTGAGTCTGAAGGTAAGTCTTTTGATCGGGACCAACCTAATCCTCATATTCAACCTGAACTCCATCGCAGTCAGCCTCAAATCCCACCCTTGTCCTGGTCTAGTCTGGTCCAGCCAGACGAGTTGCCTGTGATTGGTGTTTTGCACTTTTTAGTGCTATTCATAATAATAATAATAATAATAATAATACTGGGTTTTATACAGCGCGAACAGCTACCTCACAAGGAGGTGTCCCGGCGCTAGTAGAACACAAATGACCTGGGCTAAAGAATAGGAAAGCTAGCGTGGCTGGGTGAATAGCCGGGTCTTAAGTAATCTCTTAAAGCAGAGTTCAGACGGGGCCTGTTGGATTGATTGAGGCAGTGAGTTCCACAGAGCGGGGACGTTTGCTGAAAAGGTCCGACCGCCTAGGCGGGCCTTTTTTGCGCGCGGGACGGCCAGCTGGACACGGTCGTTGGACCGTAGTGCGCGACTTTGAAGGTATCTTGGGAGGCGATTTTTCAGGTATTGTGGGCAGGAGCCATGCAGAGATCTGAACGCCATCGTCAGAAATTTGAATTTAATTCTGTTGGTTACTGGCAGCCAGTGCAGGGTTCGGAGGTGCGGAGAGACTGACTGCTTGAACGGGATTCGCAGTAGTAGTCTCGCAGCCGCATTTTGAACTACCTGAAGCTTGTGAGTCAGGTATTTTGGAAGGCCAAGGTATAAACCATTGGCATAGTCCAGCCGGGAGGTGACAGTCGCGTGGACAACCGTTTTTCTACAGCTCACAGGTAGGAGTCTTAGAATTTTTCGGAGGTTTCTCAGCTTACTCAGGCAGCATCCGGCGACTTGTTGGATATGAGATGAGAAGGACATGTTATCATCCCATCTCACACCAAGATTTTTTGCCGAGTGACTGGGTGAAGGTGGGGGGCCCATCTCCGTTGGCCACCAGAATTCTGGGGGGGGGGGAGGGACCCTTGCCGAAGAAGATGACTTCGGTTTTATTGGCATTAAGTTTTAATTTATTAGTGTTCATCCAGTGTGCTATATCCTGGAGACAGCCTTTGAAATTAGAGAAAGACTCCTGTGTCATCTCAGAGTAAGGAAATACCAACTGGGTGTCGTCGGCATATGAGATTGCCTTGACGCCCCAGTTGACAATTAGCGTAAAGAGAGGGGCCAGGTAGATGTTGAACAAAAGGGGGCTGAGGGCCGACCCCTGCGGGACTCCACAGCTGAGGGTTTTAGGTGTAGAAGAAATCGTTCCAAGTGCCACCTTTTGCGTTCTCTGAGATAGATAGGACTTTATCCACCCCAGCGCTCTGTCCTGAATGCCTATCTCAGCCAGCCGGCTGAGTAGTCTGACATGGTCCACCGTGTCGAAGGCGGCCGACAGATCCAGGAGTACCAGCATTGCTGAGTTTCCTGCATCCATCGACCACCTCACCGACTCGGCGACTTCAATGAGCGCTGTCTCTGTGCTAAAGCCGGGGCGGAAGCCAGATTGAGTTTCATGCAAAATGTTGTTGGTTTCTACAAATTTACTCAGTTGGCGCTGTATAACTTTTTCCAGCATTTTTCCCGGGGCAGCTAGTAGGGATATAGGACGGAGATTCGTAAGGTCATCTGGGTCCCCATTAGGTTTTTTCTTTAGGTGTAGGAGGGTAGCGTGCTTCCAGATGTCCGGGAATATGCCCGACATGATGGAGGAGTTCCAGATACCTTGAAGTGTGGGGGCGATCGAGTCCGCTATGGCACTCCATAGTTTAGCTGGGCAGGGGTCGTCAGGGGAGCCGGATTTGCAGCGGATGAGTTCCTGCCTTACCTCAATCAGGGGGATGTGCATGAACTGGGTGAGGATCTTGTCTGGCCCACCATTATTCGCGTGGTCCTGCTTCACAGTTTTTATTATTGGACCAAAGGAGTCATATACTTTCTTAATTTTTTGGTCAAAAAACTCTGAAATTTGCTCGCATAGCGTAGCTGTGGGTACAACCTCTCTTTCAATGCATTTTGGTTTGAAAAACGATTGTACCACTTTGAAGACCTGTTTGCTAGACTGTTCTGCCTGAAGAATCGAGTCCGCATAGAAACGCTTTTTACTTTTTCTGATAGCTTTCCGGCGTTTTTTAGAAGCTTCTTTATACCTAGCTTTTTCTTCCAGACCGTAGCTAGCTCTCCAGAGTCTCTCCAGTTTTTTACAGGCTGCTTTCTCATTCCTGAGTTCTTGTGAGAACCAGGGAGCTGAGGGGGAGTCTCTTTTTGATAGAGCCCGAGAGGCTGGAGCAATGGAGGAAACCATCTTTCCGATCCATTCATTGAGTAGTTGAGCATCCGTGTTGGCATTATTTGTCAAGGATGGGGAGGTTTGCGCTAGGACAGGGCACATAGTATCGGGGGTCAGTTTTTTCCATTGCCTCTTCAAGTAGTAGCTTTTACTCGCAGCAGGGATGTTATTCACAATATTCAGTGAAAAAGGGACGAGTGAGTGGTCTGACCATGTCAAAGGACGAGGAGTCTCAATGAACACATTCTTGATATTAGAAAAGATGAGATCAATAGTGTGGCCCCCCGTGTGTGTAGGGCCCTCATTGATCAATCTAAGACTGGCCGTATTTAACGTGGTTTTTAGCAGTTCTGCCTGGGCACAGTCAGGTTTATCCATATGGATATTGAAATCACCTACCACAATAAAGAGGGGGTGAAGAAGCGAACTCTGGACAATCGTGTCCAATAAGGTGGTTAGGGAGGTTTCTGAGCCGACCGGAGGGCGATATATCACTAGTCCTGCTAGTGATGGCTGAGGGCTCACTTGAAAGCAAAAGTGAAGGCCTTCAATTCCTTGAATAGCAGTGGGGGCTGAGGATGTTAATACTAAATGCTCTTTAAAAATAATGGCTACACCACCGCCTCTTTTTGTCCCAGGGCGGTTGGCGAGGCATATTTTAAATCCCGGAGGGACTGCCAGTGCAATGGAAGTCAGGTTGTCCTCCTTGATCCATGTTTCTGTTAAAAAGAGGATATCCCATTCTTGTTCTTCTAATAAAAGCTAGACATCATCTGCATGTTTGGCTAGGGATCTGCAGTTAAGTAGACCTGCCCTAAGGTTTGTTTGAGGTGGGGGTTTGTACTTAGGGGATATCATGGAGGCCTCCCTGCCAATAGTTATCCCACAGTTGTTACAGATCTGGGGGGGTTCGAAGGTCATAGGGTCTGTAAAGTGAGGGCAGCATTTGGATGGGGGATCGAGCGCTTTAAGGTCCTCACCTGACCACGCTATCCTTCCACCATGTGTTCCGCTGCCGGCAGCATATCTGGCCCCGGCCGCGGTCTGGTCGCGGACGGGCGCAGACGGGCTTGCCTTCGGCGCGCAAACGGCGCCCCCGCTGCGCCCGTCCGCTGCGCCTCCGGTGGAAACACATGATAAATAGTGGCGGAGGTAGGGGCGTGGCCTGTCAGGTGGTGGGCGTGGCCTGCGTGTCCCCGGGCAGGGCGTTCAACTCGAGAAAGTATCCCGTGGCCGAGGGGGATCGAGGTATGACAGTTATAAATCACCTTGCATACACACTTTAAAGTAGTTAAAATAAAGTCTAAAATCACTTTATTTCACAATAATACAATTTTTAAAATAAACGCTGGCTAGACTCTCCCGGCTTCCGCCTCAGGAGGTCAAAGTGTTCTGCCTCGCGCTGGGAGGGCGCGCTATTTCAGCGTTCGTTCGTCTGAAGGGGGCGTGGCCTGTCAGGTGGTGGGCGTGGCCTGCGTGTCCCCGGGCAGGGCGTTCAACTCGAGAAAGTATCCCGTGGCCGAGGGGGATCGAGGTATGACAGTTATAAATCACCCTTGCATACACACTTTAAAGTAGTTAAAATAAAGTCTAAAATCACTTTATTTCACAATAATACAATTTTTAAAATAAACGCTAGCTAGACTCTCCCGGCTTCCGCCTCAGGAGGTCAAGTATTTAAGACGCAAAAACGTATATTTCCGGTTCCCCTTATTGGACGGTTGTCATTTTAGTGTAATTTTGTTCATCAAAATATTCTCTATGTTTATAAATCAGACTAGGATTTTTATTGTGCTGTGTTTTCAACTTTTTAGTGTTCGGTGTTTTTGTATTTCTAAATTCTTTACACATTTTCTTAAGTTAAGCCTGTCTGCTCTGTACCGTAGCTATCAGGAGCTGAGCTCAGGTTTAAATTACTGAAACCTTTCCTGGATCTAACATGAATTTTGCCATTACCACTTGTGGTGGGTTACCATCCACCCCAAATAATAATTAACTTCCTCACAGGTTCACACATTATTAGTAATAGTTGCCCACTTGGCAAAGATCAGTCACTTCCTTCCACTCAAATAGGTATCTACAGCAGTGGAGCTTGTAGGAATTTTATGTTTGGATTGCCAACAGCTCACGTCATTATTTTGTAAAGGACGTATGAAGAGCGTAAGCCCACTAGCTATCACCACAGATGGACAGACACAACTCTTGAATCAATATATTGACCAGTACTTAAGGTACCACCTCATCAACCATCCGAATGCTTGCTTTTCTAGGTAGATCTCCAATCTAACACACTGGTTATCATTTGAGCATGTGGTAAGCCAGTATTACCACATTGATCACCTCCTTTCAGCCACTTTCCTTTTGAAATACATCCTTACTATTCAAAGAGCAGCCTGTGAAAAACTGCTATGGACCAAGATTCAATACAAACATTTTGCACACTGCCACAGAGGACTCCAGACCTAACAATTTATTCCTCACTCCCATTCCAAGTTCACTCCCAGGTTTGTGGGTCCCTTGAGATTGAGGTTAAGATAGGGACCTCTTCATTATGTTGAGGACTACCCCCACATTGGCACATAGATCCAGTATGTTATGACTTTAGACTCAAGAAGGCCTCCAGCAACTCTCATTGCACTTCTCCAGGATGGATTAATGGTTCCCCAGAAGGAGAGTGGAGGGTATAATTGACTCCAGATTGCATTGATGGCAAGTGCAGTACTTGATTGCAAAGAAGACCTATGATGTTTCTGAGAGATCTTGGAAGCCTGCCAATGTGGTTCACACCCTCACTTTAGTTATAGAATTTCACAAACGTTCCCTGTAAAAAGCAAGCTCAACAGCTTACTCCCAGGGGTCGAGTGGAGGTTTTTCGCAGAAGTATTCTCATGATTCAGAAAGCTCAGGCACATTGCACAACACTGTCAAATGCTAAATTGCAGAACACAGTTTCCTCCACATGCTTACTTTGTGGGTTACCAAATCACTTGGAATTGTAATGTAAATCCTATTTATAAAGCGTGAACATATTACCAAATGCGATGCAGCGCGCGCAACGAAATACATTTTATTTATTTATATGTTTACTTACCTCTAATCGCCCGTAATCCGTAGTTTCCTACCCCCCACTCTGCCCTCCCCCGCCCCCGCCCCACGTCAGCGACCAGCAGCACTCTCACCATAGGCCGCTACTGCAAACTCCTGTTGCCTTCTTCTTACGCTACAGCTAACCTCTCATTACTGTAAGTCCCCAAGGCTGCCCTCCCGACTTGATTGCCTAATGAGACAAATCCATATGGAGGGCAAATCCAGTCCTGGTGTTCTCCTAACTCTTGCCCTCTTTCACTGGGGTCTTCCCACCTGGTTTATTAGGTAACCAATATATTGTGCAGGGATTTAGGAACATCAGGGGTTCTCTTCAGGTGTGATATTCCAGAACCTGACATCAATGAAAAAACACCTATTAAAATTAAAGTGAGACCTATGAGCTTGATTTTTTTGTTTGCAATGGTGCATGTATTACATATACAGCAGACCTCTACAGCAGAGGTCTTCAAACTTTTGTCGGCTGAGCCCCCCCATCTAACCCTTTTTACACATCGAGCCTCCCCCCCCCCCCCACCACTTTCTGACAAAAAAGTTCTGGAAGCTGGTACTCTGCATTATTGATGGCCTTTCCCTCCTGCAGAGCCCAGGTCGTACAGGGTAAATAATATTAAATAAAGTAAGAGTGTTAAATAAACTAAAGTTTTTGTAGTGCTTGTTCTTAATTTAAAGTTCAACCAAAAAGTCTCAGAGAAAAAATTAGCAAAAAAATTACATTGGTGCTTAATTTTTCACATAAAACACAACATTTAGGATAGATTAGTAAAAACACTCTCAAAACACAGGTGAGGGGGCTGCCTGTTTTTCTCCACAGAGACAGACAACGTGTGGATGTATTCTTGCCTTTGCCATCTTCAGGTTGTGCTCCACTTCCAGTCTTGAGCTGTACCTGGAAACGGGAGTGCTCACAATATTTTGTAATATATTTTCTTCAGTTTTATATAGAGCGAACATGACCCAAAGGTATTGGAGCACTTTACAGGAGCATCTTTTACATTACACAGACACACATTCATTTTTTTTAAGCACAGGGAGATTAAGTGATTTGCCAAGAATCATAGGATGTTGAGCAAACACCAAGAATTGGTTCCCCAGCTCCATGCGCATCGGCTCTGGCTGTTGCGCCACATCCTTGCCCCTAGACAAGATATCAGAAAAAGTGGTTCCACAAAACATGCTTGTAGATACAATTGAAAAATCTGTGATCATGTGGAGTATGGCCAGATGTTGCCATGCTAGTAGGAGGCCAGCCACAGTTTTCTAAGAAGGTCTAGGAGACATTTACATACACATGTGATATAAGCGATTCAAGAGGATATATACAGCTTTATTCTCTAGCAGCATTAAGAGTCACTTTGTTAGCTTAGTTGGCTTATTAAGAAGATCGCTTTCCAAAGCATCAGAAATAGCTGCACAATAAAGCATTTCAATTTGGTCTACGAAGGAAATGAGGACAGATGATATGCATATTTCACAACATTTGTTATATTAGGCTTGTTGACTCAGCTCGTGGACTCAGCTCTAGGGATTAGAACATGTTAAACAAGCACTAGCGACTTTAATCAAGGTCAAATTAAATTTTCGTAAGTCACTGGTAAATTAAATGATTTTGTCCAGGATCACATGATGTTGAGCCAATGCCAGGACTCTGACCCAGGTCCCCAGAACCAAAGTCAACACCTATGGCAACTGTGATATAAATACCTAGAATAATAATAAATGTGGTAGTACTGGTGTTTCTTGGTGGTGTGGTTCCTGCTGTCGCAGGAACAACAAGGGAAAGCTAAACATGGCGTTGCCTTAAAAAGACCCACAGCTCCTGCGGCATCTCCAGTGATACAATTATTGTGAGACATGTTTCTGGCTGACCTCTCCCACAACACTCATTAGCGGCCGCTAGCTGGAAACCCTTTTTGTTACCTGCCTGACCACTTACTGGCCCTGCTTCGGGCCAAAGATTCACGAGAGCAGGGAAGGGGGTAGGGATCCACAGGGGCCCCAGGCCTAGTGCTGCCCGCCCCCGCCCCCGCCCAGTCAGTGAAGTGCTTTGTTCAATGTTAACTCCTTGGACGCTCATGACGAGCTCAGCTCGTCATGGTGTACACCTCCATACACTAATGACGAGCTGAGCTCGTCATGAACAATGGAATATCCAAAATGTCAGCACAGAAGGAAAATAACACTAGCATCGATGTGGTTAAGCATTTCACCAAATGTCAGATAGACATTCAACCCCAGCTCAGAATCAGTACTGCGTATGTGCCCACATGAATGTGGTTCATCCTTCAAATTTGGAGGGTAAACCCAGAGACCATTTTAGGAAAAGCAGAGAACTCGTGACCACTTAGTATCTGAGTGATCCAAACAGGTGATTAATAAGGAAACTCATGAGCCAGCCTATACAAATCAAGAATTAATATCTGGTGTGGTGCTACATGCTGTAGATGGTGCTGTTTTAAGACATGTATTAAATCTGTAGCTTGCCCCAGCCCATTTATTGCTGCGGGTGTAAACAGAGGAAAATTGGAAATTATGCTGCACCCTGCTTAGCAGTCACATCAGTGGTAAGAGAAGGATTCTGGCTGGTTGTTTACTTGTTGGCAAAGTGGAAAAGCTCATAACAGGCCTGTGGGGCATTGCTGTTTTGTGTATTTAATCATCACTCAAAGTCAAAGTCAAAGTCAAAAAGCTTTATTTCGATAAAACAATTATCATAAAAGCAACTCAATAAATCATATGGTACAATTAAGAACAGTAATAGGTTTAAAAAAGACTCTTTTGTCTGTGTGCTTAACAATAAAAAGGACAATAGTTTCAGTGATTGTTGTTTGCACAAGTAAAGCTAGCCAATTAATTGATTTTTTCAGATTAGTAAATCAAGAAAAAGTGGCAGTTCATTGAGTTAAGGCATTTTTAAAATAGAATTAAACAGTTAATTTTAGCCTTTTGGCTCGAATGGACCAAGCCCATGATAAAAACTTGGCCAAGGCACAAGCATAGGACACACTACTATCAGATATAAGTATCCTAATTGCCACTTCGTGACTCCTAGTGCCCAACTGGCGACATAAGTTTTTCAGCCAGACCCTCCTTGGAGTTGCGTACTCGCTGCACTCGAACATAAAATGTGCCAATGACTCCGGTTTGGCGAGACAAACTGGGCATAACTCAGACATTTCCATATGGGATTTCCACCTTACGATGAGAGAGTTAAGAGGAAGGGTTCCTGCTCTGAATCTGAAATACAAGGCCCTATCAAAAGGTTTTCCAATCACATCAAGGTACAATTCCCGTCTAGGACGATCTTTAAACCTCAGGAAGTCCTCTGTGAGCCTGCCCAATGTGGTGCTAGTATTCCTTTGTGAGCGGATCCAGTCCCAGTAGAGCTTTTTAAGGACTAGCTTCGGGGGTGAAGTTCTATTCGACCATGATTCAATTTGGCCCAACTTTGATAGCAAGATCTTCATGTCTCTCAGCCATATGATTTTATGCCAGCTTGGCGATGACATGATTTCTGCTAGACCTCTGGCATATCCACTTAATTCTTCCACCCGCCAGATGCGTGCCCATAACAGTAATGGGCGAAATTTTGCAACATCATCAATCTGGGAGCAGCCTAAGTCCAGCATAAGGTGAAGTGTAGGGGTGCCTTGCGGGAGGGACATAATTGCTCTACAAAATTTGTTTTCGGATCTCTGCAGAGCACCAGTGATGGATGAACCCCAAAGTTCGGCCCCGTAGAGGGCAGAGCTAACACCTTTAGCTGAATAAATCTCGAGGACTGTAGCTATAGGCCTTGTTGTGCAGGATCGTTGCTCTTTCAAAAGGGCTCCTGTAATCCTCTTGTGGCTCATCAACATTTTATCCAAGTGTGGGGTCCAATCCATTTTGTAAGATAGGCGTATCCCAAGATAGTCAAAGACCTCTACCCTTTCCAAGAGCTCGGCATTCAGAGTGGGAGAGCGAACTTGTTGTTTAGGAGGATTCAGCACAAGGTACTTAGTTTTATTTGTATTTATTACCAGACCTCGTTTGGTGCAAAAGGATTGAAAATTGTCCTAAAGTCTCTGGAGACCCATTGGGGATTTAGAGATTAAAAGCGTATCATCCGCGAAGAGGAGGGTCGGTATGCGTTCGCCAGCCAGGGATGGTTCGTCAGAAGGATGTTTCTGGAGATGCTCGACCACCCCATTGATGTAAAGAGAGAAAAGGGTGGGAGCTAGGACACATCCCTGGCGGACACCTCTCTCAACCGGGATACTACCCGTTTTCTCCCCTCCAGGGCCCCACCTGACTTGGGCAAAGCTATCTTGGTGCAACCTAACTAATAGGGACAGCAAATAATGGGGCAGCCCCATGTCAGCGAGTATTTTCCACAGTGATTCCCTAGGTACAAGGTCAAAGGCAGTCTTTAAATCGATAAACGCGAGATAAAGACTGCCTTTGCCTATGACCACCACCTTCCAGTACACCATCATGAGTCTGAAGGCTTGCTCGATCGTCCCAGTGCCCACTCTGAAGCCTGCCTGATAGTCAGAAAGAATTTTGTTTTCTTCTACCCAGTTTAAAATTCTGACTAACAGGACTTTGCCGACTACTTTTTGGCCAATGTCTAACAAGCTGATCGGCCTATAGTTGGATGGATCATCCCTCGATCCTTTTTTGTAAATAGGGACCACCTCGGCCCCTTTCCACGATGAGGGAATAGGGGCACCTTTACAAATGGCAGCAAGGAGGGAGTAGATCAATTTACCCCATTTTGCGCTGTCAGACTTTAAGAGGTCACCAGGAATGCCATCGGGACCAGCCGCTTTTTGTGGAATAATAGTGCTTATTGCATATTCCACTTCCTTGATCGTAAAATCAAAGTCAGTAGGCCGGATTACATAATTTGGAGTGAACAATGGTAGAACCACCCCGCCCTCATCAAGATCGCCATGACAGGTATAAAGTTTTGAAAAATGATCGACCCACGCCTGGCTTGGGATATTACAGGTTATCAGATCACTATCTGGTCTATTACGGGCTCTTATGGTATCCCAGAACCATTTCGAGTCTTTTTTAGAGCTAGCTTCTTTGAGAGTTGACCAGTAGGCATCTTCCCACTCCCTTTTTGCTAGCTCCAGTGCTCTTTTATGTTCATGCCTAGCCATCTGTATTAGTGATTGGGACTTTCCCTTGACCGCCTCAATTAGGCGTGTTTTGGCTTTCCTACATGATGCAGAATACCAGTCATGTCTCCCTTTAGCTTTGTTTTGGGGCATGGTTTTCCCTGCGGTCCCTTTTACCCAAAAAACTTCCCCTATTGTTTTTACGGCTGCTTCATATATAGATGTTATCCTATCTACTGCCATAAGTGGGTCTATTGAACCAATTTCTACTTGAGAGGCTTTAAGCACTTCTTCAATAGTGGAGAGTTTATCAACATTACTCGAGATTTTATTCCATTTAAGGCGTCTTCCACAAGAGGAGACAGTAACCCCATGTGGACGATTCGATGGTACTAACGGCACTCCGGAGAACCAGGGATTCATTATGGATAAAGAAAGTGAATTATGGTCACTCTCTATTGTCGGTATAATAGCCATATCAATGACCGAACTCCAGAGCCCCCGGTCCAACAGAATATAGTCAATCCTCGAGGAATGACCAACTCTGTTGAATGTTGGGGCACCCATCCGGTCAGAAGAAGTGTGGCCATTAGCTGCTCTTAGTCCAAACTCTAGAGTCAAAGCGTTTAGCTGTATTGCACTACGAGTCCAGCGCTTAATAGGCGGCATAGAGAGTGTGGGAATACCCCATCTGCTGTCCTCTTCTCCTAGATCAGGAATTCCTTCCAGGGGAAGTGGCTCATATGTGCAGTTAAAATCTCCTGCTATTATAATATGATCAGGTTCTTTGTGATCCCTAACTAGGGCCTCAAGCTCGGATATTACAGGTGAAGTACACCCATTTTTGGAACCTCTAGCATAGACATCATAGAGATCTAGGGTCAATCCCCCACGATGGCCAGATAGAGAAATACCAAGGATATCTGGATTATCTGTCTGCTTGATAGTTATCCGACAGTTAAGTGAGATGCTCACCCAAATAATAAGCCCCCCTGAGGGACGCCCCTTCTTTTGCTTGGGTTTTTCAGCAGGCACAAAAATGGTGACAAACCCAACCCGATACAGTGGCTCAGTGCTCCAGGTCTCCTGGAATACACAGATCTTATGAGCTTCAATCAGGACGTTCCACTCAGGCAAACCTAGTTTCCTAGTGATCCCCGCAAGGTTCCAACTAAGAATTTTTATTTCACCATTTGTTAGTTTACCTCCAATGTTGGTAGTAATTTTGGGGTTAGTTAGGTCTTCACAGTCCCTAGTTGGAGCATGGGATAGTGGTTTAACAGCTGCCAATGTTGGGGATTTGAGACAAATAGGATGAGAGATGGCTAAGGAAGCATCCTCCATATCCCTATTAGTATCAGGGTTTAGGGCTGCAGCTTCCGTGCGGTTAAGTCAATCAACCTCGTCTAACACACAAAATCTATTTGGGTGGGCAAACTGTGAAACAAAGGGATCAAAGGGAGGGGGCAATCCTTGCCACGGTTGTTGCCACTGGTGGTTAGCAAGTTGTGTGGGCTGAAGGGGTTGCTGCCACTGCTGAGTAGGATGACGAGGGGGTTGTGGAGGTTGAAAGGGTTGTTGCCACTGAAGAGTAGTGTGCTGTGGAGGTTGTGGAAATTGTAGAGGTTGCTGCCATTGATAGATGGTATGTTGTGGAGGATGCATGAACCCTCTGCTAGTTGGGAAAACAGGCCGATGGAAATTTTGTCTTGGGGGCATGGGTAGGAAGTAAGACAAGGGGAGTGGATTAATTTGGGTGGCAGGTCCGCTGTTCGGTGTGTTACATATATAACTTGCTGCCCCTAAATCCCTGAAATTAACTGTAATTACATCGCCTGCTATAGTCTTCGTATTCCTGCCCACCCAATCCCCTCTACGTACAGAGAGAATTTCGCCACTCATATGGCTGGGTAGGGGTTTGTGTAGCTGGAGCCACTGGGCGCATTTATTTCTTAGCTCTACAAAAGTTTCTTTTACTCCCTCCTTCAGTGGCGGAACGGCCGTCAGGACAACCACAAAGGGAGAGACTTCCGGTGGCAGGCTAATTGTCTTAAAGCGCGCCTGCTTTGGCTTAGATTCTTGAGGCTTGTTTAAAGAAGAAGATACTGTTGAGTTAGCGGCATTCCCATTTAGGTCTTTGGCTTGTGAGTTGGCTGCTTTAGTTGGACCAGTAGATGTTTGTGTAGCTGGAGCAGAGCCCATCCCGTTAGAGGTAGGTAAGAGTACAGCAGGATTGTTCCCTGTGTGGGTCAAATGTTGTATAGCTGGTGCCTTACTAGCTAATAGAGTATTAGCCTTGATAGATGGGTCTTTTACGTGCTTAGTGCAAGGTATATTTTTGGAAGGTACTTCTTTTGTCCCTTGCGGCTGCGTAGACCCAATCCCACTCGTCTTGTTAGCACATTTCGAATTTATTAGCGACGTTAGTCTATCAAGCTTAGAGATTAAAGGCTTGATTTGCGCTGCTAATGTGGCTTCAAGATCCGATTTTAGGTCTATTACCATATTTTCGACCCAACAGGGTATGCCTGATGCAGAATTCGGGGTGGGCAAAATCAGGTTATGGTTCCTAGCTTTAGTTTTAGGTTTTTCCTTAGTCTTGGTCTTAGGCGCAACCTTTGTAGAAATAGTAGCCCTTCTCCCTGAATCAATCAATGCAGGAACCGCTCCTGTGTCAGGTTGCCTATCTGCACTCAGTTCTGGCTTATCAGATGGTTGACAGGCTTCTAGATCTGGAGTGGCCTCAAGGTCAACATAAGACGGATCAGAGTCAGATTGAGTCACTGATAAGTCGACAGCGTTCGGGACTGTGAACATGCCAGCAGCAGTTAGGGGGAGGGGTAGGGAACAATTATTCGAAACTTGCTGGGAGGGAGAATTTGCAGTTGCAAGAGAGCCCAAAGATGAGCGCTTAGCGTTCATAAGGTCCAAGGAAACTCTTTTTTCCAACAGGATGATGCTCTTGTCGATGGTTTCATTTACCCGCGAAATAAAATGGTCTATGGGTCCAGTCACTTGTGCCACGGCCATAGCCTTTTTGGTGCTACTTCTGGTTCTGTTGCGCATGGTTGACATCTGCACTATGGAGCCAGATACAACAAAAATGGCCCTCACAAAGAGTAGATATTAGGTCTTGTGGCCGGCCACTCTATACTGGAAGAGAGGAAGAGAATCACAGGGCCGCCTACCTTGCAAATGAATAGGAGGTGATAATGCAGGGGTTCAGGACCAGGGCCGTCCTCTGCCGTCCTCGAACGGCCTCAAACGGCCCTGTCTTTGCCCAGTCTTCGCCCGGGCTGCGTCCCGGGCTGCGGGAGTAAGGTGTAATGATATAGGGGGCGTAAAGGGCGGGGGGGCGGGCCAGCAGGGAGAGCGGACCGGAAGCTAGCCGTCGGTCTTGCAGGGACTTCTGGGTATTGAAGTCCCCGCACGCTCGCAGCCCCGCTGAAGCCTCACGCCCGTTACCGCCTTTCCGCCGCTGCCAAGGAGTGATCCTCTCTGATGGTCGATGCCCCGTCACACACGGGCGAAGCGGCACCCGCGGAGCGGGTGCTGCGAGGAGTGGGCTTGGTGGGCTGATGCGCTGCTGAGTCTCACTGGTAGAGCCAGGGATTTCCGCCAACAACGAGCAGGAGAGTGTCCCACACTCTAAAAGTCTGGGACACTTTTAAGGAGCCTTCGAGGGGCGGGCCAGCAGGGAGAGCGGACCGGAAGCTAGCCGTCGGTCTTGCAGGGACTTCTGGGTATTGAAGTCCCGCACGCTCGCAGCCCCGCTGAAGCCTCACGCCCGTTACCGCCTTTCTGCCGCTGCCAAGGAGTGATCCTCTCTGATGGTCGATGCCCCGTCACACACGGGCGAAGCGGCACCCGCGGAGTGGGTGCTGCGAGGAGTGGGCTTGGTGGGCTGATTCGCTGCTGAGTCTCACTGGTAGAGCCAGGGATTTCCGCCAACAACGAGCAGGAGAGTGTCCCACACGCTAAAAGTCTGGGACACTTTTAAGGAGCCTTCGAGGGGCGGGGGGCGGGCCAGCAGGGAGAGCGGACTGGAAGCTAGCCGTCGGTCTTGCAGGGACTTCTGGGTATTGAAGTCCCCGCATGCTCGCAGCCCCGCTGAAGCCTCACGCCCGTTACCGCCTTTCCGCCGCTGCCAAGGAGTGATCCTCTCTGATGGTCGATGCCCCGTCACACACGGGCGAAGCGGCACCCGCTGAGCGGGTGCTGCGAGGAGTGGGCTTGGTGGGCTGATGCGCTGCTGAGTCTCACTGGTAGAGCCAGGGATTTCCGCCAACAACGAGCAGGAGAGTGTCCCCATCACTCTTTCTGCTTCCTTCTTGCTCAGTGGTGCTGTTAATCTCTGCTACCTGCTACATTTCTCTGGCCGAACTCTGCCCGGTAAACCCACTCATATTATACACCAGGGTGAACTCTAAACTGCAAATTAGGATATGAGGTGAAATTTTACGATGCCAGTTTATAAATAGACCAGGCTTCTTTTCCAGAGGGTTGTTAGTCCCTCATCATCTCAGCCAATGACATTTCAAATGCATTCCCTTGTTTGGGGCGCCACTGAATACCTGCTCTTTCTTAGACTTTGGGCCACTTACCTTGTTTCTTGCCCAAAGGTTTCGGAAATAGCCTCAAAACTAGTAGTAATAATAGCAATGCAATAGGTCTCGCGTTACTGAATGTTTGAGCTATTGGTGTTGCATTATTATTAGAAAATGCCAATAGCTCAAACTTTAATAATGCGAGACCTATTACATTGCAAATGCCTTTTGGGAGGGCTGCAGAAATCCAGCCAAGCAGGCACAGCCTGGGTGTGCTGGAGATAAAACTCCAGACACTACACAGCCATGCCCTTAGCAGCTCAAGCTGAGACACACGACGGCGGGGGGGGGGTTAAGCACTTTCAGCCTTACGTGGCATTTCGCGCTGAAAACAACAATGGATGAGAAGTGGTGAGGTGGAGTGCGAGCCCCCCCCCCCTGAGGATATGCTGCGCCCACCCCCAGGGGGGCGCTTCCCACAGTTTGAAGACCTATGCTCTACAGGAAGTTAATGATGAGTAGGCGTAAATGATACAAATTATAATAACTGATCACAGAGAAACAGCAAAACTAATCAAGCTATAATGCCAGTGGATGATACACGTTTAAACATATTTTTCCTTTCACTTTCTTCCCATTTTCTTCTTTCCTTTCCATCCTTTCTACTTTGTGAGTACATAGTCATTCGACTCACTTAGTTCAGTTTGACTCTAAGATCTCACTTTGGAAGCATGTAGTTTGCCCCAAGTCCTCCAAAGCCTCCAGGAGGAAGTGTGCATGTCACCATTTTTTATACTAGTGACAATCATCAATCAACTCGACATGCAGGCATACCCACTCAGAGAATCTGAATCCGAATCCTTCCATTGCTGTGCAATTATAATCCTCCAAATTATAATCATATTATATTATCTTGATAAACATGAGTTATATCTAGCGCTCCCGGTTTTATGGTATTTTTTTGTGTGACATTTCCGTCTGTTTTTATCCATATTTATTTTTTGCACATTTTACCAGTATTTATCTATGTTTATTTTGGATTTTGTGAGATAAATAAATCTGAAACTGGTATATTTTCACATTTATTTAAAATATAAATATGCACTCATACTTGCCTGCCACGTTTCAGTGATATGAACAACAGGGGAAGATGAATCAATGTGCTTCTATGAAAATATGCAAATTTCAGTATCAACCTTGTGCATATCTACTGCTGTTTAACCCTCTTTACTACAATTCCTTTCTTTTTTTAATTCTGTTACCTAATCCACAAAGCTATTGGCCTGGCAGTCATGGCAGAGAAAAATTAGAATCACTCAAAAAGCAACTCAATTTCCATTTTTATCCACATTTAAAAAAGGAAAACACAGAGCCTTATTTATATCTAATTTAATATGAGATGTAGTTGGATTCACCTCAACCAGACCTTCCCCTTCTTTGAAAAATACTTGCAATTTAGTGTTCCAGTATTAACTCCGCTTACGTTAAGATTCCAGCATACGCATCCGATATGCCTTGCCCCACTCACATCTTAGACACCTCTTTGCACCACTTTGGAACCTTCAAGGGTTTGATATAGAAATCAAATATCATCCTATAATGTTATAATTGATACTGTGTAATTTATGACACCTAATGTATCAGTCTTATGGATTCCCTGATTGTTTGGTCTGCTATTCCTAAACCAAGCCAGTTAGAACATTTAGTTGGACACCTTTGCGTTGTTCTTCAAAAAAATAATGATACCTCTTTTTACCAGGACTATGGCTTACATATTGTCTGTATAAAGCTTCAGAATGTAAAGCCCACTAACAAATGTAATCTTAGTGACTGACAGATATGTAAAATACTTTTGTCTGCAAATCAAAGATTCTTCCTAAAAGTTCCTAAAGGTTATAAAACTGTACATATCAAATAACTAATTTAAGCTGAAATTTAGAGCCTACTAAAACATTATAGCATTTGGGCTGACCGAATGAGGATAAAGTCAGATAGTTCCAGATTGGGCACCTCCATTATCCTTGACTATTGTCAAAGATTTGGTTTGTTGTTCCAGATTCTGATTGTATCCAACAGCACCTTAAACTTCATGCATTTGGTATGGGATTGAGATTCTTGAATTTGATCAAATGCCAAAGGGAGTCCTTTAAAGAGACTGTAGCGATGTTTGATTAAGCTAATTGACTCATTCAGCCTGCTAATGCTGCCCAGCAGCAAATCTGAACATTGGGGGCAGCCAGTCACCCTTTTCAAGGGTACTGTGGAAAATGTATTGCTGGTCTTGGCCTTTTATTATATAAGATTAAACAGATGCCATGGAGTTCAACCCTTTGCAAGTAAGAAGATTATGAATATTGCTCGAGACACAGAACAGTTATAACAACTTGGCTGGTATTGTCATTTTTACCAGATTGATAAGTCCTACCAATGTCACCTGAAAATAGTCCTATTTGTTAAAAAATCTGGTTAATTCCAATAGCATAGGTTTGTAATTCACCTTGAACAACTCAGCTTAGCAACATACCTAGATACTCAAATATTTGAGTGAGATGTGCGGGACATCTCTCGCCCCTTCAGCGAAGTGGTGTCTCCTAAGTGTCTTGGAGGAAACAGATTTGCTCCGTATGGAATGTATGTGGTAAACCCTGGGGTTTGCTGTTGCTAAACAAAATGTTGCTAAAATGTGGAATGCGGATCATGTGCCACATGGAGGACTGGAAACGCGATTTGGACTGGTGTATGTTGGCTGAGAAGGTTGTATTTGAAGGCCGGGGCTGCCTCCAAAAGAGGGCTAAAGCTTGGGGACGGTGGAAAAACTATAGAGGTAATTGTTTAAGAAAAAAATCCCTAGGTAACCGTTGGTCTAAACAATATGTAAGACCATAATTCTGACATGATACAAAAAGACTCAGTGTACATGATTTATATTAAAAATTCATTTTATTCATATGAAGACATTTTTAAAAGACTAAAAAGATTTTATGCTTCTGTATAAAATAAACATAATACCACCAATGACTTCACAACAAAAAAACCAACTAGTTAAAAAGAGATATTTATAATTGCAATAGCTCATACAGCAGGCACAGCTGTATGTACCCTAACGGTGGTTAATATAGCGAAACCTGCATTATCAAACAATGAATTAATCATACAACAAATTAAATATGACACTAGTAAATATACAGAATAGAGCAGTACAACATAGGGCCTTTTTAATGTTTTCAATGATGGATCTTCAATGTGTCTACGCGTGTTTAGGCGGACATGACGCCTTCATCAGGAGTCCACATAAGAAACAATGCCAAGACCATAACAGTTATGATCAACCAAGTACATCCAAGGAGCCAAGGAAATGTTCTTAACTGTGGAGAGTTAATAACTTTGTCTATATGGAATGAAGACTTAATGACTACTTCAGATGTAAACACAATATGTAAAGAAACAGATAAAATAAAATAGAATCTTTTCAGCATAGAGCCAGCATATAGGATACAGAGAACAAGCCAAGATTTCCTATTCAATGCCGGTGAAATGATCACTTAATAGATGATAGCGCAAATAGCCATCATAATGAGCCAGAAAGTAGAAGCTACATCAGACTGGAAAGCTCCACAGGTTCGGTCTTCAATGAAGGATATTTCAGAAGACTTGAGCTATAGAGGTAAAACATGCGATGACCTGGCCCCCGTCACCTTGGGTAACCAGACGTCTAAGGCAGATCCATTGAGCAATGCTGCAGGTTGTGTGGAGGGATAGGGTACAGGGGGCAGAAGGCTTTAATGCGACTGTTAAGATGAGGTCAAGGATTTAACAGTGCACAGTTTTGTTTTGTTCATATTTTTATTGAAATTGTCAATAAAAAAGATTTGCAAAAAAGAATTCCACTAGATGTAAAATATCTATTTCAGAATGAAACGTTGGAGTTATCCTGTTAAACTCTGAGACTCTGGAAAATAATACTCACTGGGTTGTCCGTATGATGCAAATAAACTCTTTATTTTCCAACATTAGAAACTGCCTGTGATCTAGAATACAGATACATTAAGGTCTTTCAAGAGATATGGGGCTCTCGCTATACCTCAAATATATATGTCACAAAACACCAGGAACATCTCATTCTGGGAGGTGACCTCCACATAACCTGACTCTCAACACAACTCTAGATAGGACAGTTCAAAGTTCTCAGTTTGGTATGACTGTGTCCAGGAAGCTGAAAAAAATGCACTGAACAGGGTTTAACAGTTGCCTGGAAACACCCGCACATAGATGAAAGATGTTATTCCATATCCATAAATCATACACTCGAATTAACCATATATTTATATCTACATGCATACAACACAGGCTCCAAAATAGACTCATGATAGGAGGTACAGAGATTGACCACTCTCATGTTGGGATCTAGTTGGAGGGAGGGGCATGCCTAAAGACATAGACCCATACTAGCTCATGGCAAATGAATCTATTGATCAGAAAATGTCAGCTAAGAAATTTTGTTTACCAACCACATGGATGAATTTAAGGATACCTTTAGGGCTTAGCCAATGCCTTATCAGTGAGATTGCAGAGCAAAAGAGCGTGAGATTTGAAATTAGCAACATTGTGCAATCAGTTGAGTATTGGGAACTAACACAGTTGTAAGAACGATTCTGCACCTAAAACAAATATTTTATGACAAGAGCCATAAAGCAGACAAACTGTTAGCTAGTGGACTTGGAGCACCAAGAGTTAAGGGGCACAGAACAAAATAAAGGTCCCCAGAAGGCACAAAGTTGTAAACAAACAACAGAAAATTGATTTACTTACAGCATTCTCCCTCATATACATGAGGCAGCACCACTGGAAAAAAGAAAATGGACAATTATTTGGACCAGATCCACCTCCCAGCCTTCGCCTCAAATGGAGAGAGAACTGAGTGGAAGATATCGTGACTGCATTCTAATCTACACACCCAAATGAAGCCCTATGATTTATTTATTATTTTATTTATTTATTTTATTTTTGCCCTTTATAGAGCGCGAACAATTACCCGCAGGCGTCTCGGCGCTAAACAATTCGCATAACTTCAGAAGGTATTAAGAAGCTCCTGAGTGATTAGATGAACGTTATTGATCAAAAAGCCAAGTCTTTAGCTGTTTGCGGAACTGGAGAAGTGAGGGGCTCAGCCTGATGTTTTGAGGCAGAGTGTTCCATAATTTGGGTGCGGCCACTAAAAAGCGGTGGTCACCCCAAGACACTGTTTTGGATCGTGGAGTCACTAACTGGTTTAGGGTGGTGGAGCGAAGCAGTCTGTTAGGTTTGTATGGTTTCAGTTGGTTCTTCAGAAAGTGGGGTCCTTGATTGTTAAGTGCCTTATACACTGTACATAGTGATTTAAACTTAATTCTGTTCCGGATCGTCAGCCAATGGCATTCTTTAATGGTATAGGATATGGCCTCGAATTTAGGCGTTCCAGAGAGCAGACGTGCTGCGGCATTCTGTATTGCCTGTAACTTCATCGTAACCCTAACCTGGGCATTGAGGAATAAGCCGTTGCAATAATCGAGGGACGATAGGACTAAGGAGCTGACCAGTGTTTTGGTCGCTGCCTCTGGGAGGAATGGGCTGATTTTCCTGATCATTCTAAGTTTATGGTGGGCTGTGGTTGCTACTTTGTTTGCGTGATCCATAAAGTTAAGACCGTCGTCAAAAATGACTCCCAAATTCCTGACCTTAGCTGTCGGACTGGGGGGTGTTCCAAAGGCTGGTGGCCACCAGCATGAAGACCAGGCTGGTGAGAGGGGTCCAAAAATACCTACCTCCGTTTTTTCTGAGTTCAATTTGAGGCAATTTGTTGCCATCCACTCTCCAATTTCCAGCATTCCATTTTGGAAGCGATGTGCCACCTCACCTCCGTCACCTTTGAAGGCCAGTACCAATTGCGTGTCGTCCGCATAGGAGGTTAGGCTCATCCCATGTGCTTTGATAACATTAGCAAGGTCCGACACATAGATGTTAAATAGTGTCGGACTAAGGGATGAGCCTTGGGGAACCCCACATGGCAGCGAGAGTTGTGCAGATTGGTAAGGTCCCAAGGTGACCGCTTGTGTTCTGTCAGCCAAAAAAGATGCGAGCAAGTCTCTGGCAGAGTGGCAGATGCCCAGCTTTCCGACACGGTCGACCAAGATCTTATGGTCGACCGTGTCGAAAGCTGCAGATAGATCAAGCAGTACCAGAATTGCTGTCCCACCATGGTCCCGAATTGCTCTGACATCATCTGCGGCCTTAATCAGGGCCGTTTCAGTCCCGTGATACTTCTGGAATCCGAATAGTGTGTCGTCCAGCAATCGGTATTTCTCAATATATTCCGATAATTGGAGATTCATGGCCTTTTCGACCACTTTGGCTAAAAAAGGGAGGCTAGCAATAGGCCTGTAGTTTTTTAGTTCATTTTTGTCAAGGCTTGGTTTCTTTAATAGGGGTTTCAGTAAGGTGTTTTTTAGCAGGTTAGGATATATCCCGGATAACAGTATGGAGTTACAGACTTGTGTAATAACTGGAATAATGGAATCCATCACTGGTGGGAGGACTGAGAAAGGACAGGGATCAAGAGCAGATCCTGTTATTATTGTTGAGACAATGGTCCTTATGTGATCGCTTGTAAGTACTTGAAAACCGGTAAAAGCATTTACCGGGGGTTTACTGGAAGAGGTGGCATTTGCCGTAATTGGTGAGACTAGCTATGGGCAGACATCTATAAAGAATACATTCCCCTGCCCCTACTAACAACGAGCTTAGTTAGTGAGTTACTAACACCTTTAATTTCCTTAACAGTGGTCTGGGTTTCTTCAATGAGGGAAGCAGAGGTTGTGGTGATCCCAAACAGGGAAAACCAGCAGAAGAGTGCAGACTGTGGATGCCTAAAACTCTATTAAAGTCAGAGAACAATATTTTCAAAACTTACTAAAAGACTGGATAAAGTCTTCTTGTTAGAGCAAGATAAAGTTGGATTTGTGAAAGACCTGCTAGGTTCAGACAACATAAGAAAAATTCCACATCAATTGGAAAAACTAAGAGGACAGGTATCCCAGCTCTCCTGGTGTCTTTAGATGCAGAAAAAGCATGCGTAATTGGATCTTGGACAGTTTCAAATGCTCAGAGGTGAGGTTTCGAGTTTACGGAACTTGCTTGAAAAAAATTAAACTGCAAGGCAGAGTGGAATTACAAACATTTACTCCAGGAACCCATACAATTGTGAGTTAAAATATAGAAGAGGAAAAGGGGTGCAATCATAAGGAGCAGAGCCTGAAAAGCAGAGTCTGACAGTCAATTGATAAAATAAACTGGAAACAAGGACTTGTGTGACAGTAAATCTGTTCTAGCTTACATGATTGCCAACAAAGTGGCTGCATTTTAAATATCTTAAGGGTCATCAATATCAATTGGACTCAGACCTAAGAAACAAGTTTAGTGATAAGATATGGGAACTGGGATGGCTCAACATTCACAAATGTTTCAGAGATATTCAACACCATAAAGCAGAATACAAGCTAATGATGTATTTGTTATCTAACCCCAATGAGGGTGAAGAAAATGTATCCATTGGTCTTGGAGCGTTGTTGGAGATGTGGAAAGGATTGGTGCTCGTTTGGCCACATTCGGGGGTCAACGTGAAATGATCCAAATGTTTTAGAAGAAATTTTAAGCCATAGCAATGAGATCCTATGAGAGGTTATAGTCAGGGACCCAGCCAAAATCCTATTGCTTTTGGAGTAATACGGAGCAAGGGGAAATCCAAAGTGAGTAAAACACTTCTATACCCCCAGTTAGGTACTGCCAAGAAACGTATTAAAACATACTGGAAGAAGAGGGAATTCCCCTTAGAGACCATTAGACAGCCAAATTATGACACGTCCTAACTTCAGAGAAAATTACATATACAATCCAAGGTACTAATGGCACTTTTAAAAGACTTTGACCACCGTGATAAACAATCTGTCATCGATAACTCAAAGGAGGAGCTTCTCGCCTAGGCTCCCTGCCCTATCAATCAATTAATTAATCTAAAGTTTTATAGAGTGCACAGCTACTCAGAGTGTGTCCTGTCCCTTCAGTTGCTGTGTTCTTACGAGGACTAAAGTGTGGTTTATCCCACACGGGGACAAAGACTGATACCAGTATCAAGTTCTAAATATTGAGTGATATTATACCCTGTCAGATAGTGTACAGTTTTCTATAATAAAAAGTGTTAAATAGAAAAGGAGAAAAAAGAAGTTGCAAAACTGATAGACTCGCAGTTATTAGTTATACAAATGAATTGATTAGTTCCAATGGGACAGTCACAATTGTTCAAGAGAGTGGAACAAAAAATTGTCTGTAGGTGTAGGAAAGTGGGGTATTATGTAGTGAGGGTGACTAGGCTTCACTATGCAATACCTTCATGTTACCCAAAATAGGTCCTTTGGATTCACACTAATAAATCCCTAGCTCAGTTCTGGTAGTGTGGCACAGAGCAGTCAGGGTCTCTAGAGAAACATGTGTTAAGCATTTCAGAGTAACAAGATAAAAGGCAAGTAATTAACATGACTCAAACCAAACCAGACTTCATTTTATACGAATAAAGCCGATTTTTATATAAATGTAGACACCAAAATGAAGACAATCGGATATGTATAACCGGAGTTTTAGATTTCTGAAGGAAAAATAAATAGGGCATTTCACTCTTGCAAAACGATAATGTTGCGGTGAATGGGAAAAAGCACTAGTGACAATCGGTCACTTGCAGGTCGAGTTCAGTGGAAAGGTGATGTGGGTCCCAGGACCAGGGTCTGACAGTCAGTTTAATTTTATTTGACTTGTAGGGTTTGAGTGCAGAGTTTTGCTGGCTGTCCCTGATGCTGAACGCAAAACCTGTTGGTGCTGCATTTGCTGCTTGGACGCGCTGGTGTGGAAAGGGGTGCAAAATGTAATCAACAGAGCCACTAGGGCATTGAGTTGAAGATGTTGAGGAGTTCCCTCGAGGTACGTCATTATGTAAAGGTAGTGATAGCTGGGGTGGCCAACAACAAGCCTTGGTCACAGGAAACCCAGTCTTGGGATGTTTTGACATCCTGGAGCCCGGAGGAAAATTGTAGAACTGTAGCCACCTGAAACTTGTTGGAGGTCAGGACAACATTTCTCACAATGCACTAGACCATTTACTTTTGGGCAATCCTTTGGCTGGCCCGATGGCCAGTGATTCTTGGTTCCAGGAGCATGTTTTTCCTGCGGGCTTTCGTGGTTTAGTGCCTCTAGTCCACTGGTCCTCAAAGTACGGCCCGGGGGCCGCATGCGGCCATCCTGACCTTAACATGTGGCCCCCTGGTCAACAGCAGCACTGGGCTGCTGTTTACTTGACCCAGTACTATTATTCAAAAAATTTCAATAAACTGTCAGGCACTTGATTAATTGTTAATTAAAGTTAAAGAAAGGAAGTAACTAGGGTGTCCTGTTCCCCTTAACTTTAGGATCATCTTGATTTTTAAAGACATCTTTGCAGCAAAAGTGTAAAAATATGATAAAGTCACCTCAGAATTCAAAAACTGTATTTTCATTAACATGCAAAATCGTTTCACCTTAGTATATCAGATTATCAGTGTATTGAGCATTTTTTAAGCGTGATCGTTTTCAAACATGAATTTAGAAACATTTGTTTTTTCCCCACACTGTGACAACAATGCCAGTAGTCAACTAAGGCACACGTAGGTTGTTATGTGCACTCTGTGGGTGACCTGGGTTCCTATTGTGCATGAATAACATTATAGTTTATTAAATGAAGCACAAGAGAAGGTTTTGTACAGCGCATATCCCAAATTCATGTATTTCGAGGTCCTCTTATATATGCTAATGAAGAAAAATGAGGGAAAGTGACTTACAAAAATTGTTTAAGATCAGACAACTTGGTTTAGTGGGGAAGCTAGGTTTAAACCCAGGTTTTCTGGTTTCACATTGTGCAATTCAGCCACTAGATGTATGTGGTTCACTTCCCTACAACCACCTTACCGACACTCCCCAAACCCCCACCGCCACCCTGCTGGCATCAGTGCGGCCCTCGTTCACATCACATTCCAAACTTTTTGGCCCCTGGGAAAAGGTTTGCGAGTACCCATGCAATAGCCCAATGGCGTTCTGGAGCTGCCTTTGTCTTGTAGAGGTGTTCCTCTTTCGTTTGGAACTGGTGTCTTGTCCAGAATGAGCTGCAGTTTTGCAGTTGCCCCCACGGACCACACAAGCAAACTCAGGATAATTCTGGACTCCGAACTCAAAATGGACTGCCAGGTCCACGCCATCACCTCCTCCTGCTACCACACCCTCCGCCTACTCCGCAAGACCTTCAGTGGATCCTCCCCGAACACAGAAAAACCGTCATGCACGACCTCATCAGCAGCAGACTGGACTACGGCAACGCACTCTACGGCGGGATCAACAAGAACCTCTCCCACAAACTCCAGAACATCCAGAACGTCGCCCCAGACTAGTTTTCAACCTACCACACCACTGCCACATCAGCCAACACCTACAGACCCTACACTGGCTCGCCGTTGAGAAGAGAATCACCTTCAAGCTTCTCCCCCACACACACAAGGCCCTCCACAACGCCGGACCCGCCAACCTGAACCACGGCCATGTGTTCCACGCACCCCACACTCTCTCCGCTTGACCCAACTCTCCCTTGCAACTGTACCTTGGATCAAGAAAAGCAGAACAGGAGGGTGCTCCTTCTTCCTCCTTGCGGCCAAGGCATGGAACTCCCTCCCTCTCTACCTCCGACAGACTGCATTGCTCCCCAAGTTCCTAAAGGACCTCAAGACCTGGATCTTCGATGGCACTCAGTGAACCTGCAGAATCTGCGGAATCACCCCCTGCCCTCTCTATCTCAGCTCCTTGAGACCTGTTCTGGATGAGTAGCCTGCATTGTACAAACCCCATTGATTGCAGGGTGTTTTCCACAAGTGCAGGGTATTGCGCCTTTGCTGTGTACAGGTCCTAAAGTCGCAGACTCTGGTCTCTTGTTTGTCCTTTGTTGCAAGTCGTTCCAGAACTGAGGTTTACTTGCTAGGGGAGCCCATTAAATCCTATATTTAGATGCCTTAGGGGGATGTGTGTGCTAGTAATCAACAAAGTACAAGCCCTACTGGCTAATTTGCTGCTGAAATGACCACTTCCTGTGGAGGATGGCCCTTTTCTACCAAAAAGTCTAAATTCTGCCACTTCTTTAAATGGCAGAACCCTTCTTCGCCTGTACAGACCAGTTAGCCCCCCTTAGAGGTGGAGCTAGCCATCTGTCTGCCCGGGTTGCAAATGTGCCTGGGGCAGGGGGTTGGGATTTTCCTCCTCTGGGAGGAAACCTGGTTGCCTAATAGAGGTGGTAAGGTTTTGAAGCTCACCGCCTTGATGTGCCACTTCACTAGCAATTCTGCCGGAGAAGGCGGTGACTACTCCTGCCCAGGCAGGCCTTTATATCTGCTTCCTGATAAAGTTCACAGCTCTTGGCATGGAGTCAGATTCCTGTCTTGGTGGCAGCAGCTGCAGACTGTCAGCCAGGGCACAGGAAAGGCTGGCGCAGCCAGATGGGCAACCTCTAATGCGACATTCACCCACCTGGGTGCATGTCACATTAAATCTGACTTTAGAAAAAGGTCGGGTTTGATGACAAACATAACAGTTTTCAGTGGGACCATAATGGTGCTGGCAACCTGGGGAGGCTTGGGTGCCAGCTCATCTTATCCTATGTTCCCCTGAACACTTATAGTAGCCCCTAATGGAAGGAGGCTACTATAGGGATATATAAGCCTGCACTTATATGTCCACATCTTCAATATAATGCACCCTTCCTCCTGGGCTCAGAGGGCCTACCTTAGGAGTGACTGGCATATATTAAAAATAGTGCTGTGACCTTGCCACTCTTGGTTAAGGCAAAGTCAGGTTTGAGCAGTTTGCACTGCTCCTGCAGTTGCAATGGCAGGCCTGCTGCAATCTCTTTGCTTTGGTCATCCGGGGTGGCACAATCAGTGCTTCAATCCCTGGTGACCCCTTTAACTCCCATGCCCTGGGCACCACTGGTACAATTTAACAGGGGTTTGTATGAGGGTTAAAATCCTTGTCAATTGGTGTTACCAATTCATATGCCTCATATTTTAGGGATAAAGCACTGGCACTGGGGCCTGGTTAGCAGGTTCCAGTGCACTTTCAGAGTCAAAACAATCAGCATTTCGGACGAAATGTGAGGGGGGGGTCTGCAAAAAGCCTGTTTTCTTACAGTAGGACAAAATCAAGGATTAACTTAGAATCCGCACAGTTCGCCTGCACAGAAGCAGATTTTAGAAACCAAAAATGACCTCAAAATGTCCTAAAAAGTAAAAAAACAATCCTAGCCAGGGAAATGAGAACAAGTATTAAAAACTTGGTTTCCATGAGAAAATTCAATGTAGACTTCAGACTACCTTTAATTGGCGTAATGCATTTACTGTGTGCACAGAAGACAGAGCAAGCCAGAGCTTGTAGTTAATATGGTATGCAGTCTTTTTTCATCCTGCTTTGCATGCTTATGTCAGAGAGCCTCTGCATGAGCAGATTATAGCATGTTCAACACAACACTGACATTTAGAATCAGATTGGAAATCATTGGCAGGAACCGACCTAGAACAGTTTGATCCTTCTCTACGCCATGTCCGAAGTAAATATATACTTGTAATAGAGCGTGGCCTACTTACCTAAGTGACACATAATGATAGTTGCTGAGCCATGAACAAAGTGGAGTTTTTTCTGCGTTCACTGACGGGCCTAGATCAGTCAGGTAGAAAGTTGTGAAGCAATGGAAAGATATGTTAGTGGTAAAAGGAAGCCCTGACCAGTTTCTCATTCAGGTAGGGATGTATGTTCATACTTTGAAGCCTCAAGACCAAGACCAATGCATTCATCATACTGTCAAATGCTTTTGGCACCAACCTGAGGATGGAATTCAGTAACTTTCATTGAAAATGCTTGCTGTCATAAAGAAACACCTCCATTGAGGGCGCAAGATTGCAATGTTCAATCTGATAATGGTCTGGTGACTACGTTGACATTTTTCCTTGTGTCTAAAAAGTGTGAAGAAGCGTAGAGTTGAATAAGTTACGGTCTGGAGTGGTACAGAGTACCCCATTCTTTGCTACTCTCAAGAGGAGAGAGCATAGCTCCAGCCCTGTTTCATCCAAAAAAACAAGTTAGATGGACCCAGCACGGCTGTGTCTGACCTGCTCCTCTTCATGGTATTGTATTATGCAACCGTCAATGACACAGCTGGACCTATTTTGATCTGTATTTTTTGTTTGCCCTCTAATAATAAATACTGAAACATGTATAATAAAAAAAAGAACTTTCCGAAATGCCCTATTGAATCTGTGGTCTAAACGTTATTGTAAATTACCTTTCACAAGCCGCCGGGACTATTGCAATGCTCTTTACGTAGAGATAAACACCCATCTCCAAAACAGGCTCCAAACTATACAGATTGCTGCCGCAAGACTCATCCTCAATGCTTAATCCCCACATCCTTAAAAAATCCCTGCATTTTAAACGAAGTCAACTGAGTGCCATTATCAGAAACCAGTTCATCCGGAAAACCTTCCCTAAGAAAAACATCAAGAAAGAAATCAATGATGGATGATGAGTTGGCATTGTCA
Source organism: Lissotriton vulgaris (assembly GCF_964263255.1). NCBI lineage: Eukaryota > Metazoa > Chordata > Amphibia > Caudata > Salamandridae > Lissotriton > Lissotriton vulgaris. Next base: position 1,600,114,739 of record NC_141693.1, read on the forward strand.
ACAAACCTCACTGCAGGCCATTTAGACATGTAATCAAGAAGAACCAGAGCATACTTGGGAGAACAACCAATGAGACCAAAAGGACCAGCAATATCAAAGGCCAGTTTAGACCAAGGTATATTCTTTACAACAATAGGTTCAACAGGAGAAGGTCTTGTCACTTGAGACTTGTCACTAGTGACACATGAACAACAATCTCAAACAAAATGTTCCACATCCTTATCAAGTGCCGGCCACCAAAAATCTTGTCTAACCCTACGCTTCATTGCACGGATGCCAGGATGGCCTTCGTGAGCCAAATCAAGAATTCTGTTCCTAATGGAAAAAGGAACCACAAGTAAACCACCCCTACGTAACAAACCATCCACAACAGACAACTCATCTTTGACTCTTTTAAATGGAACCAAATCAGATGGACAATCCTTATCATACGGCCACACACCAGAAAAACAGTCAATGACCTTCAAAACAACGTCATCTTCAGTCACACCATCCAACCACTCCCGCTCAGAAAGAGCACAACCAACAGTGTCGTTTAAAGAACACACGGCACACACCATCTCCAAATCATTACGCACAGGAACATCATTCTCAGAACAAAGCGGCAACCTCGATAGGCAATCCGCAACATGATTTTTAACACCAGGCACATACTCAAGACGATAACGGAACTCTTGCAACCTAAACTGCCACTTGGCAACCCGAGGTGTGGCCCTACCACCACCCTTTGTAGGGAATAAGTCAACTAAGGGTTTGTGGTCGGTCCTCAAAATTAATTCATTACCCCATTGAAGGTTTTTGAAATGCTGCACACCCCACCACAATCCCAAAGCCTCCTTTTCAATAGTAGAATAAGTCCCCTCTGCACCCCTCAAGGTTCTGGAAGCAAAAGCAATTGTTTCCTCACGACCATCACTGCTTTTTTGAAGAAGAACAGCACCTAGACCCACATTGCTAGCATCAGTTGAAATAATGCATGTCATTAATATTGAACAGCTTGAGTGGACCAGCTTGTACAATCTCATTCCTAATTGATACAAAGTTATTCTGACAATCCTCATCCCATACAAATTTGACATTCTTTTTAAGCAAATTGCGCATAGAAGCAGTCTTGGTGGAAAAATTGCTGACAAATTTCAAATAATATTCTACTAATCCCAAATATGAACGCAGCTGATCCCTATTCGTAGGCGTGGGTGCGTTTTGAATAGCATCAATAATCTTAAATTTAGGTTCGATACCTTTGTGAGAAATGTGGTGACCCAAGTAATCATCTTGCAAAAACTTGCATTTGTCAGCCCTCAATGTTAACCCACTTGCCTTAATGATGCCCTAAACATGTTTAACTTTCTCATCATGCTCAAGTTCAGTTTTCCCATGAATAAGGATGTCATCCTGAAAAAAAACAACTCTAGGAATATCCTTAAATAAGTTCTTCATTAATCGTTGAAAAACAGCCGAAGCTAAGCAAGGCCGAAGGGCATACAAATGTAACGGTAAGTGCCTTCAGGAGTAACAAAGGAAGTCAAATGCCTAGACTCTTTGCTAAGTTCAAATTGATGGTACGCAGAAGAAATATCAAGGGAAGTAAAGAACATGGCACTGTCTAAAGTGGTCAAAAATTCATTGATATTAGGGAGGGGTTGACGGTCGACCCAGATGTTAGTGTTGAGGTCACGCAAATCAACACACATCCTCAGACAATTATCCGATTTTCGTGCCAAAACAATTGGTGCGAGCCACCCAGAACCCTCGATGGGCTCAATTACCCCGGCCGCACACAACCGTTCCAGTTCTTTTTTGAGTTCAGGATGAAGACTCAAAGGTACCTTACGAACCTTATGCGCAACAGCCTTAGCATCATCCTTGAGAACAATCTGGTTTTTGGAAACCTATGAGTTTTCCAAGTTTCCCATCGAAAACTTCAGGAAACATATGTTCCCACTTGACACCAGACAATTGGGTCATACAGGGGTGCCGTTGTTGCTGTGAGAGGAGTACTAACTGTCCTTGTCTGGCTGCCGCTTTGGGGAGATCTTATCGCTAATTACCGCCACTGCTTGCAGCACCCGCTTTGCGGGTGCCGCTTCGCGGTTTCCTGCCGAGAATATACACTTCCATGGGCATTTGCTGGCGCCTGCGACCTGGGGCAGCTCCTCAACTGAAGGAGATTGGGCAGAGAACGCCTGCAGAGACTCATTCTACCAGGAGTCCCTGCTTCATCAACACCACCTGGTCCCGCGTTGTGACTCCGCCCACTGGATCCCTCCTGCATTTGAACACCTGGTTTCCATCTATTCTTGGGTGCCGTTGTTGCTGTGAGAGGAGTGTTGACTGTCCTTGTCTGGCTGCTGCTTTGGGGAGATCTTATCGCTAATTACCGCCACTGCTTGCCGCACCCGCTTCCCGGGTGCCGCTTCGCGGTTTCTGGCCGAGAATATACACTTCCCTGGGCATTTGCTGGTGCCTGCGACCAGGGGCGGCTCCTCAACTGAAGCAGATTGCACAGAGAACGCCTGCAGGGACTCATTCTACCAGGAGTCCCTGCTTCATCAACACCACCTGGTCCCGCGTTGTGACTCCGCCCACTGGATCCCTCCCGCGACATATCAGTAGCTTGGGCACCCGCTGCGCGGGAGCGTCCCGGGAGAAGCCCGGGACAAGGGCGGGCCGTCTGTGGCCGTCAGAGGCCAGAAGAGGCCGGGCCGGGCCACCCCCCTAAGGTCTTCAAAATTGGTGTGACCATTAATGTAGGTGACTAATATGATTGTGATTAGTAAAGGACTGAGCCGATTATTGTTTAAAATATTTGCAAACTGTGTTGTATTACTAATCATACGTGGTACAAAAGGGGGTGGTGATGGACAGAGCATCTGAATCAATCAAACACTCACACCCAGTCAAAAGATCTGGGTTTAATCCATCACCGTTCTTTAGCCCACTCTGCTACCCCAGTTCAGACATGGCTATATGCAAATCAGTCTGACCCTGTGCCTCATGGGAACAGTCCTGCCCGAACTGCCAAGCCATGTCTTCCCTGGACCGGAAACAAGCTTCCGAGGACCGGTTTCTGGCATTCCAGCCGTCTTCAGCCCGGCTTGCTTGAATCCAGTGGCAAAGTGAGCAAGTGACTCACGTCTGAGCATACCCTGCCACACTAATGGCGAGTGTTTGATTGATTCAGATGCTCCGTCCATCACCACCCCCTTTTGTACCGTATTACTAATCATGTCCTCGCGATCAGATAAAGGGGGAAAGCTACCATCTAAATCCACCGGCGGAAGCCTTATTGGAACTTTAGATAATTATATCACCCAGGCAGCAGCCGCCCTTGACCAGGAGATAGCAGACACTGAAAAACGGCTCTCATTAGAAATATTTTCCAAACGATCCTCTCTGGGATCTATCAGGAGCTGTACAATCCCTGGAAACTGATTAAGTCAATGTCTTGTTGATTTAGGATTGCCAGAGATTAGTATAGGGTCGGATACACAAAGTATCATCACCCTGGGGAACAGTACACAGAATAGTAACACTACTCACGAGGAAAGTCGGCCTTGCAAGACACCCCCCACGCAGATACATGCATGCCCCACTGTTGAAACGATAACTACAAGCACCAAACCAATAGGGAAAAGAAAGCGAGGTGGGGGCGGGCTGAAAGGCAAACGGGCAAAGATCCCCAAACTAGCGATCAAAATGGCTAATCAAGCAGGCACACATAACCATACACAGGCCGTTGCTTCTGCCCAGAATAAGAGCGTCCCCCTTCCATCTATAAAAGCCCAACATCAGTCGTTGAAAAGAATGCAAATGATTGCACAGGGAGATGGTGGGCTGATAGGGCAGGTGGAACAGATTGTAAAGCCCTTAATGCTCCCCCTCATCGAGAGACTGAAAATAATTAATGAAAATCTAGGCAAGTTACAACAGGCCACAATAGATAACACCCAACTGCTACACTCCCTAGTAGACAATAAGATGGCGGGGGGACAAGCTATACAACTAAGCAATCGGATTGATACTAACCAACTCTCCGCACCCACTCCCGGTCAACCTGTAAAGTCAACAGAGAGAGGGACTTTGATTAACGGGGTTACTAGATCAGAGGACATAAAGGCTAGACCTCAGGGCACAGAGGGAAGTCGCAGCCTTGTGGGGGCCCCCCAGACACATCAGGATGAGGGTACACAATCAGCCTTACTGATAAACGGATCCATACAGACTAATAAGTTGGCCCCGGGTGTGGGTAACCAAACTATCCTTGACCTGCCCTCCCAAAGTACCCCTTTAGTGATAGTTCTGGGAAATGCTCCCCCCCTCCGCCAAGGAGAAAGAGAGGACTTTTCCCAGATTAAAAATAAGGTTACACACTGGCTATCCCGAAACACAGTAGGAGGCCATATGGTAGGGCACAACATAATCATGGCCCGACGAGTAGCGTGGCTGGGATACTCTAGGAAAACCAGAGATGGAGACTGTATAGTGATAAACTTTAACAGTCCGGTACCAGTGGAAAGGATACTTAGAGAAGCAGAGGGAGGTACTTCGCCGGGGGGACAGGGTATAGAAATATTGCCCCTTGGTTTTTTTATAGGCCAGGGCAGCAGGATGCCTGTAACAACAGGAACAGGATGTTCGCTAACAAATTACCTTACCCTAGAGGACCAGATGGGTGGAACACAATACCTTTAAGGTCCAATGGAGTTCAGATGATTGGTGGACCATGATATCTCTCGCATTTAGAGGTCACAAACAGATTTGATGCTCTTTCGGGCCTCAATGACTGCGATTGACTGTGTGGTAATTCAACTAGCTACCCCCCTCTTAACGGTCCTAGCACTTTGTCTGTATATTCCTTATCCCAGGTTAGTTCGGTGAGAGGCTTTAATAATCCAGTAGTTGTTATCCCTAATAAAATGGTACCACTAGTAGAAGAAGGTTCCTATAGGGGCTAATCACTCTGGAACAACTCAATTTGATTCACCTAGAAAGCATGTTCCTGTGAACATAGATGTTAACTCAGAATTTAACGTTCTTTCATGGAATGTTGCTGGGCAGTCAGGAAAGGTTTTAGACCCCTTATGGGTGCAGTTTGTAAGCCACCACTCTATTATCTGTCTCCAAGAGACATGGGCCACCAACTGCAATACTCCACTGGAGGGTTATAAATCATTTAGTGTTCCAGCAATAAACTCAAACAGTGGTCGTGCATCGGGAGGATTGGTCATCTATACCTCCCTGGCACTAAGATGCAGCATAAGGATCTTTTCCTCAGGTAACAGAAATATCCAGGCCATTATCTTGGGGAAAGAAGACAACAGCTTGTGTGTGATAAACTATTACAATGCAAGTAACCAGGGCGAGGGATGTAGGATCATCGAACTGCATAATTTTATAACTCAGTGTCGTGGACCAACAAGAAGGAACCTACCACTTGCAGGCGATTTCAATGTGCGGCGACCCTATGTTAAATACTTTAGCGACCATGGGTTTCCACATGATAACGGGGTTACATTTGAACATACAAAAAAAGGAAATGCGCTGAACCTCATGCTAGATGAGCACGACCTTTTGTTTACCATGAGTATTGTGCCACCATTACCCACACAAAAGGAACCCACTTTTAAGGGTAGAAGCCTAGGGACCTTTATGGATTTTATTCTAGTCTCTAGAACTATTATGAACTTCATCTTGGCTTTCTGTATAATACCGAGCGCACACAGCAATCACAATCCAGTCTGTGTGCTGCTAGGAGGGAACCTTTTGAAAAAAAAGGATAAAGCCGTAGGAGGAAATATGCTGCAACCTATAAATGGAGGGCGACGCATTAAATGGAACCAGGTCATACCGCCCGTTTTTCTTGATAGACTTAAAAAGGACTGTGCTGCTGAATTTTTAACCTGCCTTAGCACGGATCCATTGGGCGAAGGACTCCTTGAAGCCTTTGACAGTATTGCCCTTCATGTAGGAAAGATGTTACATGCCCCGGGGGGAAAAACCCTTTCCGGAGATCCTAAATGGTTCTGCCACAACTGCTCTAAAGCAGCCAGAGTCTTGAAGAAGGCTCTTAAAACAAATGCCAGGGATAGATCCATGATCCGTACACTTCGATCAACTTATAAAAGTGCGCTGGCTAATAGGAAAAAGGAGTTGAAAATGGCGCTTTGGCAGGAGCTTTTAGACCCTTTGACCCTAGCAAGCAGCTCAAGATTCTGGTCCACAATTAACCGTTCATCTTTATTACCGTCAGGGGTTAATGATGTGGGGTCAAACATCACTGAGGATGATTGGGTGTCCCATTTTACTACAATCTTTAAGGATACCGTTATATGTCCAGCCCAACCAAAAGAGGTGCTGGGGTTGGCCTCTGTAGTGTTCTCAGTTGTGGAAATAACGGAGGGAATCAATAACCTCTCAAATAAGAAGGCCCCAGGTCCAGACGGCATCCCCCCGGACGTATTTAAATCCAGCCCTCTATTCTGGGCCCCAATTCTGACATCAGTGGGAAACGCCGCAGTGGAAAAGGGCGGTCCTACATCCTGGGGATTATCAACAATTGTACCCGTATTCAAGAAGGGAGATCGAAATAGTACCTTAAATTATAGGTCTATCTCCCTAATTGATTCCATTGTAAAAGTTCTAGGGGGCGTTATATTAAAAAGGCTGACTACCTGGGCGGAGGAGAAAGAGATAATTTCTGACATCCAGTACGGGTTCCCCAAAAGGCACTCAACCTTGGCCCAATGCCTAAACCTCTATCTGATTTTGGGCAAGTACACCCTTTCACGTTCTGGGACTATCTACATGGCCTTCATGGACCTTTCCTCGGCTTTTGACTGTGTCAACCGGGGAAAGTTGTGGCAGTCCATGGAGGCCTATGGGGGTAGAGCAACATCTGGTGAACATCCTAAAAGATCTACACAGAGACACAAAGGCAAACGTTAGATACACCATGGATCTCAAGGTAACAAGAAATTTTAGTACCAGTTGGGGAGTCAGGCAAGGGTGCATCCTGGCCCCCTTTCTTTTTTATCTTTATATAAATGACCTTGAGGAAACATTGGTTGATACAGGGGCGGATTACCCATATGTGGGTCGTCGGGGATTGCCAGTCCTGCTGTATGCGGACGACGCTGTCCTTCTAGCCCACACCCCGAAAGGGTTACTAACATTACTCAACGCCTTTCACGGATTTATGGCTAGTCGTGACCTATCCATAAATAACACAAAATCTTACGTGATGCAGGTGGGGAAAGGAGCAAAAAAGCAGTACCCCTTTAGGGTAAATGGTACCAGGGTGCCTACATGTACCTCTTTCTCCTACCTGGGTGTCTTCTTGGATCATCAGCTGAACTGGGCCTCAGTCCTGAATAAAAAAAGGGGAGAAATTACTAGGGCCAACGCAGCACTCTTTGATTTTGCCGCGAGAATGGGCAATAGACCAGTGGCAGCCATGTTGAAGGTTTATCGTGCAAAGAGCATTTCGATAGCTAGTTATGGAAGCGAACTATGGGGATACTGCAATCTAGAGGGCCTCCAGCTGGTTGAAAACAAATTCCTAAAACAGCTTCTGTGTGTCCCACAGGGGACACCGAATATGTCTGTGCACGAAGAGACAGGTATGCCTTTTATTAGTGACTCCTTGTCCTTGCGACCCCTTACCTTTTGGCTACTATGCTGGCTCAATAAACAGCTTGGTTTAACCCATAGTCTCCTAAAAGAGATATTGAGCCTAGATGGTATGACCAAAATTCCCTGGATGAAATATCTTAAAACTAGCTTTGGGAAGGAGGAACGCTTGGATTTGTTTTTAAAACCGGAAGGAATCACTAGAAAAGACGTGGCATATATCAAACAGACCTTTACTGCACGGGAAATAATGGAAAGGCAGGAAAAAGATCTGTTGAAGCCCAATGTGCGTCATCATATGATGCTCAAAAGCACGCCAGGTGAGGAACCATATCTACTTTGGCCACTACCAGCCTACGAGCATTTTTTATTAACTAGGTTTAGGTTTAATTTGTTTAACTTTTTATTAGCAGTCCGAAGGGGGTGTCATAGAGGGACAGTGCTAGCATCCTTTGGCTGCGACAACCTGTCTCCACAGAACTTGATGCATTTCATGTTCTTTTGTAAATATTATGAATTCCCCAGGGCTTTTTATCTTAAACCTATTTTAAAAAGATGTACATTTGTACAAGCTCGCCCGGCCCTACTGTATTTACAATTGTTAAAACCTGATTGTATACCCCATGTGATCATCTTTTTAAAAAGCTCAATGAAGTACAGAAAATGTTTGGATACCTAGAACTGTATAAGTAATCCCCGAATGATGCTTTTCCTAATGTGCAATAGTTGGATCATAACGTTATGAAAAACTTGTTTTAAATGGTGTATATTGTAATACGTATTTTACTTGAAAGCTTGAAATATATTCTGTTTTATGAACTTTTATGGTTTTGTACAAAACAAAAAACCCAATAAAGTACTTTTCAAATTGAAAATTGGGTCACAGTATGAGAAGAAAAAGCAGGAACAGATTTACCAAATTCGCTAGGGGAAATCACCATATCAGGATGATTGGGATCCAGCACAATGTTTAAATTGCCATGATCATCCCATCCTCGTCGCCAGTGAAAGGAAGTAGAGCTCCACACATAAGGTAAGTTGGAGGATACGTTACTCCAGCCAGTCACAGGAACTCCCCGGCAGCAACTGCCGAAGTAAGAACACTACACACACAATGTTCCACGCAGGGAACGTTCATGTGCCCAGGTTCACAGACTAGATCCCAACACACAACCTCCTCAGATGAACCCACATGTCCCCCACCTCAGAGCTCATCACTGCCTCCCCAGCAACAAAATCTGCCACTTCAAACTCCTAACCCACACCTACAAAGACCTTACCCAGAGAGTAAACTTGCACCAGCCTACCAGACTACTCCGCTCTTTCCTCTCCTCCTTGCCCACTCCCCCCGTTTCCGCAGAAGCAGGGGCCGCTGCTTCTCTGACCTCGCACCCAAACTCTGGAACGACCTCCCCCTGCACCTGCGATCAGCGACAACCCTACTAGAATCAGAAGGAGTCTAAAGACCTGCCTCAACAACAGATAGCCCATAGTGGCAAAAATCAACCCCCTCCAAAGGCCTGGAGAACCTCACGGGTGCTACATCGCCCTCTATAAATCTCTATTGATTGATTGATTGATTGATTGATTTCATGAGCAAAGTGTGCAAGACAGCATTGTCTATTTTTGTAACAGGGCACAATAGGGAATTAGTTTGCCGCATAATAACCTGAGTGTCCAAATTGACAGCCGCTGTCTCCGTTGATTTGTCTAATATGCACAATCGCTAGTTCCTGTGTACCATTCTGCCTCATGGCAGTGGTGAAAGGTTTTAGCACACTGCAGATGCGATCAACCCACTTGTACCCATGCTGGTTCCACCATCTCACATGCTGCCGGACAGCTAGTGTTGAAAGCCTGTGGTTCTTTCTGCAGGGCTCTTCCAAGGTCTGTGCCCTTTACTGTAAAGCCTCATGACAGATATGTAATAACTTAACAGGGAGTGAGCCTGACACACCTAGACGAGTGTGCAGGCCTCATCTCCCCACCCTCTGACTAGCTCTGTCTGCCCACGGGCTTCCTGAGTGCTTATCACAAATAATGTCATATGACAGAGCCTTGTGCAACATCTAACCCAGGCCTGCGGAAGAGCAGAGAATCATCACTGCCCCTTGCATTAAAAAGTGCTGGCTGCTCCTTTTTAGCGGGAAGCCTACCAGACAGTGCAGCTGGTTTTCTAAAGACATCTTGGGGACATTCAGAAAGCCTCCCTGGGAATGTATTACGCCTGATGCTTACCATTGACTTTGTGATTTGTAACTCACATTTTTGGGCCTTCTATTTGCTAGTTGTATTTGTTTTAGGCTGTCCAGGATGGGTTGTCACTCCCAAGGAGCAAAGCCTGTTCACACCAAGTCTTCTTGTATTCTTCCAAGAGTGTTCCTTTCTGTAAACAGGCCTGTAAATCTTGTTCCTATCGTGTCACATTTGCAGTGCTTTCAAAGACACTGGTCAAATGTCAGGCTGTGCCTTCTGAGGGAGCTTGGCTTGGTGTTTACTTTCTCTTTCTCTGACTTCAAAGTGAGAGATTTATGTGACAATCTAGCTGGATACTGGCAGTAGGAAAGGGTTTTGTCTAGAACACAACAACATTTAAATGAATTGGCAAGTATTTCAGAATATATCAGAAATAGAAAAGCACAAATGAAGCACATTTTTGGGTAATTCTGAAGTGTGTTGAAAACAAATACTTTAATATGATCAAAACAAATCAATACGCTAGGTGATTCAATTTCCACACATTAGCGCTAGGTGATTCAATTTCCACACAATAGCGGTTCTCTGCTGAATAGTTCTATTAGTAAAACTTTATGCCTGTGCACATGTAATGGTCATTTCAATTGTCTGTAATGGCAGTGTGCTATCACACCATGCATATCCCACTCTAAGCCACTCCACTCTACTCTGCACCACTCCACGCCACTGCATTCTACTCTGCACCAATCCATTGTACACCACTGTAATCTACTCTTCATCACTGCACTATATACCAGTTTACTCTGTCATTACACTCTTTTACACTGCACTCTACCATGAAACAATCTACTCTATGCCACTACTCTCTATGGCACTCTACTCCACACCACTCAACTCTATGCCACTGTACTCTACGCCACTATACTCTAAACCACTGCACTATACGCCAATGGATTTTATCCCAACGCACTCTACACAGCTGCACTCTGTCATCACACTACGCAACTACACTCTAGGCTGCACCACTGTACTCTATTCCTCTCTATGCCAATGTACTCTACACCACTGCACTCTAAGGCACTCTACTCTACAACAATGCAATCTCCCCCACTGAATTCTATGCCACTCTTCTCTGCACTCTTCGTCAATGCACTCTATGCCACTCTACTCTGCATAACTACACTCTACGTAACTGTACTCTGCATCACTCCATTCTCACCAAATTAAAGAGAGCGGCTCCTGGTAAACCCAAAGGGAATGGAGCTCATAATACTACAAGTAAACAGAAGAGGTTCCCTTAGGGTGCACTTAATATTCAAATGCTCAAACATTCAACACTTTCCTCATACATGCCCCTCCTAACACTGTTAGTAGCAACTATAATGAAACTTTTGCAAAGGTAGACTCATAAACATAAAATGTATAAAAAACACGACTGTTTTATTAATGAAAAAATATAAAAACACAATAGTTTAGTGCATAATGAACATCACACATATAAAAAAACAATTGATAAAAACCCTATACATAAAATTCATAAACATAAATCCAGGAGAAGTGAATGAACAAAGACAACCCCCTATGTCTTTTGGATCGTCAATTCATAAACATTTGGATCAACTAAGGGTTAGAGTATCCTATTCCTCCAGAAAAGTTGACCAATCAGAATTTGACTTGGCACAAAGAGCGTCGACACGTTTCGGCAGTATAATTCGATTAACAACCGCCTTCTTCAGGACATAAGCGAATACATTTCTCCTTGCAATTAAAAACAGCATCACCTATGCCTCAGCATATGGATGAAGAAAATCTCAATGTTTATTCAGCGTTTCCTTCAATCATACGAAACGGCTGGATTAAGCTGCTAAATTCTGTATTAAGCTTACGGGTTTACACTCTGGAATGGTTCACTCTTGCCCTTCAGGAAAAGTGTGGCTTTATAAATTGCCTTAAATAGATTCCTAGAATCCTTTCTTGCTTTTATTTCGTGGCTGTAGAACTTCAATTGCTGCTCCTATTCAAATTTTTAGGAAGCTGGTAAACCTTTATCCAAAGGATTAGAGGTGTGCAGGCCTCAGCCAAGGGTAAGTGTGCTTGTGGCTTTCAAAGTCCGACGAGGAGCTTCCCCCACAGCGTTTCTCGGCACCCGTTTCCCGGCAGAATTCTCCGGGAAACGGGTGCCGAGAAACGCTGTGGGGGAATAGGAGGGGCATGTATGAGGAAAGTGTTGAATGTTTGAGCATTTGAATATTAAGTGCACCCTAAGGGAACCTCTTCTGTTCACTCCATTCTCAGCCCCTTCTCTCTACACCACTGCACTTTATACCACTGCAGCCTATGCCACACCACTACACTGCACCATTGCTTTCTACTTTGCACCCCGGTATTCCACGCCACTTCATTCTACACCACTCTACTCAACGCCACTGCACTCCACGCTACTCAACTCCACTCTATGCCACTGCACTCTACGCCTCTCTACTCGTCATTGCTGCATTCTATGCCAATGCACTCTATGACACTGCTCTCTACACCATACTACTCTTCACCACTGCTCTCTACTTCACTCAACTCTACACCACGGTACTCTGCATCACTCTACTCTGCACCACTCCACTCTGAACCACTTCACTCAATGCCACTGCTATCTACCATGCAACTCTCTAATCTACGACACAGCTTTGTATGCCACTGCACTCCAGGCCACAGCACGCTACAACACTCTGTGTCGATGCACTCTACTCTTCTCCACTCTACTCTACTGTAAGTGATTCCACTCTATGCCACTCCAGTAAACAACACTCTGCCACTCCACTCTATAACACTCTAACCACTATTTGCCATTCCACTCTATGACACTCCACACCACTCTCCTCACTCCACTAACTTTTAGCCATGCTGAACAGCAGCCATGCTGGTGTACAATATGGCTAAAATACATTGGCAAAGCCAACAGCTCTTGCATAGCTGGGACCTATTTGCTTTGCCAATGCTTGTTCAATGTAGCACTCATTAAGCGTCACTGCTAGACTACCCAATCCCAGTATTGTTCCCTCGGCCTACTGTCACTGGCATACCAGCTGTTCTGTCTTAGGGATCTGTGACGCCGGAGAGCCAGTAAATATAACTGGAGCTTTGGAGCAGTGAATTCATGAGCCACCCATTGCTGAATAAAACCTAAGGCCACTCCAGCCCCTGGACAAATTTACTTTCCTTCCCGGGGAGCTTGTCCTCTGAATTAGGGAAGCTTGCATTGATCAAATGATGGGATAGGGTGCCTCTGAGAAGCACCAGAGGCCAATGGATGGCCTCAGAGAGGCAGAGCAGTGAAAAAGGAGAGTAAAGAAAGAGGCCTTTGATTTTATTCAGGGCTACTCCTTGGCTTAAGATGTAAAGCTGTTGTAATGTATGAGGCCGCCCAGGGGTGTCCGTTTTCCACACCTCAGCCTCATTTTAGGTCTTGCGCCTAGCGTTGCAGTTCACAGCGAGAGACCTCTTGTAGAGGCTTTGGAAACTGACCTAGGAATCACACACGCTCGTTTATTGTGCCTATCCTTTTGGGCCACGCTATTGGTCTTTGCATGCATCTTGTTTACAAAGACAACACACACTTGGCCAAAGGCGGGCGCATTGCTCCGTCCATAGCCTTTTGGTGTCTGTTACGCGCATCAGCAGCATTTGTTTCCAATGATCGTGCCCAGAAACGGGCACGATAATTGGAAACATATGCTGCTGCTCACAACTGCGCGCGCACGCCAGCAGCTCCCGCATCTCGCGCGCACCATTTACGGGCTTGTTTGAAGTTACTTTCCCTCACTTCTGCCTTCATTTTGCCTTACTTTGAGCTCTCAGTGTGTGACAGTAACGCACTGGACTAGAGATGTAAATACAAAATGGCGAACAACGCAGGTGACTGGAAATGTGCGCCGCGGGTTTTACATCCACCCATTTCTACTGCCGTGCATCTCCTAGGGAAAAATTACAGAGTGCAGGAATTGCCACTCGCTGTGTAGCAGGGATTCCGTTCTCCTACAGAACTGTGCATAGAGATCTGGAACCTCAGTGAATTAGGATGGCCCAAAACTCACCTCAGTACCCAAAATCCCCTTACCGAGCTAGCTACAGTGTCTCATTGGTCATAACAAACTCCCAATGCTTAGACAAACCAGAACATGAACTTAGGTTACCTCAGGTATCGTGGAACACATGAACACTCTTTCGCTCTATAATCATTTCAAACCAGAACGTGGAGTAATGAGGACATGTGCATATTTGAAATATTTATTTACTAAGGCAGAGTTCTCAAACGCAGTATCTAAATAATACAAGAAAACATATTATAAGATTCAAAGTTATCAGTGTGGAATTTTAGTTTGCGAACTGAACATCATCTGCGCCATCTTGTCATCCACGTACAATATGCATGGCAGCTATTTTAGGTACCATGGTCTCCCTGTTCACGACCGATCGCCAGCGCGTCCCCCTGACCCTGCGAGCATCCCCTGCACACCCTGGCTGCCCCCGCTCTCACATGCACAAGTCATAAACCCTCTCCTTCCGCATGACTCTGTCCTTGGGAGTTGCACCCGCGCCTGACCAACACTTCCTTTCCTTTCATGAATACCCCTCTTTTGATAAACTCTTCCTCTGCGCTCGATTGTCCGTGCAGACCATTCCTTTCATGAATACCTCTCCTTTGATGACCCCTTCCTCTGAGTCCGATTGTCCGCACGGGTCCCAGGCCATCACCTAGCCGGGGGATACAGTTTATTGCCCCCCTATTGTATGGAGTCGTTCCTCTTCAAAGGAGCTACTATTGATCATGGCCTCCCCACCCCCTGGGATACGATCCGGCGCAAACATCCTAAGAATCGGCGGAACACTCGGCTGCGTGATAGCCCCCTCCTATTGTATGTGGGGTGAGGACCTCTATTGTGGATACGTGTGGGGGTGGGTCTGACACCCGGATTCCGGGAATGTCTTCTAATACTTCAAAGAGTCTTTTCTGCAATAAAGAATGCTCAGATGTCATAAACCAGGGTATAAAAGGCCAGGCCTCAGAGAGGCTGTTAGAGCACTTCGAAACAATACCTTGTTGTCTGATCTGATGTGTTCTGCTCCGTCGGAATAAAACTTCTGTTTCCTGACTTCCAGTCTCCAGCGCCTGCCTCTTTGTTTGGTAACTAGAATGGTATAGAGGCGGTTAGCGCCGGGAAACTTAGGAAAAGGCCATCAGCCCTACCCTTTTCACAATTGGCGTCCCAAACGTGGGGCCCATCAGTGACTCGTGGATCCAGTGGGAGAGGTCCTGAAGATAGAGTGAACGACTGCAGCGATCGGGAGAGCTCCTGTCCGATAGACCCTCGTCTGACAGCCGATCATCCGAACTTCACTGATTCCGAACGGACCTCTCTCGAGTGATCTACGGTCCTGACTGGGAACCATCAGGAGTGCCGCGAAGATCACGAAGAATAGAGGACGATCGGGCGCTGGATTCGGAAGACAGGAAACTGTCCATGCGGTCCGGGTAAGGTCGTATAAATGCGAAAAATTGCGAAATGATTGTTTGATTTGGATAATACTAGTATTACTCTTTTTGTTGATTTGTTTGGAGATTCGCTGTCTGCAAACAGAGAAATAACAGGCTCTCTCTTTTCAGGTAGCGAAGGATAGGTAACGCAGACTTTTGTCCCCGTTGTAATCCGTCGTGCCTATCTTCCTCCCCCACTGATTGATTGTTTGGCCCGAACTGTTGTTCGCGGATTGTTTTCTGGAGATTCTCTGTCTGCAAACAGGGAAGAACAGGTTCTCTCTTTGCAGGTAGTGAAAGGGTAGGTAACGCAGACTTTTGTCCCCGTTGTAACCCGTCGTGCCTACTTATTCTCCCCATTGATTGTTTGATTGACCGAACATTGATTGTTCGATATTGGTTCTTTTGAGGTATTCACCGCCTGCAAACAACGAAGAATAGAAATATTCTGTCTAGTCTTTGCGCGCAGTGATAAGATAGGTAGTGCAGACTTTTGTCCCCGTTGTAATCCGTCATGCCTATCTTCTCCCCACTGATTGGTAGCCTGTTTAGCCCGGACCGCTTATTAGAGATGAACCATCCGGCTCCACTGGAAGGGACCCCTAATAAGGACATGTTCCTTAAGCATGGACCAGTCGCTATAGCTTATAATAAGTTATGGCATAAATGTACAAAGAAGGACCCCGAAAGTAAGTGGCCACTGATAGGTTCCTTTGATGATCATAAAATAGAAACATTAGAAGCAGCGCTCCAGAAAAATAAGACTACGCCCACCATGCTCGATAGTATCGGCATGTGGCGCAAAGAAACGGAACAACGAAAGAAAAGAGAAGAAGCAAAAATAGGGAAAGAGTTACGAAAGGCAGCCCACCTAGCCGCTAAGCAACTAGAAGAAGAAATAAAAGAAAGAAAGGAAGCTACACAAAAGCAAGAATCAAGGTTGACAGGCCAATGCCCTGTTAGGACCCCCTCTACGCTCTACCCTGAGCTGCCCTCCAAACAACGGGCGAGCGATGAGTTACTGCTAGGTCCTCCAATCATCTACATGCCCCCTCCATATGCCCCCTGCCAACCTCTGATACAGCACCTACCAGCTCCAAATACAAGCGAGAGTTATCTTAGCGCTAGTGCCCCGGCCCTTGCGGCTTCTGCACCGGCTGCATTAGTAACGACACCAGATGACCCAGAGGCTAGCAAGCAACCACCAGCCAGACCAAATAGATTGAGCAAAGATGATCGGGATGGGATTGACAAGATAGTGAAGACACTAGTAGAACAGAAGGAGAGCGAAGAATACACAATGGATATGCACAATTCACATGCCGGTAGCCACAGACGGAATTTCATTTTACGATTCAGCTACCACACTCGGAACGCATATGAGTATAGGTATCAGAATAAGGGCCCCGCTAAATTGACAACTCTATATAGAAAGGTCGATGTCGGAGATGGGACTGAACACGATGTGACGGACCTCTTCATGCAAACGCTTGAAGTCTTCCGCCACCTCACGGAACAGATACCAGAAGCCAAGATTACAGTCCCTGAAACGACCGAGTCCTCATTAGAAGTAGCCAGCACTATGATGCCTATCAGAGAAGCGGCCCCTTACTGGGTTCCGCCACGAGGTCAGGGAACAAACGACGATATCAACCACACAGATGCAAAGGGGAGGGTTGTGTACAATTGGGTTTATCAACCCTGGGATCGACAAGATATCTTAACTTTTAGGCAAACCCTGCCCGATTTAAGAAAGAACCCAACAGCATTTTATACCGAATTAGGCACAGCCTTGGGTTCGACGATAATGACTTTAGCGGACATTGACTTGTTTTTCGGGTTATGTCTGCCGGCTGACGTGTGGAAGCAAATCCGGAAAGCCGACCACACAGATCTGTTCGGACATACCTGGAATCAACTCAGTGAGCTAGATAGACAGCGAGAGCCCGGAAGGAAACCTGTAAAAGACGTACTGGAACTCCCAGACAAAATAGTTCAGAAGCTAAAGACATTAATCCCAGAGAAAAAGGTAGATTGGTCGATAGTCACGGCTTGCCGTCAGAAACCCCAGGAAGACGTATCGGAATACTTCTCCCGATTTGAGACGGTGTTCTCCGACTACAGTGGCCAAGACATGACCACCGCCACCGGACAACACCTGTTTGTGCAAAATTATGTAAAGGGTCTATCACAAGAGGTCTCCCAAAAGTTACAGACGAGCGAGAGTAGTTGGGGGGCATCCAAACCCGCAGCTATCCTTCAGATGGCTCAGTATTACGAACATCAAAAGAATGAGAGTGATAGGGCATCCGAGAGAAAGAAGAAAGATTTGAAAGAAAGGGTGATGATAGCCCAGATACAAGGGGTAGCGGTCGGAAGGGAACCCCACAGGGGAAATTACCAATCAACCACCCCTAGAAATCCACCTTCTAAAGATCACACCCCAACACCCCACATCGGACGTAGAGACATTAGCGAGGACCAGTGTGCCTTCTGCAAAGGATTCGGCCATTGGAAATCCCAGTGTCCGGTTCTGTTAGAAATGAACAGAAATAGGGACCCCAAGGACGTAGCGGGTGGACCGAGAAATAGGGGACAGGGACGAGGGTACACAAATGACACCAACAACGACAGACCAGGGAGATCGAACACGTTTGACCGTCCCCGACAGAACCAGTATCAACTATCCGACAGCGAGAATGCCCCCGACTTTGCATAGGACTGCCAGGGGCAAGGGAGGGATCCAGTCGAGCTCTGTGTTGACCAGCAAGGTCCTTACGTCACCGCTAAGGTCCTGGGTACAAAGTCTCCATTTTTGGTAGACACTGGGGCGACACGTAGTGTGTTATCAAAACGACTGATTCCAAGGGCACCCTTGTCTGGCTCACACATTACATCGATAGGTTTCGATGGGACGCCCTCCACTAACCCCCTGTCCATACCTATCTCCTTTGACCTAGAAAGCAACGCCGCTGACACAATATTTTTGCTCTCCTCCAACTCCCCTGACGCCATTATGGGCATTGATTTACTAAAGCATTTTCGAGCTACCATTAGGTGTTCCCCAGATGGAATCCGAGTCATCCTGTACGACAACCCGAGCATGTCCAAATCCTGCCCAGCACGACACATGTACTCCATAACTGACGCTTACCTGTCCTTGCTCGACACCCTGCCCCCGTACCTATGGGCCAAAAATGACTCTGATGTGGGACGAATGATGATTGACCCTGTGCACATAACGGTAAGACGAGACTCAATACTCCCGAAACTCCCTCAGCATCGGATATCGCCCGAAGGCGAGAAGGCACTGGTAGCGATCATTCAGTCCCTGGTAGATGCAGGAGTGGTCGAGGAAGTAGTTAGCAATGTCTGCAACAGCCCTATCCTACCCATTGTTAAGAAGCAAGGCGAGGGAGATGAGAAAGCGTAACGCTTCATCATCGACCTGCGGGAGGTTAACAAAGTGGTCGTACCCCAGTACCCTGTAGTCTCAGACATCACCACCATTCTGACCCTCATCCCATCCACTGCCACCACCTTCACTGTCATTGACCTAAAAAATGCATTTTTCTCTATCCCCATCCACCCAGACAGCCGTTATCTCTTCGGCTTCACCCTAAAATCCCGCTCGTACCGATTTTGTAGAGCTCCCCAGGGCTACACTGAAAGTCCCAGCATTTACAGCCAGGCCCTCAAAAGACAGCTGGACGCCGTCCTGCTACCAGATGGAGTGGTGTTGATCCAATATGTCGATGATATCCTTTTGGCGGCCGACACCACCCCACTTGCAATCACAGCTACTGTCCAACTCTTACACTTTCTTGCAGAAAATGGCCACAAAGTCTCTAAAAAGAAATTGCAGTTCTGCCAGCCTCAAGTGACATACCTAGGCCATCTCCTGTCCAAAGAAGGGAGGAAACTTACGCCCGATCGAATCCAAACCATCCTAGACACCCCCATCCCAAAAACCCAAAAGCAAGTCCGTTCTTTGGTGGGTCTAACATCTTTCTGCAGACAGTGGTTACCAAATTTCAGCCTCATAATAAAACCCCTACTTTCCTTGTTGGCCAAAGACATCCCCTTCCTGCTCCCTTGGACCCCCGAATGCCAAATGTCCTTTAAAGAGTTGCGGGATGCCCTTTGTTTAGCACCTGTCCTGGGAACACCGGATTACTCCAAGCCCTTCTCCCTCTTCACTCACGAAAGGGAGGGATGCGCGTTGTCTGTTCTAACTCAGCCCATCGGCCCTAAGCAGGCCCTTGTGCCTACTTCTCCGCTACTCTTGACCCCGTAGCCAGAGCTTTGCCTGCCTGCCTTCGAGCAGTAGCCGCCGCTGCTGTCTCTATCCGTCAGAGCGAGGAAATCGTACTTTCAAACTCCCTCACTGTGTTAGTACCCCATGCGGTCGACACCCTTTTGAACCAGACCAAGACTCAACACCTGACTAGTGCACGACTGACAGGGTACGAATTGACCCTACTTGCCCCCCACATCACTCTGAAGAGATGCACGACTTTGAATCCTGCCACACTGTTGCCCTTGCCAGAAAGTGACCCCGACGTGCCTCCCATACACAACTGTGTAAACCTCACGGACGAACAAACTAGGAGTAGAATTGACCTCCGAGACACTGCTTTCACAGACCCTGATAGAGAGCTATGGGTAGACGGCTCATGCATCAAACTCCCAGATGGCACCACCTCAGCTGCCTATGCGGTGACGACAGCCCGAACTGTAGTTGAGACAGCCCGCATCACACAACGATCCGCGCAGGCGGCAGAGCTAATAGCCCTCACACGAGCATGCATCATAGCGACAGGGACCACGGCGAACATTTATACGGACAGCCAGTATGCCTTCGGGGTGGTTCACCATTTTGGGCTCTTATGGAGGGAAAGGGGATTCCTGACGTCCCACGGCACACCCATCCTCCATGGGGATCTAGTCTCTGCCCTGATCGAAGCAGTACTACTCCCCAAACGATTAGCAGTGATCAAGTGTCAGGCACACAAGAAGGTGACGGACTTAGTCGGACAAGGAAACGCGCTGGCCGATATCACTGCGCGAACCACAGCTGAAAATAGGACAACGGCACGCATGTATGTGACCAGGTCACAAGCAGAGAAATGGACTGACGCTAGGGAGACGATTAGAGACATCCAGTCGGCCAGCACACCTCACGAACTGACTGAGTGGGCACGGGTGGGTCTGAAGGACGATGAAGGCTGCTGGCGAACAAAGGATGCGAACAAATGGTTGCTGCCTGACTCATACCTGATCCCCATACTGACTATGGCACACTCCCTGCACACATAGGATCTGCCCCCATGATCGAGCTCAATTCCAAAGTCTGGCACAACGACAAAATCCCCGACTCAGCCAAACGTGTGGTCCAGCAGTGCCTTATCTGCTTGCAACACAACCCCGGGAAAGGAACTGTAGTGCCCCGGAGAGGGTTTGGGATCCCCGACCACCCCTTTGAGGTCCTCCAGATGGATTACATTCAGCTAGAGAGATGCCAAAGCTTGAAGTATGTACTGGTCATTGTATGTGCCTTCAGCAAATGGGTGGAAGCCTATCCAACCCGTGATAATACTGCCATGACTACTGCCAAAGTACTACTGAAAGAGTTTTTTTCTCGCTACGGCCTCTGTCGAATTTTATGGAGCGATAACGGCCCCCACTTCATAGCAGAAGTTATCCAGCTAATTTTGAAGGGGTTGGGTGTGAGGCAGAGGTTCCATGCGGTCTTCCACCCCCAATCTGCTGGTTTGGTGGAGCGACACAACGCTACATTGAAGCTGAAATTGTCAAAAATAGTGGCCACCACAGGACTTAAATGGCCAGATGCCCTCCCACTGGCATTGCTATCAATGCGCTCCACCCCCACTAAGCACCATTTGACCCCCTATGAGGTTGTATTCGGGCGACCAATGAACCTTTGGACTGCCCCAAACCGACCTCCATTCATGACGTCCCGGACGTCCTGCTGTCTGATTACTTGTACAAATTAACAAAAACATTGTCTGTCATTCATCAGCAGGTGCAGCAGGCCATCCCCGATGCTTCCAGGGGTCCGGGCCACGACATCCATCCAGGGGACTATGTATTAGTCCGGAACTTTCAACGGGCGAAGAGTCTGGAACCCCGGTGGACGGGCCCCTGGCAAGTACTAATCACCACCCGGACGGCTCTTCGAGTGGAGGGGAAGCGGCACTGGCTGCACGCACACCACTGCAAGAAGGTCTCCTCGACCCTGGCCACCGCCGAAGACATCGACAACCAAGAAGAGCTCCTGAACAAGAATTGACCATCACTGAACTGCTATCCCGATACCGAGGCACTTGAACTTGCAAAATTCCCTGATCCCACTGTACCATCCAGGGAAGGGTATTTCCTGCGTCGAAAGGAGGGAGCTTCGGCTAAGTAGACCACGGACTAAGTTAAATCTCAGAACGGTGACCCAAACACCACCAAGGGTTACCCGGAGAGAAGCTAAACAAAGTCTGTGGTTCTGCCCGCTACCGAGCACCTTGAAGATGATGGAAGCGCCAGATAAGAAGATGATGGAAGCGCCAGATAAGAAGATGATGGAAGCAGCCGGAAATACCCACTACAGGAACCCAAAGACTGACAATATGCACAAATCAAAGACAATCGCCTTTTTCATTGCTTTCCTCTTTTGCCTCCTCCTCCTGACTTCCTTCTGGATCTTGGAGGAAAGCACTCCTGCTCATCAGATATTGCTAACCACTGCACAGCCAACCACTATGAAAGAGCATCACCTGATCTCCCTCTCACCTCAGCTCCGAGAGAGACGTAAGGAGTTCTGGAACAATTCCTTTGTACAACTGTTGCACCAGCACAACCTTGCTGCAAATGCCACCAACTGCTGGATCTGCGGACTGCTCCCGCATGCCACCGGTCACTCCATCC
Organism: Lissotriton vulgaris; assembly: GCF_964263255.1. NCBI lineage: Eukaryota > Metazoa > Chordata > Amphibia > Caudata > Salamandridae > Lissotriton > Lissotriton vulgaris. The sequence continues at coordinate 1,600,137,036 of NC_141693.1, forward strand.
CCTTCATCCCTTCTCCTTTCTCAGTTCATGGCTTCTGCCTTGCCTGGTTGATCCTCATGCAAGAAAGCCACAAGGACAACGCCACTTCTGGTCAAACAGTGTCACACTTCTACCATGGGTTCTGGCTGAACAAAACCGGAAGGACATCGACTCCCTTGTGTCCTGTTCCCTCTGGTTCCGCCTTCCTTATGAACATCCCTGCAAAGGAGCGAGTAGAAATGCAGGTGCTCCATAATCCAGCTAGAGCCACCTTCTCCCACCTACGGATGCGAACCGCCGCCACTCTGACTGTGGCCCTGTCTGTCATCAACGTCACTGGCCAGGTGTGCATCGAAGGCCTGGGAAGACAGCTGGTAGGTCACAGTGCCTGCCACATCACAAGGTCACTGGACTCAATTGACCCCCCCTCTTTTGTTGCTTCTCCAAATATGTACTTTGTTTGTGGCACCAAAGCTTACACCTGGCTCCCGAAAGGTTGGAGAGGCACTTGCTACATCGCTTTCGTCCTCCCTCCCACGTATGTAGCCCCTGCTGATCATCATCGGCAGAGACGCGCAAGTGACATTGGACAAGCCGACTCCACTGGAGCACAGTTCCTGGATGCGGTGAAGGGACTTGTTCCTCTGTGGGGCCCGATGGCGAACAGCCGCGCCATCCGACATCTGACCCAGGCAATAGAAACAACTATCAACATCACAGCTGGCGCCCTCGCTAACAACACGGCTGAGCTTCAGGCGGTCCGCCTCGTGACCCTTCAAAATCGCCTGGTTCTAGACGTTGTACAATGCCGATCGTGGAGGAGCATGCCGCATCATCGGATCTAGCTGTTGCACCTACGTGCCAGATAACTCGCCCTCAGTCTACAAGGCAATTGAGCACCTCCATAGACTTTCCTCAGAAGTTCACCAAGAGCAAGAAGGATGGTCGCTTGGGAGCTGGTTTTGGGACACTTTGAAGGGCTGGGGATGGAGGTTGTTTACATTCATATTGATACCGATTGTGATACTATGTGGGTGTTGCCTGGGTATTCAATGCTTGCCATCTTTGTGTGCACTCATTTCTAACTGCATGTGCCCTAAGACTTTGGACTTCCGAACTGAGCACATGAGTTCCCTCTACGAGGTAGAAGTACGTGGTCTTATGGGGATAGACCCGAATTGACAAGTTGGCGAGACATGTTAAAAGGGAGGACTGTGGAATTTTAGTTTGCGACCTGAACATCATCTGCGCCATCTTGTCATCCACGTACAATATGCATGGCAGCTATTTTAGGTACCATGGTCTCCCTGTTCACGACCGATCGCCAGCGCGTCCCCCTGACCCTGCGAGCATCCCCTGCACACCCTGGCTGCCCCCGCTCTCACATGCACAAGTCATAAACCCTCTCCTTCCGCATGACTCTGTCCTTGGGAGTTGCACCCGCGCCTGACCAACACTTCCTTTCCTTTCATGAATACCCCTCTTTTGATAAACTCTTCCTCTGCGCTCGATTGTCCGTGCAGACCATTCCTTTCATGAATACCTCTCCTTTGATGACCCCTTCCTCTGAGTCCGATTGTCCGCACGGGTCCCAGGCCATCACCTAGCCGGGGGATACAGTTTATTGCCCCCCTATTGTATGGAGTCGCTCCTCTTCAAAGGAGCTACTATTGATCATGGCCTCCCCACCCCCTGGGATACGATCCGGCGCAAACATCCTAAGAATCGGCGGAACACTCGGCTGCGTGATAGCCCCCTCCTATTGTATGTGGGGTGAGGACCTCTATTGTGGATACGTGTGGGGGTGGGTCTGACACGGGGATTCCGGGGATGTCTTCTCATACTTCAAAGAGTCTTTTCTGCAATAAAGAATGCTCACATGTCATAAACCAGGGTATAAAAGGCCAGGCATCAGAGAGGCTGTTAAAGCACCTCGAAACGATACCTTGTTGTCTGATCTGATGTGTTCTGCTCCGTCGGAATAAAACTTCTGTTTCCTGACTTCCAGTCTCCAGCGCCTGCCTCTTTGTTTGGTAACTAGAATAGTATAGAGGCGGTTAGCGCCGGGCAACTTAGGAAAAGGCCATCAGCCCTACCCTTTTCACAATCAGCATAGTTACTAGTCCATAATAAGCAAACGGTGATAGCATATTATAATGCTGAAATGAATAGGAATTAATAACACCTATTTCTCACCCTCCCTATTTAGTATAATATTATATCTATGAAGGTCTCTTTTGGGTTTTAGCAGGGCGGGCCCATACCTCTAAATCTCAGTGGTAGAGGATCACATCATCTTCCACCAGCTCTCTGCATGCGAGGCATCATCAAGTGTGTCTTTGCATTCCCAGTAACTCTATCTTAAACCCGCTTAGAGCCCAATGTTGGCAGCAACTGTATTTGTGTTATGTCTAATGTGGTTCGAAGATCAGACCGCACAGCAACCTTGTGTCGAGTTATTCTTAGAGGGTTCAGCACTCACTATGCAGACAGTGTACCAAGCAAAACTGATATCAGAGTAATAACATATTATTCTCAAATAAATCACAATGTTCTTCTAGGTTGAAAGCTACAATAACAAGTATGTGTCGTGTGCAAACTGAAGCCGAAGGAAAAATGGTGTTTAAACATTTAACAAGCTCATGCTAACTTAACACAGTATATAGAAAAGAAGCATCTATATGACACCCCCCCAATGATCCGAGCACGGTCAAAAATAAGGAAAGCCAACACTAAAATAGAGGCATTAACATGAAAGCAGAGTTCAACACGATTGAGCTAAGCTAAACTTAAAAAATATAAATGAATGCCTACAGTGGCCAAACAAAATTATCAAAAGTCTTCATTTTAAGGCCCCAGCAGTTCAATAATAGGCCTGGGGCGAAGAAAGCCAAATGTTCGTAAGAAAGAGGCACCTTCCAAAAAATACACACTGGTGTGTGCCTAAACAAGCAAAGTCCCCAAGGCATCTCATGACTGGACAGAATATGCAAAATATGCAGCAACTGCTTCCAACATGAAATCACTGTCATCATCCGAAAACAGTTCAGCCATCCAATTAAGTAGTGGGAAAGAACATACGTGCTCCTCCAGCACCGGATCCTCTAGCATCATCAGAGGACAACTCGGTGGGTTCTCAAGAAAGCTATGTGCCAAGAATTCATGTGCCGCTGCGAGTATGTCCCAATGACCCATTAGTCCATGCATCGATGCCAAGGCCATAATCCTTTGGCCAGAACAAACCAACTCGTGAGCAACTACGGGGCTCATCAGATGATTAAAATCGACGTCAGGAGACACCGTCAAGCAGAGACACAAATCAAGGGCCCAGTCAAAATCGCAGCTCAGGCAATGAAACACAGTCTGGACACATGTGAAATAGGAAAATCAAAATGATAATCCAAATGCCGTGCTTAAAGTCGCAAGCGGCAGGGTGCCATAGTAATCAAGCATTCGGTTACAAAACAGTGTCAGGATGGGCTGTGCGGCTCCTAGCGCATGACGGGCATCCATGTTTAATAAAACAAAATATTATCAAAACGCCTGCAGCCAATGCTAGCAAAACAGGGAATCCGCCAAACAGACTCGAAAATATAGAATGAAAGAACGCAGGGATTACACTAAATATTTTTTCAAAGGAAGTCACGAGACCACTGCTAACTATTTTAAAAAAGTGAGCAAGGCCAGACGTGGAGGAGGCATTAAAGATTTGATGAACTAGCTCGCAAAAATGAAACGGCAAGTCAGTATTTAAAAGTGCCTGCACCTCTGTGCGTGTATTAGCTATGTGAAGGACAAAAGTTTCTCGGGCCGAGCTCAGGGCCACTTCTTTCTGAGACAAAAGGACTCTTATTCTACTCATACCATTGAACTCTGCCTTCAAGGTTGGGATGCGCGGCCAGATGGAAACATCTGAATTCCCGTGTGTAGGAGGATACAGAACATTTTTGTAACAAACCACAACACTCTTCGTTATTTAAAAGCAAATAACTACCATTCGTCAATAATGTGAATGTGGGAACTATTGCGGGAACTAATGTGCCTTTTAAAACACAGGCTAAATTTGGCCGGTCCTGGTTACAAGAACCGTGTAACTGGATGTGTCTGCATATTAATGAACGGTCAGGCGACGGCGTGCATTCTTCTCCATTAAGATTCACTTCCTTTCCATCCTTAAGGCATCTGTATGTGTATGGTAGAGACCATGCCTCATGGAGGAATGTGCTACCTAGTGGTTCATATCGCCCTATTGCAATATACCGCATACAATTAGTAAATTTGTACAAAGCAGAAGGTAATGTAATTAATCCATAGATAAGCCACGTTGCAGCAGTGGCTTCAGCTACAGAAAACGGTAAAGATTCTAACCTTTCAATATGTAACATAGAAAACGATGTGTCACGCATTGAAAGCATGCCTTGTTTGTCAGTCAAATTAAATGGGGCAAAAAGGGAGGACACTTTCATGTACCTCCAGGGTACACGACCAGCCTTAAGTGTCTGTAGGGTCCATGCAAACTGCATTACAGAACGCAATTGATTTTGACAATGGTATAAAACAGACACCTCATCATTCACAATGTCAACAACAGAAGAAACAATATTATTCAACGTGTAAATTCAGGAAGAAAGCATGTTAATACTGTTATCGACAACTGCAAGCACCTTTTCCAAATTAGCTTGGTCAATTGCCCTTAGGCGTTTTGCAGCCTCAATTTGAGAAAATTTCCAGATTTCATTGTAAACTGCATAAATCCATCGTTTAGACCTACCATTCGCCGGGCCTTTTATAAAATCATTTAATTCCACATTATCATTTAACTGGGACAGATGTAGTTTAACTGCAGCCAAAGTTGAATGATGTAGCCAATTCTGACATAATTTGCCTACTGAGTAAGTGGTGACAGTATGACCAGCATCAAAACGGGGATCAGGCCTAACTTGTGTAAAACCTTCAGCTACCCCAAGAAAGCGACGTTGGCAAGAATCAGAGCTTCTTTGCCACAACAGCCAACCCTTAGGATCCAAACTGTATATGTTAAAGGATGAATTATGCAACATTGTCTGTAAATCTCAAATGGATAATTTAGTGTACTTATACCAGCCGGAATATTCTTCCAAATCAGGAATAATAGGGGTATTCAATTTTTTTGAAGTAGCCAAGCCAAAGCATGTTGTCTGTGAAATAGTTGAATTTAAAAACAACATATGATTTGGGATGAGACATGCACAGTGCAAAGCCTCAGTGCCTTGTACCTGCCAACTCTTAGAACCCCAAACTGATTTAAGGTCAATGGTTTCCTTCCATAGCTCATAGCCCTCAACAGCTAATTTGTCTAGAAAGGACTTCGAATACAACAATTTAGTATCGGTAGTCTAACCTTGGACATGGACTTTTGTGTCATTTTAAAATAAAAGGACTCAGAACTTGATTGATTAAAGTCGGCAAAATAGGTGTACTTCTTCAAAAAGGTACTAGAGCTGCCTTGCAATGGTGCTGGGCAATGTTCCCACTGAGTGTAATTTACAGTAACCCTCCTGGAACTTGTTTTATGCAGAAAATGATTACCAAAATGTTGAAAGCAAAACAAATCACCATAATTAAAGGAATCTAAGTATAAATCTTCAGCATCAAAGGCAGCATAATATTTCAAATCAGAGAATAGTGCTTCCACGGCCTGAATATCCCAATCATCAGAACGTATGTTTTGTTTCACTACATCCCCCATGTTTACTCTAAGCACATTTGGAACATTAATCACTTCAGTGGGGCCATGGATTTGAAATCTAACTGCATCCCACACAATCCCATCAAGAACAGGCCAAGCAGTGATGTTAACAACATTTGAGTCTCTTTTCAGTCTGTGAGCAGAATGTGATGAGGAAAGTGGGGCCAAAGTTCCATTAAGGTGCCGAATTCCTGTTCTCTCTTTGACATAGTGTCCATCGATCAGACGGAAAAAATAAAACACAAAACCAATTGACATAAAAAAATAAATTGAAAAAAGTATTACCCAAATATATGTCCAAGGGGGAATCAAAAAATGTTTTAAAATAAAGTGGCATAAATTGCAAAACGTGAGGGTTTCTTCGATTGTACTGAAACAGAGTCAAAAGAGAATCGTGATTCTGTGGCCAAACAAGTCTGCAAATCGGGCATCGATAAATCAGTTGAATAGGTGTAATTTAAGTCATCATGGTTATTAACAGGAAAAGTACTCAATAAAGGATTGGAAATAACAGCCATCTCGAGGGCCACCTCTGGTACAGTATTAGAAGTAATGGCCAACACAGAATTTCTCACAATCGAAGGACAGGCGACTGCCGGTGTCATGCTATGAAGAATCGGCCACCCTGTGTATCTTGACATTGTCAATTGAGATAAATCTGTTTTCCTTACGACCTGGAAGTGGTGGTACAATGACTGTTCTTGTGCCCTTTACTCCGAGAACGGGAACCGGTGCTCGATATGAAGGACCAAATTCTTTCTTGTTATCGATCTTCTCTCGAACCAGTTCTCCAACTTGGGGTAGCCAGCCAACTACCGGGATCTGCAACGCAACATCCGAAGTGGAGGACAAATGTTCCTTAGCAAGACTGTCTCTTGTCTTTTGTAGAGTCTCTAAAACATTGCAATGTTCATCTACGTCAAAGGCCGCGGCCTGGGCCTTGCAGTCTAGACCGTCGAGGTCAGGTACATACATCTTGATACCAAAGAGCATTTCGTATGGGGACCGCCCACCCAGAGACCTTCTAGGGAGATTATTAAGAGCACGCTGCACGCCATTGAGATGGGCCAACCAGTTTCTGCCAGTGCCTATAACTTAAGCTGTCAAAGATTGCTTTAAGTCACGGTTCATTCGTTCCACTACACTATTACCCTCAGGCCTGTATGGAGACAAAAACTTGACTTGGACCCCCAACGAAATCATAGCATCCTTATACGCCTTGGAGGCGAAAGCCAGACCCTGACCCGAATGGAAGGTACCACAGGCAAAAATCCCTACAAAGACACGCAAATCTCTTATGACAGTCCGTGAATCAGCACTGCGATGGGGCCATACCCACACAAAGCGAGTGCATGAATCAACTGCTACTAAGATGTACTTATACCCAGTATCAGAAGAAAAAGGACCGCAGTGATCCAAATAAACACATCCCAGTGGTTTATTAGATATGTACAACTGTGTCTGTGGCGGACGCGCAGCAGTCGAAGGCTTAATCTGCTGGCATATGTCACATTGAAGGACATAATCGCGCGTCTGTTTGTACAGTCCCCGCCACCAGAACCTTTGTTGTAGCTGAGTTACAGTGGCCGAGACGCTTGCATGCGCAGACGCCACACCTTCATGCGCCGCTGTAATCAACGTAGCTCTGCGATCCATGTTGGGAATCAAGCGTTCACCAACACCAGGAATTTTCACATAAGGAACCTTATCGGGACTTAAGTGGTATGTGTACTTCGAAGGGAACCCCGCAGGATATTTACCTACCTTCTCCGCGGCAGCCACTGCCGCCAAGATGTCATCATCTATCTTACTTTTGGACCGTGTAACTGCTGCAACGAAGTATTTCGATACTGCTGACTTCGCCGCCTCATCAGCAAGCGAGTTACCGACAGCGTGGACTCCCACACGCTGGTGGCCAAGAGTATGAATCACAAACACAAGTGGCAACTTCTCCTTAAGTTCAGCCACTCGGACACAGAGCATTTTATGTTTTATTGTGCCCCCCTTGGAATCACGAAACTCATTCTGAATCCAAAAGATCAAGTTCTCATTGTAAGACTGGACACAGTAGTAAGAATCACTTACGATTAAAGTCGTCACACAAAGGATCAGCGTACTCTAATGCAAGCATCAGAGCACGAAGTTCTGCTAATTGTGCGGTGCAGTCCCCTAGTGTCTGCGTGTGCACGACACTGGACTTGAACTCATTGTTCACCATGGCACCGACCACAATGGCGCATGCGGAAACATAGGCATGTTTAGAGCCATGCGCAACCTGTGCCGAACCATCAGTGTAAATGATGCAATGGAAATCCTCCAAAGGCCGCATTGCTAAAGGAGGAGGATGAACAAATTCATACTGCAAGTACTCCTGCGACCGTAAAGTGGCGTCAAAAATAAACGTGACATCCTGGGATGTCAAGGATGCAGCCCATTGAATCCACCGAGGGTGCAAAGCTTTGGAATTTGGTACACTGGCTTTCGTAACTGCCTCCAAAGCAGGACACGGGGTAACAACCAACATGCGTTTTCCCTGTGACAAGGCACGCTCCTTAAGAATTGCCATCTGCACAGCCGTCAAAACTTTCTCCACAGTGGAAAATCGCATTTCAGCCGAAGTGTACAAGTGTGGCTTGTAAGCAATAGGCACTGTATCACCTTCATTAAAAGTTAGGTACGTGAAACCCACCGTCCCAGGGATAATTCTTATCACCAGGTTGGTCTGGTTATCACGAGTCTGTAAATATTCAGAAGCGAGCAGATCAGCCTGCAAAGACTGCAGTTTAGCTGAATGCTCAGGCAGCCAGCATGATTTGGAAAAAGATGGTTGTATCAAAGCATACAAAGGCTTGATACGTTGGGCATATTCTGGAATGTAAGTTCTCCCGAAATTTAAGAATCCCAGTAAAGATTGTAATTTTTTCAGTGTCGTCGGAGAGCGCAACTGGGCGCACTTCTCCAGGAAGTGAGGAGCCAAACCTTTTCCTTCATTGTTGAGCTCGTAGCCCAGAAACAACACTGTGTACTCCGCAATGTGCGATTTTGCAAAGTTAAACTTGTAACCGAGATCTGCAAAGTTACAAATTATCCTGTTGACACAACACAGATGCTCCCAAAGGATCAATGACCGCAACACCGCCACCCTCGTGGACAACCTCGGCAACCTCGGACTTAAACAACTAGTCACCTCCCCCACCCACATCGCAGGTCACACACTCGACCCCATCTTCACATCCAGCAATCATGTCTCCTTCAGCCACACCACGGACCTCCTCTGGACTGACCACAGCTGCGTTCACTTCACCTACAACAAACCAAAACCCAACATCCACCTCCAACCTACCCTGCAAAGAAACTGGAACAAAATCACCACGGACCAAATCTCCGCTTCGCTCCTTCGAAACTCCCCAGCCCTCTCTTCTAACGCCAACGAAGCCGCCGCCAACCTCACCCTATGGTTATCCAACACCGCCGACACCTTAGCACCACTGAAAAAACGTCAAAGCAAACCTGGCAGAAAGAAGGCCTCATGGTTCAACGATGATCTTAAGAAATCCAAGAAACTCTGCCGCTCCCTTGAAAAGGCCTGGAAAAAAGACCCATCCACCAGCACCAAGGACGCCTTCAAAAGCGCCACCCGCACTCACCACCAACTGATCCGAAAAGCCAAGAAAATAGCATTCAAGGATCGACTTGACAACAACGCCCACAACAGCAAGGAACTTTTCAACATCGTCAAGGAATTTTCCAACCCCTCGGCCAACTCCAACGACATCACCCCCTCTCAAACCCTCTGCGACTCCCTAGCCTCTTTTTTCCACAACAAGATTGCAGACATCCACAACAGCTTTGACAACCAACCCGGAAACCAACCCACCCTACCATCTGCTGACCATCTTCCCCCCGTAAACACCCTTAACGCCTGGAACCCAATCTCCACTGAGGAAACCATCCGCCTGATGAATTCCATCCATTCTGGATCCCCCACAGACCCATGCCCTCACCACATCTTTAACAAAGCAGACTCCGCCATAGCACCGCACCTCCGAGACGTCATCAACTGCTCCTTCAACTCCGCTACCTTCCCAGAAGACTGGAAACACGCTGAACTCACCGCCCTTCTGAAAAAACCAACAGCGGACCCCACCGAACTCAAAAACTACCGCCCCATCTCGCTTCTTCCTTTCCCGGCCAAAGTCATCGAGAAAGCCGTCAACAACCAGCTTGCCGCCTTCCTCGAAGCCAACAAATCCCTCGACCCCTCACAATCTGGCTTCCGAGCAAAACACAGCACTGAGACCGCCCTCATCGCAGCAACAGACGACATTCGAACTCTACTGGACAATGGAGACACAGTCGCCCTCATCCTCCTCGACCTCTCTGCAGCATTCGACACAGTCTGCCACAGCACCCTTCTACAACGCCTCAATAACATCGGAATCCAAGGAAAAGCACTTGAATGGATCACCTCGTTCCTCACCGGAAGAACCCAGAGAGTCCGCCTTCCTCCATTCAAGTCCGAGGCCTCTGAAGTCATCTGCGGCGTACCTCAAGGATCCTCACTCAGTCCCACCCTCTTCAACGTATACATGAGCCCCCTCGCGGCCATCGCCCGCCAACACAACCTCAACATCATCTCTTACGCGGATGACACTCAACTGATCTTTTCTCTCACCAAGGACCCCAGCACCGCCAAAACTAACCTACACGAAGGAATGAAAGAAGTCGCCGAATGGATGAAACAAAGCCGTCTGAAACTGAACTCAGACAAAACAGAAGTCCTCATCTTAGGTACATCCCCCTCTGCCTGGGACGACTCCTGGTGGCCGGAAGCCCTCGGAAAAGCACCCATCCCGACAGACCACGCACGGAACCTTGGCGTCATCCTGGATTCTTCACTCTCAATGAACAGACAAGTCAGCGCCGTATCCTCTTCCTGCTTCAACATTCTTCGCATGCTCAGAAAAACATTTCGCTGGATCCCCTCCGAAACAAGGAAAACAGTCACCCACGCTCTGGTCACGAGCCGACTGGACTACGGAAACACCCTCTACGCAGGTACGACCGCAAAACTCCAGAAGAAACTCCAACGAATCCAAAACGCCTCAGCCAGGCTCATATTAGACATCCCACGCAACGAACACATCTCTGGTCACCTTAAAGACCTCCACTGGCTACCCGTCAATAAGAGGATCACTTTCCGACTGCTTACCCACGCACACAAATCACTCTACGACATCGGACCAGATTGCCTCAACTCTCGACTGTCCTTCTACACCCCCTCCCGCCAACTACGTTCTTCCAGCCAAGCCTTCGCCACTGTACCTCGCATCAACAAGACCACCATGGGAGGCAGATCCTTTTCATACCTGGCTGCTAAAACATGGAACTCACTCCTCGATTACCTTCGCCTCACCCAGAACCACCTAGCGTTCAGAAAGCAGCTTAAAACGTGGATATTTGACAAATAATCCTCCCCCCCTTCCTAAGCGCCTTGAAACCCTCTGGGTATGTAGTGCGCTATACAAATTTTATGACTTGACTTGACTTGACTTGACAAAGTTCGTCATCTGTGAGATATATGTCATCCACATACGAACAAGCATCCGGGTCGATTCTCTCCAAAAGAGAGACTAAGCAAGCGGAAAAAACCCCAGGACTATTCTTATAGCCCATAGGCAAACGCCGAAACATTTTTTGCACACCACTGCATGTGAAGGAGGTCCATTGGGAACTTAGACCGTCCAATCTATGGGAATAAAAGCCATTGGAAATGTCAAGCGTAGTCTTGAACCGCTTACGCACAAGACTATTCACTAGGGCAGAGCCGTGAGTATTCTGCACTGCACAGTTACGGCAATTCGAGTTTAAATGCCGGTAATCCAAAACCAAACGATAGGAGCCGTCCGGCTTATTTACAGTAAAAAGAGGGTTATTCATCGATGACACACACGTTTCAATTACACCTTGATATTCCAATTGTTCAAGGATCGCTGCGACTGATGCTTTTGCTTCACGTCGGATGGGATATTGCGGTTGAGGCTGCGGCTGAGACCGTAAGGGAATCTCGTGGCACGGAGACAATTTATCCCAACCACATTGATTGCGGTACACAGCCGGTGCAAGAGCCAGAGCCCACTCTTCTGCAAAACACTGCGCTTCCTCTTTCGAGACAGTGTTCGCGAAACTGGGGAGGATTACCTCCTCCCCTCGCGGAGCAGCGAGCACAAAAGGTGGCGGCCAGTCAGCCTCCAAAAGCAAAATGTCATATGTAGACGAAAGATTTTCCCAGAATACCCCTTTTATGGTTCGTTGTATGTCACCCTCGATTAACAGGACAATTTCAAAAAGTCTATCAGGGGGAGCAACTCTGGTATCAGCTGTTTCAATGACAACATAAGTATCAGTCGCTGTCACCTTCAGTAGTGGACGGAGAGCCTCTCTCACTATGGTAATCTCCGCCGCGCTGTCCAGCAAGGTCAGAGCCCACGTCAGATTCCGAAGCCGCGTTCTCACTATCTGGGGCATATCGATGCGCTGTTAAGGCTGCGACTTTCTTCTTGGCAAACTGCGGTCTCTTAGGTGTAGAACCCTCCTGCTTTTCTGCACCGTTCCTCGGGTGGGGCTGGTCACGTCCTTGCTGGACACCCTGACCCCTGCCGCCCCCTCCACCACCGGTCGTCGGGCCGATGAGTCCTGAAAGGAACGAGGAGAGCGTTGATCAGAAGCCTGAAAACTATCAGGAGTTTTAATCGTAGCTCGATCGCGCAAGTCATAAACACGTTCCGACGGCGTAGGCAACGGAGACGCAGGGCGAGAATTCTGGGTCTGTTGTTGTTGTTGTTGCTTTCCCTGTTTCTGTTTTTTAGGGCAATTTTGTTTTTTGGTTGAACTTCCGTTTCCGAAGTTAGTCCCTGCGGCTGCTTTTTCTCCTTAACAGAAAAAGGCCTAATACCCTTGGCATTGCGACCCAAGGTTTTATAAGCCGCCACAATGATCCTCGCTAACTGTTGGGGTTTCTCGGCGTCGGGAAGCGCTGCCAACGCGTTAGCCACCTGAACGTTCACTGCATCTCCCTTAACATTCGCATGGATCAGATCGCAAACTACATCAAAGGTGCCACAAAGGCGCATACCCAACTCAACTGCAGACTCCGGTCCGTGATCATCTTGAGCACGTTTAAGGACCGAAGACAGCACGGACATAGACGGGGTGCCGTAGCACCGTGCATAGACCACTGCAAAAGTTTTACCCCAGGTCTCACAGTCAACAAGTTCAGGGGCCAAACCTTTCGGCAAACTAAGCGTAAGAATCCGGTGTTTTTCACCAGGAGTCGTATTAGGAAATACAGCTTCCAGCTGGTCAAATTTCTCGGCAAGCCAGAAAGGAAAATCATCCTTTTCCTGGGGCTTCTTGCCCATGACGGAATTGACCATGACAGGACTGATTTTCAAACCACCCTGCCCGGCCGAAGCGCCGCACCCCCCGGGGCTCCACCCGGAAGATTACGGCCCATGTAATGCACTAAGGCTCTAATCACGGCAATCGCGACTACATGTAGTCGTCGGAGTTCAGCCACGTTACAATTGCCGTGTAGAGGATGAGGAGTAAATCCAGCCAAAACAGGCCAACTAGCGCCTGGAATGGACAAAGGACCTAACCTCGGAGCGGTTAAAGAATGGGGTAGGGCGCCACCAAACCAAACTCCATGCTGCCAAACGTCAATAGGAACTTCCTGTGCCCTGTACGGAGTATACTCATTAGGTACAGCTGTGGGAGTGTACGTGTGGGACACTCCAGAATTAGCGTCCACCGCCGGAAATGTCACCCACGAATAAAACAGTTCGTAAGGATAAGCATGTTCCGCACTCACCACCATTATCACAGCCAAGCCTTCCAAAGGAACATTATAAACCCGCAAATGATCACGCACCGCAATGCGACTATGCTGCGGAATGTCCACGGCTTGGGCCATGACAGCACAGGAATGTGAAAAAACAAAGATTACTTTGAAGCACAACTGGGTAGTAATTCAAGGAAACCGTTTTAGATAGATTCAAGCTTGAAAAGACCTATTTCAAAAATAGGTAGGTTTTTCCGACACCACCGTTTTCCGGAAACGGTAATGAAGGGGTTAAGGATTGAATGATATACTACTCGAGTGTCATGATATAAGACCACCAACGTATGGGCGCCATGTAGCAGGGATTCCGTTCTCCTACAGAACTGTGCATAGAGATCTGGAACCTCAGTGAATTAGGATGGCCCAAAACTCACCTCAGTACCCAAAATCCCCTTACCGTGCTAGCTACAGTGTCTCATTGGTCATAACACACTCCCAATGCTTAGACAAACCAGAACATGAACTTAAGTTACCTCAGGTATCGTGGAACACATGAACACTCTTTCGCTCTATAATCATTTCAAACCAGAACGTGGAGTAATGAGGACACGTGCATTTTTGAAATGTTTATTTACTAATGCAGAGTTCTCAAACGCAGTATCTTTTATAATACAAGAAAACATATTATAAGAATCAAAGTTAGCAGCATAGTTACTAGTCCATAATAAGCAAACGGTGATAGCATATTATAATGCTGAAATGAATAGGAATTAATAACACCTATTTCTCACCCTCCCTATTTAGTATTATATTATATCTATGAAGGTCTCTTTTGGGTTTTAGCAGGGCGGGCCCATACCTCTAAATCTCAGTGGTAGAGATCACATCATCTTCCACCAGCTCTCTGCATGCGAGGCATCATCAAGTGTGTCTTTGCATTCCCAGTAACTCTATCTTAAACCCGCTTAAAGCCCAATGTTGGCAGCAACTGTATTTGAGTTATGTCTAATGTGGTGCGAAGATCAGACCTCACAGCAACCTTGTGTCGAGTTATTCTTAGAGGGTTCAGCACTCACTGTGCAGACAGTGTACCAAGCAAAACTGATATCAGAGTAATACCATATTATTCTCAAATAAATCACATCGTTCTTCTAGGTTGAAAGCTACAATAACAAGTATGTGTCGTGTGCAAACTGAAGCCGAAGTAAAAATGGCGTTTAAACATTTAACAAGCTCATGCTAACTTAACACAGTATATAGAAAAGAAGCATCTATATGACAGCTGTTTTAACAAGCAGTCTGCATCCCGGGACTCCACGTTTTCACCTGTACCTGCTGAGTGAGAGCTAAACAAAAGGGTTTTCACTATCTCGCCCGTTGACAAGTGTAACGGAGGTAAAACTCACCAAATGTTTATGCCTAGACTTAGATTTATTTGACAGCTGAACGCCTCCAGGCCTGACATTCTTAAATGTTTTGACAGCTAAACAAAAACCTGGGAACTGTTAAATGATGCACAGTCGATCTGAAAATGAAACAAAAAAAGTGTAACATAGCAGCTCGGCTGTGTTACTGCACGCTTAGAGAGGATATATATTAAAGCACTGCCTCGTTGTTTTTAACAGCCATGTCTTCCATTACTCAGGAGCGACCGAGGTTGCCTAGCTCTATTGTCACGCTGGAGAAAGGAAGCACATAAATTTTAGGTCTCGCCCTGGCGGAAGCGCGCGAAGCGTGTTCTCGCCACGAGACCTATAGTTGTCACCTCAGCTTACAATGAGGCAAGAGGAGACAAAAGACGGGCACGCGCAGCCTGCCGTAATTGGATCAGGTCGCGCGCGCGTTCACCATCTCCTGTCTCCTTTAGCCTCCAACACACACACAGGCACACCTCCCCCTGCTTTCGCACACACAGACACACGCGCGCACACACACACGCACACAGACACGCGCACACATCCCCTCCCCCCCAACGCCACCACTCACCGGACTCTTTCCGTGTGTCCCTCTCTCCCTCGGCAGGGGGTCAGTCTCATTTCTCCTTGATTTCGGCTGCTTATGCTCCACGGCTCCAAGACGGGATCCCCGGGGCCGGGCGCAGCTCTTTCTTCTTTAAATTCAGCGCCAGGGCTTCGGAGCACACTGCACTGCTGCGGACACACTGCGGCTCCAAGACGCCAAGACGGGATCCCCGGGGCCGGACGCAGGACGCAGCTCTTTCTTCTTTAAATTCAGCGCCAGGGCTTCGGAGCGCACTGCACTGCCGCTGACACACTGTGGCTCCAAAACGCCAAGACGGGATCCCCGGGGCCGGACGCAGGATGCAGCTTTTTTTTTTTCTTTAAATTCAGCGCCAGGGCTTCGGAGCGCACTGCACTGCCGCGGACACACTGCAGCTCCAAGACGCCAAGACGGGATCCCCGGGGCCGGACGTAGGACGCAGATCTTTCTTCTTTAAATTCAGCGCCAGGGCTTCGGAGCGCACTTCACTGCCGCGGACACACTGCTTCCTTTGCCTGGATTTCAGCCCCGCATGCTCGCCGGTGCCGCCAATGCACCACACGCAGCTTCTAATCTAGTCGGCGATCAGTGCCTCCTAAGAGCCCATCCTGTGCTGATGCCGCTCTGAGCGCGTGCTTGTGAGTAGCGTCTCAGGCAGGCGTGTTCTTGGTTATGTTTACGGATGTGTTGGTGAGAGGCGTCTCATGCACAAGCCTGTGCAATAGAATGACAGAGGGAACATTGCTTACACTTGTTTTTAATGTAGGCGCTACATCTTGAAAGTGTTGATCGGGGACACTAAATGGTAGCTGACTTTTCTTTAAGAGATGCCACCCATTACCCATGTGCGGTAGGCGCACACAACTGTACATGAGGCGCTGGCACCATCTGGTGTGACGGAGGAGGTGCATATATCCTGTGTATCCCGTCTTGCGCACACAATGGGGCTGATACTTGTGTTCTGTGGGGTGGTGCGTGACATCTGCACGCTGTGAGCACCAGCTGTGATTTTTAGGATAAATGCGATAACGGGATTTGAATAAAAACAGTGTTTGAGCAGGAAACGGGGGGCATTTTACAGCAGACGAGCAATCCACATCTCCCAGACATTAAACACAATGCGAAGCACATGCGTTCTCCGTGCGCAAGGGCATGAGTGTGCACACACCGATCACTAGTGGGTCAAGTCAGTCACAGCGCAGTCTGACTTGGGAAGACAAATTCAAATGTAACTTAAAGCATGATTCCTTTATTTCAAGATCACACCTGTTCGTGTTACCGTGTGCTGCTTTTTGAAAAGCACAGAGCGGTTCTTGGTTTACAGTTCACGTCGTTGGAATGGAGAACGTGGAAACTGAAACTTAATTTCGTGGTTATTGGTTTATTTATTTTTAACGCCATTAATCTGGTTCTGTTTCTTTCATTTTCTGGGAGACACGGCTGGAGGCAATATATATATTATGTGTCCTCCGTCACTTGTCCGTCGGTTTATTTCGATTTTTCGAAATGGTTTGCAATCCCCCGGGTTGCAGTCGCAATGTAGGCTAGATGCACGGCTGCTATTAGTTGTGGATACTACAGAAAAAAACCACAATTGTTTCATGTCTGGGACGTGTGTGCACTGTGGGCAGCTGTGTATATACTCGTGTTGGGTGGTGCGTGAGTTTGTGTCTGCGTGTGGGATGTGTAAGCCTGTGTGGGAGAACAGTGGATCGGGTGGTTTCCCTCGTGACATGCAATGTTCAGGCACCAAACATAATCTTTATATGGCAGCGTGACTTATCAACATTGTCCACGGGACCTGGCCCACCCGGGGCTTAAGGAAAACTAGGTCCTTGTGGGCCCCCAAATCGGTACGTCATGAAAGAGGAATGCAAAACATTCTCGACTGACATCAGGGCATCATTCCTCCTCCTCCCAGCGCTCAGAATAGTCTAGAAACTTCAGGCGCTCCCATTCCAGGCAGATAAGGGAAGTAACATGCCCAAACAGCGGAGCCAGGATTCCCTGCATAAACATGGCTATAAATAATACTTAGAAGCACTCACAGCGCTTTGAAACTGCGCAACTAGTAGAAAGCACGTTTTTTACAACAGTAAGTAGGATATGTATTTGGATACAAGATGTCTCATACACTGAGTTCAAACCTCTGTCAAAATGCACACGCTATAATAAAAACAGCACTAGCTATCACAGTTTTACCTTTCTTAGCGCTCGAAAACACTGGAAATATTACCTAATTTAACGGTATTGATTTTATCGAGCTCTGAAATATAAATGGCTCATATGGTCTTCTGAGCTGTAGGTCTCTTAAGCACATCTGTGCCCTGGAGACATCCACAGCCAGGCCTGGGAGACATCTGAAGGGACAGTTTCTGATATCTGGCAGGTCTCAGATTTAGTGGGCAGCAGTGTGCTGGCGGTGTGCTTTCTGAACAGCAGAATAAAATTTAAGTTTCCAGGTCGCAGCACCAAAAACATGTTGAGTATCGGCCAGGAATGATGCTCCTCTGAACCAGAGCATACACATGCTACATAATTACATTGCTCTCAATGCAACATACAATCCAAATACCACTCAGTGCCACATAATTACACACCACATAATTACACTCTACTGAATGCAACACACACTCCACACAATACCACTCAGTGCCACATAAGTATATGCTACATAATTACAATGCAACATACACTCCAAACAATACCACTCAGTGCCACATAATTACATGCCACACAATTACACTCTACAGAATGCAAGATACACTCCTCATAATACCACTCAGTGCCACATAATTACACACCACATAATTACACTGCACTCAATGCAACATACACACCAAATACCACTCAGTGCCACATAATTACATGCCACATAATTACTCTATCTATCTATCTATCTATCTATCTATCTATCTATCTATCTATCTATCTATCTATCTATCGTCCTCACTCTATCGCCCTCCCTCTATCTATCAATCTATCTATCTATCTATCTATCTATCTATCTATCTATCTATCTATCTATCTATCTATCGCCCTCACTCTATCTATCTATCACACTCACTCTATCTATCTATCTATCGCATCACCACAGCATCACTCAGCACCACCACAGCATCACTCAGGGGCACCATAACATCACTATGCGGTACCACAGCATCACTGAATGCCACAGCGTCACTCGTCGCCACCACATCACTCAGCACCACCACAGCATCAATCTATGCAACCATTCAACAACAACTGTTCAAATATGTTCTCTCAATGTTTCAAGCTGTATTACAAATGTCACAAAAAGATGTTAATATTTCACTTCTGTTCTTGTATTTTCGTCACAATAAAATACACTGAATATAATCTTCACAAAAATTATTTACAAAAGTTTAAGCTATTGCCATTATAAATTACAATAACTTTTATTTAAGTATTAATTATTAAAATAAAAAAAACATTGTTATTTGTAATATCAATACATCTAAGTCCCGTAAATACAACACATATTGCATTACAAATGCTATAGGTGTCACATTTGCGGCAGTTAGAACTATTGGCATTGTAAGTGACAAAGCTTTTAATTTCGCTATTTTCAAAACCAAGACATAAATAAAAGATTTGTCATTTACAATACCAATAGCTCAAACTTTCCTAATGCGATACCTATTGCATTGAAAATGCTTGTTTGTTTAGTTAGCTTCCTGCACCCCAGGCAGCATACAGCAGGATCCGTGCAGAAATCGAGTAATGCACAGATAACGTTTCCAGCGTCCAGACACCCCAGTATATGAGTGCGCTTTATAAACTATTTTTATTTGACAGCTGAGAATGCAGATATCAGCGTGTTTTTTTCCGTAGTAATTGTATTTGAAGTGTTACGTTTTCAATAGAAAAAAACAAGTGTGTCATAGAATCTCAAAATAGCGCAATCATGCAGGTTTCTAGAATAATCCCCCTGTGTTTTTTCACAGTGCACAATCCTGCAAGGAGTAAATTTTACATCTGGCTAGGAAAGCGTTTTGATCCTTCTTTTATGTGCCAAGGCCTGATGCATTAAGTTAGTGCGGCGCGGTATCGTGTAACACTGTTGGGAGGGGCAAATGTGTCAGCTATGTATATTCTGCAGTATGGCAAAGCAGAGAAACAACCACAAGGCTGTGTGTAGAAACCATATGAGGAGAGCTACGTAGTTCAATGGCCGTGCCTCTCAACCTTTGACTCTCCTAGTAGAGTTAGCGTAAATGACTTTGGAGGGATTTTTGTTCTTGTAAAATCGATGGGGATGCAAACATGTAGTACTAGTAGTAACTTTATTCGATAAGATTTTTATCATAAAAGTTGACATTCATTACAATACCATAAAGACCACCAAACCATACATACATTCAACTATAGATTAAAAATACAAACATTTTACACACAAATGTTTAAAATGGATAAAATATACGATAAAACCACAATATATAATTACGTAAAAACATCATACAAAAGTCCATATAAAAAGTCGTCTATTGGGGCATGAGCTTTATTCTGCGCATACGAGTCTGCCATGCACTACCTAAAAACTTTGCTACTTCACAGATCAGGACTAGGGAGGAAGTATCAGTAATAAATACTCGCAGGGCCATCCGATGACACCTAAGGCCCAGCTCCTTACATATTGGTTTAAGCCATGTCTTTCTTGCGCCCCTGTATGCTGGGCATGCAAAGAGGAGATGAGCCACAGACTCTTTAGGGGCAGCACACCCAGGGCAAGGTTTAGCTGGCGAGCTTGAATTATTCCACCCTTCCGTAAACTCGTTCACCGGGAGAGTCCCAAATCTTAATTTTAAATAGATCTATCCAGGGTTTTTTGTATAAAATCAAGAAACGGTTCAAGTTTCCTTCCTGGTTTAAACTCTAGGAACCGCTCTGAAAGGGTACCCCCTTTCCCTCTACATCAGAGGTCTTCAAACTTTTTGATGCCGAGACCCCCCTGTCAAAAAATGTTAGGCATAAGGACCCCCTCCGACAAAAAAATTCTAGAACTTGGTACTCATCATCATCGACAAACTAAAGCGCCCCCAATTACCACGGCAAATCATTTTACAGTGGGGAAATAGTATTAAACAGTGTTTAGCAAATCAAAGGTCAGTGCCCCTAGAAGTTCCCCCTCTATGCAGGCCAGACATTCAGTACAGTGGGAGGCTTAGTGTCTGGAAGGAGAATGGCACCCATTGTGAACACGTGTTCCCATGCATTTGGTGCAGGTGGAGGACAACATGTTGCACGGTCAGACTGGCTAAACCGAGCCTTTGCCTTGGAAAGACCTTTGCAGGGTGAGGGTCAGAAGAGAGGTTGTGAAAGGTTGCAAAACACACTTGTCTAGAGATGGAAGCAAAAAGACACACGTTGTTTCTTTTTTGTGGGTGGAGTTCATTGTACCCAGAGGCTGGTAATCTAACAGACAGGTAAACTAGATCATTCAAGATCACACAGGCAGTCGGCAAGGAGCTGAGTGGCCTCCAAATTAGCACACACAGCGATTCTGTGAGAGCCTGGCCTTGACACGACAGACAGCTGTTTACCGCACGCCATTGTCTCCTTCTCCCCTCCCCGGTACCTGAGTGATTTATGACGTTTTATTGCTGACAAACTTATAGACCAGTCATGGAAAATGATGCCACGAGAGAACAGTTTTGGCACACATTGGTATTCAATACCACAATGACAACAGCATATATGCGGAGGAACCATTCAACGTTGAGTCACATGTGCTTAGTTTAGGACACAAAATCTCATTGCAAACAAAATGGCGGGATATGTTCTATATGAACTGAAGACCCACAAAGTATTCACTGCTGCAGCATGTCAAAGGTATTGTAATTGCATTTATATAGCGCTAATTACCCCTGAAGATGTGTCTAAGCGCTTTTCCAGCAAGTAGCACGCTTCTCCAGAACCCATAAAGAATTAGTGGTGAATTAGTATAGTGAAAAAGGAAAGTAATTCGGAGTGGTGGATATGGTATTATATATTTGGATTGAGAAGGATAGTGGAGAGATGTTTTGGAGCTCATAGCAGTAGTAGGAGGCTTAGGGTGAGTAAAAAGGAGACGGAGGGGGAAGAGTCAGAGGGCAGGGTTTAGAAAGGCTTGTTTGGGGGGAGGGAACAGAATAGCAGAAGAGATATGAAAAAGTTAAGAATTAACTAAATGGACATTTCGAGACTTAGTGCTTGGTCATGTTTGCTGAGTAATGCTTTGATTTTACTCATGAGAAGAAACTTATGCATTGAAACTGTAGTTGTATCTACATGGTTGACTAAATGTTCTGGCATATTCTTATGTTTTGCTGTATTACCACGAATATTACTTCCATTGCTTGTCATTTATAGACTCTTTCTTAATACATTTGAACTGCACAATTTAAATTACTCCATGTTTTGGAATCTTGTTTCTTTGCAAAAAACATGAAAAAGCCTAATTTTGTAATTACAAATGTCATAATTTTTCTAATGTGTATAGCACCAATATCTTTAAAATACATTTATTTTCAGGACACAATGATCTGTTTCTAACCACAGCTGAAATTCAGAAGGCTATTTAGGTTTCCATGAGCCCATATTCACAGATCTAGTGATTAGCGCAGTTATAAACCACAACCAATGCCCTCCTTCAGGTGGAATCTATAAGTGGGTAGAACAACCTATGAATATTCTGACTGCATCAGGTGTTAGATCAAAACCTAGACAGTTGGTCCTGTATATATAAGAACATGCTAATAGATTAGAACTGGGAACGTACATAGAATGTGGATCCAGTCTACATAGCCTTGACATCAGTGTCATGCATTTGTGATCTCCTGTTTACATGTATGAAGATATGCAAGGATATTATAGATCAGCCATTGGCCGCATGTTTCTGCAATTTGCATCATGCACTGTTTTAAGAGTGTGATCACAAGCTCCATTCCAAATTGCAGAGTTAATTTCAAGGACTGCTTCCTTTTCCTGTGCCTTTAGAATTTTCTCTTGTCACTGCAACATTTGCACTAATATTTCATTGCACATCCTATTGAATTTAATATACGCTATTTTTCCTATTTAAAAAAACACTGCTACATGTAATAAAAAAAACCTGAGGCGGTATTGTGGCCACCAGTCTCATATATTGCGATTTTGGGAATATTTTCTATTTAGACCTTTTTGACAAAAAATGATGTCCTCAGATGAACTCTCCCAGACCCGTTTTAAATGATTCCAACACGTGATACATTTTTTTGTACAAAAATCACTACATCAAGTAAGGTGCAATCATGGATGCTTTACACATGAACAAATAACCATCGCTTTTTTTGGGGAAAGTGTGGCAACTATAGTTGGCCAGAAACATCATATTAATCTGCTGCTAAATAATAAAAGCGGAAAGAACACACAAAATAAACATTTAAATGTCACAAAAATGAATCTGTAACTGCAGCTACAAAAACAGAAAGTACACCAAAAATAAACACCATTCCACCGTCATAAAAATTTGCCTTTTTCCTGTTCCCCCCCACCCACCCACCTCAATCAAGGAAACCGATAAGAAAGAATCTGTGTGTGTTTTTTTGCGTGCATGCTAGACAGTTTCAGTGTATGTCTGCAGCTGAAAAGCCAGGGCCTGGGGGATGAGAAGGGGGCTTAACTAATTATTCCTGGAAGCTTCGGGTTGCCATGGAAACCGGCCTGGAAGGAGATCCTAATGCCGAGGCAGCAATGAGCCACGGAGATGAGTTGAAAAAAAGAACTCGAGGTGAAAGCAGCACCCGCCAAGAAAGACAACTGGGTCCAGTAAAAGGCAGCAGAACTCCGTGAAAATCCAGCCTGCATTATGAAAGCGCTGGTCCATGTACAAAGTTCGCGGGCATTTCCTGGTGAGCTGCTGCAGTCTCTCTGATTGGAGGACAGGCATTGATGACGTAGCCACATTATGATTGGCCTATTTTGCCCTGTCCTCCAATCTGAGAGACTCCTGGGATGTAATTATTTCGAATACAAAACGAAACGAAAACGTTTTGGATTCGAAGTAGCAGTGAGGCAGGTGAATGCGCGACCCCCTGCCAATGACTCCACGCCCCCCCTGGGGGTCGCGCCCCATAGATTGAAGACCTATGCTCTACATAGATCCTCCTCCAGTACCGAATCCCAGTATAATTTCTTCATTACTTGCTTGTGCGGAGGTGCTTGGCTGGCCCACACTTCATACAATCCTAATTTTAAAACCAGCTGTCTGAGATTATTCAACCACTTGATCTTGTTGCTCAAGTTAAGTGTGAGCAATTCATCCAAGACAGCTGCGTAATCTGAGAGTTCTGGGGTCCTCCTTAATCGAACCCAGTAAAGTAAAGGGCGCAGCCAAGCTATGTCCCTTAATGACCGCCTGCCCATGTCTTGTCGTAATGGCTTTAACGGAGTGGTGGTGGGGAGGGACACCAGTTCACGAAAAACGTATTCTCCGATCTCACTAGGTCAGTAGTATTCTCGAACCCCCACAACTCTGATCCGTAAAGTGCAGAGGGCAGAGCTTGACCCTCATACACAGAAAGGGCCAGAGCAACAGGTTTACTCGTTGACTCTCGCAGGATCGCTCCAGATACACGCTTGTGATTTAAAAGCATTTTGGCTAAATGGTCCCTCCAATTCATCCGACTATTGACCCTTACCCCCAAATAGTCGAATGAGTCTACCAACTCCAGTGGGGTGCCATTAAGGCAGACATTATTCTTAAATCTCTTAGAAGGGGAGAAGGCCATAAGCTTTGTCTTAGAGGTATTAATGATAAGATCTCTATCCTCACAAAATGAGCTGAAGCGATCCAACAGCTTTTGAAGGCCAGAGGGGGTTTTAGAAATCAGGAGGGTGTCGTATGCAAAGAGCAGGGTAGGTGTTTTTTCCCCTGTCAGGGATGGGGCGTCGGCTGGGTCCTCCCTCAAATGGTCCACCACCCCATTCACAAAGAGGGAGAACAAAGTCGGGCCATCACACATCCCTGACAGACTCCCCTACTCACAGTCACCCTCTCTGTCAGCTGGCCCTGGGATCCCCATCTAATCCTTGCATAGTTCCCCTCGTGTAATTTCATAAAGAAATCAAGGAGGGTGACAGGAAGCCCCATTGTTTGTAGAACATCCCATAATCTGGAGCGCGGCACTAGATCAAAAGCTGTTTTAAGATCTATAAACGCCAAATACAGGCTACCCTTCCCGATGGTCACGGTCTTCCAATAAATAGCAAAAAATCGGAAGACCTGGTCCATCGTGCCTACCTTCTGTCTAAATCCCGCTTGAAAATGGGAAAGGATGTTCTCCTCTTCTATCCAGGACCCTACCCTGAAGATAATGACCCTGCCAACCACTTTCTGAATCACGTCTATCAGACTTGATTGGTCTGTAGTTGGCAGGGTCATCTCTCCCCCCCTTTTTAAACACTGTTACCACCTCAGCCCCCTTCCAAGAATCTGGGACTGGGTGGCCCCTTGAAATCAGGTTCATTATTAGGGAAATGAGGTTTGCCCATGTTGCAGGGTCATTTAAAAGGAGATCCCCAGGGAGCCCATCGGCCCTGCCGCCTTTCCCGGGGCCAAATGTTTAATGGCCGTTTTTACCTCATTAACGGAGAAGGGGACTTCGGCAACCTTTGGTAATCTACCAACACTATCAAGTACCAATGGTAGAGAGACAGGCTCGACTAATCCGCCGTATTGCTCACAATAATGTGAGTGCCACTGTTGTTCCGATATATGATTCGAGATGGACTCTCCGCCCCCCCCTCCTGGCTTTGTTGATTAGATCCCAGAATAGGGAAGAGTTCTTCATCTGGGAAGCGGATTTAAGATCCTGCCAATATTGTTCTTCCCATTCCCATTTAGCTAGCACCAAGGACCTGGCGTAGTCCTTCCTAGCTGCTCTAACTAGTGAAGGATTTCTTTTTAAGCAAAGCTCCAGTTAGCGCCTTCCTTTTATCCCTACAATGAGCCGAGTACCAGGGATTACTTGATTTTACCTGAGTGTAATTCTGTCTGCCACTACTACCCTGTGTGATGAAATATTGGCCCACTTTCTCTATTGCACTTTTGTACACTAGTGGGAAAGAAAGGCCATGTAAACTTACAGGTTTCACTGCCAGTTGCTCTAGGTCAGCGATCATCTATACTAAGTGCTCACTAATCTTGCTCAAATTCCCTTCCTGGGATTGCACCCTTTCCCATTTTAGTCTACGGTTGGAATTAAAGGGAACGACTTCCTTGGTTTGCATTAGGGGTGCTTTAAATCTGGTTTCATTTTTTGTCCCCCACCTTAGCTTCATGCATAATGGGTTATGGTCACTATCCTGGGATGGTATTACCTCCATATCAATTAGATCTCACCACAGATCAATGTCCAGTAGGATATAGTCTATTCTTGATGGGCCAATAAGCCTATTAAAGGTATTTGCCCCATCTGGATCAGAGCTTGTCCTTCCATTTAGCGCTCTCAGATTGTATTCCAGAGTCAGGGCATTGATCTGAATTGCCCTCGGGGACCATTTGTTTATTGGTTCTAATGTCAGGGCAGGTATAAACCGTCTAGAGTCTTCCTCCTCTATCCCCAGGGAATCTTCCCTACTTAGGGGTTCAAAGGTGCAGTTAAAGTCACCTCCTACAATAGTTTTAGATAGAGGAGGTCTATTAGCTATTTCTGACTCTAGAACTGTTATTGTATGTGACATTTGGGCCCCAGCAGATCCCCTTGCATAGACATTGTATAAATCTATCTTGCTGTCCCTATCTCGCCCTTGGAATGAAAGATGTAAAATATCATCAGATGCTGATTTGTGGACAGTGATGTTCCAGTTTAATGCAATCTTAATCCAGACATGGAGGCCCCCTGCTGGTCTACCCTTCCCTGAACTTATTGCAGGGGTATGGAAAGTAAAATACCCAGATTTATATATGGGGAGCAAGGTCCAGGTCTCTTGGAACATACAAATGTCAAATTTGTCGATGAAGTTATTCCATTCTGGTAAGACAACTTTTTTTTGTAGCCCTGCAATGTTCCAGGAGAGTAGTTGTATCACCTTCTGGTTCATTGCATGGACAGCCGATATAACACCCTTACTCCCATCTCTCCTACTTGGAATTGATTCAACACTATCTGTGCTAGTACTTAATTGATCCTGAGGGGTATTACTGACAACCTTACCTACCAATTCCCCATGACCACTACATATTTGAGGTAAAGGATTCTGCCGGCGTCATTCGACCTGATCCAACACGCTGTACCTATTTCTTTGGGGAAATTGAAAGAGTAAAGAGGAATGCGGTTGGAAGACCTCCCAAGGTGTTATTCCCTGTCTAGTTTTTGGTGCACAATAATCCGGCCCTCCTCCTGTAGGATACCTCTCCTCTGAACAGGTCTCCAATGGGGGGTAGGGTAGAAATATGTTAAATGTAGAGGGAAAATTTGGGTATGTGACCAGAATTGTGACCTGTTGCAAATGTATTCTACTGCCTGGGTACTCCTAAAATTAATTACTACGCAGTTGCCCGCGATAGTTTTAGGTCCAATCCCTATACAGTCCACCCTTCTTACATTCAATATTTCACCAGAGTTGTTGGGGGGTAGTGGCCTGTTTGAATTAAGCCATTGTATGCATTTGTTTTTTAATTCAGTGTGATCCTCGCTTTTCCTATGGCTTAGAGGGGGAACCCCGGCAAGGACCACAACATATGGTAGGGACTCAGCCGGAAGGTCCAAGTTAGGCAGAACTAATTGGGTCCCCTCCTCCAGACTAACTCTACTAGATCTCGGATAGCGATTTACTGCATCTGTTCTGTTTTCTGTAGACCCCCCCCCCGTGCACAGTGCTTTTCCCCTTCTCAACTATGCCAGCACTAGTCGAGGGTAACACAGAATCATGGGTAGAATTAGCAATTCCCTGAGCCAGTGGGGCTGATATATTTTTGCCACCTGGTAATATTTTTGGGTCGGGGATAACAGTAGGCTTACTAGTACTAGGGTTCCCCGGCGGACTACTCAACTGGGCTCTCCTTAAGCCTATATTATTAATCATGGAGATCAATCTATCTAATCTAGATGACAATGGTTTAAAATAAGAACCAATAATCTGCTCAATATAGGCTTCTAAATCAGATAGGAGATACGTCACCCAGACTGGAGTTCCCAGATTATGTAAGGGAGGACCAGCGACAGGCTGCACATCATCCGATACATTTACAGATGTTTTGACCAGTTTTTTATTTTTACTTTTCTTACTTTTCGTACGAGGCTTAGGGGCGTTTTACTAGCTACGGCTTGTGGGGGAGAGTTAGAGGCCTCTGGAATGTCAATTACATCTTGAACTATTTGAGTATAAGGCAAATCAGCAAAGGAGCACATAATAGAAGAGCTAAAGTCTGGGGGGTTAATTGTACCAGCTGAAAAATCCCCAACAGCTTGAAGAGGGGGAATAGCGGGAGTGATAGATAGTCGCCTCTCCGTATTCTCTATTGCAGAAGCCACAACTCCAATAGTCTTCTGTAAGTATGAGCGGAAAATCCGTTCCGCTCGCGGATTTTGCAGATTTTCGGTAAATCCGCGGTCCACGAACGAATTTACTGAAAATCCGCGAGATCCGCGAGCAGCGGATTTGGGGGACAAAAGTTCAAGCCTGTTGAACTTTTAACTATTTTAGGATGGCGCCGGCAAGCTGCCACCGCCATCCTAAAATAGTTACTAAGTTAGCTTCAACAGGAAGCACTAATAGATAAAATAAAGCAGGTGCTCGAGCACCTGCTTTATTTTATCTATTAGTGCCCTGATGAAGCTAATTTAGTAACTATTTTAGGATGGCGCTGGCAGCTTGCCGGCGCCATCCTAAAATAGTTACAGGATGATGTGTGTTTACTGTTTTGTCGAGGCTGGGTAGGTGTGCGTTCTCCCCATATCTATCGTCGAAAATTAGCTATGATGCTTGATGAAGGCCTTTGCATAATTGACTTTCACAAGCTCAATCCCTGTGCAGTTCCTGTGACCACGAGCTTCTCTGATCCGTGCCTGTCCTTTTATACACACAAGAGGCATGTGAACTCGCATATAAGCCCCGTCCGTTTGGCCCCTCCCCACACACTAGTGGTGTGAGCAACCTCTTTGCTCCCTTTACCCACTTGATGGACAGGTCCCTCGAGGGACCCCGGCGCTCTTTGGTTTGATGGCAAAGTTAATCAGCCCCCCAAAAATGTGTGTTTTGTCGAGGCTGGGTAGGTGTGCGCTCTCCCCATATCTATCGTCGAAAAATAGCTATGATGCTTGATGGAGGCCTTTGCATATTGACTTTCACGAGCTCAATCCCTGTGCAGTTCCTGTGACCACGAGCTTCTCTGATCCGTGCCTGTCCTTTTATGCACACAAGAGGCATGTGAACTCGCATATAAGCCTCGCCTGTTTGGCCCTGCCCCTCACACTAGTGATGTGCACCGTTTTCCTGCACGGCCATTACCCACACAATCCGCAAAATCCGCAAATTCGCAGATTTTGCGGATCGCAAATTCGCAAATTCGCAAAATTCACGAATTGCGAATTCGCAAAATTTGCCCATGCTTAGTCTTCTGTAACATCTTATCAATGGCAGTAAGACTTGGTAGGGGTTGTGCCATAGCAACCTGAAACCTAGTAATACGGCGAGAGGAAGCAGACTTAGGCATATTACCCTTGTCACTCATAGCTACAATATGTTAAAAATCACACAATGCACTTCGCCCAAACTTATACTCCAAAATAGCCGTAAAATCTAAAAACAAACAATGACATTTAGGGTCGAAAAGCGTCCTACTACTAAAGGTATTTGAAAATCAAACAATTGGCCAATAAAACATGCATAATTACAAGGACCTCAGAAGCAGTTCCCAAGTGTCCTGGCAAGGCGTTAGAGGGGTGGCCCAGCCCAGCCTCATCCTGCCACGGACGGCCAAAGACGGCCCGCCCTTTGCCCTTGCTTAGCCCGGCGCTGCCCGCGCGCTGTCCCGCGACGCGGGGGGTGCTCTCAATTTAATGCCCCTCCTGGAGAGAAAATCCCGGGAGCGGCTTCCTGCCGCAAAGGAGCTTGGGGCTTGTGGTACCCCCTGCACTGCGGCCGTGCTATGATCTTCGGTAGCAGCGGCGGCAGGGGGAGACCGACTGGAGGACCAACAGCGTCTTGCCCAGGTAAGGGTTGTTTGTTTAGCGCCAGGGCAAACATGTTTTTTGCGGGTGAAGAGTGCTTTCCCGTCTGGTGATCACAGTGAAGTCTTTGGGAAGTTATTTCACTGGTTTGAAGATGGTCCAAGGAGGGGGAGACCCTCCAAACTAAAGTGAGTTAAGAGGTAAGAAAATATTGCCAATGACACCTTTGCCTCTTTCACTTTTGTCACCATAACAAGGAAAGGAAATTGTGAAACTTCAGGTGCTGGTCAGATCCCACCGAAGGAGATTACTGGCAAATTCTAGACTTGGCCCTTATTACACACCTCAAACAAGCATTTGCAATCCAATAGATCTCACATTTACGAGAGTTTGAGCTATTGGCATTGTAAATGACGATGCTTTTTATTTATCTACTTTGAAAACCGCCACATAAATCAAAGGCATTGTCAATAGCTCAAACTCTCGCAAATGCGAGACCTATTGCATTGCAAATGCTTGTTCACCACTGTGTGAGTTTTCCATTACTCTCCCCGCGCAGAGTGCTGATCTAGTGTTCATATCTGGGCCTACCACAACACCCTGGCACAGAACACAACTGGAGAAGACGGACGGGATGCACCCCTGCCAGGTAACACTTGGAACGACCCGAGCCCTCAACACTTTCAGCAGCGGGAAGCAGGGTCGCCACTGGCCAGTGCAACCCTATTTTTTCATCCACAGCTGTTTTAAAGTAGAGAGAGAGAGAGAATGCTTTATTCGATTTTAGCAGCAGTATACAATCATAAAAGCAACAATTAAAAAAAAGAAATCCAATTCATACATGGTTACCATTTAAAAAAACACAGCATTCTATACAAACATTTAAAAACAGTACATCTGCAATATTGATGGGCATTCCATATATAAAAAGCACTTGTATCTATCCAGATTGTAAATATGTTATTCAATTTCGTCTCTTCAAGATGCTCTTTAACAAGCCAATCATAATCATAATATCATAATGCAATATTCGCTATCCAGTTGTTGCAAAAAAAATGTAAGCTGGTCGGTTTTGCCGCCATGCCACCTGCTTTAAAAACCACTTGATCCACTTTACACGACCATTAACATAGTAATGACAGAATAAAACCACGTGTATGGTAGATTGCTGAGAGATGTTATCGCAAGGGCAAAGCGCCAGGTTCTTGGACCAGTCATTTTTCTTCGGGAAAGATACCAGGCGATGAAATAGGTCAAACCTGAACCTGGTCAATATAAATCTGTCAAAGCCCTTCAAACAATTACGCAGATAGGGTTGCATCGTGTAACAGACCATAATCATCTGATGTTGAATGACTGATTTTTTATTGATTTCCCCTGTAATTCTAAGTGTTTCAAAGTGGTTCATGCATAATTCTTTCAATGCTTTTCTGGATATATCACAGACCGACTCCGGCTTATCATAATAATCAGGTCTGCCCAAGTCATTTAGCATCTTCCGGACGTAATTTAACCATGGAATATTTCTTGCCTGGTCCAAGGCCACAGCCTCCTTAATGATTTCTCTATTCAGTCCTAAAGTGGATGTGGACCAGACTCTGTGCCATAATAAAATAGGTTGCAGTTTAATGAGATCTGTAATAAACCTCGATACCCAGTTCAGCATGGCAATTAAAAACGGGTGAACTCTGCGAGACCGCTAAAATGTATCTTAGAAAATTATTTTCTACTATTTGAATTACATTAACAAAAAGGGGAGGTAGAGGGAGAAAGGCTACAGATACAAATCAAATATAGCTAGGGTATGCTCACATAGCTTGGATTCCAATAAGGAGAAAAGTTAAGGTGCCTGTATAGGTAAACTAGCAGGACAAACAGTGTACACATAGTTAATCATGAGCGTGGAATACCAACATCATCAATTAAAATTAGCAGTGAAAATTAGATACGACTCAAGACTAATATCAATTAAATAATGAGAGTGAGAATTGGATACGGCTCAAGATTAATATCACCGCTAGGTAAAGCTTTAATTGCTTTTGGTCCAAAATGGACAGAAGTCAGAGTGCCTGTGAGGGTAAACTAGCAGTGGATGTCTTCACCACCATGTGCTAATTGACTGAATATTGGACCATTTCGCTACGCCGTTTCTCGGTAAGCAGCACTCCGGTTTTAAAACCTATTGTGCAACAATGTTATCCTACGCATAAGGTTTGCTCTAATCTAGCCATGCTCATTTTAGGTGCAGATTCAGAAACCGCCATTGCCTTAAAATACCAAAAGACCACGTGGACACTTTCTGACCTTGTGGTATGTTCTTTCTATTTACCCTTAATTGCCAGCTATCTATATTCAATATTCACGGTTCTCACGACCCATTCTGGTAATTCATGTTTTTCCAGATTCTCAATCTATAGTACACCTGGCCCTGTAAGTGGTTGTCCACTTGTTGTCCTGCTAGTTCCTTATTGGAATCCAAGCTATGTGAGCATACCCTAGCTTTATTTGATTTGTATCTAATTCTCACTACCATTAATTCAATTGATGATGTTGATGTTCCACGCTCGCTACTACCCATGTGATAATTTAGAGGTTTATGCTAGACTCCTCTAACCCAAGTCCCTTTTACTTGTATTATTAGGTCCTCTGCCCCTTCCCCGGTCCTGATGAAGACCCCGCAGCAAGGCTAAATCTTCCTGCAATCTCAGAGGGTCGAAACGTCGACGGTCTTTCTTATTTTGGCAACCACACAATCAAATATCTGTATATATATTGTACTTTGTGTTGTATGCCTTCATGAAAATAATGTCGCCATTTAATTATGGCAGTTGTCGCTATACAAGTTATGGCATGAAAAATGTTTCAAATTGCTGATTTTACTGTCACATAATCCTATCACTCCCCTACCTTCACACCATCACCCCTTCTCTCCCTCCTGGGGCACTGTATGACTTTTAATACAGTTAACTATTTGCTATGCTATGTGTATTAACTACACCTGATCCCATAGTGAATAAAACTTTGTGGATCCCATCAACTGCTTTGGATTAATTCTTGTGAAAATGTTTTATATGTTCCCTGCTCACACTGGGACCCCTTCCTCTTAGTACTTGTCACACCCAGGTCCCAGTGACTCTATTGGGTAACCCCCTTGTATACTATTTACTTCGAGCAGACGGCTGTCTGCGAGGTTTTCTCTTCCCGTTCTGTGAATTCATTTCCTCTACATCACAATATGGTAGAACGAGAACTTTTGTCCTACACCGAGGACTATATAGACAAATTACTTGAAAATCCCGATAACATTTTCTTTCAATCTGATATCGCATCAATTGATTTCTCATTAAAGGATAAAATTTCTCGTCTAGAGCGCCTGGAGAAGAAACTGGAACGGACACAGTGGCATGGCCACTTGCTTACTAGGTATCTCAAGGAGAACATAATTCCGGTTGGATTGCAAATCAAAACAGAACCGGCCATTTTCATCGAAGTCCCTAAATTCAGAGAGGGATTTAGCCACATTTCCAACAATTGCTCGCGCCACTGGATGGTGCTGGGCGTTGAAACCGCTGCCGATCAAGTTCAAATACTCACTGCTGAAATCAAATCATTAAAAGCCGAAATTGCTGCTGACGCCAATTTTGCCAGCGCAAAGGATACGCTAACCAATCTGGAAGCTACACTTAAGGAGTTCGACTTAACCACCCAAACACGGAAACTTGAAAAATTGGCACGTGATATTCGTCTCTACGACAAAAAGAAGACGTATCCATATCTGCTAGACGACTACTACCGTCAAGACACCCAGGGTCGATTCACTAACAGAGGGCGCGGAACTTACAGAGGGAGACGCAATTTTCCAACTTTTTCTGACTCGTCCTACAGCTCTGAGGGTGAACAGGAACCAGCAGGGCCCAGCTACCAATACCAATATCCTGATTATAACTATCCACCTCAACAATTCTCTCCTTTTTTAGGACCAGGTCGGGGATCTTGGCGACCTCCACGAGGACGAGGCAATTCATGGCCCCGCAGGCAGAATCAACGTGGTTCCCAGCAGAACCAAACCAACTGGGACTCAGGACGAGGTCAATCTTCGAAGCAGGTTCGGTTCCAACCCGAACAGCATGGCGAGAGAGTGACTCGCAACAAGACCTACCGTTGGTAGACCTGAATCACACCTCAAATCCTGTGGTAGACTTGAATCACACCTTAAACCCTGTGGTGAACATCTCCAAGCAACCACTAAGCGATGTTGAACTAGGAGTTCTCAGCAAAGGACTATCCTATGTGCCTACATACAATCCAGACAACTTTGTCATAAGATCCGAACTCTACAAGTTCTTTCGTAAAATCAGACTTAAGTACTTCTTTCGTAACTCAGAAATACAGCTCATGTCATCTGTGACGGGCCTGCGACCCCCTTCAACCTTTGTTCCATATGCCAACTCCATGTCCAATCAGATTCTAGCATATGAGACGGTCGTTTGGCGAGATGTGCAACGAGCTCTCCAAGAAAAAACTTTTGTCCGATACAACACCAGCAAATCCCATAAAGCAGCTTTACAATCATTGGCAAACAATCCTCAAGTCGTCATCAAGCCTGCTGATAAGGGCGGTGCCATTGTTATACAGGATTTATGCAGCTACAAGTCGGAGATTCTACGCCAATTACAGGACGCTAACTGCTACCAATTATTGAGGTCTGATCCCACCAGCTCGATTGCAATGGAGATTTTGGAAATCACTCAGGAAGGTCTTGACTTAGGATTTTTGTCTGAAAATGAATTTCAGTTTTTGAATAATAAACATCCTCGTCTGGCAACAATATACACTTTGCCCAAGATCCATAAAGACATGACCAACCCCCCGGGCCGCCCAATAGTTTCTGGCTGCGGCTCTATATTGGAACCATTGGGCAAATATATTGATTTCTTCATCAAACCGCTTGCTGAGTCCACCGCATCCTACCTTCGAGATACGATGCACGCTATCAATATAGTTGAAAATATGTCATATGACCCAACTAACCAGATACTAGCTACGTGTGATGTAGTTTCACTCTACACCTGTATCCCACAACACGAGGCACTCACTGTGATATCCAGATGTCTGAAAAAACGCCCCGCTCCTGTTCAGGTTCCTTCAGAATTTATTGTAGCTTTGCTCAAAATAGCCATGACCCGGAATTTCTTCTTGTTCAATAATAATTTCTACCTGCAAACTTCCGGGATAGCCATGGGAGCTCCCTTTGCTCCTGATGTAGCTATACTATATATGGCAGCACTGGAAGAAGACACTATACTCAACCAATCTAACCCATTCAGAGATCATGTTGACCTCTGGATGAGGTATATAGATGACATTTTAATGATTTGGAATGGCAACAGTGATCAACTAAATAGTTTCTTCACTTGGTTAAACCTACAATCCCAGCACGTCAAGTTCACAATCCAATTGGATGACAATACCATCAATTTTTTGGATGTCACCATTTATCATTACTCTGGCAGACTTTGTACAAAACTTTTTCGCAAACCTTCTGAAAGAAACTCATTATTGGCTTACAATAGTCATCACCCTCGAGCTCTTCGTGACAACCTACCCTTCGGGCAATTTTTAAGGATACGACGAAATTGTTCAAACAAAGACGACTATTTTTCGGAATCCCAAGATCTCTCTAATCGTTTGCTCACCCGGGGATATCCGAGACGCTTGATAAAGAAAGCACGCAAACGTGCATGGTTTTATCCACGGGAAGAACTCCTAACTCCTAAAGACAGAACCAACTGTGAAGAAAGCCGGATTGTCTGTGTTACGACCCATAACACAAAGAGCAACAGCATCAAACGGATCATCAACAAGCACTGGCACCTGGTATCCGATGAGATCAAACAATCTGAGACTCCTCTTCATGCTTTTAAGAAGGCAAAGAGCATAAAGGATTTTGTTGTGTGCTCTTTCCTATCCCCTGACAGCCAACCCACTATCAATACCTTGTGGAATCTACCACCGGTTACTGGTCACTTTAAATGTGGCCACTGTAAGGCTTGTGATCTGACCATCCAAACGAAAGAATTCGTACATCTTCATCTAACTATCAAACTGAAATCTTTCAGCAACTGCAACTCCAACAACCTAATCTATGCAATCGTATGCCCATGTCACAAGATCTATATTGGGCAGACTAAGCAAAAAATCAAAGCTCGTATCCTACAACATATGAGTCGAATTCGATGCGATGTTCAAGGCGCACCTCTTGTGGAACATTTCAAGCTACATGCTCATCCCCCTGAAAGTCTACAATGGTTGGTCATAGAGAAAACATCACTAGGACCACGAGGAGGCAACATTTCTGACATTTTAAACATTCGTGAGTTGAAATGGATATACTTCTTCAACTCAATTGAAACTGGCCTCAACGAATATGATAGCTCTTTCTCCCAATTGGCCACTTTACCATGACTGATCTATCTGCATACCTCAGATCTATTCTCCCTTAGTAGCGAGTTGCCACAAAATCTGCTTCCGAAGTTTGTAATTTTCCCAGCACTACTCTATCACATTACTACTTGGTAGCACCACGGTGGCCTTACCCTCATGTTTGAGAGGTATGCAACCTTTTTTAGAATTTAATTGGTCTGCACAGTAGGATCTGAAATACCATTGATCTAACTGATTATCTTAAGGGCTCCATCCTTATGTTTGGGAGGTACGCTATTGCCAAATAATAATCTCTTTAATTGGTGTATATTTCTTAATTTTTTACAAACGCTACCACTGAATTGTTTACATTGGTCTATATTACATGAATTTAAAATCCAACAATTGTAGTATTTACTGTAGGGGCCCTACCCTCTTGCTAGAGAGGTACGCCCTGTATTCACAATTACTTAATGTACATTTGCATCTCCTTCTGAATTGGTTGTTGTGGTTGTCTGCTTGTAATGTATCTACAGCGGTTGATTGTTATGCCCGCCGTCTCATCCATAACGTGTCACTACTGCCTGTCAAACGCCAGCGAGTCTGTTTCCGCGTTCCATTATCCTAGCAATCACCATGTGATCCTGCTTCCATGGTTACTTCACTGAACCAGGAAATGCCGCGCTGATCGGCTGCCCGCGTACGGAGCATTCAGACTTCTAACTGACGAGTGAGTACATGTCCCCGCCGGCTCTGCCCCCAGTCTCGATTCACTTAACGGTGATCGGTGTTATCTTCCACAGCACCACTAATCCGTTTAATTTTGCTCCATTAGATTGAAACGTGGATGTCTTCACCACCATGTGCTAATTGACTGAATATTGGACCATTTCGCTACGCCGTTTCTCGGTAAGCAGCACTCCGGTTTTAAAACCTATTGTGCAACAATGTTAACCTACGCATAAGGTTTGGTCTAATCTAGCCATGCTCATTTTAGGTGCAGATTCAGAAACCGCCATTGCCTTAAAATACCAAAAGACCACGTGGACATTTTCTGACCTTGTGGTATGTTCTTTCTATTTACCCTTAATTGCCAGCTATCTATATTCAATATTCACGGTTCTCACGACCCATTCTGGTAATTCATGTTTTTCCAGATTCTCAATCTATAGTACACCTGGCCCTGTAAGTGGTTGTCCACTTGTTGTCCTGCTAGTTTACCCTCACAGGCACTTTGACTTCTGTCCATTTTGGACCAAAAGCAATGAAAGCTTTACCTAGCGGTGATATTAATCTTGAGCCGTATCCAATTCTCAATGTCATTATTTAATTGATATTAGTCTTGAGTCGTATCTAATTTTCACTGCTAATTTTAATTGATGATGTTGGTATTCCACGCTCGTGATTAACTATGTGTACACTGTTTGTCCTGCTAGTTTACCTATACAGGCACCTTAACATTTCTCCTTATTGGAATCCAAGCTATGTGAGCATACCCTAGCTATATTTGATTTGTATCTAATTCTCACTACCATTAATTCAATTGATGATGTTGATGTTCCACGCTCGCTACTACCCATGTGATAATTTAGAGATTTATGCTAGACTCCTCTAACCCAAGTCCCTTATACTTGTATTATTAGGTCCTCTGCCCCTTCCCCGGTCCTGATGAAGACCCCGCAGCAAGGCTAAATCTTCCTGCAATCTCAGAGGGTCAAAACGTCGACGGTCTTTCTTATTTCGGCAACCACACAATCAAATATCTGTATATATATTGTACTTTGTGTTGTATGCCTTCATGAAAATAATGTCGCCATTTAATTATGGCAGTTGTCGCTATACAAGTTATGGCATGAAAAATGTTTCAAATTGCTGATTTTACTGTCACATAATCCTATCACTCCCCTACCTTCACACCATCACCCCTTCTCTCCCTCCTGGGGCACTGTATGACTTTTAATACAGTTAACTATTTGCTATGCTATGTGTATTAACTACACCTGATCCCATAGTGAATAAAACTTTGTGGATCCCATCAACTGCTTTGGATTAATTCTTGTGAAAATGTTTTATATGTTCCCTGCTCACACTGGGACCCCTTCCTCTTAGTCCATGCTGGAAGGGCATCTACACAGGCTGAGAACCATGTTCCATCAACTGCAAAGCTGTGGCCTGACTTTACACAAGAAAAAGTGTGAATCCCAAATAGTAAAACCTGGCTTTTTACGCAATAACTCTGCCCCCCTCCTGACTACTTACTCTTGCTGTGGGACTCGCTAGCGCCGGGACACCTCCCCAGAGGTAGCTGTTCGCGCTCAATAAGTTTCTGTATTATTATTATTATTAGTAGAAATATGTTTCTTCTGACACCGTTTTTCTGCTTAAAGGATCGCCCCAGACCCTGCCAAGATCGATGACATCCAGAACTCACAAAGGAGTCAACGCGGACGCGTGGGGTAAGAGCATATCCTTCTCTGCTCCCATTTCGCCTATGCTGCTGATGCTACCTGCACTTTGAAATCTTTTAATCATTTTAATCATTCCGTGTTTTAAAATCGTTTGGTAACAGAAAATACTGCTGCTATTTTTATCTGTCACAGTTCCCTTCCTTTGAACTTTTGCACACGTTTCCTTCCTGACGCCTTTGCTGCCTGACGCTCCCCGGTCCACCACGGGTTTTGATGTGGAGGAAGCGCCAGGTGTGTCTGACTTACGGGCTAGAGGGGGGACGGGCCACATAAATATCGGCAATGGAAGCTTCGCGCAGCGGACGCGCGCAGCGGGCGCGCCGGCGGCGCGCCAAAGGCAAGCCCGTCTGCGCCCGTCCGCGCCTGGCCCGTGCCTAGTGCCAAAATCACTGCTCCTCCCACACCTTGTTTCCTGTATTATGACTCGACAGCCCTCCTCAGTCTTAACACAGCAGCCCCCAACTGCTGTAAACTGATACCAGGCAACCCAAATTCAGTATGCACCTGCGGTTTCTCCCTCCCAGAACCATTGAAAATCAGGGCTTTTCAAACAACCCAGCACCCCGGAAGTAATAAGCCCACCCCCTCGGGGACTAGTTCCACCTTAAAGGGAGGCCTAGTAAATGTTAGATCCCTAGCCAAACATAAGTATGAAATATCACAACTTATTACTGATCATGATCTGGATGTACTGTGCCTGACCGAGACATGAGCTGATGCTGCATCTGACCCTGACTTCGTAACTGCAGCCCCGACAGGCTACCAGGCAATTAGGGTAGACAGACCTAGCAAACGCGGGGGAGGGGTGGCTATTATACTTAGGGACCATTTCCCAGTTAGGTTTTTCCCGACTTCTACATCCTTTTACGAGTCTTTACTCTTCATCATTGAACTGAATACTAAACAAACCTTCAAGGGTATCCATTTATATCGACCCCCTGGATTTAGGAGCCATTTTATCTCTAACATTGATGCCATGTTAGAATCCAGTCTACAAAATGATGAATTCGCCATCCTCAGAGATTTTAATTTCTATCTTGAGGACAAAGCCAACAGGGAGACGGCAGCATTACTAGAGACCCTGGAGGCGTAGGTCTCACACAAAAAATTCAGACCCCCACCAATGAGGCTGGCCACACCTTGGATGGTTTCTTTTCCTCTGTCAACACCCTTGCGCCAATGGAAACGCTGGCCCTGACGTGGTCAGACCATGCATTGATTAAATTTGCTTTTCCATTTACCCCTCTGGGACCGTCCAAGGTATCAAAGACCGCCACTACTACTAAAAGGAAGTGGGAGCTCATGGATAAGCAATCCCTTCGCTCCCTGTTAGAAGAGTCCTGTCCCTCTTTCCTAGGGTCCCCTGAAGTTTCAGCCCCAAAATACCTTAAATGGCTCAACAACGCATTTAACACTTCTGCCCCTTTAAAGAAAATCTCAGGAAATAGACAAAACCCCTCAGCTCCTTGGTTCTCTGAAGAGCTTCGGCTAGAAAAACAGCGCTGCCGGCAATTAGAAAGACGCTGGCGCGCCAAGTACTGCCCTAACTTGAAATCTATCTACAAAACAGCACTATCGCTTTATAAAGATCATCTAATAGCTAGTAAAAAGGATTTTTATACCAGACAAATCAAGGAAGCAAAAAACTCTTCTAAGGAACTCTTTCGAGTGGTTAACATACTTACATCGGCAATAGGCCCACGATTTAAGTGTGACCAAGAACTATGCGATAATATTGCAGCTGCCTTCAAGATGAAAGTGTTGAACATTTTCAATAACTTCCAGAACTCCACCCCTCTCCCCTCGATAGATTTCACCTGTAGTGAGCATAACAACAATACTCTGCTTGCCTTTTCTCCCGTCTCCGTTGAGACCGTAGCTAGATACATCCCATCCAAGTCTCTCAATCTGGGTCCCCTTCTGATCCTTGCCCACCGAAAATCCTTAAAGAAATCGGCGATGTGGTTAGCCCAGGTCTCACAGACATCTTCAACTCCATGTTTAAGACTGGCTGTTTTCCATCAATTTGGAAAGATACCTCCATTCTCCCATTGCTTAAGAAACCCGCACTGGAGCCTACTGACCCAAATAACTATCGCCCCATTGCCAGGCTTCCTCTTCCAGCCAAAATAATAGATAAAATTATGAATTCTCAATTGACACAATTCATTAATGATAACAATTTGCTGGATCCATCTCGGTTTGGCTTTCGCCGTGAACATAGTACGGAGACAGCACTGATTAAGGCAACAGAAGAGATCAGTATGGTGATGGATCGGGGTGGCACAGCCATGCTCATACTCCTCGATCTGTCAGCCGCATTTGATACGGTTGACCATTCTCTCTTGCATGAGCGGCTCGAGAGAATAGGGATCGGGGGCACAGCATTGGCTCTGCTTTCCTCCTTCCTAAAAGACAGAAGACTCATGGTTGAGTTGGATGCCCACCGATCGGACACATACACCCTCCCTTGTGGAGTGCCCCAGGGCTCGTCCTTGAGCCCGTCACTTTTTAACGTGTACGTCTCAGAGCTAGCCCCACTAATTCAGAACTCAAGGTTTTGCCTAACGCCCTATGCTGACGACACTCAGATTGCCATTACCATACAAAAAAAAGATTAATCTCCCGCTGCACAATTCCAAACCTGCATGCGTTTGGTTAATCACTGAATGAACAACCATTGCCTCAAGTTAAACTCCTCTAAAACAGAGATTCTGACTTTTGGCAATGTTCAACCATGCTGGGGCAACCTTTGGTGGCCAGTGGAGATGGGTGAACCCCCCAGACCGGTGGAAAAAGTTAAGAACTTGGGGGTGTGGTTGGATCCTAAACTTTCCTTAATCCACCACACCAACGCTACTGTGTCAGCAAGCCACTTTCTCATCAAAAAGATCAGAAAAATTCTCCCATATATTCCAGTAGATGCCAGAAAAACTGTTGTCACAGCCTTGATCCAGTCCAAACTGGACTATTGAAATGGACTATTAGGAAATGCCCAAAAACAGTGTCTCAAAAAACTCCAAAGTGTGCAGAACTCGGCCGCTAGATTGCTTCTCAATATTCCCAGAACCCACTCAGTCACCGCCGAAATCCACAAGTTGCACTGGCTTCCGGTGGAGAAACGGATTAAATTCAAAGCTTTGTCCATAGCTTATAAGGCCCTTAACAATAAAGGGCCGATCTTCTTTCAAAACTTGCTGGCCAGGTATGAACCTACCAGGAATCTCCGGTCCACAGGCTCTAAACTTCTCCAGGTACCTAAAACCCGCACCGTGCAATGGGGCGTGCGTAGTTTTCATTTTTACACCTCCAAACTCTGGAACTCACTCCCTTTTGAGCTTAGAGAGTCTCCCTCTCTTATCGGCTTTTGGAAAGGCCTGAAGACCTGGCTATTCCAAAATTAGCCGTCAGTGCAGACTTCCCCGCCCGTCCATAGCGCCAAGACACCCACGGGTAAACGCGCGCTTTACAAATTACAATAACATAACATAACAAGCCCCTGGCAATGGGGTTCTGAGCTACAAAAATCTTTCCAAGACACCAAACACACCTTGTTGGCCGACACCACCCTTGCCTACTTTGACCCCAGCAAAGACACCAAGCTGTCCGTGGATGCCAGCCCTATGGGTCTACGAGCAGTCCTGTCCCAGAGACAGTCATGCAAAGAGTGGGCTCCCATCACCTATGCCAACTGTGCTTTGACCGCCACTCAGCAACCATACTCCCACATTGAGAAGGAGGCAATCGCAATTCAATTGGGATGCAGGCATTTCCATATCTATCTCTACGGACACCTATTCATCATCAATCAATCAATCAATCAATCAATCAATCAATCAATCAATCAATCAATCACATAATTTGTAAAGCGCACTACATACCCGTGAGGGTTTCAAGGAGCTGGGGGGGGGGGTGGTGCTGCTGCTATTGGTCAAAGAGCCAGGTCTTGAGTTGTCTCCTGAAGGTCAGCAGGTCTTCGGTTTGTCGCAGGTAGAGGGGCAGGGTGTTCCAGGTCCTGGCAGCGCTATCGGAGAAGGATCTGCCTCTAGAATTAGTTCT
This sequence comes from Lissotriton vulgaris, assembly GCF_964263255.1. NCBI lineage: Eukaryota > Metazoa > Chordata > Amphibia > Caudata > Salamandridae > Lissotriton > Lissotriton vulgaris. The sequence goes on from NC_141693.1 coordinate 1,600,179,693, forward strand.
CCAGATGCGTGGGACTGTGGCCAAGCTGTGGTCAGCGGAGCGGAGTTTCCTGTTGGGTACGTAGAAGGAGAGTCGACTGTTGAGATAGGCTGGGCCTGTTTTGTGGAGTGCTTTATGTGCGTGGATCAGGAGCTTGAAGGAGATTCTTTTAATGACGGAGAGCCAGTGCAGGTTCCTCAGGTGGGGGTGATGTGGTCGCGGCGTGGAACGTCGACGATCAGGCATGCAGAGGCGTTCTGGATTCTCTGTAGTCCGTTTATGAGCTTGGACGAGGCACCGGCGTAGAGGGCGTTTCCGTAGTCAAGTCTGCTGCTGACTAGGGCCTGGCTGTCTGTTTTCCTCGTGTTTGTCGGGATCCATCTGTAGATCTTGCAGAGCATGCGGAGGGTGTTGAAACGGGTGGAGGAGACTGCGTTGACTTGTTTGGTCATGGAGAGTTTCGAGTCGAGGAGGACTCCCAGGTTGCGTGCGTGGTCGGTGGGGGCCAGGGGGGACCCCAGTGACGTGGGCCACCAAGAGTCGTCCCATGTGGAGGGGTTGGACCCAAGGATGAGGATTTCTGTCTTGTCTATGTTCAGTTTGAGACGGCTGCCCTCTATCCAGTCTGCGACGGCCTTCATTCCCTGGTGGAGGTTGGATTTGGCGGTGAGGGGGTCCTTGGTGAGGGAGAGGGTCAGCTGAGTGTTGTCAGTGTAGGAGAGTATGTTGAGGTCGTGCTGTCAGGCGATGTGTGCTAGTGGTGCCATGTAGACGTCGAACAGCGTCGGGCTGAGGGAAGATTCTTGAGGGACGCCGCAGATGATCTTGGAGGCATCGTGTTGTATCGGTTTTCAGTAAGGCCTAGTTACGCCGCTAACAACTCTCAATACCTTAGAATAGAAGTTGGCACGGAAACTGGAATAGAAAAGACAAGTTTATTAAGACCCCATGGGGTGGTGGTACATTCAAACAACACCCTTCGGCAATGCATGAAGTAGCACACTGAACGGAAGGCACATGGTCCTTTTATACCCACACAGGGACTCGGAAAATAGGCGGCACAAATGCAAGACAAATTTATGTACATATAAGGGCATTTTCAGTGCACATTCAACAAGTGGGAGGAGCTAACGATTTGGCCAGTTTGGGGTAAACATCTCTCGACAGTGATTTACCAGAAACAGATGTGGCTGCACTGATCATGCCCGTATTTCGATCACAAGTTAAAAATAGCCTGTTACTAGGCAGAATAATATGTGATCAACTAGCAGAGAGGTAGGAAAAAGCACATGGCGAGCACGAGGCAATGTAAGGGATACAAAATGGAGGGTTGCGATACAAAATGGCCTCCGAAAAGGGGCAACATAACAATGGAAAACACGTTAGCTTCAAGAAATGCTAACCTAACCGCTGTCAATTTACGACAATCGGATCCGAACGGGGGGAGGCGGACTCTCTGAGTTCTGCCGGAGAGGAAGGAGGCGGTCCAGTTCAGTGCCTTGTCTCGGATCCCTGTGTCATGGAGGCGCGTGCGTAGTGTGCGGTGGCAGACGGTGTCGAAGGCGGCAGAGAGGTCCAGGAGGATGAGGGCCGCCGTCTCGTCGTTGTCTAGCAGGATCCTGATGTCGTCTGTGGCGGTGATGAGGGCGGTCTCGGTGCTGTGGTTGCTGCGGAATCCTGATTGGGACGGGTCCAGGATGTTGTTGTCTTCGAGGGGACGGGTGAGCTGGGTGTTTACTATCTTCTCGATGACCTTTGCTGGGAACGGAAGCAGGGAGATGGGTCGGAAGTTCTTGAGGTCGCTCGGATCCGCCTTGGGTTTCTTCAGTAGGGCGCTGATCTCTGCGTACTTCCAGTTCTCAGGGAAGGTGGCGGTCTCGAAGGAGAGGTTGATGAAATTGTGCAGGTGGGGTGCAATGGAATTGCTGGCTTTGTTTAAGATGTGGTGCGGGAGAGGGTCGGACAGGGATCCGGAGTGGATTGTTCCCATGGTCTTGATTGAGTCCTCGATGCTCACGTTGTCCCAGGTTGTCAGGGTGTCGTGGGCGGTGGGGTGCGGTGGGTTCGGTGCGGCGCGGTCGGCAGCGGTCATCCGGGGTCTGGAGCTGTTATGGATGTCGGTGATTTTCCGGTGAAAGAAGGTGGCGAGGGAGTCGCACAGGGCTTGCGATGGCGGAATGTCGTTGGCGTTGGAGCTGGGGTTGGAGAGTTCCTTCATGATGGTGAAGAGCTCCTTGCTGTTGTGTGTGTTGTTGTCAAGGCAGTCTGTGAAGGAGGTCCTTTTGGCGGTCCTGATGAGGTGGTGGTGGTTGCGGATGGCGTCTTTGTGGGCTGTGCGGTTGTCTGGCGTCTTGTTGCTGTGCCATATGTTTTCCAGTTTCCGGCAGGTGCGTTTTGAGTCGAGGAATTCCGGGGTGAACCAGCTGACTCTTCTGCTGGTGTCTCTGCTGGTTGGATTTTTCAGCGGGGCGACGGTGTTGGCGCAGTCATTCATCCAGCGTTCGAGGGTGAGTGCACCCTCATTGGGGTTGGTGGGTTCGTCGGAGGGTTGAGTGCGGGGCTTGTCTGTAGTTGTTCTTGGGTGACTTTGCCCCAGCAGCGGTGGAAGGTTTTTAGTGTGCGGTGGTGTGTGAGGGGTTTTCAGAAGTAGAAGTGGATGCAGTGGTGGTCTGTCCAGATGCGTTCGGAGGCGTGGCTGATCAGCACAGATCATAAACCCTGTTGCAACTCTTCAAAGGTTTGACTTCAATGCGTCCACCAAGGATGGAAAAGTGGATACTCCGGCATCAAGAATATCAGTTCTCCGTAGAGTACCGACTGGGAGCCCACAACCATCATCACTGAGCTGTCACAGGGTACCCTGTGGCAATGGGCTAACGTGGATTTCAGAAGTCTGCCAGACGGCCTGCATCTTCTCGTTGTCATAGATGAGCATTCTCGGTACCTGGAGGTCGAGATAGTGAGGACCACCTCTGCTTAAGAAACCATCCCAAAGGTGTAAACGATAATGGCCACCGATGGCCTCAGCTGGGAGTTACATACAGACAACGGGCCCCCCTTTCAATGGCCAAAACCTGGTGAACTACCTCACGTCTCAAGAGACTAAGCACCCCCGGATCACACCCCACTTTCCCCAAGCAAATGGCGAGGTAGAACGATTCATGAAAATCATCACAAAGACTATTTGCACTATACAACCTGAGCAGCAATGTGTAGAGAATGCCATCTACACGTTCCTAAAAGACTACCGGCTGATGCCTCACTCCACCATCGGAATGGCACCCAGCACTCCCTGCTTTAGGCGGAAAGTCACAGATGTACTTCCCCATCACTGTACCTGGGGCCAAGCACTGGTACCACCCAACCGTGACCAAGCTTGCTTGGAAGAGCAAAACCACCAGACATCCCAGCACAGACTATCACAAGTCCCAGAACTCTCTCTTGGGGACTGGGTGCTCATCAAGGACCAACACCCCAGGAGCAAAGTTCCTACTTTCCTTTGAGCTGCGACCCTGGAGAATCTCTCTGAGCAAATTCCTGAAGCTGATCTGGTGCCTGCTGCACAGCCCCACTGAGGGGCTGTTGTCTCCACTGTCCTCCTGAGCAGAACAGGTACCAGTAAGCAGATGGATGCTGGGCAGTTGCCACCCAGTCGAAATCTCCTGAGGTATCACCTGCAGAGGAACCAACACCATCCCAGCAGTTTCAGAACTATGTGATGGACTGATGGAAAAGAGACAGTACACCGCTACAGTCAGCATCTTAAACCACCTGTATCCTTTAGATTCAGTTTGTGTTTGTAATTATTGTTTTGTAGGTTCATGGTCGAAATGTTTTGTTGTTGAGATGTGTCCTGCTGGCAACCTGCCATAATGTTTTAGTTTATTCAAAATAAAGTAGGAGTGTAATGTATGAGGCCACGCAGGAGTGTCCACGCTCCACACAATGGCCTATTTTGCCCAGTTGGATTTTGCCTGCAGTCATGAGACCGCTGCTATTAATAAACAGGTGGTGCTGCGAGCAGGCAGTTCCCTGCCAGCACGTGACCAGTGTGTGAGTCTCCCCCTCCCATTACTTATCAGTAAGGGTGCAACACCCATTGGACTGAAAAGTCTTCAGCCCGCCTCCCTCTCCCGCCATCCATCAACAGCCATAAGGTGGGCTGGCTGAGCTGCAGCAGACGGCCCCTCCCATCCTCCTTGAAATCGGAGAGCCAATTATAGTTTTTCTGGCCTCTGTTGATTTTTTTTGTTCATTGCTTCTCGTGGTTTCACTTTCATAGTAATAAATACTCACCTGGGCTACATACGTTGTCCTGAGAGTAAGTTTCAGCGGCGGCCCCCATAAACGAACAGTGGAGTGCAGGTGGGGTCACGCTGGAGGCGTCGTGCGGGAAGGAGGATTGAATATAAATACATTTTTTTAAAACTTACCTTCAATCAATCAATCAAAGCATTTGTATAGCGCGCTACTCACCCCGAGGGTCTCAAGGCGCTGGGGGGGGCCTCTACTGCTCGAACAGCCAGGTCTTGAGTTGCTTCCTGAAGGAGAGGTGGTCTTGGGTCAGGCGGAGGTGGATGGGGAGGGAGTTCCACATTTTGGCAGCCAGGTAGTAGAAGGATCTTCCTCCTGTTGTGGCTCTTCGGATGCGGGGAACGGCAGCGAGTGCGTGGCTGGTGGATCATAGCTGGCGGGTGGGAGTGTAGAAGGTCAGGCGGTCGTTGAGGTATCTGGGGCCTTGGTTGTGGAGAGCTTTGTGTGCGTGGGTGAGGAGTCGGAACGTGATTCTCTTGCTGACGGGGAGCCAGTGCAGGTCTCTCAGGTGTCCGGCGATGTGGCTGTGTTGGGGGATGTCCATGATGAGTTGTTCTGAGGCGTTCTGATTGCGCTGGAGTCTTTTCTGAAGTTTGGCTGTGGTTCCAGCGTAGAGGGAGTTGCCGTAGTCCAGTCGGCTGGTGACGAGGGCCTGGGTGACTGTCTTCCTGGTTTCGGTGTGGATCTACCGGAAGATCTTGCATAGCATGCGTAGGATGTTGAAGCATGACGAGGAGACGGCGTTGACTTGTCTGGTCATCGAGAGGGAGGAGTCCAGTATGAAGCCCAGGTTGCGTGCGTGGTCCGTTGGTTTGGGTGCGCTGCCCAGGGCAGGGGGCCACCAGGAGTCGTCCCAGGCAGAGGGTGATGATCCCAGGATGAGGACTTCCGTCTTATCTGAGTTCAGTTTCAGGCGGCTGCTCATCATCCACTCGGCTACGTCTTTCATCCCTTCATGTAGGTTGGTTCTGGCGTTTGCGGGGTCGTTGGTGAGGGAGAGGATCAGCTGGGTGTCGTCGGCATAGGAGAGGATGTTGAGGTTGTGCTGGCGTGCGATGACCGCGAGGGGGCTCATGTAGCTGTTGAACAGCGTGGGGCTGAGTGATGAACCTTGTGGTACGCCGCAGATGACTTCGGTGGCCTCGGATCTGAACGGGGGAGGCGGACTCTCTGTGTTCTTCCGGCGAGGAAGGAGATGATCCATTCCAGTGCCTTCTCCTGGATTCCGATGTTGTTCAGGCGCTGCACTAGGGTGCGGTGGCAGACAGTGTCGAACGCTGCGGAGAGGTCCAGGAGGATGAGGGCCGCTGTTTCCCCGTTGTCGAGCAGGGCTCGGATGTCGTCGGTGGCTGTGATGAGGGAGGTCTCGGTGCTGTGGTTGGCTCGGAAGCCGGACTGTGAGTGGTCGAGGGATCCATTTGTCTCGAGGAAGGCGGCCAGCTGTCTGTTGACGGTCTTCTCGATGACTTTGGCAGGAAAAGGAAGAAGCGAGATGGGGCGGTAGTCTTTGAGGTCGGTGGGGTCCGCTGATGGTTTCTTCAATAGGGCGCTGAGTTCGGTGTGCCTCCAGCTCTCTGGGAAGGTGGCGGTGTCGAAGGAGGTGTTGATGATGTCCCGGAGATGGTGTGCGATGACGGAGTTGGCCTTGTTGAAGACGTGGTGAGGGCAGGGGTCAGTTGGTGATCCGGAGTGGATGGAGTTCATCGTGCGGATGGTGTCTTCGGTGTTGACCGGGGTCCAGGCGCGGAGGGTGGTGGTAGGGGGCATTGGTACGGTCGTAGGGTGCGTCGGCTGTGTGCTGAAACTGTTGTGTATGTCTGCGATCTTGCTGTGGAAGAACGAGGTGAGCGAGTTGCAGAGATCTTGCAAGGGAGTGATGTCGTTGTTTCCGGCGCTGGGATTCGAGAGCTCTGTGACGATGTTGAAGAGTTCCTTGCTGTTGTGGGCGTTGTTGTCCAGTCGTTCCTTGAATGCGGTTTTCTTGGTGGTGTGGATCAGCTGGTGGTGTTTTCGGGTGGCGTGCTTGAGGGTGGTCATGTTGTCTGTAGTCGGGTCTCTGCGCCAGGCTTTCTCGAGGGCCCGGCATTTCTTCTTGGAGCTCTTGAGTTCGTCGGTGAACCAGGATGCTTTCTTGCTGCCGGGTCTGACGGGGGGGTCTTCAGTGGAGCGAGGTCGTCCGCGCAGTTGGTGATCCATCTTGTGAGGTTGTCGGCAGCTTGGTTGGGGTTCGTTGAGCTGGCGGGAGGGTTCTGGTTCAGGGATGTGGTGAGTTGGTTGGTGGTGATCTTGTTCCAGCTTCTGCGGGGAACCTGTTGCGGGTGGTGGTGAGTGGTGGTCCTACTGAAGCTGAAGTGGACGCAGCTGTGGTCTGTCCAGTCCGGTGGTGTGGCTGAAGGAGATGTCCTTGCTGGAGGAGAAGACGGGGTCAAGCGTGTGGCCAGCGTAGTGGGTGGGGGTGGTCACCAAATGCTTGAGTCCGAGGTTGGCGAGGTTGTCCAGCAGGGTGGTGGTGTTGCTGTCGTTGTTGTTCTCTAGCTGGAAGTTGAGGTCCCCTAGGAGGATGTAGTCAGCGGAGAGGAGGGCGTGCGGGCTGATGAAGTCGGCGATGTCTTCGCTGAAATGTGTGCGTGGTCCCGGGGGTCTGTAGATGAGGGTGCCTCTGAGGGTGGTCTTGGGGTCGGTGTGTATCTGGAAGTGCAGGTGTTCGGCGACTGTGAGGGTGTCGTCGGAGCTGGTCGTGATGCGGATGGTGTTCTTGTGGACGATGGCGATGCCTCCTCCGGTCTGGTTGACACGGTCCCTCCGGGTGATCTTGTATCCGTCCGGGATGGCTATGGCGATGTCGGGCGCTGAGGAGGCGTTCATCCATGTTTCCGTGAGGAAGGCGACGTCTGGGGATGTGGAGTCGAGGAGGTTCCAGAGTTCGATGGCGTGTCTGTGGACGGAGCAGGTGCTGAGCAGGATGCACTTCAGGTGGTTGCTGCTGGTGCTCGGCTTGGCGGGTGCGGTGCAGGTCTGGTTGCAGGAGAACTTGCAGGATTGGCAGGTGAAGGGTCCGTGGGTGCGTCCTGTGGTGGCTCGGTGGCAGTCGGGGGTCCGGCCGGTGTTGAGTGCGTTGAGGATGGTTGCGTCGTAGGTCCGGCGGGTGGGCTGGCCTATGCGGGGGCCAGGGGGTCTGGCGCTGGGCGCGGTCCAGGCGCGGACGGGCGCAGACGGGCTTGCCTTTGGCGCGCCTTCCGCGCACAATCGGCGCGCCCGCTGCGTGTACGCATGCATTCTTTTGTCCCCGGCCTCTCCAGCGCTGCGTCTCCTCGCGCACCTGTCCTCTTCCTGCCTGCTGGTCCCAGCAGCCCCTCAGACAGACTCCATGTTCAATTCCCAAGCTGCAGAGCAGTGCGGGGATTGGTCTAAGCAGGCAGAAAAGACGCCCTGCTCAGACCATGGAGTCAGTGGGGTTTCTCCAGCCTGGCTGCTCAATGCAGCCAAGCTGGAGAAAACCTAAAAGCGCATGTGTGTTTCGGTCGGCTTGAGACGACCAAAACACATTTGCGCATTTAGGGAGTGAAGTGCACGCAGCACTCCTCCTCCCGCCTCCCATACCTTGGCCCGCCCCTCCCAACAGCGCTGGCGGCAAATTTAAATTAAAATGATGCAAGAACATTGTTTTAATTTACATTTGCTGGGTCTGAGCCAGGCAGTGGGGTGGCGCTCCTCCGCCATTGCGGAGGAGCCGCCACTGAATTCTGGTTTTTCAGAGAACTGTCCCGGCGTTTTCCAGAATTTTAAATACATGTTCCGGTTTTTCGACCGCCACTGCACACATGCGCACTTAGGTTTCTCCAGCCCGGCTGCTGACCCGGCTGCATTCAGCAGCCGGGCTGGAGAAACCCCCACAGACTCCATGACCTTTCCTCGTATGATAACGTGCATGATAATTTACACCTGTGTCGTGACTAGGCGAGTGTACAGGATGAATGGCCTCAGACACAATGAATGCGCTACAGAATGGGGATCTTCCTTCGAGTTGAATTTTTAACTCCTTGTGAACATGACACCCTGAATCCTGCTGTCCCGGGCATCAGTGCCAGAGACCTAGAGTGTGCATGTCTAATGAGATGGAAGAACGTACATCTAGCAGCATTCTCTGAGTGCGGGACATCAGTCCTGCAGCAGCATCTGAGTTCCCAATAACGTACTGTTACCTTCAGCATCACCCAGCAACACCTTGGCAAAGAGAGCCGGCTCCCACAGGCCGAGACACTTTGCGCTGACATGTTGCTGCAGACCCCTCCCCTGCTCTGCGGCGTCCAAGGAGAGTTGGAAAAGCCCAGGAGCAAAGGATGAAAAGCACAGAGGGGTGGTACCCTGGTTTGAAGGGCGTTTCGAGATGTAGGAAGCTTGTTTAGTCCTGACTTCTTGCTCGTGCCCCTAAAGACAGAACCAGTAAAGTGTACTTCACGTCACCTCAAGGAGCAGCTCGTTAGCACGAGACCACAGGGCGATGTGGCTGGGTTAAAAATGTGCACCTTGCAGTAATCCTTAAAACGTAGCGCTGACAGGGAGTGTTTTAATTTATCTGAGTCACAAACGTTCTTGGACTACACCTTGATTGCTCATCCATGCGGGTCAAGGGCACAACAGGAGCATCCATGATCTTGAAGGGTTATTTGTAGCTTGATGTACAAGAAGCGGATGTCCTGTCCACTCGTCCCATATAGCCATGTACAAATGGTAAATAGGGCGGACGGGACATTGCTTTTGTTCGGCAGAGGTCCCTTCCTGCTTCCATCAAACTTTAAAAAAACCCTTTGATTATATGTTGGGGTACAGCAGTCTTTGATGACCTGGTACAGAATCGCTAGACAGCAGTATTCATCACAGACACTTAACACAGGGGCGTAACAGAGCCCCCCAGCGATCTGTGAGACAACTGGGCCCCTCCTGACTTTCTGCAGGGGAAAGGTCATTATTTTGCGTTATGCCACTGCGGAAATGCATATGAATCATTCCTCCCGGCCTTTGTGATTGCAGGTGCAGTCAGCGATGTTGGGCTCACATCAGACTGCTGTCCAGAAGGAGCTGTCCTCTGGGACAGTACTTAGCTCCACCTCCCTCCTTGGGATTCTTAATGCAATGCACGTGCTATTTGTGGTGAATTTCTAGGCGCAAAGTATGACATAATTAGCACCTACCTGAAGGCAAAGTTGACAAAGTGTAAGTTGTCAACATTGCATGTGCTGTCTGTAGACTTTGTGAGATGGTGGCAGACAGCGATCCCACAGACCCATTGCATGCTGTCTCCAAGGTCACATCCACAGAGAGCCACATCCTTGCATGGTAACTGCTGTCTCCTTAGGTGGAAACTCCTAAAAAAACGTTTAATCTGAAGGCATTCGCACTAGGAGGCAAGCTGTGCTAGCCTGTCGAAATCCAGAAAACCCCCAGTTAAACTGCCGACTAGTAAAATTCCTAATGATAGTCGAACAAAAATTGCTCAAAAACGCCAAAGACAAACAAGGATCTGCCAACGCATGCCGCCTACCCGATGGGAACAGTTCCAACAATGACCACTTTTACGGACTCAACTCCTAACCGCACTGGAACAATGCCTGCAGCATGCAAATACATCTTGAACTATACCCCGATTAAGAACTGGGCTGCGGCCGATCTGCTATAAACTAAGCCACTGAGGGCTACCTTTAAGAACATATAATAATCTCAAGTTTTACTGTACAGAATCTTTTGTATAAGGATTTTTTTAACTGCAGGACACGTTGCACAAACTTAAAATGCACTACTTAATGTTAAAAATGTTAATGGTTTTTAGAGCTGTTTTGAGACGTTTTGAAATTTTTATATTTTTGAAGTTCTTGATTTGGTTTTTATTTTATGCAATGGTTTTAATTACCTATGCAAATAAACTTGATTTGATCTGTCTCCTTAGGGGTTTGAGGTCGCCATTCAGACATTCTGTGACCTAGAATGCTGGGATGGAGGTCTGCTGTCTCCTCACGGCCTCCATCCAAGCATTTCCTAGTTTTCACAGTCACAATCTGATTCATGCTTCAATAATAGTGAGCTGAGAGACATGTTTTTTTGTGAAAAATGCCCTCTGTGGCGCAAGGGGGAGGCTTGTCACTGTAAATGTGCGGCAAGAAGCCAGTCTTGTGCATCAGGCCCTAAAACTGCTCTAAATTGCCTCTCTGATGCATCATATGATGAAGCAGCATTGCATGGAAGTTATAAGATGTATTCCCCTAACTTTCTTTTCAATTATTTCAAATTTTTGAAACATGAAATGTATAAATTGCTTGTATTATATGAGCTAGGATGATGTATTATAACTGTTTCAGCTAGAGGTTCTCGCGATTGTTGTGTGCCTTTTAAAGTCCCTATTTACCAGCATGTTCCTTTGACATTTTCTTAGAACATTTTGTGGTTATGCGCAATTACTATGAGCCACTAAATTCTATTTTGTGTGCAAACATGTTTGCACATAAAACAATATTACTGTCTGTCCTCAGTTTGTGGGAGTTCGAACCCACAAAGCGTGACAGAAAAAAACTAATGTAAATAGCAGGAGCAAATTAATTGTGGTGTGTTACTTGAATGTGCAGGAATGAGGAATAACAATTTGTGCTATTCTCTATTCCTGTGTAATTGGGCAGAGTTTGCACACCTACTAACTGGTGAACATTATGCTATTGCTTGTCTGTGATCGCACAATTTGCAGCTTCAAAAGTGTTTTCTGCACGAAAAGGGCCTTAGGGGCAGATTTATAATTTTTAAGCACAATGCTGCATTGCTATGTTGTGTTATGCATGAAAAGGAAAGAAGCACAGAGCTGCTCTCTACATACACAATTTCATGGAAAGGCTGGAGTGATATATATATATATTTTTTTTTTAAACTGTTTTTATTGTTTTATACAGCACAAAGGCAATAATGGCAGTGTACAAAGAATCACATAATGCAATTAGACGGTATACATTCGAAGATCGTAGTGTAATGAAGCAAATAATGTTCTAATTTTTATATAGTTTCTCCCATATTGGAACCATTTCCGTCCCACCCACCAACGTGTCCTCAGTCTTCATCCGTGCTCTCTTTCTCTGATTCCGGTAAAGGTTCACAAATATCCCCCCTATATACATTCCAAGCTGTCCAGATTTTTGTCCATTTTCTGGGGCTCTTTCGGTTAACATATACTGTTCGCTCCGTGATCATAAGCACATCCCTATCTCTGCACCAAGTCGTTAGAGCGGGTGTAACAACTGCCCCCCATTTCTGCACAATATTAAGTTTTGCTACCATGAATCCCAGCGTGACCCATATTTGACCGTATTTCGTAAGGTTGTTTGGTTCCCATATATTGAGCAAGCACCTGCGTGGGTCAGGGAGGAGCAACACCCCCATCGCCTGTGATATTGTACGCATTACTTGTCGCCAGTATTCCATTACTGCTGTGCATTCCCATATTGTGTGGAGGAACGTTCCATCCTCTCCACACCCTCTAAGGCAATATGGATGCTGTGCTCTATGTATTTTGTGTAACATTGTCCTAGTGTAGTACACTCGGTGCAGAATCTTAAGTTGTACTAACCGGAACCTTGCAGAAATTCCTACCTCCCTAGGAGAAGCCAGGGCTTCTTGCCATTCTGAATCATCTATATTCCCTATGTCTGCCACCCATTTACCCCGCAGAGCTATCGTTGGTTCTGGCATGTTGTTAATTAGCTTTCTGTATGTGAAGGACGTGGCACGTTTCTGCATGTAGTCAGTAAGCAGTCGGTCTTCCAACGGGGCTGATTCTGGGACTGTTGTGTCCGGCGGTATCGCTGCCAGCAGCGCGTGTCTAATTTGAGTGTACCTGTAGGACTCGGTTGGGCCCAAGTCATATTGCACCTGAAGTTGGGCGAATAGGATTACTGTCCCCCCCTCCCACAGGTCGCCCACTGTGGAGATGCCTATGTTATCCCACCGGTCAAATCCCTTGCTGCGTCTCAACTGTCCTAGTTTTCTGGTGTCCCAGAGTGGAGTGAGTCTAGTGATAACCCCTCGCCATCCTAGCTTGGCTTGTGCTGTGTGCCAAAGTGTAACTGTGTGTTTAGTAGGGTGTTATAATCTACTGCTACATTTCCCTTGCCTATGGTTCCTTTTCCTACTGCTCAGCCAGTGTGAGTGTTGGTGTGCCTGAAGATGTCTAGAATGTTGGATTTATGATGATGTTGTGGAATGTTGGGTGCTTGGTGAGCTGTGGAGTGTCAGTTGGAGTGTGCAGGCTGAGCAGGACAGAGGCTGCTCCTGGAGGGGCATCATATGGACTTACCATCTTCCATTGGATATTGATGTTATTATCTTATCAAAAAATCTTATAAATATATCTACTCATCATCTGGTCTCTGAGGACTATCCTATTTACAATACTGGCGACGAGGTAAAAGGAACTACGTGTTGGTGAAGGATTACCCTAAAGCCAGCCAGCATGCTGTTTGTGCCCAGTTGATCTCTGTCCGCTCTGTATGCGGAATCGTCTTGTGCAGTGTGGATCCACTGGTTAATGACCTTCAGGTGCATAGCCCAATAGTATAACTGTATGTCAGGGAGTGCTATCCCGCCCTCATACCAACTCTTGTGCAGTTTTGCTCGTGCGATACATGCAGGTCAGTGGCCCCAGAGTAATGTGGATACATGAGCATTTACTTGTTTAAAATACCGGGGTGGGACAAGAAATGGTGTATTATCCAGGGCATACAGAAATCGCGGCAGTGCCATCATTTTGTACAATGCCGCTCTACCCAGTAGTGTGAGGGGTAGGGATTCCCAGTGAATCACATCTCTTTTCAACCTTTCTAAGGGTGGCGCCAGGTTTTTGGCGAGAAAGTCTATTGGGTCTTTCGTAATGTGTATGCCTAAGTACTTAAAAGAGTCATTTGTTATTACGAGCGGACAATCGGGCGGCAGGCATGGCAACCCTCCCTGTAGTACATATAGGACCGATTTAGACCAGTTTATCAGGTACCCTGACATCCCCCCAAAGACACTGCATATGAGGAGGAGCTCTGGTATGGAGCGTTCTGGGTCCGTTAAGTACACTAATATGTCATCGGCATAGAAAGAGATACGCTCCTCCCAGCCGTCCCTCCACTGTATCCCCTTCAGCAAGGGGGTCCCTCTGATCAAAACTGCCAGGGGTTCTAAAACCAGTGCGAACAGGAGCGGTGACAAGGGGCAACCCTGACGTGTCCCCCTTGCCAATGGTATCTCCTCCGACGTGTGACCATTAGCTAGCACCCTAGCCAAAGGCTTTGTGTACAGTAGCCTTATCCACACACAGAATTTGGGGCCAAACACCAGACGTGGAAGTATCACAAAGAGATATGTCCATTCTCCCATATCGAAGGCCATCTTCGCATCTAGTGATAGTATCATCGCCGGGCCTGACAATGAGGAAGCCTTCGCTAGCACTCCATGGAGGCATCGAAGATTTAGTGCTGTGTTCCTGTTAGGCATGAAGCCCGATTGGTCTGGGTGTATTAAGTGAGGTAGGTGAGTTATCAACCTGGTGGCCAACAATTTAGCTAGAATATTTGCTTCTGCATTCAGCAGGGATATTGGGCGGTAGGAGGTTTATTCAGACATGGGCTTGCCCGGTTTGGGAATCGCTACAATTGTCGCTAGCCGCTGGTCCAGTGGCATTTCGCCCTTCTCCAGGCTCTCTGTATACATTGCCAGCAGAGGCGGGCCCACGGTTTCTGCCATTCGTTTATACCATTCAATTGGGATGCCGATGTGTCCCAATGCTTTTCCGGACTGAATCGATCTGATCGCTAATTGCAGTTCCTCGACCGTTAGGCTTGCCTCCAGTTCTTGGGAAGCCTCCTGTGTTAGTGTAGGCATCTCTATATTCCCTACGAACTCTGTCACAACCTCCTCTGTTATCCCCGATGTTGGTGTGTAAACTTCCCGAAAGTGTTGCGCCAGTGTGGATACTATTCTCTCCGGATCTGTCGAGAGATGCCCCTCTGGTTGCCTTATCTCTTTTATTCCTCTGTTGCTTGTCCCTCGGTTGTCTAACCACACCAGTAGTTTGCCCCTTTTGTCTCCTATGTCATAGATTTTATGTCTAGTTGTTACTATGTGAGCTTCCGTCTTTTCCTGCAGGTGTGTTCTGTGTTGTTGTTGTCTAAGATGCAAGGTGTGCGCCGTGTCTGGCGTGGGGTTTGTTGTGTGGTCTGTGCTATTTCCAATACTAAGAGATCTTTCTCCTTATCTCGCTTATGGCCCGTGATAGAAGCTATTGCTTGTCCCCTTAAGACTGTCTTATATGCTTCCCAGACAATAGAGGGTGAAGATACCGACCCTGCATTTTCCGCAAAATAATGCTTTGTGGCTGCCTGCAAGTCTCTCTTTATTTGGGGAACATGGAGGTACCCTGGGTGTATAGGGTATATTCGCCAGTGGAATGTCTTTTGGAAGGAGAATAGCAATATTATCGGAGAATGATCAGATACTCCCTGAGGCTTGATATCTACTTCTACAACATTTTGCAAGTCCGTGTTGAACATCATAAAATAGTCGATCCTTGACAGATTATTATGCACCGTAGAGTGAAACGTGTATTGATGTGCTGTGGGGTGGAAGTGCCTCCAGACGTCTGTCAGGCCTATGGCTTCTGTGAATCCCTGGAAGCGGGAAATGCCAGCCGGTGTTGTTCGGGGCGGATATCTATCCTCGGAGGCGTCCATTGTAGCATTAAAGTCCCCTCCCATAATAAGATCGCCTTCAGGCAGGGCCAGGAGGAAATCGCTTATCGCCAGGAGCGCTACTGCGTTTAGTGCCGGGGTGATGTATACTGAGACTACATTGAGGAGTTTGCCCTCCCACTGACCCTGCAGTGCTGCAAATCATCCCTGATCATCTATTTTAGTCTGGAGCACTATAAAGGGAGAGTTCTTTTTCACTAGGATGCCTGTCCCCCTAGATCCGGTGGAGAATTCCGAGTGAACTACCATCTTATAACCCCATTTATCCAGTGCTTTACATGCCGTCCCTGTAAGGTGTGTCTCTTGCAGTAATGCTAGAGTGGGTCCGTGATGCTTTAGGGCCTGCAGCACTAGTCCCTTCTTTATCTTATCACCCAGTCCGCGGACATTCCACATGACTAGTTTTAGACATGCTACCTGTGTTACCTGGGCAGGGTTGTGTGCTCTATCAGGTTGTGGACCACTTGTCATGAGGATTGTATGTGTATGTCTGGGAGTGCCGTCTATTCGCCATCTGCGAGGGTATTTTCACCTTTCGATTGTCTATCTTACTACCAATGCCTCTGTAAGCTAAAACAAAACTAGACCAATTCTCAACATCCCCTCCCCTAACCCCTCCCCCCTCCCTGCCTCCCTGCTTAATGGACTTTGAACTGCCCGCCACCCCCAACTCAGCAGAGTGCTTATTCCCCAACCCAAAGATGGTACTTGCTTGACTGGGGTAGAGAGTCCAAGGAAGCGTCAGTCCCTTTTACTGCCTCCCAGGCCCGTCTCAGTCCGGTATCCATAAGCGATACGACCATGATTTTGCTGTCAGGGGGTGTTATCTCGGAAGTCTTCCGATTAGCGGGGTCATTCTTGAAAGGCCACTTCTGCCTCTGATCGTGGTGAGTGGTTCGAGTTTGGACGTTGTGCGTTCCGGCTACCCGGGTCCTCTTCATTTTCGTGACGGTGATGGATTCTGCGCCCATTACGTTGCTTCCCCACAGTACGCCATCCTTCAAGCCAGTCATAAGCCGCCTCAGGTGTCTCGAAGAACCACGTCTTGTCCTCTGCCACTACCCTGAGTCTTGCAGGGAACAGCAGGGAGTAAGGCAATTCTTGCGCACATAGAGCTTTTTTCACCTCCATAAAGCTTCGTCTGCGCCGGGAGACTGCCACCGTGTAGTCCGGAAAGAAGGCCACTGTTGAGTTATGTATTCTTATTGGTGGGGAAACCCTTGCCATTTGTAAGATGGCGTCTCTATAGCGGAAATTGAAGAGTCTGGCGAGTACTGGTCTAGGGGGGGGCTCCTGTTTTAGGCTTACCTCCCGTAACCCTATGGGCTCTCTCTACTGAGAAAAAACTGAATAAGCCCTTCGGTTGCATTCTTGTCTTCACTAGCTCTTCCACGTATAGATCCATCGCCTGGGTTCCTTCTCTTTCTGGAATACCCAGGATACGTACGTTGTTCCGGCGTGAGCGCCCTTTCTGGTCGTCCAGCTTCTCCGCTAGCTGTTTGTTATCTGCCTCCAAACGGGACAGGGCTGCTTGTAGTTCTGTGGTATCCGCCACCAAGGATTTAGTGACGATTTCCACCTCTTTGACTCTGTCTGTCATTTTCTGGAAATCCGCCCGGAGCAGATTGACATCCGTTGATATTGAGCCCACTGTGGTTTGGACGATGGAGAGGGCTGCCATAATGTCCTCCAGCGTTATCTTCTTGCCCCCATTTCCCTCCGATCCCTTGCCCGAAAGAGCTGCATCCTTCAGGGAGCTGTGGGGATCCCTTGTCGTAGGCAAATTTATCAAGCTTGGCCTGCGCACTCTGATTCCGCGGGCCCCTACTCGACATGTCTCCTTCGGGATGTGGCTACTCATTGCGTTTGTTCTGCGCCTCTTTGTCTCCTATACTCAGCCAATCATCGATTTAGTAGCCAGGCGTCGGAGTTTGCACAGTGACGGACGTGTGGAGAGACGTGTGGGTGCACCGCGGGGGTCCAACTCCATGCGAGGTCTCCGCAGCTATTTTGTCTTATGCGTGTGCACCTTGTCCTTTAGTGGGCCTTATTGTCTTTCATTAATTCGCCCAGGTACTGGGAGTGAGGCCTGGGTCCCTGTCTCGTTATGCCTCTGATACTGTCTGCATTCAGCGTTTATTGGGAATAGAATACCGCAGCACCTAAGGGGCATTCAGGGCCTCCGCCCCCTTCAGTTCCGGCCCTTTAAAGTCCTGTGTCAGCAATGTGTGTGCCACCGCGCCTTTCTGGCAGATTAGGAGCCCAGCCCGTCACTACACGACCTCCTGGCTATTGCTCACCTCGCAGACCTCATACATTTGTCGCCACTTGTGCTACGTCTTGCATTTCCACGACCAATTATCTGCCGAGCAGTAGGCCTCACACGGAATTCAGTCCGATAAGTGATGGTCGATAGTGTGGTGCGCCACTGCGGCCTGGTGTCTACGTGTTGCGACTCACATTAACCCCGCAATTACCTACTTTACGTGCCGGAGCCACTTGTTCTCTAGTGCGCCTTCTGGTTCGTGGCAGCGAGATCAGGGGTATCGGTATGCAGCGCTCTGAAGCTTTCCGTGATTATTGTCGATGGCTGATGGGGGAGGGGTTTCCGGTCGTGTCTCAGGAGGACTCGGTGTTCATGCCGCAATTAGTGTCTACACCTCCTAAGTCCGGTGCGTGTAAGGTGTAGTGCCCCCACCGCCTTCTGCTTGATTTCCAGCGTTGTTCGTCATGAAGGGTCCCGTAGGCCTCTCTGTGTGCCTGCCGGCTTTTATACCGCACTCTGGGCTTTTCCGTATGCTCTGCGGTTCCCGGGGTAGCTTCAGCGCTCTCTGTATCCGGTGCTGTTTGCGGCACCCCTCTTACGATCTGTGCCTCCTTTGCTGCGCCCGCCTTTCGTCTTGTTCTTAGGCCACCAATAAATCGAGGCCCCGGTCTCTGTTGCTGTTTAGGCCTTCACCGGTTAAATCCGATTGCCTCCGTTCCCCGACGTCGGATTTTCTTCGGTGATGCACCGATCGGCGCCGCTCGGTCCCGGACCTCAACGTAGGCCCCTGGAGTTTCTTAAAATGACAGATTATTGAGCGGATTGCTGAAAAGGGCTATGCTGTCCCCGGAGCTCCTTAGCTAAGCAGCCATCTTGCTTGGCTGTTAGCCACGCCCCTGGAGTGATATTTAAGGTAATTCTCGTAAGGTGAGGTCCTCGAGAGAGCAGTTATAACTGCCGTGAACAGAGTGATTGAGCAAGTTTCGGCTGGAACAGAGTTCCTGTTTAGTGGCCTTAGTATCTGAAAGGAACGGGACACAGATGCTTCACTGCCAGGTTTGGTCGTAGCTAGGAAGATTCTGTTTAAGTGTTGGTTGCAAGTAGGCATCTATCGACTCAGGAGTACAGCGAGGTAGTTTGGAAGTCATGTATGGATGTGAATACTATGATGGGACCCTATTTGTAGGAGAAAACCGGCCGGTAGAGGTACTGTGAGCTAGATGGGTGTCTGGGGAAACTCAACAGTGATCTTGTTATCTAGTGAGAGAGGACTTATTGGGGGAGACCCACTTCAGTACTCACTGTTGAGTTTTAAAGTAGGGAATTTTACTTCAGTTTACTTAGGAGGGAGCAAGCTGAATGTCTTGGCTTTTGGAAGGAAATGTATTCTAGAGCACGTTTTCTTCATATTCAGTATAAGAAATGTATTGGTTATGAAGGCACCCATGATGTATGTAGGTACGTCAGTGGTGTAATAATAACCCCTCAGCCTCGCGGGTGGGGTTGGGCCGAGCTGCCGCGGGCCCTTCCAGCACTGTGCATGGACAGCGAGGCCCTGCCTGAGAGTTCCT
Source organism: Lissotriton vulgaris (assembly GCF_964263255.1). NCBI lineage: Eukaryota > Metazoa > Chordata > Amphibia > Caudata > Salamandridae > Lissotriton > Lissotriton vulgaris. The sequence continues at coordinate 1,600,198,589 of NC_141693.1, forward strand.
GACTGGGTCAGGAGCGTGGGGGCGCCCCTCCCTGCACTTTGCAGGCGGGGGCCCTCAAGTTTTGTTACGCCACAGCACCGACTGCTCGGGTATCCAGACAAACGGACTCAACAGGGCACCATGGAAACATATACACAAATCACTGTGACAACTCCCGCCTTTCGTTCCTTCAAGGCCTCGTTGGGCGAAGAAGAGAACAGGGTGTTTCCATCACAGGGTACATTCTAAACTACCCTGGATGTCACTGTGCAAACAGGAAGCGAGCACCGAAGCAGCGATCCACAAACAAGCACAGTGAATCATGGTTCGAGTCCTCATTAATTGACAGTTAATGCAAAGCTACGTCATTTCCTCTGACTGCCAGAGAACGCGTTTTTCAGTTCCTTGAGGCAGACGACATTCCACGGATTTCTCAAGGCCGCTCTGCTTTTGCAATGACACTTGCTGCGTTCATCTCCCTAAGTGGAAGAGAGATATTTTAGTTAGATGCTTTGCTTTGCAACTGCCCTTGCTTTCACTTCCTGGTTCAAACCAGATCACACATGGGAAGCAGAATCTTCTCGACTTCTGAAAGCTATTGTAACCACGGTTTGCTGCCTTGACACATTATTGGCCGTAAAGATGAACAGCTTGGGTGGTCGAGACTGAGAGCTGGTAGGTAGATAACAAAGAGCCAATCACAGGCTCCAAGCTCAGTATTATGTTCCTGAATCAGAACGATCCAGGGTGACAAAAGGCTTTCATTGGCAGCCTTAGCACTAGGCAGAGATGCCTGTGTCATGACAGAATGAAATTGTTCAGCCTCACCCCTGTTGGCAATGTAATGTTTCCACTCGGGGCGCGCTGGGTGGGGCACGATCCGAAGATTCATTTATTTATTTATTTATTTATAGATGTATGCGGTTCAGGCCATGCCCTGAGGGTGTCACAGCACATAAACATAGAAGCAAAAACAAACCACGTTGTCATAGAATCAGAGAGAGTCTTCTAAATACTTAGCAGCCATTTCCAATTGCAGCTTCTAACAAATGGACTTGTATTTCGCAATTTGTGAATTCCTTGAAGAGTGCATGAGTTAAGAAGGGTGCAGTTCTGCAGCACGATTAAAGTAGCTAGTCACTGATTGGTGCCAGACTTGGCGCCAGGAAGACGTATGTAAAGGGCACTCCAAGAGAAGCGTGTCAGATCTTTCTTTTTTTTTTTTTTTTTAAAAAACTATCTTATTAATTTTCAGTTTTTCCTTATTTCCCAGATTTAAAAAACCCAAAGAAAAACAATTAAAATAGGGACATGAAATAGCATTCTCTGCAGTATTCTGAAGTACATGTGTAGAATGCCCCGGTTACTTACCGGTAATCTTCATTACTCCGAGTCCATGTCTTCCTCGCCACAGTAATTACCCATGAGCCTCCGGCTCCACACAGAACTCCAAGTATAAAAAAACGCTCTAGTCTCCCTCTTCCTCCTCCAAGATGGCCCCCCAGTGACTCCAGCCAATCCTATAAAGGGATACAGATACAGCCAATCGACCTGAAAAACCAAGCCGCAGACATGAAGCCACCACCAGGGCCGGGAGGGAAGGGAAACTATACTGTGGCGAGGAAGACATGGACTCGGAGTAATGAAGATTACCGGTAAGTAACCGGGGCATTACCTCCTTGTCCTGTCTTCCTCGCCACAGTAATTACCCATGAGCCGATACCAAAGCAATCAGCTTCATGCAAGGAAAACACTCCACAGAAATCATGCAGAGAAACATATTTCAATCACAAGAGGTACAAAAATTCCACAGAAACATACACCTCAAGGAATCCCAGCCAACAGTACAGAAGAGGCAAGGGAAACAGAACCCCCACCCCCAATCTGAAGGCGATAATGGGACATGAAAGTATGCGGGGACGACCAAGCGGCAGCCCGGCAAACATCCTCCATGGACACCCCCTTAAAAAGCGGGCCACGATACAGAAACAGATCTGATGTACCGACCCTGAACCGGAAGAGGGGGAAGTTCAGAAACAGAACCATAAGCCAAAAGTATGGCCACCTTAATCCAACGACTGACAGTGGACAGGGAGAGCTTCAGGCCCTGACGAGACAAACCAAAATTGACAAATAAATCGTCAAACTTAAAAAAAGGAAGAAGTGCATGAAAAATAAACGAACAATGCATAACGCACCTCCAACAGGCGGAGAAGGCAATCCTCAGCCGAGGAAGGATCAGGACAAAGAATCGGAAGAACCACTTCAGCAGAACGGTGAAAATAAGAATCCACCCCAGGAATAAACATAGGATGAGGGCACAAGACTACACGATCAGACAAAATGACCAAAAATGGAGTAGACCGCAGGAAGGCACCTAGCTCACCAATACGGATGGAAGATGCAATAGCCACAAGAAGCACCACTTTGAGAGTCAAGAACTTCAGGCCCACCAACTCCAAAGGCTCGAAAGGAGCCGACTACAAGGAACGCAATACCAGAGTTAGGTCCCAAGGAGGAGAACAGAAGATAGGACGGGGACGTGGCAAAGAAAGCGACTTAAAAAGCCGAGCCACCAAAGGAGAAATTTGAACCAAAGACAGGACATGAAATGCCCGAATGGCGGCCCATTGAGCCCTGAGAGTGGAAATGGCTAAGCCCAAAAGGAAACCATCAAGTAAAAAATCCAGAATCTGAGCAGGGTCCAAAGAAGCCAACGACAGCCTGTGACACACACATCAAGAGGCAAAGTTATCCCAACGCTTAGCATAGGACTTAAGAGTAGAAGGCCTCCGAGATTGCTGAATGACGCCAGCAACCGCAAAGAACAACCTGCACGCAACAGCGATCTCCTCTCAAGAGCCAGGCCCGCAGACCCAGGGACCGCTACACAGGCAGAGGCAGAAGAGGACCCAACAGAGGACAAGGCACGAACTGTAACGTCCCGCCTGGAGATACAGCCAATTCCAGCAATAGGGGATACCAAGGACGACGGCACCACCCCGGAGCAACCAGAAGAACAAAAGACCCCTCCCTCTTGATCACCCGCAATACCTTCGGAATCAGGGGAACAGTAGGAAAGGCATACAACAGGCCCCTCGGTCAAAGGAACGACAGAGCGACCATACTCAAAGCATCCAGACAGGGCATAAACGTGTAAAAACAGCGGAATGCGGCAGAGGTCTGGGAAGCAAAGAGGTCTACAATCGGAGACCAAAACATCCACCGCAACCATCTGAACATCAAGGGTGGCAGGGACAAAGACCCCATGGATGGAAACACACGGCTCAGACAATCCATCACAAAGCACTCCAGACCAGTCAGGAAAAGCTCAGACAGGGACGCCAGGAACATCTTTGCCCAACAACAAACCGACGGCTGAGGCAACCGAGGGAACATGACAGTCCGTCCGGACCCACACACGGTGACCCCGCGGAGATCCGAAAAGGTCAACAGACCCAACAGGAAGGACCCAGCCTCTCGTAGCCGGAAGAACAAGACAACACCGCCTGAGGCCAAACCCCCGATTCATAGAAACCCCCAGAGAAGGACCCCACCTCAGCAGGCTGGAATCGGCAGTGATAACCCGCGAGGGAACAACCAGAAATGGGCGGCCCCTGGACAGACGACATTGGCCAACCACCACACCAGGACCACCCGAACCCCCGAGGACACAGGGAACAAAACACTCATATCTAGGGAACAGGGGTTCCAAATGCAACAAAAGTGCGGGACACCCACAGATATATGTGAAGGCGAGCCCATGGCACGCTCAACAAAGATGCAGACATCAGACCCCGAACCCGCAATCACAGGCTCACAGGATGAGAAGGCCTCGACAATAGGGACCGCACAGCAGACACCAGGGACAGAATCCGAGCAGGGGTCAGGAACACCATCCCTAACCGAGACCCGAACAGAGCCCCAATGAAGTCAAAACCAGTGCCGGAACAAGGGAGGATAATGGGACAATCACCAGGAACCCGTGAGGCACCAGTCCAAGGCACACCCACCAGACATGCAACACCGCCTCCGAAGAGAAGAAGCAGAGATCGAAATATCGGTGATAAAGGGAAAAACACCAATGCCCTGCCCTTGCAAATGGTGAATAAGAGGAGCCAGAACCATAGTAAAAATCCTGGCCGGAGGTACCCGGAACCGAAAGTGACGACCCAGGATGCAGAAACAGAGAAACCTCTGAGAATACGGGTGAACAGGCACATGCAGATAAGCATATCTCAAGGCCATGGAGGCCAGGAAATTCCCATGATATATCAGAGGGAGGAGCACCTGGAGGGAAACCAAAACGAATGTCGAACGACGAACGAGAGAATGCACCCATTACAAATCCATCACAGGTCTGAGATCCCATGTGCGTCTTGACACCAGAAAGAGGATGGAACAAACCCCCAACCGCAATTGATCGTCAGGCACGGGAACGACGGCCCCCTACAGAACAAGGGACTCGACACCTCCCAAAAGAGCCACTTGCATCAAAGCGTCTCTGGAACAAGGAGTGGACATGAAACCGTCTGGGGGAGCCAGGGAAAATCCAAGATGAACACCTCCTGACACCACCTGCAGCACCCACTGATCTGACACAGACCAGCGCCAAGATACCACGAAGAAAGTGACGCGACCCCTAACCGGACCCACACCAGTAGAGAACCAGTCAGGACTTGGAAGCGGGAGCGGAGGATGAGGAAGCACCCGAGAACTGGGAGCAACCAAAAGAAGGCGCACCCCGGACACGCCCCCTCCCACGAAAGGGCCGACCAGCACAACCCCACCCGGAAGGACCAAAAGCTCTCCGAGAACAAACGGAACGGAATCGACCAGCCCGTTCAGGAGCAAGGACTACACGGTCTTCTGCCGTCATCATCACCATCTCCAAAGTTGAACCAATAAGCCAAACCTCAGAAAAAGGGATCGCCATCAGGAGACACTGCAGCGCAGCATCCGCCTTCCAGGAGCGAAGCCACAACTGATGCCTCGCAGCGACAGAAGACCCCGCCGCAGAAGCCGCCACCTCCAAGTAATCAAAGAGACATCAGAAATTAGGCGAACCTGCAGCTCCAACATAGCCAGAGTAGAAGAGACATCGTCCCCCTGGCCCAAACATTCAGCCAAAGACTGAAAACCCTCAATCAAGGAAAGGAGCGCGCAAGAGGAATAGGCCGCAGCCCGGATATAAAATCCAGCAGCTGCAAAAGTGCTACAAATCGCCCCATCCACCATACGAACCACAGGATCCGCAGGAGAGGAATCCTCATAAACAACAGCCCCCTGACCGGACATACAGGCCAACACTGAATCAACCCCAACTAGGACGTGAAAATATCAGCAAAGTCCAACAGAGGATAGCGTCTTAAAAAAAAACGCGAAAAAGAGCCCATGCTCAAAAACCTTCAATACAGAAGAATGCAGAGGCAAAGAATCAGGCTCAGGACGCTGATACCGTGAAAAAGTCATCCCCCAGAGGCACGACCGACCCAGGAAAAACCCAGTACAAGTCGCGAAAGTGACACAGCACCTCCTTAAGGTCGGCACCCTGCACAAAGCGACCCTGGACATCATTGCCAAAGTCAACCTAAGGAGCGTCAACAAACCTCGCCCATTAGACAGGAGGAAGTGGCAATCAATCCCGCAAAGCAGGAACCACAGCAGAATTGCCCATATGCTGCAACCATCCCATATAAGGAAAAGTCACACCAGAACCAGAATCCCCCAAGGGTGCAGGATCAGTAAAACATGAAGAACCACGCACCACAACGTCCCAATACATTTTTAGTCCAAGAGCCGCCGAGGCGGGAATTGAACCCTGGTCCCGGGCCAGACCTCTGCAGCAGGGTCTGCTGCTCTAACCATTGAGCCACGCTTCTCCACTGAGTGAAACAATGCACAGAAACCCCTTCACTGGTCAAAAAAGGCTGGCTGTTGCCAGGCAACCAAAGGAAAACACCCATGGCACGCCCCCCAATTAGGACAAACATCGAGGAAGCCACGCGCGCCTCCCTAACGAGGCTCGAGACCCCCAACCGGCACAATCCAGCAGCGCGCCTACCCCAGCCGTCCACAACCATTACGGCCAGCAGGTAAGCCCAAAAACAAGAAACCGGCAAAGATTTCAGCCGACTGCATGAATCCCAGCATACAGGACGCGCGGTCGGCAAGGGGCACACCACAACATAACCTCCCGCTCAGCAGGAAGCGCAGGAGCGGCCCCAAGAAGCGAGCCCACCATGCGAACTTGCAGGATAAAAAGCACCACAAGTCCGCTGAAGCAGGACAAGGCGCCTGGCAATAGAAAAGGGGAACAAACACAATTTTAAACATCAACTTTGAACATCACGAAGGAAATAAATATCGAAAACTAACTTCCCCCATCCAAATACCCAAGAGCACAAGGGGTTGCTCAAGCAAGACCCCAGCCCCACTCACCTGACCAGCAGGGAACACAGCATTCGGAGTAGTGCAGAAAAAAAGAACAGGTCGATTGGCTGTATCTGTATCCCTTTATAGGATTGGCTGGAGCCACTGAGGGACATCTTGGTGGAGGGAGAGGGAGACTAGAGCGTTTTTTATACTCTGAGTTCTGTGTGGAGCCGGAGGCTCATGGGTAATTACTGTGGCGAGGAAGACAGGACCAGGAGGTAATGAATGCAGAGACTCACATCGTAGAGATGTCTGCTCATGGAATCCCATGCAGGTGGCCTTAACCGTTTATAACTTTTTGGGGATCAACTCACTCCTTGGGATCCCTACCACAGTCAGTGTTGGCTTTCCAGCCACACATCGTTGGGGGTTAGGCACTGCCCCACAGTCATCCTGCCCTTCTGGCTCCAAGACCATCCAGTGTGAGTAGCCTATTGAGTGTTGCGATTCCTTCAGGACATCACTGTCCACAAGGAGGTGTACATTATCGGCACCTTTTACCATACCGGTCCCATATGATCAGGTAAAGTAGGTACTTTTGTGATGCTGGTTATAGTAGAAACAACGCCACAATTCTGCAGAATTTCCAAAATGAAGAAAGTCAGCCCGATGGAATAAAAAACTTTATTTCAAAGAAATGTCAAAATGACAAAATACTTATCCAACAAAAATTCAGATTTTCCACAGTTTTAATGGGTAAAAAATCATGATTTATTAAAGGCACAGAGGCTAATATTATGCATATCACCTTTATTGCTCCCCAAAACACAGCAGCAACAAACAATAGAACTTAGAACACATAAAGATCTAGAACGTTGAACATGCATATATTGCCAGAACACGCAGCCATTTTCCTCTTTTGTTGCTGCTCAGATTCTTTGAAAAGGTTGCAGTAGTCGTTCTATTATGTCTTTTGTGACCCAACAGTTAAAAAAGGGGGTGGGGAGACCCAAGATGAATGTAAGAAGGGAAAAAGGGGGAAAGATAGAGGAGGGGGGTGGATGGATTGGAGGAAGTAGTGTGCAGAAAAGACGAGGGATGGAGTGTGGGTGAGAGATGGAGTGTGGACGAGGGATGGAGTGGTGGTGCTGAGTGGTGCTGTGGTGGTGCTGAGTGGTGGTGCTGAGTGGTGCTGTGGTGGTGCTGGGTGGTGCTGTGGTGGTGCTGGGTGGTGCTGTGGTGGGGCTGAGTGGTGCTGTGGTGGGGCTGAGTGGTGCTGTGGTGGGGCTGAGTGGTGCTGTGGTGGGGCTGAGTGGTGCTGTGGTGGTGCTGAGTGGTGCTGTGGTGGTGCTGAGTGATGCTGTGATGGTGCTGAGTGATGCTGTGGTGGTGCTGAGTGGTGCTGTGTTGGTGCTGAGTGGTGCTGTGTTGGTGCTGTGTTGGTGCTGTGGTGGTGCTGTGGTGGCGCTGAGTGATAATGTGGTGGTGCTGAGTGATGCTGTGGTGGTGCTGAGTGATGCTGTGGTGGTGCTGAGTGATGCTGTGGTGGTGCTGAGTGATGCTGTGGTGGTGCTGAGTGATAATGTGGTGGTGCTGAGGTGGTGCTGTGGTTGTGCTGAGTGGTGCTGTGGTGGTGCTGAGTGGTGCTGGAGTGGCGCTGAGTGATGCTGGGGCGGCGCTGAGTGATGCCGTGGTGGTGCTAAGTGATAATGTGGAAGGGAAGGGAAGAAAGAAAGAACGAAAGAAAGAAGTAGGAAGGGAGGAAGCAAATAAAGAAAGGAATGAAAGGGAGGGAGGAAAGGAAGGAAGGAATAGAAGAAAGAAAAGGAAGGCAAGAAAGGATGGAAAGGAAGGCAGGAAAGGAAGGAAGGAATGGAAGAAAGAAAAGGAAGGCACGAATGGATTGAAAGGAAGGAAGGAAGGAAAGGAAGGAAAGAAAGGATAAAAGGAAATAAAGAAAGGATTCTAATTGCAAATGTCAACATGAACAGGCTTGTTTTGAAGATGTAGTCCCCAAATTTGAGATTCCACGACAGAGAGGGGCTGTGAAGGACGGAGGCGACAGACAGAGGCCACGGGGACATGAAAGGAAGGGTTGGAGGGGAAAAAAACGCATTAGCGAGCGAGAAAAGCCATAAACACCAGGGGAGGGGGGAAGTAGATTGCCTCCAAGCTTTCAAGCCTTTGTGAGGCCAAGCGCCTGCCTGGGGAAGGAACGTTGAGTGCTAGCCAGAGGAGAGCTTGACAGGCAAGAAAGAGGACAATGTGGAGCACTGGGCGGGAGAAGAGAAGGGTGTGAGAGAGATCCACGTGGAGAGATCAAAGTGGGGCGCTGCATAGGGATGGGGTGAGGACTCGGAGAAAACAATGTGGAGTAGTGGGTGGGGAAGCATCTAAGGATAGAACGGGGAGGGGGGGGGGGGAGCAGAGAAGTACCTCAGGAAAACAGCCCAAAAAAATATGCACACTCATGCAGTGTTTTACAAGAAAAGAAAAAAAAGGCTTCCCGAAAAGTTTAAGAATAGAAAGAGCCTATCAGAGAGGTGGTGAACAGGGTAAGCTTCATAGGAGGGACAAAGACATGCTAATGGACTAAAATAAAGGTAGCAAATACTAACCCAGCAAATATAAAGCAAGCAAATGTGAGTGACAAACCACAAAGCCAATGGTAACCAATGAGAGGAATGTATACTACCTAATCTTTCAGCATGTCCCCAAATAGGGAGGAGGGTTGGGGAAAGGTGCCTCTGTGCTGCTGCCTGCCCTGCTGCGGCCATGATTTATTTATCTCATCCTGGGCAGGAGGTCGCTGGCGCTGCAGTAATAAAGCAAACAACATGATGGTTTTTCACTGCAGATCAGTTAAAATAGGGGGTATTGGGCAAATTACTCAGGAATGTTGTGATTCACAAAATGGCGAAAAGGTGGTGGTTTCTGGTTATTGCGGACTCCTGCAGGGACTGCAGAACCCACTGGGTTGCACTTTCAGGGAACTGTCTACCATTTGCAGTTCCTTGCTGTTAACACCCCCCTCCTTCAGCGATCTATCCTGCTGAATAAATCCATTGGCAAGACAAGATTAAATCTGTTAGCTTTCTTCCTGTTGTATGCTAGTCACATACGCTGCCAGGGGCGGAAACTCTTATAAAAACAAGTTATAACTCAAAGAACTCCCTTCTTGACTTTATGTGAAGGGCTAAAACTAATGCGCATGAGGAACGAACTGGCATGCAGGTGATGGCGGCTCAGGGGGGCACCTCTCCTTGTGAGAGAAAAAGGGGGTTGTTAATTGCTGGATGATAAGCTGGATCACGTGATAGCGGCTTGAAGTCAAATCAAAGTCAGAAGATTGAAAGAGCGCCTCTACTGGTGTTGTTTACCCTCTCTTCACACGCGACGCTGCTGTGCTGCCTGTGGACGCACAGAAGCGAAGGCTGCAGCTGGGGGCTGCGGGGGAGAGGCGGGGGCGCTGTCACTGGAGAGAGGGGTGAACAGAGAATGGGAGAGTGTGGCAGAGTGGAGAAGAAAAAGAGTGATCGAGAAAGATAAACTGAGATGGAAAAGGAGAGAGAGAGAGAGAGAGAGAGAGAGAGAGAGAGAGAGAGAGAGAGAGAGAGAAAGAGGGGAGGGCAGAAGGTAGTGGGAGTGTTACAAAGGCGAGAGAGAGAAAGAAAGAGAGAGAGCCCGTGACAGAGGAGAAGGAGACAGAGGGTATCGGAAACAAATGAGGATGCATGGGACAGGTGGGGAGGAGAGAGTGTGAGAGTGAATACTGGAGAGATAGTCCAGCAGTGGAGGTGAGAAGTAACTGGTAGTGGTATGTAGTCACAGGGCTAAGAAAGTGTAACAGAAGAGGAAGCTTCAGTGGAGTTACAGTGGAAGGAGGTGACAGGAAAAGAGGGGCGGGGAAAGGACGCCGTGAAAACACGGAAACAAAATCAGCTCACAGTCACAGCATCAGTAAACTGCAATTATAACATGAACCAGTCATTTTTATGGCAGTGTTTGGCATTCTAAATGAGATACCTATGGACTTTCACAGGATGAAGTGTCCCAAAGTGTAGACTGAACATATTCATAACAATAAAAGTAATCTCCGGGGTGATTAAATGTGTGCAAGGTTAATAAAAAGTAGGATGGCGGTGATTACAATGCCTTTCAATTCCTTGAAAGAGACAGAGTCCGAATACTTGAAAGATAAATTCAATCATCATCTGAAACCTTAGATGTAAAATACAGAACAGAACGGAAAGCTTCAAGATGTTAATTGGTGTCTACATGGGCTGGGGGGAGGAGAAATGAGAGTCACGCCAAAAGTGAAGTGAATAATTAGGGGAGGAGAAATGCCAGAGGCCGGCTGAGCGCACGCTGGGGGAAGCTTCAGATGCATGTGGGAGGGAGGCTGGTGGCTTGTGGACGCGCTTTTCACGTGCACTGCCCGAAATCCGATCTGCCTGATGGTTTAGCTCTGAGCTCTGGTTTACTCACTATACTGTTGTCCTATTATTCCTTGCGGAATTAATAGGACGAGCCCTAAAAAAAGGAAGTGTAAAATGGCAGTTGGGTCAACGGTAGTGATAAGGGGGGGGCAAAATAATAGTTGGTTTCGTCAACCAGTCTTTAAAAAATCATTAACAATGGTTTGACGAAATAAATTTGACCCAGTTTCTTTATAGACTCATCTACAAAGGACAGCCGTTGAGATCCTAGGAGGTCTCTCAACGCATGATAACAGATGCAGTTTTGTATCCGTACCCCCGAAGATGTCCTTTGATGCCCAGTAGGACAAATTCTGGAGGAGGTACAACAACCAAGGTGGCACTGCCCATAAATGAGACATCTAGTTAACAGTAGTAGTAGTTTATTTGTCCAATTCCCGAGGGTCATACAAAAACAACAATAAAAGCTTACATATTGTTAATAACACTAGAATAATAAATAAATCAACACAATATTTAAAATAAGAAAATAAAAAATGTATGAAGGAGCCATCTGGACATCTAGGATATCAACTAACATGAGCTTAACATCAATTTACCCACTAGGACCAGATCTAATCTTTTTGCAGCCAGACACAGAATTTTACAGATCTCCTTCTGAAACAATCATTCAGATTCCATCCTTAATCAGTGACGTAGTTCAGTACATGTTCTTATATTCTGCTCTACAAATAGGGGGCAACGCATTTTTCTCCGTTCAGGGAGGGCGTGAGAGCAAAGGAGCATTAATTGTGCTGCGGTCTCTTGACCTCTGAACTAACATAAGCAGCTTTCTGAGCTAGAGACATTTTTTGACCACAAGATGTATGAGCTATCACTAGTGGGGTCCTCAGTCTAACCCTAATATAAAGAGACCATATTTCCTCAGGGTGTAAAGAGGAGGAATACAGCTCGTAGGCGATGGAACTTTTGATGACAAAGTACTTCTATGTCAGGACCGGAGGCGAGTATTATGCTTTCTCACTTTGCTTTATTTTTACAGCAGTAATTTCACAATATCAACCAAAAAATGATCTTTTCATTAAACTTAGGGAAAGAGAAACACCATAACACTGTCCAATTGGCATAATCTATGTCCCTTTATAGCCCTTACTCTGTATTTACACCCCCTCTATCTTCGCTGCTCCGCAGCCGGAGTTAAGTGCCTCCTCAACATGTTTTCTTTGATAAGTTTATTGCATTGCCATTGTTTGATATTGTAAATCATTTTCTCCTCACTTGCTAATCACAATGACCCACACAACATACATAGTGAGGCACACAGTACATTAAACGCTGTCAGGACTGCTTTTGTAGATAGTAAAACTATACACGTCCTTTATGGAGAGACATTCAGGAAGTTGGGGCATGGTGGGAAGAACGGGAACAGTGAGTTGTAAGTGCGTAGGGAGCTAGGCTGGTTCATGCTCTGTTATTCAGACTATCCAGGATATTGCGGCGTAGATTTGCAAATTATGCAGCACAAAAATTTTAATTTTGCGCCACAAAACTTTACCTTTTGCGGCATTATTGTGGCACTTTATTTTACTCATATTAGTTCCTTTTCAGTCTTAAATCAATGGAAACAGGCATGTTTAAAGTGTCTGAGATTATTTCTTTGCTATGCTCAGTCCTTGAGTCCTGTAATGGCTGGCAGCAACATTTTTCTCATGTTGCTGGAATCTAATCAGAGCGCTTGCAGGACTCTGATTCCGCAGGAGCAAGATGGCCTAAGGGAAATAAAGATCCCAGGGCCAATCATAACTCTCTATTTTTAAGCTAGCACTCCCGCAAGAGTCTACGACACTCTCGCAAGTCTAAATGCACCCCTGCTGGATCCCGAAACAAGAAGAGAAGGGATGGGTTGATGCCCAACGTTGCTCCTAGTTTCCTGTCTTCTCTTGCCCTGGAACAGGGCGCAGGCACCTCTACCCTGATCAGTGGCATCAACCCTTCCACTCTCTTGCCACCGGCCCTGCATACAAGCCTAACCCATGGTTTGCTGTAATTTGATTCGCTCCCAGCTGGTCTTTTACTTTATAACTGCACAGTAAACAACAAGTTGCATACGTGATTATGCTGACAGACCCCCACCTTCCACCCACCACCACCTCCTCCAGGGCACAAGTCCTAAAAAAAGAAGTGGGGGGGCCTAACAAAGTTAGGTTGTTTGCAAGTGACATCAGTGCGTGTGCCACCATAGCACATGACCCTACAATGCGATGCATTGCACGTGAGATCACAGAAAGTAACCCCCACGGAAGTGAGATCAGATATTAAGACCTCATACATATGTTTATCAGGTATATCATGAGTACATTAAGCGCATTATGAGATTTAGCAAATTAGATTTAGCTTTGGGCTTGTGCCAAAAAAAGTGGTGCAATCCTGACGCAAAATCTGGGCCTCAAGTAATAACATTTGCTTTAAACCTTGCCACAAACAAAATGCCAACAAGAAGCATGGCAGTAGATCTCTTTTGCTTAATTGGTTGCAAAAATCAGAATTTTAATATATTTTATGGGTTTAAGGCATCTGCTGCAGAGGTGCCGATTAAATCTCAGAAAATAATAATAATAATGGTAAGATAACTCTGGAGGTTAACACTTTTGCTGGAGAGATCTTTGTTTTGTCTAGTCTCAGATTTGCATCAAAGTAGTATAGAAGATTAATTTCTCTCCTGCAAAGCACATCACGTAACTTGCAGATGAGAGATTTTTATTTTATATAGCTAGGTGAGCAAGGTACTGCTATGAACACAGAGATCCTTTTGTTAATTACAGTTCATAAATTGTAATCCTACTAATATAGCACAGTGAGCTGTGAACCCTACACCTTATAACCCACACTGACTCATGTAACACATCTTGTACTTTGAGTTACACACTTACATAATTTATTGTCAATGTATAATGTATATGTCATGTAAAGCGCTCTGACACCATGCATTGGGATGAGTATTGCTATAAAAGAAACAAAATAGTGCTATTTAAATTGTTAGTTTTGCAAATACTTGGACCGACCAACACATCTGACATTCTTACAGCGCATGCACTTACTTTCTTACATTAAGGGACTGAACAAGGGCAAACGCATGCCTCTCTTAAGTACCTGTGAAGAGATAACAAGCTGTGTGCTTTTGTTTCCCCTCCGTTGTATTTGCATTTAAATTTTCAAGTTCCAGGCCACATCCAGTCAGAATACTCGATGAAAAGGGGCCCTTGATTGCCCCTTAACTTGGCCTTTATCTTTGGCACAGCTGGAGGTGACAATAAAGAAAGCCCCCATTGCTGCCTGCACGTTGTTGCTGAGAACGGAATGTAGGAATTACCCTGCACGTGTGGCGTGTGAAAGAGATTTTTGCCTGTTCTGAAAGTTAACACACTCTTGGCTAGCACCGCTTCCTCAACATACCTGCAGGCGATCTGGTCTCCATTGTTAATTCAGCTCTCCTTGCAGGAGAAAGGACTGCTGCAGCTTTCTGCCGCCCAAGCCCTAACTTGACCCGATTTCGTGATTATTTAGCACATCGCAAAATCCTGGAGGGTCTGCTTATTGGCAGGATGAGCTTGCATGAATGGCCAAAGTCTGTTTGGACAACTACGTTTCCCATGAGGTGATGCAAGACTGACCTCATGTGCAGAGGCAACAATGTCTTCATCAGGAATGTAGGAGGAACTATAAAACTCCCCGGCACAGTCAGCGTGCTGCTGATTATTCATTATGAGCAGCATTTCAAGGTGATTCAACAACCACTCCTCAGAAGGAGTGCTAAGGGTGCACCTGCACCATAGTACGCTCCTCAAAGTTCATTTGTGTGGGTTTGGTGTGTTATATCCTGGAAAGCACGGCGGGCACTGATTTCCTTAGGGCCCGGATCCCCCAGCATGCTCCACGCCCGCCCTACCCACCAATTAATCAAACTTTGAGATAAGGTGGGTGTACAAAAGGCCATGTTTAATGACAACACTCATAAACATGACAATAGATGATTAACAGAAAACACATTAGCAAAACATTATCAGCTATTATTGAAGCATCTTATCGAACTTGCATTGTTCATTATTAAAGCTGCATTTGCTCTTAAAATATTCTTCTTTCCCCCAGTACCAAGGGGCCCTCTGGTTCGCATCTCCCAGGCCGAGATGCCCACGTAAGGTGCAACCCACCTGCGCCCCTGAGTGATGGGCCCCAGCCCTCGGGTCCTTGTCCGCCATTTCCCGGGCCCCACCTCTCGTCCACCAGGCTGCCCAGGATCCCAGGAGGCTCGTACCTGTCGCCCTAGCCTCCCCAACCGGTGGCCTCCATCACCCTGCGGAGAGCTTACCTTCTCTCCCCTCAGTGCTAGCCTAGGGAGTGCGAAAGGTGTACTCCCGTCCATTTTGTAATTCAAGTCTATATCAATGGTCCAATGTCTCTTTTCCGCAACTCACCCCCTCAAACTACTGCATTAGGGGACGGGTGGGTAGGAGTTAAAGTATTAAACTAAGGCGAGGGGTATGGGGCCAGCAGGGTGAGAGCAGGTCCGGTGTAGGCGAAGGAAGAGGCCGAGATCCCTGTGTTCCTGACCTAAATAGGTCACGGCCTCTGCCCCCGCCCCCCACCGGGCGTGCGTCACCTCCCGCCCCGGAAGCACTTCCTCTGGCTGGCCTCCCATAGGGCGGCCGGCCACCTACACTGACCAAAAGGCGTTGCGTAGGCCGGGGGGCCGGGCCCTAAAGGCGGGCTCGTCTAGCCTCGCCCTTGGTATAGGGCCCGGATCCCCCAGCATGCTCCACGCCCACCCTACCCACCAATTAATCAAACTTTGAGATAAGGTGGGTGTACAAAAGGCCATGTTTAATGACAACACTCATAAACATGACAATAGATGATTAACAGAAAACACATTAGCAAAACATTATCAGCTATTATTGAAGCATCTTATCGAAATTGCATTGTTCATTATTAAAGCTGCATTTGCTCTTAAAATATTCTTCTTTCCCCCAGCACCAAGGGGCCCTCTGGTTCGCATCTCCCAGGCCGAGATGCCCACGCAAGGTGCAACCCACCTGCGCCCCTGAGTGATGGGCCCCAGCCCTCGGGTCCTTGTCCGCCATTTCCAGGGCCCCACCTCTTGTCCACCAGGCTGCCCAGGATCCCAGGAGGCTCGTACCTGTCGCCCTAGCCTCCCCAACCGGTGGCCTCCATCCCCCTGCGGAGAGCTTACCTTCTCTCCTCTCAGTGCTGGCCTAGGGAGTGCGCAAGGCGTACTCCCTTCCATTTTGTAAGTCAAGTCTATATCAATGGTCCAATGTCTCTTTTCCGCCACAAGGGTGACTAGGGCCCACAGGTCCGTCGCCCTTCCCCCCTTCCGACAAGTTCAGCACAAAGGACCATATCCCTTTGCTCCATGTATCCGTACCAGTGGCAGATAAATGGACTCCATCATGGTGACACATTGCTACTCCTGAAATCATCTTAGTGTGGGAGGTGCAGCCAGCGGCCCTTCGCTGAGCACGACTTTGCCAACTCCCCATTGAGACGTCTCACTGACACATTCACACCGTGATATTCAACGCTCTTGGTCGCGCTCCGGGTCCATCCTTGTGATACAACACCTCTCTGGAAATCCTTTGGTGTGTGATGCGACACGGGCGGCCCTTCGCTGAGCACAACCCGGCGCTCCGCCCTGCGTGGTATCGTACCTCCTGATCATGTGATTTCTATCCATGGAAATGCACTTCCCAGCCAGGCAAACATGGTGAGCGGCACCTCTTCGACCGTCAGGGACAAATGCCCCATTCCCCCTACCATTTCGGTAGGGCACCCTAAAGCACAGATGAGAAATGGAAAAGTCAGGCACAGTCATGACCAAATTGCAAGCATCATTTAACAGCCATAGCCACCCAGGCTGGATATGAAGATACAACCAGTGGGTCGCCAGTATCCCCCTTTTTACAGCTGTGTCAAACGACGAACCTGCCCCTCATTGCTAAGGCTGACGACCCCAATGTACAGGAATCCACTGAGGCCGTCAGTTCCTTAGTTCAAAATGTTTCGGCACCCACCGATGGAGCACCAACTGTCGCAGTTTTACTCGCAGGGCAATCAGGACGCCCCGACGGCCAGAACTAGCTTGCGTAACTCAAGCGTAAGAAATGCACTGCCACAATCGTAATACTGGTTATATAGTGCACTGTATATACAAACAGTACTATAAAAGTGGTTCTGCACAAGCGTTACCTGTTTTCCCTGCCATAAGTTGTCTAAAACATATAAAGCATCTATCATGCTAAAGGATGACGACCCGCACCCAACTAGTGCAACCACCATATGACAACCCTGGACTACCAAACCTAAGGACAATACGAGGGAATGAGTAAGAGAGGAGTAGCTCAAGTAGCTCAAGTTTGAGTCATTCTCGGCCACTAGCCAAAATTTCTTACAGGTTGGAAAAGCTCTGTCCATTTGGGTCACTTTGGGTTATTTGGAATGAAAAGATGCCTCATATCTCATCTATGGAACTTGATTTCCCAGTCACCCGCCATGGGGGGGGGGGCGGAATCCCTGGAGCAGGATGTCTGAGGGCGAGAAAACAGCCTCTCTCAGTGCGTCAGCTGGAAGAAGCTTCTCTCGGCACTTGCAACTGCGAGGCATCGGCAAGTAGTAAGTTGATCTGCTTGTCAGGATTAATCTAAACCTATTCAAACTATAGAGGGACCGAGTTAGACGTGCGATTCTCCTTGCTAACGCCGTATGAGGCCCCCAATCCCAGCCAAACTCAGATTCCTGGATAAATTAGCATCCAGGCAAGGGGAAGACCTGAGCTGCTGAAAGCAGATTTCTCTAAGAAACAGTCATTGATTCTAAGAACTTAGCGTAAGTCAGTGAATGTTTTCTGTGGCTCTATGAGGTTAAGATGCCCATATTAGGGGGGGGGGGGGAAATCGGGAAGACTGCACTAAGGGGCCTGGATTCCTTACTAACGAAAGTATGTTTCCTTATCCCGTGCCCCCCCCTTCCCGGATTGGCCAGCCTCCCACGGGTGAATCACAACCTTTGCAGCGATGACACCCATCCTGCTTTAATGCCTGCCATAAAACACTAATATCCCTGAGGAAGCCACACTGCACCCCTAACTTCTTTATCAGTAAACACAGCATTTTCTTTTCCTCTGGAGTCGTCTATGTTCTAGCAGTCATGTACCTCTCCTTCACACATTTTCATATAACACGGCAATTACCTTTTGACACAAGTGACATTTGCTATGCGCCCCCTGCCAGGAGGCCAATGATTGCATGACGTAGTCTGAGCGCCTGTTTCCCTTACCCACAGGCATTTTTGTCGCTACCCCTCTATATTTTAGCAATCGTGTACATCCCCTTCACACACTTTCACATAAAATGGCAATTACCTTCGGCCCATGTGACATTTGTTATCTATACACACAACCTAAACAGGCCACTACTCGAACTCCGTCACACCTGCAGCAGATCGGAAAATAACATGCAGCAAGACTCGACGCCATTGCAGCGCTCCAGTTGAGGATAGCTTAGTAAGGGGGGCTTGGGGGGGGGCAGCCGACCTTAGGGAGGTCCCCACCCCCGGGCTGATTGGGAGGGGTCAGTGGGGGGGGGTTGTGCCAGAGCGCCAGCCTTGGGCTGGTTTTGGGCTCCCTCGGTTCCTACTGAGGGAGCCCAGCTATATAATCCCTTGGCCCCGCCTCCCGGCCACCATTTTAGGTTGAATGACCTGGTGGCCGGGAGTTCATAGTTTAATTGAAATTTTTTATTAGTTCTTTGTGCGAGTTTAGTGGTGTTATTCGACATGTCTGGGGAGGATTATAGAGTTCTTGAGGCGATCCGCCTTCTCAGTGAGGCTGGACGCCTGGACTTGGTCCTAGGTGACGTGCCTGGCGCGGCGCGTCCTCGGCGACAGGCCTTGGCGCGTGTGGCGGCGGTGGTCGCGGCGTGTGGATCGCCGAAGAAGTCACGGAGGGAGCCGGTGAGTGAGAGGGGCCGCCCGCGCTCTAGGAGAGCGCCCCCTGGTACTGTGTCGCGTGAGGGGGTGGAGACGGTCGCGCTGCGCGAGGCGCCAATGGAGGAGGGTGTGATGCCGGCTCCCCTGGTGTCTGTGGGGCTGCCGGTGAGGTCGCTTTCGGTCCCCGCGGCCAGAGGCAAGCGGGCCGGTAAGCGCGGAGGCAGGAAGCGCTCGGCTTCTGCCTCCGTGTCGCATGACGCGGACATGCTGAGGGGGGAGTTGGCGGTTGACGCGCATGCGCACGTTGTGTTACCCGGGCCTCGCGCTGGCGGTGAGGATGTGTTGCCGGCTGTTGGGCCTATTATTCAGTCTGTTGACCCTGTGGCTTTGGGGGCTCGGGGGGGTGGACAGGCGGTGACCCCGCTGGTATGCGCAGGGGCTGGTGGTGATCGCTTTTCGACGCCGGTCCGTTTCTCTGGGGAGGTTGTGCATGTCGGTGATGTGGGTGGTGGTACAGTGCAGACGGCTTTTGTGCCTTATAGCCCCCTGTTGTTTTCCCCCCCTGCTTCAACCCGGGGGGAGGTAGTTTCTGTGCTCAGTGGTTCCGTGGGGGAGGGGGAGTGGGCACAAATGGAGAGGAGGGCAGGGGCAGGTTTGTTAGGTGAACGGTCTGGTCGGGTTGTGTTGGGTGATGCACAGGAGGCTGGGGGTGGTGCTGCTGATGTTCATTTGCAGGGGAGTGGTGATAGGCAGGTGGGTGTTAGATCTTGGGAGGGTTTGGATGTTTTTCCTTCCTGGGCAGAGGGGATTCGGGATGCGGGCAGGGCTGCTCCTGTCCAGGGCACTGATATGCTGAGTGGTTTTGGGGGCACTTTGAGTTTTCCGGGTTTGCCTGTTGGGGGCAGATCGCTTGGGAGGTTGGAGCCGCCCCGCTCGGATATTCAACAGGGAGGGCAGGTTGGAATGGCTTCGGGACCTGCGTCTAAGATTGTTCAGGAGGTGTTGAACTGGAGTAGTGGTGGTGAGGACGTGGAGCCTTCCCCTCCTCGGCGGGGGTTGTCGGTTCGATCCAAGGGGTCTGTTTCTCAGGAGGCTGGTCAGGTGCAGTTTCAGGATTCTGGATTTTGTATGGCTAGTGGTGTGGATAGTTTTGTCCGTTCTGGTAGTAAGGGTCCCGGCACATCAGTTCGGCCTTTTTCTTTGCAGGTCAGTGAGCGTAGTGGAGAGGCAGACTTGGTAGGGTGGAGTGCGGCCCAGTTGCACCGAGGAGAAGGGAGGGTGGAGCCTGGCGCGGCATACCCCGTACCGGCGAGGGACCCCGGCGCGGTCAACATAAGCAGGTCAGGCGCGACCTCGTTGGCCCCAACGTCTTCCTTTCAGGATCTCGGCGCGGTCAGCAGAAGCAGGTCGGGCGCGTCCTCGCTGGCCCCAACTTCTCTTGCTACAGGTATCAGCGGGGTTGGCAGAAGCGGACCAGGCGCGTCCTCGCTGGCCCCATTGTCAGGTTCTTTGGATATCGGCGGGGTTGGCAGAAGCGGGACCGGCGCGTCCTCGCTGGCCCCACGTGTTTCTTTTCATCAACAAAGGGATTCATCGTTGGTTAAAGTGTATAAAACTGGTCAACGTTCGGGGGAGTACAGACGGGTCCAGTCGGCTCCCCCGCCTCAGGTGTCTGTACGGGCTGGTAAGGCCCAGGTTGGGTTCAGAAGTCCGCCAAAGGTGTTGGCCCCGCCTAGGTTGGAGGAATCATTGGTTTTAGATTATGATGAGGAGAGCCCTGAGGAGGGTGAGATACGTGCTGAGGGTGCAAGGGGGGGGGGCTTTTTCACGCTTCTGATGATGTTTTACAGGCACCGGTGGTGGTGCGTCTGAGAACTACAGTCTCCAGACCAACCCGGGAGAGCGGCCCGCGGTGAGGGTTCCTCGGTCAGGCGACGACGTTGAACAGATGGCATGGAGAGCGAGGCCGGCCCAACTGCCTTTATTGAATCCAGGTGAGCTGGCTGGTGCACGGGACAAGCCGTTGATGGTTTCTGTTGGAACGGGGGGGGGATCCTCCTGCAGAGGGCGTGGATCTTAAGCTCCATAAAGGTCGTTATGTTAAGGATCAGGGAGTGGGCACGGGTGACGGGGGTGTGGGTTCTAAGGTGGATTCCGGGACTGTTACAGAGCCCATGGAGGTAGGTAAGGATCCCCCACACAGCAAGGAGCTTAAAATAAAGAAATTGCCTTACATGGGCGTCACCAAACCGTTGGGCGCTCATTTAATGCTGTCCACTAAGGAAAGGATTTGGAAAGGGGAGTACGTGGAATTATTGAAGCTCTTACACAGGGAAGTTAGGTCTAAGGAGGGGTCTAAGGAGGAAGAGTACGAGTTGGCCAAGCGCCCTAAGGTTCCTTTGACCATCGAAAATTGGACTGCGGCATTTCTTATATATGCTAGCGTGTACTGTGAGAAATTCCCTGAGCGCTGTGTGGCCCTGTTTAAGTATATGGATGTGATCAGAAAGGCGCAGATTACTGGCAGTGGTTATGCCTGGTCACAGTACGATGAGGAATTCCGGGCTCGGATGGCTTGGGATCCTGAAGCGAAATGGGGGGAGTTGGATAATGACCTGTGGCAACACACTATGGGAGCATCAGCGGGTGGTAAAACGATTTTCACAGCTAGTGGGTATCCATTACCTTCACGGCCCTTTCAGGGTAAGCCCACTCGGGGAGGGGTGGGTGCAGCTGCGTCAAGTCAACCTGCCGATGGGACCTGTTGGGATTTTAACAGGGGATACTGCCCGAGAGAGTATTGCAAATTTAGGCACGAATGCTCACAATGTAATAGAACGCACCCACTGTCCAGGTGTTGGGGGCCTCGAGTTACAAGGGGTAGGCAGTGGTCGCAGCAGTCAGCCAACGCCCCTGCTCCTGCGCAGCAGCCTCAACCTAACAGGGGAGGGAAAAACACTTCTGGAACTGGGCCCAAAGGCTCATACGCCAGTTAATCCTTTTCACTTGGCTGTGGCTCTGAAGGGTTATGGGGATGTTGAAGCTGCTCAGTTATTGTTGGTTGGTTTTCAGGAGGGTTTTCGTCTTGGTTACACAGGGCCGCGGTTGCGGCGGTGGTCAAAGAATCTTTTGTCAGCAAGTGAACATCCAGAGGTGGTACAAGACAAATTGGATAAGGAAGTGCGTGAGGGGAGGATGGCGGGTCCTTTTGACGATTGGCCTTTAGAAAATCTTATTGTCTCCCCAATTGGTGTGGTACCTAAAAAAGAGCCTGGGCAATATCGTTTGATTCAACATTTGTCATGCCGGAGGGCTCATCAGTTAACGATTTCATTGATGGTGAGGCCGCTTCCGTGTCTTATTCTTCAGTGGATGTGGCCATGGCCCTGGTTGTATCTGCTGGCACTGGTGCGGCAATGGCAAAGTGTGACATCAAATCTGCTTTTCGTTTATTGCCTGTACATCCTGAGGATTGGGGTCTTTTGGGGATTCAATTTCAAGGAAAGTGGTATGTTGATAAGGCTCTTCCTATGGGTTGTTCCATATCCTGTGCGCTGTTTGAGACTTTTAGCACATTTCTCCAATGGTTTTTCACGGACACGTCAGGACACCAGCTTGTGACCCACTACCTGGATGATTTCTTTTTTGTAGGCGCTCCCAATTCCTCAGCTTGCCAGAATGCTTTGCGAACATTCCAAACTCTGATGGAATTTTTAGGTGTGCCCTTGGCACCCGAAAAGACAATGGGCCCCTGCGCGACCATGTCTTTTTTGGGGATTGAAATTGACTCTACTGTGATGGAGGCACGCTTACCGGTGGATAAAAAAGCAAAAATGTTGGACCTCTTACATGTGATGTTGAACAAGGCAAAGGTGACAGTGAAGGAAATTCAGGTGCTGCTGGGCCATCTTAATTTTGCTTGTAGGGTGGTCAGGGCAGGTCGAACTTTTTGCAGGCGTTTGGGTAGAGCCCTGTCTGGTCAGTTTTTACCTCACCATCACGTCCGCTTGTCAGCCGGTGTTAAGGAGGATCTGCGGATGTGGGTAGCCTTTTTACACTCTTTCAATGGCATTCCTTTGCACAGAGAAGAGAATTGGATTTGGGACGTCCAAATTTTTTCAGATGCTGCAGGCAGTGATGGTTTCGGTCTTTACTGGCAGGGCAGATGGTGCGCTGAACAGTGGCCTGCTGCGTGGAAGAACGGAGGCAGGAGTATTGCCTTCCTTGAGCTTTTCCCTGTGGTGGTGGCGTTGACTCTGTGGGGTCAGGAGCTTGCACACAAAAAAGTGCTGTTTCGAATTGATAACAAGGCTGTAGTGGACATTATCAATCGGCAGTCGGCCAGGGATGCTCACATCTTGAAGCTTTTGCGAGTCTTTGTGTTGGGGTGCTTGACGTATGACATCAGTTTTAAGGCCTTACACATTCCTGGAGTGGACAATGACATTGCGGATGCTTTGTCTCGTTCACAGTGGGAGAGATTCCATGGGCTAGCCTCGGAGGCGGACAGGACGCCGACCCGCATGCCAGAACATCTGTGGACTGTAGGCGAGACAGGGTTTTGCAGTTGGTGGTAGGTTCGCTGGCACTTTCCACTAGGACAGCGTATGAATTGGCATGGAAAGAGTTTTTGGAATCTGGGGCCGACTGGCGCGCTCCGGGCTGGAGACGATCTGAAGATGTGGTACAGTTCATTCTTCACTTGATTGACAGGGGCCTGACACGTGTGACGATTGCTGGAAAATTGGCTGGTATTGCGTTCATGGGCAAATTACTGTGGGGCTATTCTCCTTCGGCAGGGGAGGTGGGTAAGCGCATGCTGGAAGGTTGGTCTAGGGAGAGGGGTAGGGAACATATGGTTCGCCGACCTTTGTCTTGGCAGACGTTAGCCCGAGTTTTGCAGGTTTTGTCCTCACTTTGTTTGAATGAGTTTGAGGTTTGTCTGTTTTCTACTCTTATGGTTTGGATGTTTTTTGGGGCTTTCAGAGTTTCTGAGTTGCTGGGGTCGAAAGTTGCTCTTGGGGTGGGGTGGGAGAATGTTCGATTTTTGGAGACGGGGTTACACGTCTGGTTGGCTCGGGCAAAAACTGATCAACACAGCAAAGGGAGGGGCATTTGGCTGGAAGCTTCTTCCCCTTCTGAGACGTGTCCTTTTAGGTGGGCCAGGCGTTTGAGGGACTGTTCGGGGGCCGCCTTAGAGGGCCCTGTTTTCCGACATATGGATGGTTCCAGGGTGACTGAGTACCAACTGCGCATGGTTTTGCGTAAAGCGCTGCGATTCTTGGGGTTGGATGAGACACAGTATGGTACGCATTCCTTCAGGATTGGAGCAGCAACAGAAGCTCATAACAGGGGTTGGTCGCAGCAGGACATTATGTTTTTGGGGCTTTCAGAGTTTCTGAGTTGCTGGGGTCGAAAGTTGCTCTTGGGGTGGGGTGGGAGAATGTTCGATTTTTGGAGACGGGGTTGCACGTCTGGTTGGCTCGGGCAAAAACTGATCAACACAGCAAAGGGAGGGGCATTTGGCTGGAAGCTTCTTCCCCTTCTGAGACGTGTCCTTTTAGGTGGGCCAGGCGTTTGAGGGACTGTTCGGGGGCCGCCTTAGAGGGCCCTGTTTTCCGACATATGGATGGTTCCAGGGTGACTGAGTACCAACTGCGCATGGTTTTGCGTAAAGCGCTGCGATTCTTGGGGTTGGATGAGACACAGTATGGTACGCATTCCTTCAGGATTGGAGCAGCAACAGAAGCTCATAACAGGGGTTGGTCGCAGCAGGACATTATGTCTTTGGGGCGTTGGTCCTCCAACTGTTTTAGGCGCTATGTGCGGACTGATCCTGTTGTGGCGCCTGCGGATGATAATTTTTCTTGAATTTGATGCTGCTTTTCTTTTTCAGGTTCAGTGGCCGGCCCCCGTTCTACTGTCATGACGATCTGGATAGTGGGACATTCCTTCATTAGGCGCGCGGAAGATCAAGCTATAAGAAGCTATTTTGGTTCCACTCTTGGTTTTAATTCTCGTCTTTTTAATGTTGTGTGGAAGGGGAAGGGAGGTATGATTTGGAGGGAGCTTATCCCAGCCTTGAATTCTTGGTTGGTGGGAGGTGTTTGTCCTGACGTGTTGCTCTTGCACCTTGGGGAGAATGACCTTTGTGGAGTGAAGGGAGTGGTTTTAATGAGAGCAATGAAGAAGGATCTTTCTCTTATTCGTCAACAATGGGCGGGTTGCCATGTTTTGTGGACAGAATTGGTCCCTAGAAGAACCTGGAGGGGTGCGATCAAGCCTAGGGCGGTTGATAAGGCGCGACGGAAGTTGAATCTGGAGGTTTCCCGTTTTTGTAGAGATCTGGGTTTTGGGCGGGTGTCCCATAAGGACATCCGGTATGACAATGTGGAATTCTTTCGCGGCGATGGTGTTCACTTATCTCGTATAGGGATGGATTTATATCTATTGGAATTGCGAGAGGTGCTCTCCAGGTGTTTGAAGATTCAAAATTTCTTAGGTTGAGGTTCTGGTTCATTGGTTGGTCGGTTTTGGGGGGCAGAAAGAGAGGAGGGTAATTCCTTTCCCCCTCTTTTCTGGGTGGCGGAATTTGGGCGTTCTTGGTCAGCTGGGACATGAAGGTTGTTGGGTTTTGATAAAGTTGGGCTATGGCTGAAAAGTTTAAATAGTTGTTTCGTGGGGTGGTTACAAGGTTTTGGGCAATGTACGTTGTTGGTGGGTAAATTTTGCAATGTGATGTTTGGCGGTGGGTTGGGATGATATGTAAATGATTATCAGGTTTTGGTATTGTTTGAATTGTAATTATGTTGTGCTGGGTGGGGGCGGGGTTTGTGACGTGTTAGGGGCGGGCCTGACGTTTGGGGTTGTAAGGTAACATCTTATTTAGTGAGGACTAGTTTTGTTAGGCGGTTGCCAGGTTTGTATTGTTGTAAATATGCACCTGTTTCAATAAAAGCGGCCTTTTGCACACTCTCAATTTGGTCTGGTGTCTGCTCACCCCCCCTCACCCCTCCCTCCCAAGGGGGGCTTGGGGGGGGGCAGCCGACCGTAGGGAGGTCCCCACCCCCGGGCTGATTGGGAGGGGTCAGTGGGGGGGGTTGTGCCAGAGCGCCAGCCTTGGGCTGGTTTTGGGCTCCCTCGGTTCCTACTGAGGGAGCCCAGCTATATAATCCCTTGGCCCCGCCTCCCGGCCACCATTTTAGGTTGAATGACCTGGTGGCCGGGAGTTCATAGTTTAATTGAAAATTTTCCCTCCCTCCCCCCCTTTTTTCTCGGTTAGCTCTTTCTAATTCTTTTCGGGGTTTTTATTTATTTATTTATTTGCGTTATTTATTTATTTATATTCATAATTTTAGGGTCTTTTGTCGGAACAGGTGGATATGGGGTAACTCACAATGTTGTTCATTGTCGCTTGGAACAGGTGCCGTGCGGAATTTGGGCGTTCTTGGTCAGCTGGGACATGAAGGTTGTTGGGTGTTGATAAAGTTGGGCTATGGCTGAAAAGTTTAAATAGTTGTTTCGTGGGGTGGTTACAAGGTTTTGGGCAATGTACGTTGTTGGTGGGTACATTTTGCAATGTGATGTTTGGCGGTGGGTTGGGATGATATGTAAATGATTATCAGGTTTTGGTATTGTTTGAATTGTAATTATGTTGTGCTGGGTGGGGGCGGGGTTTGTGACGTGTTAGGGGCGGGCCTGACGTTTGGGGTTGTAAGGTAACATCTTATTTAGTGAGGACTAGTTTTGTTAGGCGGTTGCCAGGTTTGTATTGTTGTAAATATGCACCTGTTTCAATAAAAGCGGCCTTTTGCACACTCTCAATTTGGTCTGGTGTCTGCTCACCCCCCCTCACCCCTCCCTCCCAATGAGGGTGGCTTCACGAGACCTGTCAGGGAGAAGACTGGTGAAATTCGGTTTATTTAGCTCACCGTGGAGAATTAGGCTCACACAAGTCAAAGGCACGGTTATGAAATATGTGACCTGCTCAAGATCACACGACCTGACCTGGCTGTCAATTCAGCGGTTAGAAACACGCGAATATGCGCGCATCTGCCTACAACCTTATTGCCGCCCAGATAGTCAATAGAGGACACTTTTCCTTCATTGTTAGGAGGGTCAAGCTGCCATGTGTAACGATTCATTTCTCATACCACACCCGTAGTATTAACTATTATTCACCTATTCATGCAGGTGCTCCATTTGGACATGCGGCTGGGTCTGCGCAGACTCTCTTCATGTGATTGGGGCAAAATAAACACATAATTAATACAAATTACTGTCCAGACACAGGGACCCCTAAAGAGAATACCCTCACGGGCCACTGATGCAAGTCTACAACACTACAAGGGCCTCTGGGAAAGCGCTCAGTCAGAAATCTGCGCCATTACGCTGGTTGACGCCCAGCTGGAACTGTCTTTTTTGAGCGAGGGACCCAGCCAGCCCAGCCCATTGCATTGTGGTACCTGAAGTCCCGTAATTACAAGGGAATAGCGAGTTAAAAGGGGTCGCCTCGCCCGCATTTCCTATCACTGTGTCATGTATATATAACACTGCAGGTTTTATCCTAAACGCTGTGCGCCTCGAGGCCCGTTTAGATTGATATGTTTTTTATATCGGGAAATACTACAATTCTTTAAAGTCTGTCCTTTGCCCTTTTCTGCTCGATGTAGCGGGCGGGCCAAGGTCAGGGCAGGGTAGCTTGGTGGGTTCGAGCCCGCTTACACAGCAGTCGTAGGTGTGGGCTGCGGTCGATGTCTGCACAGACCCTACATTGTGTATTACAATCCGGCCGCCGGTTCTCTGACGCTGCCTACCTCTCAAACGTACTTTCTGTGGTTCCCACTTGTTGAAATACATTATTTATCAATAGATTGTGCAATCCAGTCACGCGTCTCATAATATATTACACTAAATTGCATAATAGGATGCAGACAAGAAAGCAGAGCTGAGGGCCGGGCGCCTTGATATGAACAACATGCAGCATCAGTAATGTGTGGTCCCCACAAGTATACAAACATCCTCAGTAGTGGTGGGCATGGAGGACAAAGGAGCAGAGGGTATTTTGTTTTCCACGTGGAAAGTTGCAAGGCGTGTGCTAAGTACATAAACGGAGCAAAGTGTGCCTGAGCGCGAGCATGGACTCACAACTTGTGACATTGGAAGAGCAGCCAAGTAATACCCCCGAGGGTAGGAAGTGTTTGTTGACTGTTCCTACTAATGGTCGAACTTACAAAAACATTTGCTAAACTCCAAGTTACCCAGAAAGGCGCTGCTTTCTTGTGTAGGATTATATTTCACAATTAAAGAATCTGTTTAAACGTATAATGGCAGGATGTTTAGGCCCTGAGGTAAAGTATTATGTCTCAAACTTGGAGCCGATAGGAAAAGTCTGCTATTCCTTCGTGCAGAAATGTTTTGTTTCACCTCTCAAGGCCGGCCACCTACACTGACCAAATGGCGTTGCGTGGGCCGGGGGGCCGGGCCCTAAAGGCGGGCTCGTCTAGCCTCGCCCTTGGTATATGCCGCCATCTTCCGATCATTGAGTGACCTCTCTGTGGGAGTAACTCCTCCTTCTTGTGCCAGTAGTCGGGAGGGCTGTTTGGCATGGAGAGCTTGTTGAGGTGTCTTGCACAGGGTTAGTGCTGGGATCCTAGTCTATGCTGTTAGACAAACAGAGTTTAGACAGAAGCTACATATTAATTTACAATGAAAAAGACAAGCTGTGTGAGGCAGTAGAGCGTACGTGACTGCAATTAACTTGTGATTGGGGGCTTTTATATTCTCTTCTGATTAGTTGCTTGGATTTTACAAAGTACGAGGAACATTACATATCCTATTTCTGTTTTGCCTTTCTATTAGCTAAGGGTTCAAGAGGTGGCAATCAGATCTTCCCCTGTAATACAAAGTGTTAGAAATGGGGGTCTCTAGTTGGCAATGGTTAGCACCGTTGTCCAAGTAAGGATCCTCCTTCCTAGTTAGGGGAAGAGGGATACACTTCTAAAATAACTAGGGGTGGGCGTAGTTCGCGAAGTAGCGCTACGCGTAGCTACTCAAAGTGCACTTCGCACTACGTGAGCTACTCGTAGCGCTACGCGAACTGCGTAGTAGCATGTTCGCACTGTGCAAGATGTCGTTTTCAATGATTGCACAGTGCGGACAAGCATCCGGCACTGTGCAATCATTGAAAACAGCATCTTGCACAGTGCGAGCTGTACTATTCTGCCCCTCGAGTAAATGTTTACTCGAGCTGCAGCTTTCTTAACGCGGACTGGTAGTTTCTCATCGCGAGCGATCGCGAGCATGCACGACCACTCGCAATCGGAAACCTAACCTCCCCGCGTTGAGAATCTCGCAGGGAGGTTTATTTTTCATGCTAGCGATCCGCAGCTTGATGTTGCTGATCGTGAACAAGGAAAAAGTCTCACGAGGATGTCATTTTGCTTGCTCGCGGTTGCCAACTTGACGTTGAGGACCGCGAGCAAGCAAAAAATGATCTCTACACTACGCTACGCATGTTTGCACTGTGCTACGTGCAGTTCACGTACTGCGAAGATGTGCAAACGTCGCAAACTACGCGAGCGTAGCGTAGTGCTTTGCCCAGGGTTAAAAATAACCCATGCTCACACCTTTGATAGCTTGGCACGAGCAGACAGGCTTATCTCAGAGGCAGTGTGTAAAGCATTTGTGCATACCTACAGCAACACAGTGAAAACACTGCAAATGGACACCATACCATTTTAGAAAAAATACGCAAAACTTTATCTAAACCAACAAAACCAAATACGACAAAAATCCAACATACAAATACTGTAAAAAAGTTACTTTGCTAGATAATCTTTAAACTGCAAAAATAGTTGAAAAGCACAGTTCTTACGAGTCAGTAGCTCCGTCCAGGGCTGCAGTGATGCTGAAAACAAGAGAGTCTAACAGTTCCAGCCGACCACGTTGGCCAGCTAAATGTCGACAGACTTGTAGACAGTACCTTTCTCATTGCGGCCGACACGTTATTACGTTCCGGTCAGGGCAACCTCACAGTTGCGGAGAAGTGGAGCAGTGCAGTGTGCGGTGCCCTCACGGCGCAGTGCAGACCGCGGCTCGGTGATGGTCGTCCAATGATGCTGGTGAGGGCAAGGCTTGCGATTTGGAGTGAGGCGGTGCTCGATGCGGTGCTGGCAGGTCACGAAGCAAGCGACTGAGCCAGTTGGGCAGTTACGGTGTTGTTGACGTCCGGGAAGAGTGAAGCGAGGCGGTGCAGAGTGTGGTGCCAACATGATGCGGTACAAGCGACGGCTCGTGACAGTCAACCAGCGACGTTGGTGAGACCAAGGATGCAGTGCGAAGTGCAGTGGTGCCTTCTGCAGTGCCTTCAGGAAACGGTGCCCAGAAGGGTGGTGAAGTCTTTGCTGTTCATGAGACTTCTTGAACAGGGGTCAAGCTGTACTTTGAAGCCCTTGGAGATACTTTCTCAATCAGGATACACACACAGTTCCTCTCCTTGGCAGAAACAGCTACTCCAAGCCAACCCCAGACAGCACACAGCAAAGGCACAGTACTCTTCCTCCAGTTTCTTCCAGCTCTTCTCCTTGGCAAAGATTCCTCTTGAAGTCCAAAAGTGATGTAAAGCTTAGGGGTCTGGGCCCCACTTTCTATAGTACGAAATCCTTTGTTCTCTGGAGGCAGAGAGTCTGTGCTCAGCAAAACAAGTTCTGTCGTCTCTGGCCCGGCTTCCTAACAGGAGGTGGAGACAGCATTGCCCATGGCAGACCAGGCCCATTCAGGTGTGAAAGAAATCTCTCTCCCTACTCTGAATGCAGCCCAGGTCTATTCAGCTCAGCCCAGAATCACCCTGGAAAGGCAGGACACACCTAACTCCCCAAGTGGCTGCATTTTTAGATTCTGAGCTCAGGCATACTAAACTCAATTTTCCAATCTTGTTCCCATGGGCAGTTATACTTATAAGATTTTTTAAGTAAACTCCCCATTCTATCATATGAGACAGATAGCCTTTCAGTAGGGAAAAACAAAATAGGCAGTATTTCACTATAGGGACATGCCACAAACATCAGGT
Source organism: Lissotriton vulgaris (assembly GCF_964263255.1). Taxonomy (NCBI): domain Eukaryota; kingdom Metazoa; phylum Chordata; class Amphibia; order Caudata; family Salamandridae; genus Lissotriton; species Lissotriton vulgaris. The sequence continues at coordinate 1,600,229,453 of NC_141693.1, forward strand.
CATTTCCTACCTTTCACATACACTGCACCCTGCCCACAGGGGTATTTCGGGCCTACTTTAGGAGTGTTTTAAATATAAGAAAGGAGAAGGTTAGGGCCTGGCTAGTGGGTGCACTTGCCAGGTCAACATGACTGTATTAGACTGCACACAGGCACTGCAGTGGCAGGCCTGAGACCCTTTTGCAAGGCTGCTTGTGTGGGTGGAACAACCAGTGTTGCAAGTCCACTAGCAGCATTTGGTTTGCAGGCCATGGGCACACACAGTACACTGTACTAGGGACTTAACAGTAACCTAAATAAGACAACAATGGAAACAATAATCCATGAACATTTTTTACAGAAGGAGCACTTGCACTGGCACTGAACAACAGTGGAAAAATGCCCAAAGCATCTAGACCAGCAAAAATGAAGTCCAACACACAGTAAAAAATGTCGGGGAACCGACGCCAAGGCTGCCAGTTCTAACACAATGTGATGACCTTACATTGAATCTCAGCTTTCAGAGGTAATATGCACTGATAAAACAAAGATGTTAGAGCACTCCCAAGTAGGATTAGGATTTTTTATTTTATTTACAAGTTCTACTCCATTTCCTTGCTTGATCACCTTCAATCTCTGAGCTGTTATAGCATTGCAGAGGTGGGGCTATTGAGAGTTGGACTCCATTGACCCTCAAGCCATTCCTGAGGATCTGCTTGGCTAACAGAATAGCAAAAAACACAGTTGATGGACAGAATGTAGAACAATGTCATACATTCACCCCAGTACAAGGATCTGGGCCTAAATCCATCGTTTTTTGCACTCCACACCACCCTGGGTTAGACACTGGCTCTATGCAAATCAGCTCTGACCCTGTGCCTCATGGGAACAGTCCAGTCCGAACTACCAAGCCATGTCTTTCCCAGACCGGAATCAAGCATCCAAGGACC